>NC_141467.1:34366101-35635267 GCF_009769465.1 Tauraco erythrolophus
CTTCTAAATCTGCTTCCAGACTGTCTAGGGAAGCTTCCCCATCTGTCTGAGCCTTTTTCAGGGCAATGTCAAGCAAGTAAGCTTACAGTCTGTGCCCTGATACAGCAAGAAGTGACAACACAGTCACTCAAGAGGCAGAAAACAAAAGCTGAGGACCATTAACTTCTGAAACTTCTGTCTGCTGAAACTAGGTGCTCCTAATCGAAGTTGAGGCAGGGGCGAATCAAACAGGTTTATATAAGCTACTTTCTCCAATGCTTTCCTGTCTCTGACTGTAATCAAGAATGCACTACAAGCCTTCACAGCTACTGCATCAGAGGCAGGAGGTGGCTCCCATATTCTTGTATTAGTTCTAAAAAGCTTGAAAGTACACGCTTAATCTCCACCTCAGAGTCCTAATCTACTCCCTTCATCTTAAATCAACAGTTTTACTCTCTAATATACCTGAATTCAGGACATATTAAAATACAAGCAACGGCTTAAGACCATTTTAAAATGCTTGTAGAGACATCTTATGAAAACATCACTGGAAAAACTATTCTCTGTCAAAGGAGAAGGCTAGTTTTATCAGCAAATAAAATACAAAAAAATACCACAGTATAATGTTTACAAACAAGACCTTTCAAGACTCCAGCAGATAGTGGTCACATCTACATCAACAATCAGAGCAGCACTGTAGGAACAGACTGCAGAGTGAAAGAGTTTCTCCTGACAATCCGACCTTCAAACTGCATTCATTTTAGGAAGAGTTATTTTGTCTTAGCTTTAGTCTAGTCCCAAGGATCCAACAGCTATCAGTGACAGGAACACAGAGGGGCACTCCTTCCAGTTTAGTTTCATCTTGAAGGCAAACACTGTTAAAGGAAACACACTGGCAGCATTTCATAGGGTACACCTCTCCTAATTGTCCACATTTCCTTCAAAATTCACTCATGATCCATCTTGAAATGCACATACATATGTACTCAGTCCCTCATCTCTACAGTCACAAGTTTCAGATGTGAGAAAAAGAAGGCAAATGTGTTCAACACGCAGGTTGCAAAAAAGTACATATCTATTTGCAAATACTCCTACAAACAATAATTTTGTTTATAGAAGCCCTACAGGCAATACTATTCCTTAATCACATTTGTCTACTCATCTACTAAGTATATAATGAAAATATTGTTGAAACTAAAAATTGTAACATAAATTATCTTTAAGCAAAACAATTATTCCCACAAGAGCATATTTTTTTTTGCTTTTCTGTTTTTAAAAGATATTACTGTAGATCAGTTAGCAAGTAGTAACAATAACACGTGTTTTTCGTGACAAGCCACAGATACAAGAGCAAAAAGGGAAATTTTTAAACAAAACACCTTTCTTCATCTAAAGATCTTCCCGAATCTTCCTAATTTTTTGAATCATCACCTGGGCATAACTATATCATCCACAGATTTCTCTCCTAAAAGCCTTGGTTGCACTTTTATCTCCTTCTATTCTATCTGTAACTTGATTGCAAGAAATGCACAACAGCAGCCAACTTCCAAGATGATCAGACTGAGTTGTTGTGCAATGTCACATGAAAGAGCTGTGACAAATGGTAGAAGGGGCAATAGCAAAGCTGAACTCTGGAATCTGACGTTCACCTGCCCTTCTCCTGCCAGCCCCATGTCACTTCTATGCTCACCTTGCATCTTCTAAGAGATATAAAGTAGAAATCCTCCAAGCAAAGTCATTCACTGCATAATTCTAATTCACTTGGAAGACAGCGTCCTTCTGTGCAGTGAGAGGCATATACATTTTTTTGGAATAAGTAAAAATATACGATTACTTGACAGTATCACAATACACCTATCCAGGAGATTAATGTTAGATAGCTATAACACTTGATTTTCTAACTTTTGAGTACTTGACAATCATCAAACTAAGAAAAAAAGAAAAAACCCTAAGTGGAAAGAGCAATCAATTACAATTTCTCTGCATAGCTGTAATAACCCTTCCTCTCATGAATCAACATTAGCAATTTTAACCCTGAATCTTCAGAGCTGTCAGATGTGACTTTAATGTCATTTAATCCCGCTATCCTGCCACAGTTCTGACACTGCATCAGTGATTTTCCTCCTCTTTGCAGAAGTCATCGTAATGAATCAGCAATATGCATGGTGCCATCACTGTGGAAGGAGAACATCTGGATTTGGAGGGGAAAAAGAAAGGGGGAAAAGAGGTTAAATTGTCTCCCTGTGGCACAAATCCTTGCTATCCTTGTAAGTATGGCACACCATGAAGACAGCATTGCAGCTCTTGATAGATGTGGTTGAGAAATGGGTTGGTGACCTGGAGCTGGACTTGCTTATTGTCTGCAATCATAGGAACCTCTGCTGGCCCTGGGCTGGAGGAAGCATACCTCCTACCTATCCTATGGCCTGCACAGGCAGAAGCAGCTTACCAAGCACAACCTCCAATTCACATTGGGGCTGCCATATCAGCAGGAGACACCTACGAACACGAGACAGCAGAACCTCTGTCTTGAAAGTAACTGGTCATTTGTTGGTCTCCAGAGGTATGGACCATCGTTTGGATCAAGGAAAGCCAATTGCTTCTCTCTCTTCCTTGGAGATGAGATTAAAAACTTCATCTTGTAATCCAACAAGAAGGTGTAAAATCCAGGGAATCTTAATAATATACATGATGTAAGGACGCCAGAGGAAGCTCTTTGCAAAGCAGGATCTTCTGTCCCTGGGTCACGTGCGCTCCAAAGGGCCAAGGTAAATAATTCCAGCAAAGTTCGGCTGGATGCTGAGTGCTGCGATGAATGAGAAGCCTGCCAAGTGCGCGAGGCTCCTGCTTAGAGACCGACACTTGGCAGGTGTTTTCCAACTGCACTCCTCAGACTATCTGTGCGGAGTAACCGCAGGTGGTCCGGGGAGTTGTTTTCACTCTCCCAGTGCACAGCTGAAACAAGGAGGCGGTCCTGCTTCCTAAGAAAGTTTTAATTGTCAGTCTTCAAGCGGAGTTCCTTTGTATTCCTGCCAGAACTCTCGTGTATGCCTGTGCTTGCTTGGGTTGCTGCATAGGAAATGAAGGCTGTTAATGAGTCTCTTCTTTTGTCAGGTGTTTGTTTGCTATACTTTCAAGTGTGATCAAATTTACCAATGACACAGAAATGGGAGGTTTGTAAGCATGCTGCACAGTGACCTGAAGGTAGTAAAGCTTCGGAGGCTACAGGCAGCGGGGGAAAAAAGTGATACTAATGAATATAGAAATCCAAACTCCAGGAGAAAAAACATAGGGCTTGGGTGCACAATGGGGTAGAAAATCAAGCAGTTGTAAGCACTTTAGTAATAATATTATATTGACATGTTGTTATTTGCTTAATTTTAATCTCTTTTGTTTAGCCAAACCCACGTACTTCAAAAGTGGACAGAAATCAGACAGACGGTACTCAAGTAGTTTCCACAACAACACTTGCGTTTGAAGAGGTGGAAACACCACGACGAAGTTTAAGAATCAAGTTCTAGCTACTGTCTCAATGAAGGCACGAGAAGTATGGAGGTATAAATAGATTGATAACTTTATCTGAAATTAAATCCATACCATTGGTGTCCTGCAAATAATATGCTGTGATTCTCCTTTTGTGCACCGAAACATCCAGGTCCTAAACTTACTGCAACAACTTCCTTCCTGGTGAGTTTCCAGGACTTGGTAAAGTTGCTGTTGGGTTTCAGATTTAGGTAATTTCAGCTTTCACTCTGCTATACAGCACTTACGTTCACCAGCAGCTGGAAACTGGAGATTTTTTTGTCTTCATCAGAGCAGCACATACTAAAAAAGGTGCACCAAGTCCTGCTGTCTTTCCACCACAACACATTCACAGTTCTTTTCTTTATTCCCTTTACAGACTACCTACGCAACTGTCCTCATCCTATCCAGTTCTGGTTTTGTCAGATTCATTTTACAGACTCAGTTTTTACCATTTGTTTTCTCACCTCTTTTTTCTTGCTCCTTTTAATTACCACTTCCCTTTTTTTTTTTTTCCTGTGCCTCATCTATTTAAAGAGAAAATGCAGAAGTTCTTTGTATCATTTTCTCAGCGGAGGAGATTTTATCAGGCCATTCCCTATTCCTATGAAGATAATTTTGATTTTTTGCAGGTTCTGGTTCTTCCAGCTGCTCTTTATTCAGATGCTGATCTCAGAAAACTCGGAAATGCTGCTGGTTTTAGCTGATGTAAGATTCAGTGTTGTCGCTCACCAGCCTGGGCTGCAGCACCAAGGACGCTGTTGCATCCTCCGCAGCCAGGAGGAAATGGCCTGCCTCTTGTAGGCAGGATAGGTACCTTGAGTTGAGTAGTAGTTCATTAGTTCATTATCTCAACTCAGTCCAGCTGGGTAAGAATGATTGGTGCCATAATTCCCCCTTTTTTTTTTTAGTATTTTTGTTTTCACAAAGGCTTTATGGGTGAGCAGAGACCCGGCCCATTCATCCAACTCCAGCACGCTTCCCTCCCGCGAATACCACGTAAGGGCTTGTGGCTTTACCTTCTTCTCCGAAGGACTCTCGCTCAAGCTCCCGGCTCCGGCTCTTTTGGCTCGGGCTCCTTTGGCTTGGGCTCTCGGCTCGGCGAGGGAGTCGGGGCTTCCCAGGGTCTCACGGATGTATCACGTTGGGGTCACCAGTTGTCGCTCACCAGCCTGGGCTGCGGCACCAAGGACGCTGTTGCATCCTCCACAGCCAGGAGGAAATGGCCTGCCTCTTGTAGGCAGGATAGATACCTTGAGTTGAGTAGTAGTTCATTAGTTCATTATCTCAACTCAGTCCAGCTGGGTAAGAATGATTGGTGCCATACAGTGTCTTTTTATTTGTATCTATGCTCAAGAATTCTTAACGTTTGACAAGGGATAAAGGATATTTCCTGATGAATCATCAGACAGATTTAGCTTAAGGTTTTCCAGAATAATTTACATCTAGACTTTAACCATCCTTGGCAAGTTTTAGTACCAAAATTGAATGTATGCTGGTCCAAAATGTAAAATTAAACTAATTTCAGTCAGAATCTGCTAACACATACTATAAAAAAGCATATTTTCTTTGATATATTGCTTCTCTTTTCTGCCACTGATTCTTTCCTCTTTTCTTTCCTCAGGCTGCCCAGGGAGGTGGTTGAGTCCCCATCCCTGGATGTGTTTAAGAATAGGGTGGATGATCTACTTAGGGATATGGTTTAATGGGGATTAGGGACGGTTGGACTCGATGATCTCTGAGGTCTTTTCCAACCTAGAAATCTATGAATCTATGAATCTTCCAAACACCTGGAAGTCCTCATAGCTGCAAGGTATTAGATCTTGTGAGGTGGATCCTCTGTTGATCCCATTTTAATCTTTCTTGATTCCTTCACTGGTGTAGAGAGCAGTTTCACCTTTGAGGTGAGGTACCAAAGGGATGTAGTCAATAAAAGGACTGCAGACACACAACCTGCATGTTTCAGTGTGTAATTTTAAGGTCCTTGGCTTTCTGTGTGCCATTCAGAAATCCAGAATTCAATGTTTATAAGTCTATGTAAAATGAGGGTTGGGGGAAAAGAGACTTAGCTGAGATGGGGGAAAGGAGATTTAGCTTTTCTAGAAAAATACTTAACAACGTACAGAATAGTCATCTAGATGTGGCTGCTGAACACAAAGCAGGAGATGACTAAAATAGTGCTTAGGATACGGAGACATAACAGTAGAGTTCTGCCCTCAACATTAACGATGTGTGTTATCTGAACTCCTGTTTGGTAACAGCTTGGGATACATGCTCATCCAAGGAATGACAGCCACTGAGGAGGCTATCTTTCTCAGAGAATTGTTATTTGGGCTTAAGTCTTTTCAAGTCACATCAAAAGCCTGACCCTGGCTAACTCTGGTTTGGCCCTACCCAAATCCTCCATTAGTTAGGCACATGCATTTCTCTGTTCAGCCACCAAACTCTTACTGTCAAAATAGCTTTCCCTATTACCTCAACTATGTTCTTTTCTACTGCCTGGGTACCTCTTATGACTCCATTTTCCTGCTACATTAACGCTGGCAATTGACTGAACTATGTCGATCAGAGGTGATGGGTCTTTTTTAAAACATGAGTGCAGCATACAAAACTGGAGCTCAAGAACAGGAATAGAATTAACTTCAGTTCCACGGGTTTCTACATGGGACTTAATAGTAACAAACAAAATTAACACTGGGAGCTATTATGCAAGTCATTCTCAATTCATCTTTGCGTGCTTTGCTAGAAAAAAAAAAAAAATCTGAAAACCCCAACAATTCTCTTCCCATCTCAGTGGAAACAATGAAGTCTCCCCAAAAACATAGTTGCCAATCTATTGTCAGTCAGTGTGCCAATGGTAAAATTCCATTTCTTAATCCTCCTATCATCCAAGACCACAAGGTACTGAAGCAAACCTGGCACAACATAAAATGGACTTCAACAACCAATTTTTGCACGGTCCAAAATTTTGGTTTGCATATTAATGGATAACTGCCAAACTGCAGGCAGCCAGCTTCATTGACTCAATAACCTGCTGGAAAATATCCCCCATGTGGATGACCATCTGCACTCACACAGCTGAGACGTTAAATTATTTCATCACTGTCCCTGTCAAAATTTTAACTTCTTGACCTCCACAAAGAAATTCTGTGCCATCCCACCTAAAATCAGCCATTATTTTTTTCAAAATGCCACAGCTGAAGCACAGGAATAGCTAAAAACATCTTATTAGACTGACAACTTTTCCTGATTTTCCAGTATTTGCCCTCCAATTAGGCAGGGGAAGAGGACGAGGGAAATCATTCAGAAAGATAACTTAGATCTCTTCACTCCATCCAGGGGACTGTTTGCAAAGAAAGTTTCCCACCTGGTATTCTCCATCCCAACCACAGCTGATAGCATCACATTCATTGGTTTGCACTCATACACTACCATCACTTTTCCTAACTTACTTGACTGTCATTTCTCTCAATACATATCTTTTATTCTCTCCCCTTCTTTTTTTTTTTTTTCTCATTTGTCTGAATATCCTCTCCGAAACAGAGATTTGGTTCATTGTCTGAGGTCTGACAAGCCATTACCTTGGGAATTACTTTTTGCTCAGCACTTTCTTTAAAACAGCGTATTCAAACTGGATCCAAATTTCACCTCCTGCACAGTTTTAAACTGTTGATCTTTCTACTATTATTCACAGCAAAATCTTTCACCATTTCACATCTTGCCTTTTTCAGTTCTCTCTTTTCTGATCTTAAATGACTGCAAACATGTTCCTCAGCTGTAATATATTCAGTATGCTGCTATTCAGATTTTCTTGCTCATTATTAACTACATAAATGTCACCTTTTTTGTCCCTCCTCAGATTCTCCTTCACCTGCTTAACATATAAAGCCTTACATGAGCTTGAGGTTTGTCAAATTAGTTCCATCCTCCCTATTTTTTATAACTTCTATAAAGTTGGCCTCTGATTTTACTCTGCCAGCAAATGAATCCTTCATAGACCAATGAGCCTTCTCCTTAGACACCTTAGGGCTTTCTCCTGCATAACTTTCTTGCTTAGGTAACAAAGGAGGCAGACAAGTTATTAAATTCTTTCCCTATCTTCCTCTAAAACTAGTTTTAAATCCAACTTCATAGTCCTACTACACCTGATGATCACCACTGATGAATTCTCTATCTTCTCTTCCATACTTCCTCACTTCCATGAAGTCCCTTATTCCTCCCATTCTTTATGCAGCTTCTGAATCCAACTAGAAAGAAATCTCAAATGATGCCTGCCAACCTTGGTTTATCATAATCACTCCTTTGTGAATCATCTCATATATATTTTTTGTTTATTTGGTGTCTCTTGGGGCATCAGTCCTCTGGAGCCTTTGATTTATGTATCTGCAGTACCACTTACCAACAAGAGCATTATCATTAATTTTTTTTATCATTGTAACACAAATGAGAGAGATCAACTGGTCTATAGTGATCATCTTGGTTGCTATAGTCAATGGAGGTAATCGACATCTCCAGAGGCATTTTTGTCACTGATATCAGATGGAAAATGAAATGAAATTATCCTATATTTACATCAAGAGAGCACACTCCTGTAAGGATGAACCAATTATGTGTGTTATGACAAATTCCAACAGTAACGAGTTTTTATTTGATTCCATTACCCTGTATTTTCAGCCATTTATAGCTTATATAGGTTGCTGGGTTTCTCATTTTAAAGATTAAAATTTGCAATATCTTATCTTTATACAATAGTGATTTTTTGACAAGTTTCAATTAAAAAAAATATCTTTAGACCAGAAGTGAAATAAAATAGAGCACCTCTGCTATGAAGACAGACTGAGAGAGTTGGGGCTGTTCAGCCTGGAGAAGAGAAGGCTCCCAGATGATCTTACAGCAGCCTTCCAGTACTTAAAGGGGGCCTACCGGAAAGCTGGAGAGGGACTTTTTGCAAGGGAGTGTAGTGATAGGGTAAGGGGCAATGACTTTAAACTGAAAGAGGGGAGATTTAGATTAGATATAAGGAAGAAATTTTTTACATTGAGGGTGGTGAGGCACTGGAACAGGTTGCCCAGAGAAGTTGTGGATGCCCCATCCCTGGAAGTGTTCAAGGCCAGGTTGGATGAGGCTTTGAGCAACCTGGTGTAGTGGAGGGTGTCCCTGCCCATGGCAGGAGGGTTGGAACTAGATGATCTTTGAGGTCCATTCCAACCCTTATCATTCTATGATTCTATGATTCTACTGAAAAAAAAAAAAGTCTTGCCATCATTTTTACTAGATCTGTAGCCAGAATAGAACTTTCATTTTTCTTAAGTCACCAATATCTACATTCAGAAAAGGTTTTTTAATGAGTAATTGTAATTATTTATTAAAAAAATATCTTTTAGATATTTCTCCAGAATTTAGAAGTTTGATTTTAATATTTATAAGTTTCATTATGGAATTGTTAATCCTTACTACAAAACTGAGAAGCGCCTATAAGAGCTCTCACAGACAGAGGTAGGAGTAGAAATCAGTTCTAGACTTCAATTTTACAAGGTATTCTCTTAGTATGTGTTGTTTCTAGAAAGGCTTACACAGTTTGACTTGTCCAGTGTCTGAAAATACAACCAGAAGTACATATCTCAAATAGTAGTATCAACATGGTAGGCACTATGCTCTTGCAAACAACAAACCCTCCCAAACTGATCTGAAATATCATGTAACTTTGACCCAATCTACAAATAAGTAAAGCTTTGGACAAGCCTATGCAGAACTGTGACAAGCCTAAAGACTAGTAGAAACACACAATCTCTGCAATACCATATCTATTGCCTTCAAATTTACAGCAAGATAAAATATGTCCAGGAGCTCAGGCAGTTTTATTCCGTTCAGAAATCTTTGGAACTACCCAGCTGTGGAATCTGCTTGTGTATTTTAGCTTTCTTACAATTTGCCTAGCATGCCTGTAGCCACATGTGATGCACCATTATCATCAGTCTGGTCTGAACTGTTTCCTTGGCCACCTAAAACAGCCTATTTTTTCTATTCCCTGATTACATTAAGTTGCATACTTCTAATTCTTCCCCAAACAATTTTAGTTTCACAATTAAACTAATTTTGTTTCGTGATTAAATGTATCTTGGCTGTGAGCCTGAAATTCACTTTCCATGAACACTCAAAAGAACAGAACTTAACTCGCATCAATTTTCATAAAAAGGCTGTGTGGAGAAATTGGAACATAAGCAAAGAGGAATTTTATGCAAACCTTTCAGACATGTTTGGAAGAAGCATTTCTATTTGCCCTGCTTGATTGTTAATATGTATTTCTCTCTCAGTGTGTTTCTCAAGGTTTTTTGTAGTTGTTGCATTTATATTACTTAATACATAAACAACAGCTACAATAACAATGTGTGTAATGCATCAGCTACAATAGAGCATGAACTACATATATTATGTGCAAAAAAGCATATTAAACGTTTTGATTTACAAAGTCAAGCACTTACATTAGGAAACAGCAGATTTAAAGTGATGTAAATGAAACTTTATCCTGCTTGGCTCTCTGAACATGCATTGGCACAGTTTTTAATTCTGCAACCATATACAATGCTTCCTCCACAAACGCATTAAGGTCTGTGAACTGAACAGCGTTATACTCATGAGTTTACAGAAGTGGCATGCAATACCACTGGTCATACAAAGGTTTTGTGTAAATATGCCACATTCCAAATAATAATATTTAAATATTTTATTTAAAAAAAAAGCATGCAGACTGAGAGCTTTCCTTGTGCATTGTGGTATGTTTCAGGTGACAGTTTCTACTCTCTTGTTTGTCACCTGTAGCTCAGAGCTACAGGGTTGAGCATCAGCCACAAGATAGGCTTGAAGACTATTTTGTTGCATGAAGAGGATATGACATGTTTATGCAATAAAGTATCTTCATCATGAGTTATAAATCACTTCATAGAGAAACAATTATTATTACTTTACTGTTGTAGTCAAAACCTGTAATGGTTACTGACAAGAGATAATATTATTATTAATTTTCCTTTTGCTGCTATAGGCTTGTCCTGGTTTTAGCTGGGACTGTTAGCTCTTCTTTTTAGCAGCTAGAAGAGCTCCGTGTTTTGGTTTTACTCAGAGGCTCGCTCTGAGAAGAATGCTGATAGCAAGTTGATGTTTGTGGTTGGACGTGAGACTCCAAGGACTTTTCAGTGTGCCGGAGTGCAGAAGCATGGCGGGACAAGGGGGCCACAATTCCCCTTGTGATTTGTGGTGGAACTTAAGATTGAGGGCCAAACTGGCCAATTAGTATTCCATATCATGCAGCATCATGCCCAGTATAAGGGTGAGGGACAGCCAAAAAGAAGGGCTTTTGCACTTTGGCTCTTTCACCGCTTCTGCTCTTTTGCACTTGCTGCGCTTTTGCTCTATTGTCTTTTTTTTCCCCTCTCTCTCTCCCAGTACTCCCACTCTCGGAGTACTATCTGTCTCTCTGCCCCTCTCTATTTCGGGGCCTCGCGTTCGTCCGGGATTGCAGCTTCGGGACGAGACGGGCTTCGCATACGAGGGGGTGGTGAGCATCTACACTGTGTATTAAATCATCTGTATTAAATTGTTCTTATCTCAACCCACGGGTATCCCATTTATCCTTTAATTCTCTCCCTCATCCCTGGGGCTGGGGGAGGGTGAGTCAATGACTGGGGCGGGGGGCGGTTTGGTTGCCGGAGCGGCCTAACCAACAACAAGGCTATACCAGACAAGGCTAGCAACTTTTCAAGGGACAGTCACATATTTCAACAGTCATCCAATACCTGGACCTGTCTTTACAGGCAGAGTATCCAAAGACTCTATGTGCTGACTATCTTCATATGAGGGAAGCTTTATGATCAAGGTATCCTGTTTACTCTGTAAAAAAATCTCTAACTCTATTCCTGACTCTCACAGGAATCTTTTCTGAGGCTTAGTGAAATTTCACAGCCAAAAGTTTTCGAAAGGTTATTGCTGACTTTTGGGGGAGGGAGTTGATTTTTAGTTTGTAGCACATTCATATGTTCACTTGGACATCCAAAAATGAAAGCATCCCAACATTACTTCTGAAAAATATTAGTCTTATTTGATGTTCCTGTCTGCAAAATATAGCAAAAGTAATTTCCAAATGTCTCACAGTTACGATTCCTACATCAAAATGACTCATAGATTTTAAAGTAAAAAGAGTAATGGAGATGACAGAATTTTGCTCATTAATTTCTCTATTATGCACTGATCTTCTGATTAAGATATATGGAGTCTTAAAGCCTTTCTAAAAGATACGATTCCATGAAAAAAAAATAAAATATGCAATGTGTAAATAAAGAACAACACAACACAGATATGGCTTGGAGAATGCAGGTTATACAGTGAGGTGAAATGTATTTGGTTAGTTATTATTTGGATAATACACGAAAAATAAGTGCGAGAAGAGAGAACAAACATCTAACATCAGAAGTAAAGAATATTTAAGAATGTTATTAGGAAATAAGAGAATTAAGCTAATTACAGAGACTCTGCTTTAAGAAGGTTTTTTTTCACTTGTGGATAAGAACATCTGCACAAATCCATGTTCACGACCAGAAAAATGTTACCCAGATCATTCTTTTGTTTTTTTTTTTTATCTCTACTCCCTCTCACATCCAAGATCTATGACTCATTTGACTTCCAAATAGCCTAACCCTAGCTAAAGTTATCTAAACATCTTGCAATAGTTGCTAATACATATTAAATTACTACTAATATTCTTATATTATTCTTTTTGTAATGGCTATCATAGTGTAAGATGGTGTAGTTACTATAACAATCACTACTCTGGCAAAATGAAAGAGTTAAAACATAAGTCTGCAGGTCACCGTGATAATTCATGCATTGATAATATTGTTTACCTGCTTCTATACTCTACCCAAGCATAAACAAAACAGGAGATATATCACTGAGATGTCTACAAGGCTCCTAAGTACACTGATTTTATATATGTATAAAAATATACATATAGATATATATATATGTATATGTATGCATAAAAAAAAAAAAGAAAAAACTGAGAGGGAAAGAGAAGTAGCAGAGTATATATTCGGAGCCAGTAAAAGGTAACATCATGCACATGATACATGCTTTTAGAGCAATACTGTTTTTATCCTGAAGGCTTAGAAGGCATCTTGCCTACGAAAGCAAACACATTTTGGAGTTGCTGCTTCAGCAGTGTGATCCTTTAAATGACATGAGCTTGTGCCTAGAAGTCTAATCTAAAGCCAATGAAGTCAATGTGAGTTTTCCAGCTGTCTTAAACCGGCTTAAAATCACAACCATAAGTCACAAAAGAGTTGATAGTCTAACAGAAAAGGAAATTTAAAAATAATACACTTGTTACAGTAACACTGGTGTATCAATGGACCAACCCACAGCACAGAGAAGACAAATCCTATTAAACTTAGTGGATGAGTGGAAGGAGATCAGTTTATGTTCCCTCCCTGAATCCAAATTATTCTCACAGCTGGAAAAGAATCAGTGGCTGATAATGGCCTAACAACCCCTAGCACTAAGAGATATGACCTCAGGTGTAGTGATAAGAATATATAATTCTGCATTCCCTGAACTCATCTGTGTCTCCTGGAGAGTGCTGACGCAGTGGGAGCTTGGTGCCACCTTGAACAACAGAAAGCTTTACAATTTAGAAGAGATTCAACATGTGCTGGGTCACACAACAATATTTATGGGACTTTAAAATGCATTTTGCATTACTGAGGAGGAAAATCTCACAAAAAGGAAAGGATTATTTCCAAGTTTAATGTGTATGCCACATATTGGGAATAAAAATTACGTATTTGATTTCTTAATGTGTCCATGTTATTACCTATTCTGAACCTATTCCATTGATTATAAAAGCATGAATAAATAATTTTTTCTTTTCTGGGGAGGAATAATTCTGTGACTCTGGAGCCAACAGCAGAACTTCCAGTGGACTTCAGAAGAACATGGGCTAGGATCCTGCATGGATGCGTTCAGTACATGCCTGCAGGATATCACAGGCCATCTTCCAAGTTGTCATCTGCCAGCAGATGATGATCATATCAAATTCACAACCAAATACCTCATCAGGAGGCAGCAGAGAGAAGAACAATTATCTTTTCTCATTTAGAAACAATAATTCTTTAAGTTGTACATATTTACTTATTTTTAATTAAAATCCATTGCTCTTTAAAGACACGCTCAGTGCTTCCCTAGGGAATCCAATCACAACTGTGATCTAGAGTCTAGATAGGAAACAGTAAGATGGAGAATGCCTCTTTCATTTTAAACAATCCCTCATATATAAATTATTTGCCCCCGCAGAGCAATTAGAACAGCAGCTGAATATTTTTCCTTCCAGACTAAGCAGGATGGCAGGAAGCAGACAAGGTAAAAATTTATTTCTGTTTTGTTAGGAGCATCCTTATTTAAATTCTGAAATGCTGTTACACTTCAAAAAATATTTTTTCTAATCTTAAAAAAAAAACTAAAGTGATCTCTTCAGAGTATGTAAATCCTCCAAGGCAGAGAGAAGCTGTGGGAAGCGATTCCCTTATGAGCTGTGGGTTAGGACTCAAAGATTCCTTGCGTAGGGAATGTTACAGCCCTCTAGTGCAATAATTAGATACAGGATGACACAGATGCAGTGGCTGAAATCATGGCAGCTGCAGAGAGGCTGTGAAGATGATCCCTGCCTGCCCTTGGGCAGCTGGACATTAGACATGTGCTGCAAGAGGCCTCATCGTTCCAGCTGTGTTGTGTTCACACAAACGTGGCTTCTGGAATGCATACCCATCCGGACTTTCCCATGACTGGTCTTAGACATGGGATGAAAAGCCTTACAAAGTCTGCTGAATTACCACTTGGCAGTTACTTTGGAACTTTGAAAATGAATGAATGAATGAAAGGCAGATCCCAAGTCCCAAAACCAATTGGGATTCAATATCTTTCAAAAGTGATCTTTCTAATTTTAACCCCAGCAATGCTTCTTCTCTGCAATATGTTAAATAAAACGGCCAGAAGGAAGACGTGAATGACCAGCAGGTCACCGTGACGGATGCACTTGACTCCCCCTCTTTAACCAAACCAGCAGCAATTTGGTACGTATTCCAAAAGAGGATCTCCCCTTTAGCAGGGACCCCTCTCAAGGGTGCTCCTCGAAGCAACAAGACCTTTTACGAATGACGGAGCGCTGGATGAGCCCAATTTGAATTCTCCCTGGATGGCAACTGGACTGCATGCCAGGCAGCTCTCCCCTTTAGCAGGGACGCCTCTCAATGTTAAGAGATATTAGTTGTATAGCTTAAATAAGCAAGTTTTAAACAGAATAAATCACTTAGAGTTATAACATTGTGTGATTTAGTATGCTGTTTGCTTAGCTTTACTGACCTAGCATGTGCAGCTAGATTTGTAGAAGCTTTAGGATGTAAGCTGTAAATTTCCACTTAGATTTACTGAACGTGTACCTACTTAGTCAAAACAGGGCCTTCAGAACCAGCCTAAATCAAAAGATACGGAGGCTCCAAGACTACAACCATGAACAGCAGCTACATTAGACAAGATAATGACCCATCTGAAGACAATGAAGGAATCCAATGAGGAACAAGAAGACCCCAGACTCAAATATTACTACTGGACCAACCCATGGTACGAGGGACGGGTGAATAGTCTGTAAGGATATAACTACTCAGGAATTTCTTTATTGGGGTCAATCTCTTCTCTAGACATGCCCAGCTTGAGCTGACCTTGTGGCTGTACCAGTCTCTTAGATTATTTATTTTATAAAATCCAGTGCCTGAGAGTCTGCCTTGGGAAACCTAGGGTTCAAACTTCAGAGCAAGCTAACACTGGACACCCAAACGGAAGGTCAGTGAATTGGGAATAAACATCATGAAACTTTGAGAACTTAGCTAAAAGACGTTGAGAATCAGCTATGCAATTATAATCGTTAAACTGTAAACACATATAATCCCTTAGCCATAACCAGTGGACCAAGTCTGGGACTAGGAGATCCAGCCGCACCTAGACTCCTCTCTGCCACAGAGTTTAGAAACCAAGGGGGTCCATTCTGAACCTCATGACTCAACAGGAGGGTCTCCCTTACCTTTTTGCATCTCCAGTGCCTGTATAAACCATTCCAAATTGATTCTAATCTGATTTTCTCTCTGTATGTTTCCTCCATGTAGTAAGCAATAGAGTGAACCTTGCCATCAAATTCTGTGAAATTGCACTTTTATCTAAACACTCATCTGCGACAGTCACCTTTCCTTTTTCAAACCGTAAGCCTGACAAAAAACACTTCTCCTTGATTTCAGTCAGCTTTGGGAAAGATACCCAGTTATGGAATTTTTGGATCCAGATTTGTAGCCCTTAATTCTCACAGTCATGTCGCGGTTTAGGCTGCTCCAACAACTAAACTCCTCACAGCCTCTCGCTCACCCTCTCCCACCCCCTGGGAATGAGGAAGGGAATTAAAGGAGAAAAGGGAAAGAGACCCGTGGGTTGAGATAAGAACAATTTAATACTACTACTAATATTATATGAATATATACATCTATGTACAATGATAAATGCACACAAATGAGTGATGTATGGAGTAATTGCTCACCACCCCTTGACCAAGGCCCGTCTCTTCCCGAAGCTGCAATCCCGAAACAGACAAATCCTGATACCACAATCCCGGACGAGCGAGAGGCCTGAAAATAGAGAGCAAGATAGAGAGAGCACTCTGAGAGTCCGAGAGTGAGAGTTCCGGAAGAGCAAAGGTCTTTCATTCCGGCTGTCCCTCACTTTTATACTGGGCATGACACTGCATGATATGGAATGCTAATTAGCCAATTTGATTCTCAATCCTAAGTCTAAGTACAAATCATAAGGAGAGTCGTGGACCCTCTATCCTGTTGTGCTTCTGCACGCTGGCAAGAACACAGGAAGCTGAAAAATCCTTGAGATCTCAATGCCAACTATAAACTTCAGCTTCTTCTCACAGCAAGTCTCAGACTAAAACCAAAACACGGAGCTCTTCTAGCTGCTAAAAAGAAGAGCTAACTCTGTCCCAGCTGAAACCAGGACAGTCACCAGTAAGTTTCATCTGCGCAAACAAGTTTAAGGATGTCAAGATACGAGCCCTCATGCACTCACTCAGATCTATGAGCACAAACACACACATAGCCCTGGATACTTACAGTGCGATATTAATTCTCAAGAGAGGCAAGTTTCTATCGAGTGATTTATGTCGCCCTGTCTAGTAAGGGCAGTATAGTCTATATAGCTCATTAGAGGCAAGTAAGTTCCCTTTAACGGTATTTTCTTAATTCTCAGTTGCACTTCTGGTTCCTGCTTGTGAAGAGTTGTTCCTCCAACCTGTGTTCCCAGGCTGCCTGTCGGCAGATGACATTAGCTCCAAGGGATGCAGCACTCCAAAGAAAGCAGAAAACTATATTTCCTGAAGAAATCTTCAGAAGCTTACCTGGCTGTTAATCAAATGGAGTAGGAGTTCTCTAGCACCATGTATGTACTGGAAGAATTTCTGTCTCAATAACTTGGTTTTTGACATAAGCCCTAGAAAGAGATGCAAGCTGTCTCCGGATGGAAATCCTCTGTGACACCACCAGACATGCTACGAAAACATGATGAATAACAACTAAACTCAGCTTTAGAGCAAAAGATAATTGGCATGATCATTTCCACAGACATGCTGAAAAAAAAGACCATTTACGTCTATTCATGCTACTGTGTACAGCTTGGTTTTACATGAGAAATCAAGATAATACTTTAAGGAGGCAATTACTGTAGCATTTCACATACAGTAACCTACACATAAAAAGCATTAGTATTATAGATTATGCTCAGCTCTGCTTTTACATGACAGTGATTATTTTCCCTGGGCTTCTTATTCTGGAATACTATTACACCTTTTGGTTTATACTCTTTTACCTTGCACCCAAGTATACATCTTTGAGGGATTATAACAAGGAGAGTTTTGCTTAATATTTTCCCATTCTCAGTAACACTTAGTAGTTACACCTAATTAAGGGATCAATGAGACCAACATTTTGTTCTTGCACTTGTATAAAAATTAGGAGTTTGCAGACAGGGCAAATAAATTCAAATTACTGTGTACAGTAAACCTTAGGTAGATGTTACAAGCAATACCAGAAAAAAAAAAACAACATCATCCAAAAACCCTCAAGCAGGAACACATTAAATACAAATTTTATTTACACAGTATTTTACTGCATAGAAAGAAAAGGATGGAGGGAACAATTACAAAGACTGCTAGGCAGAGTGGACACTTTCTACTATATTATCAGCTCTAAGATTCTTGGAGTTAAAAATTCCCATCCAGATTGGGGGGCTCTCTGAGCTGAACAGCCCTAGTGATTCACACATCACAGGAGCTGAGACATTTCAGGTGCTTTGATGTGACTTCTGGAGCTCACAGATGCATTTACTGTAAAATTCCTATCTGTAAGCTTCTCCACAGAAGTAGGACATGCAGCCTAATCACCATTATCAATAAGCACTAATGGTAAATAATTCCTTCATCCCACGCAAAGCAAACACTGATAAGAGACACTAATTTATGATAGTGGTGTGGTTAGATGCTTCAGGTCAGCTGGCAGGTAAATTAGTATAAATTCCAAAGATTAATTGGGAAGCATTCCATTCCATTTAGCCTATAAGGATGGAAATTATAGTTATTAATATTACTTGTTTTTCAACTCTATTGACCAATGCCGTCTCAAAACTTTCTGTCAAGAGAGGGTATTACTACACCATGGAAAGACTTCTATCAGAATCAGTAATATGACAAAAACAGAATTAGAAAGGAAGATAGTACAGAGAAAGGAAGAGTTTCAAAAACTCAATTCAAAACATCTCAGACATACACTACACTTTTTCTGACAAGATATGCAGTTAACTATAGATTGCTCTTTCAAATATTGTGCAGATTAACAAATTAAAACTCAAGCCAGAACTCCACAGTCCAGGAACACCAGGAGATGACAGAAATAACATTTAAGAGTTAGATGTCATCAAGAGATATCTGTCATACCACAAAAAATAACACAACAAAACAACAAAACAAACAAACAAACAAAAAAGCCCAAACAAACAAAACCAAACAAACATGGTTATTTAGGTAGCTCAATGCAATTTGAACTTAACCACCCAGAAGTTTTGACTCATTTCTACCCATCCTAATAGATAAACGAAAACATGGAAAATGTTCTCTAAATCAAAATGAAACTTTGACTATTCAGTTACTATCTGCATAACTAATTGAATGAACAGAAGGGTTTTTTTCCTGTTTTCTACACATAAAGCACATACATGCTTTAGAGTGGTTGTTCCCAAAGCAGAATGTGAAAACAGCAGCTGGCTGATGCAACCATGGTGAAATAGTCTGACTAGTGGGAGAACCATGTTAGAAAGTGCAGCTTGTGCTTGTATGAGTTTAGATGCTGGTAAGAAGGGTGCATAGAAGTTCATGAAGGAAAAGGAAAGTTAAAGATTCAATTAGTACAAAAAATGTGAAGTCCACTATCTGGGAGTTTATGGAAATATTAGGAACCAAGTAGGTCACAAAAAGACTAAAGCCAATATATACTGGGGCTGCAACAGTTATTTCTTTATATGTTTTATGTTGTATCAGCATTTTTCATTCATTTTCTCAATTTTAAATAGGTTTACTGCACATGTTTACGTGGTGTGGTTTTTTTTCCCTTAGGATTTAATACACAAAAGTTAGATCAGAAATTACTAAATTGTTTTTGTTTCATATATTTTATTATTTTATATAACCCTGCTTGTGAACACTGATTTCTGCGTAAGTTCACAAAATAGCAACCTGTTGTACTGAAATGGGATACTCTTGATCTGAAAACAGAATATTAATCCTCAGCCTTGCATCAAACAATGACAAGTTTGAAACAGATTTCCTTCTCTCAGCTCCATTATGAGAGCGACAAACGTGCTTTTGCTCATTAACTTGAATAATATATCAAACAGAAATGCCTTTAATTGTTTATTTTGCTAGCTGGAAAAGAGGCTGTGCAATTCTGGGAAAAAAAAAAAAGTAGGCAAGAAGTGATTTCAGCTTCGTTTTTTCTTTGCTGTTTCTTTCTTCTGTTTTATTATTATGACCACACCAAGTGTTTTTCCAAAAAAAATTTTAGAGAAACATCTCTCACTTCACTCTCCATAGAACTACTTAGACATTTAAGAGCACTAAGGACAAAAATCAGCTACCATAATAACACTTTCTTAAAGCTTGATTATGATGTCTTCTTTCACAAGCAGTAAAAGAATCATGACCAATCCCATTAAACTGACAAAACAACTTACAAAACAAAAGTAAAAAAAAAAAAACGCAAAATATAATACTAAGAGGGACAGAACTCCACCTACTCAGGACTCCCAAAGTAAACCAAACAAAGATCTAAAAACCTTCACACAACAGTAGATGGGAAAAATTAGCACCTAATTTGATAGTTGAAAAAACAGCCATAAAAAAATGTTTATTTCTTCCTTCTACTTACAATAGTGGGAACAATTCAAGTCCTAAGGGGTATTTCCCAAGCCATAGAAAAAATCTGTAATTGAGGCTATAACAGAACTTTTATCCTTTGACTTCCATTTCCACTCTCAACCACTAGCTAACAGCCCTGTATTTTACTGTAACAGTCTCAACTTTTTCTACATTTTGTTTTCAATTTGATTAGCAAACAGACATCAAAAAAAAGAAAGATTTTAAAAGGATTACAAAATCCACTTTCAGTCTTTCACAAAGTGATTCCTGAATTACTCTCAGTCAGGCAGCAATGGGCATGAAATATTTTCAGGCCATAGTACAGCTAATATTCCTGAACTATTCCTAAGAGAGGCAAAACCCAGAGGTCAAATTCTTCTGTAAGATAAAAGTGTGAAACTCTCACTGAAACATATGTGAATAACCCATATATAAATCTGTCTGAGGATAGAATTTGAAGAATTTCCAAGATGAAATTGCTGGCATACGCACAAGAAAACCGATTCTTTAGATGGAGATCCTTTTTAGCACATCTTTTTTCTTTCCTCTGAAGTAATATTCAGCATTAATGGAAAGAATAAACTAAGTAAAACAGAAATGCTGTATGTTCCAATACCTGTGTGACAGCAAAGAAAAGGAGGGATGGGTATACTTCACATTAGAAATATTAAAAAAAAAAAAAAACAGCATTTACCAGATTTATTGATTTTAACTGGAAGAACCAAGCCTTGTTTCTTGGCTCTTTCTCTTCTCATAGAAACCATTGCTGCTGAGTAAGAACACCTGATAAAATGCCCTAGAGAAGCTTTACAACTCAACTGGCACTTACAAAGCAGATAAGTCTTACTGATATCAGAGTAATCTTTCCACAAGGATGAATAGCTCTTGAACAATTTCTCCAGGGAACAGTATTAGATACAAACAGACTTTCTCCATCATCAGACATGATATTCAGCTTATATATAACCTACATTGTGTAACTATACACGGTAGCTAACACACTTATTCTTTTATATGCTTTAACATCAGAAAATAATATAAATTAATCATCTCTAATGGTGTGAAAATATATGACAGAATGTGTCTTTAGGCCTAAGATGCCCACCCCATCATCAAAGTCAAACAGCTGAAACATTCACAGAAGTTCTACATGACTGAAATACTTTTTTTTTAATTTCTACCTTTTTCAGTCATTTGTAACTGCACCAAAGAGCAATTTCTCCAGCTATATTACCCAGCACAATACAAGGCTTTTCCTTTAAATTGCCTACAATTCTGTCAAACTTTAATTTGAAAAGTTTCAGCCAAAAACAGTTTGTCCAGTTCCCAAATCGTGGGTACCTGTTCAGAGTGGTTATCGATCTTCAGTCTCATCACAAGCTTGTAAACTCAGGTATCTGGTCTGAACTAGTCATCTCTGCTTCCTCAATCATCAATGACAGACAGTCTAGCACCCACAGAGGGTCATTTGTTCTAAGTGTATTCTCGTAATAGGATGAATCACCTGATCATTGTGTTGACGTGAACTTAGACTAGATGCCTAACTTTTAGATTGATACAGTCACATTGAACTAATCCTTTTCTCAGTGCTCAACTCCATGCATATTAGAAAAAGCAATCAAATACACACTATATAGAGAGCAATTTCTCCCTTTGTGAGCATAACTGTGTTCATGAACAGTAATAAGCTACACTTCTTTACAGTATCTGTACGAAAACAAGAGAAAGCATTGTCATCACTTTACAAGTAGGGAATCTAAGGCAAAAATAGTCAAAATGATACAACAAGCTCATTTGAGAGATTTAGACCTTTCCCCTCTCCCTCACCCCCCCACTTTTTTCCCCCCTCCGGTATTCAAAACCAAATAAGGTTAAACCAGTCAACTTTACTTTCGTTTCCAGAAGTAACAATTCCACACTTCCACAAATCTCGCCTCAGAGTCCTACAGAGGTATCCACAGAGTGTGAGAAAGCCAGGACTTTTTCTCAACTGGAATGATTACATGTCACTTTTCATATCTCATATAAGTCTCCGGTAGAGGCAGAGACATTCACGTTCTTTGGCTGTAAGGCTGTGCTTGCTTTCTTCTGCATCCCCCTGCCCTATTTACTGCCCAGATGCTACAGACAACAGGCACACAAACCTGGTTCATCCTCAGAGAAGACATCTTCAGCAGTCAGTGAGGTATGTATGGGTCACACAATTCTGCCCTGTCTTGCCACTCCTGTGCCTGAGCTTGTCATTAAAGGCTGCAGCATAATAGTTACAGAAAAAGGACAAAAGTAGGAGCAAATGCACATATTTAGACTCAGCATTTTCAAGTATCCGTATTTCTGACTTTACAATCCCAATGCTCTTTTCACACAGATTTTTAAGGATTGTAATAGTGAAACTTCTGCTGTTTAGAACTCTATTAGCATTAATACTTTGGCCACCATCAGGATTTGGACTTTTGAAATCACAACACAAAACTCCCCAATTGACCAAACAGCAAAAGTGCTGGTGATAGTAGATTGAGTATATTAATTAACTGTTAAAAAATGGATACGATGCACACCCACGATGTGGGTTTCCAGCCTGTTCACTGACCATAGGAAATGGGAAAAGGACTTGGGAGTGCTGGTGGATGAGAAGCTCAACATGAGCTGGCAATGTGCGCTGGCAGCCCAGAAAGCAAATCGTATCCTGGGCTGTATCAAAAGAAGTGTGGCCAGCAGGTCGAGAGAAGTGATTCTGCCCCTCTACTCAGCTCTCGTGAGACTCCACCTAGAATACTGTGTTCAGCTCTGGAGTTCTCAACACAAGAAGGACATGGAGCTACTGGAGCGAGTCCAGAGGAGGGCCATAAAGATGATTCGAAGGCTGGAGCACCTCTGCTATGAAGACAGGCTGAGAGAGTTGGGGCTGTTCAGCCTGGAGAAGAGAAGGCTCCGGGGCGATCTTATAGCAGCTTTCCAGTACCTAAAGGGGGCCTACAGAAAAGCTGGAGAGGGACTTTTTACAAGGGCGTGTAGTGATAGGACAAGGAGCAATGGATTTAAACTGAAGGAGGGGAGATTTAGATTAGATATAAGGAAGAAATTTTTTACATTGAGGGTGGTGAGGCAGTGGAACAGGTTGCCCAGAGAAGTTGTGGATGCTCCATCCCTGGAAGTGTTCAAGGCCAGGTTGGATGAGGCTTTGGGCAACCTGGTGTAGTGGAGAGTTTCCCTGCCCATGGAAGGAGGGTTGGAACTAGATGATCTTTAAGGTCCTGTCGTGGGTTAGGCCGATCCGTCAACTAAACCCCACGCAGCTCTCCCACTCCAGTAAAATGGAGAGAAAAATGTAATAAAAGAGCTGAAGATCGAGACAGAAACAGAGCAGCACCCACCAACCACGGTCCCGGGCAAAAGAGTCTGTTTTCTTAACGCAAAACTATTTATTAACAGCTACCTATAAAGAGAAAAGCAAACAAAAACGGTTACTTGAGAGGATAACAAGAAAACAAGGCCAGGTCTTAAAAACATGTTATGGTTTGAAGTGGGGGGGGGAGGTCCGGGTGGCACAAGCTGCCCATCAGACCGGACTCCCGTCCCCCTCGGGGCTTGAGCCAATCGGCGCCTCTGCGAATTGCCCTATTTACGTCGGACAAAGGAACCGGAAAGGTGTGCCTGTGCCCAGGAGCAAGGAGAAGGGAGAGGGGGGCACGGCCCCCGCTCCCGGCTCCCGGCCGGGCCGGCGGCCTGGCCTGGGCCGGGCCGGGCCGGGCCCGCTCCATGCCGGTGCCCGCTCCGTCGAGGATGGCGGCGGCGGAGCCGCTTGGGGAACTCGGGGAGAGCCCCGCTGCCGGGGCGCCCACCGGGCCGAGTTCACCCAGACAGGACTGAAATCTCAGAGAAACGGCCACACAGATAAGAGGTCAGTGAAGATGGAACGGAACAACGTGTGCTGCGGCTGAGTCCCCCTTGTGAGCGGCCCCTTCTAACAAACAGTCCTCGGTGGAGCAAGCAGAAAACCCACTCGCAACCAGTGGATGACCCACGTTGGAAAGAGATGCCTAAGCCTGAGACTATTGTGAATCATGGGCACAGGTAGAGACACTTTGACGCATTTTACGCATTTTACGCATTCAGAGTCTGTACGGAGACGCATTTAAGGTCGACATGACGACCCACGCCGGAGCACATTTAAAGTTTGTTGATGACCCACGCCAGAGCGAGTGGCTGCAGCTCCTTAAAAGCCCAGGACTGGTAAAGCCCGCACTTGGGGCAAATCCGATGGGGTAAGGATTTGCCCCCCAGCGGGCAGGATTCACGCCTTCGCCGTGAGTAGGGGATCCACTGGAGCAAGGGACAATGGTGTAAGGACTCCTTTTCCTTTAAGAGAAGCGGCAGTAACAACTTGGAATGAACTGACCTGCACTCCCCCATTCCCTGCCCCCCTGCACCGCTGGGGGGAGGAGGTAGAGCCGGGAAGAAGAGGCAAAGCGGGGGGAGTGGTGTTGTTTTTAAGACCTGGCCTTGTTTTCTCGTTATTCTCTTAAGTAACCGTTTTTGTGTGCTTTTCTCTTTCTAGGTAGCTGTTAATAAATAATTTTGCATTAAGAAAAAAAGCCTCTTTTGCCCGGGACCGTGGTTGGTGGGTGCTCCTCTGTTCCTGTCTCGATCCTCAGCTCTTTTATTACATTTTTCTCTCCTCTCCATTTTACTGGACTAGGAGAGCTGCGTGGGTTTGGATGCCGGACTCAGCCTAACCCACGACAAAACAACACACACCCCCCCCCATTGCCTCTTCTTCCCGGTTCTACCTCCTCCCCCCAGCGGCGCTGGGGGGCAGGGAATGGGGGAGTGCAGGTCAGTTCATTCCATGTTGTTACTGCCACTTCTCTTAAAGGAAAAGGAGTCCTTACACCATTGTCCCTTGATCCAGTGGATCCCCTACTCACGGCAAAAGCGTGAATCCTACCCACTGGGGGACAAATCCTTACCCCATCAGATTTGCCCCAAGTGCGGGCTTTACCAGTCCTGGACCTTTAAGGAGCTGCAGCCACTCGCTCTGGCGTGGGTCATCATACAGACTTTAAATGCGCTCTGGCGTGGGTCATCATATCGACCTTAAATGCGTCTCCGTACAGACTTAGATGCGTAAATGCGCCTCGACCGTACTCAGGCTCTGGCATCTCTTCTCAACGTGGGTCCTCCACGGGCTGCGAGTAGGTCTCTGCTTGCTCCGCCGAGGACCGGCTGCAAGGGGCTGCTCGCAAGGGGGACTCAGCCGCGGCACATGTTCCGTTCCATCTTCACTGACCTCTTATCTGTGTGGCCGTTTCTCTTAGATTTCAGTCCTTTCTGGGTGAACTCAGCCCGGTGGGCGCCCCAGGAGCGGGGCTCTCCCCCAGTTCCCCAAGCAGCTCCGCCGCCGCCATCCTCGACAGGGCGGGCATCGGCACCGGCCCGGCCGGCAGCCAGGAGCAGGGGCCATGCCCCCCCTCCCGTCTCCTTGCCCATGGGCCAAGGCGCACACCTTTCCGGTTCCTTTGTCCGACGTAAATAGGGCAATTCGCAGAGGCGTCGATTGGCTCAAGCCCCGAGGGGGATAGGAGTCCGGTCTGATGGGCAGCTTCTGCCACCCGGACCTCCCCCCCCACTTCAAACCATAACAGGTCCCTTCCAACCCTAACCATTCTATGATTCTATGAATCTATAAATGCAGAGGTTAGCATATTCGATTTCCATGACAGACACTGGATAGAGAATATTCTAAAATTGCTTTTTCTGTTTGTTTGTCCTTGGAATCCTGTCTCTGCTCTTTCCATCTGCTGGACATCTGCCTTCTGCCTCCACATCCTCAGCTGTAGTCTCCACTTCTACTCATACCAAGACCTCTTGTATCCTTCCTTATCTCTTCTCCTCCCTGATTCTGCACTCCTGATAGTCCCTCCTCCTTGCCCTCATACCTTTACATCCTGCCTTGCAGCCAGTAGAGGGAGAACCAAAGGCAAAGGCAGGACCAGCAAAACCATCCATGGAGTTTTTCAAAGCCCAACCAGACATGATCCTGAACAACCTGCTCTAGCAGACCCTGCTTGAGCAGGTGCTTGGACTACGTAACCTGAAGAGATTCCTTCCAATCTAAACAACTTTCTGATTTTGTGATCTTTCAAACAGCAAAGCTCAGCAAAGGTGCCTGGCACCACTCATAGTTGCCTTTTGATTTTATTACTGTAACATCATTTCAGACTGGGATATTTTTGCATGAAAATTTGAAAGGAATCAGAAGACCTTATGAGTTTGAGACTATTTGGAGTATAGCGTATTTCTGATTTCTTTCAAAGGTGCCAAAATTCTATACTTGTCTTGGATTTGATACATCTGAGGCTCCTAACTCTTCTTAAGAAGCAGAATACAGACAAAAGTGAAAAGTAAATTGATAGGAAAATGGAAAGCTATTCAATGTTTTTATGTGATACAGTTAATTGTTAGTGAATCCAACAATTAAATATTTAACTGTCAGTCAGCAAATAAATACTGCCAACCAGTCTGCAATAGACTATTCTAGTGCTGTAGAGTCTGAGATGAGTTGATTCAATGCCTGCCAACCTGAGATTAACTGTTTACCTATTAGGAAGCTGGCAATTAACTTTTGAAATTACAATGAAACAGAGAAGACCAAGTAAATAATGGAGATACAGAGGGAATGGCTGGAGACAAGAGTTTCCACGCAGTATAAGTTACTGCTGTTCTGACACACCAGCAAAACATGGGTGGCTCCCTGAAAGTCAGTGGACTCAACACTCACATAAACCTGATAAGAAGACTCAAACAGGACTATCAGTTTAGAAATTTCTAGAAGAAAATACAAAAAGAGGAAAAGAAATGTGACAACTCAGAGAATGAACAGGGCTTGGAAAACAGTTTGGAAGTCAAGTGTGTAGCCTATTGTTTAACTTACCTCTGTTCTGAAGGAATAGAAGACAACAAATATGACACCAGCTTTTAAAAATTACTCCAGAAACTACACCTGAGGTTTTTCAAGGTGTCTCACCAAATCTTTTTAAGAAACTAAGCTGGATTGAGTTAAAAGATAAGGTCCTCTCATAACAAACTTTTCAGCTTGGAAAAGATGCAACTTTGCCTACACAATTATGAAGAGGATGAATAGGGTGAATTAAAAAAATAATCATCCGATATTTCTCATTGCAGAAGAGCAAAGAGGCATTTAAAGAAAGTATCAGGTAGAAAAAAGAAATAGTTTTTACAAAATGCAAATTTCAGCTGTGGAACTTATTCCCACAGCAAGTCAAAGAGTAAATGAGCTCAAAAAGTATAATCGAGGATAACTTCGTACATTGGGCCATTGAAAATGATGGTTCGTATGGTGCATCTGTCTGATTCCTGGAAGCTGGGAGGATGTCAGAATCTCTCTTGGCACTCACTTTTGTAATCATCCCTTAGTATCTGCTACTTACTGCTTACAGACTCTCTGTATGGATATTCTCTAAATGAAGTCAAAATCTTTAGTGAGAAAATACTAAGTCTCATCAACTCCAGACTCCCATGCAAAGTGATACTGCAGAATTCAGCCTTGTTTTATCCTCTTTTTAGTCGATGTCGTAAGCAGGTTTTATAGCCTGATGCAAAAACATTCTTGAATATCATTACCTTCATTTATGTCTCAGATGTTGTGGCACTTTTAATGTGAAATACGACCTCACTTCGACTCTGTGACTACCGAAAAGGGACATTGTCTCAGTTCCCCAGTGCTTCCTTGTCACTTCCTGATATGGATAAACCTTCAGGCAGAAGGCAGTCTTTTCCTCCTGTTCCTTGATTTTTAGACATATTCCCTCAAATGCACATGCTTTGCGTCCTGTTCTATTATTTCCCAATGACCATACAGCATTGGTTTTGTCTACAACAAAAGTTCCTGGGCTAAAACTTGCATTTTATTGACTTTTTTTGCCATCCATGTTCCTCATCAGAAGCAAATCTGTACAAGGAAGAGTTAAATGAACATAATAGCAGCACTTACACCATTATCCCCATTTTCAGTGAGCAGGAGCACAATGTGACCTCTCAGATTTTGCTCACACCGGTTCACTTTTTTTACACTGTATAGTTTTGCACCCACCTCAGCCAAAACTCCCTCTAGCAATTCTGACAAATATGTGTGGGCTATTTGTGATTTTCTTGAAAAACGTGTGCATGACACTTTTCCAACAGACTCCAATCACTCTTGCCTATGGTTTGTGTAACTGGTTGGAGCTGTGGGGAGATCATTGCCTTGCAACAATCACACAGAATACTGGTTTCTGGGATTCCAAGGTATACACACGTGCCTACTTGAACGCATGCTGAAAAGCAGCTACCCCTACAGAAAAACTGGCACAGAATGAAGAGCAAAGAGCTGCAATAGAGCTATAGAATCATAGAATCATAGAATGGTTAGGGCTGGAAAGGACCTTCAAAGGTCATCTAGTCCAACCCCCCTGCAACAAACAGGGATATCTCCAACTAGATTAGGTTGCTCAGGGCCTCGTCCAACCTGGCCTTGAATGTCTCCGGGGATGGAGCATCCACCACCTCTCTGGGCAACCTGTTCCAGTGTTCTACCACTCTCATGGTAAAAAATTTTTTCCTAATATCCAATCTGAATCTACCTCCCTCTATTTTAAAACCATTACCCCTTGTCCTATCACAACAGGCCCTCCTGAACAGCCTCTCCCCATCTTTCTTGTAGGCCCCCTTGAGTTACTGGAAGACTGCTATAAGGTCACCCCGGAGCCTCCTCTTCTCCAGGCTGAACAGCCCCAACTCTTTCAGCCTGTCCTCATAGGAAAGGTGCTCCAGCTCTCTTATCATCTTCGTGGCCCTCCTCTGGACTCGCTCCAACTGGTCCATGTCCTTCTTGTGTTGGGGGCTCCAGAACTGGACACAGTACTCCAGGTGAGGTCTCACGAGGGCAGAGTAGAGGGGGAGAATCGCCTCTCTCGACCTGCTGGCCACGCTCCTCTTGATGCAGCCCAAGATGCGGTTGGCCTTCTGGGCCGCAAGAGCTTCTCGTCCACCAGTACTCCCAAGTCCTTCGCCTCAGGGCTGCTCTCGATCCATTCACCACCCAGTCTGTATTTGTGCCTGGGATTGCCATGACCCAGATGTAGGACCTTGCACTTGGCCTGGTTGAACTTCATGAGGTTGGCACGGGCCCACCTCTCCAGCCTGTCGAGGTCCCTCTGGATGGCATCCCTCCCTTCCAGCGTGTCGACGGCACCACACAGCTTGGTGTCATCGGCGAACTTGCTGAGGGTGCACTCCATGCCACTGTCCACGTCACCGACAAAGATGTTGAAGAGGGCCGGGCCCAACACGGACCCCTGAGGGACGCCACTCGTGACCGGTCTCCACTTGGACATCGAGCCATTGACCACTACTTTCTGAGTGCGGCCATTGAGCCAATTCCTTATCCACCGAGTGGTCCATCCATCAAACCCATGCCTCTCTAGTTTAGAGAGAAGAATGTCGTGCGGGACAGTGTCAAAAGCTTTGCACAAGTCCAGGTAGATGATATCCATTGGTCGACCCTTGTCCACCGATGCTGTCACCCCATCATAAAAGGCCACCAAGTTGGTCAGGCACGATCTGCCTTTGGTGAAGCCATGCTGGCTGTCACCCACCACCTCCTTGCTCTCCATGTGCCTTAGCATGGTTCCCAGGAGAATCTGCTCCATGACCTTGCCAGGCACAGAGGTGAGGCTGACCGGCCTGTAGTTGCCCGGGTCCTCCTTGTTCCCTTTTTTAAAGATGGGGGTTATGTTCCCTCTCTTCCAGTCATCGGGGACCTCGCCAGACCACCACGACTTCTCAAATACAATAGCCAGTGGCTTGGCAACTTCATCTGCCAGTTCCTTCAGGACCCACGGATGGATCTCATCAGGTCCCATGGACTTGTGCACTTTCAAGTTCCTCAGATGTTCCCGAACCTGCTCTTCAAGTACAGTGGGCAGTGGTTCATCCTCACAGTCCCTGCTAGTTCTTTCCACAGCTTGGGTGGTAAGACAAGAGGCTTTATCAGTGAAGACTGAGGCAAAAAAGTCGTTGAGTAACTCAGCCTTCTCTATGTCGCGGGTAACCAGAGCACCAGTATCCTTCCGGAGGAGGCCTACATTCTCCTTGGACTTCCTTTTGTCCCCTACATACCTATAGAAGCTTTTCTTATTGCTTTTTATATCCCTTGCCAAATTCAATTCCTTCAGGGCTTTAGCCTTCCTCACCTGATCCCTGGTCACTCGTACAGCTTCTCTGTATTCCTCCCAGGCTAGTTGTCTCCGCTTCCACCCTCTATAGGCTAACCTCTTCATTTTCAGTTGGTCCAGGAGCTCCTTGCTCATCCACGCGGGCTTCCTGGTCTTTTTGCCCGACTTGTTCTTCATCGGGATGCACCTCTGCTGAGCTTGGAGGAGGTGTTCCTTGAATGTGAACCAACTTTCCTGGGCCCCTCATCCCTCCAGGGCCGCCTCCCACGGCACTTTGCCCATCAGGTCCTTGAAGAGGCCGAAGTCTGCCTTCTTAAAGTCTAGGGCACAGAGCTTGCTGTATAGTTTCCTTGCTGCCCCGTGGATCTTGAACTCCACCATGTTGTGGTCACTGCAGCCAAGGCTGTCCTTAAGTTTCACATCACCCACCAGTCCCTCCCTGTTGGTGAGCACAAGGTCGAGCATGGCACCCCTCCTTATCGGCTCCTCTATCACCTGCAGGAGGAAATTGTCGTCCACGCATTCCAGGAACTGCCTGGACTGCCTGTGCCCTGCCGTATTGTCTCTCCAACAGATGTCAGGGTGGTTGAAGTCCCCCATGAGGACCAGGGCTTGTGACCGCGAGGCTGCTCCTATCTGGCTATAAAGCACCTCATCTGCTCTGTCCTCCTGGCCAGGTGGCCTGTAACAGACCCCTACCGTAACATCCCCTATCCGTCCCCGTCCTCTAATCTTGACCCATAAGCTCTCTGTCAGCTCCTCCTCCGACCCCAGGCGAAGCTCCACGCACTCCAGCCAGTTGCTGACATAGAGAGCGACACCCCCTCCTCGTCTCCCCTTCCTGTCCTTTCTAAAAAGCTTATACCCCTCCATGTTGACACTCCAGTCATAGGAGTCGTCCCACCACGTCTCCGTGATGCCAATAAGGTCGTAGCCCTGCTCATGTGCACACATCTCCAGCTCATCCTGTTTATTTCCCATGCTGCGTGCGTTGGTGTACATACACTTCAGCTGGGCCTCCGACAAAGCCGACTCGCTGGCTGGAGCGACAGGGGTTCTCTTGGACGGCAGCGTAAGTTCGTTTGAACATACCTGCGATCCTTCCTCAGCCTCTGGACCCTCGGTGCTGGCACTGGTGCCATGCTGACAGCGGTATGAATCTGACTTCTTGGCTGGAGCGGCTGGAATTCCCTTCTTCTGTTCTACAGGTACTTCCAGCATATCTTTATCATTCTTGATATTCCCCCCCTCCCCCTTCATATCTAGTTTAAAGCCCTGCCAATGAGCCCTGCTAGCTTTTGAGCTAAGACCCTGGTTCCCCTCTGAGAAAGGCATGTCCCATCCGGTGCCATCAGACCTGGTTCAGGGAAAGCCTCCCCATGATCAAAGAAACCAAATTTCTGTCTGTGGCACCAGCCTCTGAGCCATCTGTTAATCAAATCTGATTTTCTGTTCCTCTCTATGTTCTTTCCTGCCACTAAAGGGATTGAAGAAAACACTACCTGGGCTCCTGACCTTTCGACCAATCGCCCCAATGCCCTAAAGTCCCTTTTGATGATACATGTAATATGTATACATATTACAAATGCCACAACATGTCTCCACCTCACTGGTAGTCCTATAAGCCTTGGTCTTTTATAAGAATCTGGAGATGTTTCTCTCCAGGAAACACACTAGCCATAGGGCTACCATGTCTAGGGAAACTGGGATACTTTTTCTACTTTGCTACTCATCTTTTAATGAGAAAATGACCCAGCCAGTTTGCTTTTTCAGAAGAAAAAAAATGGCCAAGAAGGCACTGCTATTTGCAGTGACTAGCAGAAATGTAATTGTGAAGGCTGGCATCAAATGCATGGGTTGGTACAACAGCAAAACTGCAGGTTCCCAGAAATTGTTAAATTGTTAATTGTGAAGAGAAGTTCAGCTACGTCTTCAGCAACGTAGGAAAGAAAGAGTTTGGTGCATGTGTCTGACAGAGGCCTGAAGGATAAGGGAAACCCAGTGTGAGAAGAGCCAAAAGGATCCCGTGATTGAGGCAGGAACTAGGAAGGGAATTGCAGGAGAAAGATTAAGTGATGTTAAGAGAAGAAACAGAGCCCCAACATGAATGAGGAGCAGGGTTACTGTGAATAAGTGAGAGCAGTAAAGTGACTTGGAGATGGAAAGGAGAGCTGAGGTGGGGAAGTCAGGACTCTGGGCTGCAAGGCACTGGAGAATTTTGAAGGAAAAGTGTTTGGAGATACAAGCAGGAGGTAACGGGACTGTGAGATCTGAGGGGCTGTGGTTCAGGAGATTTCCCCAAGTGAGTAACATCTCTCCTTTCCTGTCTTTCCCCACACAGGCCTGAGAGGTACCCCTACAACCTATTTTCATTTTAGAAGCACAATAACTCTAACAATACAGTCCATACAGACTGTAGATGGTGGTGCTGATGGCCCTATGCAGGTGATCCATTGGGAAGACTGTAGTAAAAGGCAAATACTGCTTCCCGTTCCTCTGTGCTGCTTTCCAATAGCCAAACACAGTCCACCACTCTCTACCTTAGAGGAATAATGGGTTTTTGCCACAATCTCCGATTCACTTTCCTATTACCATTCCCTATTCATGTTATTAAAAGCTAAACTTATGGTGATACCAAGATAATTCAGTGTTAAACCTTGAGAACAATTCTTAGCTTTCTTGCCCTCTATGAATACCCCGGACTTCACAAGCTGACTTAAGTCTTAAAAGAATTCTATAGGATGTCAAATTGTTAATATAACTGGTCTGTGACAGTTGGACAGGAGAAATAAATCACGTGCAAATAGAGCACATGTTTACACATATATTTGCAGTCTTTACCTGGTTTTAATTACAGACTTGAAAATGATCATTATTTCCTGCAAAATAATCTTTTCAAAAAAAGTGTACTGTTAGATGACAAAGGCGTCAGAACAAAGAGAAGAAAATAAACTATAGGCCTACGGGAAGAAGAAAGCAGGGGGAAAAAAAAAGAAAACAAAATGGGAATGAAGATTGAACTCAAGCCAAAAGAAAAGAGAAAGGAAACAACAGAAAAAAAAAGACCTTACAAAGAGAAAGAAAATCAAGCAAACAAATTAGAGACAGAGAGATTAAAAAGAAGAAAGGTGAGGTACAAGTATTTTTCTTCTTTTGTTTTACAAGAAAGAAAACCAAACAATTTTAAAGATAAAATTGTTTAGAATAATTTTTTTTTTTAATTGAAGTATTATTTTTCTTATTTCTTTCTAAGAGTCACAGGCAAATTGCAGAAATAACAACTTACAGTAACAACGTACAGAAATTACCTCTAGCTCAAACGCATAGTGAGTTTTTCCTTATTTACCCGACCCACCCTGGCATGTTGACTTCTCTCATTGGGAAGGGAGATTTTCTTTTGCATTCAAAGAAAGTGCTAAAGCCTACTTTGTCACCAAGGTGCAAAAATAAATAACATGGAGCACTATGCAGGTCCACTTCCCAAATTAGCCAGGACCAGAGATGGACCCGTGAAGGTGCATCCTGTGACACGGAGCTTGGAGCCATTTGTGACTTTATGACAAACCAATTTCTCCACACATCGCCCCTACATGTAAAATGGAACTGACTAGATGAGAAGTGTATGTATGTCAGAGAATGTGCAGGGTGTAAAGAAATGATGTCTTGAATAGGCTGGGTGAGAAGTATATTCCTTTTGATTGTTGTCTCTTTCTTTTTAATGTTCTCAGAAAACGCTGTATCTTTCAGAGTCTCTCAAGGATTTTTAGATAAAAAGAGAGGTTTTATCTTTGCATGTCTATAAGCAGTGAAAAACTCCGGAGACTGAAACCTACAGGCAATTCAAATAAACTAAATCCGATCAAGGTAATATCAATGCCAGAATTAGAAGAAAACCCAGAGAGAATATCAATAACAACATTAAAACAGCAGGTTTCAACTGGAATCAATAGGCAGTATAAACAGAAAAAATTAAGTCACAAAGTGATAGTAGATAAAAGCTCCCCACTCATTAAAATTCTGTTTGTCTTTGTGTCTTTTTATCAATGTACCTATATATCTATGCAAGCGTATCAAAGTTTATAATGTAAAAGAATGATGAAATAATCTAATTAATTTCCGGTGTCATTTCACATATTTCTTTCAAGTTAAAACTGCAATATTAATAATGGTTTGCAGTTTAATAAAATATCTCTATGTCCTATTAACTTCTATATCTGCTTGTTATAAAGCCCTTTTTTATCAAATAGCTAAACTTCAAAAGATTTCTACTTTGATCTGAAATGAAAAAATGAGGTTCATTCCATTTGTACAGAATAACCTCACTATATTTTACAGAAAGACAGTTGTCTGTTAGTGCCTTTCTGTCTCAAAATACATTATAACTTGAGCAAGCAAGGAGAAAAAAACGTTGGAGAGACCAGGTTTTAGGAAGATACGTTATAATCGGGCTGGGGCTGGGGCTGTGTCTTAAAATTTATGATGTCTGGAGCGAATGAGATATTCTTCCTACTTGAAAAACAATAAAAGTTTCAGGAATGAAATGTGTAGGTATTTACAGGTGGTTTTAATGCTCTGGGGGTGAGCTTTCATGGTTTATTTCCACTTTCAGAACCGAGATTTTAACAATATGTTAATCGGTTGTGATTTTCTGATAGCTTTTTTTCCCACAGGAAAAAAATATTTCATAGATATGGTAAGGGAGAAATACTCCAAATTTAAGTTGTTTATGGAACTTATATCCCAAGTCAACATTTCAGAAGATGCCAGCCCAGACATCCAGAAGGCAAATTAACAACCCTTGCATGAGCAAAATACCCACTGGTATTATTCAAATTTTGACCCAAAAGGGAATTCAGGACCACATCTGAAAGCCACATGACTCCTGGCTGACAAAGAAGAAAGAAGCCATATTTTATATATATTCCTGAACCTAGGGCCTTTTTAAAGAAATACCATGAACCACAGTCAACAATCTCACTTCAATTGGAACATGCGTTTTAGCGGGTCTTTTAAACGCTGTTGATAAGTGAATTGGAAGGAAAGTTCAGGAAAATGCAGGTCAAGCCGTTTGTAGCTATCTTGTAGTATGACAGGCAGTGTGAAAAGGGTTGGTTAGGGCTACAATAAAAGTAGTATTTCTTGTCAACTTATAGAATCATAGAATCATAGAATGGTTAGGGTTGGAATGGACCTCAAAGATCATCTAGTTCCAACTCCCCTGCCATGGACAGGGACACCCTCCACTACACCAGGCTGCCCTCATTCAACCTGGTCTTGAATACTTCCAGGGATGGGGCATCTACAACTTCTCTGGGCAACCTGTTCCAGTGCCTCACCACCACCCTCTGAGTGAAAAATTTCTTCCTTATATCTAATCTAAATCTCTCCTCTTTCAGTTTAAAGCCATTACCCCTTGTCCTATCACTATACACCCTTGGAAAATGTCCCTCCCCAGCTTTTCTGTAGGCCCCCTTTAAGTACTGGAAGGCTGCAACAAGATCACCCTGGAGCCTTCTCTTCTCCAGGCTGAACGCCAACTCTCTCAGCCTGTCTTCATAGCAGAGGTGCTCCAGCCCATCTTCATGGCCCTCCTCTGGACCCGCTCCAGCAGCTCCATGTACTTCTTGTGTTGGGTACTTCAGAGCTGAATACAGTATTCCAGGTGGGGTCTCACAAGAGCACAGTAGAGGGGCAGAGTCACTTCCCTTGACCTGCCGGCCATGCTTCTTTTGATGCAGCCCAGGATACGATTGGCTTTCTGGACTGCCAGTGGACAGATAAATAAAATGATGTAGCGCATCATCCAATAATACTCTTTATGCTGGAGCTTACAGATATCTTTAACTGACGAAGGGCAGAAGGGACCCCTGCATAAAGGCAAGTTATCCACTAGTACACATCTGCAGCTCCTGCCTGTATCTTCTATCCTCCTTATCCACAGCCACATCATCTCAGATCACACATGTCTCCAAGTAACTTCCCCACAATAGTATTTTCTACTCTTCCACTGTCCTGTGCCTACCCCTGCTTACACTGCCAACCCAGATGCATCCATTATTTACTGAATGGCCAAGTAATAGCTGCATCTCAAGCACTGATTGGTCAGATTAACTGTTTGGGACCTGCATGTGTCTTCCTAAGTACCTGGAACACCACATTTTCTAACTGCAAAAGTGGCTAAGCACAATTTTCTTTGAGGAATGTGTGTAAGACTGGTTGTGAAGGGGTTTGACAATAAGGGGTAGTACAAAGGGAGACATGATGGTTGCTTTACAAGAACCTAGAAAGTTTTCATTAAGATTTTCATAAGCTCTCTATCCTTCATGCTCTGTTCAGTAGCAACAGTATACTAGAGTTAATGTGCTATATGATGTCTCCAATCCTCCATATCACCTCACTAGCAATCCTTAGAAAATGCTTGTCACGTGGAGGCTGGTGGGGATGGAATATGCAATTGAATTTATCGCTGATTTAAACTTCTGGTTTTGTAGTTAACAGTGGTTTAAAGTTAATTGATATAGATTTATTAATTAACTGTCCAGAGGAAGTTTTATAGCTGCTGTTGATGTTTTCCCTGGAAATAGCACATTGTGTAAAAGTAAAAGAGAAAAGATCAGCTACATGAGCGTGGTGCTGTTATCAGTTTGTCTACTTGTTTTATCTCATATGAGAATAAGCATTAACATTCTGAGTCAGATGTTCTCATTAATGTGATTCCCATCGCGAAACTGAAAATACACAAGCTATCAACACTTCTAAAACTCTCTTTGTTCATATCACAAACATGCTCTTAAGAATGCCAGCCCCACAAAACTTGTGAATGTTCTTGCTAAGATTAAGTCTTACTTGCCTAAGAACATGACAAGAGCTGCAAAAGGTCAGGGATACCTGCTGCAGATTTTGTGTATGTCCTCCAGAGTCGAGATCCTCAGAACCTCTGCTACCTCCATCCTAATGATACCTGAAAAGATCCCCCTGTCACTAACCTGGATGTACCCAAATGTCCCATGTGTCTAAACATCCATCTACTTCATTTGGCAGACCCAGATTAATAGGTATTTTTGGAAAATGCCCTCTGAATCAAATCATGCACAAAACAAGGCTCAGGGAACTAACACCTCTTTTACACAAATAATATTTTCATTTGGAGCTGTTCAGTCATTCAGAGAATGAAAAAGCCACAAAAAATATACCATCTTGGATTTGATATCAGGAAAACTTTATCACCTTGAAACCTGCAGAGCAAGTTGCTCAGAACAACTGTGTAGCGTCTGTCTTTGGAGGTTTTCAAGACCCAACTGGATAAAGCCCTGTGCAGCCTGATTTGATCCCATAGCTGACCCTGCTCTGAGCTGAAAGTTGGACTGAAGACCTCCTGGGATCTTCTATAGCCTATGCTATCCTGCATTTTTATGTATTATATGCATTTCTTCTTACTGATTGCTTGGTGTCAGCTCTTACAGGATCCTCAAACATGCTTTGGAACAGGAAGCAGAAATGCAGCAGGGGACCAGTCCAGGGCCTGCTGTTTCTTTGAAAATACATTTCAGCTTGGCTGAGATTTAAGCCTCTGAAAATCATCATTTGAATATTGGCCACAGAGAATTTCTTAGAAATGGAGTAGTAAGCTCTCCAGACAGTCCTTCTGCATGGACTACACTAAGATGAAGTGACCTACTCACTGTTACTGGAAGCCTTCTAACCATATCTCCCATGGTTAAACAGTTTCTGATACTTCTCAGAAGAATATAATGCAAATTTCTGATCTTTTCTCTTGGTTCAGATAATATTTCAGTCCATTTGAAATGCTCACTCAGCTGCTAAATAAAGTACTTTTCCATGTGAGTAAACAAAGCAGAATCTGACTCAGAGCAAATTATTTATTTAATACATTTAGCCCTAGTTTCTGTTCACAAATTTTCCTTGAAACAAATGTAAAGCATTTAAAATAGAGCTTTTTTCTCTTTTTCCAGTGGCGTTTGAGCTCATGTTGTCTCCCCAGTTGGTTAATGATAAATGAACACCCCTGACAGATGGTGCTGCATGCAAGCCTCCTCATCAGTAGAGGCTGGGGCATTTCAAGGAAGGTTTGGCATTCACCTGGTTGCTTACCAGTGCTATCATTACCATCTGCAGCTATTTATAGTAGGGAGCAGATCAGCTTTGTTTTCTAAAAAAAATCCACATGGGAAGAAGACTGAACCTTTCCAGGCTCTGCAAGTGAGAACTGAGAACCCATACACTGGGTTCAGTCACAGAGAAGGGATTTGAGAAGGATGTGCTTCCATTTTTCTCCACAATTCCTTGGTGAAAAAACAGGAGTTGAGGGCAGCCAGCAGAATTCAGTATCACAAGTTCACTTGAGGACTTGTCAGAAACATAATTCCTTGGACTGTGAAAAGAGGAGACTATCCAGCAGTGCAATACTTAATTCTCTTTTGTCAAGGCCCTGACCTGAAGTGTATGATAGAAAAATAAAAGAATTGGTGGAAGTACATTCCTGGAATTGTAATAGACAAATGGAATGTAAATAACTAATTTATTGCAGAATGTGTGGTACAGTTCCACCATCCTAAATACAATATTTAAAATTTCATACTAATTTAATCTCTGCTCATACCTTACTATTTCTTAGACACTGACAATACAAAAAAAACACCTTCTATACCGTGAAGTCTTTGCTGCCTGAATGACAGATACAGTGAAGGCAAAGCACAGTGGAAAAACAGAGAGAAAAATTGTCATATTTATCTTTTAATATATTTTAATGCTTCATTTCTTATTGACGTAGTAGAACTGAACAACAAACTCTCTGCAAAGAATTTGCACACCTCCTAACTCAAATCATATAAAAGGAAAGTAAAAGCAACGAGTTTTCTCTGTGCCCTTAGTACCAGACAAATGTTGTCAACATCTAAACAGAAGCTGTATTGAAAGCCATAACTTTGGCTATTCTGAGAGATTACCTTTTCCACCACTGCTCAGCAGCAAGTCCCAGTGCAACCAGTCCTGTAGAAAGCAATCCCATGAGTTGTAGAAATTATGCTTCCTTCTTGCCTCATTGCAAAGGCGTTAGAGCTATTAGTAATGTTTCTATCTTTTTCCAAGAATGACTCCACTTTAACCGAAGCCCCAAAGTAGATCAAATAAGATATATAATAGAATATCTTGTGGAAGTACTCATGGTCAATCAACAGCAGGTCCAAATCTTCACTTCAGTTTCTTGAAGAACTGCAGAACAATTCAGGAGCATTGTCTATGTATAATCTACCTTCACAGATAATCAGCTTTATCACACAGTGGCATCAGATGACACTGTGTAATTGCACACTTGTCATTCTCATTCCTCTTTGAAGAGAATAGTCACAGACTGGTCCCAAACCATTATCATTCTGTGGGGAAGTTGTAGAAACTGTTTACCACTCAACACCTCATAGAGTTTGGTATAGAGTTCAAGTTCTGGTTTTGAACGGGACCTGTTGAAGACTTTAAGGGCAGTGAAATTTTAATCCTAAGAACAGAGATGAAATTTTTCATCCAGCCCTCTTTTTGGACTGTTTTCAAAGAACGGGAACATGCTATGTACAACATAAGAATTTTTCTTTTGGGAGTATTTGACCAGAAATTTATGGGAACCTAGGTTAATTTATGCAAAACATCGCATTTGGCTTTTAACGAATCATAAGGGCATGATGACTAGCCAACGTCCACTATGAGTTTTCCTCTACAGAGACCTGGAATTCACTGGTGGTATTTTGCATTACATGAGATTGCCTGCAGGTACTGCGGAGTCAACCCCAGGCCAAATTATAAGCATTGTTTGAGTTGCATTTTTCTGTTGTGTTGCAGTGCACTGCTTTTGTTTGTAAACCACATGAGGAAAATATTCTTTGGCTTCCCGTGATGCAGAATCACTTCATATCAAAATAGATTAATGCTAGCCAGAGCAGTTCATGTCTATATTACAGTTTTCTCTGAGGCAATATCTTTTCTCTAATTACGACATAAGGACATCTCCACGATTGGAGTCCAGGGTTACAGTACAATGACCATCCCTGTTAAGCCATCTGAAAGATTACTAATAACTCCAGTGGGATGAAAAGTAAGGCACAGCACTCTGGGAGTTAATCTTAAAAGAAATTTTTTGAAATTACTATTCTCATCTTTCAGGCAGTTGTTTTTTGAGCGTTTTGTAACACTGAGAAGATCCAGGAGACAATAGCATCTGCCAAGTGCTGAGGCTGACTCACACGCCAGTTTTATACTGGTATCTTTCCACAGTTTTCAATTGAATTCTTGATACATGAATGTATGTCACTAGGGTCATGCTAAAAATCTGTGAGAAAAGGAATAAGGTTAACTATTTATTTCCAGTTACGGTAATACCTACATTAAGAGTGTTTTATGCTGACTTAAAATGGAATCTAAGCCAAAAGACATTAATTTATACAATCAAATAGTTTTATATCTACTGCTTGTGTTCACTTTTCAGCAAGCTGTAAACTAAATAAAACAATTAAACTTCTAGGGACTATCATGATTTAAATGTCCTGGAATCTTAGCTCACAATTCCTATTTTCTTGGTAACCATTGTTATAAAAGAAACAATCCATGCTAGGATTTATTGCTGTAATTTACATTAGGCAAGGATTTGTGATCCTTGAAATTCCCTGCTGTCTGATTTACAATACTCTTTTTCACTGTATCGTCTTTAATTTTATGTAATCACCATTTGAAAGGTTTCCTGTTATGTCTGCTGCCATACTGAACTAAGGTTATTTATCTGGTCAGAATGTTTGCTCTTATCATAGTGAATTTTGTATATGCTAAGAATCCCAATACTATGTAATTGCTTGTTTGCTTGCCTGCTCTTTTGAACAAGTCTTTCAGACATTATTGAGCTTTAGTAATCAATAGAATTTCAGGTGTCCAACAACCGTTTAGCAATTTGTGAATATTGAGTGTTGGTGTATATATCCCAGATGCACAGCAGCCAGCATGTTTATCTAATTCTTTATTTGATTCCAGAGACAGCTGTTGAAAACCTTTCATATACACAATTATCTTCTTTCGTTTGAGCGCTGCAGTAGCTATGCAAATATCTTGATTTGTGTGGTTTTAATAACTGAACTTTTTCTTTTCCATATGTACTTGTTTTCTGCTTGTTCCAGGTAGAAATAGGATAGGTTTTAAAGGGTAGTTCTCCATACTGTGCATTTCTGTTAAATTTAAGGTGGTTTTTATGTTTTACTATTTAGAATCCTCTTCGTTCTTCATGCATAATATGTATCATGTGACTTGAGGATAAACTGCTTCAATAAATTCCATTATTCTGAAGAACAATAAAAATAACAAGTCAGTGACACTGAAACAGTGATGAATAGCACTTTTTATTTTCTTACGCTATTAGAATCTCATTCTTACACTTCTGAACCAACTCTAGTTCCCAGTGCTGTCAAACTAGGAAAGCACTACCTGTGTTGTTTTTGTCAAAGAAAATTATGTTATTGAACATTATAATTTGTTAAATTCCAAATCTTATTTAGGCAATTAGTGCAACCCTTGTTATCTCCGAACATGCAACTGAAAAAATAAATGAACAGTGCATACAAAATACACCCGTGGCTCCTGAAACAAAGAGGACCTTATTCAGGGAGATGCTGTTTGAAGATAAGAACAGCACTCTGGCATCATGCTTCTCCCCTCAGTGTCATGAAACCAATCTTCTGTGACAGCTTTGATGGTTGTGGGTCCCTGAGTTCCTGGAGGTAGGTGGGTTGGAGAACAGTATTTTTCTTGCAGGTAGACAAAAAACACCAAAGACAACATGTGAACTAAATACGTTTGAAATGGTCCACAAAATGATTGCAGTCATCATGATTAAAGTTGTGAACCCACAGTAAGCCTGATTTTACCCACCTATACCTTCCTAGAATCTACAGTGAAAGCATAAAGTATCAAAATCAGCAAGTTCAGCCTAGGGCCAAGACAAACATTTTAACCCAAGGTTCAAAAGTCAAACTTCCTCTCACTTTACAAGACACGGAAAGACAGACCAAAAAAGTGAAAGATCAAGACACAGAGAACAATCAGTTGATCCTCAATTCCTTCAGTAAGAGATATGGAACAGAAAATATAGAATATAAATATTTAATATTAATATTTCGTTTGCCAACTAGACTCTAACTGAACACGAAGTAAGAGAATCAGGAGAAGACGTAGAAGAAGTCAAGAGAAGATTGCTAAGAAAGTATTCTTTTCAACACAAACAAGTCAATGGTGACTGACAACAGGGCTCCTACTGCATGTTGCATTTTCACAAGCCCGTACAGTAGACAGAAACATAGACAGTGAAATCGTCATCCTCCTGCTGTCCATAAAAGCACTGCCATCAGCCTCAGCATAGTGGGTGTCCTTTGTACTCTCCTTTGGCCAGCCTGATTTGCTACCTTAGCAAGAGCCGGAGGACCTCCCTTTGCATCCTGTCTTCTATCCAATACTGCACCTTCCAACAAAGATCCACCTGTCACTCCTAGTCTTGGACTACTGATCAGCCGCTGTCCCATATGTTTATTGAGGCCCTGAGGGCACTAATAGGCTTTAACAGCCACCGGGATGAATAGGACCCTGGCTGCTGCTACCAGACCTGATCCTGCCTTGCCACCTTACATTCCTTGGACCTGCCTCATCATCAAGCGATACCAAGTGTTCTGGACTCTCAGTTGACTCCTGCTGCCACCCCTGGGTCTGCCCGGCTTCACTCACTCAGGAATAGTGGGACAGGGTCCTGCCTGGCAAGTCCCTGCCCTACTGGCTGTGTGTCACCCACCTGATGAACCAGCCACTGTGACTCACAGTGGTGGACCCATCCCACATTGTCTTATGTGTTCCTCAGGCCCAAAAATGCACAGAAGGGCCCTCTGCAGCCAAGTCTACTATCAGCATTTCAGGTGAAGGCATCAAGTAGCAGCAGGAGGCTGAAGAACTGGCTGACATTGCTTCTAAAGGTGGCCAGCTCACACAGGTGCAAAGTCCCAAGTACGTAGTTGTCCTTCAGCCTGTAGACCTGAGAAAGTCACAAAGAAAGGAAGAAGATGGATGCATTAAAACTGAGTGAGGACATGGAGCGTAAGATAGAAAGAAGCTCTTCTCAGACTTTTTTACTATTCCAGTCATTAATAGATCAGTCCTGAACTTTTCTGTGTTTTTTGTCTTACAGTCCTGCAACAATGTAATAAGAGTAATTCACCTCCCATTACTGCACCTGCTTGTACAGTTTAAATTAAAACCAGAAACATTGCAAATCCCACTTCACAATGCCTTTCAGTGTTCAAGACTCTGAATTAAAGGCCTTCATTGTTTAGGAGGATTATTTCATTGCCTTCACTGGCTTCAAAGAAATAAGAATCTTCACTCACTTTTCTATTGATCCTCGCTGATCAGATTAACTTTGTTTTGGATTCCTACTGAAACAAAAGACAAATAGAAATGTTTTGAGCACTTACGTGTACAGTTTTGTTCGGTTCATGATTCTATTACCTATTACAAAGATGATTATTAGTTAGACAAAGAAAGAATAAAGGAATTACTGTAAATTATGTTCACTAAATACCAACACTTTAAGCAATTACAAAATTATGAAATATTTAAGAATGGCATGTAATTACAGGTAATTCCACAATTAAGAATATATCTTTTATTTAGCAACACTTGTTCTTTCATAAACAATAATTAGGGTTAAGAAAGGTCAGAGAACACTTCCATTTTAACGCTACAAAACCCATCTAAAGCCATTCCTGCTTCTCACCATGCACTTTACATTCAGTGACTTTGGCATTTGCTATTTTATAACAAATGACAAAGGATCTTAAACTTGGAATGGGCCAAGGGTCTCTCCTAGGATGTCACAAGTCAAGAGAGCAGAATCATGTTAGCCTGGCCATGGACAAAAACTCTTCAGCTAGGAAACACTCTCCCTTATGTAGTTAGAGAAACTACCCTCAGAAGCATAATACATGACAATGATGACTCTGCTTTCTCACAGTGCTATTGGACTGGATTTACATGGTAAGGTTTTAGCAGGGGGCAGTCCACATGAGTAGCTTCTGTGAGAACCTGTTAGAAGCTTCCAATAGGTCCAAGAGAAGCAATGCCAGCTGGCTCCAAGATGGACCCACTGCCAGGCAGGGCTGAGCCCAACAGCGATGGTGGTAACACCTCTGTGATAACATAGTTAAGAAGGGAAAAAAAAAAAACAGCACAGTGGCAGTCAGAAGAGAGGAGTGAGAATATGCAAAAGAAACATCTCTGCAGACACCAAGGTCAGTGAAGAAGGAGGAGGAGAAGGTGCTCCAGGTGCCAGAGCAGACATTTCCCTTCAGCCCATGGTGAAGACCATGGTGAGGCCAGCTGTGCCCCTGCAGCCCATGGAGGTCCACAGTAGAGCAGAGATTTCACCTGCAGTCTGTGGAGGACCTCATGCTGGAGCAGGTGGATGCTTGAAGGAGTCTGTGACCCCATGGAAAGCCCATGCTGGAGCAGGTTTGCTTGCAGGACTTGTGACCCCATGAGGTATCCACACTGGAGCACACTGTTTCTGAAGGACTGCACCCTGTGGAAAGGACCCACTCTGGAGCTGTTCATGAAGAGCGGCAGCCTGTGGGAAGGACTCATGTTGGAGAAGTTCATGGACGACTGTCTCCCATGGGAAGGAATTCACACTGGAGCAGGGGAAGAGTGTGAGGAGTCCTCCCCCTGAGGAGCAAGGAGCAGCAGAAACAGCATGTGATGAACTGACTACAATCCCCATTCCTCATCCTCCTGTGCTGCTGGTGGGGAAGGAGGTAGAGAAAATTGGGAGTAAAGGAATAAAGGAGGATTTGGAGGAAGGTGTTCTAAGATTTAGTTTTTATTTTCTTATTATCCTACACTGATTTGATTGGTGATAAATTAACTTAAATTTTTTCCTAAGTTGGGTCTGGTTTGCCTGTGACAGTAACTGGTGAATGATCTCTCCTTGTCCTTATCACGCCCCATGAGCCTGTCATTATATTTTCTGTCCTCTGCTCAGCTGAGGAGGGGAGTGATGGAGTGGCTTTAGTGGACGCCTGGCATCCAGCCAAGGTCAACCCACCACAGCTATCCTGCACATCTACCTGCAAGTTGTCTTCTTGCATGTCCCCTGGAGCAGATCATTAAAGCACCAGCTGGGGCAGAAAGTCAGTTATCAGCTGAATGATGACTATTCCTCAGGTCTTGCTCACTCTTTTCTTTCTCCTTCCTGCTCTTTCCTGGACACAGAAATGGCTTTCTCATAAAGGTGGCACGGTGCTTGCCATATCTCTCTAACTTGTTAATATGGCTTGTTCACTGTATTAGCCACATCTTATTAGCTATCGTGGCTATGTATAAGCTGTACTATACATCCATAAGACAGAGAAGCATGAGTGCTGTTACATGTTGCATTCTAATGAGAGCTCAAAGCTGTGAAATAAATGTATCTGTAGCCAATACAACTGATGCATTACAACCACATGCATTATTGCCACGTATTTTGTAGACTGCCCCAGGATGGTCCTGTCACATGGGCCAGGATGTTAACTCCACTTTTGCTTTGCTGAGTTCAGCTGCTACAAAATCATAAAATAGTTATGTTTGGAAAGAATCTCTGGAGGCCATCTAGTTCCACCCTCCTCTCAAAGTGGATCCAGCTATGTCAGATTCCTCTGGGCCTTGTCCAGTTCAGTTTTTAATATCTTCAAGGATGGTGAGTCCAGAGACTCCCTGGGCACTTATGGTTTGCTTTCCTCTCCCCCCTTCCCTTTTTCTTTTTCTTTTTAATTTTTTTTTTGACATCTAATCATAATTTCCCATATGACAATCTGTGTCTTCTGCTTCTCAGCCTGCCACCCCGAAGAAGAGTCTGTTTCTATCTTTCTTACACTTTAGCAATAAGTGCTTAAAGAAAACAATAAGATCTCATTAGCCTGTTCTTCTCAGCTGAACAAACACAACTCTCCCAGCCTCTCCTCATCATGCTGTCTAGGCTTCTAATCCTCTTGGTAGCCCTCCACTACACTGACTGCAGCATGCCAATACCTGTCTTACACTGGAAAGCTCAAAAATAGACAAAGTCCCACAAGCAGTAAACAGAGGAGAACAATCACTTTTTTTCTGCTGGCTACACAAACACTATTACTGCCCAGTATGCAATTGGTCTTCTTCACTGCAACTGCTGCTTGCTCTTGACTCATGTTCCCTCTGTTGTCCACTGGGTTCCTCAGGTCCTTTTTCACAAAACTGCTTTTCAACCAGTTGACGTCAAGCTTGGACAGAAGGAGAATGTCTTCACAGACCAGGGCCAAGACTCTGCATTCACCTGTGCTGAACTTCATGAAGGTCCTGCTGGACTCTTTCTCCAGCCTATCAGTGTCCTTCTGAATGACAGCCTGCCCTCCAGTGAAAGAGCCATTCCCACTCAGTGTGGTATGATCTGCAAACCTGCTAAGGGTACACTCTATCCTAGCTCCTAGGTTAATAAGAAGCAGTATGGGTTCCTGCATGAACTGCTGATGGAACCCATCAGTAACTCTCCCAGCAGGACTTTGAACCATGATCACAACCCTTGGAGTCTCACAGACCAACCAATGGTCCACCCACCTTTAAGTTCACTTCTCAGGTTCAGGTCCTGAACTGGAGGGTGACCCCTGCAGTGTCTTCATATACCTCTCCTTGTGATTGGCTGCATCCTCACTTGTCCAATGGGCTTGCCCAGCTAGCTGAAGTAAACCTTTAGATGTTTTTAGTTACTTTTTATTTCCTTTCTTACATTTATTCCTTCATTTCTACTCTTGTCCATAAAAAAAAAAAAAAAAAAAGTCAAGTAAAGCTAAATAGTGGTAATAATACGAAACGGTGTTCAAAAGTGTATGCTTATGAATTAATTTCCTTATTATTGGGAAAGCAGTACAAGTGCTACATGCACAGAGCACGACACTCAGTTAAATGCATGTACACCAATACTTTTCTCTAGCACTGTGAACAGGCAGATGCCAAACTGTAAAGTTACTTGGTATCAACTCTTGGCTGAAGGTCAGATAACATCCACAAGCCACCATTTTTTCTCCAAAATATGTTCATATTAACAAAGAACTGCTAGGAACACAAAAGCAAACAAATCCAGAAATGTTTTTCACTCTTGCATACATATATGCTCTTTCAAGAGTAAGTTTTAGTGAAGTGAAAAGGGTAGCGTAATTAGTCACTCTATAGTTACATGAGGAGTCACCTGAGTCTCTAATTGCTTGAAATTATCATCTTTAAGCAAAGTAGGCACATCAGTGGAATTTTTTTTGTTGTTATTGTTGCTTAGGCCTTAGGGTCTCAGATGGAGTAAACAGTACCTATACATGCAGAAAGACAATTCCTCCTCTGAAACCTCTATCAACTACCAAGTACAGATAAACATGAAGGATACAGGGATGCTGCTTTTACAACTGAAAGAGCAAGAGTGGTTTTAATGCAGAGTCAAACACAGAGCTGACAAGACTAAGCCAGGGGAGACGGATAAATAGGAACTTGGAAGATAGGTGATGGAGATGAAAGAAAAAAGTGGCAGTAAACAGGCAGAGGACAAGAAAGCAAGATGAGAAGATCTGAAAAAGAATGATAAAAACTAAAGTATACTGAGTCAGGAGAGAAAAGCTGTCACTCAGAAGACACTATTTAGTAGGATCCAAGTTTTATATGTCAGCATACTGACATTATTAGCAGTTCTGCTGGTCAGTGGAGATATAGGGATCCAACAGCCTTCTCAACACTGAGTTGTTTCTTCCCGCCCAAGAAAGACTGTTCTACTGCTTCTGTGCTCTGTCAAAAGAGGATAATCCGAATGTCCTGTTCCCAGGACTTCAAGGCAGTGCTACAGTCACAACAATTCACAATAAAAGCAAACAAACAAGCAAAACAGCAGTGGAATTGAGATGACAAAGGCTCTTTGACCACACTCTTCCATTTAATAGCTTCTGCTAGAGAGGTCCTTTTTATATCTTTAGAGTTTAAAGGAGTTTATTATGGTTTAAAAGAGTGTATAAATTTGTAACAATGTAAGAAATTCACAGCAAACCTCTGTGCAGGTGGAAAAATTTTGTATCAACACAGAAGTTTGTTCAGCCATGCAGTAGCACTGCATTATGGGTGAACTTCCCAATAGGTCCCAAGATGGGCTCATGAAGGGGGGATTAGTCAGAGCACCAATCAATATCTGAAGAGATTATTTTATTTGAACTAAATGAACTGGTTTTCATCACTATATGAAACAGCAAGTAGTTTAGACCAAGTAAATAATGTGAAGTAGAAGGAAATTGCACAGAGCAGGCTTTGTAAGGATTGCGAGATTACTGTGAGTTACGCTGGCAGTATCTACTACATCAGTGCAACTGCACCAAGACTGCTTCCACGAAGCATTAGAATTATTAAGGTTAGTGTAGAAATGTTTGTGGCAACAGTGTTTTGGGTTAGTGCAATTACAGCGGTGATGCCAGCACAGTATGAAGTACTGCAAATGCTTGCACTTGCTGGCCTGAGACAAGGTGAGAGAGAGAGAAAAAACATCTGTAAACCACTGAATGACCACGTTGTTGTCTAACTCTCTGACTCTCATGGAAAAGCTAGTGAAAGAAATAAAAGGTGAAACAGAAAAGCAAATATTTCCCTGCCTGTTATCAGCCCAGTCCTGCAGGAGATGGCCTTTCACTTACCTCGCTTTCAAAATATCTGCTTGACTGAGATTTGTTTTGTATCTGACTTTATTTGAGTATCCTGTGGCATTCAAAAAACATCCAGGTTTTAAATATTTGAACTTAGGAACACAGATGAACACAATAAAAAATTCAATTCACGTTCCACTGTTTATGCTCAGGCTAACCAGTATTTTACTCCTTTGGTAATCTCTTTAACTTGAGGGTGGAGAATATACTGAGTACATAGTTCCTTGCATGTTTTTTCTTTGTGTGTAGCGATTAACCCCAAAAAGCTTCCAGCTGCTGAACTGAGAGTCTTAATTTGGGCCTGTTGTGTTTATAAATGCTCATAATTCCTTACTGTTCTTAATAATGTTTGTAAGTCTCTGAACATCATGACTTGGACTTTTAAAATTTATCTTGTCTGTGAACAATGCAAAACATATGAGGAAACAGTAGAATACACATGCAAAAACAACTATCTATCCATATTTTATAAAATGTTTTGTAAAATGAAGCAGTCTAGTTATGTACGAAGAATTAACAGTGGATGTGATATTATCATTATTATTTGAGTCTTCTCAGCCCCAGGCAAAATCCTAAAAATTGTCATCTTTGGCAGGAAAGTACCATACATAACTAAAGTGAAACATATGAGATGGGCAACAGCAGTTTGGGGGAAAAAAAAAGCTGCAGTGAATCAATAAAATAAACTTCGTAGAGTACAATGATGCGGCTCATGACTGCACACTAAGTTCTACTCATTGCCACAGTGATTTAACTACCACAAAGGACAAGTCCTACAAAGAATTTGAACAGTCTAGTTTCCTGTTTCTCACAGCATCTAGACCAATGATTCAGTAGTGGACGTGGTTAACTTTCTTGTTAAGAAAAACTATGTTACTAGTCCAACCGTCAACATTTGTTCTAAGCATCATGTAGAAAGGATTTTCTCATAATACCGAGTTTCAGTAGAAGTAATTTCATTCAATTAAGATTATTTTTTTAAAATCCACTTTCTTTCTGGTCTCACTGTTATCCTCATGCAATGCTTTCAATGGACTAGTGCTGTTTGATACAGGCCAAGCTCAAACTGCATTGCCATTCGTCTGTACTCTTGTGTTATAAGAAAGAACAAATGCAAAAGAGAGAAGAGTCTCATAGACTTTAGCATATTAATGTAGAGGAAAGAAGCAAAAGGAGGAAGTTAATTGCAATTTAGTAAGCCAAAAGTAAAGTAAAAAACATATGTAAGTATATAAATGCATAAAAATGCATAGTCTGATTTGAGAGTAAATCTGCTCACAGGCAAAAATCTTGCCAAGGTCTACATTGGGCATTAAAAACCAAAGCAACAGTCCACACCTGTCCTTAGAATACGATCCAAATGATCTTATTAAAAAGTATTATTGGATAAAACAAAAAGTCGTCATTAAAATGCAGCACACATCAATGGATACGTAGGTCGATTATATTAGCAAAAAGAGGGACTATACATCTAAGACTAAGGAAAGCAAAGAAAGAAAATATACCAACTGCTGCTAATGCTGAAGTGTTAGAAGAAAGCTATAGAAGAGGTAGAATAACATTGTAAATTATGCTGTTTATAGAATATTAAAAAGAACCCAAGGAGCTTTTTTGAGGAATTTTAATTCAACAAATTCCAGTCTAAGATGTATTTAATAGTTTGTCCTACCATAGCTACGTGATTGAAATTATACAGCTGTACTTCATCACTAATAATACAGTGGAAATATATATATCTTCCAAAGGGGGTAAGAATAAAAGCACAGCCAAATATGATCTGGTAATATATGTATTTGGTTATCAAAATTAATGGAGTAAACTACATTAGGTAGATGCACTGTGGCAACTGGACTCATAACTTTAAGAAAAGCATAGGCCCTCAAGAATTAAAACGCCAGACCTACAGGGCTATAACTCCCATAATATCTTAAAGTCATTACAAACATTTCAGTGGAGTTGCCAGTTGATTCTACTAATACTGTGTGCAAAGGATGGGCAGTAGAGGAGACCAACATATTTATGTGCCTCTAAGCAGTGAGAAATTGTGATAATTTTGCTGTAAGACCTGAAAATGACACCAATCTCAGCTTTGAACGTCTTAAACATTTTTAATAGATTTGTGAGGTCTGAGGTTTTCTGAAGTCAATATGCCATTCTCACTGTTGCAGACCGGAAGCTACTCTTGGGTTCAGGACCTGGCGTATTCACCTGAAAGCACGAAATAAACACCAGAACCAAACACTTCTGGCACCAAGAAATAGGAGTTGAGATGCTGGTGAGCAGGTAAGCTCCACTGCTGCCACGGTGCCATCAGCTTGTGCACAAAGCTGCTTCTCTTCAGCAGACCTCCAAAAATCATGGAGGGGGGAGGTGGGGCGGAGGGGGGAGGTGGGGCGGGGGGGAGAGGGGGAAGCATCCTTTCCCTGACATGGAGAAGACAGAGAAGGGCGAGAACTGGGGCTCACCTCCACCTCTCCTTTCCTGACTGACGTCCAGCACATCCCCAGACCATCGCGCGTTTGACTTCGCAGCCCGAGAGGGGCTCTCCGGGCTTCCCCGCGGCCGCGCTGGCTGCGCCGGGCGGTAGTTAAGCGCTGCGCAAGCTGCTCTGCAGTCCGCTGAGGACTCGGTCGGGCGTGTCTGCAGCAAAGCAGCCAAGGGCTGTGGAAACTGTGGGCAGCGAGCCCATCTTCATTGCAAACGCCGCCGTCGAACGGGGCGCGGGAGCGGGGCGAGGGCGCTGCGCGGAGGTGCGCGGAAGCCACGCACCCTCGCCCGGCGGCAGCGGGGCTCCCGGCGGCACACAGCCCCCGCCACCTCCGCGGGGTGATCGGAGCGTTACGTCCTACCTGGCAGGACGAGGAGGGGGAGGGAAAGGGAAAAACTTTTCTGCCCGGCCGGCGGGTTGGGTGTTTCGAACCGCGGTTACGTCTCCAGCTCTGCCTCTGCGTGTGCGTTACGCCTGTGCGCACACCGGCTCGTTAGCGGTGCGTGGTCCGTCGCTGCAGGACTGCCCGAGCGGGGGCTTCAGTGCCACCTGTTAGGGACCCCCAAACACGGCTTTGGCTCTAAGCGATGCCTTAAGGTTGCTGAACCTCAGTTTTAAGCTCGCCCGCTCCTTTCACCCTCCCTGCCCGCGGTTTAGGCACACACAGCTCCCCTTTCCCTCCGGCTGGGGCTTCGCGAGCGGAAGTGTTGGGTGGGTAAGAGGGAGAAATACCTCTTCGTGTTTGGCATCGCCTTCGCCACCTCCAGAGACACGTTTTAACGCCCTTTCGCTATTCTGAAAGCGATCGGGCTTCCTTCGTGGTGTCCGAGCATCACCGCGGGGGTGGGGAGGAGAGGTCGGTCCGACCCCCCGCTGCTCCCCGCCCTCCGCTTCAGGCCTTGCCGGTGACCTCCATGTGTTCGGGGAAAGGACGGAGGACAAACCGAAAGTTCTCGGTCCCAGCGACAGGTACCTTCGAGAGGTCCCATCGCCAAACGCTATCCAAGAGTTCCCAGAGCAAGGCGAAAAAAAAAATACAAACCCCGAACAAAACACACACAAAAAAAACACAAATAAACAAAACCAAAACAGAAATAGGAATATTTTTTTTTATCTAGTTTTTCTGCAGCAGAATACATCAAGCAGAGCTTCTCACTGTTGCATAAGGGAAAAAAAAAGTGCGGTTTTGGGTTTGGGGTGGGTTTTTTTTTGGGGGGTTTTGAGGCAGATAATCCCCGAGCTGTGGCGCTTTCAGAGGAATCTTCTGACAAGTGTTGCAGTTCGGCGCTGTATGCGTTGTATCTTGGAAACAAACAATGCGGTAGCTGGAAAACTTGGGAACCGAAGAGAAAGGTCAAGGGTAGAGGCTGGTCAGTTTTTGTTGTCTCGGCTGAAGAATCATAAATAATCAAAGGACTGTCATTAGCCGCACTGTCCACAAGGCTGGGAGGAAAGAAAAAAAATAATAAAAGAAAGAAGTCGCAAGGCTGGGGGGAAAGGGAGAAAGAACAACAACAACAAAATAATAATAATAAAAGAAAGAAGATGACTGTTTTGCAGCCTGTCGCTCCGCGCTCTGACATCTTCCCGGCCAGGACCTCATCCAGGCACGGCGCTGCGGGGAGGGGACAGCAGCCCCCGGGGAGCAGCTCCGCGCCCGGTGGCGCGCAGGGCGCGGAGCGACGCGCAGCCTCTCGTTCCCCACGGCAGCCGGGCGGCCTCGCCGCCGCTTCCTGAGTCTCGGCGGCGACGGCGTTTCGCCTCGAAATTCACCCCGACAAAGCCGCCCGTGTCCCGTCTCTCCTTCCCCGCCCCCCACTCGCACCCCCGCCCGCCGCGTTACTTACGCGGGTCGGCGGCGGAGGGAATGCGGAGGGCACGCTGAGGGGAGTCGAAGGGACGGGGTCGGAGCGCTGATCTCAGCGGGCTCGGCGTGACCACCCCGGGCTGGCGGAACCAAAGAGTTAAAATATAAAACCGTAAAATGTTTTTTTTAAATATTAATGTTCTTATAACGGAAGTTCTTATCAGTGGGTTGCACTGTACTTGGCAAACAAGCCTTTTTACCTTTTAAACAAATAATTCATTAGGTAATTAAATTCAAGTGAGATTACTCTAATTAAATATACACTGCTGTTGAATCATAATTTCTATGTGGCCTAGTTAAAGATGAACAATCTCTTATTCCTGACAAAAAAAAAAAAAAAAAAAAAAAAAAGCTTTAAAAGAATTCCCCAGTGACTGGAATAATAGATTTATACACCACCGTACAGAGGTCATTTCAAGAAAGAAGAGACACCAAACACAACATAAAGGGACTTTTCATGTCTGGAGATACTAGAATTTCAGGTTTTATTGCTGCGAGTTCTATTAAAAGACTTTGTGGAACCTAGGAGGAAATCAAAATTATCTTTCAAAAGGCGATAAGTTATATAAATATGTGCACAAACAGAAATGTGTCTCTGAAGGTATCAGTTCTGCATAATTTCAGATGAGTAGCTACTAGGCCTCAAAGGAAACAGTGCATCTTGAAATGCTCTGAAGGCTTACATTGGCCAAAATAAGGCAGGACTTTAGCAAAATTAGAAGTAACTTTGTAGCCAACGATGTGCTATATGTCCTGGTTCCCTTTAATAGCATTAGGCGTTCAAACCATAAAGACTAATCTGGAGAGTAGAAGTTCCTGCTCTCTGCTTTGATCTCCTTCCTCTTGGCTGTTTAAAGCTGACAGTTTGGCTGAATGGCATTCACTGCTTTCATTTGTAAGACATGAGTTTCCTAGTGTTCCAGAGCTAGCAGCTACACCTGTACTGCAGGAATTTACATTGCATTGCTCCAGGATGGCATTGATTTGGGACGGGTGAAACACAAACACAAACTAATTAAAAACTGCATAATGCAGCCCTACAGGAACAAGACAGAAAAACAAATAAATACAACTGCAGCTGGCACGGCAATTGTGCCTCTGCCCCCGAGCAACAGTCTGGTGACATAAAATTATAAACCTTAAAAATCTCACATAATTGCTGTTGATCATTTTGGAGACAAAATGGAAATTATTTTGTTAATTAAGTTCAGACCCATAAAATATTCATAGACAGGTAGACAGACGGACGGACAGATAGATGGAGAGGCAGACGACTCATTTTATAGATTTGTGGGCTTGTTCATATAGGCCTATGTGCATAGCTTTAACAATTCATTTGGCAAAACGCTAAGGAAGAGAGCCTCTGTGTATTCGCATTGCTGTGGAAAATAAATGTGAGTCGCAACTGAGGTGGACTGATAAAAAATTAATAAAAAGTCACTGCCAGAGTATCGGGGGAAAATCAATTTCTCTTAATTTACTTGGGGGGGACACACACACAAAGCGGGAGATATGATCATATTTTCTTTTAAATGCGCGCACTCTCTCTCTCTGAATAACGTAATCTTTGTAAACGCCTTATTAGCTGTTACCTTGAGTACAATCAAAAGCTGTAGCTGCTCAGACTTGGATTCCTTCCTGTACGACCTGTGCTCCGGATGGGTACGCACTCACATTTAAGGAATCGACCAGGTATCCCTGATGGCAACTTTGTGTTTATTTGGACAAACCAAACCATTCGTTTGCACGGTCAGAGGTCTGGTTGCTGTGAATTAAATTTACAAAAAGAGAGTGAGACTTGTTTGGTGGTGGGTTTTTTTTCCTTTCCTTTTACCTTTTTTTAACAGAAATGTTCCTCGGGTTGGGCGTGAAGGGGAGGAGGGAGGCAATCTGGGGCTCCAAGGCGACATCACCTCCCCGCCTATAATTGTTTGACACATGCCCTGTTGTCACAAAGTGAGGTTGTTTCCCAGACCCTGCTGGAAAAAAAAGGTGCAAAGTAATAATGAGTGTTTAACAAGGCTCATAAATCAGGGCTGATGAGAAGGGCTCAGGACCGACTTACGGAGGCGACGGGGCCTGGCAGCGGGTCACCAGCGAGGGGGAGCCAACACCGAGGTCCGATGGAGCCGCGGCCGTGCGACCGGCACCTCTCCCCCCAAAAAAAAGTACACGTCGTCAAATGAAACACGGTCCCATGCTAAATCAGATATAATACACTTAATGAAAACTCAGTCAAGTGATCCAAATAGTAGACAGTCGGTGCATAATTAGAATCTAGGCGCGATATATTAAATTAATGGATTCAGTCCTGCACAGATGTATCATTAAAATGTATAGGATTGATACTTAGCATGGTAGAGTTATTTTAAACTTGCACATAAAAAAGACAGCTAGAGAAAAAAAAAAAAAAAAAAAAAAAAAAAGACAGCGAAACTACCTGCTGAGAACAGTCAGAAAATTAGCAACATACGGAGTAATCTATTTTTTGGCACTCCCCCCACCCCTCCCCGTATGTTCTTTCCACAGGAAAGAAAATTGAAACAGACTATTAACTGAAGAGATAATCTTAAATTTCTTCGTCTATTACCGGTGCGAGCTGAAAATCAAGAGAGGATTTGCAAAAGAAATCGTTACCAGGATGTTTCAAAGCAGTCACAGAATTAAATGGAAACTTTTCTTCCCAAGCCGCAAACGAGGCGCTTTAGCGACTAAGCCTCCCTTTCTTTTGGCAGATCTTATTATCAACGCCGCATAAAACCCGAATTTGACTAAGAGGTCCGTCCGCGCGTGTATCCGCACGCGGGGCCGGCGCACAAACGCGCGTGTCTCCGTGGAAATTGCACGGGTGACCCGCAGACTTCGCAAATATCTGAGCTCCACTCTCAGCTTGTGCTCTGCTTAGTGTCCCGTCCTCCCCAGAGTTAGGTGTCTCCTTTCAACATCTCTGTCATCTCCATTTGAAGACATTTTCAGCGGTTTATCACTGCCATCTCCAGCCCTGCGCATTTGCAGCAGGTTATCACAATTGCCAGTCCCCCCCGGCTGATGGGTTGCGCTGATTACCATCAGTGCCCTCAGATATTTGGTGCGGATTCCCAGCACTGCAATATCCACTCTTAGGACATCTGGAGCAGATCAAAATCACTGACTTTTTTTTTTTTTTTTTTTTTAGTAGAGTTCAGTGGTAAAGCTTCGCGTGCTCTCTTCGCAAATGTACCCTTTAGTCAATTCCTGCGGAACCAGCCTTTAGTTAAAATTCGGCCAAGCAGCGACCCCTATGTCTGGATTTGCATTTCTTATCGGACCCCTATCTAAACTGATTTGTTAATAATAAAGAGAAAAGCTCTTGGCAGTGGGTGCATCGCCTGAAGACACTGGAAGGATCACACCGCCTTAGCAAACTCCATCTCAAGAAAAGCTCCTTAAGGAGAAGTTTATCTGCCCGATGATCTTTGAGTTATAGGAGAGTGGCCATTTAGGTCGATTTGCTTTAAACAGTACACAATTTATGTTAAGCGATTACCTTAGGTATAATCACATTATACCCAGCGCTGCTCTGTATTTCTCGCCCGCCTGTTTCCAGACCTGTATCCGCTCTCCAGCGGGAAGGTGACTCTGCTTTTCACTCTCAGCCCAATCCCTTTTTTTTTGCTACGTGACTGTTTATCGTCTTTAAAAACGCTGTTCGGCTAATGAGTTGGCACCGCACTCCTTTTTGTTAGGTTTTGCCGAAAGTTAAGGACGCATTCGAGCAACTAAAGCACAGATCTCAGGGGGAAAAAAAAAAAAGGGTAAAGAGAATTTTTTTTTTCATGGATTATGTTTAAAATTACTTCTTTAAAAAAAAAAAAAAAACCAACCAAACCAAAACACCACATTATTTTATTCCACCTCTTAACAATTTCAAGCTAATTTATGGGTAGGCGATTTGATCACACCAACCTTTTTGACTCTTAGGTCTTGGGTTTAGAGAAAGATTTTCCTGGTGCTTCTGGCAGCTGCTGTTGATGTTTATAATTTTCCGTACAGTTTCGTTCTTTTTGCACTTTTGTTATTAAGCTCCTGCAATAGGTCTTGTATGGGGGGAAATAAACCCAGAATCTCCCAGACCTTCACTAAACTGATTTTCAAGCTAAGTAGTTTAGTGTAGCAGCTCTGGTCCCCAGCTTACTTGCACAGGGGGAAAAAAAAATAAAAAGGACTTTGAAAGGTTGCCCACTAAAGTGACTTAATAAACCGTCAGAAAAATGAGCAGTGTCCAATGCAGGAGCAGGAATCGCGTGGTGAGGGATTGGCATTTACTGATCTGAATTGTGCATAATTAATGGCGTTCTCAAGACCCTGCTCATCCTTGCGCCGGGAACTTTACAGATGAGAAACAAAGCTCTCCTCCTGGTCTTGCAACTTTCCCCGTCCTCGGCGGGTTTGTTCCTTCTTTTCTTCCTTCCTTCCTTTCTTTCTTTTCTTTTCCTCCTCCATATTTTATGTTCCGTTTCCTTTCTTTTCTTTTTTCCTCAAATCACCGTTACAGGTAACCTGCACTTTGTTTGGTTTTTTTTTTTTGTGTTGTTTTTTTTTTCTCTATTTCCACGCAAGGTGAAGAATAGAAAAGTTCGCCCAGAAAAGATGCCGGGCTGATAGAAAAACAAGCGAGACTTTCCCCCCTCTCCACCCCACCCCCCTTTTTTTTTTCTTCCCCCCCCCCCCCCCCCCCCCCGAACAGATCTGAGCAGGATGGGAGCAGGTGGGGGAGGGGATGGCTCACATTTCTTAAGCCTCCAAGTAGAAACCTTTTCTGGATACACATTCCACCCAGATCTAAAGAGCTAAGAAGATTTCGGCAGCCTCGGTGCCTTATCCCACCTTTATTTACCTGCAGCCCTTGTAATGTGACACTGCCATTCGCAAAACACCGCTGCAATTTTCAAGCCCCTCTCAGCTTTGTTACGGAAGTGCGGTTTTGTCTGAGGGTCGGTCTCCTGCTTTGAGGGTGAGATTTTGGAGCGGGGCAGGGTGGTGAGGGGAGTCCTCCTCTCCTTGTTAAACATAGGAAGGGGAAAACTCGTTATTTCCAACTGATGGGGGAAGGAAGTTTAACCAACTCTGAGACGGAGCGGCTTCCTGGAGTGCAGGGAGGGAAGGGCTGGCCTGGGTTAGAGACACCCCGCAGGGGCGTTTTTGCAGGACGGGAGGCATCTGCCTCCGCTCCAGCTGCGGCCAGTCCAGGCGGGACCCGCGGTGTCGGGGGGAACCCGTGGCTACAAGCTCGGAGGGAGGGCGCGAAGCCCCGCCGAGGGGCGCGGACCTCAGGAGCTGGCTCTCGTCCTGGGCTCGGGAAAAGAAGAGTCCCATGCCTTCTCTGCCTTCTTTCCCCTCCTCCCCACCCCACCCCACCCCCCCCCCCGCCCCCTTCAAACACTTGCATCCCGAAAAGCAGCAGGCCGTCGTCCCTGCGGCCCCCTCGGTGCCGCGCCGCGCCGTCCCTTGAGGAAGAGCTCGGCGGCCCCGTCCGCCCCTTCAGCACAAAGACGGAGCTCCCGGGCGGCGGGGACCGCGGCGGCGAGGGCTGGGCTGGGCTGGGTTGGGGGCGGCAGCTCGGGGCCGCTCCGCTGGGCCCGGCCGAGGGGGCAGCAGCGCCCAGCCCTGCCCGCGCCCGGCGGAGCGGGAGTCCCGGCCCCGCCGCGGGCTCCGGGCTGGAGTCGTGGGGCAGAGAGGCAACCCGGGCAGTCCCTCCGGGGCTGGGAGGGTCGGGGCAAGAAACGCCCAGCCCTCGGCCCGCCGTCTCCCCCCCCCTCCCCGCTCCCCGTTTCCCCCAGCGGAGGGGTGAGGGGGGCTGGGAGGGCTCCGGCAGCGGTGAGAGAAGGAAAGTTTGCGGTGCCGGCCGGGCGGTGCGAGGCTCTGCCAGCCCCGGCGAGGTACGAGCGAGCCCCGCCACGTCGAGGAAACGGGCAATATCGCGGGCAGGTCACAGCGGTGACAAGGCATCTCCTTCAAGGCGGCCGAGTCCCTCGCAGAGGGGTCCTTTGTCTCCCGCTGCACCTTCCACCCCGCTCCGAGGAGAAAAAGGGTAAAAGAAGGGGGAAAAAATCCCTTCCTCTCATCATTGCGGTTCATGACGATAGTGGCAGCAGCCCGTTTTGGTCCTTTCGCCCCACCACCCTTCCCGTGCGTTTCCTTTGGTCCCCGCTGAAACGGGCGGATGGAAGTTTTGACAATCCAGAAGCCCCTCAGCACTTCCCCCCGCTCGGGGGCGAGAGCTGGGGGTCTTCTGTGCCCCTCGGCATCCATGTCGCCACTGTCGATTTGCGGGATTATTTATTGCTAATATTCCAGGGACTGTCGCAATGCCTCTGCTAATTGTCCCTGAGTGTCAATCGGTCGGCAGGGCATGAGGAGGAGAAAGGGCGGGGGGGAGGAGGTCGCTGCGGGTCTTCTTTTTCTTTCTTTCTTTCCTTTTTTTTTTTTTTTTTTTAACTAAAGATTCTTGTGGGAAGAACTGCTAGGAGCCTTTTGACTTTCCGCAAAGTTGTGTGTGTGTACGTTCGTGTGCGTGTGGCGTTTGTGGGTTGCTATAGATAGACGGCATTTATTTATTTATTTATATGCCTCTCTCTTTTTTTTTAGTGGCAAATTGTTACAAGTCGCCTGGCTGCAAAGCCCCCTTTTCCTCTCACGGCCACTCTCGTTTGTTGCTGAGTCCAACGACGACAAGGAGGACTCAATGTTAAAGGTGGAAAAAAAAAACAGCCACACAGTTGTTTTTGTTAAAAGGGGACACACTAAGGCTGCGAAACAGCAAAACCCCAATGTTGGACAGCTGTAAAATCGTGTAGACAGGTTGTCATACAGCAGTGGGGGCTTTTCTGAAAGGAGCCCATTGCTAAACATTAAATACACACACAGAGCACAGCACAGCAGCTGCGCGGACACACACACACACACACACACACACACACACACACACACACGCAGGCACCGAGGAAAGTGGCCCGGGCTGGGCTGTGCACCACGTGCTGCACCGAGGGGGGCGGTGGGGGGGACGGGGGGGGCGGGGGGCGGAGCTTGCAGCTCAAGTGGGTGCCAATCAAAACATCAACTTCAAATTGTATCTGAAAGATCAGCCTAGGACCTAAGGGCAGACACATCAGTTGGAGCTCAATTGTTGATCAGATCACATCTAAGGGATTTAGGAGCACAGAAGAGCCGAGATTTGAGGAAAGACACCCCACTGAATCCTTCCACGCTCCTCCTCCTCCACACCTAGGTTGCAATATATCTCTGACAGAAAGAAAACAGAACGAAAAAAGAAAATTACCGGCTCGATTTCTGTTCTCTCGCCCTGCCTGACTTCTGTAAAGAGAGAGGGGGGAAGGAAAAAAAGAGAGACAGAGAAAGAAAGAGAGAGAGATCCAGAGAAGCCCGGGTTTGTTCCGCTCCCCTCCCCGGCTGTTCAGGCTCCCTCCTCCCCCTTTTTTTTTTTTTTTAATAATTCCTTCCCCCACTCCCCCCCCTTTTTTTTCCCTCTTTTTTTTTTTTTTTTAAATATATTTCTGCCGCTTCTGCCGCCGCCGCCGCCAGTGCCGCCGTGCCCGCGCCCCGGAGATGTCCTTCCCCCAGCTGGGCTACCCGCAGTATCTCAGCGCCAGCCAGGCGGTGTACGGGAGCGACCGGCCCGGGGTGCTGGCCGCCGCCGCCGCAGCCGCCGCCGCCGCCGCTGCCGCTTCGGGCCGGCCGGCGGGCGCCGAGCTGGGCAGCGGCTCGGCCGCTGTCACCTCGGTGCTGGGCATGTACGCCAGCCCCTACAGCGCCCCCAACTACAGCGCCTTCCTGCCCTACACCGCCGACCTCGGCCTCTTCTCCCAAATGGTGAGTGAGCGCCGCGCTGCCCCCCGCGCCCCTCCCGGGCCCGCGGAGCGCGGCCGCGGCCGGCGGAGGCAGGGGGAGCCCGGGGGCAGGGGCGGGCGGAGGCCGCGCAGCCGAGCGCGGGGGGCGGCGGGGCGGCCGCGGTGGCGGTGGCGGCTGCCGCCCGGTGCGGGGTCCGCGGCGGAGAGGGGAGCGTGTGCGCCGGTGGGTCTGCGAGGGAGAGAGGGGCCGGGGCCGGGGGGCGGCGGGCTCCGTCTGCCCCCGTCGCTCCAGCCGGGCGGAGAAAACTCGGAGAAAACGGAAGGAAAACTCCTCCGAGTTCTTCTTCTCGGCGGTGAAAGCGCTGAGCGCGGCTCCTGCCTCCGTGTTGTCGGCTTTCCCTAGCAACTCGGCTTTTTTTTTTTTTTTTTCCTCCCCCTTTCCTTGTTGTTATCGATATTGTTGTTGACGGGTGATACTGTCGGTCCTGTTGTTTCAATTGGCTTTCCAGCGCTCTCCTCTCTCCGCCTGGTCCTTTTCTTTCCCGCCGAGCTATAGACAGGTTCCGTCCGAAAGGCTAAAGTGCAGTGCCGGTAGCCGGTACGCCTGTTTGTTTTAAAATATTTTCTTTAAACCTTAAAAAATGGCCCGTTCTGTTCCCTGAACTTTTCACACTCTCATCATGGCGAGTATCATAGATCGGATTTGCATGAAGCGAAGGAGGGCATCTACATCCCATTATACGCATCGGAGCAGAAAGGCGTATTGGCGTTAACTCTAAAACAAATTGCCGTCACCCGGATTGTCCTCGATTTTTTTTTTCCTTTTCTTTGTAACGTAATAGTTAAAAAGTATGGGTTGTTTTTTTTTTTAACTAACTGTTTTTCATCTCTGGTGTCGTTGAAACGTTTTCGTTGCCAGTATCTCCAAATTTCTCGGCGGCAGTAGACACAGGTTCATTTAAATTCTAAATGCCCCTCTTTTCTCTCTCCCCAGAAACATAAAAGTGTGAATATTTAAAACTGGGTGCATACAAGACATAACTTGTGACAGGTTTTAATATATACGTAGGCAAGTAGGTAGATACACCGTTGAACAAGGGTCAGCATCCGAAAACTGATCGTTTTGTGCTGCAAACATTTCCTGCAAAGGCACTTTTAACAGCACGCGTTTCCTATTTTTTTTAACCTTGATTTTGGAAATGCAGCAAAAGTTGAGACAGAGCAATGATTGATTTACATGTGGCTCTTCAAAAGAATTCCCAACAGAGATTACACACACACACAAAAATATCATTTCAGCAACAATAACAAAAGACAGCGGAATAAAGAGAGTGCAGAAAGCCTACTCTGTAACCCATCACAAAAATTACATCGGGCTTCTCTTTGTGTCTAAGCTTTGTCTCTGAAACGAAAATACCTGTTCCTTTTTAACTGTTTGACAAAGTTAGGTTAGTTTCTTCGCCGACATTTTTGAAGAGGCTCTTTTTTAAAGGCTGACACAAATTTCGAAAGACTAATACTAAGAACGTCTTTCTGGAATAGAAGAAAAAAAAGCGAGATTCTAGTAGAACTAAGAAAAAAAGAAAACGGCTTTAAATGTTAGATATTTGGGAACAGTTCCCTTTCCTACTCGCAAAGTATCCTGGTGTTTTACTACAGTGATTTGCCATGATATTTTGGAAAAAAAAAAAAAAAAAAAAAGTGAAATTCTGAGCATTTGTAAATCACGAGCTAAAATATTAAGTAATATCTGGACAATTTGCGGTAATAATGAGGCCTAATGAGGTTGCTAGAAAGATAAAATGTTATTTAGCAAAACACCTGATGGGATAATTTGACTTGCTGTGTTTTACTACTGATGATAAAAAGAATATTGATTGCGAATAAATCACCGTCTCTAAACGCTTGTAAACAATTTGTGTTTGCTCTGCCCAGATCAAAGTGAAACTTATGAGATAAAGTGTCTGCATCTCCATATTCTGCAGCGCGTGGATCAGTTTTCATTCCAGAGCTTAAAGGCTCTTCTAACAGTTAGAAGTTTAATATTTTACACCACAATCTGAGTGTATGATTTGGGGGGGGGTGGGGGGGGGGGGGGGGGAGGGGGGAAGTTTTGGCTTGCGTGTGGAAAATCTCTTGCACTACAAGTGTCTCCGCAGTGAAGTTGTGCATCCATCTCCGCCGTCTCGTCTCACGCCAGCTCCCTTTAAAGGCGGATCTGGGGCCAAAGACGGACGCTGCGCGTGCATTAGTAATATCCTCCTGGATATTTTGCAGACAAATGCGTCGCTGTGGGCAGGCATGAGTTTGTGACTGTGGTGTAGTAGTACCTGCTTTCTCTGCCTGGCGGTTTCGAGGGCGCAATAAATTGTCTCACCGAGGCGAACGCAAAGTTGCTGCTTTTCTCTCGTTCGGTTTGGTTTGGTTTGCGGAGAAAAGACGCGCAACGCCTGGCAGAGCCCAGCTTAGTCCCTCTATTCGCCTTTCCCTGCAAGAAGGGGGTGGGGGTGGGGGAATCATTTGGGAATACCTCTGTCTGATCTAAACGCGAGGAGCCTGGAGCGGGGAGGGCCGAATTTGCCTGTGAAGACCCTTTGCACCGCTCCGAGGCGTGTTCCGGCTCCCGGAGTAGCCTATTCAGGTCTGTTAGAGACGCTAACGAGATAATTGATGTGCTTTTTCCTCTCCGCTTGTCTGGATGTGTTGCAGGGCTCCCAGTACGAGCTGAAAGATAATCCGGGTGTCCACCCTGCTACCTTCGCTGCCCATACTGCCCCCGGCTATTATCCCTACGGACAGTTCCAGTACGGGGACCCGGGGCGGCCCAAAAACGCCACCCGGGAGAGCACCAGCACCCTCAAGGCCTGGCTCAACGAGCACCGCAAGAACCCCTACCCCACCAAGGGCGAGAAGATCATGCTGGCCATCATCACCAAGATGACCCTCACCCAGGTCTCCACCTGGTTCGCCAATGCCCGCCGGCGCCTCAAGAAGGAGAACAAGGTGACCTGGGGCTCCAGGAGTAAAGACCAAGAAGATGCAAACCTCTTCGGGAGTGACAATGAGGGGGACCCCGAGAAGAACGAAGACGACGAGGAAATCGACCTGGAGAGCATTGACATAGATAAAATCGACGAGAACGACGGGGAGCAGAGCAACGAGGAAGAGGAGGAGAAGCCAGAGCTTCTGAGAGAAAGCAGTGAAGAGAAGCACTTGGAAAAAGAGAAGGATTTGGCACTGTCAGGGTCTGAAGGGCTGAAACCCAAAGACACGCTGGCCATGGTGAAGGAGGCCTCTGACAGCAGCACGCGAATCATCAGTCCCGGGGGACAGAACAATTTACAGATGCCATCTCACAGCAAACCCAAGATTTGGTCTTTGGCAGAGACAGCAACCAGTCCTGATGGTGCCCTGAAATCTTCTCCGCCTCCACCCCCTCCTCCCCAGGTTAACCACACTTCTCCCCAGATCCAGCACCCTGCTTTTCTTCCTAGCCATGGACTCTACACATGCCAGATTGGCAAATTTCACAACTGGACAAATGGGGCTTTCCTCACTCAGAGTTCCCTGTTGAATGTGAGGTCCTTTTTGGGAGTAAATCACCACCATGCGGCTCATCACAATCACCACCTCCAGGCCCAGCAACAGCCTTCTGTTTTAACAGCAACTCTGGGAGCCCTAAGCAGTGAAAAACCTTCAGAGAGGACCAGTCCCAAACACATAGGTAATGAATGCATCAGGCACCCACCTCTCCCTCCACCCCCAACACATGCACATGAACTTCTCCTTGAGGAATGGAATGGTGTCAGGTTCAGCCCTGGTGCAACCGATTGCTTTTAACGGAGTAACAGTTTACCCCAGCGCTGATTTTTTTTCCTGGAGCATGTTGATCGCATACATTAAGCCCATTTCATATGTGCTATTACATTCTCACTCTATGCACCCATCAAATAAGATGAGAATGTAGGAAAAGTGCTGTGAAACATATTCTTTGAGTTTTGCTTTCCTTCCTTCCTTCCTGACCCTCGTCTTCCAGTAATTTCACTAACAGACCAAAATGTGACAAGAAAAACTTGCATACTCCTGCAATATATTGAAATAGGGAATAGTGCTGTACGCACACACACACACATCCCTAAACACGTCGGAACCAGAATGTGAAAGGGACGTGTGTTCTCTGCACATTGTCCAGATTTTTATTCTTGTTATTCTAAAATTATTCTCCTGTTTTTGTATTTTTTTCCCCTCTGTTTCCTTCTAGAAAGAGAAAATGTACCAAGAACTGAATCCCCACCTCAGCCGCTAAAATCGCCCTTCCAGCCTGTCCGTGACAAGTGAGTTTGTTTGTTTGTTTTCACTGCAGGAATGTTACTTATGTGAAACAGAGTGTTTGAATAATAAAGACTAATTATAACACCTAATCATCACCATAATAATGCAGACAACAAGATAATAAGAACAACACAGAAGTTGTTGTAATCTTTGCAAAGTTAGGCTAAATTGCAATTGTACGTAGTCAGCCTGTAACTTTTCTGAAACTTAACAGACCTCAAAGATCTTGTGTTAATTACACCAGTAACAACGATTTCTGTGCAATCAACTAGTACTAAGATGCTATAGCAATAGACAGGCAATTATAGGAAAGGATTTTCTCTTCTTTTTTTTTTTTTCATGAAAGATTGTTACTTTTTTTTTTTTTTTCTTCCTCCCTTCCACCCTGCAGCTCTTTGGCTCAGCAAGAGGGAACACCAAGAATTTTAACAGCTCTCCCTTCCGCTTGATTAAATGGTTTGGTGAAAAAATATTACAGAGACTGGTATTAAGGACAGAAAAAAAAAAAAAGAAATAACAACAAAAAAAGAAACGATATAAACGACTCCCATCAATCTCTTTTTGCAATAAGGTGGTGCAAATCCATAAAAGCGATTACACAAATCTGTAGATGGATCCCCTTCTTCACTGTACCGTTTCAGATCGTGTTATTCTAACCATTCTTGGATTATTTGTTTGGTAAATGTTTCCCATGTGTTTGTGTTTTCTTTTTTTTTCTGTATATAGAGTGATTTCAGATTGTAAATAGCGCGTCAGCAAAACTTGTCTAAATCATATATTTTTGTCTAATAAACTAAATGAAATTATGAGCTCTCTTCAGGTATGTATTCTGTTGCTGCAGATCTTATACATATGTTACAAATCTATTCAAACATGTATAATTTGCTTTCTAAAAAGACAAGTCTTTTGCCTTTGGGCAACTGAAACTTAAAATACCAAATCCAAGCTTTTAATGACTCTTGTAGCTATTTTGTCGAAAACAAGCTGCAAACTTCCCTTTTCATACACATAAATTCAAGAAGCTGAGCAAAGTTGGCTCTTGACTAGTAAAATTAAAGGTATTTTTTGAATTGTGATGAATCAGACGTGTTCTGTAGTATACATTTTCCGAACGTAAATGGATCTGACTTCCACTTACGTTGTAAAAAACATTCTTGAAAATGAAAGGGACAAGTTTTCTCACAGTTCCCTAGTGTATAACTTTGCTGTCCAAACCCGTTCCTAAATTGAATCAAGAGCTTTAGTGCTTTGGCACTAAATTCCTACCGAAGTCGAATAAAAAAATAGATTAGGAAATATAATTATTTGTAACGATTTACGCTTTGAATAAACACAGAGGATATATGACTGTGAAAGATTTTTCCCTGTGAGATTAAGCACAATCTTAGTAGAAAAAAAAAAAAAAAATGGCAGCTCTTGGACTTGGCAGAAGAAAGTTCTGCAATTCCGTTCTGTTGGCTAAAAAGAGACGGAGACAATCTATCGGTTTATAAAGGCATTAATCTTCCAAAGACGGTCCGTTAAAATGTGTAATATTTTGAGTGTTTACTTCTTTTTTTCTCCTAAATGAGAACACTAAATGAGCATTGAGGTGCTAATAAGATACCAGATGGTTGTTGATGGTGGAAAATGGAAAGAAGCAGCTGGGAAAGTCATTAAGAAATAATGTGGTGACGCCCTATCCAAACTGAACCAACCTCAAACCAGGACTTGTCGGAAACAAGATGAGATTTTCAAATAAAATATTAATAAAATTCTTGTAAGAGATCAGAATATTGATCTTGATTTAGCTGCAAAATCATTGCAAGCAAAGAGGGGTCGAGGTAAACTATTACTTAGAGATCTGTTGACGAATCAAGGGAGGCGATAGGCTTCCATTTTTTGCGTTTTTCAGATGGATCAGAGAAATAAATCAGATGAAACAGATTTTGTGCAGGATATGTTCAGAGGTGAAATATACAGCGCGCTGTCTCTCTGAAAATAGACTCTTTTTGACATCCTTCCCAGCATAGCATCAACGAGTTTGCTTTCTGGCTTTTAGTTGTTTTCTTTTTCCTAAATCACAGGCAATCCCGCTTTGGTAACAGTTCCAACAAAAGAGTATATTACAGTTTTAACCAAACCATGATGACCTAGCTTTCCCTGAGGAAAAGGGAGAAGGAAGACGGCTTTTTTTGTTGTTGTTTTTTTGTTTGTTTGTTTTTTAAAAAAATAAAAGGAAGAAGAAAGACTTCACGCCTGTAAAGCCAAACCGCGCATCAGATCAGCGCTGGTGTAAACCTGATGGAGTTGCTTTCTCCTTCCTATCAGCTCAGAAGGAATAGCCGCAGCCCCGCACCGGTTGCCCCTCGCCCCCTCTTGGGCCTGGTTCCCAAATTCCTCGTGGGCGGCGCAGCCGGCCCCGAGCAACCCGGCGGTCCGGGGTGCCGCCGCCGCGGGCCGGCCCCGGCCCCGGCCCCCCTCTTCGCCCCTCGCTTCGCTGTCACAGATGGGCACCTCTCCTCCAAAAGCGGAGATGGCGCGTAAAAAGCGCGCGGCGATGCTCCGCGAGGCGGAGCGAAGGCGGCGGTGCCAAATTGGCTTGGGAGGAGAGGAGATGGGATCACTTTGCCGCCTGTTAATGTCAGAACGGGCTTTAACTGTGGAGAGCAAAGGAGTGTGAGTCTGTGCCCACTCCCGTGCCCCGACCGCCAGCGTCGGGCAGCGCCGAGCGGAGATGAGCGTGTCCGAGAGGAGCCGAGCGGGTCCGAGCGGGTCCGAGCGGAGCCGAGCGTGTCCGAGCGGAGCCGAGCGGCGGGGCGCGGGCCCGGCGTTGGGCAGGCTCGCAGCGCCCTCTATGGGCTGCGGGTGGCGCCGTCGCCTCTCCCGGCGCGGCGGCAGCCGGAGGTGCCGGCCCGCAGCTCTGCTCAGCCTCAGGGGGTGGGGAGGGAGAGGCTGCCCGGCTTTAACTCAGCCAGAAAGCCAGCAACAGCCCCCGGAGTGTGCTTCCCGTTTTCATTATCCTCCGGAGAGTGATAATTCCCACTAGTTATCTGGTTGGCAGTTTTCCGCCTTTGGAAGCCTCAGCATCGCTAAAGCAGATTCTGCTGCAGAACTTGATTTTTTTTCTTTTTTTCATCTGCTTGTTTGAATTTCCCACCCCCCTTCCTCCCAGTAACGCCAAAAATTGTGATGCTTCCCTCCCCAACCGGCTGAGGCGGGTCACGGCGAGGGTGAAGGAAGCCCCGCGAGGTCAGCGCAGAGCCAGCGCAGTCCACCGCCTCTCCCCACCGCGCCCGGAGCGTTTGTCGGGATGGGACGGAGCACCCGGCTCCAGCCTTCCCCCGCTTGCTGGTGGCGGGAGAGGCGCGCCCGGGGCCGCGGGCTGCCTACTCCGACGGACGGTGCTTGCACTGCTTCCAAAGTTTTTGGGGAGGAGCGCAAGTGGCTTCCTCTTAGAAAAGGGAAAGCCGAAAAGTAGTAAGGCCAGCTGAGAAACGTGTTGAGAAAAGCTGAGAAAAGCTCTCGCGTGGGTGCGTGCCTAAGCGCCCGGCAGTCCCCGAGGGCTGTTGCCTTAGCCTAAGCTGTCGCCCGAAGGAGAGAGGTAATGGCGTTCCTTTCCCCCGCTGGCCACACCGAGGTGGCCATTTCTCCTGGAGGAAGTTTCAGGGAGAGCGGACCCATGCGAGCGGTCATTGCCCTATCGAGAGGAGCTCTCGGGGGCTCCCGGCGCGCCGCGATGTCCGGTGCGGGGCCGGGGCCGGGGCCGGCGGGATGCGCACACACCGCTCCCCGCCGCGGGCGCCTCCACGCCCCCGCTGCAGTTTTAGGAGGGAGCAGGGGGTTCCGTATTTCCTAGGTTTCGCTTGTCACGTGAGCCGTGCTAGGAATGATCGTTTACGTCACCCTGGCAGGAAAAGAATTTGTAGGTTTTCTGTCATATTTTCCATTTTCGTTGAGATCCGCCCTGGCAGACATATACCAGCAAATACCACAGGGCAGGGAGAATAATAAAGGAGAAACTTAAGCTGTACGATTTGCCTTAATTGGGAACGCTTCGAGCTGATAAGAGTAAATTGGAAAGTCCTACTTTCCTACTTTTTTTTTTTTTTAAAAAAAAAAAAAAAAAAAGATGATGGGACCCAAACTTGATAAATAAAGTCAACAGGAAGATTTACAGTGAATCAGATGGGAGGTACATCGAGCCATACTTCTTTTAGAACAACCAGCTAGCGCCAAGACACATTTTCGTGCTATTTAAAAGAGTGGCAGAAAACATTTTTCATACATGTTTGCATAATCCTCCATCCTCCCCCGGTAAAAATTGGCTCCCAATCTTGTTTCTGTCATTATTTACTTAGCATTAACAGAAGAATGGCAGAAATTTGCAAAGAGAGAACACTGGAAAGTTGATACAACCTCGAGTTCAGCAAACTCCGAAATTAGCAGTTGCCAGAACACACTAAAAGCAAACGGCAGCTTTACGGGGATTTAGCTTTGTCGCAGAGACGTAGTTATGAAACGTGCTCATTGGTATGCATGCCTCATTTTTTATTCTTTTTCTATTTTATTCTGAAAAAGAAGTCTATTTTTAACCAGGGAAAAAAAAAAAAAAAGCCCGGAGAAAGGGAACGATAAAATTAGTAGGGTGCATGTGCTGAAACTGGCTCGTTCCTATGATTGCTATCGTTCCCGGCTCCTGTCACCCCTTTTCGCTGCTTTGGTTGAGTTTTTGACACGCTCGCTCCGAGACTGGCACAGCCCCCAAACCGCGCAGCCGCTGCCGGCAGCGACCGGCCGGAGCGGTGGCGGAGGCGCCTGCGGGGCGCGGCCGCCCGCACCCGCCGGGAGCCCCGCACCAGCCCTCATCGCAGGGCTCCTTAGATCTCCCGGTAACTTGCATTGTGTGACCAGGTTTTCCTTCCCCCTCAGCATTTTTTTTTTTTTTTTTCATGGGCGCCGATCAATTATTCACAAGCGCATTTATCTCCCCTGCAATATGGAGAATTCATATTCATATCTCTGTTTTAGTGGCCTGACACTGATTAATGTAATATGCACCGCGGCTCCGAGCGCAGCCCCGCTCTATGAATCATGCACTATAAAGTTTCAATCGTCCTTGTAGATGAGACTATTACAAAGAGCGCAGAGCGGCGGGGGCGGGGAGGCGGAGGCCGGCAGGAGAGATGGCTCTTCGCCGCCGCCGGCCACCGGCCCTGCGTTAAACAGGCTCGTATTGAACCTACCCGGGCGACTGACGGGGGACAATGCGGGTCCGGCATTAGTTCCGCCCGGCGGGACTCCATCGCCTGGCCAGTTCTGCTGTGGTTGGAGTTTTTTTAAAAAATTCTTTTTTTTTTTTTTTTAATTTTTACTTTTTTTTTAACTTGTAAATGTCTTTAAAAGGTGAGGTGTAAAGAATGGCCGGGGCTGGAGGAGGCATGCTGGGCAGGCTGTTGGTACACCAGCAACACAGGGGAAGGGCTGATGAGTAGTTAAGTACTCTGCAAAAGGGAGCCTCAAAACCTGGACCCTGGCATGTGTCCTCTGTCCCCCTGCCCCTCTGCCACCTCCGTGACCGCCCCGTGCCTAGATCCCGTGTTTGGCACTACCTCACTCCTCGCAGGCCTGCTAGTGAATGGAGGGAAGCCCCAGGCCCCCATGTGCCACCCGCAGCTGGAACCCAGCTACCTGCTGAGGGTCAGGCAGCTGTGGCCAAAACTGGCCGGGGAAGGTCCCATCCGGCCTGTGGGAAGCGGGAGGCAGAAGCGGAGCCGTGCCGTGTGGGTCCCACTCCGCTGCCAAGGGCTGTAGAGGTGGCTGGCAGAGCCTGAGCCCACCACTGGCTTTGTGGGGGCTGCAGTGACGAGGGACGTGGGGCCCGATTCCAGGCTTCGAGCCGTCGAGTTTTACGTTTCAGCAGTAAATCTTACCTGGGACTAACAAATCGAGTAAAACACTGGAACATGTAATAAACGTGGCCTGCGTGGCGTGTTTTCCAGTGAAAAGTTACATAAACGGCTCCTGGCGAGGTTGGTGTTCCCCATTGTGCGGTGCCCCCATGCAGTGCCGTTCATAGCTTGCCTGTAAAACCAGCCATGTGGACAGGAATCGCTGCAAGTACCAGGAGACTGAAAACCCCACAGAAATAGGTATTCAAAATTTAAGACTTCGAAAATATGAGCTCTTAAAACCAAACAATGTACTTCTGTGAGGAATTAATTTACTCAAGTCCCGTCACTATTATTAATATTAGTTTTGGCTTCTCTTTTGTGTATGTGAAGTGAATACGTGCATGGGTGTTTGCAAAAAAAGTGGGAAAAAAAAATACATCTTTTATCTGTTTTTACATTAATTAGAATTACAGACATCCTTCACGTCTGATAGCCAAACTTGTTTCCCAACATGTTCCTCTGGAGTCAAGCTAATTCAAAAATGGCAACGTGGGGCACACACTGAGTCCCAGTAGCACATCTCCTGAGAGAATAGAAAACACCAGCGTAAACTCCGTGCAGAATTAAAGGCGAGTTTAAAAAGTAACATTTATTTTTATTCCAGATTTATGGCTGACCCGTAGATAATTAAAGGTTTTATTTTGAGCTGTTGGCCCCACACAATACATTGTCCTTTGTTGCTGCGCAAGTAGCGCTTTCCCTGTGCTGCCTACGGTTCAAAAACAATGAAGCAATCCATTTATTTTGTTGGTCAATTGTAGCACAAAGTGAGGTGGTCAGTGTGGAAAGTTTATCACTGTCTTGTCCCTTTGGAGGAGGCAGAGCATTCACACACCCTCTGCCCCAGTACACAAATGTCAGTCTTTTTGCAGGCTGCTGTTTTCCTTTTGAAGATGCCGATGGTGTCTCTGATCCACTAATCCATTTATCCAGTTTCATGAGTGCATTGGCTGAATACGCTCACAATAGCCTTGCCCAGCTGGAAACAAGAAGTCAGTGAGTGCAGCCGGCACACCCACCAACGCCTGACACCGCTCTCGGATGAGGCTCGAGTGCTCGGCTCAAAAAAACCCCCATCCCGACCCAAAACAAACCCCCTGGAGCCCCCAACCTGCCAAGATGTGCCCAATGCTGTGATCCTCCTCTCCCTGAGAACAGAAGTATTTTTAGCACCGTCTATAGTGTGCTAGAGGGTTGTGTTACTTCCCCGATATTCGGCTGTGTCAGTCAGGGTTGAAGCATGCTTGAGGAAAAAAAAAATGCCTCCGGGACTCTGCAAACAAGTGCGCATTAAAGCAGCTGGTCAGTTGCTGGCAGGAGGGAGGGGGCACGAGAGAGGCAGTGGGCAATGGGCTTCCATTTGTGTTCGGTGCCGTGCCGTTACTTGCCAGCTTTTTATTGCGTTTTAAATGTATGTTTAATTACCAGTGTTATTGGTAATAACAGAATGTTTGAAAATATTAAATACATTTGTGAGCTTGTGTGAAAAAGAAGTTAAAAGGTGTTCGGTGCACAGAATGTTAAAAAGATCTCTCACAATGAAGTGATTAACATTTTTATGAATAAAATTAATCACGCATTAACTCTGCAGCTCAATACATCTGAATGCCAAATGTTGCACAGCAGCCCTTTCCCCTAAACCCAAGAATTTTGGATGCAGTATTGACCCACATCAAACACTCGTCTATTAGTAATGGCAGTGTAGTTATGAGAAGATATTTTAATAATGTACATTTACATTTAAGGCAAGCAAATAAAAGGGAGAAAATAAATTGGGGGTATTTTGTCAGGATTTGTGAGGACTGGTAGGCACATAAAATACATTAGGAAGCAGTCAATAGGGGCAACTGTTCGGAGAAAAAAGAAGTTTATGCGGTGCTCACGGAGGCAAACGGCAAAGTCGCCGTAGTAAACAGATTCCAGTGGATTGCACTCAGCTCTCCTTGGCTCTTATTAGGGTGCTCATTGTTCTGGGCAAAGCTTATTAGGTTTTAAGATGGGAGCTTACCGTTATTAAAATTTCCACTGTGTCAGATAATAAAATGTGATCTCTCTCTCGCTTCCTCTGTGTGTGTGTGTGTATATGTGCGCGCGTGCGCGCGTATGTGTGTGTTTTCTAATCTCTTGCCACTGTGGTTTTGGGATTATTCCAGCAGGCTGTACAAAGGGAAGCAAAGGCATCTGAAGTGTCACTCTACAGCTGTGGCAAAGTAACAGAATTTCCATTTTGTTGATGCTCCCAGCACATGTGTGCAGCAGAAGGTGATATCAAAGGAGCCGTTCTTCCTCAGTTCTGCACATTATTTTTCACTGCTGTGGCGAATCTCTCTGAGCTCCGTGAACCAATAAAACAACGGTCCCTGTTTGAGTTGATATATTAATATTTACTGAGGATTTGCAAGGTCGGGGCTAAATGTCAGCAGATTGCTGGGGCAGTACTGTGGGGAATAATTAAACAAATCTCACAGCAGTTCAGCCTACTAACATCTTTATTAATCTTTTTTTTTTTTCTTCCCTGAAACAGTACACTGAAATACTGCTTTTTCAACCTTAGCGAAGATTTGGGAGAAGTTTAATAATAAAACCCTGGGTTGGAAGTATTTGTTTTTGACAGTTTCTTGGCCCACTCGCCTGCAGATGTTAGTTAGTTGTGAAGGCTATGATGTGTGAATTATCACCAGGCTGCTGGGATTCTCACCTGCCTCTCCATCAAATTTATCTTGACCAGTCTGCCAAGCACGATAATACTGCTGCTATAAACCGAGACCCAAATTGGCTTCATTAAGTAGTGGGTCCACTTCTCTCAGAGAAGGAACTGGAGGACCCCGATTCAGTATGCTTGTCTCCCTTAACATGATGATAACATGCACTTTAGTACAACTTAGACAATTCTCTTTAATAAGCTTCATAATTAGTGTTGGGATGCCTCATTACAAGTCATTGCCTGTAGCACTCTTAGGCCAAACAGCCCTTCTCAATCTGATTTATTTTATATTTTTTTTTTTTTATCAGGCAGCAGGAGCTGTCTCGAGCTTTTTGTTTGTATAATGGGGACTTGCATTAAGACCCCAGTGTAAAAATACCACAAGGAAATTAATTGCTTCTGTGCAGATTCACCACAGATGTTATGGGGAATGGTATATTTCTGACATTGCTATACTGCAGTGTGCTGCGAGGAGAGAAAAAAAAAATGTCTGGAAAAGCTACAAATGCAAACATATTAGGATCCATATAGATTCCTTATGTTGTAACTGAAAACAAGGAGATTTTTTAAAGTGTGTTAGGGCCTTCAAGCCCTTTGTTTTTTTGAAAGAAAGTGGATTTTTTCCCTGATTTTTTTTAAATACTCAAAACCCACTAATAAAATACACGTGGCCACATATTCTGTTTGGTACTGTCTGATAAATGTGCTACTTAAAATAACACACACGAGGAGTGCGGTGACTCAATGCAATAAGGCGGCTGACACACAAAGCCGCCCTCAAGGTCAGTGGTTTGTTATCTATCACTGTTGGTCAGGTTGTGAATCACAGCTGCAAGTTTCAGCAAGTTAAGGGGAGGAGGAGCATTTAGAGTGCTTGCCCTGTGGAAAAGAAAAGCTGAGCTGGTGGTTTGTTAGCCACGTCTGAACATCACCCTGCAGCTTCTGGGTAATGCCCATTCCCCTGTCACTAAAGCAAAGCTGGAAAGTGCCTTGATCCAGATACGAGCGCTTTGATTTACTTGTTAGAATTCAGGTGGAAGGGTTTAGGGTTAGCAAGTCCACCACTGCAGAGCCTTGTAGAGCTGCCCTCTCGTTATTTGTATGGATTTCTTTCATCTCAATCCTTGTAAACTTTGGTTTTGACTTTGGGCTGATCCCTCCGATACAGTTGCATTTGCCTGGTGACATCACTATTGATAATCGCATAATAACAATTCACATCACAACAGTTACAGGAATGAAGACCTGTTTAGAATAATATAATGTGGGAGATGTGGTATTAGAAATAACTATTTGCATTCTTCATGTATGATTGGGAAAGGGATTCCTCTATCTATTGATTCTAGGTGCTGCAAAATGCAAAAAAACCCAAATCAAACCAACAAGCATCTCTGCTGCTCCGACTCAGGATGTTGTCTGTCTGATAACGATACAGTAGCAGAAGTAATAAGACTGTTGTAGTAATGAACATCTCAGATGAGATTTTCTAAGTATATGCAACATGAAAAATTCACAGGCAAGTGAAATTTCTATATTCAGGCCCACTGAATCTACATACAGGAGACACTTCATAGGCCTTAATGAATGTATCTGATAAGCCTGATTTCAAGAAAATCTGTATGTTAACTGCAGGCAACAGTGGGAACATGTAAATTACATAAACAGATCAGATCAGATCAGTGTTCATTTTTACCACACTGCACTTCACAGGATCTTCTACCAGCTGTTTGAGAGCAAAGGGTGAGATAAACTGCACAGACTACTACACAAAGTCTTGCTTTTAAAATAAGTTTTTTTCTCTCTTTTTTTTTCATTCTCATCTATCAGCTTTTTTTTTCTACTATGATAGTAACACTTTACTCAAATATACGCCATTTTTTTTTTTTTTTTTTTTTTTTTAGGTTATCAAAGAGCAAACAGCTCAGGCTCATGATCCCAGGGGAAGTGATTATTGTTTTTTCTGGGCCTCGGAATCCTCTTAAAGATGACTCTGTATAATATAGAATAAAGCCCCTATCCTAAAACAGGTGAAATTCTACTAAATGAGATCCACACAGAATGTAACAGAGAAACACTGTCTGTGAGACTGGTGGACAATGGAGGCGCAGAGCTAGAGAAGTGGTTTCCCCAAGTTACCTAGTTTGTTTATGGCAGAAATGAGAACCTGAGCCTGAGAAACAAGGTTTTCACTTGACAGAGACTCAGGTGTAACAGGATGTTTCAAAGATTTGTAGTGATGGCAGGTGAGTGGTGGAGCCAGAACTGGTGCCGTTAAACTGCACACACAGCCTCATAATATATTCACCGCAGTGTCATCAACTCCCATGATGACACAGGTAACATTTTGACTCTCATATCTGAATTTACGCACTGAAATCCATGCTTGGGTATGTGAGTAAAAGCAATCTGATATTTACAAATTATGCTTATTCTCATCAGAACAGCTTGCCCTCGAAAGGGTTACAATTGAAAGGAAGGCCTTAAGATCATTTGTTTTTTCTTTAACTTAAATATTTTAAAATTACTCCAAGTATTTCAGTGGTTAAAAATTGATTGAGGAACCTACTCTTGGTCACTTTGGTTTGAAAAAATATTGTATATTTAGAGAAACAATCTAATCTACAAAATGATGCAATATTTGGGAAAATTGCTTTATAAACTTCTTTTCTGAACAAGTTGCTAAAAATGCCAGGCAAATCCATCAAAATTTTGTATAAAAGGATAAATAATTTACAACTTCACATGCAAAACTATATGTAAAATAAGAGAATGTTAAAAACTCTGCAAATTAGTTTTAAAAGATACGTTAAACCTTGAAAAATACTGTTTTGCAAAGTGAGATTATGATAAATATGTCCACATATATGTTCTTCTATACATGGAGAGGAAAAGGGAAAATGTATACTTTCTTCTGAGACAGACATATTTCTGTGAGACAGACATATTTTAGGTTGTGTGAGGGAGTAAGAGACTTACAAGGATGGATATAGCAAAAATACTTCATTGCTTCTCTGAACATCAGCAGTTTGGAATCTATTTGAGAATATGAATTAGTACTGATAAATGCAACAGAGTACAAAGGTTTTACTAGAAGCAGTTTTTAAGAATAAAAAAGAGTAAAACAAGGTGTCATTTTGAAAAAAAGAGTGGGATAAAATCATGAGAGTAGTGATGATGGTGCCTCTGGTAAAATTAGAATACAGACTGGTGTGCTAATGGAAGAGATTCATATCTTTTGAGGGGAAATGGATATGGAGGGGTACAACCTGTGTGTCTCCTGTGGCTCACTTTCCAGAACCTTAAGGAGATAGTGATGCTTAAATTCAGATTCTCCCTTCGGAGATGAGTAACTTGAGGGAACATAAATTCCTTTTCAAGTTACATTTTCACTGCAGTGATCTTTTTGCTAACTTTACAAGGAATGGAAGCAGTAGAACAGAGGAGGAAGCGGAAACCAATTCATGTCACCAACTACTTCTTTTTAAATTTATATGGCCTTTGCTATTGTATATGTGTGTGCACGTGTACGTTAGAGAGCAAAGATATTATTCCCCCAGGCCTTGCTCATAAGGGCCGCTTTGTGAGTCTAAGTGATTACATGTGGACAAGAGGTAAGAGGAGATGATTTACTGTGAACACAGGAAATTTGTATACTTCTGGTAATCTGTGGTAAATCCACCAGGAAGCTAACGAAGTCTGATCTTGCCTTACATTTTGTGTGGCTGCTATCTGAGTATGAGGATGAGCTCAGAAGGAGTGTGAAAGGTAAGTTGTTGGGTTCCTTGAAATGCCCAAACACGTGGCTTTCTTAGGTAGGACAATCTGCCTAGGCTGTCCCTTACTGATTTATGCAAGGTATATGGAGGATCAGAGATGTGTAATAGAAGTCCTGTTCTTGCCAACAAACTTGTCCTTCTCGATTGCTTTTCCATCGTACGTGGTGTGTGCATGTTCTTGGTCTCACTAGGCTTTTTGTTTTGCCTCTCTTCCCCTCCGTCCCCCCAAAATATTTGGCTTATAGTACTGAAGCCTATCTACATTTTTTTTTGATAGCCTCTTACCAGCTTTGAGAAACGGATTCATTTTTGTAACATCTCTGTTGAAAGCGTCCTTTGATGGTACAAGATACTCATGCCTGCTGAGTGCAGATCTTTTGGGTCTTGGGTTCAATCACCTATATAAAGTGCAGGAGTTCTCACTTACGTCATTGGCAAGTGTCACTTATCTTTGGAGCCACAATCTGCTCAGTCTCTCCTAACAATAAGCACTCATAGCTCTGGACTCATTGACCACGGATTTGGCTTCAGTCAATTGCTTCTGGAATGGAAGGGCTGTGGCTGAAGGTGATTCGTGTAAGTGTTAATTGGTCATCTTCGTCACTTTTTCTCAGGGCCTTTTCCTGGCTTCAAGACTTTTATCTTGGTTCTCTCTTTCTTTTTCCTCTCATTCAAATTGTATTCTCTTCTTTGTTTCTTCTGCATATCCTCTGAGCTGGTAGGAGGCTTTCCCTTGGTTGTTGTACGAACAGGCTGCTGTCAGCAGACAGCCTGACTATTCTGTCCTCTACGCCAGACCTTCACATCTGATTGCATCTACTCTCCCTTCCCTGTCCAAACTGAAAACATTCTCCTCCCCCCTTACTTGAAAAAATGACACTTTAAAACTTCTTGTGAAACTATGAGGAAAAAAAAAGCACTCCACACTGCGTTTCAGCCTCCATCATTCCTTTACATCAGAAAACATATTCATCAACTCACTATTGAGGGTATACGGATGTCATTTTACTGAACTTTTAGGAGAGGGTGAGCAATGGGACGCTGCTCCCAAACCATCACTACAAACGTCACAGCCTGCCATCTCCCAGCCAGTCTTCTGCTAGTCTTGATCCAAGCAGAGGAATACAAGAATACTGCTGTTTTGCTTGACAGAAGCTGCTCTTTACATCAGTTTCAAAGGATGGCAGAAAAATGCTGACTGTGCACCTCCTAGTCAGCAGAAGCACAATCTCTTGTATTGCTGATCCGAGGGAGAACTTCTTTTGCACTTGACAGTCATCTCTTTCGAACTTTTCATTGGAATGAGATTTGAGACTCCGAGGTCTTCTGCAAGAGACCATTAGTCCATACCTGAATGCAGGCATTCTCATCTCCCAGGGTCAGAGCATGTGCATGCAGATCTCATAAGGAAGACAGGGAAAACAGCAGTAGAGCTAAGGGCAGTCCCAAAGGACCTCAAGCACAGAGAACAAACACATGTTGGAAAGTACAAAAATATTTTATTGTTGTCAAATGTATAAACCTGATGTGCAATTCTAACCAGATCAGGCTTTGGGCTGTTTGCCCAGTTATTCGGAAGAAAGTGTCCAGAGTGGTTGAGATTGTGATACACAGCTCTTGATCTGGTTATTTCTTGTTGTGTTTGATAATACACAGTTCTTTGCCAGAGGGAATTCTGGGCTTACATCCATGTTCATCCTCATGTTCAAGCAGCAAGGATAGGACTAGTTATGCAAGTGTGTTGTGTGTAAACCAAGAGTCCATCTAAGCAATGGGGAAATTGTGTAAAGTCTGGTCTGAAAGTGATCTCCATCCTTCCCTCTGACTCCTCTTCTACAAAATGAACACTGTCTTGGGATTTTGTACTATAAATCTCCCTTAAAGTTTTGATTGTCTTTCTTCCTAGAGATGTTAAGGAATTTCCTCAGGTAGGTCTGAAATGGAGCTTGTAGAGTAGGAAATCAGCACAAGAAAAAAATTTTTTCCCCTCATCTGGTGTAGAAGGACAGTCTGAGTATCCCAATATGGGTTTTTCAGATGACTGTAGGTGTAGCAGAACTGTATCCTGCACAGTGTGAGTGAATAACTGATCTCTGGTTTGTGAGTAGTGCTCACTGATACGTGGAGGAAGAATAACTTCTAGCTGTGCAAAGGGAGAAGTTGCCAGTCTGGAAGCATGGTGCGGGATGGTGTATATCTTTGGGATAGTTCTCACTGCCCCTAGGCAGTGACTCCAAAGAAGCTGAAGGGTTTGCCTCACTTGGTTGGAAGTCCCTAGAAAGAAAATGGCAGGAAGAGGTCGCTCATAGGCCTACGTGCATGGCGAATGTTTTGGTGTCTGCCTCTCTGGAAGCATCCTTCTTTAGGAGATATCATCTTCTATGTTTTGAGCTACTAATTTGGAGATCTGTCTTCCCGTATTCCATTTCAAGAACAGAATGAACCACACAGTAGTCTTTTATGATGGACCTCCTTATACATAGCCCCTTTCCAAGAAGAGTTACTGTCTTTGGCTTGTAAAGCTCCATCAGCTTTTCTTCCTTAATGTGTCACTGCTTTCTTCTCTGCATTAAGTTGACTTGGTCCAAATTGTCAGAGCTCTGTGTAGAATTAGAAATGCTCCATCTGACTTTCCCAGACCAAACTCTTAAATTAACTCTGTCCAGATTTTTTTCTGATTTGATGATTTCTCAGAGGTAGCATACTGTCATTTGCTTGGGTACCATACTTAGAAAAAAGAGGCCTATGTGTACCATATAATTTTGAAGAGATACATTCTGTGTGCAAAAAGGAGGAATAGGGTTATGGCATTGCAAGCCTTGTGAGAGAGGTGCGGAAAGGCTTAGGCTCTTTGGGAGAGGCACTGCAGAGCACAGGTTTTCAGACTGTATGGGGGTATGTGCTGGAGGTGTTGGACACTTGCCTGTTTCTCTCCCACCGATCTCCTTTTTCAAGTGACAACATGCCTACCATGCCCCAGAGAACATTTCAAAAGTAGATAGAAACAGTAAGGGAATTTCATCAGGGAATTTGACCTCAGGGCTGCCAGCAGAACCCAGTTCCAACAAGGCAGTGCAGACATGGCTTTCCAGGTTGACATCTCTCCACGGTAGTAAGAATAATTAATATTTTGGCTAAAAAAGAATGCATAGAGGAACTTCAGAGACTATTTATGCAAGCTTTTGGAAGGTTGTGTGTTCAAGAGTATTTCTGCTCTTTGAATAGATTCTGTCATCTCAGGTGTCATTCATTCACATATAGATAGAGTTCATGGAAATAGTAAACTCTATTTTAGGTTCACAGAACTTCATAAGTACACCCAGATTTACTGCAGCAGCTGAAAGACATTCAGTGGTATCCTAATGTGCAAGACTTAACAACATTTTATCCGTTTCATTTGGTGTGCCATCTTTACTCAAGCAAGTAACGTGTCAAATACAGGAAGCATCACTGACTTCCAGGTGTACTCACAGGAGTTTGAATAAAAAAGTCGATCCCAGCATGTTGTCAGGAACATACCTTACTATTCTAACTTTCATTATACTAATGTTCTTACACAACTGATATATTTTAAGATGGGCGAATGAGACTGATGAGGATGTGCGTGGGATAAACAGGACATCTTTCCTTCAACTGAGAGAGGATATGTATTTTCCCACTTTAGAAATAATGATTTGTATCATTTTTGGACAACTGCTGTCACCGGTCACAATGATGTTCTATATATTCCAGGCTACAGGCAGAGCTTGTAAGAATCTTACTTAATTATGTGACATATTAATGTTATATTGATTATGTTATTGCCTGTAAATCCTCTTGCTTAATAAAATTGCAGTCATTTTGCAATAAAGTTGTGTTTGCAGTCAATTAATGGCTGTCTGGGGGCAATGGACAAAGTAGTAGGGATATTGGTGTGGAGTAGAAAGCATGGTACTGGGACTTCCAGTATAAAACTAGGAAATCTAAATGCTTGGAGAAAAAAATATTTATATATTTAGCCCCTGTTCAGTAGACTGGTTCACAGTTTTCTTTTAGGTCCAACAGAAAAAGCAGCATTGTGCAAAGCATCTGCACATGAATACAGGGCAGGATAATATTTGATTTAAAAATACAAGTAAACGATAACTGCCAATATTGAGACCATGTGAAGGCAAAGGAACAAAGCATACTTTCATTGCTAATCATGTTAACATCAAAGTTTGAAGAGTACATTCGCCTATTCAGAGGAAATGCCATCACACTTCTGACGATCACATCTGCCACTAATATCATCCGGCATGTGGTCAGGTCTCTGTTCTGACTTTTATCTCTCTACCAAAATTTCATGTCTTGATTTTAACATCTGATGCTAAATTCAGGTCACTACAAAATAAGTACAACTTTTATTTCTTTTCCACTTGCATGATATGTTCAAGAGATACATTTTCAAATCAGTATGTAGTATGAAATAATATTTTTTTTTTTTCCAAAGTATCTTCTGGTTTTGGGAGGTGTGGGTTGTTTGGGAGATGTTAGGTTCATTGTTTGGGTTTTTTGTTTGTTTGTTTTTGTGGGATTTTGTTTGTTTGTTTTTGGTTTTGTTTTGCTTAGGTTGTCTTAGAAAACATTGTGTTAGACCTGTAGGAAATGCAGAGGTCTGATATGTCACTACAATACTCTACTTTCCTGTCAGAAATCAAGTTTCATCTGTGTAAAACTGGAGTAGTGCACTCACACTCCACATGTTTTTAACGCAGAGGGTTTCAAGCGTTGGTTCATGAGTCTATGAAAGCCTGAAGTTTTACCTTCCCTGAAGTTTTATCTTGACAAAATGTATCTGGCTAAATATATGTTGATGGCAACATCACATAAACATGTTTGATAATTTGTAACAATTACTTTTTAGCTATGTCCCTAACATTAAAAATTTGTTTTGTTGAGGGGATAAAGTACAGACTTCTCCTCCTTACCTTCAAGATTTTTAAATGAAGAGAAAATGTTTCCACAGATACATTTCAGCATCACTTTAAAGACCTGCTGTATTCTGAATGCCGTTAAAAATGGGACTTTACAGCAGCTACCTAAATAGGGAGGAAGGGAATTCTCTGGCTTTAAAATTGGGACTATTCAGAGATTTCTGAGCACATGAAACAAAGGTGTGTGTTGACAGTTTCTTGTTTATGTGCCAACATCACACTCATCTTTAGGCTGGAAAGTAATAAATTCTCATTTCAAAGCTGAAGCAACTCAGTGCTAATAATGAAGTGGAAGAATAGGAAATACTATATTTTTTCATACAGTAAAGAGATCCTTCCAGTTATCTCAATGCAATATTAAGCATATATCTCTTTTGGCCCTGTAAGAAGTTCCTTAAGTGGAATCTAACAACCCTGTACTGCTTTTCAAAGCAGAGAAGGAAGAAGTCTAGCATATGGGTCAACATTTCCTTAAGAACTGATTGTAATGAACAAAAGCTATGCATATTTTAGTTTTGTTAATGGTACACCGTGTGGTAAGTTTACCTCCACAATCACTGTAGTATCAGCTGGAATAATTATAAAGAGCTGTGTCAATTCTTTGAGAACTAAAAATGCACTGTAACACTTTCATTGGCAACTTTTTATATTGTCCCTCCTCTTCTTCCTTCCCTTTGCTTCATTTTCCATGCATCTGCACAGCCAGTCATAAAAATCCGTGGCTTGCAGAAGACAAACATTCCCTATAATGGCTATTTTTTGTCTCTCAGATAAAATCTGTTAAAAATAATGAAAATAATGGATGGAAATATTCCCCCCCACCCCCCAGGTACTCCAAATACATAGTGTACAAAGTTTTAGCGGTTATTTTTGTTAATCTGCCTTACCTACCAGTGGATAAGCTCACATACATACAAAGATCTCTTTTTCTATAGAATCGAAACCAGTGAATAGAAGAATCATATCTAAACAACGCTAGTTGCTAGCTGCAACACATTCAACAGTGTTACTAGTTGAATATCTGACACGTAACTAATTTGATGTAGACAGGTAGTGCCTTGGTTTTCTAGTCACATAGAAGATGCATTTCTTGATATAAACTTAGCCAAGGTGGTTTTAGTAAAAAATATACCTTAATTCTATCAAAAAACAAGCTGGAGTGTTACTGACAACCAGCTGCTTACACTAACTAAAATGTCAGACAATAGAATGACAGTTTAATTTGCCAAAGTTACAGTAATACCCTTTTATTTAAACCCTCTTCAAATCCTCTTATTTAACCTCTATGGCTATAAGTAAAAGTACAACTAGAATAATTAAGATATTAGTATATTTCTGCTATTGCTATTGTGACAAATATATTACCAAAGTTTCATTGTGGGTTTATGTGAAAGTGATTTTTGAAGCTGTTTCTTCTTAGTAATGATGGAAACTACAGCGTTACACTCCTCTGCATCATTTTAAACACAATTCTGTGAAGTTATCCTTTTGAAGTCCAGGTCTTGGTAGATAAATGCTTTTAAGTGGTTAAGTAAACAGTGGTATATCAATTTAGAAAATATTTCCATTTATTGCTATTCATTAGGATTAACTTCTATTATTACCTTTAATTGTACATGAAACAGACCAATATTATTCAACAGTAATTTCAATAGGTTTCTGCCATTGATATAAAATATTTTAGATGCCAGATTACATTTTGGAGATTATTGATTTAAATAATATTACTAGTTAAATAGAGTACATGGTAATATGAGACAAATGGCTTGTAATTTTGATTTTATGTTGAGGATTTTGTAAATTACCTGTCCAAAATGACAGAAGTCTTGATCATGAATGATCAATATTTGTCTTATTGAGAAAAAACATACCAAATAGACACTAATAAATTAAAAAATGATGATGATAAAAGTTAAAAGTAGAATAATTGAAAACATAATTTTAAAACATATTTTACTTCAGTGTCATATATTCACCCTTACCTAGAGATCTTGGAATACATATGGAACAAGTATTCCTTCTGATTAATTCTAAATGTTAATAAGAAATTTATCTTTACTGACATTTCCTATTTTCTCTTTGTAAACCCTTCAAGTGTGAGAGAATGATGAACAAGAAATGTATGTGTAAGCTTTCCCATTGAACTAGGATGAAAGTTGTCTTGGCGTACTGAGTGATTTCCAAACACTCCTGGAGAAGCCACCCAGTGGATGGCTTTGACGGAGGACTTCAAATCCTGGAGACAGGAAATAGAGGTACAGTATCTCCCAGTAGCTGCCTGCTGTCACCAGCCACCCGACAGCCCATACTGGGTAACCCGTTGTGCCCTTAGAAGAAGTCTGCCCACATTACTGGCCCTCTCAGGTTGCTATGTCATCCCCATGATCATTGAGGGGTCTTGGAGCAGGCAGGGGTATAAAGAGGAAAAGGGGAGTTGTTGCCAGCTCTTTGACTGGAGCAAGAAGGACTTTACATCAGCTTTTTGAAGAAAGAACATTTGCCCAGAGCCCATTTGTCATGGTTCAGCCTCAAGCGGCAACTAAGCACCACACAGCTGCGGGCTTACTCCTCCCTGCACCTGGTGGGAAGGAGAGGAGAAAATATAACAAGAGGTTTGAGGGTCGAGATAAGAACAGAGAGGGAGCACCCACCAACCATTGGCCCTGGCAAACACACTGGGTGGGGACAAATCAGTTTATTTCAGTTTAATCGCATTCAGAGAGGATAATGAGAAATAAAGCCAGATCTCAAAAACACCTTCCCCCCACACCTCCCTCTTCCCCTATCTACCTCCTTCCCCTATAGTGGTGCAGGGGGATGGGGAATGGGGGTTGGAGTCAGTTTGTCACAAGTCGTTTCTGCCGCTCCTTCCTCCTTAGTGGGGGGACTCCTCACACTCTTCCCCTGCTCCAGCGTGGGGTCCCTTGCTGTGGGAAACAGTTCTCCATGAACTTCTCTGACGTGAGTCCTTCTCACGGAATCTAGTCCTTATCCATCAGATTGTTCCAGTATGGACTTTTCCCATGGAGTTGTGGTGTCTTAGGGCACAGCCATCTGCCCTGGCATGGGGTTCTTCACAGGCTGCGGGTGGATATCTGCTCTCATGAGCTGCAGGGGGGCCAATGCTGTCTCACCATGGGCTGTAGGGGAATCCCAGCTCCGTCAGGCACCCTGTGAGCAGGGATCTTTGCAGCTCTCCAAGCCGCGCCACCACGGCCATCTCCAGTCGAGTGACAGCAGCCCAGCGCGGGCAGTCATCTGCACTGGAGACCGGGATGGGGGGTCAGCCCCCCTCCTCCCTCCCCTTTCTCTTCGATGCAGGTCCCTCATGGTGTGGGTTTCTTTGTCCCTTCTTAAACATGTTTATTCACAGAGGCACTGACTGGCTCAGCCCTGGCCAGAGGCGGGTCTGACTTGGAGCCAGGGAAGCTTCTGGAAGCACCTTACAGGGGTCAACACTGCAGCCCCTCCCCTGCCACCAAACCCCACCACGTAAACCCAGCATATCAGTTCAGCTTGGGAAAGATTGACACAAGCCTGCTCCATCAACTGAGTCTTTCCAACAAAGACCTGATAAGAAGCAGCCGTATCAGCTGCACCAGAAGTTGGAGGGACACCCCTGCGATGCAGGAGTAGGCATCCACTCCTTCCTGGAAAAGTGATTCTGTCTCCTCTGCCTGTCAAGCCTGGATAAGCTGAAGGGGGAAAGCTTAGAGGAGGAAGGATGTGGAGAGGCAGGGCAAGAAATGAGCACATGGGGAGAACATGTGGGACAAAACAGTTTTGCTCTACCAGATCACTGGGGACCCAGACCCACTGGAGATTGAGATGACATTGAAGAGGAGATGGTGAGGGACCAGGCAGCTGCTGCCAGTATACATGGTCCTGGCTGAGATTCCCTCTAGAAAGAGGCAACTAACTTCCTGTAGAAGGGCTGAATTCATTGCTTCCAATCTCCTGTGGGCACTGGATGCATCTGTAGTCCACAACCTTGCTTAGCCTGGGCCCAGTGCCTTGAAATAATGCAAGGTGGATTAGACACCTGCCAGTGGGTAGTTGGGATGGAGGATGGCGAGCTATCCTGAAGGCAGGAAATACGCGTCATCCTTGCCAGGCTAGGTATTGTCTCCTGGTGATCAAAAATACCATTAATGTATCACCTTCTTTCATAATCTGCAGTGCTTCTGCCCTCCTCTGTAGAGTGAAAAAGAGGGATCTCTTCTATATCGAGGAATAACTTGGGTGGAGAGGACCTGGATTTCTTTGTAATATTGCAAAATTCCTTTGGCTTCAGCAGATGTGGGTCTCCGGTCCCATCAATACCTGTCCCCATCCCTGTTGGGTGACACGGGGCCAGGGGAGCTTCTGACCAAAGTAAGGTGGTACCAGTCAAACTTGACCTGAGGGTGTAAAGTGCTGTAACGTATAGTGATCAGGTACTATCCCAGACTAGCCAAAGGCTGGTTCTGGAGGGAGCAGGCTGTGACCAGGCCGTCAGAGAAGGCAGTGTGGGATGTAAAAGCTTGGATGCAAGCTCTGGGAGACTAGGGGAGCACAGGTAAAGGCAGAAGGATGCCCTGAAAATGGATTGTGCACCAGGTGGTGCATGGAAAGTTGCAAAGAGTGCAGATGGTGAGGACCAATCAGGCCATGGTCTGTCACTCTGGGATTCTCCTTTGTCTCTGCCATGAGATGGCAGGTGGTTTGTTTCCAGCCCGAAGGCTTATGTATCCAAAGGGGTCTAACAAGAGGTAGCGATCACCTCGGAGAAGTTGAGAGCTCAGAGTGCCTGTCTTGGCTAGGTCAAACAAGGTCACTTTTGCAGGTGGAAACATGAGAGAAAGGGAAACTGGAGAGATATCAATGTAGTCACACAGTAACAAAACTCCTGTATGCATCCACTTGGTCGTTTATGTCTCATTCAGGAGCAAGCGGCATACTTCCAGCTGTGGTCAACTCTTTGCTGTAACCAAAACATTTCTGAAGAAAACTGGAGATAATTTCCAGACAAAGGACATTGGTGCTGACTAGGAAAGGTGCAGGTCAAGGGAAATGTTTGTTCCCCTCTGCTCAGCGCTGAAGAGGGGAAGCACCTGGAGTACTGTGTCCATTTTGTGCTCCCCAGTTAGTATAAGTCAGGCAGTGACACGCTGGAGCTGGAGGGCCACTGGGATGAGCAGAGGCTGGAGCACAGGACACCTGCAGGAAGGTTGAGCTCGCTCTTTGTTCAGCAGTACACAGAGAACGTGAAAGGGAGATCTTACTGCTGTCTTCATCTAACTGGACTTGTCCAAAGCATTTGACACTGTCCCCCATGACATCATTGTCTCTAAATTGGAGAGACATATATTTGATGGATGGACCACTTGGTGGATAAGGAATTGGCTGGATGGTCACACTCAAAGAGTTGTGGTCAGTGGCTCAATGTCCAAGTGGAGACCAGTGACAAGTGGCATTTCTCAGGGGTCAGTGTCGGGTTGGTGTGGTTTAACATCTTTGTTGGACACATGGACAGTGGGATTGAGTTCACCCTCAGCAAGTTTGCTGATGACACCAAGCTGTGTGTTGCGTTGCGGTCGACTCGCTGGAGGGAAGGGATGCCATCCAGAGGGACCTTGACAGGCTGGAGAGATGGGCCTGTGAGAACCTCATGAAGTTCAACAAGGCCAAGTGCAAGGTCCTGCACGTGGGTCGGGGCAATCCCAAGCACAAGTACAGGCTGGGCGGAGAATGGTTTGAGAACAGCCCTGAGGAAAAGGACTTGGGGGTGTTGGTTGATGAGAAGCTCAACATGAGCCGGCAATGTGCACTTGCATCCCAGAAAGCCAACCGTATCCTGGGTTGCATCCAAAGAAGTGTGGCCAGCAGGTTGAGAGATGATTCTGCCCCTCTACTCTGCTCTCATGAGACTCCACCTGGAGTATTGTGTTCAGTTCTGGGACCTCCAACATAAGAAGGACATGGAGCTACTGGAACGAGTCCAGAGGAGGGCTACAAAGATGATCCAAAGACTGGAGCACCTCTGCTATGAAGACAGGCTGAGAGAGTTGTGGTTGTTCAGCCTGGAGAAGAGAAGGCTCCAGGGAGCCTTACAGCAATCTTCCAGTACCTACAGGGAGCCTCCAAGCTGGAGAGGGACTTTTTACAAGGGCGTGTAGTGACAGGACAAGGGGCAATGGCTTTAAACTGAAAGAAGGTAGATTTCTATTAGATATAAGGAAGAAATTTTTTACAATGAGGATGGTGAAGCACTGGAACAGGTTGCCCAGAGAAGCTGTGGATGCCCATCCTTGGAAGTGCTTGAGGCCAGTTTTGGATGAGGCTTTGAGCAACCTGGTCTAGTGGAAAGTGTCCCTGTCCATGGCAGGGGGGTTAGAATTAGATGATCTTTAAGGTCCTTTCCAGCCTAGACCATTCTATGATTCTATGATTCTATGATTCTATGATTCTATGATTCTATGAATCTATGATCTACCCTGGGGGACGTAGAAAGCCAGAGGCTTTACTCAGAACTGCACAGCAACAGGATAAGACGCGATGGATGGAAGGTGCAACTTTTAGAAACTATGAATAATCTTTTCTCCACAAGGGTTTTCAAACATGTACAAGGATTTTTTGAGTTCTCTTTGTGGAGATATCCAAAACTCAGCTGGACACATCCTGGGGAACTTGATTTTGGTTGGCCTTGCTGGACCAGATCACCTCCAGAGGTTATTCTACCGAATTATCTTATGACTCTATGAAATGCATTGGAGCTGTTGTCACAGTGCCAGAATTCGATACATAAAAAGCAGGAGTGGACGGTAATGGCTAGGGGGTGACCCTACCTAGTGTTTATTTAATCACTGCTATGGCCAGGAGTACTGTGCAAATGATCTACTTTTTTTAAAGTGGTATTACATTGATTATTTTTGCCTCCTTAGGAGGCACTGTTATAAAAATCTTTATACTCCCGCAAGTCCTTTAGCAAAGAGGATAAAAATCAAATTTCACAGCTGTGCTAACATTAGGCCCAGACCGTTTTCAGTACATATTAAATACAAAACGTTAAAATAACATTAAAAGCCTAATTTAAGCTGACAAAGGCAAAGATATCAGAATTTGGATGAAAAAAGATGAAAAGGAAAGTAACCTCTCTCTAGACATATACACACCAACTTTTTCAAGTTTTTTTAATAAGATTTATATTTCTTTTAGAAATAATATAATGTGCCTGGGACTATTAGGGAACAAATAACATGGGACCTTTTCCAAAATAATCTATTGTAATTCATGATTTTCATAAATTTTAAAATATTAAATACAATTACTAAATCTTAACATATTGGATTAAGGATATTGCTATTTTTATGTTCCAGTTAAATCCTTTGGCGCTTTCATATTGGGAATATTGCACAATACAAAACTTAGAATAATACGTACAGTTAAATGCACTTCTACAAAAGCACTTAAAGAATATTCACAGCAGCTTCTTCTCAAATATAAACAGATCTCACTCATTGTTTATTTTGGGGAGAGAAGTAGATCAGGAAGTTCAGCTAGTTCAAGTGTATTTTTAGAGAAAGACAAACTTTCAGAACGTCTTATGTTAATATATCAATGGGAGTTGCAGGGGCATCCCATGACTAGCTTGCAGGAAAATTAGGACAAGAATGAAATACAGTAAATATGAGATAATTATTAGGGACGGTTCTGTGCATAATTTCTGCCTTCTAATTCGCTCTAAATGTACCTTTACTTGCTGCAAAAACATTCTTTGTTTTGTGTTTGATGGATATTCTGTAGATTTAGCAGAAAAGGTGGTGTGACTGATGATTTCCTGTCTTATTTGTGCACTACAGATGTATATGCATTGTGAGATGGATTTAAATTCCTTTTGAAGCTTGCTTTTATATTGAAAAGCACGTACAGAAATGGTACACACTATACGTAAATACAAACACTATGGCTCTGGAACAGGGTATGCTGAAGAGGTAGATGAAGCTTGATCTGAGGACACCAGTTACAGTTGAGTAGTCTCTGGTGTGCTGTATGGCTGAGTTTTCTTAGACGCTTAGTATCTGGAAGAGGAAGCTGGAGTCTGAAGTGTCAACCTTTGTTATCATAAGGTGAGTGACCTTTCAAAATGTATGATAATTCAAGGTCTTCTAATAATTTATCAATACAACATTGTCTCAGAATTCCTCAACTGATCTTAGATATTGTATCTTGCTGTGTCTTTTAATCTTGTGGGCACAGCTTTTTCCTGCAAATAAACATCTATTTTGATTTTCAAACAAAGACATATTTTTTAACCAAGCATAAAAAAGTAACTGTTAGCTTACCTTTAAAAATACGTTCTGTAGTACATTAATGTGTGACAGACCTACATTTAACACAGAGACTATGCATATTGAAAGAAAACTGTACTAAAGAGAAAAACTCTGTATAAAAGCTAACAAATGTTTCAGTATCCTACTTCTAATGACTCAGCAACAGTCAATCCAAACAAAATCAGTGGATTTTGTTTATTATTTAGTTTAAGCTTTAGGAGACAAAAGAACAGGTTTGAAACCTTGGAAAAGAGTTACTGAAGTAAAAAAAATATGAACCAGAAAAAAAAATCCCACTCCTGCTCATCTACTACTTGCCCTTGAAGGCTTATGTTCTACTTGAAAATTGTTTTGCCGCCTAGAAGAGGTCACTTGATGTCAGCCCCTCTCTAATGACTCTCATGGTGTTATCACAAGTTTCGTGTTTGTGCACATCAACAAGTAGCGTGCCAGTGCCAGCTCTCACAGCTGCAGGGAGGGCAAGGATCAATTTAGAACACCGAAAAATATTTGTGTCTACAACTCTGGTGTCTCTAGCTAGTTTGTGAATTGTGTTTTTCTTAGACTGTATCATGGCCGTTGTTGTATGAGATATTGGTCTGTGTCAGACCATGCAGAACCATTTGGAGATAATTCTGAAAGTCTTTGCATCTGAATTTGATGATGAATGACTTAGAGATGCTTTTTTTTTTTTTTTTTTAACAATTAAAAAAACAGAAATCAAACCAAAACAACAACAAAAAAAACCCCAAGCGCCCAAACAACAGGTGAGATGTGTATATGAATTAATGTATATGTGAATTAATCTGGAGGGGAAGGGAAAAGAAATTAATGATTTAAAGAACTGTTCAATAGACATACTCTAAAAGACAGAATGTGATACTTACCTACTACAGTAAAGTGTCTGAAAACTTAAGTATTTCTATTGGCATACTGTAGGATTTATGAGAATTTTATTGGGGTGTTTTTTTTCTCCCTTCCCCTTCCCCAGGAGAAAATTTAAGAAACCCAACAACCAAAAAGGGTAAACCTGCATAGTGAGGTCCTGGATAGTTTTCAGCCGTCCATATAAGCATATCTTGTGTGGTCTGATATGCAGTTCGGGGTGTAGTATTGAAAAATGTCAAGCATGCACATGACTTGTAAGCCCACATCACTTTTCAGTTTTGACAATTTTACAGAAATCACCCAAAGGCCAGAACAGCAACGGACATTCATACCCACTAGAAGATGTATTTTACAGTAAACTGAGCTTATGAAAGAGAAACTGTTGAAGCTACTTTCTCACAGGTCAAACTGCTCATCATTTGTTGGCAATATTCCAGTTCTGTTTTACGGAAAACATACTTATCTAATCACCTCCCTTCTCTATATTAGTACATTGCTACATTATGATACATTTTTTTTCAAGCATATATGTTACCACTCTTTGTCTTGTGCTGAAGATGATCCTAACATGCAGATCATCACATTGGCTTTGATGAAAACCTCTCTAGCAGAAGATACTACTTGGTCATCTCATAAGAAAAAGTTATGTTTTCATAGCTTTCTATGTATTTTCTGTAGGGGATTTGGGTTCATCTTTCTTCCCTTTCATTCTCTTCTGCCATAGAGCCACTGTACGCTTTATATGGTTTTCCCATACAATGACTCTAAAGAGCAAAACACAAAATTAGGAATAAGCACCTATACAATTGCAGTATAGGCAATTCTTACTGTAACCATTGCCTATTTCCTCATTTTACAAAACTTTAACAGCAAGTCAGCAGATTTATGTTTTAGATAAAAGTCACCTAATTGCATTCCTTGGTTAGAGAAAAATAAACTTACAAAAAACTCATCTGTCTTGACTACAAAGTGAGTTTACAAAAGAAATTTAGTACAGAAAAATACTGGACAGGGTTCTGAATAGTTTTATTATTGCTCTATTTATATAAACTACTTTTAAAAGCATAAGGACTGTTTTCCCTCTTCATACATTTGTAGCGTAAATATCATCAATGGTGGGAGGAATGATATGCATGCTTGGAAAATAAACCCTTGAAAGACTAAGATTCAAACATACAGAACTACAAAAAGAATCCCTTAAAGGAGAAATACACCGGTAACAAACATGAGGATCTAGAGTCTTTTATTAGCAGATTGCTAGTTCACACTTTTAACACATCAATGGAGACATGGTTGTTAACTTTTGATGATCTTACAGTTAGCTATATAAAGCAATGTGATATTGAACTCAAACTGAAATATATGTGAACATCTCCTAAAGAAAAAAAAAAAAGAAAGAAGACATCTGGAGTCATCTTCTCACAACACCAACGTCTATCTAGGCAATGAATTGAATTAAACCTATCGCACTGGGAGATGGCATTGTATAGGGACCTGTATGTTCATTTAAATAAAGCTATTGTTCTAGTAGATCTACTCACGATTTGATTGTCTTTTTTTCGGTGGCAGGTTCTGTTATCTGTCTCTACAGAGGGCAGAACACTGAAATTAAATATTAAAGTGAGCAAATGCATTTAGTTCAGCTGAAAATTCCGTCACTACAGAGATAAATACCTTTTATAGTTTAGACATTTCTGTTTAGGCTTACTGAAAGCAAAGACTTTGCTTTTGGAAAGTTCTGAATTAAAGAGTAAGCAGATAAGCCTATTTCTTGAGACAGAGTACTCTGCAGCTACAACTGTGTAACTGCGACACTGTAGCTTATTAGCTAAATGGTGCTCTCTTTAAATAATAAAAAAAAAAAAGTTGAAAAATTGCTAAATTAAAAACCTACACTAAATCCTGAGCGCTGATAAAATAAGCAAATTTCCTATGTTTAGTCTGTAATAACCGTGATGGAGTCCTCTAGAACTAACAGGGTTAAAGCCTCTGAGCTGCTCATGTGAGGAAATCAGAGAGGCCAAACCGAAGAGGAAACAAGCTTGAACACTCAGTGATGTTAGTGGCAGTTGTATGGTGTGATCAGCACACTGCAGGACTGGGCTTACAGCACAATCTTTTGAGAGCTAAATGAGATATAATTCCACCAGGAAAACTTTCATAGTGTTATCCAGTTCATTTGCCCTGGAAAATCCTTAGACTGTCTTATAACACCTTTGGTCTAGATCACATATAAGTTTTACCCTTTCAGTTATGCTCTTAGCTATTGAACTCTAGATCTTTCAGTCACGTGTCAAAATAAATACTGTCTGACAGCTAAAGAATACCTTTATCATCCCCCGTTGCTCACTGACTTCATAGAAGCATACCTTTAGTCTTCACAAGAAAAAAGAAGGCTGTGATCTCAATATTTCAACACTTTTATTTACCTTATCTGTAATATAATTAATAGATGACTGCATAAAGATCAAGGTGGCTATCAAAGAAAATGAGACAGCTTCATATGAAACTTGCTCTTTTGAATCAGTCTAGGACTCTATCAAAGCATGTGTGATAATTTCATGTAAATCCCGGTGTTCTGAATCTGTATCTTTTAACCTGTACATACCATTTTTAACACACTACATTTCAAAGACATTCAAAGCTGATCTAATTTGTATTACAGAATTACATTATAATCTGCAAGCAGCACATCATACTGATTTCTTAAAATTAATGTGGAAGCTCATTATAAAGACATCTACAGAGGGCTCATGTAGTCTTTCTCAAAAATACTGTGACTTAAAACAACCACATTCTGTATATAAAGTACATCTTTTTCTAGCCAGTCAGATCTTTCTCTGAAGTCTGCATTTTGAAATTCTGTATTTTGAGCATAAATCCAAGATCAAAATATCCAGTTGTCACCCAGGATTGCCATTTGTAAAACCTCTGAATTTTTGGTGTTGAAATATATAAAAAAGTTTTAAATTTTTGATTTATGAGATGATGAACTAAGGAGATTGGTCATCATAGAGGAAATGAATGCAAGTGATGAACTGAAGTAAAAAGCAGTAATACTAAGTAGGGCTATTGTAAAGAGAAGTCTCTGGTTGTATGTCTGCTAACTTGTTTCTGTGAGACCTAACCAGATTTTTCAAAATGAACCTTGGATTATGAATTTAATAAACAGACTTTTAAAAAACAGGCATGGAGTCCTTGTCATGACAAACTAACAGACATTTGTTTACCAAGGAACCTTCCTAGATGGGGTACAGCCATAGACCACCCTTTTATCAGGTTAAAGGGTGAACCACTATTTGGAAAAGCACAGCAAAAGTAGTGTAGACATCCAGGCTAATTTATTTAGAAATATTATAAATTGTAATCTGATCACTCTTTACTTCTGGTTTTAAATTAAGACTGAGTCATTACACTTGAGCACTGTCTCATGCCAACATTGCTTTATTCAGTAACCTCCAGCTTGCCTGAATAGGTGAATTAAGTCTGCCTATTTTAATTCTGTTTTCCAAGTTTGCAGGAACTACCCACACTACACAAAATAAGAATACCTAACAAAAATTAAATATGAAATATAGATGCTGTAAATAGCTGACTAGCCTCAAGGTTCATCAACTGATGAAATGAAAAAAAGAAGAAAAAAAAAAAAGAAATAAGTTTACCCTGGAAAGATCGTGGCCCTCAAAGTATGTTTAATATGCTGAGTACTGCAACTGAAGAAGCTGCAATAAAGCTATCAGTTTTTAATCCATGACCATGTCCAAAATCGTGATCAGGTAATCTGAGCACAGACGACTCCATGACAGATGGACAGTCACACTTCATGCCCATGCTACTTTCTAATGGAAGGACATCAAACCAGATCGTTATATCCTTGGTCTGGCTGATAGCATTACTATATGTTCTCTCAAGAATCTGTCTTTAAAAAGGGGTAAAGAGAACTGATCCTACTCCTACTGTTCCAAAATACTTCCATGTAAATTGCTAGGAGTCATAAACCCCTAAAAAGAATCAAAGTTTACAAGCCTATATAACTTGTATTAGCTACAGTTAAAGTAAGCCTTGAAAATCTACAAACACAGCACCAAGCAGACCTTTTGTTCAGAACATAACATATATGATGAAAAGGACTAGAACAAATATTTTTCAGTCAACTCCACAAAATTGGTTGTGTGCTGTGGGAAGAGAGAGGACCTCCAGAGTGCCTAACCCCTGATGAGCAGAATCCGGTTTGATACAACTATTTACCCATCATCTCATAGCACACAACTTTACAGCAAGACAGTACCGGGAGGTTCAGAGGGGAGGTCTGCCTAGTAGCTGCCAGGCAATCCAGGAAAAGCAATGTCTAGATAAAGGAAAAGCCCCCTGAAAGCAGTTGAGTAGGAAAATCTAAACAAAGTTGACGCAATGTATATCTTAAGGTCATCTTATCTGCAAGAGGAAGGTGTTTGCCTACTGTTTTGACTGTGAAATCATCGGCCTCTTGGGTTCCCACTGTCGAGCACATAGGTGTTTTTTACTCATTTGGAGCAGGCATATATTACATTTAGAGCATCCATTAGTGAGATATTAGATGTGAAGTATTCCTTAATGAGGCAACAGGAATAAAGATTGTACAGCGCACAGAGACGTGATAGCACTTTTCCTGCCCTTCTTAATACAGGTGATCACAGCTGCAACTTTAGATTTCATGTTCATCATTTCTATAAAAATTGGCAGGAAGTTGTTAGAGATCATGCTCACATAACTGAGGACAAAATGTCACCCATTACGTTTAATTGGAAAAGTGTGCATGCCAAAGACAAAGCTTGGTCTCTTAATTCTAGAGAAGGCATTACAAACTGTCCAGAGTGAAAAACATTAACACCAAAACCTGTGAAAGCTTCCTGTTTCACCAAAGGAGCCTGCTAATAATAGACTTTCTCTGCACTAAAACATAATAATCCTGAGAAATACCTTAATTATAGTTTAAAAGAGCAATAAATTAATGTGGTATAGAAACAAACCTGTTACAGTGAAAACATTTTGTGCCCCGTGCCAAAAATTATTTAATAATTTGAATGAATCTTTTAAACAAATAGAAATCTAAAGAATGATCCCACTATCCGAATGCCATGAAATCCGCTGGCATCTCTTAAGAACTCTTAAGAAAAAGTTCCGAAACAACAATTCCACTCTTCTCCGGAGAAAAAAAGAGTCCAAATAGAGAAATGATCCCTGCTAAAAACAAATACTGATCTGAAGCCACTAGTGATGTTTCAGCTTTGAGTGCATGCCTTGTTTTTCAGGAAATAACTTAAATCCAGTACAGATTACAGCTATGAAATAAAAAGCAGAGCCACATCTGGCTGTCACATCTGTGCAAAGCAAAGCTTACTTTGTTTGGCTTGTCTGATTTATGGGTGTATCTAAATCATCTCAAGGCTATTTCATTTCTCATTTGCATAAAGGATGTAAAAATATTGTATCATTTTTAATTGCTATAATGTGCAAACAGATTTTGTGCCATGTCACTTCAGTGTAGTATCTTTGAAGAATATCTACAGCAAGGGGAAATTGCACAAATATATGTTTTCTTAATTTCAAAATAAAACATAAATCTTGCGAATAAATAAAATAGACATTTAAATCTACAACTATTGTAAACTATACAATTATGTATTCTTTAAATATTTATATATTTAAAATACATATAGTTTTTTATATATATTAAAAATTATTAAATCAAATGAGAGAAGACTGCTACCTCCTTTTTATAAGAACAAACCTGGGTCAGATTTATCAGCTTTATAAATGAATTACATGGATTAATGGGTTCATTGTAAGGTAATGAACCCATTAAGTTACAATCCTTAAAATTAACTGTCAATCAAGTTCAATGAAAATGTTTAAAATATTTTCTATGTTTTACAGTGTTGAGCATGGAAATTAAAAAATAAAGTATTTTCATTTGAAATTCCACTTGAAATATTTTTTTCCAAAATTCTAAACTTTACTTCAGAATATATTTTTATTTCAGCTACCGCATTACTGTCTATATTCATACTCTATCAAATACATAACATTAATGTTATATACACAATATTTTTATGTATATATTGTTACTAACACTTATAAGCAGGCCAAGGAGAAGCTTCCATGACCCTGGTGTATTACTGAGTTTAATTCAAGCTCTGCATGAATCCAGGTATCTCTCATTGTGGCTTTTTAGTGATATCATGGATTTAGTAACTTAGATGTCACTACAGAAAACTAAGTTTTTCTCTTGCAAATAGTTACACATACAGTTAATTTTGTACACCTGGCATGCTTCAATAAATCACTAAAGCACATAGCCAACTTTACCCAAATGCTTCAGTCCATCCTTACTCAACAAAGCAGGTTAAAAGAAGTGTAGTGGTAAGCAGTGTGGTGGATCAGGTTCACTAACTGCCCCAGTACAGTTAAAGAGAGCATGCATATGCATAAGCCAAATAACTGACCCAGAATAAATATATTCATCATTTAACCTCTATTATAAGAAAAAAAGATATCAAGGAAAATGTTCAGACTGAGAGAAGAAGAATCACAATCAAAGCTTAACAAACACAAAATAGTAACTTACAGTATTGCAGAAATTCAGACTGCTGATTGCAAAGGGGATGGAGAAAAATAAAAAAGAAAAACAACATAAAGTTCATACATCAATAAATACAGTAACAACTACAACTACAATGCACTGTAAAAGAATTAAATTGTCAGTGTAACGGGAAAACCTATGATGATCTTTGATTAGTGTTAGCTTAAGTGATTCATATTCTGTAATGGGAAAATGTAAAGAATTATTTTAAAACAAGCTATATAATTTGGAGGTTAGATCAACAATGACTTTTAGATGTCATAAATCATTACTTCTTTGAAGAAACAGGAAAAAGAAGATCACATTATAGTTACTCAGACAATGTTCACGGTGAGAAAAACCCCTTGGGATTAATACAATGGCATTTATAACAGAAATCCCATATTTAAAAATAGTTACTTTTCTTTTTTACAGATGCATTTTCTTATATATTCTGAGACAAAAGTCATGTACATAATATTGTTTTGTGATGGATTCTCTAGAAAAAGGCACATAACATTTGCATATTTGTTTCATTCACGCTGCAAATGCATTCTATCACATAAGCCTCACTTCTTTAATGCTGTAGTGTTGCTTTCATTTCCTCCATGCTCCAGTAAAACTATGTTGAAAGAATATTCTTTAAAATGCTAACAATTTGCAAAACCACTCCAAAAATTTGGAAGTATATGGAAAGATTCAAGAAACACCAAGATAAAACAATTAAGTTTAAGACAGTCATTTAATGCAATATGTTCTTCATGTGAATGGCTGTTTTCTTTAGCTCAAATTAAAGATATGGAATGTTTGACAATAGACATGAATGACATTTGGACCAGATTAAAACCATATTGGCTTACAAAATCAGGTTCAGACTAGAAAGAGAAGATACAGGCTGTGTAATTCAGAAACGACAGACAACAATTTCTAGTGTGATACAGCTGTTGTACTTAGTTCTGTTCTGAAGTATTGGTAATTGCAGATTGGTAGAATCTTCTTCCAAGTGCAAAAGCATCTCACATAGAGAAAATAGTTAAAATAGTAATACCTCAAAACACTCAAAAGCTGACCTATTTAAAATGATCCTCAAATAGTTCAACTTTTGGAATGCTCATAGTAGAAAACATTAAACACTGAAAATTAGAGTGATAACAAAACTATTTTCCAGGAGATTTCAGATATAACGTTAAATAACTCTACTGACAGAATCACATATTTACATATCTTCAGAAATCTCAAAGATAGAAAATTCTACCTTCACGTAGATGAGAATTGTCATTAGGAAAGCAGGAAGAATATATTGCATGAATCTTCCAACTGTAAGATCTCTGATGCAGGAACTATTGACTCTTCTGTTCTTATGTAATGTCTAACAGAGCAGGGCTTTGGTTTTGGTTACATGTGGCGATTGTGAAGGTCTTCCACCTTGAACTTTTTTGTCTTTCCCTCCTGCCCTCCCCTCAGTAGTCGGGCAGATAGATGTACAAGGAAATTGAGGTTATCCAGTCCATTTCCTTGATCTCAGGTTAGGTTAACTTCACTTAAAGGTGTTGAAAATGTTTGCCTAATCTGCTTTTAAAAACTAAGATTTATTCTGTGTTTCTAGAAAACTGTTTCCTGCTCTTATTTGGTCTTCCCACTAGGAGGTTTTATTCCTTTATTTCTTCCCTGTCGACACTCTGTGTGGAGAACAACTTATTCATTTGCTCTTCTCAGTCACATTTGCACGTCGTATACTTATTGCTCCCTATATCTTCTTCAAACTAAACAACCCCAGTGTTTCAAAGGTTCTTTGTAAGTACCATCTCTCAGACCTGTTACTGTTCTTCATTGCCTTCTCCTTATAAACCTTGTTTGAACAATGTCTCATGCTGGAGACAAGAGACCAGTCTGGCTGAGAAGTTGCACATTCTGGGAAAGGACACCTACTTGCCCCTCTCAGTGTGCTGTTTGCCTTCTGAAAATTGACAATATCTGTCTTGTCGTTCACTAGTGAAAATACAATTTTCCCAAATATTTCAGCACACTCTGGTCCTTGATTTGCTGTTTTACAACTCTGTGTATTTTATTGACATCAAGACACTGTATCTCATCCGCACACAAAGGCTCCTCATCTTGTAGAAGAAAATGAGACACTTTTGACTACTATGTTGGCATTTGTTTGTGTCCCTATTATCTTCCCTCTTTCTGCAAATTTTGTAATTAATTTATTTGAGTGAAGTTAAACTGACTGCTTGTAATTCGTATTTCCCTCCTGCACTTTTAAAGGTGGATATTATTTGTCCTACATTAGTCTTCTGGAACTCCACTTATTGTCACAGGTTTTCCAGAGGACTTCTAACACCTCTGATGCTAGTGAAATTATTTCTTTATGTTTCTTGGAGTGGAAATGGACATGTCCAGCTGACCTAAAATTGCGTAAATAATTTTAGCAATCTCAGGATTTTTCTTGTCCTTCTATAGCCTGGCTCCTTATCCTTTTGTCATAAACTTTAACTGCATTGCCTGTTTGACTGAACTTGACCTTTTTGGTGAAGTCTGAAGCAAAAAAGACATTAAATTTACTTTCAGTTTGTTTATATCATATGTTGATAGCTTCCTGCTCCCTTGAGAATCATAGAGTCATAGAATCGTCTGGTTGGAAGAGACCTTCAAGATCATCGAGTCCAACCATTCGCCCTGCACTGTCAGGGTCCCTAAACCATATTGCTCAACACCAAATCTATACATTTTTTAAACACCTCCAGGGATGAGGACTCCTCCACCTCCCTGGGCAGCCTGTTCCAATACTTCACAACCCTCTCTGTAAAGAAATTCTTCCTGATATCTAACCTAAATTTCCCCTGGCGCAACTTGAGGCCATTCCCTCTCATCCTGTCATTCATAACGTGGGAGAAGAGACCGACCCCCATCTCCCTACAACTCCTTTCAGGTAATTGTAGAGAGCGATAAGGATCCCCCTGAGCCTCCTCTTCTCCAGACTAAACAGTCCCAGCTCCCTCAGCCGCTCCTCATAGGACAAGTTCTCTAAACCCTTCCCTAGTTTTGTTGCTCTTCTCTGAACCCGCTCCAGCACCTCAATGTCCTTCTTGAAGTGAGGGGCCGAAAACTGGACACGGTACTCCAGGTGCGGCCTCACCCGTGCTGAGAAGTGACCAGCCCTTTTGCTGGCATTCTTTTTACTACTTATGCTTCTTGCCAGCAGTCATCTGTTTTGAGCCCTGGCTCTCCTATTCTTTTCCTCATGCTCCAGCTATTCTTTTAATCTCCTTCATAAATTACCTAGTTTCTACTTCTCTATTCTTCATTCTTAAATTTTAAGTGATTGAAAAACTCCTTATCACTAATTTCACTCTCTTCTATCTTCATCTGTCACAATGTAATTTCTACTTGTGTTCTTGATATAATTTTAAAGTGAAAGCTAACTTTTCTGAACTCAGTTTTTAACTCATTAGATGTATTTCCCATAAGTTTACTTTCAAAGCTGTGAGTTTATCGCAGTCTGCTTTCACAGATTTTTTTGTCTTAATATTCTGTTTCCCTTCCTTTCTTCCTAAGAAATAATGAATTTTGTCATTTTGTTGCCAGTCTCATTAGAGTTGCCTTTCATCTTTGGATTTTCATCTAGTTCTTTCCAGTTGGTTAGAAGTGAATCTAGAAAGTCCTCCTTCCCTGATTCTTGTTCTCTTCACTATTTGTATTCCAAAAAGCTGTGAACATTTAGTCCTTGCTTTTTTCTTTTCTCAGCAGATCTCTGAGTAAAGGTCAATATCACTGTCAAATTTTCAGATGATTCTGCTCATTGTTAGAAATAAGCAAACTGCATAAATTACTTTTTTTTTTTTTTTTCCAAAGAATTTCCTAGGCGTTGAGAACGAGAACACCTAATAAACAGAGACTTGGGACTGCAATTTTCCATCTTATGAGAGGTCTGTGTTTCCTTTACAGCCAAAAGTGCTTGTCAGAAATGGTATTTGACAGCTTCTGCTGCTCTCTCTCCTCTCCACACATTGATTTTCACCTTGTACAGTACTTTAGCTTCAATTAGGCACAAGGTGTTATGCCTGAGACCACTTAGATACCCATCAGAAAGGCTACAACCAACCACTGCTGCTGTGGAAACCAAGGACAGAAAAAATAATTTGGCTGTCAGATACGTTGAAAAAGATTTCATGGTAGCTGCAGGCTGAAAACATGAACTATAAGCAATGTAATTATGAAGTTGATGGAAAACAAACTCCGTGGTTTCCCAGCTCCCTCATTATGATCAGATCACTTGGCACATCACTGCAGAGAACTTTACTTTGGAAAAAGACTACATTTTTCATGAGCAGTTCAATAAAAGAAACTATTTTATGGGTCCAGGAGATGGTTGAGGGGGTCAGAAGGAAATAATTTGTTTTTATTTTGCTTTAGAAATTAATTCCAGTTTTAATAGCAATTTACAACAAATTCCTGCACATTAAATACAAAGCTCTAAAGCAAAAGTTAAAACTAGTATGTATTAGTATTTTTGGAATGAAAATTAAAACGTGCTGCCACTTTTGCAGTCCAAGTCATTATGTTTTATGGCTTAGGTTAACATTGTGCTATAAAATATAGTAAATAACTGTTAAAAGCAGTCATTTGCTCAGAATTGTTATGAGTTTAATTTTGGGAATGGTTCAACCTACCATTATTTTTTTTTTCTGTATACATGGAAAATTATTGAATTTTACTGCTCAGCCCTTAACTGTATTCTCTCATACTGAGTGGAGAGTCCATGTTAAGAAGTCAACTTTAAATAAGCCAACAACTACTGTGTTTGATGTCACTGCATCACTCGCAGAAAACTGTGTATGTTATGTGGTAAATATATATTCCTATTTTTAAACCATCACCTCATATGGGAAAGCTATATTTGTTCAGAAATCATTCTTAGCCAAGGAGGCTGACAGGGTCTTTTTTTTCTAACCAATCAATGTTATGTACCAGGAGTCTCAGCATGAGATAATAGTCAGCTCCAACTTCTTGCTAAAAACTCTTAAAGTTCCAGTCTTTCACATCTTCTATTCCTAATCAAGTACAAAAATAACAACAGTTTACAAGCTGTATTAGGATTCTGGAATGTTTCAAATATGTATAACCAGACTGTTAAACAAAAGAATTAAATATTAAGATTATAGGTGTCCTGAACTAGTCCAGGGGCCTGTGGGTTTCTTCTTTTGATTTGGTACCATACTGTAAGACAGTGAAAATTTATTTGTGATGTGTCTCTACTCTTCTTACGTATGTGCTGCTTTGATTTTCATTTACTACGACAGTACCTCTGTGTTAAGATATTTCATTATCCCTCCAGCTGACACATCATTAAGAATTTTAAGCTATCCAGCATCATTGTACTGTAGCTTTGTGGCTGCTGGTTTAAAGAGGTTGGACATGCATTTTTCTATTTAGTTCATCATTCCAATGAGTCTGCAAGACCCTTTCATAATTGCTGGAGGACAGATTTGGGGGTTGGCCCAGACTGTGTTATAAACTGCCTATACAGTTTACTATAGTCACTGCTGTTTCTGAAATGTTACTTCTATTACTTGGACTTCTTGATGCAACTGTGCTTGCTCTTTTCAAAGCTGTCTTAAGTCACCATTCACAGCCTTCTACCACTTTTCTCAAATCAAGATGTCATTTCTGTAGACCTTAGTGTAAGTTTTAGAGCAGCAAACTGTGTATTTTCCTGTGAAATGTCATAGGTGCTGTATATAAACCAATTTAAAGAAATGATGTCTTCCACAGTAGTGTTGAACAGATGTCCCATTTTTTAAACACTCCAGTTGAACCACTCTGATTAATGCACTCTGATTAATTAAAAGCAAATGATGTCAACAATTTCTCCCACAATTTCCCTTTCTCTTCCTGCTTTAAGGACAATGACTTCTCTTTAATTCAGGTCTATGTATAAATGAGAGATTTGTTTTTTTTCACTTACAGTGACCAGTTTATAGACTTATTCCCTTTGTTTCTCTCCTCATGCTATAATTTCCAGAGCTGTGAGCCTATCAAACTTCATTTCCAACCTCTGTCATAGGATGGAGTGTTTTTTCCTATGAGATGCATGTATCTTGGGGCAACTGGTCTAACTTCTTTATTCCCTGAAGCATGACATTAAAATCCTCTTCAGTTGGTATAATCCTAGCCCTGTAGGACTTGAGATGTTTCACAAACTAACATTCTTCCCTTGGCACCTGGCAAACTGTAATCCTTTTCCATTCTGTTCACCCAAGCACTTTACATATTCTCTTTGTGCAAATAAGTTCTCCACTATAGGTGCTTTGTTTCAAATACATATGTACTCCTGCTGTGGCTTTTCTTTTAATGTTTATACTGTGGTTTCTGCTGTTATGTTGACTGCTGTACTGTCCTCTTTTAACACTGAGAAATGCTCCATTTGCTTTGAGGATGAGTGCAGATGGTAACCTTGGGAAGAAATTGTCTCACTATTCATGTGACTACAGGACCAAGTGAGCCAACGTACAAGTGCATGTCAGAGCCTAACATTTCTAAATGCAGACAATTGATTTTGCATTTGTTTCATAATACTTAAAAATTTGCTTTTCAAACCAACTTACTGCTTACTAAGCTAGGTTGTACTTGTTCTGTCTCATAGTTTTCCTTCCCTTGTGAATTTTGCATTAAGAATTGCAGAGAATTTCACTAACTAGGGAAAATTTTTCTCCATAACACCAGATTAGTTGGTTGCGAGGTTGTATCTATATACATGCATAATGTACACAAATGTGTAAAAGCCTCTCACTGGCTGAAGAAATCTTCCGTTTCATAGGCGAGAGCTTGAGCATGTGAGCTGCTATGCAAAAACTGCCTGGGTGACAAGCCAGTGAATTGGCTTCCATGAAGGAGGCAGAGTTTTAGATAGATCCTTTTTTTTTTGTTGTTTCTTATTAGCTGGTTTAAATACCTTTATGCTCAACATGCTGTTTACTATGAATCCCAATCCATTCACTTCACTTTGCCTAATTTATGTATTTAGGGGTTTCAAATATTTCATTCGATCTTGCAAATTCTACTCCCAGAGCTGGGTACCAAACTCACCAAACTGTGATGAAACATTGGAACAGGTTTCCCAGAGAGGTGATAGATGTCCCATCCCTGGAAACATTCAAGGTCAGGTAGGATTGGGCTCTGAGCAACCTGATCTAGTTGAAGATGTTCCTTCTCACTGCAGGGAGATTGGACTAGAGGACCTTTAAAGGTCCCTTCCAACACAAATTATTCTATAATTCTGTTTGGTCTAATAACAGAAGGTTTCATATTCTTCAAAGGTGAATTCAACCATGAGCAAAGGGTGTATGTAACACTTTAGTTCTCAGAATAAGTATAACTCAACTGTAGGTACTACACAGGACCTTACTCCTTATATGGGGCTTAATCTATCATTAGTGAGTAAATTGTTAACACATGGATTTTCTTAGTGTAGCTTAGACTTTAAGGTTTCTGTAGCAAATTGCAAGATTTCTGAAAGAAGAACTCGATTATGGCCTCAAAAAGATATCTACAGGCACAACTGTAGAGCCACAAATATGCAGATATTACTAGACTTTAAGGTCAGAAGAAAATGTTTATATAAATTTCATTGAAATAAAAATTCAAACACCTTGTTTACCTCCAAACAAAGTACATAACTTCTAGTTCTAGAAGAATGTTGTATGTCAACTTGCGAGGAATAGAAAACACTGGAGAAACAAGGGAAGCATCTGAAATCTTTTTGTCGTAGACCCAAAATGGAATTTAGGCATCTAATTAGAATAGACCTAAATCAGAATTTAGAAATCTAATTCTAAAATTAAGTCCAGCCATGCTGAAAAGCCTCTTCAGTTTTCACTGAACTCTAAAAGCACTCAAATTGTAGAAGGCATACAGATTTCAGTTCTTCTTTCCCAGGTGACTACAGTGCTGCTTCTGTTGCTCTGCCTGAAGCCCTCTTGATGGTGATGAGTAAGAAAAGTGCCGGGAGAGGAAGAGGCATTGCAAAGATCTATTTCATTCGTTTTCTTCTCCTGTTAGCATGATTATAGAAAGGTTTGGTGTTAAATCAGCTCATGTTTTACGCAAGGTTGCAATTTAATCTGCACCATGTATGTTTATTTACAGTTTCAGTAAGAGTTTTCATCCTTTTAAAATTTTTCTTCTCTCACTTGTAACAGCATCTCTGCAGACACTATATGGTTTCTTTTTTTTTTTTTACTTTTTTTTTTTCCCGTCCTTATGTATTTCTCTCCATTTATAGACCAGTAGTATGGTGCTATACTCCATGCTCTTTGAACTAACCTCTAACATGTGCTGATTTAAAGTCTGCTTCGCCTCTTCCATGTTCAAAGTGAGTAAGTGTTCTCTTTTGTACCCGGAAGACAAATGAATGTCAACAAGCTGTAACTGCCTTTGATGCTTGACCTCTATAGTGAAAGTTTGTTATAGTGTCTCTCTGAAGAAATATAAACATAGAGAGATCATTTCAGTTGCTTCATAGCCTAAATGTATGCCTTAAACTGAAAACATCTCTCTGACAAGAAAGTAAATTTATGTAACTGCATGAATTGTGTTGAAGTGTTGCTGTTGCAGGCTTGCTTTCAGGGCTTCACTGCCAGAGATGATAATATTACGCACAGCGAAAGAGGGAAAGGAACTTGTTTTTTCTTGCAGCCCGAGCAGTGAAGTCATTAAAAAAAAACCCCACAGAACAGTGTAATCAGCTCCTCACTCTTAGGTAAAGTAGAAACTGGTTTTTTTTTAGCTGTTTTATTCAGAAGTATGTGAATTTGTGAATTCTCTGTTCCTTTGATAAGTTAGAGATTTGGGGATGGGTGAGACTTCAAGAGTCACTTCTATTTTCCTCTGCTACCACAAGACAAATGGGTGGCAGACAATTGTTTGGCATTCTCTGTTTTTCCTGATTATGTCATGAGGAAGAAAGTATAGCGCATGAAAGGAAAACTGTCTCTTTTCTGTCTTTCTGTCAGCCATAAGAGAGAATGTCAGCTATGGAGCCTGGCAGGACTTTTTTCTTTAAACATGCCTGTATAACCGAGTTTACTCTGACCCTTGTGATCTTAAGAAAATGTTCGTAACATTGCTTTTGTCCATACTTTTTTTTTTTTCCAAAGGAACTTCCAAGTGAGCTGACCATGCTTTTAAGGTATATTTCGATAGTGAGAGACCCATATTGTCTGGCAGAATGTGGTTCATTCAGAATTCCTCTGGTCTGCTCTCATTGCTTCCTCAGGTGGAGCTACATCAGTGCCCGAACACTGGTTAGGACTTGTTCGTGTGCAGTTCCCATGTCCAGCAAATACAACACAGGATGAGACAATCCCTAAAGACAGAAATTACTCACTAAAAAAAATTAATACTTCACCTTTCACAAACAGAATGCTTAACAACTAGAGGTCCAGAGTCTTGTGAGACTGTGAAACTGTACAGATCTCTTATGGAGAGGGGGATGTTGAATGAACATGCCTCAGTAAATCCCAACAGGCTTTTTAAGGAACATATGCAGATATAGGAGTTTGTCCTGCTCTGGAAGGCACTGAAATTTTAGCAACCTCTGCCTCAAGCTCCCTGATCACCAGAAACTGGTTGATGGTATACAGGGAAACAATGTTAATTTTGAGCAGAAATGTACAAACTGAAAAAGTCTAGAAAAGTTTCAAATGCTACAAGAACATGATAAACTTCCTATTGAGTGAGACCAGTGTCCTATACCATACCCTGTCTCTAACACTGGCAGTGTGGGATAATATTTAGCGAGAATACGTGAGTTTGGCCACCTGCCTTTTTCCTCTCCTGGGATTCACAGCCATTGTATAAGTGATACATATGGATATAGGATAGAGTATACATCCCTGCATATTCTCTCTAGTATCCATTTATGGAAATGTGTCTCTGAGTTTGCTTAATCTCTTTTGAAACACTGATACTATCTGTGTATATAATCTCCTGTGACAACATATTTTGAAAGTTCACTACCTGTTGAGTAAAAAAAATTAATTTTTTCCATCTGTTTTAGATGATGTCTTACTAGATTCAGTGAGAGCTCTGAAATTCTAGATTTTAGGAATTTGCTAAATAATGATTCTCACTGATCTTACTTCATCATTGTAATGATTTTGCAAACTTTGATTGTATTTTCCCTTAACCTTCTCCTCTCCAAAATGAAGTCCCATCTTTTTTTATATTTTTTTGTCTCTCAAGGCAACTGTTTTATTCCTGTAGCCATTTTTATTACTCTTGTACCTTTTTTGACTTAAACTTGTCTTTCATGGAATGTTGAATGTCAATCACGGAATTCTGGTACTCAGCATCTGAAATTATCACCAATGGACTAACGAATTGAAGCCTCTTTCTGTCAATCTCATAGCTCTGTAATATTCCTCTTCCCATCAGGAGTCACAGCATAACCAACACATTTTTTGACTTGCCAAATGTTAATACCATTTAGTAAGTGTATGCTTGTGTCAGCATCAGGAAAGAACAAAGCTTATTAGAAAATTTGCTGTCATTAAAAATACAGCTTAACATTATTTCCTGGAAAATATTCTTTCAATACTTAGTCTTTTTATTTCACTCATTTTGTTTGATTTCTACTAATAGTTTTAATAGATTTACTAATAGTAATGTTTGCTGATATGTAGAACTTGCAAGCAAATATTGAAGAATATTATTGTCAAAGAATTTTAAAATTCACAGACATGAATATCTGGAAACTGCAGCTGAAATTTCACTCAGCTGACCTAGAGTAGAAATAAATTCAATGAAATATTTGGGCAATCATGACACTATAATTCCCTATTATTACAGATTTCCAATTAATTATTTCAGAATTAGATGCAACCATGAATGAATCATATGAATAATTAATTGATTAATTTCAAATAAATCTGAGAAAATTATGAACTATTCACAGACAATTTACCAACAGAAAATGGAAAAATTCATCGTATAATTTATTTACTATGGATAATTCTCCGAACTCTACATGAATCACTAGTGCTCTGAGCATCTATTATTTATATGCTTTTTTGTTTTGTTTGTTGTTTGATTTTAGTAAGATCACTAAAGTTAGAAATGGGAAAATTTAAGTTCTTCCAGTCTCATATATCATCTGAAATTTCAATCAGTGTGTCTGCCATCTTTCAAAAGTTCAGCTGGCTAAATTTCAGCTGTGGCCACCATAAAAGCATAGCTTCAATTCCTTTTCCCTATTGTCTCTGTCCACAGCAGACCCAGGCTACTTTACTCACTTGAAGTCAGGAAGAATGACAGAGGAAAATTTCATAGTTATAAAGGAAATCTTGAAAATTGATACAATAATGTCATGGTTTGATGGGGGGGGAGGTTCTGGTGGCAGAAGCTGCCCATCAGATCGGACTCCCATCCCCCTTGGGGCTTGAGCCAATCGGCACCTCTGCGAATTGCCCTATTTACGTCGGGACAAAGGAACCGGAAAGGTGTGCCTTTGCCCAGGAGCGAGGAGAAGGGGGGGGGCTGCCCCCAATCCCTGGCGCCCAGCTGGGCCGGCGGCCCGGGCTGGGCCGGTGCCACCCACTGAGGATGGCGGCGGTGGAGCCGCTTGGGGAACTCGGGGAGAGCCCTGCTCCTGGGGTGCCCACCGGGCTGAGTTCACCCAGAAAGGACTGAGATCTGAGAGAAACGGCCATGCAGACACCAGGTCAGTGAAGATGGAATGGGACAACGTGTGCCGCAACTGAGTCCCCCTTGCAGACCAGTGGTGAGACGGCAAGCGCTCCCCCTTGCAGCTAAAGGCGATCCTCGGGGGAGCAGAGACCCACTTGCAGCCCGTGGAGGATCCATGTTGAGAAGAGATGCCAGAGCCTGAGCACGGTACGCATCTAGAGTCCGTGGGACAACCCCCGCCGATGGGGAGGTGTTTCGTTAAAGGAGATGCCTGAGCCTGAGACTGCTGTGAATTATGGGCACAGGTCGAGGCGCATTTACGCATTTTAAGTCTGTGTGGAGACGCATTTAAGGTTGATATGACGACCCACGCCAGAGCGAGTGGCAACAACTCCTTAAAAATCCGAGACTGTGGTAAAGCCCGCACTGGGACAATCCAATGGGGTAAGGATTGCATCCTGCGGGTAGGACTCATGCTGGAGAAGTTTGTGGATTTTCCTCATGAGTAGGCGATCCACTGGATCAAGGGACAATGGTGTAAGGACTCCTTCTCCTTTAAGAGAAGCGGCAGTAGCAACTTGGAATGAACTGACCTGCACTCCCCCATTCCCTGCCCCCTGCGCTGCTGAGGGGAGGAGGTAGAGACGGGAAGAAGAGGCAAAGGGGGGGAATGGTGTTGTTTTTAAGATTTGGCCTTGTTTTCTTGTTATAGAATCATAGAATCATAGAATGGTTAGGGTTGGAAGGGACCTCAAAGATCATCTAGTTCCAACCCCCCTGCCATGGGCAGGGAAATCCTCCACTACACCAGGAGTGTAGTGGATTATCCTCTCAAGTAACCGTTTTTGTCTGCTTTTTTCTTTTTGGGTAGCTGTTAATAAACTGTTTTGCTTTAAGGAAACTGAGTCTCTTTTGCCGGGGACCATGGTTGGTGGGTGCTCCTCTGTTCTTGCCTCGACCCTCAGCTCTTTTATTGTATTTTTCTGCTCTCCACTTTACTGGAGTGGGAGACCGGCTGCGTGGAGTTTAATTGCCGGATTGGCCTAACCCATGACAAGTAACAACTGTAATTTACATGGATGTTAGGCACACCGAAGTACTACCATTGTTATCTCAGAAGGAAAATTTAACTCGATATTTCACTAGGTGGCTGCACCAAAACAGTCCTGACAATTTTGCATAACCTCGGCTTTATTTATGCATTCCTGCTTATGTACAGACTATAAATTAAATTACGGATAGTAGACTCTGCACACACCTACAATTTCTTTCTCAGCCAAACTGAATGTAGAAAAAGAATGATGACATCTATTATGCTAAAAGATAATCAAAAGTGGGAACAGCTTAATGAAATGAAATGATTCGGACCTAATTTTTATTCCTGCTTGTCCCCTGCCAGGGCACTAAGGAACTGTATAAATTACAACCTCAGGACTGAGACCAATATATTCCAGGAACACCATTCTACTCTGCCATCTTGGTTGTGAACAGGGTTACTGGGACACCTCCAGGGCTTAGGCTCCCTGTCTCTTGACCTTCTGTTATGGTTATGTACAGTTATGTACTGATCGTGTTGCTGCCCCAGTATCACAGTACTTTTCTGATTCCCTGACTCATATGTCAGATTTAGAGTCCTTGAAGGACTGGCTTAGGAATGTGAATAGTGGATCCAGTGGTGGAGGAATAGGGAAAAAGATTCATGGGTGAGTTAAAATTCTTTTCCTAGCTGTAGACCTGGATTTATTACGTGACCTTACATATAGGTGTGCCCATGGTTTATGACTGCATTCAGGATGAAAGCTTGAACCCTATTGCCTGCTTCCATCTGCACACAGGTTGCTTTCATTCTTGTCACTCATCCTGAGGCAAGTACCAAAAGTGTTACATCAAAACATCAGTACAGGAGCCTCCAAGATTGTCTACAGTGCCATGCTTAAACAAACTATCCAGTAATTCTAATGCCGGATGTCATCCTCCCTCTATCTCGTCTCATGTCACATATTTCTCCCACACTACCCAGCTCTGCTTGTGAACCTCTCATTCTCGTAGTGATTATCATCTTGTGCCAAAACAAAACCTCTCAAGCTTGGGATGGATACAAGAGGAAATATCTGTGAATGTGGGGCTGAGCCTTCAGCTCATCAGATGCTACCTCATCCAGGCAATCTTTCTCCAGAACTGAGCAGAACGCTTTTCATGGGAAACTTCACTATGAAGTCAATCACTTGAAGGTGAATATTCTTTCATTAAAGCCACCCGTACAGGCACAAACCCGCTCTGCAAAATCATAGGCATTTGTTTAACACTCTAGATGTACAGGACTACTACAGATCATTGGCTTTGTGATTACACCTTGGCTAATTTCAATATATTTCATGATTACACACTGGCCAAAACCAGTTTCAAGACATTAGCCTAACAAGTACAGCCTGCAGTAATACGAGGGCTCTTTTTCCCAGTCAGTTTGAATTATTGAAATGAGACTTTTAATTCTTTGAAGTGAGAAATGCAGGTAAACTGTTCAAAAGATGCTTGGCAAGTGATTTCTTTATTATTATTATTAACTTACTGAGTGAGATGTCTGAATTTGTGCATTTTTCATGGTCTTCATCTGAATCCAGATTCCAAATGCTCTGTCAAGATTTAAAATCCAGGAAATAAGTCCATTACTGTTCTCAGTAGGTGCCACTTATGTGCCTCTGCATTGCATCTGTCAAGATGAAAGGGCAATCAAAAAAGTGTTTGGCCTCATCCGTGCAATGTTTCTCCATGGTGCAGAAAGGAAATTCTTAGGTCAAAGCAGTAAACTACATACCACATATACTGAGACCTTTGAATAATATCTTTTCCGAAAAAGATTCACACGTTACTATGCACATTGCTCTCTGGAGAAAATGTTGTTTCAGTTTTGGAAAAGATGACAAAAAACATTGAATTGCAAAGGACTAATGAAAAACATGGGAATCCAGTTCATAGGTATTCATTAACTCTCTGTGTTAGTAGTCTGATACTAAGTCACCTGATTTCAAAATTTTAGATGTCATCCGATTTATAAATTGTGTATATATATACAAAAAATATTTATATACATATATATTTATTTGATAAAAAAAAATTTTCAAACACGAGCAGAAATAAGCTATGATCACTGAAAATTACCATAGCCCTTTAAGGTCAGCTTTAATTTACTGTATGGGAAAAACGCTGTATTTTGCTTACCATGTTAATTCTAAGCTTCATAGGTTTTGTATATTCAGCCTTATGTGATCTCCAGTTATTTATTGCAGACTGAGGTCGGAATAAAGCAAGAATAAAAAATTAGGTAAATTTCTTATTTCTTCTAGTGCCAAGGTTAAATGACAGGAGATCTTACTGTTCTTTACCAGGTTTTCTTATAAAGATTTCTTGGCACTTTAAGTAAGGTCTTGGTTTCCAGATCTTATGCCTCCACAGCTTTAACCTCTGATCCAACATTTTTTGCGTTCTGAGTGTCCAGATTTGTCTGATTTTTTGGTACAGGGCAGGACAAAAGGAAAGTGAGATAGGAAGGTGGAGCAAGGGTGGCTATGGAACTGAGAATTCAGTCATCCCTGAAAGTGAAGCTATGTTTTTCCCCTGTTAAAAAACGAATGATCTTTTTATTTTTTTTTGTGCTAAAAATGAATGTGATGGACCTCTCTGTGATTATTTCTTCATCTAGGGTACACTTTCTTTGGAGCAAAGACTACAACTTTGGCAAAAGAATATAATTGTGTCAGAGGCATGCTTTTGTAAGTCCTATTGAAATCTACTGAGATTTGGACATGATTTTAAGCCTGTTTTAAAATTAAAATTTTCTGTTCCCCGCTACTGGCAGATATCTGTGAAAAGGATCTCATTCTTATTTATGGATGGGGTTCAAGAGTCTCCATGCATACCTGTGGGCTCCCTTGATGGTGTTCCATGCATAGTTTACACCAGCTCATCAGCAGGATGGAGACAAAACGCGAGTATCAAAACAATGCTGTGGAGTAACAGGGGAGGAGGACGTCAGTATGCGTTTTGAAAAAGTAGATAATTACAGGGAAAACTACACTGAAAAGCATTATCAAGGCCGTGAAGTCAAACACTGAACGGTTTGTTACTTCCATACTTGGAGCTGCTTGAGCAGCCTTAATTCAGCTCTTATCCATATCTGTTACAACACTAAGAAAGCAGTTAGACAACTGAAAAGTTAAGGTGGCCTTATATGTTAGCATTTGAACTCTGCATTAGCATCTAGCATCAAGGAATCAATCTCCATCAAGTGTACAGGGGAAGCTGAGTATATGGGTATCTGCATGTATGTATGTGTTGTAATATGACAGCACTGGCTCTGGTTTAGCTTGTTCTTGGAGATACTCTGACATTAAGGAACCAATTCATACAAACCTCGTTATCCCTTTTTAAGATTTTCTAAATACTTGCATCTTATTTTGAATGTACAAAAGACTTAATTATGATAAAGAAACAATTCTTCACCACCAATTGTAAAGCTTGCTTGATGCTAGAACTGAAAGACATATGAAGAAAGCTCTTGGAAGAGAAACATACTGTTGATAAAAAAGTGCAGAAACAACATAAGACCTCATTGCAAATTGAACTCTCCAAATATGCAGCAGCCATCTGAAAAAGATTAATATAAGAATTTGAACTTTTTATGAAAGTAAATGGAGCTACAGAGAAAACTAAGGAAAATGGGATTTTTTTTTTATTATTCTTATTAAGCTCATGACATTAGATTTGCTGAAGAGTTTTCCATTAAAATGATCAAGAACAAGTCAATTATCAGACAGTGCTACAGAAATTAAAAGAATGTTACAGTAGTAGGGAGAATGTACATAAAGAATTAATCTCAGAAGCAGAGACACTGGCCTCTCATTAATCACCCAATAAGAACATCATGTACTTTGGAATGAGATTCAAAATGTTTGCATGCTGAACAGCCTAATTAGCGTCTTGCTGCCTGGAGCTAAGAAGTAGGAACGGGTCAGAACAGGGGTGCATCTTAATTCCTGCAGTTTAATGGCATTGTTACCAGTGAAATGAGGTATTTGTCGAGGTTTAGGATGCACAGCTCAGAGCCACCTCATAGAGATAGGTGACTGTATGCTATTTAGAAAGACAAAAGGAGTTGATACTTTTTAAAATCAGACAGAGAAGGAGCTCCTTCTGACTGTACCATTGCTTTTGTGAGAAGCCGATAATTCTGGAGGATGTGAAATGTGTTTTCAGAGCGCTGGCTGAGGCAAAGCCCTTGGAGACATCAGTAGGCAAATGCATGGCTTTTAGATACTGACAGCCTCAGTGCAAGCTGGTTGCTGAGCTGTCCAGACTGTAAAGACTTGGCATGCTTTGGTCTAGGTGCCTGTGGAGCTCTGAAGTTAAAAATGATGAAAGAGAAGGTGATAATGAAACCTTAAGTACCTCTAGGATTAGCTGGCAGCTGACAGTCATTTCCCAGGGTTTGCAGTTTTGGAGGCAGGACCCTAAACTGCAAGTCCTGAATTCACAGTGCAGAAGTACTGCGGCAGGTTTAGGTGCATTCTTTCATTATATGATTGTTGACTGTTTTTCCAATGAACATCTTTGCTTGTGACACAGAACGGAGACGAACCAACATTGTCATTAATAAAGCTGTTGTCTCCTTCACCTCCACGTTAGTGCAGAAATGAGAAGGTATTAGTGAATGTAGCGTGTAATTACAGCTGATGAGGAGAGGTAATACTGTCTTGCTATTGCCTTATTTCACCCTGGAGAACCAAACTCTTTACTGCCCTGTCATGATGTTTAGCAGGCTCCTTACGCCAGACTTTTTGCAAGGGATATCTAATTGTATACGCCTCCTTTTCTGTGTACCTGGGCTGACTTCATGCCACAGTATGGGGAGCAGCTGCACTGACCAGCGAAGCCAGTGGATGCTGCGTGTTAAAGAATAGAGTGTTTCTGAAAACTAGCTGTGTAAGATATCCCAGACTGGATACTTAAAATAATTGGAAGCTTCTGACTTCGGTGTCTGTGTGCATCAGCACTTTGCAAAGTGAAGATGGTTACATCTCTCAGCATCGCATCGTTATTTTGAAAATAAATTCTTATATTACAGTGACAGAGGAAAGCACCCATGAGAAAATGAAAGAGTCTATTTCCAGAGTGAGATTGAAGAGTGAGCTAAAGTAAAAGCTGGGTGAGGTGCACACTGAAGAAAGCAAAGTATTAAACATTGTCTGACGATCACCATGTCAGCCGTTCTGCTCGCTGAATGAAGTGGCGATCTTCTGTGGAGAGTGACATGTGACTAATTAACTGAACGCTACTTAAAAAAATCACATATGCAAGAGCCCCGAATTAAAATTTTACTGGCAACTTTAATACTGACACCTCAAAACTTCAATGTTTGACTTAATGTTATTCTACATTGTTTTTCTAGATGTTTTTCTGTATGCATGCTGGTGTGATGTAGATGCTGTATAACTAAATATTTAAGAGGGTTTTTTTTTGTGTGAGTGGTGAATAAATCCATCCTGACAGTGAATATACTTCTTGGAAGTATATCTTGCAATATGTTTGATTATTTATATTTTGATATAAAGAATGGTCACTTCAAAAATATTTTTTTTTGGTAAATGATCGTAAAGAAATTCTTTATTGGCTGTAAAGAAGGCTTTTTATCTTCCAGTGGAGCACTGTTTTACTATAATCAGTCCTCTTGTATAGAGGGAACCGCGAAAACCCTTCTCAAGGGTTTTCTATGGATAAGTGTGATAGATATTCCTTTAAAAGCTGATAGTTCATAATACCCATCCTGGATCTTTTAGTGTAAAATGCAGATGAAAAGAAAGAGAAGTACTTCGTTATGTTTTGTTTTTGTTTTAATAGGAAACTTCTAAAGCATTGAGAGTGTTGGAAAGTTAGAAGTAGTGATGAGTTAGTAGGGATGTTACAGGTAACACAGTAAAGTTACTGAAACAATGTACTGTAATATTTGTTTTGTGATCACTCACAGTAATTGTTCTCTCCCACAATGTAGTCCCAGGAAGTTAGGTGCTTTTTTTTTATTAAAATCTACAGTTGTAACCATTTTATTTGAAGGGGAATGTTTCAATGAAATATAAATGTAATAATTTGCACCCTGGTCTTCATTAAAAGGATATAACTGCTTGATAAAGTGCCAGTGAAAGCGATTTTTCAGCCTGCAAAATTCATCTAGATATTTGTGAGCTGGAGATCAGTGACAATTTAAAAATGCATATTTAAACAAAATGTAGTTATTCCACTTGGACCATAAATATAAAAGTCTGTCTATCTCAATTGAGGTGTTTCTTTCTTTCTAGGTCTTAGAAGGGTTTGGTGGAGTAAGGAATGTGAATTGCAGGTATTTTTTAACTTTTAAAAAGAAACAGAAGAAATAAAAAGTGACAGGAAGGTATGTTTGTTGCAGGAATGAATGCCACATGTAATGCAAATGACCAACCGAGAAATGTGATTCTATCACAGAAAATTTACTGTCCTCTTTATACATGTTTTCAGCCTTTTTTCTTGTTTGACCTATTTTTCTTTTCTTTTTAAAGTAATCTGGATTGTATAAACAATTAGCTTAAGAAAGCAAAATCTGATTTTCTTACTTATTATTAGTGGGATAGATGGAGAGATACAGAGGATATAGCCATTCAAGAGGCTGTTTGAAGATCTACAACATCTAGAGTTAAAAATGCCTTGGTGTGTCAGTGAAGCACTTCGAAGAATTTCAGGTGAAGGCAGAACTAGAATACAGTTTAGGTTTATACTTTTTATTTTGAATGAATTTATAACATGTCTACAGTACAATCCATCACAGTCCAGAGGAGGAAAACTCCACAAAGTCTTCAGAAGGTGCATCTGAAATAACATTGGTAAATCTGTGGCGTATACAGGGGTAGTGAAATGTGTATGTGCAGGCAGCAGTCAGAAAATGTCAACAATATTCTTTGGTCAGGTTACAGTCATGCATAGTGGAAGGCCAGGGTGCAACAGCCACAAGTTGCAACAAGGTCCTGAATGACCTGATTTAATTTTGAAGTTCATCCTGATTTAGCCAGAAGATTGGATTAGATGACCTCCAGAGGTCCCCTCCAACCAACCTTTTCTATGGTTCTGTGAATAAGAACTTGTCTTGATGGGTTTGGGTATGTAACTTGTGTTGTTCCCTGGGCTATGGAGCTGTGGAGGTCTGTGAAAACTTACAGAGCCTTGCAGTTTGATTTCATCATAGTTCCTTGTTTAAGTTTTTGTCTGGCTTTTTACCTGTAAAATTCATAAATATGGTTTATTTCACTTTATGGATATGAAGCAATAAACTCTACTGATACCTTATTACTGGTATCTAGGATATGAGAACAGACGACAGCTTTCTTGTATTGCCTTTATACGAGCTGATGATTCTGATTTATATTCTAACTTAAAATACTTGTGTAGTGCTGGACTCTTGTTTTTTCCAATGACTAGTCAATAAAAGTGTATGTTCAGGGCTAGATTATAGCATATAGTTCTTAAATATCTCTGGATATCTAAATGATAAAGTAAACTAGACACTTCACAGGGGAAACAAAATAATATTTGTCTAAAGCATATTATGAGCTCTTCCTAAGAGAAAATTTAAGCAGAAATTAACATGCGAACTGTAAATCTGATGATTGATTCCTGAAGTGTGACTATGTAATGTGCTGACAAAACAAACGTGATAAGTCAGAGAGAAATTCTAAATTTCATACCTATTGCCTACACTTGAACTTAAGTAGATCTTTTATGTTAGTTATTGAAAGCTGTGAAAATTCTGAGTAATGTAGGATATGCCATATAGTGCTGTAATCTAGTGCAATGTAATTGATGTATGGGGGTTTTGTCTCTTCTACTGTAACTAATAATTGTCGTGTTCATCTGTTTGCTTTTTAGCTTGCTGAAGGGGCAACACTGTTCTCAGCCTTCATAAGGGTCTACAATTATAACATTCATAAAAACAGCTAGTCATAAACATGTCACATAAAGTATTTCACAGAGTTTATGTGGAAGGAAATTGAAGTCTCTTGAAAATGGAACTGAATCTTGTCCAAACAACCTTCGATACACTAATCCAACTTTATTGTTGTTATATATTACAGGCTTCTTTATCCATGCATACTATCATTAACCATACAGTATGTTTTGATAAATGTTCCCCTTCCTGGAAACTCGTACAGTTCTTTGACCACTGTCTCTGTTGGTGGTGCTTTTTCATTAAGTCTAAATTGTGGAAAAAAGGATGACATATTTAGGTGAAAGAAACCGATAAAATGAAAAATAATTACCTCCCGATGTGTTTGTGTGGTAGAACTATCCGTCTGCACTTTAAGACTCCTAGATAATTGGTTAATATGTAAGACATAACAAACAATTATACCTAAGGCTAATAGCACTACTTAATTTTTGTTAAAAATCTACAATGGCTAGGGTCACCATGTAACTTGAATTAGTCAGGCAATATTCCCAAGCAGTACTCAAGATATGAGTTATAATATATTTTGAGTGACCAGTTCCTTCATTTTAACAAATGACAAAAGGAACAAGGAAGAAAAACGATTTGTGGTATGAATTTCAGGCTACCTATACTTCCACTTATTCATGTTTTGGTTGTAAAATCCATTTAAATGTTGCTTTGATCCATATTATAGTTCTTGAAGGTCTTCCTTTGCCTCAAAGGTGGTTACATATATGTTGAGTCATTCAGACTTTCGTGCCTTTCTGCTGCTACTCCTGACCAGAATTCACAGTGTGTAGTCATGAAGGATGGCTCGTGGAGTAGCCTACAAAAGGTGGACTAGTCCTACCCTCATCCTGCCCAGGAGCATACACATGTGTGTCTACAGTGTGGGTTAGTCACCAGGTTGAGATTACCTTCAAGTTCAGCCATGCATGTGGCTGTTATTGTTATGCATGAGCGCAGCTCTGGAAGGGAAAATCTGACTCGTATCGTTGTACGTGTGTAAGGTACTCCCTTGACAAATGACATAGATTAGGCTTGAGCAAGGCCGTCAGTGTAAAAGGAGGTGGTTCAAATTTGACTCCAAGTGCTGTGATGATTAATGTTTGTTATAGCTGCTTAAAATTCAACAATAAATAAATTCAGTAAACCTGTGGATTAGGTCATGCTTGAATTTGATTTTAATATCTGTGTTACTGAAGCTTCTTTTTCTTCTTATTCTCTTGGGCTTCCAGAGCTGTCTGATTCTGTCTGTGATGCAACCATTTAGTCATATATTATGCTGGCTACATGCCCATGTGTGCTTCTGTAACTTCAGGTTATCAGCTAAACCACTGGGCACCTGTGTCCCATGGATAAAAACGCCCAAAGCAGGTAACTCTGGGGATGGCAGATTACAGCTCTGTACAGTCTGTGCTCTTTGGCTGCTTGTCCCTCTTCAGGGTACAAACACAGTGTTTAATGGCACGTGTGAAGCATGAGACTGAGATCTCAGTACCAGCAGCAGCTCTGGTTGTGTGATGTTGAGCAGGTTTATGTGGTGGAGCACGTGGCATTAAGAGGAGTGTGATTAAAGCTCCCACGGACTGATAAGTAGCTTTTTCTGCTACACTGAGATGAAACTCCTAAAAAGAGGAGTTGGGAACTTCTATGATTATTATTCCATGCAAAATGAAAATTTTAACAGAGCTCTCTCTGCTCGAAGAATGTTTGACAATATAGCTGGTGCTTCTATGAACTCCATTCAGGGAACTTCTCAAAAACTCCTGCTAGCCTCCTATTCTGCAGGGGAAATAAGAGATTATTGGTGCACCTGCTCACATTTTCCTGGATGATCTTAGTTTTTGCTATGGTAAGTCATGGCAATAGGGCCAAGGAAAGATATTTTCATCAGTGTTTTTCTGAGAACACCGTGACTTTGTTTAAGATCCAAACCTGGAAAACACTATCTCCAGAAAGTTTCCATTTTTTTAAGAGTTCTTCAGTGGAAAGTTGAAAACTACTATGGAAAGCAGGTGTGTTTGTTTGAGGGTGAAGGGAAAGTTCAGTAGAAATCCAATTATCAGTTGAAAAGCAGAGTGATAGAAATTTTTCAAAGATTTACAGTTGAATTTTTTTTTTCTCTCTTTCTTAGCCAGAAATGTGGGTTTTTTTTTTTGCTTTCTAGAAAAGTATTGTCTGTCATGCCTTAGTTACTTTTGGTTGCCTGAATTTTGAGCCTGTAAGAAATGGTCGAGTATTAGTTGCTCTTGCATTTGATACTAGTCAACCTTCTTCAGATGTGTTCACTCTTAACACTTGAAATTATGGAAGAGAAAAACATGCTTTATCATTTGTAACAATCACCACAAAGTGGTGGAGCTTTGTGACAGAAGGAACTCAAAAGTGAGGAAATGAAATGCTGTTTGGGACGAAAGGGATACAGCTGAATGTGGTTTTCACTTTTCATTGTGTGCATTCTCACCTGTTTGAAGGTTTCCTCTCTATGTGTCACTTCTATGCTGTTAGAAGTTATGTCTTTTGTTAAATAATTTAGAGCTTTCCAATCTGCCAATCAGGAAAGGATTAAAGCTATTTTTTTTCTTTTTTTCTTCTCTTTTTTTTTCCCTTCTCTCTATTGGCCTGCTGCTATCTGTTTCTTTTATAAAAAAAAAAAAGAGAAGGCAAAATGGAAAAAATTAACATCATTACAGATGTACTATAGCTGTGTTAAATTGTTCCTGAAAGAAGTAAGAGACGGAGGTCACACCAGGAATCATATTTTACACTGCATTCTTTTGTGAAAACAAATCTTCTATCAAATCACATCAGTGTTGATGATTTTTTCTGATTTTAATTCTAGCTTATTTTTCTGCTTTTAATTCAAAATGTTTTAGGTGAACTTTTATTCACAAGGTTCAGAATATGGAACTTATTTAAAGCTAGAATTTGCATACCAAATGATGAACCTATTTAAAAATAACAGAAATTCAGACAACTTATTATTCCATTGATTTGGGCTTGTCTTCACTAAGATGGAAATATAAAAATCTTTACTTGAGGCAGGTCACACTTGATCCACTTCAGGATTTTCTTGACATTTGTCCTCTTGCATTATGTGTTTCAGCAAGGAAAGCAATAAGCAAATAAGGAGCTCCTCCATCATTATGGAGCATAACCTCAGTGAAGCCGATGCCCCAAACACTGTGGAACGTACACTAAACTAGCAAGTGCTTAAATACAAATTGCTAAACTCTAGCCATAACATTAACAATTCCGATTTTGCTTCCCCTTTCCTGGGCAAAGTTCTTGAGAAAAGAATGGCAAGAAATCATGAGTAATATTGGTCAACGAAAGTGTTCTAGGCTTGTCTTTGTTCAGTGATTGCAGCAGCTGATAAATATTCCAAGAATTAGAGAAAGGATTTTACTAATTTTGTCAGTTGTTCTGGGGATAATCCACTACATTTGGCCACAAGCCTAACTTCATGACGTGGGGAGGGTTGTCGAAACCACTTTAAATTGACTTTGTTCACTCTCATCACAGCTGTCAGAAGGCTGTGATGGGCAGGATCTTCTAAAAGTCTTTTAAAAGCCTCCATTTTATGAAAAACTTGTACCTTAGATATTATGCTGTTCAAGCCTATTGCTCAGTATCAACAGAACACCATAAAACTGAGATTTTATTGACCTAGATGCAGAATTTCCTGACAGCATCGGACTGTTCTTCTTTTCTCACCCTCTGCCATCAATGTCATCACCTAGTTGGCCATATGTTTGTAAGAAATAAGGACTTGGATAAAAACCAGGAGCCTCCAGATTAACTAAAGCATGAATGAGAAAACACATTACACAACTGACAGACAACAAGTTGAGAAAGTACTTATCTACTGACTGTCAAGGAATGCATGCTCTGAAGGTCCTACTGCATTTATATCTAAATCTATATGTTAAAATAGCGGCATTTGCTATTGCACACTTTCCTCTTCTCCCTGCCGTCTGAATGGTAAACCTTTGTTTCAGCTCATTTGGTTGTACTAGAAAATGATGCCATTTTTGTATAGAATCTCATAAGTAAGCTGCATGGACTTGCTTTCATGAACATGCCCATGCCCTCTATATTAAGGATGAGAAAAAATGGATCATATGGTAAAGAACAGTGCTTTGTATGTGGCCAAATGGATTTTGTTACAAAATACTCAACTGACTAGGTTTGTTAGCTTTTCATACTCCTAACGCAGTCCTTGCTTTTCATTATTGCTTTTTCCCATATAGATTTGGACTTCTTGTCCTTGGTTAAGTCTGGAGCTATAGATGCTATTCATAGAATGTTTTATGACCCTCACCTTCTGGTACAGCCCAGAAAGGTCAACAGTAGTGTTAAGACTAGGTATGCTGATTGGTATGCCACAATCTTCACATCATACTATGGGTAGCTTGCATCAGCCCCCTCTCCTTACACTTCCCATCCTCTGCAGCGCTTCTGCCTATGTGGAGGCTCACAACTGAAGCAAGTTGAGCATAGTACTGTTAATGGGTTGTCTGGGCATGGCCTGTGATGAAACGGTGACAGTGTCTTTCTCTATTTCTTTCCTTTGTCTGCAGAACCAGTTTAGCCTTCTAACATCTGCCAGGTTCGAAGTTCAGTTGCTGAATTTAACTTTTCCTGAGGAATGCCTTAGGTCTTTCTGTCAATATAGTGAAGTTTTATTCTCATATTAAAGATTTTCTTTATGAATGTGAGGACTGGAAATAAGTATAATTGTCATTGAAATGCAAAACTCAAAATTGATGGGTTGCTCTGGAAGCTGGAGCCGGAAGATCCATGTGTCATTTACCATCTTGTTTTGCATGTTTGAAATAATAATTAGTGTACTTCAGTTGTACTTATTACATACACTAAGTCCCAGTAGTGTTATATGTGTACATATTGTATTTGTATTGAGGTACTTCCTACACAGGTGTAATACTCAGTAAAAGTTAATATTTTGACAACTCCTTACTGTCTTTCTGGCCTCATTCACATTCATATAAATATGTGTAATCGTAGTCTACCTTCATGAAAAAACATACTGAAAAAACCATACTTATTTAAAGCTGGTCTCATAATCTTCTTTGCAGTTTGATTTCCTTCTTTTTTTTTTTTTTTTACAGTCAGCATTTGTATACTTTAAATCTTCGCTGTTGTCAAAATAGAAACCTATTGTCAATGTTATCTGATGCAGCAGTAACATGAATCTTTCGTTATGTTTTACACCATCCTAAGTAAAACAGAGCTAGAGAACTTAACATAGAGATACTCGTTTTGTAAAGGTGAAAAAATGCATCTGAGAACAGTCTAATTCTGTGCCTTATATTTGCTGTACAAAGATTCAACTTCATGAGAAGCAAAGTCCTCTGTCTTTCACTCCCTAGGACACCTGTAGGGTGATGATTACAGCACCTTCCTGAAGTGACCACTCAAACCTATCTGAGTGAAGGAAGAGCTAGACCCAGAGTCTTCCAGTGCAATGCCCTGACTTTATGCTCTGTCTGGAAAACGGACTCTGTGCCTTGTGTCTGGAGTTTTTTCTGCCTAAAGGTCTATCAAGATATTTTATCAAGGGTCTACTGTGGTCTTCATAAAGAAAGCACTAAAGTTCTGTCTGCCTCTGGATGACAAAAGAGTTCCCTGAATCCTGTTTCTCATGTCTGACTGGGACATTGTCGTGGTTTTTGGACTGAGGGTCGAGACAAGAACTGAGAGGGAGCACCCACCAACCATGGTCCCGGGCAAAACATGACTCAGGCTTTCTTCATAAACCAAAACAATTTATTAACAGTTACTTAACAGGAGACATAAGGGAACGAAACTGGTTACTTGAGAGGAGAAAAGAGAAAACAAGGCCAGATCTTAAAACAACACCTCCCCACCCCGTTTCCTTTCGTTCCTGGCTCAACCTCCCCCCCGGCGGCGCAGGGGGACAGGGAATGGGGGAGTGCAGGTCAGTTCATCCATGTTGTTAACTACCGCTCCTTTCTTAAAGGAGGAGGAGTCTTTACACCATTTTTCCCTTGCTTCGGTGGATCCCCTACTCATGAAGAAAAAAAGTCCCCAAACTTTTCCAACGTGAGTCCTGCCCGCAGGATTGCAATCCTTCCCCATGGATTGTACCAGTTCAGGCTTTACCAGTCTCGGCCTCTTAGGGAGCTGCTGCCACTCGCGTCGGCGTGGGTCGTCCCACGGATTCCAGATGCCTCCACGACCTCGTCGTGCATTCCATGCCCCATTATTAACAGTACCTGGTCGTGCATCCCCTGCTCCATGACCTCTCCTGGGCTCAGGCATCCCTTTTCCGACGTGGGTTTCTCCACGGGCCACGAGTGGGTCTCTGCTCCGCCGAGTACACCCTGGCTGCAGGGGGGCCGCCTGCCATCTTCACACCGATTGCAAGGGAAACTTCAGCTCCAGCACACCTCCTCCTGCTCCATCTTGACTGACCCGGTCGTTGTGGTTGTTTTCTCTTAGATCTTAATCCCCTCTGGGGGAGCTCGGCCTGGCGGGCACCCCAGGAGTGGGGCGCTTCCCAAGTCCCCCATGCGGCTCCCCCGGGGCCATCTTGAGCACATGGCGCCGGCCCGGGCCCGGGCAGCCACCCGGCCGGGAGCCAGGAGCGAGGGCAGCGCCCTCCTGCTCTCTCCTTGCTCCTGAGCAAAAAGACAAACCTTTCGCGCCCCTTTGTCCCAACTTAAATAGGGCAATTCGCAGAGGCGCCAATTTGGCTCAACCCCCTGAGGGGGGATGGGACTCAGATCTGGTGGCACAGGGAGCAAATCCCCTCTCCTGCCACCAGAACACCCCCCCACACATCAAACTATCACAGACATGTCCAGCCTTGAGAGCCAGTCTCTGCTGTGTAACTGAATAAACATTCGAGCCCATAAGAAGAAGCTGACTACTTCCTTTAGATGCTTCAGGGTTTTACTGGTACTTGGACTTCATCAGTCTGACTCACTCTCAGTGACTTGTTTCCCAAAGTCCAGCCTGATGAACTGGATCACTTTCTGTAGAGCTTTGCAATAAATAAATCTCAGAAGTGCATATTGAATGACTTATTACTTCGTTTTGCGTTGCTACAAAAGGTGCCTTAGCACATATTTTCTCTACTACTATTCTAAAATCAGGATTTAGCACTCTGCTTTGCTGCAGTGTTGCTCACTTCGAAATGAAAGGTGAAAGATGTCACTAATGAAGAAAATAAAGTTTAATCTCACTAAGGGAGACAGACCTACTGGCCTACATCACTGAAACATTATTTACGACGTATTTTGGAGGCAAGTATCCTAAGAAATCCAAACCTTATCCAAAAAAGCTTTCATAGTCTGCTAATATACAAGGTGGTAAAACTTGGGCACAAGGAAACACAAATTGCCTGGAAGTGGATGTTTTTTTTATGTGAGAACAAATGAACAGTAAGATACTCTTGACCAGATTTCTTCAAAGTTACTTCAAATAGAAATGTCACCTTTTTAGTGCCTCCCCTGTCTCAACAGTGTTTGTTGCATATATTAGACCTGCTTCAAGGTGATTTGAATGTACATGCTCAGTGTTTGAAAACCTCTTTGTTTTTCATTCATGAAAGATCATTTATTCATATTTGATTTTATCCACCTTCTAGTTGTCCTTATTTGGACTTCACATGCCTGGCAGATACAAATGTATAGAAAATAATCCATATTGCTTTGTATTGGATTCATGTATATTACAAAGGAAAATCCCCATAGCATTAGGATTTTGTATGTATAAATTCCTCTCAGAAGTGTACCCTTAGTGAGAGCAGCATAATAAGAAGCTGAGACAGAAGATGATTCCTCCAAGACAGTTTGGGTCCTAATGATCCTGATTAAAGAAAAAAGAGGGTAATAAAGAAGGCACAGAAAAGTATTCCATCTTGCTTTTTGGTATGTTACAGGCATGGCAAGATCTATTGGTGCAATTTTTGGTGCAATTTATTTTTTTACTTCAAAAAATTAAAGCTTGTTTTAAATTAGCTAACAGGAAGCAGTTCTGCAAGTTTACACTGACTCTTGTCAATATGCCCTTAAACTTACCTAGTCCTCCTCAATGCTTTGTTCATGCAGTATGACCATGACTTTTACTACTGCTTTTTAAAATACTGACAGTCTCCTGATTCAGCTGTCATTGAGTTCTGTTTAATTATGATCTACTTGTAGAGAACCTTCTGTGTTTTCTCTCTCAAAAAAGAAAGACAATGCAGTTGGCTTGCTCTGGTTTTAGAGTTAGAATTTAAAACACTTCAACTACATTTGGAGTTTTTTTTTCTTTTCTCTCCATCTTCAGGAATCATGTAGGGGAAGGTGGCATTAAAAAGAAAAACATCAAACATATTTACTCCTTGTCTTGTGTGTAATATAAACCTAACTGTATGGTGCTCCCTTCGGTGCAATCGTGTTGCTAGGAATAGCCTGCCCATCCATGAGTAGATACGAGCTGAAGAAGCTAGTGTCTGGAAGTAGCTGGGATGAGAAGAGGATCTGTAACAGTTCTGGCTGTTGAGGGTCACTGAAAATGGATGTGCCACCTCAGATGCATTGCAAAACTAGCCCGTTGAAGTCTTTCGCAGGATGCAGTGCTGGTGAAACTGAAGATCTTCCAAATCAAAATGGAGTCTCTTGGTATTCTGGGTCACTGTGGTTTTATTTTTATTCCAAGATTATAGTTTAAAAGGACCATGTGACTATGGATTTTTATTATGGCAATATAGTATATAAGATAATGCTTGAGCATCCAACATAATTCAAAATAATTCAAAAATAGCAAGATAATAATTACCCTCTTTACACATGGTACTTATGTAATTATTACAGGATAAACTGATCTCATTTAAATTACCTATTTGATTATGTTATGTATGCTTTGTGAGATAGTGTTACCCAGTTCATTTATGTGTCTGTTTTGATTGACATCACTTTCACACTAACTACTTTCTTTTTATATTCAGCTAAAATAGACTAAATTCATCATGCACTGAATGGAAACTTAAGAATAAGTGTTTAGATAATTGGGCATCAGGGATTCTTAGAAGTCTTTATTATGTGAGAGTGCCCAAATAACATCTGTTCCTACATTCCTGTTATTCAGGGTTGCTTTGTAGTTATTAGGTCTTCAGGGACCTCAGAAGCAAGAAACAAAGATATGCTGAATAAAATCCATTTTATGTAAAGCCTTTTACACCCTTCTAGTTAGTGAATGTGGCCAGATTTAGGGTAAGACTGAATATTAGTGAAGAAAGACGTGACTGTTTTTTCATACTCAACAACAGCCAGGTGTAAGAAATACAGAAATAAGTTGTTTAGGAGAGTAACAATGCCTAGAGATTTCTTGACACCAGAAGGCAGTCAGCTTTTCCAAGGCTTGTTTCAACATCAGTAATTTTCCCCCAAATACCAACAATTTCCAGCATATTCTCTAGAGTAGATCTTATCATAGATTCAAAGGAAATGTAATTAAAGTTAAAAAACATAAAAACAAATTGTTTGGGAACAAAGGAGGAAATAGGTACGGCATGAAGGGCAATACTCCTTGGAGATTAGAAGCAGCTAGTCAATTGTAAAACATCAGTTTTCCTGAATTATATCTGCTGTCTATCCCAAACCTAATTCATTTCTATCCCAGTTCCTTCCATAGACTGGTTTCAATGGCAAATCACGGTAGGATAAATAAGTGATTTGGCTTTCTAATTGACTGAAGATTAATTTTCATCATCTCTTAACATCATGCATGCAATCCTTCCTTCTAATTCTATTTTAAAGCTCCACTTTCAAACAGAATTTGCTGATTGCTTTGATTTGGCACTGATTTAGCACTCATTGCTCACCTTAATCTTCTCAAATCTTGAAAGGCAACAATTGCTCCATGTACTGCACAACAGGTATTTTTAAGTGTACTGTCCTCAGAAAGTCCATTGGCTTTTGTCTCTGTTCTTCATTCTATTAAAGAGATTTGATCACAATGAACTTTTACTGCTTAGGATGATACCTGGAATTCAAATGTAGATCTCTTTCTATTGCAACGTTAGCTGAGATAAAACTGATGAGAAAGGGGGCACAAAAGTTATTTTTCTCTGAGGAAAATCAGCTGTGTGGCATTGTGCTACTATTGGCATTTCTTACAGCATAACTTTAAAATGAGGAGTAGGGATGTCTTTGACATGATTTAGGAACATGTACTGTGGTGATGAATGCACAGGAAATAGACAGTCAGGCAATCAGTGGTTAAAGAAATGAGTTTTCCATATGCCTCCATTTAACTTTAGTGATTTTCAGCATGCTCCACTTCTATTAACTAATGATTATATGGAAGCTTTTATCTTTCGCTAGTATTATCTCAAATGATTATAAAATGAAGCTGTACTTAAAAACAGAAAAAAAAAGAGAATCATTTAATTATTATTCATTCTTAAAAAGCAGTGAATAAATATATATAAAATTAAAGTTCACAGGCTTAAGAATTTTGTCTTTTTTCCCATTTTTTTTATAGCCCACCTCTTATTTTAATTAATGAAAGATTAAAACCTAATTATTATTCCAAAGTCAAACTATTGTACCAGGCCTCTTCATGTCTAAACTATAGTTTTGAGTAGTCAAAGTACCAAAACAGGGTTCTTTACATTTTCACATATATATATATATTTGAATGTATGTTCTGGTCTCTTGAATGGTCCTAGAGAATTTCACTGCACTTCCGTGCCTTAGTTTTCCTATCTGTAAAATGAAGATGACAACGTAGATCTCTAATTATTTTACACCCAATGTCCTCTAATTCCTTAAGGTGAGCAGAGGCTGGCAAAACTTGCTCACAGTAGTGAAAGTAAGAAGCTGCGATTTAAGAGTCTCCTTGAAGACTTCTTTACTCCACAGGAGTCAATGCAGGTCTGCGAGAGCAGCTGTACTCAGGATTATGTAGATGCCTAAAATAGATGTCTACATGGAACTAAATAACCAGCATGAAAGCTAGTTGCAATAATGAAAGCTAAGAAAGTAGTAATGAACTACTGGAGCTGCTCCCAACCCTGTAAGCCTGTGTGCCTTCACCCAGCTCTGTGTGCCATCGGCTCGCTGGGGAACAGAGCGGCTACGTGGGTGTGCGCAGGAGGGGGAGTGGGGCAGAGAGGAGATCAGTCCCCAGCTCTGAACCGAGGAGAAGAGGCGCCGCGCGGCATCGGGGATACACGGCGTGTTGATATCATCTTGTCCTTAGAAGTGGCTTCTCAAACTCTTCTCCTAGGCTAATTTTCAGCAGAGCATTAGATACAAAGATATTTAGAGTCTAGCGACCCTTGTTCCTCTTACAGGGCTGCATTATAAGCTCTGTTAAATAGCTTTCTGAATATTCTCATTATTTTCTTAAGCAACAACAGTCTGATGTCAGTCTTCAAGTGAAGGCTATATGTACCAATAAATTTGCTTCTCAGTAAATGGTTTATCATCTTTTTTAGCTAGTATCCCATTGAAACCAAATTAATGTTACACATATTTGCTTTTGTCAAATGAGTTTTCTTGGTATTTTCTCCCTAAATAGTGTTCTTATTTTTTTTCTTATTTGCTTACTCCAGAAGGTGTTCCAGTCCCTTTTGTAATGGCCACAAATCTCTGTGAAGTCGTTTCTGCTTCCACTACTCTTCTATTTAATTTTAAGAAGTTGCTAATAAAGTCTATTCAGAAGAACTATTCATAATTATAAGTTCAGCACTTCTGCAAGTAAGGAAAGATGAGAAGAAAGGAAGCAGATTTTAAGTGCTCTTTCTCCTGCCTCTTTGTCACAGTCTTCTGTAGCTGCAATACAACGCTAACCTTATGAGATGTGAAACGCCCACTTGTGCTTTGTGGGTGATTAAAAACCACAAGGGATTTCCTGTAAAGAAATAACTATAGCTTTAGGAAGATATTAATTTATGGAATCCAAAATTCAGACAAGGTTTTTGATAGAACTTTGTGATAGTTTAATATGAGATGATGGTATCTTAGTAGTCTGAACTTCTATTCATTTTTTGCAATAACAATTTATCTTATTAAGAAGTTGCAAAGAAAATCTGTGAAATAAACAATGTGATATGCTACATTATTAAAATGATTATTTACAGTTTCTGGAAACAGACTGTTTCTAAAATCATACCTCCTACTGACTTCTTTTCTAGCTATAAATTCAGCACAACTTAAAATTTTCCAGAGATGTTTTTCTTCCTTTTCTTCAGGAATATTACTTAAGAGGTTATTTCCATTTTTTGTTGCCAGTTAGAATGTCTTGTAATTATAGAAAGCTATCAGACTGCTTCCCCTTAATCCATTGATTTACTAAAAAATTCAGTTACTTTTATGTTTGGTTTCTGCTTGTAATTTGTACACAGTCAGTGTGTACAAATCTGCAGCATTCCTTCCATCTGCCTTTTTCCAGCCTTTCGTAAGTGTCTTGGGCTGCGATATTGTTAAAGAGCAAAATAATGTATGCTGTCTTTATTAAAAAAAAAAAAGTAATTTGAATCCTTCCACATTAGATAGAGATAGAGACTATTCCAACCCTTGATAGAGGTGCTGGTGCAGATAAAATCCAAACCAAGATCCTCATGAACATTATTGGATTTATTGTTTTCTATCTATCTGATCTCCTTCCTTCCTTTTATATAAAGGTATTTGATTGAGAGCTATAATTGTAAAAATTTCTGAAATTCTGATTGCTTTGTTTTTTCTATATATTGCGCACTTCAAAGTGTTTCATAAAATTTGTAGACTGCCAACTGTGTTATTTCCCGGTGAAATAACATTCAATTAACCCTAAGCTTGCTGATCTAGTGGTTTTACTGTGATGTCCTCACGATTTTAGCTCATACCCTAGAAATTAAAGAATGATAAGCAATAAAGTCAGGTCTTTATGTCAGCCATATGCGTCCTTAAGCTAAAATGATGCGCTCATATATTTTAGCTTAGGAGATGTATGATACCTCTCAGTAATTGTGTAATATTACAATCACATTGTTGGTTCTAATGCTGCAGCTAAATTACAAGCTAAAGTGACCGTAGCTTCATTTTTGAATGTTTTAGGTTTTGTGTGATGTATAAATGTATAAACGTAGTCCAGTGATACATTTTTTTTTGTGGGAGACACAAATTCTTTCAGATTTGACAGGTTAGATTATGCTTTTGGTAGAATTTCTGGTCAGTAGTCTATTATTAAAATAGACTGTCATAAATTGAAGATAATGGCAGGTACCTTCTAAATGCAAAATTATTTAACTTGATGATTTACAACAATTTCCTTAATTAGTTCACTTTTTGGTTCAATAATGAATTGTTGATGAAATTAACACCTTTCTGATCTTCATGATCTTAGTTGTAGAAACTGAACAATTCTTCAAATTTTCTTTATAACTGCATTGTGCTGATATGAATTGGCTGCACTTGGTCAGGTCTCTCGCAGTGTTGAAAGTCCATAGAAATCCTTCCCCATCTCTCGCAGGTATGCAACGTTTTTTCTCTAATAAATGCTGTCATACCTTTGGAGGAGAAAGACAGCCGGAGTCCAAATCAGTTTACCTCATGTCCATTCCTTATCCTAACTCAAAGGAAAGTTGCTGGTGCCTTGCTTTGCAGAGTGGGCAGAAATGAGGTAGAGTAGAGCAACGTACCAAACCACAAGTGTATTCTTGAAACTTTCATCCACACAAAGTTGCACTGAGGACATGGAAACTACCCTAATTTGTGTGCTGTTGCAGTGGTAGTACAACAACTCTTCCCTTCCTTACAACGACCAAAATGAAATTAGTATCTTCAATTTCTTTTCTGCTAGTATTTTCACCTCACAATTACACGACTGAGGCTCATATGAGTGGGGATTTAGGCTTTAAATCACAGAACAATTCAAATATTTCATGTTAACACCAGTCAGAGTAAAAGAGTGTGCCCACTTATTCTTAAAAAAAAGCCACAGAAGGTATGCTATTTATCAGCAAAGTACACTTTAAATATTTTGAGTATATGACAATTAAGTGCACAGCAAATCTCTATAGATCTGATTCAAGAGATTACTTTTCAGCCTCAAAATCAAACTGTATATTTCTACTTCTCTCTGCCATTCTTGAGAAACTGAATTAAACTATTGTCCTATTTTTAATTAAATTGAAGTTAAAAGATGCAGAAAACTTCAGTCCACCCCAAGTCTTAAAGTTAACACAAGACCTTTGTATTTGATGTGGCAGAACTTTGAGTGTAGGCTCCATTAGTCTTTCTGAGCTCTTATAGTCTAAAGAGCTTCATCTGAATCTAAGAAGCCAATAAGAAACTGTAAATATTCTTATGATCTTGTACGCCCAAGAAAATGCCTTGTTCACCTGCTTTAATTTTACAGCATGTAAGGGTGTTTTATTTAGTAAGTCTTTTGTGTGATGTTTTTCCACACGATTTTGAAAAGTAGGGCTGTTTTTGGTTTTGACAGCATTGTCTCCTCAATAGAATAAGGTTGATATTCAGGAAAGACTTTCCATGCAGGCTCTATTCCTGACTTTATTCCTCTGTGACTCCAAAACAAGATTTGTGAGTAGCACTTATGGTGAGATTCCAGGCTCTGGTTATCCTTGGGTGGATGGGAATAGTTTAAAATACTGAAATATTCAAATAAATACAGCGGAAGCATGGATATATTTCACTGGCCAAGGTATGCCTGCTATCTGAGATCCGCAAGTCTTCCATTCTGAAAACTGTCATTAAACACTGGAATATTCTCTGACAGCTTACATAGCTTTCATATTACATATTTATAGTGTGCAGTTAAACCTCTTCTTTGCTCTCAGAACCAGTGGGAGGAATGAAAAATACACATAAACTGAATGATTCCCTGCCAGAGTGGAGGGTCAAGCAGAACTAGCCTTTTATAATCAAAAAGGTGGGATGCCACCAATGTTACAAATTAAATTTCTCCTTCTTTCTTTTCTTACTTCTTCATAGTGAGATTTATAAGAGACCAGCATGATATCAACTGAACCTCACTGCTATATGCATCTGTGATCAAGCTGCTAATTTGATAAAATCACCAAGTATTTCACGAGCCACTTAAATCCAAGACCCAATCTTTGCAAAAGCATATTAATTTGTAAATTTGTTTCTGTAAGGTAAAATAAACTGAAGAAAAATTAATAAGTGAACTGTAACTCATGTGAAGACTAACAGTTCTTAAGGCTCAGAGTAGATATAGTTAGAGACTAACAACAAAGTCAATTTTACTAGGAGATAATCCTTCAGAATTAATAGAGAGTATTTTCCTTCTATTCATGGCCTCTTTAGTGAGACTTCTAATAATGAAGCGTAAGTACAGGTGCCTGCTTTTTATTACGATCTGAAGAGAGATTACCAACTCATTTTGCATATTTCAGGCACAGGACAATTATAAATAATTATAATAATGTTTATCTTTATTAATATGAATTATTTAACTAGTAAATATGTTATTGATATTGCTGTTTTTTTGAAAGTTAACACTTGTTCAAACCTGGTAGGCTTGGAAGTCAAAGGGTGTTTTTGTTGTCTCTGACCACCTTACTGGGTTGTAAAAATAATTTTCCGTATACAAAAGTTTTCAAATATTCATTTTGATTTTGAGGCAAAATAAAGTAGATGCACATAATAAGAAAAATCAAAATCAGGACTAGCATACATAAGAATTGTACTGAATAGTGCTGCATGACTCTCATCCTTTCTGTGATTTTTTGGCTTCTCTTTATCCTCCCTTAATCAGATCCTAAGCTGAAATTTGTGTTCAAGATTTTCTAGAAGAGAAGTCAATGGTTAAACTCTGAATATCATCAGCACAAATCAAAAATGTCCTGACTCTCAAAAGTGCATAATATGCAGAAGCTCTCATTGATATTAACAGGAGTTGGTGGGTTCTCAGCAACTTTAAAAATCCTTCCATTTATTTAGGAGCTTCTGTTGTTGAATTAAGAAATTTTAATTAAAACTGTGTTTCCTTTCGTATCCTATTTCTGAAACTGCGGTGTTTGCCATTCATGCTTCTGAAACTGTAGTGTATACCTTGATCTCTTCTGAGCCTGTAGATGTAACCCTCATTCCTTTTCTAGTTTCTGCTCATTTAACTACCACAGTTCCTGTTTAACCAAAATGCTATATCTAAAATCACCATCTTCAGCTACTACTACCACAGCAAATGTCTTATCCTGCTGTACACTTATATCCAAGCTGTTACTCTGCCATGAGGGTCAACACATTTTTACCACTAAATAAATCTTACCTACTTTTTTTCCCAGGATTTCTTTACACACATATTGGAAAATTATCCTTTAGATGCTGTTTTTTTGCCTTCTCAGATTCACATGCCTACTGTCTTCTTCCCAATTCCCCAGACTTCTCATGTTCCTTTTTCTCTTCAAACGCTTTTTAATGTTTTTGTCAAAGTTTTCTTATGCTGATTCTGATAGTGATTATGTCTGCATACCTTATGTATTGGAGCTAATGTATGATGTTATAAAGTTCTTGGGGGAAAAGATTTTTCAGAGGAATTTGAAATGCTGTGGACATTTGAAATGTCCACATAAAATAAAATAATGGAGGGAGAACTTAATTAAACTCTTTGGAAAAACTCAAGACAAAATTCTTCTCTGTGATACGCATGGAAAATCTCCACCCCTATACTCTGTTCTCTGCATTCATGGAACACCCATGAATGCCTTATTAATGGTAATATAACCTTATATTCATAAATGGAAGGTAGAGTATCAAAAATTAGATCTGCTTTGGATTGTGAGAAAATTTAATCTTACATTTAAAAAATGCTGCAGAATTTGACAGTCAGTATTTCCTGCTGTATATGAGACCAGATAGTGAATTGTATGAATTGAGATATAACTTCTCAGTAGTGCATCTAATATGTGAACTAGTGCAAATAATTTTTTGACCACTCTCATTTTGTCGATGTCATTTATTTATTTTGTAGCAAATTTTGGACAAGAATCTACAGTTGTTAATTAATTACGTATATTTGTATGTTTAGTACAATATGGTCCTGATATGACTTTGAGTTTTATGATTGTTATTGATAGTAATGGTAAATGATGGTATTTTAATTAATACTTGCAGGAAATTGAAGCACATTGATTGAATTCAACCTTGTTATTTTCACTTCCTTTTGTCCCATATAATCTAAAAACTCATGCTCATTTAAGAGTGGTATTCTACTCTGCTAGCATCATTGTGAGAGTACACCTTGGCCACCTCTCTGCTGAGTTACACTTCTCCTTCCATACAGCAAATATATTGACAAAAATAGATGTGTAGAACATATATTTTTCTGCTTTGTTTTGTTTCTGTTAGTTGCCTGGAGTCAGTGAAGTGCAAAATCAACATAATTATAATTCTATTTCAACAAAAGGACTGCATATTTCTGTTAGGAGTAGTCACATCACTCTGTTGAAGTTGAACATATCAACAGGCTAGAAAATAATAGATTTCTTGCTAGCTTTTTCAAACACAAGAGATATGGCCCAATGGGACTCTCTGCTCTGAAAGAGAAGCTATGTGTGGTAGGACTCTTTAGAAGACAATGAAGTGAATTCTGAAGTTCAGAAGGGAAAAAACATTAGGCAGAGAACATGTAGGTGAACCATTTTTTTAATCTAGGTAACATGTTTATTTCTAATAGCTATCCATGTTTTCGATATATTTAATTGCTTTCCTAACAGCTTGAGGTTTATGTGACTTGCTGCCTCGTATTCCAAAACAACTAAAAAAGTAGATAAATAAATCAGATGACGTTTTGACTCTAAACTGTTGAAAGGTATGGAAACATGCAAGTGAGAGTCAACTCTTCATAGAAACAAACAAAATTGTAGGTCTTTACTATTAAAGTACCACAAAATGTGCATACACTACAATTAGGCAAGAACCCAGATGGCTGATATCCGAGTAAAGTTAATGAATATCAGACTAGAAGACTCTGTAGAGCTCCAACACTTTACTGTTATCACACTTGACATGGAAACTATTGGAACACAACATTGTGGTATTTCAGGAAACCTTCAAGTTAGTGCTATTTTGCTCTTCAGGTAAGTGATGCTCACGTTTTTCAGATGTTAAACTGCGTTAACTTACGTTGCATAAAAACGTTTTGTCTGTGTGCTCTTTCCGCTACTAGAGGTTGGTTTTCAGGACCTCTGAAAAAAATGTTAACTCAAATTCAAATGAAATTGAAAATGACAGAAACATTATATTAAATGGAAAACATGTTAAAGGAAATGACAAAGAGCTGAAAAATCTATGACGTGAAAATGCCTTTGAGAGTATTAATCGCTATGAAGACAGTGCCATATTATATACTGTATACTATACCTTTGCCATACTATTTCACAAAACCTTTACAATATTATTTATAAAGACCTTTAAAGTTAATTTTGAAAAAGTCTTGGACATACGGTAACAAAACAAAAATAACACAGCACCAAAAGTAAATGAAATTATGTGCAACTCAAGGAACTGAGTGGTTTTCCATAACCCGGTCTCAAAGAATGGCTGCAGAATTTCTTCCCATGGCCTTTTTAACTCTTCCTGTGTTGCTGGCACATAGGATGTGGAATTGGAGTTCTTAGGTATCTTGTTTGGTTAGATTTTCAAAAGGATTATTGTAGGGCTAGCCTGAACTGGAAGTATTGGAGAAATAATATTGCTTAAGTTAGTTGTGATATTTTTTGTACTAATCTTTGTTAATAAATTGTTTTGTTTTGTTTTGTTTTGTTTTTGTAATGGCTGTGAACAGTTAAATCACTGAAATTGATAAGTCTCTTGAATCTACTGTCCTGCAAGGAAGTAGGATTTCTTTTAATTACTGGCAGGATGGGTCCCAGGTGCCTGCTCTGCATTTGCTCTGCATGCAGATCCAGCTTTGACATCATTGGGATTCCAGAGAGAGTGGGAGTGCAGAGGAGATTCTCATGGCAGATAAGAAAGTGCAATGCAGTCTGAGAATTTTTCCTTCAAAAGGAGTAGTCTATTTTGAGGGGGAAAAAAGGGAAAAAAAAGGCCTATTAAACTTTCCTGCATTGATTGAGAAAGAGAATGTAAGATGAGAGAAGAAATTATGTTTTCTTCTTTTTCTATTTTCTTACTCATTTAAACAACATAATGAGTTAATGTCTGGATTCTGATTTGAGACTGTGTTGTGTGCATCTCTGCCCAAATAGTCTTTTATCCACTATTTACAGTCATGGCAGTAGCTGTACTACCATAATAAACATCTTTTTAGCTGTGTATCTGTGCCCTAGCAGATGTGTTGGTAACGCACATTAGCTAGATCTGTAGAATTAACTTTGACACTGATGAAATTCTTATATCTCTTCCTATACAAAAAGTATTAACTAAGGACTTGAAAAGTGTGGAATCTTATGGAAATTTTAGACTTTGAAACAAATATTTTTTTTCATATTGTTGTGGGTTAGGCCACTCCAGCAACCGAACCGCCCCCCCCCCCCCCCAGTTGTTGACTCACCCTCCCCCAGCCCGAGGGATGAGGGAGAGAATTAAAGGATAAATGAGATACCCGTGGGTTGAGATAAGAACAATTTAATACAGATGATTTAATACACAGTGTAGATGCTCACAACCCCCTCGTATTCAAAACCCGTCTCATCCCGAAGCTGCAAATCCCGGATGAACGCGAGGACCCGAAATAGAGAGGGGCAGAGAGAGAGAGAGTACTCTGAGAGCGGGAGTACTGGGAGAGAGAGTAAAAAAAAAGGCAATAGAGCAAAAGCACAGCAAGCGCAAAAGAGCAGAAGCGGCGAAAAAGCCAAAGCGCCAAAGCCCTTCTTTCTGGCTGTCCCTCACTTTTATACTGGGCATGAGGCTGCATGATATGGAATACTAATTGGCCAGTTTGGCCCTCAATCTTAAGTTCCATCACAAATCACAAGGGGAATCGTGTCCCCCTTGTCCCAGCTATGCTCCCCCCTTATCCTGCCGTGTTTCTGCACTCCGGCACACTGAAAAGTCCTTGGAGTCTCACCTCCAACCACAAACATCAACTTGCTATCAGCATTCTTCTCAGAGCGAGCCTCTAAGTAAAACCAAAACACAGAGCTCTTCTAGCTGCTAAAAAGAAGAGCTAACTCTGTCCCAGCTAAAAACAGGACACATATTCTAGTGAATAACTGTCTTTGAAGAAAGTTCGCTAAATTGTAATCAAAATAATTTGCATCAGACACCTGAGATTTAATAGTTGAGCTTATCTAGTTTAAGAACAAAAATGAACTGTGTAACTAATATAAATAATCAGATTTTTAAATTAAATATTCAAAATAAGCTACCCCAGAGCTATTAGATATCTAATAAATTATCAGTATATTTTTGAGGAATAAATCTGTAATTAAAATAATTCAATAACTGAAGAATAACGTGTTCTGTTTGCAGATACTTTATGAACAGAAAAAAAGAGATGAAATAAATCAAATATTAGTTTTGAATTACGTGCTTACCCTTATTAAGCATTTATTACAATATGAATTAAAGAATTGAAATGGGTTTCTTGAACTGTCTTGGGAAGATTGTCTTTGTTATGACATGTTAGTATTAAATAGTAGTCTTGTTACCTTTAAATTGTTCTGTAAATATAAGACCATAAAAGATATTTGTCATATTTTAAAACTAACTACTTGATAGACATTTGCCAATAAAGCATGAAATAAAATGGAAAAAATAAAATCCCTGTAACTAGCAGAATGTTAGTGAATTAACACTTCTTGTGGAATAGGATGCAATGTTTGGATTATGGTTTTAAGTATATAGTATTTATTTGAACTACTTTTTATTATTCCATCAGGTTTCTGACATTCCCATTGAAAACCAAACTGAGATTCTGCTACAGTTTCATCCCTTCTTGAGATACCTGAAAATGTAAAGCTAACAATAGGCCAGTAAAACTATACAACATTCAGTTTATTATTTTGCAGTAATTTCCCCCATCAGTATTTTTTCCCCAAGTTTCCATCTACATGAATATAGACTTCTAAAATTAGATTCAAATTTCCTGCACAGATCTTAAGAAAAAAATAATCAGCTCAAATTAATTTTTTCAGTGCAGCCAATCTCTTCAAATCCAGTCTCTGTTAGCATATGCCTAGAAAAGTTCTGTTAACAGATTTGTGAGTTAAGATAATTGTCTTAACTTCATGTTGACAAATGTCCTACATGTCCAGGACGTATTTTGAACTGTATTTTTGTGTTTTCTTACGATCATACTTCATATCTTATACACTCTAGTATTTTAGAATATTTCTTTTTGTTGTTGTAACTCATTTCAGCAGATGGTCTTAGCATTCACTTGCTTGCATTCATCTGCTACATTTAGTTCTCCCCAGTTCACAAGCAGATCCAGAAATCCTGGAAGAAGTATTCCATTTTACAGGCTGCACTTTATATCCTTTCAAAAAGAAGTATTTCCTCTCAGTGTCCTCTCACATTTTGTGTGAGACTCTTAGCTGGTTTAAAAGTCAGTGTATATGTGGCATTTGGTGTACATCAAGAAAGTTGTGAAATCACATTTAGGAGCCAAGATACAGTGGATCCTAATTAGTAATTTGCAATGGACTTGACCAGTACAGTGAGAAAACTGTGGCAAGTATTACTTCAGCTTTAGTGGGAATGAAAATACAGGATTGATCATTTCATAAGTCACTTAGCAGACTGGAAGAGAAAGGTGCTTTTAAAGAAAAAAAAATATCTGGAGAAGGAATACTAACATTCACATTAAAAAATCCTGAGACAGAATTATGTATTGGCATTTCATAACTGTAACATGTTGCTGCTTTAAGACTCATTAGAACAAAATCTTCTTGATGTTAAATTTCTCTTACAGAAGTGCCAGGAGTACTTTATTCTTAGACACCCTATGACTATTTAATCACAATTTCTATGAGAAAAGACTATTGTATATCATGATTCTAGCAATTAGGAAATTTAAATGTATCATTATATTAAACAGACACTTTGCACACTTTCCAACCTGTAGTCATCTTGAGAGAAATGTCATAATTAATTGCTCTGTTGACTGTTTTGAGGGGAAAAAAAAGGAGAATCTGAGTTTGATGAAACTGTAAATAGTCAAACTTTTCTCTGGAAAAAGAGAAGACTAAGGCATTTCTTGTGTAAACTGCTAAATATATCTCAAAAGGCTAGTCTAACGAAGACCTTGAATAGCTAAGCATCTTGACAAAATGATAAATAGTCCCTTTTATCAAGGGGAAAATGTTGTAAATAAGTTTTTCTAATGCTTTTATTTTATAAGATTAGATTAATTTTTCATTGCTTTATTTTACCACATTACCTTTAAATAGGACACTGAGTATTCCTTGCAGTTTATATAGTGTGCATTTCTTTTGGAAGCAAATGACTTGTCATAGTAAAACGTGATCTGTTTGCATATTTTTTCACCACCTTGTGCCATTGATATCCAGAGTAGCTCAGCTAAAGCCAATGGACTTGCTCAAGATTTACAATAGTGTAAATGGGAATGGATTTGGGCTCTCGATGCTCTCAGTCAGCCTCATGTTCCCTCTTCCCTCTTAAACATCAGCCATGCATTTGTCAAACAGTTATTAGTTCATTAAGAGTTTCAGGAAAAAAAAAAAAAAGGAAAGAATGTCCTTCTAATTTACTACTTTCACATGATACATTTGCCACTGCAGGCCACCAAGACAGTGAGCTGAAGAATTTCACTGTGCCTGTGTGAACTAAGTAATTATTATCTTCAGGCTTGACTTGCTGTCTCATAATTTTGGTTGTGCCCGGTGTCATTTTCTCATAAGACTATCTACATATAAACAGAGGGATGTGTGATGGAGGACCATGAGATTTGAATATGAATTATCTCTTTGTTGTGTATTGTATCTTATGCATAAATTCATGGCTTTACCGTTTGCAAGTTATCAGAAGATAAAAACATTTCATGGCTGAAAATTGTTCTCGTTATTCCATTCCTAAATTATTTTCCTCCACTGTGGCTTTTAATTCATTATGTTTTGTTTTTAATTTATTTTTAAGTAGGCTTTTTATTGAATACATTATGTCAGGATTTAATAGAGTATGCTCCTTTGCTAGTATTAGGTTCCTGTGCATATGGGTAATGTTGTCCGACCCACTATAAGCTAGGAGTGCTTTTTCCAATGCACACATGGTGTTTTAACTCTGGGACTCTACAGATGCTTTTGGAAGCTCTTTGAAACCATACCTCTGTGAGACTCCTTGTTTGGATTCCCAGGATCCTGAGTTACCTGAAAATCAAAGCTGTTACAACTAAGGTCAGTTTGGCGGATTCGTTGCCCCAAACAAGACAGCTCACCACACAGGTTTTGCCTGTTTACCGCAATGTGGCTAAGTAGCCAGACTCATAGAACTGCCATGCACAAAAAGCATTAGGTCTGACCTCTTGGCTAAGATCAAGTGTGAAATCACTTTAATATCTGATACATTACCTCCCATGGGACTCTGTCCTACCCTTGCAAGGAAATGGACTCAGTAATCTGACAGGTCGTTTCCTTTGCCAGCTACCACTAGGCAGAGGTGTGCTAGGAGCAGCTGCAGAGGGAAGGCTGTGGAAGCTGGAAATGGACACTAAGCACTCTCTACTTTACTGAGAAATTGTCTTCTGGCTTAATAAAGGGCACATGCTCTGTTATGGAAAGAAAAGTGCTTTTTGAGTCTCTCAAGTAAGGCAGCGTGTTGACAGAATTTGCAGCAGGTTCACTGCAGAATGATTTATGTCTTTAGTTCTGGGATGTAGATCAAGATCTTTGTAAAAAGAAGATGTAGAAATGATAGGTAGAGGCTGTAGACTGGACTTCTTTTTGGATGTATATCCCTGCCTGTGCCCCTCTTGGGACAGCACTACTACTCCATCAGGCTCTATCCAGACTTATCGCAGATAATGGGGGAGACGAGAAAGCTCTCACTGCCTCCTTTCATCTCAAGATGGTAGCACTTGAGATAAATAATAGATGTAAACACATTTTTTTCCATTTAAAACCCTAAAAGTCTAAAAGAGATGGAAACTAGTCACTTTTAGCCCTCTAGATTGTTAAAAAAAGAGAGATGGGACAAGAATACTGAGCATACTAACACCCCTTTATGTGTGTCTATTTTGCTCCCATTCTGAAGCTTTTCTACAGCTGGTCAGAGAGAGACGTACACAAGTCACCACGGTTCTTGGGCACCTAATAGGGAGTGATTCAGAAGCAAACTGAGCAGGATGGCAAAGAAAGCTAGCAAATAGGATAAGCTGAACAGGAAAATAGGAATTCAGGTACATCCATTTGAATAGCAATATGTCTCATTCAGGGCTGTGTACTATTTTTTTTTCCATTAGGACTCAAAGGATGTAATTTCACCATCTAATAATTTGTCGATGGTTCATGTCTCATCACCACACTGCTGTGTGTGTGTTCTTTTCCAGGGACAATTTTGTCACAGATCAATTAGTCCCTTCCAAGATAGTGTTAAGATGTAGTTCAAGCTAGAAACCTTTTACTATAGGTTATTTTAGTCCATCAGCCATATGTAGGCCTTCAAGGTTATTAGAGCATGCCTTATAAGCAAATACACCCTCACAACCTTGCTCTGAGCCCACAACATGCATCTTCCACGTTCATTCTGTAACACCATCATTCTGACCAGAGGAGACCCAGATCTCATAAGAGCTGAGGAGTTTTGAGCTGGAAAAAGAGGTATAATGATGAAATAATTATGTCTTAGGGTCAGAGGAACGCCATATGGGACAAAGTGCTGTGCAGTGTCCATGTAGCTGTCCATAAATGTTGTAAGTATAAGCTGCTCTGCATTACTTGGCACTCCATGGGGCAAACACTTCTAGCAGTGAAGGTGAAACTAGATTTTTCGCTCCTGAGAATAAGTGCTGACTGGACTATTTTTAAACACATCTGCTGGGGAAAGAAAATAAGGTTCTTCCCACTAAGCGTTGTTAGCTGTAGGGTCACCTGGTTACAGTGAGTACCTCCCCATTAGTACAGTGGGTACCACTACCAGTCATTTCATAGGCTGGCGTCAAGGATGTCATGTGGGAAATGAGGGGTAGAAAAAGGCTACAATATGGGATTCCCACTTTCTTGATGATGTTACATATTACATGTCTTTCACGTAACAGCTTAGGCAGTACCCACATACTCAAATGTATGAAGGGTTTTGGCTACTGACTTGTGTAGAACTCATTGCTGCTCAGGTACATTCAGCTCTGCTTAAAATACACTTAAAGTTCAGGACTTTGGTTCATGGTGGAGCTTAGGTAGGTGCCTGCCAGGTTTGCAGGCACTTTTCTGCTGATATTTGGGAGCATCAGCTTGGCTATGTCATGGTACCGGTGAATTTAGGACCAAACTGTAGGTGCTCAATGAATTTAAGACATTCCTTTCCTCAGCAATTGTTGTGTCAGTTTGGAAATTCTGTGTGGAGACGAAGGAGTGGAGCAGAAAGTTGTACTTTGGCACCTGAATAACAAGAAATCCCATTGCAAATGTAGCCTCTGTGGATCATGTCTTAAATCTCTGCACACCTTTGAGACCATCATGAGGGGACGTACAAATACAGCCATGTAGTTTTCGCATTTCTTTTGGAATAGAGAGTAGATTGTTTTTTTTGTTTTGGTTTTTTTTTTATTTTTAATGAACTTGCAGGAAGTATGGGTATGAGGAGAATGAAGAAAAGGCCTTTTCTTATCTCCTTACCAGTCTCTAGCCTCAAGCAGAAGTCCATAGGGAGCAATGGGAACTTCCTTGCCATTGTACCTCCTGCCTGCTGTCCTGCCACAGTCTGCAAGAGGTCCTGGGAACAAAAGGCCTCTTTTTACAGCCCCTGAGGAGGTGCATTGCTGTACCCCTCAGCAATGTACCTGAGGCCGTGTCCCAGCTACCTGTTGGAGCCGTATTTTTCTTCCCCAGGACATTTGTTATTGAGGGGTCCCCTGGGGTGACGTGAACCTGAAGATCATGGAGTGGGTCGGTGACCAACACACCTAGCCCAGTACTTAGACATTAACACCTTTAACCTGGTGCCAAACGAGAGAAAAAATGGACGATGTCTGCCCAATTGACATTTTGTTTAGATGGGACCGTGATGTGAAATTATGCTCATGGACGGCCAATCATTACATAAGATCTTATGTCGTGGTTTTGTAAATTATTCCAAATGAAAACTCCAGCAGCCAATTAGCTAGCTGGCTGTCTGCATGTTATTTACCGTTAAAATAACAACAATATAAGTTAATGCACTCAGAAACTTCTTTATTCCAAAAGGCACAGCGTACTTTTTATAAACTTCAGTCCTTGTTGATATGCTTTTCCTTGGCATCTGTGTAGTAGCTGGAGACCATGATTCTCTGACTTTTTCCACTGCACTCTTTCATAAACAAGACTTATACCAGCTAATGTTTTTCTTTAATAATTTGTGGTCAGGCACAGTGCCTGTCACATCTGTGTTCCAACTACGCATGGAAGCAATTAAATGTGATTGTCTCCATTTTCAGAATAAGTGTGCAGCTATACCTGAGGCTCCAATGGCTGCAGTGCTGGGTTCAGGGTTGTTTTATTGTTAATCACTGAATGAGCCATCTGATATGTATTTCCTTCTTGAGCAGAAAAAGCCTCAAACCTGGAGATACTTATAGTGGTATGTACTTCAGGAATGGAGAATAATTGCTCCTGGATTATCTTTTTCTAGTTCCCCTTTCAGATACACCAACTTTCTATTTCATTTGACAAACCCACCTTTCAGGCAAACCTGAGCTCCATTCCTTAACACACCTGCTGTTACTACAAAACACAGCTGTAGCATAATAGATGCAGAGAGAAGAGGTCTACCATATTACAAGAAGTCCTTCAGCTCAAAGAGACTGGACTTTCTCATCTTCTCCACAGGATTTCCCAGGGAGCAGGAGAAGCTCTTTATCAAGTTCACAGGAAACAAACCTCACAGACGAGTGGAAAAACTATTATAGAGTATAACAGGTGAGAAATCTTGCATATAATTTGCTGGATCTTTTAAAATTATTAGCTAACACTGGTTTCATGTTTAGAAGACATTGACATTTTCTTAGAAGAAAACACAAGGGTGGTTTTTTTTTTTTTTCCATAAAACCAAAAAAAAAGAAAGAAAAAATCAGTATTTTTCTAAACCGATGCTGGAAAAAAAGAGACACTTGTAAAAATATATTCCATGACGTGCCAATTTCTATATCATATTCAGTCCTTGAAAAGGTACTCTCTTTTTCTAAAATACTTTGTGAAAACTTTCCTGGCAAAATAATGTCAATTAGATCACAAAAAAAACATTTATACTTGCAGATTAAAAGCTAGTGGTGAAAACCTAACCTCCCTGAAGGTTCACAGAGTTTACCACCAGTTTAAATATAATTTCTTCACCCCAAATAACTTTTTTCCCCTCCAAAACTCAGATTGACTTCTGAAATTAAGTGGGAATGGCAGAAGTATTACTGAAAAGCCATTTTCTTTCTTATGCAATAGGTACTGCTTCTGAGCAATTTCTCTTTGGAGGAAGAAATATTTTGCTGCTTTCTGTGTATTCAAAGACATGCACACTCATGGCAGGTACTGATTTGACCACCTGAGTCAGATGAATGGTCTGTCAAATTAATTTTTTACTTTTTTTCTCTCACTATGCAATCCTATTAGATTTAGTGTAGCCTTGAAAAAAATGCACCACCACTTGATTTCCTGAAACAGAAGTCAGAAATGTGTTATCACGCAATCACATATGTGAATGACAACATTGTAGTATTTTCTACAGGGACGGAAACCCAGGAAAAAGTGTGTGCTTTGTTCAAAAGTTGTGTTCTGTATTTCGTCCTTTGTGTTTATACTAAAATTAAATAAAAAATATTCACAAAAATATGTTAATGCTGCCTATTCATTTTGCACTCAGTTTATAAGAGCCATTTTATTGACCAAACTCCAGCTGCTAAACAACTAGTTTATTGACTCTAAAAAGGCTTTGTTCAGTTTAATCCATGCTGTATGTCCTGGATGAGCCTGTTTTTTACTAGCTGTAAAAACAAATAGAGAATACAAGGAAATAATAATAATTACAAAAAAGCCATAGGCTAGAGCCAATGATAATACTGTAATAATAATACAGCATGTGAACAAAGGATTCTTACATTACGGCTTGCATTGTGGTCTTTTATTTTATTAAACACAATTTGAAGAGAGAATAACTCATCAGTAGCATAACATTTTCTGTTTATGTTTTCCAATGTTATGAAAAGTGCAAGATTTAGGTTTGTTCCACTTGTCTCCAATAGCAGCGATTGCACTTAATGCAAAGATTAGGCTTTGGAAGATAGTGGCCTAAGCTGGCATTATTGCTTGCAATCAAGTTACAGCAAACTAACAAAAAGACACAAAACTGAGACAGACCCAAATCGATTTTTTTTCTTTTTTTTTTTTTTTTTTTTCCCAGAGAAATCTGGATCGGGCCCTGGATGAAAATGTTGTGGAGGCTTACTGCTTTAAGACAGATTAGTATTCATAACCTACAAATTGGCTGCCAAAAACATGACCAAAAAATAAAATGCAGATGCTTGGTTATGAGCAGTAGTTCTTTGGAAAATACATAGTAATACAAAAAATCAGAATGCACAATTATGTTATTAAGTCATTTTTATGTTTCTTCTGAAATTATTACCAGCATTCAGGCTATGTCAGGATGTGGCTCCCATTCACGGCACCCACCGTCTGATAACATCACTACTATTTTCAACTCTCTGAGCTAATTGGAAACATCAAATCTGCTTTGCTAGAATTTAGTCATGCTTCATTTGAAAGTTAAAAGCAGCTCCTGGGAGGAGGGAGGTTCTTTATTCAAAACCTCTTTTATAAGCAGTGTGGTTAGAGCTGGAATATTTAAATGCTTGTTTCTAAGCCTTGCTTTAGGCTTTGCCATCTTTTTATTCTAAGGGGGAGAAATGTCGTGCAGCACTTGAGTAAGAATAAGGCTTTTTGTTACCTGAACAGCATGTTGACATCAGGCAGCATTAAAAAAACACATCATCATTATCATGTGAAATGTTTTCATCAGCAGAATATATGGAGACAAGATTAGTGAAATACTTCATGTTTCTTTCCAGAAAGAGGCTCCTTTGGCATGATATTGAGAATTTTAATAGTGGTTTGCCCAGAAAAAACATATTCCTCCCAGTAAACCTGCAGATTCATGAAACAGACACAAGCTCTTTTGCAGGTTATTCTGGTTGCAATAAGTATATGTTACCACAGAAGGGCTCTCAGTTTTGTGGTAGAATGAAATGTTGAAACATTCCCCGTCTTTCCCTGAGATAAAAAAAATTGTGGCAGGACCTTCTTGTCTCAGTGTTTCAAACAGCTCAATTGCTTATGCTTCAAAGTGAGAGTATGGCTTCTACAGGCTTAGTAGTGAATCAGTACCTACAAATTCTTTGCCAATGTGAGCTGAGAGTCTCAGCTGGCCTGGGACATAAATATCTGGAGTCCTGGGCACACCTGCATGGTGCCACTTTATCTGGTAAAAAGATGTCCCTTAATCCCTAAAGATTCTTAAACATTTATTCAACTTCAAATAGAATTTAGAAATGTGTGCAGGTTTTTCTGATTCCTTAAGATATTCTTTGCAGAAACTTCTGTACAATCTACAACAATGGGACTGGGAAGACAGAAAAAGAACAGCAAAAGGTGGGTAATATTTACAAAACAAATACAGAACTTTTCTACTCCTTTCCTTTTTTTTTTTTTATGATAAATTTCATTAACAATAAACCAGCAGTTTTTAACTCCCTTTTTGACAAGTGGTCTTTTGACAAAGAACCAAAAATTCCTGACATATTCCAGGTGTAATTAATACTGAACTTATCTCCATTCTTTCAGCACGCTGTGCAGCACTTGCATGGTTGATAGGCTGCAGTCAGTAGTGAAGGCAATCAGTGTATTTTATTTTGTCTCCTGGTTAGATACCTGTGGGTGTCAGTAATTGCAGGTTTAGGTATCAATTTTTTTTTCCTGGTGCATAAGAACATCAAGAAGTACAGGCACAAGAAAAAACATAAGGTACAGGAATCTCTCCCCTAGGATATAACCAAACCTGTGATCCATGGGGGCTTTAGTAGAGTTTTCCTGTGGTCAGGTTAGTTTTTAATTCTACAGTAAGCCTGACAGACACATGGAGCTTTTTGTGATGGTTGCCTCATCTTGGAGACAGACAAGAGGTCAGTAATGTCCACTGTTCCTATAATAGGATTCTTACCTTCTCCTGTGTGCAATACTGATTGCCTTCCACAGGGGAAGGAGGAGCTGGACAAACACACCCTCATCAAAAACTGCTGAAGATACTCATCTAATACCTCATAGGTTACTCGGCCCCGAACAGGTCAAAATAACAAAAGAAAAAAAAAATCCTAGGCATTCCATTGTGATTATGCAATAATTCTATGTCATTCAAAAAGACTATGTATTTGAAGGGAATGTATGTGGACTTACAGTAAATGAAATTCATAAATGGTCTTAGAAATGTCCAGGACTAGTGAATGAGGAAAGCCTTTTTTTAAATGGCACAGACAGTAGAAAATATGAATTTTATTTCATAAAATGTTCTTTTAAAAGTCTGCTGCACTGACAAAAAACCACATTGTTACTGCAGTAGTGTTGCAGTCAATGCACCTGCAAACTTTCTTTTCCTCAGGCTTTTGTGCTGTGTAGTTTTTAACAGCTATTGATTGCATTCTTCCACGTCTTTTGACAATGATACCATAAAGTGCCATGAAGTATAAACATTTGTAAAGGAGTGATGTAATTGTTAGAGGCAATAATATACTGTACAGCTTTTGTTTAGCCTTGTAAAACTCTTTAAAGAGTCACAAATTATTCGGTAAGTGCTGAAAAGTATGATGTATGTTCACCTTAATCCTTTAAACCCCAACTCCTAGTCCGGTACTTCAGCACCACACATATTACATTATGCATCAGGGTAGATAATGACTCACTTAAGTAGTTTCAGCAAGAAACACACTTTTGTAGATCTCATTAAGAGGTTCTCAGTGTCTTCCATGAGATCTTCACCTCCTGCTGAAAGAGGGACTGAAAATCACTATCTTCCAACAAATGCTTGCAAAAATAATCAAAAAAATGGGGAGTTTCAGCCTAAAATTTTTCAGTAGTGTCTACAATCTGCTAGGTATTATTTCAACTCTCAGTCAGCTCCAGGAGAATTAAGACTTAAATTCCTGATTAATACCATTGAAAAGATTATTGAAAAAGTTACTTTTTCCTATTAGAAATAGCACAGCTAAAAGGAAAGGAAGAAATAGATTTTGGTTTTTGTTTTTTTTTTTTAATTTAAAAGATTATATTTCAAATGCTTACCTTATTTTTTCCTTTTCACATGCTTTTAATAAAAAGTTAAAATTCTGTTTGTTGTTCTGGGTTACAGGACTGAGGACTTTTGCTCCTGAAAACCATCCCCACTTCCAAATCTTGTTTGGGATACAGTAGTAGAGTGACAATAACATCCTCTGCATTTTCTTACACCAAAGAGACTAAAATAATGTCACGACACAGATGAGAATCCAATATTCATTTATAGCAGAGAGAAAAAAAGAGTTTGGCTCTGCTGCCTTGTGATGAGGGCTCTCGTGGGAGGTCTGAGGTCTGGATATTTCTCTCTTTGCAGGGAACCTTTCTGTGGCCCAGAAAGTGTCCAAGAAAATGTAACTTAACCACTAAATTTTTATAACTTACTTTTAATTCGTGATGTTATCTGTGTTAGTGAACTTTTTAATCCAGATGTGGGATTTATTTTTGCAAAGAAAAAAAAAATAAAGCCTCTTAATACATTCAAAGCCCTTGGTGGGGAACTGATGTTCTCTTACACATGCAGACAGGCATGCTCAATAGTATAGAAACATACATGGAGCTAATTGTATTTTTGATGTTAGGAGGATTTGGTAGCTATCTTTCCAGCAAGGAGAAGCATCCAGCATGTTGTACAACTAAAACCATTCTTGTTCCTCCAGAGAAGGCAACTGATGAGATTCTCCATTCTTAAGGAAAGGTAATAATTTCCCTTCTGTCAGTCTGTGCTGTGGACATCTCAGTTTTGAATATTTTTTAGTTCAAATTGATTGTGGAAGAATAGTTCCTCCCTGCTGAGCTCCTGAGAGAGTACGTCTACCCTTCCACTCTAAAGGAGTTGCGGGGAAACAGCTCTGGGTTTTTAATGTTGAGAGGAAAGGATTTGGATCTGAATGTGATGTGAAGAGGAACTGAAAGTATCCTGACAAAGAGTGTGGTCGTCTTGTACAAATGTCATTTGGCTCTTCCTGGCTCTTCCAGTCTCAGCACACTTGAAATGGACTATCATGTTTGTAAGTTGTGAATGACACAGACATTAGTGATTCACATATAATACTTCTCTGTATATATCAGAGCATGAAAATTTTTGAGAACTTTTGAATACGCTGAAATGCAATTTTATTATGGCAAATAGGTATTTTAATGTCTCTCCTTTTCAGCCCAAGAACTCATGTTTTGAAAGCTTTATGGAAATCCTGTATGTTTCCAAAAATCACTCTGGCTTCAACAAAACTGCATATTTTTCTGGTGCTTCTTTTTCAGTCGAAGTTCTCTAAAAAGATCTAGAATGAAACATGAGAGTCTTCATTTTTATGGTATAACCATCATCTGCAAAGGAGGAATCACACTCAACTCATTCAATATCCTCTAAATTTTTTAATAGCAGTAAGGAGAATTTAAGCTGAGACAGTATGCCAACAGAGAGACTGTTTAAGCAGTTATATGAGCTTACCCAACATTAGTAGGATTCTCATCTTGTAAAGCAAATGTATTTACAAATGCCCTGCTCTGCATGTGGACTTTGAAGGACTACCCAGCAAAACATAGGCACAACTGTGGTGTACATGTTCTAATTTAATCTCTTTACTATGGGTAACAATAACCAAAAGTATGAGTGAAAAGTTCATGCTAATATGAGGTTCAAGCTCTTCAGAGATTTGGAACATCTTCTCTCAGAGCTTGTACTGCTAGTCAATGACATCTACCACCAACTCCATTAACTTTAAAAAATAATACCCTTTGATATTCTTTATCACTCATGGATTTTAATGTAGCTGAAGATATTGCCTGATTCTTGTGAGAAGGCTAACCAGGCAATTCACTTCTAAAGATCAAATGATCTGACTGGCATGGCTGTTCCTCCTGTACTATGTTTCATTAAAGATACGTAGCACTGCTAGGAGTGAATGAAGTAATTGCTTCTCTTAATGTAGTATCTGCCTCTTTTGTGTGTTGTAGAAATTTTCCAGGGTCAAAGAACTTAGTCTTGAATAAGGCAGGGATTTGTAGAAAATTTGTTGTTCTATTTTTTCATTAAATTTTTATTAAATTTCATTAAATATTTTCATTAAATTCATTAATTTTTTTGTTAAATTCAGTCAGTCAAGTTTTTTCAAAAGTGTCTGCTAGAGTTCCTTGATGATTCCCTAATATTTTATATCTTCCATACTTAGAAAGTAATTTCTCCCACTAGAGTGTGAATGACCAAATGCAAGCCAAGTCATATTATTCCTATGTGCCAGTGTAAGTCCCCTCAGCATGGCAGCTTCATGGGCCTCCAGGTAGTGCGCTGTGCCATTCGGTGTGTTCATACATGGTGCCTGACATTCCATAGGCCTGTTCAGCCACTTTTGGGTATGTGCGAATAACTAAGATGGAGAGAAAAAAGAAAATACTGTAGCTATTGAGTCTTGCTTGGACTGCCTTTCTGAATGGTTTACAGTCTTAAAATCAGATCATTTTGGCTTTCAGGTTAGCTTCTTAACCACTTTACTTTCCAACATCTTTATTCAGCAACTTAGTGTTTTTCCTCATTCAATGTGTTTTTCCAGTCAGCTGCATTCATTTCATTCTTTCATACTTGAAATGGCAGAAGAATCTGGAGCAGAATTTGGATACTACCTGCATCCCCATAATAGGATTGGACAATCTATTTGACTATAATTTACTAATCTTTTTTATTCATAATTTACATTTTGATTTGTACCAACTTTGATATTGGTGATGATTCAGTGGATTCTTCACGCCCTCATTTTTCAGCTTATGGGTTGTCTGAAAACTAAGGACACTAACTTAATTCCTCACGTTGTGTGAATAGATGTAAAGAGTTTAGAGAGGATTGTTTGAGCATTTTGTGCTTAAACACCTGTTCAAATACGTAGTTGTACATTCTGAAGGGTGCACATGTGCGCAAAGTGTCACCCTGAACATCACTGTTACAAAAATAAAAGATTATTTCTAAAAACCTCTTAAAAATATGTAAAAGGAAGTCAAAGTTCTTTGAAAGCAAACTTGCATTTTTTTTTGTCAAAATATCAATAAATTGAAATATATTATCTCAGAGCTACTAATACAAAAGTCTTCTCATATACATATTTTTCTGCACTTCAGTCCTTCCAAATGAGAGGAAATTCAACTCACAAAAAATGTTTGTCAGTGTCCACATTCAAGACTTTCTTTGTTTGCCTTTAATAATAGTGTAGTAAAGAAAATTAGTCCAAGTATGCTCACAGTTGAACCTATGAATATTTGAATAACATTTCTGAAATCAGTGCAGTTACACCCATTTTACATTGATGTAACTGAGAACAAAATTCTGCCTAATGTCTTTAATTGCTACTGATTTTCTTTCATTTCCTTGCAAAAGCATAGCAAAAGAGATAAAAGGGTAATTCTCCTATCCAAGACTCTTATGGAATAGAAATATATCGGTCTTATGAATTATTTCAATGATTTTTTTAACTTAAACATTCCTCAGATCATTTTGGATGATCCTTAATATTTTTAGATCTGCTTTTTGGCTCTGGAAGTGCAGAAGTTCAAGAGATCCAAGCAGTAAAATCTGCAGATGGTATTTGCATCTTCTAATTTTGGATAACCCAGAACAGCACAGACAAAAGTCTGGGACCTTGTCTGGGTTCACGGAGGATTTCATCTGACAAAAATATGGATAATTTTTTTTCTTTTGATTTGTGTGTCTGTATCCTCTTGTTTGTGTTTAGTTTAGTTTCCAATATTTCAAAGTCTTCAGCCTTTCATTAAGTGTCTTAGGAATCACAGCAGCTATTGCTTGTATAAAAAAAAATCTATAGCTTTAAAATCTGAACCTCAAACTATACATATTATTAGCTCACCTTTCTTTACTGAAAGCTATTTTCTTTTTCAAATGATCCACGTACAGAATATTTACCAGATTACTGTTTATAGATTTGAAGAAACAAATAATTTGATATCCTCAGCTAGTAAAAATATATGGATAATCTAGAAAGAAATTTTAGGAATATATATGGATCCAATCATGAAAAGACTGGAATATGAGTATTTCAGATCCTGAATCCTGACTGTAATTTTTCAATTATCTAAGGTAATTTTCATGCAGTATGTGATCTAAAGCTGTTTGCTGTGCATTCTGTAAAGATCTATTTGAAAAAATCCTACAGATGCTTGTAGTGACGACAAATTTGTGCAAATTATCATAGCCACGGTTTTTAGGGGTTCGAACAGTCTTTAGCCATGTGATTATTCTTTGTTGAGGCTAACATCAAAGTTTATGCTTAATTTGAAGCCTATTTAATTTAGTAAGATTTTAAACATTTGTTCAAATGCTTTTAGCATCATAGCTTTCTTGGACTGAAGACAAAGTTCTCAGTATATGAATATCTATAAATACAGTCTTAAACTTTACTCATAGTGAAAGCTTGAAATTCACTTAGGCAATGATACTTATTTAGGACTTACCTTCATACAGCTCATATAACTAATTCCTGTTTCGTTTGTATTATATTTTGAATATTTATATATATACTAAAAGAAAAAAGCCTCATTTTCCCTGAATATCTCATGTATTAATAACTTTAACAATTGTTCAAAAATCCTTGAGTAACATTGGAGGTGTAAGTTCATTTACTGGCTGAATTTTTATCATTATATCCTTGATAATTAAATCTGAGGAATTTTATCATTCTTACAAGGGAAATTCTTTCTGTCTTTGCTCTATCTAGTAATTTCATAGATTCAATGTTATAATTTGTATATAGTGTTCTAATTTTATTAGTTCTAATTTCCAGAACCACCTCTTAATATAAACGTTAAGTTATAGTAGGAAGTTAATTTAAAATAAAATGTTATATTGGAAGTATGACATTAGAATTGCATTTTTAAGGACTTCAGGAAACAATCAAATATTGTCTTTGACTATATGTACTTAAAACAATATACTAAATAATGAAAGAATAATTTTATTAAGGTAAGTTGTGTGATGATGTTCTTTAGCTGATGATACAAAATAACGTAGAAATAAATCTTGAGAAATACTCAATGTCAAAAATTTGTTTTTCCAGTCCTTTAATAGTGCAAACTCATTTCTCTGTGTACTATATAGACACCCAAGTTTTGGATTACTTTCCTGATGTGTTGCATCACAGGAATGTCTGTCTTGTTTGGAGAAGGATTATGCATTTGTATATGGGCCGGAAGACAAAAGTGTTCAGTGGCCCCTGGGCTCATTCTGCCACACAGAGGAGCTAAACAAGAGTAGGTGCGGTGAGTTAGGCAACTGAAGTCTGTGCTTTTCCTGGCCAGTCACTGATCTCATTCAAGAGTAATGAGAAAACTGATCACTGCCAGGATCTTTTGCCCTTTGTCTTAAAAATTTGTTTCTAAGTATACCTGTCCTTGCACTGGCCAAACAAAAAGGGAAAATAAAAATGGATAGAATTTTCCATCTAACCTAGATTTTTAATGTGGAAACACATGGAGAAAACAATTATCAAGTATCACGTGGTAATGACCAAAATCTTCAAGGGCCATGTAGCACAGAGGGGCTCTACAAACCTGGGGACAAATTCTAAGCCAGATCCTACATGTTCTATCTGTCTTCTTTTAAAATGAGAGTGGTAACTTCCAGGAGGAAACAGTGTTAAGTAAATACACTTCATTCTTAAGCTGCATTTTTTGAGCTCACTTAACCATCTAAGTGGTCCAATTAAAGCTTTGCAAATCAGAGAAAAGTCAGTCACACTCTTTGAATATTATGGTTTATAAACTTGGGCTCTGGTCCGTACACAGGTCCATGTCTGCATGTCCTCTTTATTATATCAAATCTGCTCTGTTTTTGTTCTATGATCTCCACTGCTTGTGGTGCTTAGTTGTCTCAGATAATGCTTCTTTGAATGTATATAGATTTGTCCTTAGAGTATTGTTGAACAAAATTTTAAAAGTTCTGGGAGCAGGAAGTCAAAACCTTAGTCCTCTCACTTCTCAGGAGAGTGCCCTCATCTCTATGGGATTGAGTCCACTATCGCCTTGCATCATAGAATCATAGAATCATAGAATGTTTTGGGTTGCAAGGAACCTTAAAGATCATCAAGTTCCAACCTCCCTGTCATGGACAGGGACACTTTCCACTAGTTCAGGTTGCTCAAAGCCTCATCCAACCTGGCTTTGAACATGTCCAGGGATGATGGGGCATTCATAACTTCTCTGGGCAACCTGTTCCAGTTTCTCACCACCCTCATTGTAAAAAATGTGTTCCTTATATCTAATAAAAATCTATCCTCTTTTAGTTTAAAGCCATTGCCCCTTATCTTATCACTACATGCCCTTGTAAAAAGTTTCTAGCTTGCTTGTAGGCCCAATGTCATGTAGGCATCATGTCTCATGGAACATGTGTTTCTTATATTTCCATCAATACTTTTTCTGGCCTTCCAGGAGAAGACATCCCTTGATGAAGGATGTGCTCTCAGCAAGGGAGTTCAGTGACAGCTCACTTCTACATAAGACCTAATACCTGCCCATGGCTTCCTGGATCCCATTCACTCAACTAAAATTAGCACTTGCAAAATGTTGGGTCAGTTCTCTGTCTATTTCTAGATTGCAAAAATGTTTTTGATGAGGGTTACAGACTCATCTGAATGGTTCTGAACAGACAAAGGTGTCCAGAGGATTTTCATCATAACAGCGAGGGTGTCTAGTGATTTCATATATGATAGGGCTAGGCAGTCCTAAAAAACAACAGAATATATTTTGGCTGGAATTTTAAGTGGATTTTTGGTTCCTGAGGTGTAACTTGCCCATAATGATTTGAACAGCTGTATTAGTCAGTTATTACCGGTGTGTTGTATTTCTACTGCACATAAGGAACAGTGAAAGGAACATCATCCCGCTCCTTTGGCAGTTCACTGCCTATCAGTTTCTCTCTGAACTTTCAAGTGTTAAGCAAGTTAATGATTTTATTTTTTAAAGTAGAGAAATAAATTGTTGATTTGAAACTTTTATTTACTGCAAACTATGTTCTTAATTACTTTCAGATGGAGCTCCATGTAAGTTGCTAAGCAAGCTACAACATATGTTATGCAAATAACAAACTATTGTTTTCCATAGAACTTGCCTAAAACTCATTAATAAGAGAGAATTTCTCATTCCTAACCTAGTCTTACTTTGATCTTTTTCTAAAACCTGCAGGAAATAACTTAATTACAACAACAGTTTACTGTGCCAGGACAAAAACCACAGGTAGATAAAGAAATGGCTTAAGTTTTGAAGGCTTTTAAATAGAAATTGTTGAGAGTTTTCATACAGTATTTTTGATTCTCCTATTTTTTGTACATTTTGAAGATAACGTATAAAAATAGTATAGAAGTGCATTACAGAAGGAGATAATAGACTAAACTTCATTGAAAATGCTTGTTTTAAAAGGGAATATATCACTAGAGATGCCTCTTGATATTCTCAATGCACCAAGAGCTTGTAGGGAAAGGCCTGGCTGTAAACGATAATCTATAGGGGAGACCTTAAATTAGTATTCAGGGTATTTGAAGGTGTATCTTAAATTACTAAATCTACTAAAACAGTAGCATTTAAATTTACAATTGTTGCATCAATATCTCAATATTTTTTAGTATCAGCCAAATTTAATGGTTGAATTATTTTATTAGAAATTGTATACCCATCTGAGTGAAAACAGAGTTGAATGCTGTATTATAGTTTGTCAAACTGAACAGAAAGATCTGAAATGAGAATAGAGTTTCATAGGAATGTCTAGTGCAAAACGTGTTGGTTATACTGTTTAATACTTATTGTGTTTCTCACTGCAACAGAATTTCTAACAGGAGAATGTTATGCATTTGTACAACAAGTTTGAAAGAAAAAAATTATAAATGGCTTATCTCTTTGCAGATTAATTGTGGTTGCTTTGTTTCACCCTTGCTAGTGTATCTTATTTCTGTTATAAAATGCTTAACAATGGAAGAAGAGACAAAATAGGATCTAAATATTAAATTACATCCTTCAGAATAAGAAGTTAGAATTTTTTAATTGTCCATTTTTGAATGACCACAAATATCTCCTTCATTTGCATATACATTTGTGATACCACAGACATTTTGCAATTTTACATTAATGGTTACATAAAGCCTTGAAAGCAAACATTTACATATCAGTCAGAGTCTAGCTCAGTCCAGAACTAAATGCTAACATCAGTCACTAGAAGCACTAAAATCCCTCTAACATTTCTGGAATTCTCTTTTCACATGATTGGCTTGTTTCCCTTCCTTCCTTCCTTCCTTCCTTCCTTCCTTCCTTCCTTCCTTCCTTCCTTCCTTCCTTCCTTCCTTCCTTCCTTCCTTCCTTCCTTCCTTCCTTCCTTCCTTCCTTCCTTCCTTCCTTCCTTCCTTCCTTCCTTCCTTCCTTCCTTCCTTCCTTCCTCCCTTCCTCCCTTCCTCCCTTCCTCCCTTCCTCCCTTCCTCCCTTCCTCCCTTCCTCCCTTCCTCCCTTCCTCCCTTCCTTCCTTTTTCTTTCTTTCTTTCCTATGTTTATTTTACTGCATGTATAGAAAATTTGGCATTACAAGGTACTACTACTCACATTTTACTCAGCCCAACTTTTGTAGAAATTATGACTTTGCCTTAAAATCAACTAAGGGAATATGCTAACAGTCAGAATATGTATATATTTGTCTTTAAATAAACTTTTTGAAAGTCACTATAGAAATTTACTTATATCTACACATATCAAAATCCCATATGTGACTACATAATTAATATTCGAGAATGTTAAGTCCCTGAAAGAGAAGTTTTCACAAAGCAGCATATGATTGTCTGTCTGATTCATTTTCTTGAATGACCACACTGGTTGCATATTAAACCTGCTGCAGCTTATAGGAATGTTAAATATCTCTTTAGTATTGCCACTTTATCCTTTGCTTTTATATTTTCTGTTTCTTAATGTTCCCGTCCCCTCATTTTACAGTGCGTTCTGACCTCTGATGCCAGGAAACCATTCAATAAATGGAGAGAACTTTGATCTGCAGAATTATGGGATTTCTCTGCATGAAAAGGGAAAATCCAGGTAAGCAAATAAAAATGCTCTGGAGAAGAGGTGTTTTTGGTCCACGCAGAAATAATTCTAAATGTTTTCAATACTGATACTACTGGGCATTCAAACCTAACAAAGGAGATGTATTAGAAGCAAAGGGTGAATGTTTGTAATTACAATGACTTTTATCTTGGTTTTATATTCAAGTATTAGCACAAAACATATCAGAATAGTAGTAGGTGTTTTATGGAGTGATAAATTCAGGTCTCTGACTTTCTGTCAGAATACAAAGCCCCATATGACAAAAATGCTTTTGCCAAGCCCTTTTACAGGGAGATGTATGGTTTTCATATGTAGAGTCAGGAGTTGGACAAAACAAGCAAGGTCTGGGCTATGTCTGTTATTATGGCCCAATTGAGAAAAGCATCCCTAAGAACAGCATTTAACTTTCTGCTTCTCTGTAAAGGGATTACTTAAGCAGAGGAATATGCTGTTAACAGAAATGAGATCTTGATTACACTTGATAAAATGAACGTAGTTTAAAGCTAATTAAATAGATGTAAGTATTTGTTTCTAAATGGTGTTTTCTAGAAACTATCTTGACTGACTTAATACATTATGGATAAAATGAACCAGTCCATGTGCAAATGAACAACCACCGCCCCCCCACCCCCCCCCAAATGTTCCCCTGTTATTATGAGACAGGAAGAGGGAGACATTTCAAAGAAAACAGAAATGATTGTCAGATCCAGTCTGCAAGATATGTTGAACATTCAGGCTAGTACCATAGAAGAGCAAATGTTTTGGAGGTTTGTTATGTTTGTCATTACTTTTAGAGGAAAGAATAATTTCTTTGATTCCACCAGAAAAAGACAGTAACAATACTGTCAAATATGAACAAAAATGCAGTCACTTCTCAAAATTTCAGATTCTAACTAATTTAAAATCCATAAGATTTTCCACTATTTCAAAGAAAATTTTATTAATAATAAAGCTGAGTGAATAGGTTGTAATGAATTATTTAGACAATGAATGCCACAAGTTCGGGCAAATTTCCTGTGAAAAAGTTTGAAATTCTCAAGCTATATATATTGAATTAAAAATGTGAAACCGTCTTGCTCTACACACCATGCACAAGGTGGAGTCCACATTTTAGTGGTTGTTCAGAGATCAAGAAATAGCCCTTTGGCTTCTTCAAATGGCATGTGTGACTAACAAACAAAGAATGGGCCTCAAATTGTGAAATCTTGAATTTGAAAGACATCAAAATTTGAATAAGTTCTCCCTGCATGTGTTTAAATATCATAGTCATGCAAAAATTATTATTTTTTCCAGTATTAGGTTAAACCCCCTCACGAGCATCATTATTTTTGGTAATAAATTTCGGTAATAAAGTAAAAAATTTTGTGATTTCTCTGTAAAACATATAGTTCAGGAAATTATTGGAAACGTATCATCTGCACTATCACAGTTTCATTTGGAAGGAGAAAAATTGTAAAAAGAGGCCTTTTGCTTTTTACTTTGGCAACTAATGAAGATACTATTTGCATTTTCTTGTTTCTTTGCAAAATGTCTGACCTAAAATTTTCAACTTGGCTACTGCTCCCTTTTGCAACATATACATACAGCGTTGCATTTCAAAGATGTTCAGAAGTCCTCAAAAGCTTCAAAAACACAATAACACACAAAGGGAAACCGTCCTTCTAGTCGTTTTCTGTATAATTCTTTGACACAACATGCCTGAAGTGATCTATCCAACTGTTTCAATGAGGATATTGTAGCACAAAGCCAGCATTGACTGAGGCCAATCTGCAAAGGCTAATTTGTGTTTTCTTATCCTTCAGACAGACCTCTCCAGTGTCTATAAAACTCTGTAAATGACCACAGTCTGCAGCTGGAAAAGCCTGATGACTGGCAAGAGACCCAATGAGGACTGAATAATCAAGCTGTGCTATTAAAAGGTACAAGACATCAATCCCAAATCACTGGGATGATGCAAATCGGTTATTGTATTTTTTAATGTACATTCCTTTAATTGAACAGCTTTGTTCATGCTTTGTTGCTATGTGAAGATAAGCCAGAACAGGGGAGAAGCCACATTCCAAGGGCCTATTTCTCTAATTGCCAATAAAATCTACGCTGTCCAAGCTGGTGAGCAAAAGTAATCTCTGCTTTGCTAATTCTCTTCTTGCTCTTTCTTGTAGATAATATTGAACAAATGCTTTGGTTATATATTACATTTACATATATGGAACAATCAAGAAAACTTTCTCTGTCAAAGTTTGTGACAATCTCTTTTTAAAAATTTGTTCTGTCTGAAGTACAACAAATACTGTAATTTATTTTTACTTTTTATTTTTTTCTTTCAAAGAAATGATACTATGTGTAGTAATTGAGAAATTGAATTTGGGCTGGAAGGCCTTGAGGATTTACAGAGGTATGTATAATTGCGAGGTAATTTTTTTTTTTTGTGCACAGCTGCTCAGGGAACTTTTTCTATACATATACTATTAAATTGTAGTTTTAAAAATGACCTATGATTTTAATACAAATTCAGTAATATAACTGCATATGGTCCTAAGTATTACATTGCAAACACTTGTTCATAATTTTAATAAAAGAATGGACAACAGAGAATCTGAGAGTAATAAAATAAAATTTTCTATCATATGGCATTACACTAGGTGAAGATGTATATGTAACATATCCGTAGTCTAAAATCAGGTTTCAATATAAGTGGGCATGAAGAAGGAAAATGAAATGTAAGGTTGTATAAGGTCATATCAATGTAAAACATATAGCCTCATGTCTTTAAAGATCTTCAACCAATAGCTTTAAAATTCAAGGAAATACATATATATATATATTTTAAGTTAAGAAGCAAAACCAGTTGATTAAGTAGCCTCACTGTTAAACAGACCAATTCAGTGAAGTTAGGAGAACTCTGAAGCAATTGAGGAAAGGTAGAGGTGGTTTTAGGTATATTCTGTTTTAGCCCTTTACAGCAGCTCAAAAGACTCTAGATATCTTCCATCATTACACAGACAGGCAACAATATCCACTTTAAAGTTAAGTTCTCTCAGATAAGACAAAGCTCAAATTACTTATTTGAGACAAAGATGATCCAGGGACTGGAGCACCTCTGCTACGAGGACAGGTTGCGGGAACTGGGATTGTTCAGCCTTGAAAAGAGAAGACTTCGGGGCGACCTAATAGCTGCCTTCCAATACCTGAAGGGAACCTACAGGAAGGCTGGGGAGGGACTTTTTACAAGAGTGTCCACTGATAGGACAAGGGAAAATGGGTTTAAGTTGAAGGAGAACAGATTTAGATTTGATTTTAGGAAGAAATTCTTCAGTACGAGGGTGGTGAGACTTTGGAATAGATTGCCCAGAGACATTGTGGATGCCTCCTCCCTGGAGGTGTTCAAGGCCAAGTTGGACGGAGCTTTGAGTAGCCTGCTGTAGTTGAGAGGCGCCCCTGCCCATGACAGGGAGGTTGGATTAGATGATCTCTAAGGTCCCTTCCAGCCTATGCCATTCTATGATTCTATGAATAAATAGCCTAGTCTGAGGTTTTAAAACATATGTGCTGCTGCACATATGACTTTGAGTGATAAAAACACTTGGCGTCTACCTTTCAAACATAAATGTGGGTTATTTTAACACATCCAGATGACCTAGAAGATTTTTGTCTCTCTCTTAAGGCCACTTTTCTTCCTCTGTTTCCCCTCTATGACATAGCTCAGGAATAAATGCTTCTTCTGAAAAATATCAATGTAAAGAAAACCAAACTGTGAGAAATCAAAAGCAGAAACTTCAGAAGGAAGGTCTTCTGGCAATGCTTTGTGCATGGTTAGAATCATAGAACCATAGACAGGTGATTCGACAGGGGCCAAAACACGCTGTAAAATACATGTTGAATCTTGAGCATTTCGGACTCTTTCAGACGGTTAAAAAACAGGTTTAAGACGTCTGGCAGCATGGAAGAGCTGTGCTGATCCATTGTAGGCTCTGCACACTGGGCTTGCACGTGAGAAAGATCACTTGATGTCACGTGTGTGCTTTGGGAGAGAAGGTCTCAGAGGATGCATACCTGTGGGCCAGCGGGGATCCTGCCAGCAGCGGCTGTAACTATAGGGAGTTTATGAGTGATAGGCAGTATATATGCTGCACAGCTCTTTTCTTCCCTATTCTGCGTGTAAACCCTTCCCCACAACTGCAAGTGCAGGTGGTGCCAAGAGGAGAAGGATAGAATGAACAAACCTCCCACTACTGCCTGTCTTCCATTGAGTGGTGCCTGGCCAGAAGGGTGAGCTGGAGTCATCAACAAGCTACCCCATGCTTCCGGAATACATCTCCAGCTAAAAATCGTGGCAGGAATTCTCCTTTTTCCATCTGGCCAAGTGTGGAGATAAATCACTCTCTGTGTCCAGGGGTACACAGTCCACAGGGCTGCGGTCCAGCCCAGCAAAAGGACCAAGAATCAAAAGTTCATTCAAAAGTGTTACTTCCTTGGAATCTAGTTTTTATTGTAATTAGCTCCAGTAGCATCATTTGTAGATGTACAGTATTAGAAACATATCTCTCAATAGATGGTATGCAAAAGATGTGGATGTTTATATGAATTTCAAATTAAAAAACATGGACTGTATGATATTACTGTAGGTTATATAATTAGTCCTTGTGATATCAGTGTGTTCAGATTAGCTCACACTGTTGAGTAAATCCTAAATGCTTTACTCTAGCACATTTCCTTTGATTTCAATAGGAGACTGTCAGATAGAGATTTTGTTAAAAGAGTGAGTGCCTCAGGATTTAGCTTTCTCATGTGGATTTTATTTCTAAAGGAGCATGTATTGCTTTATGAACTTTTATGTTTCCATGTTAATATGATTAAGAAGACACACATTGAGCTATAAGAGTCTGCCTGTGTAAATTTCCCTCTGAAAACAATTTTACTGACACACTGGGGAAAACTATCAAATCTTATTTATTTGGCTTTTCATATATATAAAGCAATGAATTTTTTGTTTGCTTTTTGTTTCCTAGGGCTATGAAGAATGGAAGAGGACCAAAGCAACCTGTCAAGTGGGAAATATTTTCAAGCACCAAGAAACTCAGAGACGGAATGTCATCTTGTGGATCTTGCTTACTTGACATTTCTTCAGCAGCTTTGTTTTAGAATGTAATTTCTTAGCACTGTTATCTCGTTTAATCATGAAGTCTTCTTCTGTAACTTGTGAAAAAATTTGTAGTGCACAAAGAAACGCTGATGAGAAAATGGCTGGTTCCTTCTTAAAACATTGCTAGGTTGGTTACTTTGGATGTACCTTCAATAACCTGTAGAGAACACAAAGTACCTACATGTTTATTTCTATTATGTGTTCCTGCATTCAATTCTAATTGCGATGTCTAAAGTGGTTTGCAGATCAGTACCCAGGTTTTCTGTTTTTACAGAAGTTGTCCATTTCTTTGTTTACTGCAGCTGAATCATTTGAGGCCTCCTGGTGATGTACCCATCACTGCTAGATGCTGCTAGATAGTTTAAAGTTTCAAAAATTTAATTTAAGAACAGGGCGTCAAAATACATTAGTTGACTTTGTCTTATTAGCAACTTTTCATTGCAGTGTATCAGCACTTTCTTGTTAATGCTTACTGTAAATTGTCTATAGTGAGGCTATACCACTGGCTCAAGACGAGTTTATGCTGACTTGTAATTTCACTGAAGCTTATTAGAGTGTTCTCCTCTCTGCTCCAGTTCACCATGTGAAATGTAATGATATGCTCTGTTCAAATTTACATTAGATTGCAATAGGAGAGAAAACGTGCTTTTTTGTGTCTTCATATTCTGGTCCATAATGATTCAGATCAAATAATTTTGACAAAAATTACAGTCTAAATCAGCCTTTTTATTTTGACTTTTGAGTTGTCACTATACTATTCCATCTGTTGACATCTTGTCACCTCCCAGTGTAATCTGAAATAACACTATGTAATAATGGATATTGATGTAATAAAGTAATGCTTTAAAATAAAATGCCTCTGAGGACTTGGAGGTTGACAGATGCTGATCAAAGTCTTGAACAAAACAGGCCATCTTTGCAAAAAGATGTGCACAAACAATATAAGAAGGTGCCTTATGCATCAGCCATTGGTGTCCCAGGCAGAGTCTCAAACCCCTCACGTATGACAGTTGAGTGTTGACAGACTCATGCAAACCATTTGCTCCTTTTTTGAATAAGATCCTGCTGGAGAACATAAAATGTATTAAACATCGATTTATAATATCCAAGGAGTCGATGAGCAGTATACAGAGTGCTCCTGTAATTACAGAATATTTTTAGTTCACCTGAAAGTTCATTTTCTATAGGAAGAATGCCAAGGAAAAATTCTTGGTTAAATGATTAAATTCTAGAAATTTATAGTACTAAATCTATTTCTTTTCTATTTGCATTGCATACTGTTATTTTCAAAGCACAATGATAAAAAAACTGTGTATCTTTCCTTTGAAAAAAGCGTAAGAATAAGTAACCAAGAAGCTACAGAAGATACATAAAATCAAGACATATAATTCAATGTCAAGTTTATGTATCACCTTCGTTTTGTTCACTATAAATGTTATTTGCTTCAGCTATTCACCTGGATCTATATTAGTTACACCTCTGTTAGAGTGAATTGTCAACTATACAAGTTTTAGCTTGAAACCTGCACAGTTTAGTCCAAATTCAAGAAGATTTTTAGATTATTTTGTCTAATCTAAAAATGCGTAGTCATTGATAATTTAGGTGCAATACATTATTGCAACTCTTGTACATTTTCTCACAGATCTCCACTTTTACCTAGATTTGTACCAAAAAAGTGTAGAAACATATTGGCTTTTGCTTTTGAATTGAATATATCCGATTTGAGGATGGGGTTAGATTCAGAAGTGATCTCAAGCTTGTACAATTTTAAAAATACAAGGTCATAGGCAAAAGTAAAAATATGATGGCTGGATACGTGGAAAACACTATTTTCCAGAAGCTAAGTGACTTTCCATTTGACCTTTCTGTGAATGCTGGGCTGGAAGTAGGAGTCAAAAGGAAAAAAAAAGGCAAAATATCCTGTGCACAATGACATGACCATTTACACCAACGTCCAGACTGCTCCTAGAGGCTCTGTGGAGAGTTTAAATAAGACGAATTCATTCAACTCCAGTCCTTAGGTGAATTGTATATAGATTCCAAGACCTGGTTCATTTGAAACCTAAAATGTACTAAATACCATAGAAGTGTGTTAGACTTCGTACATATGTGGTTAAAAGTGTTCAGAAAATGACATATAAAGAAAAAATCCTGGCATAGCACCATTAGCACTACATTGAGGTAATGTTTGTCGCGTTCTGAAACTGATATATCCAAGGAAATATTTGTCCACCTCTAATTATTTGGCTTCAGAAAACAAGATATAGAGGTATGTTTCAAACAAGATATAGAGGTATGTTTCAAACAAGACATAGAGGTATGTTTCAAACAAGATATTCTCCCAATAATCCTCCAGCACCGGCGAGTTCCTCTTTTTTCAAGTAAGTCAGAAACAGAAATTATTTAATCGCTATATTATTTGTCTTTTTTTTTTTTTAATAAAGAAAATGGTCAAGAAAAATCTAAATGATACAGTTTTCAAAAAAGTTATTCAGAAAATATAATGTCCTTTAATGCTTGAAGCAAAGTTTTCAGATGCAGCCTTCTTTCAGCCTATTTCTTTTTTTTTTTTTCCACAGGTGATCCTGGCTGGATATATTTTAAAACAATTTGAGTGATACAAGAGGCAAGCTTGTTCCTTTTACATTCAAATATATGCTTCACAAGGTACAACTTAATTCTTTCATCTCTTTTATGATTCAGTCATATTTTATTGAAATTTTGTCAGTGTTTCTTTGTCACAGTTCCTGCCAAGCATGCTCAAGCAGCTGCGGTGAGAGGTTGAAAGAAAAGTGACTGAACAGAATTTTAACTAGGGACAGACAAATATCAGATGGTTTGTTTCATATTGTGAAGCAAACTACCTGAATCCACCATCTCTTTGAACAGTTTATCCAAGCAGTAATGGAGCCTTCAGTCTGATTCCACAGTGGTACCCAGACTTACAGAGCAGAAGGTATCTCAAGCTGTGCTGAGTAATTGTGAATAACAACAATATTTTCAAAATAATGAGTAATTAAAATATATATCTGACATTCTCGTGGTGCTGCTGCAAAGCAGACAAGGACTAGGGTTTCTGTGCTTACCTCTGAAAACATTGCCATAAGACGTAGTTCTGGTCTAGGCAAATCTAAACACTTGTGTTCACAGCAGTTCTAGCAGAGGCAGTGAATTTTTAATCCTCTACTAAACAGCAGGCATGTCAGTCTTCTTCAAGAGTAGAGACGTAGAGGAGAAAATATCCAACGTGGTTAGCTGAGTGTGAAATCTTTTTGCAACAGAACTAACTCACATCATCATAAAAATTGCTGGCATTGGGGTAGCTCTGCTGCTTAAAAAAACCCAGAAAACCATGGCTGTACTACTGTTGCTTTACTGGTCTCAATTAATTCTGTTTTTGTTGGTGAGAAGCAGTTTAAAGTGGAAAGCAAAGAGAGGAGAAATAATCACATAAAATTTTGAAATGTTAGGAATTCTCAGGGTGAAGTTGATGCTTACAGCATATTAAATATGTTTTATGATGTGTGATACTTTCAGCCAGAGAAGAAGTGTTTTTTACTTTGCATTTGTAATAATAGGATAACCAGGAGAACGAGTGTATTGTTTTGTGAAGGATTCGCATACTATAAAGGAAAATCTTGTGTGGGTGAGAACTGGTTTTGTATGACCTCATGTGAATTTTGTGCCCTGGATAAGGGTATAGTCTTACTGAAAAAATGCTGTATGAGTAAGTAAGGATCGTTAATGAGACTTTTACCAACTCAGAAATCAATCAGGTTTCTAAGTGTCATTTAAAGTCTGGCTCATAAGACACATAGGTACTTCTGAAACTATACCTGATATTGTAACGCATTCTTTGTAGGAAGCTAAATTTAATCTGACATAGATAACTTGCCTTCTGACATTTCCTAACTTTCAAGCACTTGATTTCACAATTTAAATAACATTCTTTTAACATAAGTGGGTTCAGTTTTTGTTTGTCTTTGGTGCAGTAAGAAGAGAGGTGGTATTTCTCTTTGTTTTGCACACTGTGTATGTAGAAATGACATGCGTATAGCAAATTTGCAGAGCCACACAATGAATTTTCACACATCTGTGATCAGAGCACCTACTTCCTCAATATATACCTTTTGAAACTTACTCTAACATTTTACTCTCATAGCACTTTCAAATAGATGCTATTTTTAGGTCCCCTTCTAGAGGCATATACCTTTTTTCTCTTCTGTTCTGCTTAAAGTCATACCAAGTTATCTATCTAAGAGAGAGTAAGGGTATAAGAAACTCAATTCTAGATCAGTAACAGAATTTCTGAGAACTAGAATATATTTCACTAACAAATACAGCATAAAATGGAATTTCATTACCAAAGGGAAAGGAAAATTTCCTTGCTTCTTAACAGGACACAGACCACTTAATGCTCTCAAAGCATGATAACAGTAAATATTTGGAATGATTTAAATAATTTGGTAGAAAATGTTTACACAGTCAAATTCCTGAACCCCTTTTGCACCAAGAACATTATCATTTGATAACTAGGTGTTTATACATACACAAAATTATTGAGAAACAGCTATTGTGAGAGTAATTTCATATATAAACAAAAACTATAGTCAGTAGAAAAGTAATCCAGATTTAAAAAAAAACACGCCACACTTAAACTTCTCAAAGCATTTGTCAAATGATATTGTTTTGTGGGGAGGGTCATTGTAAATATTGTATATTAAATAGATAATGAGAAAGCTGCATATATCCTATTATTTTCGTTATTGTTTGTGTCTTGCTGTCTCATGACTGATGTGCTAAAAGCTGTTTTCTTTTTGCTCTCTTTTACCATGGATCCTCTTGAAGATTTACAGCATTGTCCCCAGCAAATGAAATTGTTTTTCAGAGAAAAAAATCCACTGCTGCTGCATTTCCAACCACATCTTATCTGTTCTATCCAAGAAACAATAAGTTTTCTTAAGGATGAATTTATTAAGAGTCATTTAAAGAGATTGACTCAGAGTGTTTGGTTCTATACTCTGTAGACTAATATATATATATATTTACATAAGTATACATATAAGTTATTTCCATAAATTGGGGAAATAAAAATTATTGGTACAGTGATGCAATATTTAAGAGGACAAAAATGAAAAATTCTTCTCTGAGAAATGAAAAAAGGGCATTCCATTAAATTCCTGAGCAATGTATGTGATATTGGTATGTATGATTTTGGTATATATTATGTACCTACATGCCATACATACACATCTGACTTTTCCTTAGAGCTTTTATTACTTAATTATTATAAAAACTGAATTAATTTGATGTCTATGCCATAATTATTAAGCTTGAGTAAGGAAGGTTTTGGATGCCATATACTTTCTATAACACAGCAAATACATTATGTATCTTCTTTTGTAAACATAACTTTTACTGACATTGATTTTCTTTTTATTAATCTGTTATACTTCTTTCTTAGGTATCACATTACATCTTTCCCTTCACTGGAGAATCTACAATTTCTGTAGAAGACTTATCTTTAGCTCAGCAGTGTTTTCTCATTGCAACCAAAGATTAGCCAGGGCAGTTAAAGTTGTTTTCAGCGTGAATTCTTTTATACATTATGCTATCTCATCAGTAGCACAGTCTTGGAAGATAACTCTCGGTGGTCTCATTCAGTGGCAATTCCAATAGAGCTAGCAAATTAATGTGGGGTAGAACTTTTCACAGATCCCTCATCCATTACAGAACAATTTTTCAAAATATAAAGCACTTTGTAAGTCAAACAAAGTAGAATTATGGTTTAGTGCACTGCAGTCCTGAGTGCGTTATGGTTTATTTTTCTGGTAAAAAAATAAACTATTACTTTGACTAATAACTTTCATGGAATGCAGGAAAAGATTACCATTAGGTATTTCTTGCCAAAAGAAATTGATATCATGATACTCTTAAAGTACACAAAAAAGACCTGAATTTACTGGTACTTGAATAGATTTTTAGGCCTGGCATGTGTCATTACTATAAATCTTTCAAACATTCAGAGTGGAGGAGAATCAGTTTCATCTTTCTTCTGGAAAAAGTTACTGCTAATCCTCCTTATGCTCTGGGCTTGATCCAGGGAGAATCTGTAATTCTCATTGACCCAACTTCAGCAAGGACCACAGGAACTCTGCACCTTTCTGGCTGAACTCCTTTAGACAGGTTATCTGTAGTTAAATGTGTGCGTGCGCTTTTCCTACGAATGGAGAGAGAAGGAAAGAAGCGTCTCACTTAGCACACAAATCCCATCTTGTCCTGTCCCAAAGAAAGAAATGACTTCTCTGTAAAACTCATCAAAATTTATCTCATAGGATATCTCTAGGGAAGATATTTTAGTATATTCCTGTGACAGTGAGACCAGTGAAGAGCTTCTACTTGCTACTGGGTCAGGTCTTAGCATAACACATTTTTGGGAAGGTCACTTTCATCTTGAGTGAATTTCTCAAAAAAATATAAAGGTGAAATTTTGTTATGAATGGTCTTGTTTATCATTGTCTCTCCAATCAAGTTTCACCCTTGTACAGTTCCACTTACCCTGTTGCGATACAGAAAGCACTCAAGTGCTATTGAAAATTGTTAGGGATATTTAATTTACTACTTAAAATGGATTCAGGAGCCAACACTTTTTTTGAATGTTTTGGTTGTTGTTTAAGTAACGGTAGGATTGAATGATTGCAGGAAGCTGCTTATGAATGCCGACAGCAAAAGACACAGGTATTCCCGTAACACCTATATCCAGGGACAGCAGAACAGTATGAAAAATACAGAGGTTTCATGTATAAAATATCCATGATATAAAGATCAAACTGATTAGAAAAATAAACTAGTAAAGTACTAACACATTACTACCACTTTTCCTATAAGATACGTCTACATGCGCATGTAGAAGTCTCATCAAGCTTGTGAGAGTGGGTTATTGTCATGTATGAATATAAGAAGTGAACACTACAGAGAAACACTACATCTTCCCTTTTCTGCATACAGTATTTGTACATCAATACTTACAAAACAAATATATATTGACATAAATAGCATGAAAATTCCTCAAGCTTCAATGACACTTAGTAGCTTTGGAGTTGCATGATTAGCAGATATGGCTCTGATCCAGCAAAGGCTTTTAAGCACGTTTTAACTTCCACCCTACACGTTGTTCCTCTGAAGTACCACATTCATAGCTAAAGCTAAGCACATACTTAACTCAAAATCTTTGCTAGATTGAAGCCTATGTTATTAAAAGGAGAGTGTGAACTTTCATTAGAATTACAGAATGCAGAGAAATATGAAGAATCCTAATGACACAAGCAGTTTTCACAATACACTGTACTGCTTGCATGGTCTGCTATAAACTTACACAAACTAATCTTTCCACTTCAGAGTAACTATTTGAGCATGAAGTTTCAAATGCTACTAGTAAAACATCAAAGTAAAGTTGTAATTGCCAGTTGTGTACAGAAAGGTTTGAAGCAACTACAGTAAATATTTGTTGTCTTAAATTTCAAGTTTTATACATCAGCTTTGTTACTATGCTGTATAGTTTGCCAAGGTTAAAACATGGCTGAATATTTGCACAGGAAAAGTGTTGTCTTCCTTTGTTAGGGCTGAATCTGTATACTGATTACTGTTGTTTGAAGAATCGGTAGTACAGTGCTTTAAATTGTAACCTTCATAAATACTTTTACTTAAATAGGAACCTCAAAATCCTAAAGCAAACAAAAGCATGATTATATGTACAGCAATAATGCCCTTATCACAATGGGATAACAAACATAATGGTTAGTAACATTTGAATAGTGTAACAAGCGTGTTTATAATAAGATGCTTAGATAATAAGATGATTAGAGCCAAAATGCAATGGCCCTTTCACAGACTGCTTCATGAGCATACTAAATTCTTTGTCACTTAAGGACTTCAGAATAGTTTCTAGATCATTCTTCCATTAAAGCTACTCTTGGAAGGTAAGCCATTCCTCAGCTTTAATAAAGTACATTTTTCAAACTAGGAATGATAATAGGGTTTAACACAGCTTGAGGACAAAAATATGCTAGAGACAAGGACAAGAGAAGGTCTCTTAGTTCAACAAGACTTTCTACTTTAACATGATACCTCTCTGTACTTCAGTTCTCAGCTCCTGCTCTTTGTAAAAAGGTCCTGTTTATTTAGCATGATTACCCTTTTCCACTGCTTGCAACTTACAGGTTCATGGTTTTGTTCCTTTTTTATACCAACTTGCATAATTTTATATTTTTGAATGCTTTGTTATGTTAACAGTTTGCTAAATCTTACTGTTGATTTACAAGATGCTGGTGATGAGTTTCTAAAAATAGGAACTGTTTCATGAATGTAACTTGTTAAGTGGCCTACATGGTGAGATTACTGAAATGGTAAATAAAAATATTCTGTGAGGAAATGATCTCTTCCACATTTAGCTCAGTTGTTCTAAGAGCCTCCCGTACTACCACTAAGCATTTAGTTAAGGTCTCTGACACGATAAAGGTTAAACTAATTCACTACCATAAGTGTACTTATTTCATCCTAATAGTAATATGGTAGAATTATAAGCAGTAGTGATCAAATCAGTTTACTAGAGTTCTGTTGTCCAGATGCCTTCACGTGTAAGCAAAGGTTTTCACTTTTGCTGCAAACAGACGACATTCCAAATTCCATCATCCATCCATGCCCAAGGCAATCCATTTGCACTTTCCATAACAAGCTTACTGGATGTAGTAGTGAAAGTTGAATTGTCTGTATAGATTATGACACTACAAAGTGATTTGAAAGTTCTTATTCCCTTATGAATTGTTTTCTTAAGTTTTAACATGGGACCAATCCTACAAAATTTCAAAGCGAGGGATGAGGTATGTTTCTGGACATTGTAGAACTGGTGACCAAAAGGTATCAATGTTATATTCATCACAGTCTCAAGAAGGACCGTGGTTGTTCTGCCTGCACTAACATGATATCAATTGAGGTAAGAACAAGGAAGGCCTATAAAAAGTAACCAATAATGTAAGTTATTTCTGGATGCATTTTAATGTCATATTTGATTTTATTCTTTTTAGTATGTGCCATGGGTTATGACTTTAGGGTAAGATATTTTAGGGTGCCATAGCTAAAATGATGAGAAAATTCATTAATTTACTGTAGAACTATTTATTTTTACTACAAGTAACAGAAAATACATTACAAAAGCATCCAGTAAATGAGAAATCAGTCTGATACTATCAGAGAGTAACAAGGGACATGACAAAGTTTCCTTCGTATTTTGATAAAATACTTCACTTATTTTCCATTCACACTATATGTATGCACAGTCAACAAAATTTACCTTATGATTTCCCATCAATCAGTTTGAATATGTGGTCCTTTAAAAATCTGTCACAAACCCCATTTTCAGTTGCCTATGGACATTGAAATAAATCAAGGTTAAGGAAGTGAAAGAGTATATGCCCTGGTTTGAAGACAGTTGCTGCACATGAATCATAGAATCATAGAATCATAGAATCATAGAATGATTAGGGTTGGAAGGGACCTCAAAGATCATCTAGTTCCAACCCCTTGCCATGGGCAGGGAAACCCTCCACTACACCAGGTTGACCCAAAGCCTCATCCAACCTGGCCTTGAACGCTTCCAGGGATGGGACATCTACAACTTCTCTGGGCAACCTGTTCCAGTGCATCACCACCCTCTGAGTGAAAAATTTCTTCCTTATATCTAATATAAATCTCCCATCTTTCAGTTTAAATCCATTGCCCTTTGTCCTATCACTACACGCCCTTGTCAAAAGTCCCTCTCCAGCTTCCTGTAGGCCCCCTTTAAGTACTGAAAGGCTGCTAGAAGATCACCCCGGAGCCTTCTCTTCTCCAGGCTGAACAGCCCCAACTCTCTCAGCCTGTCTTCATAGCAGAGGTGTTCCAGCCCTCAGATCATCTTTGTGGCCCTCCTCTGGACTCATTCCAGTAGCTCCATGTCCTTCTTGCGTTGGAGACTCCAGAGTTGAACGTGGTATTCCAGGTGGGGTCTTACAAAAGCAGAGTAGAGGGGCAGAATCATCTCCCTCGACCTGCTGACCACGCTTCTTTCGATACAGCCCAGGATACGGTTGGCTTTCTGGGCTGCCAGTGCACATTGCCGGCTCATGTTGAGCTTCTCATCCACCAGCGCTCCCAAGTCCTTTTCCTCAGGGCTGCTCTCAATCCATTCTCCGCCCAGCCTGTACTTGAATATAGCAGAAATTAACAAATATGGTTATTTATGAAATTAATTACATGAGTATGCTGTTCTACATTCTACAGGAGATAAGAAATTCTTATCATAAGTACAGATATGCAACTGAGAGGCAGCTAAGATAGCTAGAGTTACGGATTATAGAAACAGCATAACAAGGATTTCGTTTCTGATGAAATATTTCTTCCTTGTAATTTCAGTATGTCTTAATCCAACATTTTTTAATCACTTATGTACAGTTTTGTAGAACTATTTTAAACTCATAGCATATCTCAGTATGTCACAAATCTTGTTCTGTACTTTGAGCCTGTCTCAAAATTAAGAAATTCTTCTGTAATAACAGATAATCACAACACAACCATGATTAGCATTCAGTCTCACCCTAGTGACAGAGCTTGTTCCTGCACAGAAAAGGAAGAAAGGACTAGAAATTACTAAAAAAAGTACTTTCTATTTCTTATTCCTCTATCTTTCTAAGTCCTTGTAGAGAAAACACAGATGAAAAAAAATCACAGCCAAATTAGCAAAAACTGAACCACAAACCAAGCCTTTTCTGTTTACATTTTGAAAATCATTTCCACCCAGTTATCTTTGGCTGAGCATGCAAGCTCTGTTCCAGTGAAACTGCGACATTAATGGGTAGCAGGCTTTTATTTTATTTTATTTTGTTTAAATATTTGATTTTGTACTTCCATTAGAGATTCAGCCATGAAATTTCAATAAAATTTATCACTCTTGAAAATGACATAAAATTAGTAAGAACTAAAAAATACCAAGTTTATAAAATTATTTTGAAGGAAAAATTCCTAACTAGTGGTTTAGATTAGTATCTTTAATTTGTGTGAGTCATGAATTAAGTCAACCACTGAAAAGTTACTGATAGCTAGATTTTTGCCATCTTGGGTCATATGTGTTTGATTATTTGGAGGAAAGTAAGTAATCTGTTAGCTGTCAGTGTGACGGACACAAAAGGTTGGCTTGTTGGGTCTCTGAGTGCACCAAGATGTCTTGATGGCCCTGACCAGCCTCATCCATGGCCATGGGCTCAGGATACTCATTTAAAACTACCATCCATCGTCTGGGAGTGCCAGGCACTGTTCTGGGCTCTGTCAGAACGGATGTCAATGTCACATGGCTGCTCTCATCTCACTTGCATGTGCCAAACTGGGCTGCATTCGCTCCTGCTCCTCCCTCTCATGACTTGAGTTTCAGTCCTCAAAAGCTTACTCTCACTTGAATTCCAAGGAAAAATTACTCTGCAGGGTGAACTGACTGAACAGTAAGATTGAGATGACATAGAGAAAAAAGTCGTGCAGTTTCTTTAACATCACTTTGTTATTACTAGCTGCTTGCATTAATGACTTTGGCTTTTCCCAGCTTTTGAAGGTGTGGAGCTCTTGCCTCAAAACATCAGCTTTTCATAGCTTTAAAAATGAGAGAATATTTTACATGAACTCTGTCCTACATAGGCCCTCTGTTCTACAGACTTTTCTATTTTATGTATGAATTATTTATATGTAGCAATTTATATGTATGTTTATACAGTACCAAAAGCAACAGAAGCCTGATCCGGAGGAGCAGAGTCAATGAGTGTTATGGCAGTCATGAAAACTTTGCTTTGGCTGAAGTCACACTAACACAAGGGATGTTGGGGATGGATCCTACTTTGGGGAAGGAATTCCTCTTGGACACGTCTAAGAGTGCCAGCTGCTGTTGATCTCTCAAAACAGATTGGGATACTGTATGGCTGCTGTTACCCCATGTGTACATGCCAGACAGGACTCTGCTAGCATGATGGCTAAAACTCTTTTCTTCTCTTTCTCCCTGGGTAACATCACAGCTCATCTCAAAGACAGCTGAAGAAAGGCAAAGGATTTTCTCAGTGCTCTGCCTACCTCCCTGCGTGGGTGGAACTGGTAAAGGATAAGCTGGCCTGGAATTTTACACTTTAATAGGAGGTTGAAAATGCTGGAAAAGACAGCATTTCAACAGTACAGTTTTAGCAGTAACCTTCACTCAGTACTCACACCTACACTCATTTGTAGTGCGGAGGAAAATAAACGGAGACAAAGAAACATGCATGGAGTGTCACGAACCTAAAAGAGAAGCCACAGTATTATTACAATCTTGTGAAAAGACCACAATGAACATTTATTGGAAAACTTTTCAGTTGGTTCTGGTTCTGAGGTGCATTTACAGTGGGGAGCAATTTGGAATGACAGTTTGTGCTAATATGTGTTACAGTTTGAATGTGCCTAAATTTGAAATAAAAAAGACCAGCTTCTTGCCTTACACTGTGTATGTGCTGACATGCCAAAGCAAGTTAGGGCTCCAGATTCCCTAGAAATAAAATATTTTTCTATTCATTTTTTTTCTGTGGAAAACTCAAGGCATAGTTTATTTATGCTGACTTTTTTGGAGAGTCTCTCTTGTACCTCTAGCAAGTTAGAAGACTAACAGGCAAGGACTTTTTTTCACAAGCTCTGTGGTGGTCAGTTTGAAATGGGAATCTAATAGATCTTCTTTACAGAGGTATAAATAAAGATTTTGTCACAAATATTTATGCAAATTTTTGAATAATTATTGAAAGTGAGATAACAGTCACTTTTGAAGCCATTTCTGCTCATAGTACAATAAGGTATTATAGGACATTTAGGTGTTATGCATTCTATATTTGATAGTCACTTCTCTAAATGAAAATGCTAATAAAGATACAAATATCTGCTGAAAACTGGAGTTCTGTTGAAAACTGAAGCGCAAATATATCTTTTATGTTAGAAAATGAAGGTATTTAGCAACCAGTAATCATCACAGATTAGCCATGAGTATGACGGCAACAGGGTTGTATTTACTCCTGTCTTTGCTTGTCTTACCGAGAGAATTAAATTCAAGCTTTGCCTCATAATTTCAACTCAGACCCCCCTCTGGGCATCAATCCCTGGCCAGCTTTATCAACAATAACAAAAGTCTGACAGTTTGAAGCTTGCATCTAAAAAACACACAGCAAGTAGAGATTTTTTAAAACCATTGACTTTCAAAACAGCTCTGTCTCTTGCATACAATCTTGATAAGGGAACTTTCCAATGAGGAATTTGCTAGATGGATGTTTGATAGCAAGGTTGTCTTTTCTAAGAAAAATTATGGTCATCTTCAGTTTATATCAGAATGCTATCATCTGAAACAAAATATGTAAGCGAATACTAAAGGTTTATTCTTTAAGAATAGTGCTGTGCTCAAGAAGATTTCTGATGTGCTCCAAATATGTCATTGAAGACTGAGTTCACTGGTGGCCTAAAAAAGTAAACATAGCTGTCTGTGGAAATTAAAAGCTACCGCTAGTTGATTTAGTCTGCTGATAAAATTTCTTTTCATCATTTGACTACATTACCTACATTCTTTATTTTAAAGTTATCTCTAGTGGACTGACTTCATTCACCAGCCAGTAGGCCAAGTGGGAAACATGACCTGTTGCCAAGAAGTTACTGTTTATGATGACGCTGTAATTGATCTGGAGTTTGTTAGACCCAGAGAAGCCATGGTAAACTTCTTGAATTGACAGTTTTCCCTACATTTGAAGAGAATTTGTACATGTATCAGTGTTGGCTTCCTGAAAATTTTTGACTGCCAGCGAACTGATTCGAACAATGAAAAGTCAAATCATCGTGCCTTCTTTCAACCACTCATTGCTCTCTTAAATACCACAAGAAGACCAAAGTTGTCAAATGAAGAATATTTGCCTTGTGATTTACAATTTTACTGGTTCTCTTTTTTCCTGTATGGAAATTTTCATAAGTGGTTTGGCAAACGCCTTTAAAATAACTGTGGTATTTGGCAGAAAAAAGGCTGCAGAACTTGGGCCTGCTGTTTCCATTTTAGTTCAACAGTGAGAATCCTCTCAGTGATATGAACCAAGTACAGAATTCATAGTCCAAAGACATAAGTTATTCGAAACAAGTTGAGTAAAAAGGAGACATGTGGCTCAACCCACAGAAATTCATTAGACAATGGCTTTCTGAATGCCTACTCCAAACAATTTGTCAAATCAACTGTTCGTTATCATGCAGCCTAATACTGACTGCGTATATATAAATTTACACATCAGTAGCTATAAAAGTGTTTATATTTATCACACAATATTGTTCATTAGACATAGTGGAGTATGTGAACACACGTGTTAGCAATTTATTCCCACAAAAATCATTCAGTTGTTCACATGGCAGAGGTCTGTGTATTATTAGGAGGAATCCAAATATATGCACTTACTTTATCACTTTTTAAAAGGGCAGGCAAAGGTTAAAAGTGACAACTTCCTGAGTTTTATTTTCTTTTAATTTCAACATGTATCACCAGAAAAAGTATTCAAACTAAAGGCTTCCAAGTGAAAGGCTAATTTTGCTGCTATTTCTTATTTATTAATGCTTAAAATTGCCTATAGGAGCTGACGTGACATTCTGTGGTTCGAATGCAATCACATGTTGCCCATATGGGACCAGCTTCTGAAACATCCAGGTTCGACTTCAGTAACAATATTTATGGACTCATGTCTCCCCTACCAGAGAGCGGTGGCACAGAATACTGTGATCTGTTGTCCCCAGAGTATTTCCCCAGACACCCGTGCTGACAAACTGCTTCAGGGAGAAGGTGTATAGGTGAGGCCGTGAGTAAGAAATGAGACAAGGTGAGCACTACGCCTATAAACAGCATGAGAGGACTGATAATTGGTGGTGGCCTCTGTAAATAACAAATGACCCCCAACCTCCTTGGAGGATTTCTTTGAGACACAGGGCCACCCCAAAGAAGCGTGTTTCTTACACAAGAGCTACTCCCATGCCTAGAGGCATAGCCTTACTGTAACAAATATGCAGAACAGAGGGAAAGTTCATCTTCAGAATTAATTCACCTCTTTCACGCGTTTACCTCAGGTCTGCTGACAATAGCGAGGACAATTATATGGGTTATACGGAAAGCCTCATTGGGATTTCAAAATACTAATTTCTAATGTTTGGTAGGTAGTGATCCTTAGTGAGCTACACTTCTCTTTGTTTTTGCATACTGAATGAGTTGATCTATTTATGTAAAAATCAGCTCTTGCCATATCCTATTGAGTCAATGTGAAAGCACAAAATGGCTGAGAGACAATTGGACATTTTTTTTAAAGAGGGAAGTGATGCAAAAGCAACTTACACTTGAGAGTTCAGTGTTGCAAAATGCCAAAGAGCAAAGCCCTTTACTGAAGGAAACAAAATGGTCTCAGAGGTTGTCCTTGAGACACCGTGACAGAGGCATCACGGTATGAGTCATCAGGGCATCACACTCAGGCAAACTGTCAGCATTGGTAGAGGTCTTGCAACCTTTCTTGAAGAAAGGAATTTTGTACCATTTCCCATTGTGCTGAACAAGAATTTGCCTGGAAGCCTTGCTTGACAGATTGGCCTCTATTCCCACTATGATTTGTGCTACTGTGAAACAAGAGTGCCTAATGCATGGGCCGTGGTATAATGACAGGCTAGCTTCAGTTCCTCTGAAAAATGATACACAGATGAAAGCAGAGGCTCTGCTCCACCTTTCATGCTTTTCATATTTGCATTTGGAGCGTACACGGGCGGGACCCCAGACAGAACTGACAGACAATTAAAAGGCCACTCAATGCAAGGAAGTGTATCTGCGTGACACATGACCTCTGCTAGCAGACAATATTGTAGGGCATAAAACAACGTCTTGCTATCAACCTGAAGTCTAAGAAGAATTATATTAAGCCCTGGCAAGAGGTTAACTTCTTTGCAGTAGGAGCTTTGTTCTGACTGTGTCTTTCTTATCAAAACTTTAGGATTCCTTTTTCCCCGAGGGAACTTAATCTTTCAGATTTGGGTCAGGAGGTATAATAAGTAACACAAAGAAGTAAACACTATAAAATTCTAGGGGGCAAGTAGAACACATTTTTTAGAATTTAGTTAAAGGAAATCCTGTCTTATGTGAAGTCTAAGAACGCAAGCATGGTGGACACAAATTGTCCTTTAAAAAGTCTGCTTAGAAAAGTAGTAAAATAAAAGATCTTTTTAGATATTTATAGCGCCTAATGGAAAAAAGTGACAATAAAAGTATTCTAAGTGTGCTGTGTTGTGTGGGGATTTAACATGGAGAAATGGATCTTAAGAGTGTTCTCATTTCCACCTGCTGATCTAGCCTTGTACATTTTAGTAGAAGTTCTACAGTATGTATCGTTATTGTTGTATGTATAAAATTTGAGATTTAAAAAAGTGATAGTTACATAAAGAGGATGTTTATTTTGGCAAAATGAGAATCTTTGAAGCAGTAAAATTACACAGTTCATTTCCACCAGACAATGAATATCCTCTTTTTTGAGAGGTTGGCTATGTACTGTGCAGGAGCATAGGCAGATGCTGTGTGGCACTTTATTGTTGGATTGCTAGGATATTGTTGGATATTTATGTTGCATAAAGGGCGTTACAGAGTAATGTTTGTAATGTTTTATGCCAAATGCATTATGAAATATTTGCAGTATCATAGAACAGATGGAATTTAAAGTAGTATTCAAGCTCAAATCTGTTTCCTTTGATAGTCTGCTGGAAGGATGGTTTTAAGCAAACGTTCAAAACAAACTTTCTAGGTATTTAAGATGTGCAAATATGATTATAGAAAATGCAGTGGAAAGTGATTAAACACATGGAAAATATTCTGGTTTTGATTTTACTTGACCTGACTAAAAGATAAAATGCTTGAAATGTTATTAAATCTTTTGTACCAAAGAGAAGAAAACATCTTGTATATTTGTGTCCATTGTATTTAATTCCAATGATTTTTTTTTCTTCTTGAATCTGTTGTCCAAGCAGAAAATGGGACACTTGAATAATTGACATACTTCTGATGTTTCATGGCTTCCCTAATCCCCATTTTGGATGCTGCAGGGCTACATTCAATTTATATGAGGATTTCATAGATTTCATAGATTTCTAGGTTGGAAAAGACCTTAGAGATCATCCAGTTGCTACAAAACTGTGAAGGGATAATTTTTCAGAGTTTCAGTTTATTTTGTTAATTTTTTCAGAATTTTTTACTGTTCTTATTGTTCATTCATTTAGTGGTTTAATTTGAATCTATTAAAGGCTTTGTTTAAAAAGCAATTGGTATTTTAATATACAAATATGAAAGCATAACAATGGAAAAAAGATTTTTTCCCAAATGCAGCAGTTTTCAATTTGCAAAAACAGTCGAATAAATTAATGTTGAATGAGAATTATTTCACACCTGTCAAAGATAATTTGCAATATTTGCCCTCCTTTCCTTTTCTGAGCATATCCATTTGCATACTTAGTGCAAGTGGGCAATGTGAGTTAAACCAGGAAAGCAAAAGAGAGAGAGAGAGAGGGGCTGCAATGAGAACAAGAACTATGTAATGTGATGTAAACTATGAACTAGAGCTATGTAAAGCTGCTAGGGGCAGGTTGGACCAGGAAATGCAAGTAGTAGACAGGCTTCAATTTGAGATAAGTGGCTGCTAAATTGTGTTTTACTACCATGGTGCCTACAGGTTTGTACTTTTTCTTCTAGTAGGAATGAGCATACTGTCTTCTATTGCGTTTTACGAATTGGTGCTTATGGGAATCTTCCTCCAAGGTATCTGCAAAGTATTTGAACTCCATGCTAAAATCGGATAGGGTTGTTTACAAATCCTGGTTATTATTGATAGTTATTTCTTGTTAATCATCATTCAGTAATAGTGTGACCTTTCCAGCACAAAATTATTTGGTGAGCCTTGGGGAAACTGCTTGCAGAGATTATCTTTAAAATAAATGTTAGCAAAGGAGCTGGCAGTACCTCAGAGCATTTCTGATATTTTATTTTAAGCATTTGGGATCAGGCTTTAGAAATCAGATTTCTTAATCTAACTGTGACAATTCATGTTTCCTTCTGTGTCTTCAATCTACCTTAATTTCAGATAATAATGGAAGCTAGATTGCTTCTTTGGGAATGGCAGGTAAAGGCAATTCTACTAATGTTATTTTAAAATGTGAAGACTAGAAGGTGGGAAGCAGACACAAGCCTTTATATCGATGACTAGCCTGTTCAGAAACAAGGAGAAAATATAACGAGAAGGCCTGGTGGTTAGAAAAAGCAGGGAGCACTTGCACCAACAGCCTTATGACTGTGAACCTAGCCTTCACAAAATTTACCTCTACATTGTGATGAAATCATCATCTGGAAATTAGAAACAAATAAAGGTGGTTTTTTTTTTTATTATTATTATTTAACCTCACACAAGGACACTTTTGTCGTTTTTAGTGTTACATCTTATGAGTGACTAGCATGACACTATGTTTCCCTAATTAGTATTGAGCACTTGATTGTGAATGACACAGAAATGTTCATTATGGTGGTATTTACTTAAAGGAGGTAACCCTATGCAGCAAGCAACTCTTCGAAGAATTAGTAAAGAAGGTAATAAAAAAGAGAATTCATAGTATTGTTAGCTTCGTTGCCCTACTGAGAAATATAAGATGATAGTTCATTGTACTGGCCCTTCCTTGGCCGAGAGTATTTCAAAATTTATCCAAAAGGAAACCTACGGGGGATCATTAAGAGAGGTGAGCAAAACTAGGGGAAATATTAAGGCACTTTAAAGCTTCTTTGGGAATTTTACTTGGTGAAATTACTTACATACATCTACCTGGAAATTCCTGAGGGAGTTTAATCAACATTTCTTCCTCTTTTCCCCTTAACTGAAATCAAGATCAATTCACAAAGCCTTCCTCTACTTCACACAGGAAACAAATGTGTTGACATGATTAGCGGTGTTTAGAACACCAGTTCTTAGAAGCAAGAGGGTCTACAGGCTGTAGCATTAGTCTATTAAGCCATCAAGTCAGACCCTTTTTCTACTTTTCTGAGACAGAGAGACACTTAAATTGAATAATTGTCATTTTCCAGCTTTCAGTGAGGCCAGAAATCACTAAAGATCTCATTTAAACTTTCTGTTCTAGTTCTCAAGCAAATTTACAGCAGAGGTCAGTCCTTTTGCAAGATTTCTGGAGGGAATTCATCATAACAGATGTTGGTTGTTTTGGTTTTTTTTTTATTGTAGTTTAACCTATCTTCCATCAATTTTTCTTGTCATTTCACCCATCTTATTATGACCTTCATAGGATAAAAGAACAGTGCCAACCATGCCTTTTCTGTGAGTATTATGCTTCTTGGTATATTATGTAGTTAATATTGATTATAAATCACAGTGATCTAAATGAATGCCTTTCTACTCCTGTACTTCTCCATGACAGCCATTCTCATGGTTTTATCCAGCTTGGAAGTAGTACTATTTTTAAATTTCTTCTACAGAAAGATGTTGAGTTCAGCTTAGTTTTGCTTTTACAGCTATAATAAAACTAGAAATAACCCAGACAATCTATTAAAGCATGAGATTATGAAAAGTTATTTTCTTCTCATTAAAAAGAGATCTATAAATGCATGTTAACCTAATTATCCTAACAATAGAGTTTAGCCTGGCAATAGGATTTTACACAGGCTGTGGCAGTGGGTCGTGCATTTTCAATAATTTAGATAAAGATCGATTTACCTTAAATAATAATAATAAAAAATATTAAAAACTAAGTTATGTATTAATGTAAAATAGAGTTTAAACATTAATGGATAAGTTCTTAAGTTATTATGTGAAGGAGATAGAAACTAAAAAAAAAATCCTGTTACAAAACCCAAAGATAAACAAGGGAGAGCAAAACAAATATATTAAAAGAAGTTTATGCATTTTTAGCAAATATTTTATATAGGTTTAGAACTTATGGAAGAGAATATCTGGCAGGTCTGGAGGCTGACAGCTTGAGAAGAATGTGGCTGTGGTGAAGGCAGGCATATTGTTGACCCTCTCCTCCTGCCAAGAACCTGATTAAAAGTGTCTCTCACTGTCCTGGTTTTAGCTGGGACAGAGTTAGCTCTTCTTTTCAGCAGCTAGAAGAGCTCCATGTTTTGGTTTTACTCAGAGGCTCGCTCTGAGAAGACTGTTGATAGCAAGCTGATGTTTGTGGTTGGAAGTGAAACTCCAAGGACTTTTCAGTGTGCCGTGTTCTGGCCAGAGTACAGAAGCACGGCGGGATAAGGGGGGAGCACAGCCGGGACAAGGGGGCCACGATTCCCCTTGTGATTTGTGGTGGAACTTAAGATTGAGGGCCAAACTGGCCAATTAGTATTCCATATCGCGCAGCGTCATGCCCAGTATAAAAGTGAGGGACAGCTGGAAAGAAGGGCTTTTGCGCTTTGGCTCTTTCGCTGCTTCTGCTCTTTTGCGCTTCTGCGCTTTTGCTCTATTGCCTTTTTTTTTTCTGTCTCTTCCAGTACTCCCACTCTCAGAGTACTAACTTTCTCTCCCTCTCTCTATTTCAGGGCCTCGCGTTCGTCCGGGGTTGCAGCTTCGGGGAGAGACGGGCTTTGCATACGAGGGGGTTGTGAGCATCTACTCTGTGTATTAAATCATCTGTATTAAATTGTTCTTATCTCAACCCACGGGTTTCCCGTTTCTCCTTTAATTCTCTCCCTCATCCCTGGGGCTGGGGAGGGTGAGTGGGCGACTGTGTGGGCTTTGGTTGCCAGAGCGGCCTAACCCACGACAGTCGTCATGAAAGAATAGAGGATATTTGACATCCATTTTTTTGCAATCTCGGCAGAGACTATCAGACAAGCTGTGCAGTTCCACCCAGAACCAAACACTGATTATGGAGCATTAAACACCATTTAGATGGTAATCTAAACTTTACCACACCACTGAGCTGAGATGGAGCTGAATCACAGTTTCTGAACAAAAAGTCTTGGCTTAACAAGATCATTTTCTGGAATTATACCTGTTCTAGTTTTCATTCATTTTTAATGTTTTTTTTTGATATAGAAACCTCATTCCTCTGCACTGAAATGAAATCAAGTTCTCTCCCCCACTTCTTCTTTTGTCTTTCCACTGACAATGTATAGCACAGAATAGTTTTTGCCATTCACATTCCAGTTTCAGATTTTAACTAAGGAAACACTATACAGATACATATAAAACAAAATTGTAGTATCTGTGGCACAATCACAGTAGTTTTTTGAGGATTTTTTTCAGTGAAATTCTGAATAGGTTCTTGAGTATCAACAGTTGTCGTTTAACTTAAAAAAAAAAAAAAGAAGAAAAAAAGAGTGAAAGTGGCTCAACCTCAATTTCTGCAATGCAAGAACACCTGAATTGCACCTTAGGCTGCTGAAACTCTCCATCCATCACTTCTCCTGCCTGTTAGGAGGCGCTGTTTCTTCTCCAGTGCCACAATATGTTTTCATCGTCCCAGCACATCTTCCCTCTCACTCAAACACCGTGTTGGATGGCCTGAGCACATGAGAATGCATATTTCATAATGAGACCAAGAGCATGAGGTAAGAGTAGTACAAGGCATGTGTATGACAATCAGACAGGAACACAACTACAGAATAAGAATAATCAACAGCAGCCTGAGGAATGAGGCTGTACATAGTAGTTTTCATCTGAAGACCTCAAAGCACTTTGACATGACTAATTAATTAATTCTCACAGCAGCCCTGAGAGTTTATAAGTATTACAGAGATGTTTTGCAGAGGAAGATCTGAGTTCCCAGGGCCATACTACAACCTCAGGGTGCTGTGAGGGTTGATGGCTCCCAGGGCCTGGGAGTGATGGAGCTCCCTAGGGTCTGTCAGGATAGGGCCTGGCAGCCAGAGCCCATTCCATCACCTCAACCAGTAGTAGGACAGCTGGGGAGCACAGGAGCAGTCTCAGCCCTGGGCACTGGACACCTCCCAGGTGATGAAGCAGCTCTTGGGGCTGGTGCTCTTCCCATCCTTGGTGAAGACTTTGAGGGCTTCTTCATGTGGCTTCAGTCCATATATGAAGTAGGTAGCAGAGGTGGTAAATTGCCCACGTTTTTTATAACAATTACCCAAAGACATCTTGTATTTTAGAGACCGTCACTGGTAGGCACTTCATTCATTCTTTCAAAACAAGAAACAACCGCAATGGTCATTTTTAGTGATGACAACTCAGACTATCGTATCTTTTAAACTTTATCCAGTTATTTTTCAAGTGCAGATTTTAATAGAATTATTTACTTAATGTGAATGCTCTCAATGTAATCTAATCCCTAGAAAAAAAAAGAAACTTAGATTTTAAACAAATATTCCTCTCATTCATTCGTGTTATTACTTGAAAGAATCCCACCACTATTTAGTCTAAATATATTTAATAGCTATACTAATTTTCTCAGTTTTATTGTAAAGAGACATAAGTGGAAAATCAAAGGTGAAATTGTTAAATAATATAATTTTTATTTTCCTCACTGTATCTGATGCCATCATCATATATGCTTTATACGTATTTTTATTCCTGGGCTTTCTTTTGAGTGAAACAGCAGTGACAAAATCTATATACAGCCATGAGAACATCTCATTCAAGGTAACACTGCTCATAGGCTGCATGACAGCCTTGTTCATATTTGACTCTACCAAACATGTACAGCCCACCAGCCTCAGACTTTTCATGTTTCTCCATGGCACAGCTCAGACTATTCCAGTTAAGGCCATGGTATAACATTGCTGATGTTAGACTGTAATAACACAATTCACCAAACCTGTTCTCCTATTTATGTCATAGGAGCTACAGATGTTCCACATGAAGCACAGCAGATATCAGACCTAGTGCTTGCAGTGTGGATACAACTGGTCCAGTCTGGGTGGGCTTAAATATATATGGCTTTGTTTGAGGTGGCTGGGGTTGCAGTCTTGGGTAATACCTTAAGTGGAGGTTGTGTGTGTTAAACAGAATATATTTTCACGGGAAAACTTATGGGATTTTGAGTAACTATGATACCTACAGGGGCCTGTATTTCCAGTCATGTTTGTAGGTATAACAAGCACTTTCCATGACTGAAATTGTCAGTTTATTGTGGTATTTATGGTGTGGTATTTTTATGGCATTTTTAAGTATAACACACTCACAGCTTCAGACGACCCTCAGTATCACACTGATAAAATACCCAAAAAGGCAGGGCAGGCATATGGCTGAAAGTACAACTACTTGGGGCATTTGCAGATGCCTAATGGTCCTCCCATGGGCCAAGTTGGCTATTGCTGTTCTTAGGGCATCTCAGGCAGTAGCAGGTTTACACCATCTCAGAGCCGAATGCAAGACCCCATCTGTCAAGAACTTGTATTGACACTGTTAGACACTGAGGAAAGATCCAGCAAAACCACAGCAAAAAGTGATGCAGACGGTGAGATTGAGCTGAGGAGTAAGGTACTATCAGAGAGGGTAGCATCAGTATATATATTGAAGAGTTGAAAAAAGGTTGAGAAGGCTTTTTTTGCAGGGTGCCATGGCTTTGTTGCCAACCACAGTATATTGAGAGAAGAGAGAGAGAATAGCAAGGGGCCCAGGCTGACACTGAGATAAAGGAGAAGGGAGATGCTTGGAAAGTTTCTTCTGCATAGAGTCTACATCGCACAGCATTATCTTTTTCCATTTAAAGCAACCTTTATTTCTTTGTGGGCTATGCCTTTGCTAGTCTCATTGTATGAGTGTGCCTAGAAAGATTCCTTATTAATAAGATGGTCTGGTACAAAAATACTGTGTCTATTAATATTCTTTCTTTCATTCTGTATGTGTAGGCAATGCCTCTCAGAAAGCCTCACCCTGTGGAAAACGCCTGATGATCGTGGTCCCATTTGTAAAAGATACAGGGTAGGAGCACAAGAGTCTGTCTCACCCTAACAGGATATACCTTCTATTTGTCTCTCTCCAAAATGAGTTCAACCGATCAGAAATTTAGAAAAGTTATCCACCAAAAATATCTGTTGAAGACAAAGGAGTGACATGCTTTCCTTTCAGAATGTATGCTTCCTTTCTGAGTATTTGCCTTATTCAGGTAATTGAAACATATATGCAAAAATGAATGTATTGTGTTTGATTGTATATTTATATGCCACACAAGCACAGTGAATTCAAAAATATAAGAAAACTGAGTAAATGAAACTACTTCAATGGGAACAGTATAGTGCTTTTAGTGTTATTTGGGTTTTATTATTGTTCTATATACTATATATTTGTGATTTATCTGACAATTATCATAACATTTCTCCTCAAACTATTATATAGTATTTGAAAGAATCCTTTAAAATTTCTAATAATAACAAAGGCCTCTTTCCTTCTAGGTCTCTTTATTCTTTCTGGAAAAATTTACACTTTTTAATTCTTCCGTAGTCCAAGCTCTTCCTGTTATGTGGTATTTTCTGCCTCATTGGAAATATATTCTTGTTGAGAATACTTTGGGAAATTATTAGGTTTCATTCTTAAATTTATACGAAGAAGAAAATTTGTAAAAACAATTTCTCAAAACTGACAACCTTAGAAATGTCACGTTAGTGTACAATGTATGGCAATAAAGTCTAACTGGATATTGTTGGTAACAACCTATAAAATCTACTTTCTAATGATAATGTTGTGGTGTCAGCTTTAGAATGTATGTTAGATAAAGTAACGGACAGAAGATATAAAAAAAATAGACTTGGTTTATATTATTTTCTCCCTTTCATTATACTTTATTAAGAATTCTGGATGTAAGAAAGAATTGCATGCCAATTTTATTTACACTTCGTGGAATTGGTTGTGAAAATATATATGGTACACTATCTTAATATCTCATGTATTTTGGTAATTAATCTGTAAGTATGGTAAAGTATGTACTCATTGACATGACTGAAACTGACTTCCCTGGTTTATTCATTGATTAATGCTCATAGATGAAAAAATATTTACTTTTTCTACAAGGAAGAATGAGAATTTTTCTTTCAGTAAAATGCTGGAGGTAAAGACAAAGTCTATATTATTTGTCTTTGTTTAGCAATGGTTGCATTTTTCTAATTAATGAGTAAGTAGTGCCACAGAATGTGTCCTTTTTTCCCTAATTAAAACACAGCAAGTTCAGACTATATCCACCAAATTTAGATGTTGACAAATTGTTAATTTGTAAATTGACATTCTGAGGAGGAAGGGATGTGAAACATTCAATTAGATAGCGGATCAGCTTCTCAGTTTTACAAGTAAGAATAACATTCTATTAGTTCATATTCTTTGGAAATTTGGCACAGTCATCTGAGTAGAAAAGAAGGAATATTTAAAATTAATTTTGGTGTTTCCAATAGGTTCAGCTTGGAAAGGTCAGATCTTCATATAGATCAACATTTATTCAGTGAGTCAGCAATGCTGTGGATGAAGAATGGGTTGGCAGGCCTGATGGGATCACAGTGCAGTTAGAAGTGCAGAACTACATCCTCCAAAATTCACAGGTGAGATATCCAGCTCAGTCATCCTGGTGAGTAAAAAATGCATCTCTGTATTTGGCATAACTGGCAGGGTGTGGGTAGGTAGCAGGGGTGATGTCAGCGCCAGTCACAGCAGGCTCCAGATGGCTCAGAGATGGATGGAAGTAGCCTATCAGATGTCAAAACTTAAACCCATCTGAGGATCACATGGCACCTCTGCTCAGACATATTTGAATGACAGTAGTAGCTGTTAGGCACAGGAGACCCAGGAGGAGACATGTGAGGGGGCACAAAAGGGAAAACAAGAAGAGATAGGGGAGGATACACGTGAGTGTGATGATTTGATGTGGGAGGGTGTTGCTGGTGGCAGGAGCTGACCACCAGATCAGACTCCCATCCCCCTCGGGGTTTGAGCCAATTGGCGCCTCTGCGAATTGCCCTATTCAGGTTGGGACAAAGGAACTGGAAAGGTGTGCTTTTGCCCAGGAGTGAGGAGAGGGGAGGGGGACACTGCCCCTCGCTCCCTGGCTCCCGGCATCTAGAGTCCGTGGGACGACCCACGCCGGAGCAAGTGGTCAGAACTCCCTAAGAATCCGAGACTGTGGTAAAGCCCGTACTGGAGCAATCCGATGGGGAAGGATTGCATCCTGTGGGTAGGACTCACATTGGAGAAGTTTGTGGATTTTCCTCATGAGTAGAGGATCCACTGGAGCAAGGGAAAAGGGTGTAAGGACTCCTCCTCCTTTAAGAAAGGAGCGGCAGTAACAACATGGATGAACTGACTTGCACCCCCCCATTCCCTGTCCCCCTGCGCTGCTGGGGGGGAGGCAGAACCGGGGAGAAAAGGAAAGGGGGGTGAGGAGGTGTTGTTTTTAAGATCTGGCCTTGTTTTCTCTTTATCCTCTTAAGTAACCGTTTTTGTTTCCCTTTGTCCTTTTCAGGCAACTGTTAATAAATCGTTTTGCTTTAAGAAACTGGGTCTGTTTTGCCTGGGACCATGATGGGCGCTCCCTCTGTTCTTGTCTTGACCCTCAGTCTTTTTATTATATATTTCTCCTCTACATTTCACTGGAGAAGGAGTGAGAGAACAGTCGTGTGGAGTTTAGTTGCCGGATCGGCCTAAAACCACGACAGTGAGGACACACAAAAAAGAGATGTGAGTGGAGACACAGGAGAACACACAAAAATGGGTCACTTGAAGAGAAATGAGGAGATGCATTTGGAGAAACAAAATGAAGAGTCATGTGGAACGGGATACTGAGGGGAACACACCTGGAGATGTACTCTTGGGATGAGGTGCTGTGTGCCAGAAGAGGGCCCTCTGGGGGGACTGTAGGTCATTGAGGACGCATGTTGGGGCAGGGACATCCCTGAAGTGACTACAGCCTACAGAGGAGCCCAAGTTTGCCCACAGCTATCTCCAGACACATGAGGGTCTATAAGGAAGATATGGAAATTTTCTCCCTTGTAGTAAAAGATGAACTGATCTAATCTATACACAACTGTAATGATTTGACAGTATTTTAAAAGTTCTTTAAAAACCTAGTTTTATAAAGGATGAGATTAAGGTGTGCTGTGTGCTTATGTTCCAGTCTTCCAAGATATAGAAATAGTCAGTCTTCGCTATTACAGCATGCAGTATCTCTTTTCTTTCTCCATGGGGATACCTGACAGTGATCAAGTGGTAAATATCACCTGTTCTGTGATAAAGTACATTCTCTGAGTGGAAAACTCAAGCATTTGGGAATTTTTCAAAGAAAAATATCATTTGGCTGATGGATTGTTTTTAAAATATTGGTTAAGTGGTTGAGATCATTGAAAGAAATCTCTGGGAGCAGAGTTTAGGCAAAGCCTTGCTGCTCATGGTTTTGGTGAAGTTTTGCTGAATGCTGACATTCTCTTTCTTTGTTTTAAAATAGCAACTGCTTCATTGTTCTTCTTAAGTGTAGATTGTGCCAATAATAAAAAAGTGAGTCCTTTGGGGACAGAAAGTTTTTCTAGCCAAAATATGCAATACCATAGCTGTGCTTCTCTGAAGAGGGGCAGTTGAAAAAAATCTCAAGTGTTAAGAGAAGTTATGGATTTGTTTCATAAACCACTAATTTAGTTAACAAATATACTTTCTCATGTTATTAATTTTGTAATTTTTTTTTAGCTTAAGCAATCAAAGGTAAAATTTTCTCAGTGAATGTTTTTAATGATCAGATTTTTGATAACTGAATCAAGATATAGTTACATATACTATAGACACACCCTTTTTGTTTCCTTAAGAAACTTGATTTTCTAGTGTTTCTAACTAGAAATTAAAAACAAGAAAAATGACAGCTACAGAACAGTTGTTCCACTATTATACAGGTGCTAAGGTTAAGAATAATCTTTAGATACTTGTTCTCTGGAGGGCTACTGCAGATTTAGAGCATTACAGAGATTGAATCTCGATCTCTCTCGACATTCACATCCTAGGAACCAATCCTTTGAGTGACATTTATGTTTGACTTCCTTCCTAGATAGATATCAGTAGCATCTCTTACAGTTTATCATCATCATTACGTGTGTACAACCAGTCTGAAATTAATAAGTTAAGGATTAACATATCCCAGAATGTACAGGGATATATTTAGCCGAACGTAGTTGACTGTAAGTTTTGTATGATGCAAAGGAGGATATAGCGCACCCTGTCACAATCTGCTTCTGAAGATGTGTGAATGTAAGTATATTTATGCATTGTGTAGCTTAAACAAGAGAAACAATTAATGAGAAGGAAGCACATAATTTTAATTAGAATTTCTTATGCTTCATATCAAATAAGAAATAAAATATTATAAAATAAAGACTTGGGTAATGATTTTTTTTCTGAAGAGAGGGAGAAAACTGTCTCTTAATCTATTAATTTCATCAGTAATCATCCCAACTTCAATTTTTTTCATGCTCTAAGTGTTTTTCCTCCCCAACTTTCTTTCCTCCTGATTTGCCTTCCTCCTTAGTATGTGGTGGTTTGTGACATCAAGCACAATACACCTTCAACACTGTTATAGCCAGTTTTCTGTGTTTGCTAGATAGTGAACACAGAGTTAGTGCTGGACAAAACATGGACTTTATTCATATGGTTGGTAAAATCACCTAGGAAAATTGAAGTCTCACTGTAAAACTTCACAGAAACAAATTAACCACAAATCCATACTCTTATAAACTCTTCTCATGACCAATTAAAGATGCTAGGTTGCAATCTTCAGAGCTACCAAATACGTGAAGCTTCATTTTTCTTTTCAGTAATAATAAAATATTGTCCAAAGCAGCTTTTAAGATAAATAGTTCTGAAGAATGTTTAGGTTGTCTTCAGGAAACTGCTGATTAATTATGATACCAATAGTTTATTAATTTTGCTTCTCAAGAGGAGTCAGATCTTGGAGAATGTAATTGTGATGCACAGCCTGTGTTCTGAACACATGGAAGTTTACATCTTTGTTGCACGAAGTCCCTCAGACAAAATTGTTCTTATTTGCAGCTGCTGTTTATACACGGTATTTGCAAAGACAAACAAAGCACTGTATGACTTCAGACTGCTGTGTTACAAGCTGGTTGTAACAGCATATATAATAAAACTCTTCAGAGTACTTAAGTTCTTCTTAGAATCATTATTAAAAGAATTTGATACTAAAAGATGTCTATAGGCTTCCTTGAAGTCTATAGTTTACAAGGGCAATGGAATTCTGAACCATAGTCTGTGGGCTATAGACGGTGGCATTAAAACAGTGCTTACTTCTCTCACAGGGCCAACGTGAATGTAGAATCACTGACTAATATTTGCAAAACAATGTGAGAACCTCACATAAATGGAATATAATTGTTCAAAGTATTTATTTTTGCCAGTGGGGAATATTTGTGACTTTGGTGTCAGTGTCCGCATCTTTTAGGCTCCCATATGTTCCCAGAACTCAATTAGATCCCTGTAGGTATTTTCTGAGAAAATATTTTAAGTTGGTAGAAAAAATAAAATAAACTTGTTTACTTGTATACAAACCAGACCTTTCTGTCAGTGGCAATGATATTGTACTGTAACTGTGGTGTCATAAGCATTAATGGAGAAAAAAACCTGGAGTACAGATTGTCAGGTAATCTTTAGAAACCAATTAAGAGAAGTTTGTCAAACCAAAGAGGCCCTAACCTACAGGGAGAGCTAATAGTTTTATTTCAAAGACAAAGTTACAGCTTAGTGCAGGGCCTCTGCAAACCATCTAGCTCTTGTTGAAATAACCTACTTATAAAATTCCAAGATTGTTTTGTTTCTCTTTTTAGTTTTGTTTCACTAATATTTTATTTTAGTGAAAATTTTGCTTGGCTAAGATGTCAATGTGTGTGTGTTTAAATTCTCCAGCACTGTAGATATAAACTTTCTCCCAGCTAATATCACAAAATGTAACAAGGAGTTAAGTTGGAGTCGCAAAGTCTGCAGTTCGTAACTTGACATCCTGTCTTTGCAGAGTCCACTCTGCAGCTGACACAAAGCTCTATTTAATGTGCTGCCAATCACTTTTAGTCAAGTACAGTACCGTAAATCCTCGAGTACTCTTTCAAAATGATTTTGTTTATATCTTTTCCCATTTAATCTGGTTTTCTTGCCATACAGTGATGTGTAAATCCAAACAAAATCATCACTATTGGCCCCAGGAAAAAAGTTATCCTTTAAATTGCTTTCAACGTCTGTCATAGTCTTCTTCCAGGAAGAAGCCAACTTGCTAAGGTATAAGAGAGAGGCTATGAAGTCTCTATATAAGCTTCAAATAATTAGAAATGTACTGTTAGATATATTTAACTAGCTAAGATTTGAGGGACTGAGGTTCAGAGTTACAGAAGAGTTTAGCTACAGTTAATAGTATCATTAACTCAGTTGTATTTGATTCTTTATATGACACCTTAGCTGAACTTTTTCTTACACATCCTCAGTTGTCCCTTACTGGTTCAGCTTTGCTGATACCCACATGGACTGTTCACTTGATTCAGTCTTCATCAAGCCCAGCTCCCCTCCTGGTTCCTCTTCCACCATTTTGTGACCCACTCATATAATCTTTACTATTACCTTTTTCTCACTCTCTCCTCTTCAACTGTTCTGTGCCTTCTTACAAGCTCTCAGCTTCCTTCTCCCTGCCTTCTCTTCCTGCTTTTTCCCAGTGAGATCACAAGGCTTTTCTTCACTTTACATTTTTTCTTCTTTCTGCAGGTCTCTCCCATCATCACTAGCTGCAGTGTATACATCTTAGGCTCCTGCTCTCAGCAAGAAGTAAATGTCTGAAATGATCACAACTAGGCTCACTTCACCTTGTACTTGATCTCCTGCTCCTTAGATCTGTCTAGGTGAACAAATCTTATCCAGGTTAACTAGACCCTACATGGACAAACTGAGCTGCCATGGCACCATTCTTCAAACCCTTTAGTTCCTTCCCCTTCCACTTTTTTCCCATCACATTGCTTCCAATCCATCAACTTTAATTTTCTCCCTCTTTCCTGATGCAATTTTACAGTACAGTACTAGATACTACTGTTCAGCAAAATGGTTCATTTTTGCCTGTCATAGGAAAAAGTCTGCTTGACTCTGCTTTATTCCACCAACTTTGACCTCCTTTTTATCAGTGTGCGCATTGAGAATAATGTTTGCAATTGCTGTTCAGTATTAATTTCTAATCGTATTCTATATTTTTTCTGACCCACTTCTGTATCTTCAATGCAATTGAAATTACTCTCATCTAATTTCCTAAATACCTTCTCAAATTCCGAACTCTGCGACAGTACTTACTCACTGATTTATTGTCTTATCTTGACAGAGCTAGTTCATTTTTTCCTTCTTGCAAGCAGGACTTCTCTTGATTTCATCTTTACTCTGGTTTTCATCTTTCCTTTTTGATTGATCTTCCACTCTTTGACTGAACAGTCTCTATCACCTCCTACAGATTTCTAAGAATGTCACAGAACCCAACTTCTGTTACCTTTTCAGTGGCAGTAACAGTGGCTGGGGCAATGACCTGCCCCTCTGTGGGATAAAGGTTGTTCTTTGTGTGTCTTCACCCCAGGAGTTTGACTTCCTGTGGGTTGCAGCCCAGTGAGGAAGGGGAATAATGGAGAAGCATCAGACATAGGAGTGTATCTGAATGCCAGCATTCCTTTTTATACCACTGTTCTCATCCTCAGACTCTTAATCAAGAATCAACTATACAACATGTTTTGAAAACAAACCCTGACTTGATTCCTTCTGACTGAAGGAAATACTGACCTACCTCTTTCATATTACCATCAATTATCACCTTCCAGATCCAGGTCAACTGCCTGGGAATGAAATGATGAAATTTTCCTTCTATGATTATCCTCAAACTTTTTCACAATGCTTTTTTTTTTCCTCCTCTGCAGTGGTAAAGAGCTGTGCACTCATGCACTCAGAGATACACACTGCAATCAGTGCTGGATGCACAGAGACAAAATCCTAAGGAGCCTTCTGGTAATCCTCACAAATACTGAGAAGACTACTTTTTCTCCATAGGTACTTCTCCACCTATACATCCAAAAATCCTTTAAAGAAATCTCTTTAGAAATGGTGGAATGCAAGAATCAAGACACACAAAGGTTCATATGTAGGACCAGGAGTGTGAGGTGCACAGTGGAGATCCTCAATCCTTTATAATGGGCGCAAGAATGTCATCATGATTTCCACTTCTATTATCTTCAATTTGGTCATGCCTCTAGTTATTTTTAAAAAAATTATGTACATTTCTAGCTGAATCTCCATGATACAGTATTTCCCATGCATTCACAAATCTCAGGTCCTTTTTGTCCACTGAATGTTGCACACATCCACTACTCCAGTATCTTTTTTTTCTTGTTCTGGAAAATGTCATCAGTTGACATCCACCTAGAGTGCACTGGAATGATAATTCTTCCAGCCACTCCCTTTTGTCCCGTATCTTCTTTCTGTGAATATTTCTACTACTTCCATCATACAACAAATGTTAATTTGGTGATTATGTATATTATATATACTACTTCTATAATTTCTTGTGAATTTACTGACATTCAACATTTGTCTTCAATTGGACAAGTCTTCACCAGCCACTTTTAAGATTTAAAAATAATGATTTTCATGCTTTTTATATTAGTCTTCATAATCCTCTGTAAAGCAACTCAATATCCCTACATTCTCAACAGGAATGATTATCTTTAGATTTTTTGTAAAATTATATTTTGCCAAAATGTCTATGGAGGACTTAGTAATTCATCTATGTTGTCTCATTATTTTCTTATGAAATGTCAACCATGTGTTTCCACCCATTCTCTCATAGATTTCATAGATTTCATAGATTTTCTAGGTTGGAAAAGACCTTAGAGATCATCCAGTCCAACCGTCCCTAATCTCCCATTAAACCCTAAGTAGTTCATCCATCCTTTTCTTAAACACATCCAGGGACGGGGACTCAACCACCTCCCTGGGCAGCCTTATGGACGCATTACCCTCATACTGTAATGGGTCCATAAAATCTCTGGGACATGAACTGTCTTTTTGGTTTGTGTTTTAAAATGTCTAACCTTAGGAGTGTGGGCAACAGATAGTACAAATATATGGAAATAATTATGACAACAGCAGAAGTGCTAACAATATCATCTGTGAACTGGTGATTTCAGAACTGGTTCTAGATCATGCTGCTAATTTTACTGCTGATACATAAGAACTGAATAAGAGCTGCTGAACACACATGTAAACAGAAATAGCACTTTTACAGCTGGAGTTTTTACCTTGGGTGTTTCTGCAGTAAGTCAAAATCTGACGAGTGTATTTTTATCCATGAGGCAAAGAGTAGTGAGATTCCTCAGCAAGTGGTAGTATTGGTGCTGAAGTGATAAACTCTTGATTGGCAGTGAAAATGTCGGCAAATTTTCCATTTCCAGGTGCTTTCATGATATATAGCTAAATGAAGCTTATCTACAGTCGTTAGCCAAATTTGGATGAATAACAGCAAGAACATTAAAGATACATTGGATTTGATTAGAACAAAAATTGCTTAGGGAACATCATGCTATGCAGCATTCCTTCAGTGGTATGATTGTACCTGGATGTACTACTTCTGATGAGTTGGATACAGGGATGGGGACTTGGAGGAATAATGTGTTCTTTTTGCATCAGGTGAAAGAGTTGATTTATCTCTGAAATCACCCAAAATTAATTCATAATTTATTTTAGGATATTATTGTTAAATTAATACTGTTCATAGCGGGAAGTCCATCTAATTAGACAGTGTACCCACTAAAAAATTGTATTAAAATTTGATATGGAAATAATACAATAAAGAAAATAGTTTAAGAATTTCACCAGCTGTTACAAGTAAGTTTAAAATTAGCACAGTAAGTATAAATAAATAAATACCAAGTAGAGAATTATCTCAGATTTACAATGCAAATTTTTTTGTCTAATTTTGTCCAGAAAAAATTAAAAGTATTATGTGAAGATTTTTTCATATATGAAAATTTTATTGAAATATCGATATATGGCTTGGTTAAATAGAAAATCCAGTATGATGTCCAAATACACATTTGCAATAGCTGATATTTGGTGTTAGATTACCGCTTTCTAGCATTTCAAAGGTACATTGGAGTCCTGCTGGCTTACTAGTCATGACTCTGTGTCATTCAGTGGTTGGAGTAACATTTACTGTTGATGCTGTAAATGCTAGCGCAACTCCAGCTAAATTCTATGTCAACTATGTTTGTCTCAACAACAGGTCGTCAACACAAATATATCTGTTTGATATTACAGGCACAGAGATTCATGATTTTCTTGATCTTTACATATATATGTATAAAATACGTATACTAACTATATTTTAAATATATATAATGTGTGTTCTCATTTTTTATTTAGAAGGAGACAGAGAGTAGGATCTCTAAGATAGGATGCAATTAATTCATATCACCTCTTTTTAGTACAACTTTATGATATTTTCAAGACACTTTTCAAGGAAAGTGACTTGTTTTTCATGTCGTTTACCCACAGTCTGGCTCACAAGCTTTCATGAAGTGCTGGAGAGAGCAAAAACCTTTGCTCAGAAACCTTATGGGGAGCAGGTTTTTTTCTACTGGATTCATATATTACATGAATATTATCCTTGTATTTCTATGCCTGTTGTCAAATTTGAATGATCATTTTTCTGTTCTTCACTATATAGCTTCTAAGGATGTGCACAAGGGTTGATCAATACTGGAGGGCATTTCATAGTTTATAGAGGGTAGTAGACGAAAAAGTAAAAAGGCTTGTCATCTGTAATGAAAGACATTGTAGTGCTCCATTCCTCAGATTTCATTGTAATTATTTTTTTTTCCATTGATTTCAAAATGCTGTAAGAAAAAATTGTAGCTGGAACACTGAGGTTTTTTTGTTCCTGATACTGATTCTACCTATGTTTTACCACCGGTTGTATGAGTACCTGGAGAATATAGTTTATCTTTACTGCGAGGTGGTAATTCCAGAATGCTACATTCTGTTAACCTGGTTTCCAGAAAAGATAAAATCAAAAAATACTTCAAGAACACTAAACTTCATAAACTGCAAAAAATTGAATTCAGTAAAGACAAAGATCCAGTTTCTCACCTTCATTCTTTGCAATTTTCATTGGACTGGATTTCTATTCATCCATCCATTCCCATCTATAGCTATGAGTTTCTGCTAGCAAATAATTTTAGTTTCAACAACAATAACAATTTTGGACAGCAAGAGCAATTGCAGTTACGTTGAAGATACATGCTTCTGAACACTTTACAACTGAAATAGATGGTTTTGGATGTAGACTGATCTAGTCAGATTTAGAGGTCAGCAGTCTAAAGGGTCGAGGTAATTGTTTTCCAGGTGACAGCTAAATGTCAGCCAGTCTCTAGTCAGATGTGGTATCTAGCAATAGTAATAATTCTATTATCTCTTCCTCTCCTCTTCTCTCCCTTTTCTTTGCCCCAAATGTAATCATAATTGTTCAGCAACAATAATGAACAGTGTTCATGGATGAGTCAATGGTAAGTTAATTTTCCCTGCCTTACAAACTTAGTAGTTTTGAACCATTACGTTCTTAAAAAGGGACAGAGTCTCTGTGTTCCAGTGAGATATGAAGTAATTGCTTGTAGCACATCCCCAGATACTGAACTTCAAATTATGACATTTTTCTACTTAGACAGATTTACTTGACACTCTTGTGGACTGAGAGAGAGAGAGAGAGAGAGAGGGAGGGATGCATCGCCATACCGAAGTCATCACAATAAACCATGTATTTTATTTCCCATAGTACCATCATATGTTATAAATTTAATACATAATTTTGGAGTTTCTCATAGATTCCATAGGAAGTTGCTTAGAAAATTGTTAATTCAAGGAATGCCTCTTTTGTGCTCTTCATCAGTGTTCTTCAAAATACCTCTTTCCAGGCTGATCTGTTTTGAGGTAAGTCTTGTTCTAGTGAGTTTTGTTGTATTTTGATTTCAAGCCTTTTATATTTTTTTCAGTATACATTGCTGTGTGTAAAATTATTTTCGTTCAGCAGTGTATAATTACAATATGATAAAAAAGAATACAGAATATATATAAAAGCATACACCTTTTTAATTAGATAACATTTTAAGCTTCTTCAAATATAGGGAAGCATGCTAGTATCCAATATATGTTTGATAGAATTTATTTATTCTTTCATAAGGGATCAGTGAATGGGTTTTATGTACTTCAGAAACACATAGTATGAACAGAACCTCAAAAAGAGTGCATTTTTAACAATTTAAAATAAAAGACTTTGCTTGTCCAGCTCTTCATGTGAACCCAAATTAGCATTCTGTGTTCATCTTGAGCTTGGATAGATTTGAAGCCTTTCATGTCTAAAACCGCATGATCAAGGGCAAAATCTTTTGCTAGCACTGGAATCTGGAGGGGGAAACAAGACACGCACACATGGCTTTATCACTGTGTGTTTTACTGCAGAGACCATGAAAAAAATCTCCATTGTGTTTTATTTAATTAAAACACACTGCCCCCTTTTGAATTTCTTTTTAACAAAAAATCCTTTCTCATTAAAAATGTAGAGACCTACGGTATATAGTGTCTTGCCGCAATGCTAGCTTTAACTATACTTTAAACACCTTACAAATGACAGATCCTATATAAAATAATTTGATAGTCCCATCATTAATTCTATTGCAGAAACCTTGCCTGGCTAAGAATCATGTCTGAATACCATCCCTCATGAAATATTATCTCTTGATTAGCTTGGATTTTCACTTTCAGGCAACGTATACGAGAATTATGGTGTAACACAATTGCATCTTTTTTTTTACTTTCACCTAATGCTTCTCATTTTTTAAATGAGTCACTGAAATTTGGTAAGAAGATAAGAGAATTATCTACTTCATTAAATACATCCATTCCAGTTGATCACCTACCAAAAATTGCACATAGATTGACCTAATGTTAAACACATTTGATCATGAGCACTTTTAAAGTTAAATTTGAACTTATAAATCACTGTGCCCCAACCTAAATCAGGTAAAATAGGAAAATTAAAACCAAAAAAGATAATAGAAAGACAGATGTAGTAGAGAACTGTAGAGAGGGAAAAACAGTATTGAGAGAACAAATATGACAGGGAAGGAAGGGAGTGCAAATTCACTATTTATTTTATATATATTGTGGAAAGCAACTTCTAAAGTCTATATCTGAGTAGTTCTGTACACATGCACATCTGAAAGAAATGAAGTCCTTTTATTTTAATATATATCAGTAAAAGATTTATCTTTATATAAAACCAAAACTAACCAAACCGATGGCAAAAAGCAATCCGAAATATTCACGTGTAAGGAATAAACTTGCATAGGCAACTCGGGGTTACATTAGAACGAAAAAAAGAACAGCAACTTGACATAATTTTGAGAATGCAAAATATTTTTCGGAAGTTTCAGGAGATAAACTTAGTAAAATTTTACTGCAGAAAAATGATTTTTAGCAATTCCAGCAATATTTAGCAAGATTTAATGATTCCTGATTTTACTGCTACTGTATGTCAAATATTGAAGAAAATCTATGTCAAAATTTAAAGGACGTTTTGAGCAAATATTGAAAATAATTTCTTACTTGAAAAAAATTAATTGGAACTTAACCTTTTATTTTGATCTTCTTCACACTACTTGTCAAGTGACCGCAGTTGAGTTATGTAGTTATGTTTGCAGAAAGCTAATTGTAGCATGACTGCTTGACAGAAGTGGAAAAACACATTTTATTGCTTTCTGCAGGCAATAAACCAGAAACTTATTCATAACAGTTTTAATCCTCCCAAACAGAAACAGCTTTACATGTCCAAAAAGACTAGTTCTGAATATGCAATATCACTCAGATTTTAAATAAGACAATTGATTTCAAAAGAGTAAGAATTTTAAATGATAAATGTACATGAGCTGAAGTATGCATCTAGAAAAATATTTCGTATGAATTATTCACTAAGAATACGATCCACAAAGCTGCTTAGAAAGTTTGCAGGGGTCTGAGTGTTTCAAGACAAACCTACAGACCCAATTTAACACTCTGATAGTATCAGCATCCACAGACATTGTGACTTTTCCTCTACCACCCCCTTTGACTATATGTGTCCCTCCCTTAGTCATGCTCGGAATGAGGCATAGGGATTTTGCACAGTGTGCTTCATTAATCTGCTGAACTTCACAACAACCATGAACTTTACAAGGGCCATTTTTTTATGGTAGCTAGTTCATAATTCTGATTTGGTCATTTTACCTTCTGTCCTTCATATTTCAGGAAGATCAACATCTGGAGAGGGAACCTGTGTTCCCGCGTGGAGTTCCGTTGACTTCAGTGGAGATTGAAACAAGCTTAGGGTAATCACGGATATAATTACAGGTGCACTGTAAATAGAAATAAATATTAAAACAGGATAAATTGTAGACTTGTTCTCCAGAATCTACTGATTGAAAGATTTCCTCCTTCCCTTCCTTTGGTCATAAAAGCTGTACAACTATCTTAGGTTTTGACAACGAAAATACTTTTAACAAACAAACAAAACAACTTGAATTGCTACATTTTGGGTCTTGGAAAGAAATCAATGTTTAGATAGGCTGACAGTGCTATTTTGAAAGATCTGGAGGTGGATTTAATTACATTTTTCACCTTCACTTTCTCTCTTTTGAAATGAGTAATATATCCTAATTTTTCATATGTATGTCTGCACAGGTTAATTGCTTTATAGTTTTCTATTACTTGTGACTGTGCACTGTTATAATCACCATTCGTAAATAAAATATCTATATGAGAAGAAATGTAATACTGCATAAAAAGGCTGTAATATTGCAAGACCTTGTTGAGCACACACAGCAGATGACGGAAAGCTGTCGCTCTTTGGGGGTTGTCTAAGTGGAGACTAACCAGGAGAAAAACCATAGGTAAACATTGCTCATTCTTTAGCACTGAGCAGAAATAAGCCTTGAAACGTTTGCATTGTTTAATTCAGTAAAGTGCTGCCTAGTAAAAGGGCAGCATAGAGACTGGAAATGGTAATACTTGAGAAGCTGTGAGCTTAGGCGCAAACCTCATTATGAGGCTAATAGAATCCTTCATAAATCTCGCTTACACAAAACAAAAAGAAACCGGCAGATGTCCAGGAATACTCTTAACACAAGATGAGATTCATCTCCACTCTTCTGTTCATTACTTCCTATCCAGCTTTTAGAGGTGTGTGGCTCTGTATATAGCATTGTAAAGGTGAAATACAGATGCACATACAGAGTTTAGGTCTGTAAATTTATTATGCTTGTTTTAGCCCATTCCTTGATAACCACTGCAAGATGAGAGAGGGCAGACTACTTTGTTGATTACTGCCACGCTTCTATCTGGCTAAGCGGGTGACATTTCTCATTACGCAGTTTGAGCATCTTTTCTTTTAGCTAATCTGCCAAGATCCTAGTGGTGAATCACCTTTGAATGAAAGCTGTATCAGATCAAGACTGACACTTCTGTATTTTTGTCTTTGGAGTCTTGCCCTCGTTTCTCACATTTGATACATATACATGATTTTTTGGCTCACTGCATCCATGCCCATCTGTTGCAGTGGCATTGTGCCCAGCATTCACAAGTTGGTCAGATTGTTGAGTATGATAGAGCTGGTGATAATTCTTGGGAAATCGTCTTCCAAACACTGGAATTCCTCCCTCTGGAAGATAAACTGAAGAATCATTATTGCATGGCTCATTAAACTGGTTGCAACCATCAGTTTTAGTGTGCCACAGAACCACTAAAGACAGGAGAAAAGGAGATGAAGGCTTCTTGGGCATTGCAATAGGGAAAGAAAAGACCCTTTACTTGGAAAGAGATCCTGTGATCCTCATGAAGGCTCTTTTCCTATAACTGGAGAAGAATGTCTGCAGACTTTGTTTGTGAATGACATACGTACACCTCAGCATTACTCTACATCATAGAGGTAGTTTTCAACACAAGGCCCACTGCTATCTTCACAAGTTGTGATGTTTGCAGTTTCACTTTGTCAAATACAACATATTTTATTCAAGCAGACAATAATTTTGTTTTATGATAACTGGGGACGAATCCTCAGCTGCAAGAGATGAACACAATCATACAAAATTAGTGTAGCCATACCTTATGTATACCAGTTAAAGCTATACCCCTTTGTATAAGGCTTTTAAAATTGTTGGGACGATAGCACTTGTCTCATCGGCAAAACTGAGTGCCCACTTGAACTCTAAGACAATTGAGGAGATATTTAAAATGGAAGATTTTTTTATTGCATTGAACACAGCTGAAAAGCATACTGAGAAAAATAGCCCTCATTATTTTTATTTTATATGGTTTCTTTGTTAGCATTTTTCAAATTTCTATGTTCAGGTTACTACAGACATCCGTAAAAACAACACAAGACTACACTTATTTATAGAATCATTGATTTTAGGCAGAGAAGGAACTATTATGACTGCCTAACCTGAGCTCTTGTGTAACACAAGACTAAATAATTCCTGTTTCAAGACACTGCTTGAAGTTTCACTTGAATACCTCCTGCCTTTTCAGTGTATAAAACCTATGAAATACTAATGGGTCTGGTTTTCTGGAGTAGAGTTATGTACTGACACATGAAAAAGGGGAAAACAACTTTTGGGAGCTCCTACACAGTGAAGAAAGACAGAAATGAAGCAATTGTAAAAAATTACACAAACAAAAACGACACGGAAAACCACAATACTTACACAGGGTTGTAAATGGAGCGGAGTTTGTTCTTGATAAAACAGATGTAATGCACACATACAGAAGGCCCCTTGCTTCAATAATTAAGGAAGGTGGAATGTGAATGCCAAAAATTTGCAGGACCAAGACATAGAGGTTCCAACTCCCTGCCTAAAATACAGGAGAACACTGTATCTACATAGGTGATAGTGACCGAATTGATGGAGCAATATTATTTAAATATGGCAGAAAATAAATCTTTTGTATCTGATGCATACCTGTATGATGTTTTTTAATAATACTAACATGAATTACTTAGATATTGTGATAGGAAAAGTACAGCCTGCCACAAAATTAGCAAGGGAGGAGAGTTCTATCTTAATTTTTTTTTTTTAATAAATACGTAAATATCATTTTATCTAGATGAAACTACCTCTTCGAGAACAATGTTTTTCATCATAAAACAAATAAGCTTACGGGTCATGCAGAGATTCATAAAATGAATTGGAAAATACTATGTTTAAAGGAAAGGAAAGTCCCAGTGTATGAGGTGACCAGACATAGTAATTCAATAGTTTAGAGTTTGAGAAGAGAAAGTGATCCCACAGACTATGACAATGAACTCTAACAGACATGTAAAGCATAATGGAGGGAAAAAGATCTCTCCCAATGTTGGGATAAAATGATTGAAAGTCTTAATTTATTGAATTCTTTTTGAATCTGCGAGATTGTCCATTTTCCCTTTCTTTCACACTTAGAGTGCATCATCCTGTTCATGGTGAATGTTCACAATTTAGTCAGATTTGTTCACTAAAAAGAAGGTGAGCTTTACATTACAAATAAGTTTGGTTGTGTTTTTTTGATGTTGAATCATTTATTTTGCTTCTAAAGTAATTTTTCCCCTAATAAATGACAATGCATTGGTGCATCGAATTGTCGGTGCTTACAGTGAGAAGACTAGGACAACCAAAAATATCTGTCAGTAAGAAGAAAACAGGTTAAAGGCTTTAAATACCTGATCTTGATCAAATGGCATTGACGAAGCTGTTTACCCAGCAGGCCAGGAAATCCTCAGAGACAGGAAGCAAGTCATGGAATCCTCTTCTTAAGACAGATGAATAAATAAGTTTATTTCCCAAATTTTGCGCTCAGTGATGCCTGTTCATCTGAGACAGAATTTGGCCTCATAATGAAAGATTTTATGTAGAACAGTCAAAATTAGTCTAAGTTTTGTGCCCTTGGTCAAAATTACATTCTATTTTAATGCTTCATCATAATTTATCATTCTAAATTTGCTACTATATACTGCGTGCTTCCTGAAAACAACCAGAAAAAAAGAAAAAGGAGGCATTTTAAGAGTGGTATTTGTATTTTGGACAGACAAAATTCTCATGCCCTCCTACAAGTAACTACTCATTTAACTGATTTTTAAAAATTTGCATGTCTTCTGAAATAATATAGGTGAAAGGATATTGGAGCATGTTTTATCAATGGACAGTGGCCAACTCTGGGTGGCATAATTTTTCCCTCTTACAATTCACAATTTTATGCATTATATTTTTCTTTTTAAAAACCAACAACATTTAAAGTATTGTATTTTAAACATTCACACCAAAGTTCCTTTTGTGGCAAGATTTGCACCTTTACAAGAATTTGTCTTTTCTAATGTTATATCCTCTATGTAGAGAACTTCTTCAGAGAATTCAAATCCAAAGCTGTTACAATGGCTTCAAAACCTGAGAGTGAAAACTGAAAATAAAACAAGTTAGTAGGGACAAGGAGAGGGAGAAAAGCTTCTGTAAAGAACTGCTTTTGACAGAAATGAAATTGCTATCTGAAAGTATTTTTATTATGCTGACTCAAACTACTAGTGGCTCACTCAATCAAAAAATATTTCAGTACTTTCGTGCCTTCTACCTTCAGTGGTCACACCAAACAGTTTGTACAAGCCAGCTCTCAAGCGAAACTTTTATGTCAGTTGTGATGTCTCACCTATTCAAAATACCACCATGAAACAACAAAAAGAATCACATTAACATACCACTGTTTATGCAGGGATACACAAGGTTCTCAGAATTACTTCCCTTTGACTTCTAATATGAGCATGTCTATCACCTCAGCTGCTGTAAGTCATTGTAGCCTCTGAATATTACTTCTAGTACTCTACATTAGGGAAGATGGAAGACAAGCATTATTTTTTTTGAGAAAATGTTTCATTCCGAATGCCAAAATAGTGAAGGTCATAGAGTAAAATTTCTGTTTAAGGGAGAGATATCACAGGCACATATATGTGTTCAGCTTTACAAATTCAAATAGTTCTTAAAAAGTGACTGACTCAACTGTGTTTTGATAAGACTGAAAAATATACTACAGACTATGACTCTGGAGACAGTTTTTCTGTAGGAAGAATCCTGAACTATCTAAAACCTCTAAAGGATATTGCTCTATTATGCTGCAGTTGCTGGACCTTTTGAAAGGTAATGCTAACTCCTTTAGGAAAATCCCCCAACTATACAGAAACAGTTAAAAATATATATTCAAAAATCCATTGTTAAAGATCAGCATCAATTCTCACCTATTGTTTCAGGATATGAAAAATCAAACGGGCATTATTTGAAGTCTATCGATGCAATCCTAACAAGTGATATTGGGATTTAAAAAACTTTATTTAACCTTGAAATAATTTGCTTTACGCTTGATTTCACTCCAAAATACGGCTATTACAGTCAGAATTTTAAATACAGGGTGATAAATGAGAGTACCTGGAGATCTCTTGGGTATTTCCTTACATTGCAGCCTTGGAGATGGTGTGTCTTGGACCAGCCTTAAAAAGAGCTTGGTTTATGAAGTGATTAATAAATTTGCTTCCTTTTGATTTTTAATCTTGAAAGAACAAAACTAATCTGTAGTGAAAATTGTCACCTTCCTGTTTCTAGAACACATTAAATGTCTGTAACACCTTACAATGACAATGCTTCTGATTTTTCCCTGCTGCTGTTAAAAAAGTCCATTCATCTGGGCTAAAGCATAAGACTTTATTATATTTTTTCCCTCATCTGTCCTTCAGTTAATAAAACCATAGGTGGTAAACCACAGTGTTTGTGTCCCATTTCTCTGTACAATATGTGTGTAACTGTAGTGGTGCAGGGAATAGTCAATGGACATTAACTATGTTAAACAAAAAGCATTGTACCCTCAAGCATGAACCACAGATTCCCACAGAAATTCTCTAAAACAAATGTTGAGTAGATTTTTGTCTTCCTGGCTATTTTGTTATCTCTGTAGTAAGACCCTTGGTTTTTTGGCGGTTCTGAACAGATATTGTGATAGACACCATGGTAAACAGCTCTCTTATTGTATTTTGTACTAGGATATTGAACATTTTCCTGAGCAAAGTGCAATGTGATGCCAAGTATTTCCATCCCCTGCAGCTTCTTACAAAGGGAACCAGTCCACAGCTTGCTAATAGAGATGGAGGGGCTCTTCCTTGTAAGCTTTCAAAATAATCCATTTTAAAAGACTGTTTCAGCATAATAAATGCTTGGTGACTTGAAATCCCAGTGGGTTTTGAAGAAACAAATACTGTACTGTATATACCGAATCTGTACAATCTGAGCTTTGCACTTGAAGTACTGTAGACGTGTCCTTGCACTGATAATAACAGTCTTTTCAGGTACAAAAGAACTAATTTATAGTTACAAATAAGAAACCAGAATTAGCTATGATTTAATAGTTCTTTATTCATAGCATGCTTTCTACCGTTGTTATAACGAGATATATCAAACATATCCATCCCATAGACACAGCAGATGTGTGATGTGCATAGAAGGAAAAAGAAACATGAATTAAAGAAACGTTATGTTTGTATCAAGCTTATGCTGTTTAAGTATTGCAACTGTGGTTGAAGTTTAATGGCTCTGTGTGCGGCTCTGATTTTTTTTTTCCTCTCTCTTTGTTAGGTTAATTCAGCTTCAATAACAAGCCTTTTCTGTTCTGCTACCAAATACCTCCAAATGTACAGCAAGGGAAACTGGCATTTCAAATTAAGGGAAACAGTGAACCAAAACAAGAACACAATAAAAGAAAGAGCAGGGTGATACATGTAAATGATGTACTCACTGGGAACTAACAGCGGTAGCTTGCAGTGAAGGGATTTAGTTCTCTGTTAATTCAACTGATAGGGAAACAGGCGTATTTGGGAAGAGGCTTGGCCAGGTTCCTTAAGCTCACAAAAGCCTTAGTGGTTACATCATAGGGGGGGCTTTGGGATTTTTTAAAATCTTGTTACTGTAGTTAGTCTGGTAAAAAGAGAAATCTTTCACTTTTATAAAATGAAGATACTCTATCTTTTTTGAAATTAATCTTTTAATAACAATCATCTATCAGTTGAAGCCACTCGAAGTACTTTCATTTTAGCAGAATAAAGAGTAAAACTATCTTTCTTTCTGTAATTCTGCTACCAGTGGTCTTGTACGGTTCTTTTAGGAGTCCAGCAGCACAGATTGAGGGTACAAAGTCTGACCAAGGGAAATGTATTTGTTGGCCTGCTTACTGTATGCGAGTTTCTTCTGCATAGTAACTGCTTATGGTACCATACTGGAGAGGGATTAAGATGTTTTATATTCTGTGTGTGCATTGGAGAGGATGTGTTTTACCTAATCTTGTTTAGCCACCATGCAGACAGCTTTGAGGCTTTTTTTTATCCCAGTATCCTTTAAAACCTGCAGATCTTTGGAAAGGGAAGGTATTTCCATTTCTTTCGTTTGCTTTTCAAAAGTACAGAGCTTGGCCTTTATCTTGAGAAGCAAAGAAGAAAATACTAAGCATGGCGTTCCTGCCTACAGGCTTGGTACTTGTTAAATGTTTTGGGCAATTAAATGTAGGTGGGAAAGATTGAATTGCTCTCAGAAATTTGTCTTCATTTTTTGTATGAAAGCAGAATAATATGTTCTCAAGTTCTTTGATGCTAATTGGATAAAATATAGGTCTACAGATCCAATGTCCTTGAAAGTATAGCAGATGTTCATTGCTTTGCCTTCAAACAGCCACGTCTGGCTTCTTTTTCAAAGCAATGTCTTAATGTTGAAGGACTGACTGTGGGTTTTTTTTACTGAGTACTGTGTGAATGCATAGGTAGAAAGAGGGGTAGGAAGAAAGTGAAATGATCACCTGAAACTATGGGATTACTTTTGAGAGAGGAAACCTGTTGCCAAAGTCTGAGATCTTTTAAAAATCTTCAAATGCACCACAGCTATTTGAGCAAGGGAAGAACTGCAAGGATGCCCAAAGGGTTTGCAGGTCTTGAGAGATATCAAGGTAGCAAGTTAAAGAACTTGAAAGTTTGGAAGGATGCTAGAGGGCTACAGATGCGCTAGGAAAGACAATATGATTATTAGAACGCAAAAAGGTAACTAGCTTGTTTCTTATCTCTGCTATGTTGCTGCAACCACAGTAGCATTTTTATTATTCTCATACCAGATTCTCACATTTTTAATCCTTTCTTGGGACTTGGTTCTGTTTTTTTGCCGTCCTTATATTCCTCACTAAAAGTACTGCCAGTCTTTGTCTGGGAGACATGCATCTATATGCATGTGACTTCATATGTTCATAATGAAAATGATAATATTTTTAATTACAGTGTGGTAAGGCTGCAGGTAAGTCATTGGAGCTCTAGGTGAAAGACTAGGTCACTGACTATTCCCTGATCTGAGGTTAGGCTACGTGGACAGTACAGGAGAAACTGTTGGACATGAGAAGGTACCGGACGTGATAGATTACGGTGTTAGAAGATAATAATAAGTTACAGATGGCTGGATTTCATGAGTTACAGGGAGTTATATGAGAAATGGCCAAAACCAAAGAAAAAGCAAATTGGAGTATTGGGCACTTGCTGGGCAGTAAAATCTTGCAAGGCCAACATCCCTTCAGGTGGTTCCATCAATAGTACCACAGAAGGTCAAGATCACCTAGGTAACAGTATCAGAAATTTGGGTATGGATGTAGCAAAACTGGGATCAACAGAGAAAGGATAGTTAGGGATGGGTTGTTTGGAGAAGACTGAGACAGAGAAAGGGACGTTAAAGGGAAGAGAAGAGGAAGATCAAGTAATAGGAAAAAGGACAATAAATTGCTCTATGTGTTTCATTGATTCCTGTTCAAGGTGGTATATGAGAGAATGTTGAACTCTCTGGGGAATGTTTACATACTGGCAATACTAAATGTTTTATATATATACTAAATATTTTATTTATACACTAGCTATTCACAACTTGTTATCAAAGAGTCTTTTGGGTTTTAGCAGAATCCTAAAATAAAGCTGCAAAAGTGAGTTAAAGAGAAAGACTTGACTTTAGGTACATTGTCCTGAAGTTTGTAACTGCTTATGGATTTTCTTTCTGTCTTATCAGATTCAGATTGGAAGTCCATTTGTTACTCTAGATTGAGTAAGGTTTGTTTCATCAAAGTGAGTACAGATGAAAATGTTTATTTAACTGCTAGCTTATTTCAAGAAAGTTTTCTTACTATGAAGTCATTCACCTCTACCTTTTACCTAAACACTGAAAAATATATGCATTAGAAAAAGATCAATCCAAGAGCCAAGAACCTATTTACCAGGAAATCAGTGAAATCCCAGATAAATTAAGGCTGACATGGTGTCGTGAAGTTACAGTAGGAAAGTTGCAAGAGGAGTCACTGTATGCTGGTGGAACTATAAAAAACCTCTTAAAGGGAAAACCAGCATGAGTGAGCAAAGAGAGAAAGCCCCAGGCATCCAAACCGGATTAATAAGATAGTAGGAGAAGAGGACTACAATCAAGAAGTTCTTTAGCTTCATAAATGAGGACATAATAATAATAAAAAAGTGTAAGTTAGGGCTGGAAATCACACTATAGATCAGTAAATTCATTTCTATGGCATCAGTCATGTCCTAAATTCTCTCTCATAATGGATTTAAGCTCTATATCTTTTTATTGAGTTACTGGAGAGACTTGTCAGTTTCATGCTAATTGAGAGTGGTCGAACACTGAAATAGATTGTACAGAGAGATTGTGGTGTATTTCTCCATCAAAACATTCAAAACCCAACTAGACAAGGTTCCCAGCAACCTGCTCAGACTGACTCTGAGTTGAGTAGTTGGATTGGACTGTATTATCTCAAGAGGTCCCTTTTAACCTCAATAATTCTTTGGTTGAATTGTTTTATGTTTTTTTTTGTCCTCATTGCTCCTACCATTCCAGAATAGTACCAGCTCAGATGAGTTGATGATTTGTGGTTCCTTTGCTCAAATTATTCTGAAATGTTTACTTTTTTCTGAGGTGGATTAATAGAGAGAGAGCAAGAACATCCCTTACTAGATTTTGTTTAATATATTAACAAACTAAGCTCTTGTAGCATTGTGTCACACAACATGCACAACACCAGCTTCATTGTTTGTGTCTCTCTTTTCACTTTAATTCCTCTTTCTTATGAACAAATGACCAAAACTGAATTAATCCCAACCCTCACAGTTTAATTTACAATATTCCAAGTCTTGCTTAAATCCTTTATTGAAATCTAACCAGATATAATCTATGGCATCTGCTTTCTGAAAAAAAAAAAGAAGTTATAAAAGAGGGACATCTAATCAGCTCGGCATAATCTGTATTTGCAAATCGATCTGGCATTTTATTTCATTTATTATTGTATTTCATCTCGTAATCTGTTTCTTTCTATGTCTTTAATTATTCTTCCTTTCAAATACCATTCTGAAGTCTTTTGTATTATTGAGATAGACCAACATGGCTGGACATGCTATGGTGTTGTGACTACATCACAAAATTGGATCTAATTATTCCTTCCTTTTTTTTCAATATTTTTTTAAAGAGGATGTCTATCAGCTGTTGTGCCAGAGGAAAGACAACAATTATTTCTTCCTTTCTATGCTGGGAAGGTGAAAATCTTCCAGGATGATGCTTACTGAGATTGATGGAATAGTGGCATTAATGACCCAATGGCTCTTATCTTTCCTCAATGATTTACCATATAGCAAGGCATACGTATGTTTTTAATGAATTATTGTTAGGACACAAATTCCTTCTTCATTGCTCCTAAGTTACGAGCAGATTTCAGGAGGTATTATGTGAAAACACACTCAAAACTGTTTGGGGAATTTAATTGAATTAGCATGAGAGTGAAAAGTCTCTCTGGAAACTCAGCCTAAAGATATAGTTCACTGTCTGTACGAACACAGACTTCTACAAACAGCGGACAACTCAGGGATGAGAATTTGGGCAGTGCATACGATTTCTAGGTACTAACAGGGAAAAAAGTTACATACAAACAACAGCACTATTTGCATGAACTCATGATAGAAGAAATCCCCAAAGTATTCTGAGCACAAATATTATAAGCTACACTAGCATAGGGATGCAGTCAGTCTGCAAATTGTGGGTCAGCTGTCAGTGATGGCAAAGCTAGGAGTTCTCTCCATTAACAAGATGAGTTTGTGCAGTAATGATAGAGGTATGATCTCAGCTCTTAAGAAAAGACACTCTTTATAAACCTATTTTCCTGATAAGTGAAACAATAAGGTTCTCTTCCTAGGAGACTAAACCGGCCTCAAAAATACGTCATGCTATTTACAACAAAGGATGACAGAGGAAACGCAGAAATGCAAAGTATATGAAATACTAAGTATCAAAAAGATCAAAATGACTGCTACCACATGATGTTGAGAATAAACTCATAAGATAGAATATTATTGAAAGAAAGGAAAAGCAGGAGAATTTGAACTCAATATCTATGAAGGAAAAAGGTGATGCAAAGAAAGTTTTTGCAAATTGGTATTCTATGTTGCTGCTTAGCACCACCTTCTCTTTAATATTCAGAAACAGGTAGTATGCAATCTTTTTATCATCCAAAAAGGATGAGTTAGGTAGTACCTAAGAACTGTAAGAATGAATTAACACAAAAATTGTCATTGATTTGTCCGTTATTTCTGTAAAAACCCATATGCATTTAAACTACTTTTTTTTTTTTTTAGTTTCCCCTCCTGGCCTAGTTTGAAAAATTTAACCTGATAGAAAAGCAGTGAGTTGAAATGTCTGGGAGAGAGAAATACAAAGTGCAAAAGACAAGGAAAAACACTGATTGAAAAACACTGGATTACATGCAGTGTGCTGAGAAACCTCCTTTCAACATCTATATCTCAAATATGGAGCAGTCTTCGGGGACATCTACACAAAGGTGAGGAGATTGTAGCTAAGCTTGTCTTGAGCAGAAATCAGCTTTTCTTTTCTTCTTGTGTTGTCATAAGATGTTGATACCAAAGAGCTAAACTATTAAAGAAAAAGAAAAGTAGACAGGATGTTGCCCTGCAGAGAGGAAAAAAAAAACCACAAAGTGTAGGTTCTGCCTGACATATGTAAGAAAAGTCGAGATCCTGGCGAACAAGTACACCAAACCGAACATGCCTTTCTAATTGTATCTTTTTGAAAATTAAATGCTCAGGGATAGTATTATCTTGGCTCCCACTGTAGCTTGTGGTACCCTGATGGAGTAAGAAAGGAGGTGTAAACACAGTGTCTATCTTTCTCATCTACACGGAACGATGGGTGCATATAAGAGAATTGAGATATGTCTCCATAAAGATACACAACAATAAACATGCTTTTTCAGCATCTTAAGACTCTGAATATCCACAGGTCAGCTTGGGAGAACCAAAACTGTCACGTTGGAAGGAGCAATGCTATTAAATTTGTATATATTGAAATGGAAATCGCCTTTCTTCCTGTTGTAAAAACAGTCCTTCCCTGGACAGGCACAGATTTTTGCTGTAGTAGGACAGCAAGAAAAACATTTAAATTAAAAAGTAATGCCTAAGGAGTGTGAGATTTAGGGAAAACTTATAAGAGACTTAAGATAGCATATAAATCTGAGACTATGAACTATAAGGAGGAAGAAATGCATCTACTTGAAGAACGGTGAAGAGACCAGGGAAATAGCAGCATTTCTTTAGATCAAAACCAACAGAAGTCACATTGGTTCTTGGTTACTCAAGAACAGCTCAGTTGGATGACATATTCTGGCAGTGGTGGAAATAGAGATTTAGCTTGTATGAATTGGCTTTGGTTCCTCTGAAGTGACTGGAGATAATTGCACATTTAAATCTACTCATGTACTTTTCCCTCAGTCACAAGCGTGTTGGAAACTAGGCTCTAGGAAAGGAAACATTACGATGTACATTTTCTGGACCAGCATATCTGTCTGACATCCTTCAAGGAGTCATACATCACCACATTCACCAGAGAAACGTAATTATACAATTATGGTGATGAAAATAACATCAGCACTTGTCCCGAGTAGAATAAAACTTTGAAGGATGTTATTCTTGCATAGACCTCTGTGGGATTGCTGAGTGAATATCAGTCAAAATCTATGCAATAACATAAAGAGCACAGTAATGTTACTAGAATTGCCATGAGTCCTTTCCGTAACAGTTGTCCATTATCCAATGACAATTTAACCTTTCAGCTCCTCACCAATTCAAGAAAAAAATAGAATGTGCCTCAGGAGTTTGAGTGATCAATTACACTTTAATGGTTTGAGCTATTTCTTGGAGATGATGAAATCAAGGTCTGGCTACACTGGAAAAATAGTTTAATTTGAGTGCTGCAGAAGATGATCTTCATTATCAGATACATATGACAGTATATCCCTATCATGACATATTCTTCTTTAGTTACTGTAGGTCCAGGGGTAGCTCATGTCACAAGCCAGATAAGAATGTGTTGAGTATGTACTTGTGAGACTATATGGCAGAGAACGACTCTATCAGGGGAGCACAATTAAGAGATTAACTTCTGATTTTAATCCATCTTTAAAACATACCAAAGGATTATGTTCAGATTGTTATCTAAATTAAAAATAAGAAAATTCAGAACAGTTTGTCAAGAAAATAGTAAAGTAATAGAGATTTAGTGGGTTGCATTTACATCCTGCTTCTGCAGTCAGTGGTTTCTGGAAGACCTGCTCACCTTTGTGAAAGTCCATAAATTCAAATGAGATTGAGTAGATCTTTAGGACAAGTGCTTTAAGGAATGTATCAGAAGGAAAGCTGTTACAATTTATAATACCGACTTACTAATTTGCTGACACCTCTTTTCAAAATTATCACCTATATTTTCAGATATTTGTTTCAGTTTTTATCAAGTGTGATACTTTTTGTATGAATTCATTAACCTACACTGAAAAATGTTAACATAGAACTAGTATAATTCTGGGAGAATCTGAGCTGTATACATTTATAAAGTATATATGTCTTCAGTATGACTCAAATGTAGATAACTAAAACATAATTCCAGTTTCTGATTTTTTTTTAATTATTATTTACTTGCTGCCATGTCACATTTCTCTGGAGTACGCATTTTGCCAACTAATTATTTTGATCTTTTCGTTCCAGTAAAAGTTTATATCAAACAACAATGTTTTAGTACATTCTTAGCACCAGAACTCAAAAATTTATAGATGTCAAACACTATTTCACAGCCATAAAAACTAAAAGAAATTTTCTCAAAATATAATGTTATCAAATAGTCAGGTCCCAGTTCCATCCCAATCCTCTTGTCCAAGTGTATTTTATGCATATATATACACACAAGAAAAAATGGGGGTTTTTTATTATGCTACCTAAGAATTTCTTCTTTGCATTAATTCTGGGTTTGAGGATAATGCAAAGATGTAGAGAATGAAATAGTCTGCTGCATCAGTTGGTTCTGAGGAAAAATGTTGATAGTAAACCTCACTCTCTTTGTTTCCTCTATTGGAACTGGTCCTGAAAACAGGACCAAGATTCAGCTTCGAGGAGGACTTGCAGATTTCAGATAGTGCAGTTATCCTACCAGTAAAGTTAATGTTGCTGTTTGGATGAGATCTGCCAGCAAATGAAGGTTTTTTCTTACAGTCTCTCCGGAAACTCTGCCATTCAGCTGCATTTAATCCCTAGGTCAAGCAATGTAAACTGATTCACATCCATTCTGTTCAACTCTTATTCTTATTCTTATTCTTATTTGATTATTATTCAAGGCAGATAAACCTTGATGGATTGAGGTTGCATAGAGTCAGGAACACTCCCTGGGACAAGAGATGGGTGATCATTGCTCCTGGAAGCATGTGCTCTTACAATATACACCTCATTCCCACCTCATCTGAAAAGTTCTAAACCTCTTGGAATACCAAACACAGTGCTGACCACATCCATACCATATACACATTTTTGACCACAGAGTAGACCATCTGTTTGTCAATAGCTGAGTTCTTCCAGCAGAGAAAGTATCTGTTTCACACAAAAGTAGAATCCAGGTGCAAAGCGTTCTGCAGGCAGTGTGGATACTGGCAGGACTAAGATCTAGTGCCAGAGAGGTATGCAGCATCTTGGCACTGAAGATGTCCATAAGTAATAAAAAAGGAGGAGTAATTAAAAAAAAGGAGCCTTATATGTCTCCAGCACTCCAAGATTCTGCTCAAGGGCTGCTTTTGACATAGTCTAACCTGCAATTGAAGCATTTACTATGCTATGAACAAATAACAGCTAAGATCACATATATATATATCAGATATAGCACAAAACTGATACCTAGTTGCTCTTCTTTGTCTAAAAGCTTATTAAATTCTCCTTTCTTCTGAAAGCAGGCATTGCACTGAGTGATACACCACTAGTTAGCACAAAAACAGACATTATCCTGGCAAATGAAGGTATATTTCCAGGTCCAAAAGTCCAGGATGGTCAAAGCTTGCACTTAATCCCACAAATACTTTCAGCCTTTCTTCTGTACAACATTGGAGAGCCTGTGTTGCATCACACATCGTTGAGGTGGGACAGTCACTGAAAAACATGACTATCATTATTAACCTCATATGTCTTAAAACTGTCATTTTCTGCTGAATTTTAAAATAGAGAGCCAATAGAATAGAATAGAATAGAATAGAATAGAATAGAACAGAACTGCTCCAGGGATGGGACATCCACAATTTCTCTGGACAGCATGGTCCAGTGCTTCACCACCCTCAGAATGAAGAATTTCTTCCTTATATCTTCTAATTTAAATCTACCCTCTTTCAATTTAAGTTTTAGTTAGATGTTTTAGCTGAGCAGTGCTTAGACAGAGTCAAGGCCTTTTCGGCTCCTCACACTACCTCACCAGCGAGTAGGCTGTGGGTGCACAAGAAGCTGGGAGGGGACACAGCTGGGACAGCTGACCCCAACTGACCAAAGGGATATTCCATACCATGTGACATCATGCTCAGCATATCAAGCTGGGGGAAGAGGAAGGAAGAGGAGGGACGTTTGGAGTGATGGCATTTGTCTTCCCAAGTAACCGTTAAATGTGGTGGAGCCCTGCTTTCCTGGAGACAGCTGAATGCCTGCCTGCCCATGGGAAGTATTGAACGTTCCTTGTTTTGCTTTGCTTGTGCATGTGGCTTTTGCTTTACCTATTAAACTGCCTTTCTCTTAACCCAAAAGATTTCTCACTTTTACTCTTCTGATTCTCTCCCCAGTTCCACCACAGGGAGTGAGCGAGTGGCTGGATGGTGCTTAGTTGTCAGCTGGGGTTAAATCATGACAGAAGCCTGTTCCAGTGTTTGACCTTCCTCTTTGTAAAGAAATACTTCCTTATATCCAGTCTATACCTCCCTTGGCGCAGCTTTGAACCATTCCAAAGCATCCTATCATTGGATACAGTGAATATTCAGTAGAATAGATGAAGTCCTACCTTTCAGAAAAAGAGACTGAATGTAGACACATCACTGCGTATGCAGGCAACCTTTAATCTCACCGGAATATTTTATCACAGAACTTACTATTACTTAACAGTAATAGATCTTTCCATCCCACACTGACTACCTTATTAGCTTGAAATCTATCTAATATGACTCTAAAAGTTTCTCTTTCAGAGCCGGAGTGTCTATGCAGGTAGGTGGTCATTGAGTTGTGTTTGTCACAGATGACATTCCTTTAGTTCACTTTAAAAATCATTAATGACCTATAGTTAGTGGAGTAACTGAGTGAAAAAGATTTTATTGTTCTGAATGAGTTGTTAAACTAGCTATGTTTTTTTTTTTTTTTGATTCTCTGATTTCTGAATAACAGGAAAATTTATTTTACAGTTGTTCCAGTCTCGGCAGAGCATTATTAGCATTTCTTCATGGTTATCAGCAGACAGTAGTTCTTCTAGCCTGTTTCAGTTGGACAGCAACATGTCTGAGATATAAACGCACAGATAGTGTTATAAGAGAAACTAATTTCTAGAGCCTGAATTGCTTTGGTTTCTCTTGCAAAGCATTTTGGGTTAATTTTTAATGCTTTATAACATTGAATGAGAGGTGCATATTAACAAGGCTTTTCACAGATTTTATTATCCTGGATGGAACTTCCTGAAACTTTGCTTTACAACATCTCAAGGCTTCATGCAAACTTATGTCATACAAACTGGAATTATTACAAAAATATTCAAATCCTCATGTGGTAACTCAGTTTTTTCAGTGCTTCCTCGGGCAAAACTCACTAGCCTGCACATAGCAATGAAATCAATGGGAAAACCGCAACTGAGATTTGCAGGACTCAGGACCTGGCACTCTTCAAAGGACAAATCTGTGACACTGTTGTGTTTTGCCATCTGAAACACTGTATCATGGCAGCCCACTATCAAAATGTTATAATTCCATGTCAGCATGCTATACCAGAGAGTGAGATATAATTATGCTGAGCCATCCTTAGCTAAGTTTAGAGGCTTCTCAGTTGTCTGCAGCCCTTGCTGCTTCAGTAGACAAGGCTACTCCAGTGATATTGGATCACTTGAAACAAGTAGCGACAGCCTAGAATTTCTAAGACTTGAACAAATTTGTCACTGATGCACAACTAGACACATCAATCTTGCTTTATTTTTATTTTTATTTTTTCAAATAAGTCACTTAGCCAAGGCCAGGTTTGGGGGAATTGATGGCTGGATATAAAAGTCCCTATGTTTGGGAAGGCATCTTTTGAGGCAAAGCTTACTTCATCGTGGGATCCTAGTAGGAGGCCTCTGCATAATTTTATTGTAAACTGCCAAAATGGAGTCTCAAGTCTTTCTCTCCACATCTTCTGGTGTGCCTTGAGTGCTAAGAAAGAAAAGACCAGGCATCAAGGCTTAACTTGGGCACTCTGGATTCTTCTGCTTCTTAAAAAGCTTCTTTCTAAGACAATAATAGACCAGCCTGTACATACCATACACAACTGAGGTCCTGTAACTGTGTTCTCTGATAATGTTTTTGATTGTTACAAAGAGTTGCAGAATAGCTATGATTTCAGCCTAGTTGTTGTTAAGAATATTGACATTCCACACAACTTTCTGCAAGACAGTAGGATTTCAGGGCTGAAACTGGGAACTACAGACCAAGTCTGGGCTGTTCATCCAGGCAGAAGGTTTTTATGCTGGATTCCCTTCCCTTCCCTTCCCTTCCCTTCCCTTCCCTTCCCTTCCCTTCCCTTCCCTTCCCTTCCCTTCCCTTCCCTTCCCTTCCCTTCCCTTCCCTTCCCTTCCCTTCCCTTCCCTTCCCTTCCCTTCCCTTCCCTTCCCTTCCCTTCCCTTCCCTTCCCTTCCCTTCCCTTCCCTTCCCTTCCCTTCCCTTCCCTTCCCTTCCTTAAAAGGAGGAAGAAGTTCTTGAAGCATGCACATCACAATGCTTTTGGTTGTTTTACAGCATAAAAAAAACCAACTGAAGTGCTATAGCAATATAGCAGTTTGGATTTGAAATGATTTAATAAGTCAATTTATCAGTTAATATGTTTATATATTTTTGAATAAGGTAATGTATCATATTTAAAATATTATACATCCAGCTCTTATTCTGATAAATACAATTATAAACAATAAAACCAAATACAGATTTTTGAATTATTCTAGGCGAATCTTATCTAAATAGAACTACTAGCTGATATAAATCTGGAGTAACTCCATTGACTGTCTTTACCTGTGAAGAAACATTGCATAGGGAGTGCAAGTTCAGAGATCACACTTATGTGTGCAATTCAGGTCTGTAGTTGCATCTGTAAGACAGGATTCAGAGCTTAAAAGACCCTCCTCTGCTTATGGCCTGTATCATTCACTTGGACAAAGAAGAATGATCTGATTGTGTTTTTTGTCAAATAGGCCACCTCTATCTTTTGCTTCACTCACACCCTGAAAGCTCAGTAAGTCCTTAAATTCCTTGTTTAATTGAGGGCTCTGTACTATATGCTCATGAGTCAGTTTTGCTCAAAAAAGTGACCAATATTATCTAAATGATAAATGGCTAGAATGCTCTCAAGGAAGATCATTTATCTTTCCAGTTGCTAAGAAGAGCTTTTTCAGATAGATACATTTCCAAGATAAACATCTGCCCTTTGAAACTTGCTATGCCCATTTCTATTACGAGTCTTTTTTGCTGTTGTTTACAGCACTGTTTTTATAAATTTTACAAAACTAAGTCAAGGATGGGGGTCCCGCCACTCAATGACAGGAGCAGAAACATATTTTGTTCCATATGTAATATAAGTACTTTAAAATATAATGTTTCATGATTTCAGTAAGAAGATGACACAGATGTTTCATAGGGCTTGCAAGTGAAGATTCTGAGCAACCCGAGGTTAAAACTGGGCTATAGATCTTGCAAGATGAAGAATTCAAACAGATTTTCCAAAGCTTTTTTTGTGGCACTTAGGTGTATAATAAAAGGAGATTCCTGTATAGATTATAATTTATATTCACAGTACTAAGTGTAGCATTTTCTTATTTATACCTTCAGAGTTTCACTTAATTAACTTCAACTGCATTTAATAACATTTTCTTGCATGAGAATCAGTTCATGAAATATACTGTTGCTCAATATATATTTTAATTTTTTTTGAGTTTTAGAATAAATTTCTTTTATTGTGATCACCTTTACTAGACATTGTACAGTCACCATAATACACCAAAGACATGCAAATTTTCTGTCCCAGAGATACATAGCAGCGGGGAAAAAAAAATAAAAGAAGCATGTAATTTGACATAGACCAGGATTAATGTTTTTAAAAACAAAACAAGTACAAATAAATATCAAAGTCTTTTTCTCTTCCTTTTCATATTAGCCAAATCATGCTTCATAATAAACAATGTTTTTATAAGACACACTATGCAAATTCCCATGCTCCCCAGAACCATTTGAGAGAAAGTGTGCTGTGGCTTTCTTCCCATAAAGCACTTATCAGTCTTTATGTGCTGTGACATTTGTCTTTCATTCTTTCTAGCTTTTATGCAGTGGGGAATCGTCTAGCAGTCTTTTCTGTTACTAACACAAACCTCTGAAGTATCTTATATGACTATGACCTGAACTATGACAGAGACTTTTGACAAACATGGGGGTAGAGGGAGAAGGGGAAGAGGCAAATAATTGAGGTAAGTGAGGCAATTACTTGATTCTGAGAACTGCAAGCCTTGTTTCCTGGGAGTGCCATTGTTTATTTCACCTACTTATTTAAACATATCAAGAGACAATCCAAACAATCTGAACTAATGAGGAGCATCTACATGCTGTTCTTAAAAACACAGTTACCGGCCCAAGTGAATTTGAATTAGGTGGCCAAAATGGAGACATCATTTTTTAAAGAAAGAAAAAAGCAGAATCATGTAAATATATTTTTGTGATGGTCATGTAAGGTGTTGCAGAGAAGAAACATCCAGTCTTTATAAAATATGGTGCTTGAAAATATAAATCTTTTCACTAAAGTGTGTAGATAAAATACCAGATATTCAAAAAAGTAGTCTGTGGAAGTGGTAGGAAAAAAGGGATCTTTCTTTTTCCATGTAACTTTTGCTGAAAATCATCTAGAAACCGAAGAATACTTTTTCTGTTAAGAATCACAATACTAACTGCAATTTATATCTAAGAAGGGAATAAGAACTTAAAATCTTGGCATTCTGTCAAATACTGTTACTTGAATGTGGTAAGTGCATCTGTTTCAGCAGTCATGTGGCTCACTCATTTTAACAAGATATAGTAATTCCCTTCTGTGATCTCAGCGGCTTCGAGTTTCCTTGCAGAAGACAGAGGATACTATTGTCCATTCCTGTTATCCTTCCCTGTGTTCCCAGCCAAATTGCCAAACTCGCAAAGACCACAGAATAACTTCATGTGATACTTGTACTGTTGTTGACCCTTCCTTCCATCTCTAGATCAGCACTGAAGAAATTAATTCTTGGCTTTGTTTTCTTTTTTTCTCCAAGAAGCCAGTAGTCTCCTGAGCCACTACTGTAGGCTCTTTATCTTCACTATGTTAATCTGTATGTAACTTCCTCAGATACCACTGTAGGTCTAAGGCTAGCATAGTTATCTCTAGTCCTGCCCTAAGGGCTTTGTTGCACAGGGAAGTTAAGCACATAGCATACCTGGATGTGAAAGAACAATCCATTAAATGCACTGTATGGAATCTCAGAGTGGACTTTGCACCACAAACACTAGACTTTGAAATGTTGACTATTTTGTACCCTGTAAGCGGGTACCCTTCTTGACTACACACTGATTCCTAGAAGAAACACTAGAAATGGTTCATGCTGAGCAGCTAAGCAAGGAATAAAACTTAATGTATCTGAGTCTATATCACCTGCAGGAGAGCTTCAGTTGACTGCTTTGATTACAGCCTCCTGATCAGCCCTCAGACAATAACTGAGGTCCCTCCATACCCAGTACTTCAACTCCCTATTGCAGGACCTGAGCCGTCACCTTCAAATACATTTTGTACCTAGGATGATTTGAACCACCAAGGGGAAAACCCTATCCCATGTCCTAATTAGGTGAATAAGACAAAAATTCACACTCACCTTAGTACATAAGCTGATTCCTAACAGCAGAAACACGTGGGAACATGGCTGGTGAGACACAAACATTTCTGTTGGTTGTTCTGAGGGAACATACCAGAATGCTGCACTGATAAAGGCTCTTTCTAAATGTTCTGGCCAATATACCCGGTTGCATAGAAATCTTTGTGTCTGTCACCAGGTGTCAGCTCGAAAGACTAACACAGACTTTTATTAACTTTTTAATCGCAATTAGCCTCATTGTTCTGCTGAAATCATGCAGAAGCGAAGTACTGATGTCATTACTGATAGGTGACAACTTGTCTAAGTGTCACTTGTTAGCTACTCATTCCACAGGTCCTCCCTGAGGAAATTTCAGTAAGTTGATGCTGATTTCAAATGACCTATGGTATAGAACAGTGATATTGTGTCTATACAAGAAGCTACAAGACTCGACTCCAGAAGATTTCCTATAAACCCAGGAGCTACTACCTTGCACAGCATGAAGTGGGCATTGTGTCTCTGTGGATCTCCCGTTGCACCCGGGTCTTGCCACCACTCTGAAATTTGAGGCTGTGAAATTTCAATTTAAGTGCCTGCTTTTATGAGGCTCTAGCTTTTATAGAATGACCAGTTAATTTTGTTTCCTTTTCACAAAATGAGACCACCACCTATTTCCTCCAGTATTGTGGTATCTCCCTGCTTTTCTGCAGGTGAAGTATAAAGTGAGTTTCTGACAATAAAAAGGGGAGAATTCATCTTCCTAGCTGTCAGCCCATATTTTCCTAGGAGACAAAAGAGTGTCAATAAGACCTTCAGTCTTCTCCTATGCCCTGTCCAGTTAAAGTCTGGCAGGAGCTGCTAACAACCAGATGCAGAGGAGTAGGAAATAAACTATGGCTACCTAAGAGTTTCAAACTTTGTAGTTCCTGCTGTGTCAGAGAACTTCCATGAGGCAGGTGGTAAAGTGAGATTCTAGGTTTTGTTAGCAGTTTAGTTGTGGCAAATATTCCCTCTGGACAGGATAGAATCCAGTGATGTTTGTGGCATTGCTGGGTTAAGAACATCTTAAAGAATTTAAAAACAGTTTTCAGGGTGTAGCTGATCAGTCCTTTCTAAAAACTCAGCAGACATTTTGATTTATCTTGAGGTGGGCACCATAAAATGAAGGCATCCAAGACTGCAGTCATTTTTTGAATGTAGGCCAAATTTCCATAGGAGCGATCTGTTAGTGTTCTGTTGGTTTGCCATGCATTTCCTTGCTTGCTATGTATCAGTGTTGTTTTTACAGGATTTTACTTCAAAACACCCAGTCATCGTGTCGCTGGAGGTCTTCCACTGATACTAGTGATGAAACCACTGGATGATCAGATCCTCAATAAAGAATGCAAGTTTTGTTGCTGTTCATAGACTCTGTTGGAAAGGAAACATAAGTAGTAATTCTGAAATAAAGCACAAATAAAGCAAGGTAAGTGGTTGCTGATATGTTAGAATGTCAAAAAAATAGCCATAGTAAAATAGGTTTATTACATAAAGTGTTTCATAGCACGAGGTCACTGAACTTGGCCTGATCTATGTTTTTCCTCCAAACATTCTCATTCATTTTGAGCTTTAATATGCTCATCAGAATTACTTAAGCTAATCTGCTTGATTGTTGCTGTAGCAGCTCTTGGCTTGATGTCTGCTTTGTTTCAGACTTTGTATTCAACAGGCTCTCTTGTTGCCCTAGCAGTATGACTCATATACAGTACAAGGCAAATGCCAAGGTGCTGCCAGTCACAAGAAACTGATAGAAATGGAAGTGAAGTATTTGGTGGTTTCTTTTTCTGACCACAGGGTGTTGATGGAAAGAAACAAGGCAGGACAATCATGCTGCTTTCACATTTTCCTCAAGTGCCAGAAGGCGGTTCTTTCACAGTCACCACAATTGTTCCTGTTTAACATGGAAGCCTTAAGCCAGACATAATTAGACTTTTTCTTGACAAATCATTTGTGCAAAGTCTTGACAGGTTGAAAACCGAAACGGTTGTGCTGCATTCTTCAGGGTCTGAAACAGACAGGATTACAAAAAAATGAAAGCAAGTACTGTGAAAGCTATAACTTACAGAAATATGTGTCTAGCGCAAGTACAAAGTCTATGTCATGTTTGATCAAAACAATTAGACAGAATATTGTCTCATGCCTTGCTGGTGTTATACTACAGTATATTAGTAATATATAAGGGCTGTATATCACTGGATAAATTCTGTGCCAAGTGAGAAGCAAACATACACACCAAAACACATAATATGCACACATCTGATACTACTGCAGAGTAAAGACAGGGCGTACGTGTTACATTTTGAGCTCATCTAATGACTGAAAGCTTCTCCTAGTAAGACAAGCTATTGCACTGGAAAAATGAGAAGTTGCTTCCAAGTTTACACACCATAATTACTACTTGGTACTTCATATCTGAGCTGTTTCCAACTGGCATTCTAACATACAGCAAGACCCACATTGGTTTTGCAGCTGATATATGGCAGTGTACAGTATTTGTACTATTCCAATTGTATTTCCCATAGATTACTACCTCCTGTGGATGCATTTAAAACCATATGTGCAAGATCACATTAGTTCTTGATTAAGCTTCTTTTTTTCTTTCCACACTAGCAAAGAAAAACCCCATGAAACTGTAATCATATAGTATCAGTACACCACTGGAAATAATCACAAAATCATAGAATCATTTAGGTTGGAAAAGAACCTTAATGATTTGCTGCATCTAAGATATTCATGTTCTTCTTACGAAGGCTAGTATCAACAGTAATAAGACTCGCTCAGCATCACCATGGTGAGATAGCACATATGTAGAATGTTTGAAATATTCACAAATTTTTTATTCACTACATAATGAATAAAAAACCCAAACAACCTAGTTTGCACTTTTGGTCTGCAAATACCGGGGTTTTCATAAAAATGCATAACTGTAGCTAGGTTTTAACAGCAGATTTAATGTTATAACGAAGGTTTTCATGAAACATACTACAGGAAGTTCATCCAGTGTATTAAAATGAAAATAATTCAACCAGTGCTTTTCATAATAAGTGAAAACAAATGAAACAGTACTACTGATTATTCCATGTAGTAATTTTTCATATTACGTAACAAAATGCAGTGATTTGTAATGAATATGTTTGGTAAGCTAGTTCTAAAGGACTATAAAAGATCTTTTCCACTAACATTTTCCAAGGCATTAACAAGAAATTTGTATAACATAAATGCTGAAAAGATACATTCCACAGTCACAGATGATCTTTCAGCTTCTCTGTGGATGAACAAAATTCTCTTAGAGGCTGTCAAGTCTTAGCGTCATGTTCTTCACAGTCAAACAATGAAAGAGGAGAGGAACTCTTTTTGTAAATAAAAATAAATCATCAGCCACAGCTTTCAAGTTGTGCTCAAATTTTGCAATTGCACCATGATGTGGTTCTGTTGTACTGTCATATGTATGTGCAAGAGCAAAATAGTACTGACACAGGAAAGTTGGACATATATCTGTTCAAATGCAAGTCATCTACAGCATGCACAGTATATGTGCATTCTAAAGATCTTAAAAGAAATATTCTTGCAGAAGCAAAAATGCATGTGTAAATTCACAGCTGCTACAGATCTTCATGTTCTTTGCTCTTTCACCAACTATATGGTAAGAGGGAGCATCATGTCTTTCTTTTTTTATGGCTTTCCTTAACATAGTGTATTAGAAATCATATTTCAGAATTACCTCAGGGACTGATATAATTTCTTGTCCAATACTGAAAAGGGAGTAACTTCTCCATGTCTCAGTTCATCATTCTGTTGTCATGTCCTCGATCACTTCATTAAGTGGTTAAGTGATCATACTGAGCTGTGCCTGTATACCTTTCATCTCACAGGACTCTGGCTTGCTCTTAAAAATCAGCACTTCTTAAATATAAACTGGTCTGATTCTCAGAAGATTACAGGTAGTAATAAAAATGTAGTTAGTAACTCAAGTAAAATTATTTCTGCCATATTTATTTTATTTTTTCCTCCTGGAGCTCCACAAAGACAACAGTCTTGTTCATGAAGGTGTATAAGAGATTTACCATTTCATTGAATGTGCACAGTATTTCTTGAATTTTGATAGTGTGGAAATGTGTTTTTTTAATTGTGTTTTTGCTGTAATCTGAACTTGTTTAAGAGACCAAGATAATTTTGCTAAATATTTTAGACTCAGAACATATCTTTGAAGCCTTGTTGTAGCTCACTCAGGAACGCCTTTGTGTGTGGCGCAGAATGGCTTAATAAGATGCAGCAAAAGGTAGCAATCAGTGAATTATTTGTGATAATATGTAATTTATTAAAGATTTATTTACAAACTGTATGTTAAAGAGTGTTAGAACAGTCGTTACTCTATTGTTTTAAGCACTGCTTTTCACTTTGATTGCATGTAGTAATTTTTCAGCTTCAGATTGTCTTATTTTTGCATAACAGGTCCATCCCATATTTTCACTCTGAACACCTTCTTATTCTAGCCATGCTACATTTCTGAAGTTCAATCCCATAGAGTTTCATTTCTCACTCCTCTCTCTAATGTTTGTTAGCACGGCTGTTTTTAAACATATTGAATTATGGAAACAATGAAAGTGAGGATGCCTATAGGCAGCTCAGTCATGTGTGTCCATGTGAAAGTTGCCAGCACACTGCCTGGGGGAAAGCAACCTTTCTGCCTTGAGATACCAAGACACGCTGTCAGCATTTTCTACAAAAAAAAAAAAAGTGTTTCTGTTTTAAGTGTGAGAATAGAAAGAATAAGAAAAAAAAATAATAATACTGAGCTCTGAGACTAGCATAGGTGTGTGTTTATAAGCAAAGCCCCTGGTAAGTCATTAGATCTCTATCTTTTGACCCTGTGACAAATACTCCAGCTTTAAAATAACTGAAATATTTTTGTGTCTAATGATTGACACTGTGCCTCAAAGTGTCTGACTATGTAGGGGGAGGGGTAAGGGTTGTAGGAACGTTCCTTGAAATCAAACATAAGAGTAAAATCAAAAAGACATTGACTGGAGTTGCAATTCATAGTCAAATAATGTCTGTATGTGAAGAGTCACTGGCAATGACACTTTCTTTCTGAAAGACATTGAGTAAATAGGAATAAATAGAGTGAATTCTGCACTGAGATGCGGATATTCTGTAGGCAGTTGGTTATAGTTATGATTTTCTTACCAGTGTAGCAAAAGTGAAAAAACCAAATTGCTTGGATCTAATACAAAAATCAGTTAGAAAGCTGCGGTGGGCTTGATTAATATTATTTTTAAAATGTAATCCGGTATTATAAATTAGAAAAAAAATTAAAACCAACAAAAACTCCTCTCAAAAATAGCCAAGCAAGTACAGATCTGGCCACAGTAATTGTTGGAGATAAAATACTGTCATGTTCCAACATGGTCTAGTACCAATAACTGCTGCTACTCTCTGCTGCTGTGCAATGCACCTGTGGATACTTAACACCAGCACACAAATCCATCGACTACATCCCCAGTCATGTGGCACTCTGTCCTCTGCAGCCCAGTGAATTCTATGTGATATAAAGCTCCTCTGCCATTAACCCACTGGCCCTGTGCAACAACAATACAGCAAGAGAGGAATGATTCTCATTCTTTAGAAAGCTGCCTGATGTCTCATTTCTGTATTCTATCACAACTCACTCTAGGTAGCCTGAACTTGCATTAAAGCTTAGCTGAGAAAAATTGGCTCTCAGTGATATTCATTCATTGTATTATCTTTTATTTTTATGAGTCCAGTGCTGAACAAAAACTTCCTTTTGTGTAAAATGATGATATGGTAAATGTGAATGGAGAAGGCTGGAAACGGACAGCAAGAGTGAAAAGGAGTACAGAAAATTCTGTTGCTTGAAATACAGCCCAGAAATGGATATATTAAGCCCAGTGTTGCATGAAGACTCGCCTTATTTTCCTCATATGTAAGCTCAGGAAAATAAAGATGTGAATGAACAAGAAGTTGTTATTTATATACAGCAGTCATCAAGTAGAAGGCAAATTTTCAAAAGCAATGTGAACACCTTTGTAAATACACACAAAATATCTAGAAATAGATATTGTCCTTGGGACAACAGGAACCGGTTTCTGTTGATTCTAATGGATTTGGGATTAGGCCCTAGGCAACAAACTAGAGTGGGTATTCCATAAAAAACACGAGCATTAAACCCTGTGTTTGGCTGTTGGGAAAAATAGCCAATGGAACATCTGGCATTGCTGGTGCACTGTCTCTTACATCAATGCTGATGGCAGTGCTGATATGTACCTGGTCATGGGTAACATGAGGTATCTGCTGTGCAAGCTGGCATGAATGGCAAGAGAGCATAATGCAGTACTCAAGAGTAAAGGGGACCGGTTGGGAGATATGGGTGCATTTGCTGTAAGGAGAGCATTTAGTTTCCAATAAAATCACAAAAAGAACCATCTCAAATCCAATTCATTGAAAAGACTGAGTGAACGAATTGACTTTGCACCATGCTGTGACTATCTACTGACTAGAACATCATTGGAGCAAATTTATTTCATTAAAAATTTTGTTCTACAGTCAATGTAAATGTAAACAGAGGATCTTATCAACATGAGTGTCCCAACAATGCTACAGTAGGTGAAGAGGGCAGGGAAAGACGCCACTTAAAAGACTACAGATGAAAAGCCAAAACTGTGAATCGTGTCTGGAAAATGAAGAAATTTTCAGAGTATGGGACAGTATGGTGTGACTAATATCACTTCATAGCCAAGCATCTGCATGATAGTCTTAGTGCAGAATACATTCGATAATTCAGTCTACAAGTTACAACAGCAATGTTTGGGTGATAGAAAGATATACACTGTGATTCACCGAGATCTGTACTGTTTCCAACAGACAAACAGCCCAGCCATACTTCAGAGAAAGGTGGAAAAAACCTTTTTTAGCAAAAACAATAGAAAAGTTAATGGGAAGAGAGCAGCTTTAGAAACAAGAAAATTTACCTAGTAAAAATGATAGTGTTTTAATTCCCATTCATATGAGGAAAATTTTTCATATATAAAATGTGTACTAAGTGTGAACGCTCTCTTGTGGCAGTAAGTTGTACTGGTGTATTGTGCGCAATACTGAAGTGATTAATTTCTACTAATTTAAAATGTAGCATATGATTGAGTGTAAACCTCAACAAGTTTGCTGATGACACTAAGCTGTGTGGTGTAGTCAACATGTTGGAGGGAAGGGATGCCATCCAGAGAGATCTTGACAGGCTTGAGAGGTGAGCCTGTGAGAACTTCATGAAGTTCAACAAGGCCAAGTGCAAAGTCCTGCACGCAGGTCGGGGCAATCTCAAGCACGAGTACAGACTGGTGGATTGAGAGCAGCCCTGAGAAGAAGGACTTGGGGGTGTTGGTCAATGAGAAACTCAACATGACTCAGCAATGTGCACTTGCAGCCCAGAAAGCCAACCGTATTCTGGGCTGCATCTAAAGAAGCATGGCCAGCAGGTCGAGGGAGGTGATTCTGCCCCTCTGCTCTGCTCCTGTGAGGTCCCTCTTGAAGTTCTACATTCAGCTCAGGGACCCCCAACATATGAAGGACATGGAGCTGTTGGAACGAGTCCAGAGGAGGGCCACAAAGATGGTCCAAGGGCTGGAGCACCTCTCCTAAGAAGAAAGGCTGAGAGAGTTGGGCCTCTTCAGCCTGGAGAAGAGAAGGCTCTGGGGACATCTTATATCAGTCTTCCAGTACCTACAGGGGACCTGCAAGAAAGTCGGAGAGGGGCTTTTTGCAAGGGTGTGTAGTGATAGGACAAGGGGCAATGACTTTAAACTGAAAGAGGGTAGATTTCGATTATATATAAGGAAGAAATTTTTTGCAGTGAGGATGGAGAAACAACTGGAACAGGTTGCCCAGAGATGTTGTGGATGCCCCATCCTTGGAGGAGTTCAAGGCCAGGTTTAATGAGGCTTTGAGCAATCTGATCTAGTGGAAGGTGTCCCTGCTCATGGCAGGGAGGTTGAAACTATACAATCTTTAAGGTCCCCTCCAACCCAAACCATTCTGTGGTTCTATGATACTATGATATATCATGAGGCTATAACCATATATATTTGGACCGTCTGGGCTCCAGGAAGTCTAGTGTCCCAGAACTCCCATCATTATGATATGTCAAACAAGGGATGGGAAATCCCTGCTGAACACACGCAGCAAGAAAAGTTGTTACGAGGTATTCGTGATCCTTCCTCATTCTACCACCTTATCTGAGCTGGCTCTTTACCGATTAGTTTTCCTTCAACTCTGACACCAATTCAGACATTAGGAAAGCAAATCATACAGATATATTGGTGACAGAAAATGAGACAGAGCAGTGTGCCTTCTGTATATTCAGTGTCCTATAGCTCAACTCGATGTCCTCTGCAACAGCTCATATGTCTGCCTGCCAGGGAAATAAAACATGAAGATCCCAAGGGCTGCTAATGACAAACAGAACTTGGCTTCTCATATCTCCTGAAGAAAAATTACTAGCCAAAAGTAGAATCATCTTCTCAACGTCAAGTCTGCAGATATGACAACAAAATATTGTAGTTAAGGTAAATAAACAACGGTTGACTGGCTTAAAATAATTGATATGTGTAATGTATCATTATTCATCTCCAAGCAATTGGGCAAGAGTGAAATCAATACGGCTTCCAGGGTGCTCTCAGGCCAAAAATGTGTTTGGAAGAAATTAACACATTTGTACAAAATGTAAAAATTTTGCTCTAGTTTAATATGTTCAGTAAATGTGATACTATTTGATAGTAAGTTAGTGTTGGTAACCGGTGACAGTATGGACATCTGTTGATCTGATCAGTAATGATGCAGGAATCACTAATTCTCCAGTGAATGGTTTACACCAGCATCTGTGGATCTTCTTGCATAATCAGCGTGATTAGCCTTTGATGAAAAGCTACACTTCCCCAATCTTTTAGCCTGTGGCTTACAAAACCTATATACAGCATCCTATAAACACTTCAACCTGAAACAATTTCTGGAAAAATATTATTCCCAAGGTAGTAGCTCAGTTTGCATTGCTTCTACCAAACAGTTTTCTGAAAGGCTTCCCCTGAGCTTAAGGCAGTGTGCTTGCAACATTTCAATTGTTTTATTTCTTCTTTTTCCCTTCTTTGTTGTTGCTCTAAATTAAACTCTACTGGAGACTGCAGCATTTCATATTATAACAATGCCTGTCAGGAGTTCTTTACTGTGCATGATAAAATGTAAACTCTTTAATTAGCTTTTTTGTAATAAACAGTGGAAACTACTTCAGCATCTTAATCAGTAGAGTTTCAAAGTTATTTTCCTTTTTACTTGCCTCTGCTGCTCTTCTTTGTTTGCTATGCTCTATTACTCTGTTGAAAGCTATCATTTACAGTGTATCCCATTATTAATGAGCAGTGTGTTTGCCTTTGCTATTTTTAACTAAAAACAAATATTTTATTAAAAGTCTCCTAACATCGTATCTCAAGAATTTTGACAGAAAACGTTTGGAAGCACGTCACTCACTCTGAGGTGGGTTCACTGGAAACGAGTTGCTCTAATTTACTTAACCCAACTGTGGCAACTAGATATCACCAAATACCTTAGGTATTCCCAAAGCAAGCTTTTACAAAGGGGCTGTGAATTGGGTTGCTGACTGCTGAATAGTATCATACATGGTTGCCTTACATACAGTTTTAGTGAACTAGTCTGTTTCTAGTATGAATGAGATTTGGAACACAATTGCATCAGTCTTCCATGCTAGCACCCAAAGCAAGCAATACAGTGCTAAATACGTAGCTCCCAAGCAGCAAAAGTCAAATTATAAAAGGGTTCTGGAGGAGATCACCTCGTGGTTTTCAGTGTCCAGAGTTTTGCTTTTTTTTTTTTTTCATTTCCAGGCTTGAGCAGTAAGAAAATGAAAGAATCTGTGGCTGTCACAAAGGCTGCACTTTACATGTAGTTAGACTGTCTCCAACAATCAACTGTTTAGCTGCTGAGATCCATGGGCTGCAGAAAGCGACAGTGAGAGCCATCCACCTGGAGATGCTCCTCCAACAGCCTGCTGGGCAGATAGGAAGCTGCAGCTGTGGCTCTGGCCTGCAGCTGCCTTAGATACTGCTATGGCAGGGCCTTCTCAGTCCTTTTCCTGTGCTGTCTGAACGCCTGTGGAGCAGGAGAAAGCTGGGGTTGAGTAACAACTTCTCTTTCCCTTCATGGCTTACTAAAAGAGGTCGAAAGTCTGATGCCAAAGTAAAAATACTAAAAATAAAATTATGTGTTTTGGAGTCTCCTCATTTGTGGCTGTCTATCCAAAACACCTGGGAGAATTATGTCATTTCTAGCTTTTGGGGTTTTTTTTTGGTTAGTTTGGATTTGTTGTTTTGTTTTGTTTTCTAATTATAGTGAGTAATATGATTTATCTGGTGTCTCCTGAGGATTTTGATTTAAAGAGCCCAGCTGAGATCAGGTTCTGTGTTATGCAGGCCTTCTGCAACTGATAATTGAAGAATTACAGTTGAGAGAAAGGATGTTCTTTAGTGCAACACATGATAGGAAGATTGCACCATACAGTGGGGAACAATTGTCATCGAGTTCATCTCATACAGATTTGAATATCTCTAACTCCTACAGAGCTGGACAGGCTGAAGACTAGGGGATCATATGAAAAGGACTCCCTAGATCTGTAGCAGCACCACTGTACCACTTAATTCCCCGAAAGGATTAACATTAAATCTTTGGGAATTGTACATTCTTTTTGAAGAGGTTATTTTAATCATTTATACCTTGAATATTGTCATGATAACAGAGGGAGGTTCTTCTGCTAAGTATCAAAATCTCCTATTTGCTAAGCCTGAAGCATTCTCTTACTAATGGTTAACTGTAACCGAATGTAATTCTATGTGATATAACAAATAGCTTAGAATTATATCTACCTGTTCATGTAAGGATGATATTCTACTATGTGAAATTATTTCAGCAGCTCTTCCAGAGTAGTTGCACAAAATCTGACAGATGAACACACAAAACATTTTTGCGAATATTATTTCAAACGCAGATTTAAAATAACCACAGCTACAAAACCCCCAAAGTTTACTATAACCCTAGCCATGCTATCTACTCTATGCACATAATTACACATTTTTTAATTAGATGTTAACATCACCGTTATTTATTTTTGTAGGAAAAAAATAGTGAAATCCAACAGTCTGCCAAGTGGTCTGCCTTCCATCAAATTCTGTCTTTTCAAAGGGGTACGTTTACTGGAATACATACTGGACTAAATAAAAGATCATCAGGATCCCTCTAGCACAGGCAAAACAACATATTTTGCCCTGTACCATTAACCAAATCGTTTTGCCTGAAACTGTCCGAAATAATTCAATACGAAGCAAATATTTATACGATATTTTCAGTCTGAAAAGATAGAGTCAGCAAACTTAAAGATACCTAATATCTGGAAGGCTTTCTCTTGGCCTATATTAATAAGCAGGGATACACGTCTCCCTCTTATTAACCAGGACTTGACTGTTAGGAACAAGTAACAAATCCGAAACTTAGGGTTGATTAATAAACACCATGTCAAACTTTCATTCAGAAACTAGGGGAAATGAAACTGAACTTTCTAGTGCTCCGTTTTTCCTACTTCCAAAATGAATGTCATAATTCTAGTTTTAGCTATGTTCAGTAGCTTCACTGAGAGCACTTGCTGTTTTGCTGTGTTCACTCATCAGTGAGAGCACATACGCATGCAGACACTAGATATGGGTCACTTGGAGACAGACATACTTGCCATTCCTCAAGTATTCTTCAATGGAAGTTGTGTTTCTGTTTTTCCTGAGGCTTTAACTCTTGTGCCGCAAACTGGCATCCTACTACCTCCAGTTTGGAGTGGCTTCTCCTCTCAAGCATGTTTAGTGCTGATCCAGACTCTTATATGTTTACACTTTTAACACGTCTCCCACTTCATGGCATCTCCTCATTTTTGACAGATGTGCCTCCCAAACACAATGAAGCGACACATGTGAAACACACATTTCAGCACTGCCTGTTGTTTGCTATATTCAACTTCCCTTCACCTTGCTGCATGTCGACACGGCAGTCAGAGCTGGGGTGGAAGGAGGCAGAATGCTTTCTCATGTTATCCTGAGCTTTCAGGTACATGCTGTGGTTTAAGTCTCTTAAGTAGAGATCCAGAAAAGTTACTTCCACATTAGCTTTAGCAGCAACTTGGGAAGACATACATTGCTATAGGCTTCTGCCCTTTCCCTTCACTCCCAGGAGGAATCTAGGGAGCCATTGACTCTAGAAACATGGTACTTTTATAAAAATAATAACCACTTACAGCCATGTTATGCTTGAGACCTAGGGAAGGGGACCAATACTCTGAGATAAAGCTTCACAGCTTTTATTATACTTATAGCAATCTGACTGCCCAAAGGTAACAGAGCCAATTTGCGTCAGGAGGGATTACACAATGCTGAACACTTCACTTGGATAATTGGTCAGTGTTAAGGAAGCAGATTGTGTTTTTTTTATATTAAGGACCAGAATTTTATTCTGAGTTTTCCTTTTTCTTAGTTTAGAGATAAAAATGACAATTCATCCCTTCTACATGTGAAGTTTAGATTAATAGCAGTAGTAGCTTGTGAAATAGCTAGAATCCATGTTCATTGTCTCCCAGTTTGCTGTTTCTTGCAACTTTCAGGATACACAGAGGTATTTTCAGGGAAAGGACCCTGAGTCAGCTAGAGTTTTGAAGTAGATATTGTTCTTACAGCAGGCAAGCCAAAAACATCCAGTGAAATCTGCAGTTATAGTTTATTTTAGCTCATACCAAGACAATGGACCTTTTTAAAGAGACAAGTGAGGCCGGCTTTGTAAGACAATAAAAGCAAGAGAATACAAAAATAAATCTTCCTTTGCCCACTGTATCTTTGCTTCTTTCCAGCCTTGCTCTGAATCCAGTAACTTTCAGGGGCTTCTTGAACCAAACTCAATGCAATCTTCTCCTGAGAAAAAGGAGGTTTTGGTTTCTTTTTTTTTCCCTCTGTCTCCTTATATCTATGGCCCTGATCTCTCCAGGAACCACCGTTCCTCCTTCAGGCTCTCTGTTTGTTGGGTTTCTCACACTACTTTCCCCACAGACTTCCTGAAAAGGTTTTCCCAGCTGTGGATACTCACTTTCAAATCAGACGCAAAAGGGAGCCCTTTGGCCCAGAGCATTTCCTCCCATGCATGTGAGTTAGTGAAGACCAGGTAAATGGGAGCTTGTCCCTGCTGCCAGCCGTTGCAGTTTTTAGAGAACATAATGCACAGTAAATCACGAACAAACGTAGCAGAACATCATGTCTGTTTTTTTCCTCTCCAAATTCCATCTTTACATTATCATGGCCTGCTCACAGCAGAGACAAAACCAGCATTGCTCATAATGAAATAATGCAAACCTGGAAGAGAAATTAAGTGCTTTCCATTTTCTGTCATTAAGGGATATAAGATAAGGCAGGAGAAGGCCAAAACAAGTGCTTTGGAGGATGTATTATTTTAATAGAGTGAAGCTGTAGACATGACAGAGTGCTCTTGTATCAGAGCTAGAGGGTGTTTTATTTTGCACTGCCATTTCTGGTGTCTAAATTACTCCACTGTCAATGGTTATTTCTAAAGCAATGAGGTTAAAACAATATTTGGTATGATTTCTTAAAGAGTTTGATCTGACAATGAATTGATTGATGTGCTTAGGCTGTAATAATTGTAAACAGCTATATGGATATAGCTAAAAGAGCGTGGCAAAGTACAGTTCTCATTTGAGAAGGTGCATGTTTTATTGAAAATGTTTATGTCAAAACATGAATGCATGTAAACAGGGAGTACTTTACTCTTGGCAATTATAGCTGGATTGCAGTATTGCCTACTCTGAGCATTTCAAAATCAAAAGCCATCCCTCTAGACTGTGCCACAGGATGAAAACAAGAAGCCATTTTAGATATTTAAAATATATATTGTCTTTGGGTTGCTAAACTGAGAAAAAAAATCTGAACCTATTGCCTGAACCTGGAAACATGGATTAAGGTTAAAAACCACCACATTAAAAAACATCACACAAGTCAAAATAACAACACTGCCGTTATGCACCTGGGCGGAAAGGTAAAAGGGCAAGACATTGCCCAAAGGGCATGGCGCAGAAGAAACCCGAGAGCAAGGCTTAACACTATGACAGTGTCAGTATTCATACGTATAACAAGATCTAAGGCTAGCAGACTGCTCACAGCCTAAAGGATTGTAACATTCCCAGAGGAAAGGCAGGAAAGAGGAGAGTGAAATACATTGATTGGGCAGCCCAACAGAAGAGTTAACCCTGATGCGTGGCCCTCCCTGAGATTCCTGGGAATGGCATGACCATTTTGGTGATGATATGATCAGGCCCTTAATAAATTTAGCACTTATCTTAAAAACTCTTGCACTGCTAATCACTTTTGACCTAGCTTCTGCAAGGACTGGAAGAAAGTTTGACCCTGATTGCACACTTTAGACTACCTCAAGTTTAACCTTACTTTGAGGATGGCTGTACCTTGTGTGGGCCAATCAGAGTATAGTGGTCTATACTGGTTTATAAAGCTTGTGTGTATGTGCATTCGTACTCAATAACAACTGTTAAAAAAGAACCTATGTGCTTATGAAAAGCCACAATGCAGAGGAAGGATAAAGAACCTTATGTAGTCATCTAATATGACACGTTACATTTAGATCACTTTTGAAAACCAAAACTAAACAACCAGGTTATTGTAAGAAGATGTCAATGAGCTACTCTGCCTGTGGCTAGTTTGCTGGCATTTTTTCATTATGGAGTCATAACTACAAGCATACGTGAAACCGTAGATGTAGCTTCTGATTATTCACATTATTTCAAAGTTAAAAACACTGATGCATAGAGCTAACACTTAGGTTCGTATTTATAACTTTAACAGAGGGGAATGTCATTTTTGTAGCTCACAATTTAACATATAATACCAACATCTTAATGCACCATCGGTCTGAACTCAGTCAAACTCCTTGAAACAGACAAGATCTAATGATACATATTCTTCACACTTTTCTTCTCTCCTTTAACAAAAGTAAAAAGAAAACCAGAACCTGATCTAGAAAAGTCACAATTAAAAAAAAAAAAATAAACAAGCATTATTCTTGGAAATAATGTCTCATTTTCTTCCTTCCTTTTGGCAGTTTCCTCAGCTGCTGTAGATTGAAGAAAATAGGAATAAGCATCTTTCGACCACAAACAGATGTGCTTGATAAAGAAAATGTCAGCAAAAATACTAAAGCAATGTGTCACAGCAGCTTTCTGACAGATAGAGGGAAAAGGTAAAAAATGTTCTATCATGTCCGACAAGGTGTTCTTTTTGAGATTTAAAGATCACTGTGCAACTTTAAACATGTTTGTCACTTTGGCTCTGACTGGAGCTATCTGGAGCTTCACAAGAACTTTATCAGCTCAGCATAGGGGGGAAGAAAGAAGCCCATTCCCATTTATCTCAGCCAGGTTCCCTTCAAAGCCAACAAATAAATTACAGTGTACATTTGATACAAATTGATTTCTTAACTCAAATAACAATGTTGTCCTCCCAGTCGGGCCATGTGTCACTCACTCGCGAGCCTGAGTGAAAGGCTCAATCTGTCTGCGTGGCAGAAATGGGTCCGACGCGTCTCGCCGAGGAATGCTAATCACCCGCCCGGCCCGGCCTTTGTGGGACAGCCGCGATAAGGGGAATCAGCCCCTCCTGTCAAGCGCCGCGAAGGCTCGATCGGCGTTTGTTCCATGGGCCTCGGAGTCGCCATCCTATTTCATGTAGTAAATGAGAGGAAAATGAGATCCGGCTACCACGGTTAAGATGCCGGTGACTGTGATGAAGCCGAAGTGAAAGGAAACCCCATTGAATATCTCGAGCTGATCTTATCAGCCGCTGGAGAAATGAGATATTGGCAGGGGCTGCTGAGTTTCTCACAGCTGAGCGGGTTAATAAGGTTGGGAGGCAGGCCACGGGCTAATTGGATTTGCCTCGGTTTGATAAACAGTGGCAGGGCGACCGCCGGAAAAACATATACAAGGTGGCTTTTTTTTGTTTCTCTTTAAGCCATATCAAAAAAAAAGCTAAAAAAAAGCTGTCTTTTTTTTTTTTTTTTTTAAGCTAGAGGTGTCTTCCTGAATTCCCAGATGAAGAGGCCAACAAAGCCGAACTGTGAAACAGTAGTTGTTGGGTGTTCTGATTTTAATCAAACGCCATTTAACCCACCTGACCTCGCAAAGTCGGCTCACATCAAAACGGCATGACTGCAAGGGCTAACTGGAAGCAGAAGGAAATAACAACCTATTGAAGCTTTCCGAAGGCTTAAAATATTGGAAAGGAACCAATTGTGCAGCCTCATCTCCGGGCAGATGCAGCCCGAGTCGAATGCGATGCCCGCGCAGCTGTGCCCGCGCTGTTCCTGTGCCCACTGCTGCTGCCCTCCTGGTAAACCCGATCCAGTGGTCCTTCAGTTCTCCCTGTCACCTTACTCCTTTCCAAACTGTTATTCGGCGGGGTCCGGCCTGTGATTTGCAAGGAGCTGGGGTGCTTTTCGTTTTGAAGTTCTGAAACTCTCCCCTTCGGGGCGAGCAGACGGCTGCGCTCTTACCTGTGTGCCACTGCGCGGTTTGCCGAGAGCTTCCACCCACACCGCTGAACAAAACCTGCAGCGAATGTGTTCCGAAGTGCTAAGACGTTTGATGTGCTTGGAAATACAATGCTTTGAAAAATTTTTAGCCGTTGAAGTTGCTTTTGAACACCACCAGTAAAATCCTCTCGAAACATTTTACTTCATGCGGTTTTGGTTGTATTTCTTCCACTGACTCTTCTAAATCTCGGGGCTTTATTTTCACTGGCAAGAACTTTGGATTGTCATTGGCAGGGCTGGTGCAAGAAGAAATCACCAAATGAGAGTGGTGTTGCCTTAATTTTGTTGCAGATACAAATACAGTACCAGAGAGAGGCAGTGGGGAATTATCTCTACAGCTGAGCAGGAATAATAGTTCATTTTCCACTGTTTGTAGGTGCGTTTCAACTAAACTCTATTCAATTACACATATTTTTAATGTGAGTGTTAGCACATGGGTTCATTTTTCAACGTGCACAATGCCCCATACTGTGGCATTTGAACATCAGAATCTTTTCATGAACTTCTGTGACCTCATCTATAAAAATTGTCTAACAGAACCAATAACCAGTAGGAAAACACATGCCATCCCGGTAGAAAGCTTTTAAGTGTCCTATTTTTTTTGTTTTATTTAGTTTCTTGTGCCTTCATGAAACATGTTTGTTCGCCGTTATATTCAGTGAGTCAGACAAGATGAGGACCTAGAAAGGAAACATTTCCAAGCTTATTCGATATTTTATTTTTCTTCATTCAGACCGTGGACTTGTTTGCAATTTTTTTCAAAGAAAAGATTAATTCCTCTGAGAAAGTATTGTTTCTCACTTCAATAATGGTTCAAGGTCTTCATTAAAATATTACCCCAACCAACAGTTCCCATTCTCTTCTGATTCGTTCTGTAGAAAAATAGTTGTATTATGTACAGTTTTATCGCTTATATTAATTTATATTTTATTACTTTAAAACATGCTTTACATTTACATGGCATCTTTTCTCAAACTATCTCAGAATACTATGTCTAAATGAATTCTATCGCGCGTCTCACTTTTGAAGTTGGTACATGAGTGGAGATTTTCTAGCAACACTTTCCTCTTTAAAATTATCAAATTTTTTAAATCAAAGCTTTTAGGAACATATCAGTTTCAATAAACACTGAGTGTGCAGACAGTTTAAATATTTAGCAAGTTCAGAAGAGTCCATTTTTGGGGCAGTTTAGATTCCTCTCCTAGATTGGCTCTTCCTCTTTATCTCTTGGGACTTCTTTATTCACTTTCCAAAATAGAGTCAGAATATAATTTGTCTACTGAAGCTGATCTATTTGTTTAGAAATAAGGACTAACTTTCTAGAAAACAATGACAGTCCTTATCTGAGAAGTGGGATGTTGCAGAACATAAACCTGCCTCTTCCATCTGCTAGCTGAATACCAAACTGCTGCCTTACTGAAGATGCTTTTCTCTTTCATTCTCTGGTCCAGAGAATATCTAATTATTTATAGGAAATGGAACAGTTTGAACAGAACAGAAAGTAGGTTTATTTTTTTTTTCCTCAACAAAATGCAGCTAAAAACTGGTGTCTCACATGCTTACCACATGTCATAAATGTTGGACTAGTGGCTTCTCTAGAGCAGAGAAGGTCCAGGCAGTTCAGAACTTACCACGTCCTTTGGCTCTGGAAGAAAAAGTAAAAGAAAGGGAATGATTTGCCAGGAGGAGAGTTTCTCAGATCAAGACAATCAAAGAGATTTTCTTTTTTTCTTTTTTCTTTTTCTTTTGCTTTTTTTTTTCCAGTTTTGGGCCTGGAAACATTTAAGAGAAATTTTTTTTCATAGCAAATAGTACTGCAACTGAAAAAATGAAAGAAAACCCAATCCCTGCATCATGATGGAAATGAAACCATTCCGGGAAAATAAAGAAAAGAAAATAATTTCAACTAAACTTTGCTTAAATTAAGATTCAGGTTTGTTTTTAGAGAAAGAAAACTCTTTCCTCACTTTGAGTATGTTTCTGGACACCATCCCACAACACAAAATTGGCTTTGTACTTACAATGACTTATGCATAATAGTTTCTTCCTTTCACATTTTGAGTGTTTTATTATTTTTGGATGCACATCAATACAGCATGTGGCACATGCATAAGGCAGACTGGGGTAATGGAAGTACATTTTCTGCAGTATAAATACTGGCTAAAACTAAGCTGACAAAACCCCTTGTGTAAAACCCAGGTCCACTACTGGCGAAATTAGTAAAACTTACTCTTTTCAATAATAGTGGGATCAGTCTTCAACAGTTTTCCAGCCTTACATAAAGCTTAAAAAAAATGAATAAGTAAAAAATGCCTCACTCATCCTAAATTTGCTGTAAGTTGCATTTGAAATCATTAAAAGCTCTAGTTTCCTGACATCCCAAAATAGCAATAAAGAGATGAATGTGACATAATATCTTTCTAAAATCATGAAAGACAGCAAATAAAGTGCATATGGACTACTGATTTTAAAATTGTGTCAAATCCAAGTACACATTACATAGTAATGTAGCCAAAGAGTGATTTTATTGTTTTGCCATATTTCAGAAATGAAATAAAGGAATAACTTGCTGACTAATGGTTTCTATTGAGATTCAAAATTTATTATAAAACTTTATCTTCTATTCAATTTATTTTTTTTTATAGACTATAGATAAATCAAAGCTAATAATAGCAGCTCCAAAGACATCTCATAAAGACTAACATGTGCTTTCACCTTTAATCTCAGTGAGAAGCCCCTTGCCTTTAATGGAAGTATTCACAGTATATAAAATTGAGCAGATGATCACATCTTTGAAAGATGAGGGCCTAAACAAACACCTGGTAATTAGTACTGAGGGATACAACATGAATAGAGCTCATAACAGGGCACTGAGATTTTCTTGGAACATCATTGTACTACTATTTTTGGAAGGAAACAGATGCATCCAGAACTTGGAAAAAGTAACTGCCTCAAAGCACAGGCAAGCTCTTAATAATTAGCAGGTACTGTGGAACAATCTGACTCAAGAACTGCTTCCTCTCACATGTGGCAAAGTTTCTATGACATTTGTGAAATTTCACATCTGGAAAACAAAGAAACAGAGATACTGAACAAAACCTGAAAATGTTGGTCTTCAAGAATAAACATTACCAAAATATGTGTACAGGCTTTCATGATCAGTAAAAACATGAGACAGCTCTGCCTCTGCCCAAAATGTAAGGCACTCCATGTACTTGGTTATACACTCACTGAAAGGACATCGCACAGACTTGTACAAAAAGTTGGATGTAGATGTAGATATGAATTTCAAAATACCCAAAGTGAGAGCTGCCAATTCAACACCAGATTTTATACAAAAGCAACAAATAAGAGAGGAAGAGAAAGTAATCAGCTTCCACCTCAAATGGAAAGCATAAGAAATGGAAATGGTTGTGCCAGGTCAAAACGAAAACCTTGATCCAATGTCACGCTTCAAGAGGTAGCTTTCACCTAGTATTTATCAAGATTGAAACATCATTTTTCATATCGTCCTCTACTATTTTGTTTTCCCTAGTTTGCGTAATAATCAGTAATAAGGTTTTAAAACAAGAGTTCCTTAAGGTTCCTTATAGTTCAATTTTAATTCAAATAATGGATTGAATGAAGATTTATCATCAAAATAGTTTCTTGCAAGGTGTACAAATGTATTAGGAGTAAATACCCTGAGGAAATGAGGAAAATCACACGTAATGTGATAATGAGTCCAATTATATTCTTGTATATTAGCACAAATATATACAAATATATTGCAAATGTAATTTACCACCCAAACTTTTTTTCATCCATGTCGACAATTAGGTCAGAGAAAGTTAATAGATTCCAGCACCTGAGTAACAGAAGATCTACAGCCAGACCATTATACATAAATTAATATAAAGTTATTTTAACATTATTTTATCAGTATTCCATAGGAAATCAGAGCTATCTTAATGGGGTTTTATTCTGCTTATTTAAATGATTTGTAATTTAGGGCAACTAAAGGAAATAACATCATTCTGAGATTCTCAATTTTGTATTCTCAAGTTAAGACCCTGTAAACGGTCTTGAAGAGCAAATATTGTTTGAAAATCAGATGTTCCAAGCAATGTCATAAACATAGCTGAAAAGAATTTAAACATTTAAAGACATTTTAATTTTGAAAAATGGGGTCTTCAGATTCTAGTATAAAGGTATTAATATTACATTTCTGTGTTTTATACATCAATAAAGGAAATATGTTGACTCATGCACGTTCCTTTTTCCATGATCACATCACTTTTTTGACTTATTCTATTTTGTGATGAACTAATATAACCAAAGTGTCTCCTTCCAAGTGGTTTCTAAGTGATAACCTCCCATTTTACAGTGCAAACCTCTGTTATTCTAGGTCTGAGTGTCTCAAAGGCTATATCTACTTTAGAAAGTACAGCTGCACAGTAGGAATGGATCTGTATCACAAAGATTTGGTGCTCAAACCCCATTGTCTACCCAAGACACACGCCGGAGGCTTTAGTTCAGACTTGGCTAATCTGATCCTATGGAGTGAGCACTAGGGCTAGCATATGCTATATACTGTCCTGGAGTTCAGGCTTCAGTTTAATTTTACTTAAAAGGAATGTAGTTTATGGATCCACAATGGAAAAAAAAAATCAATGTTACATCTACTTTATATACCTACATTAGTGAATAGCATGGACTAGTAGGGGTTGATCTCTAGAGTGCAGTAGCTGGTACTAAGGACTTGGTATCCATACATTTTGGGGTACGGATTTTTTTTTAAAACTTTGACATAGATTAATCTGGTACAGTGAACCCATTTGTAACTAAAGAGCATTGGATGCATTTCCTGATACTCCAGGAAACATCTTCCAGCTCTTCTCTGAGACGCTCATATTGGCAACCGCAGCTCAGTAAGTGGAGAAATTCAGGAGACCGCTGCCCTGAAATAAAACTCTAATGTAGACACACTCTATTTCTTTCTGTACTATATTCAATTCTTTTTTCTATTGATAACATTGACATATGTTATGTCAGAATAATTTTCATCATCACAGTCTAACTTTTAGCACGGACTTCACTAATGTAAACATTAACGAGCATCTTTGTGCCAGACTGCTATTTCCCATTCCAGGACAGTCTGGGTTACTTGTTAGCCAGTTCATTGCTCATTTTAGGATTTAGTTATCATCTCTATCATCTTAATTAATAACTTCCTATTTAGCATTGTCTCAGATTGTCTCTATGACTATTAATTATTAAGTTCCTCTCCATAAGAACATCTGATCTTTACTTACATGCTAGTTAGATGAGATCTATCACATTTTTCTAGTATAGAAAGACAGTTATTTCTCCAGTGAAATAAAAAATTAGTCTGGAGCAATCTGCCTTCTCTTAATATATATATCTTTTCTCCCATTCCTCATTTACCTCCATGTATTATTTTAATTTCCTTCAAAATGTGTACTGACTTTTTTAATATACTTTAGGTCAAGCTGATAGGCTAGTTGACTTTTCTTAATCCTTATTCTTAAACATATAGGTATAAAATATTCGCTATTGGACATTTATACACTCCTACTTCCACTTTGGCATATTTAGAAGCCTACTTGACCTCTTGTTTCATATGCAAGTTTTCTTTCTGCCATAATTCTGAGTTGGAGATTATCAGATCCTTGTGACTTGAACACACCTAAACTTTGAGATTTCCTGCCCTCAGATATGGAATTTTAATTTCCATGCCTTCATCCCCATTAGTCATTCTGCCTTTGCCCTTCTATTCATTATTATTGTCCTTACTGAAAACCACAGTGTTAAGGCTTTTAACACCTACCTCATTCTTACTGTATAGAAGCCTTAATTTTCTTACAATGTGTCTAAGAAACTAACTTTTTGTAACTTTTTAATTTTCAACAAATTCTACTCCTGCCTATTCTCTCCTCTGCCTTCTCTCCTCCCAACCTCTAAATATATAGCCTTCTTTATTGATTAATCAATTTATCTGACATTTCTAGACTTTTTGACTGATCCAAGCGTTCTTTCTGATCACAGAATCACAGAATGTTAGAGATTGGAAGGGACCTCAAAGGATCATCTAGTCCAATGTGTGTCTATAGTTTGGAACCCTTTCTACAAAAGATTCCCTGTCTTGAACTGAAGCTCCAGATATTTTTGAACATTTGTCTGTAGAGAAATTTCAAAACTCTTCCTTACTCAAGTCTCTAAGTACTCAGGCAATTTGAATTCCTGAACCAGTTCCTTGATCTCTCACTTCACCCTTCTAAAATTATAAACCTCAGTGATGAATCTTTTTTGCTTATCCTTTCTTTTCAATTGAGCTTGATGGTACTGTGATCACATACTACCAAAGGGCCACAGAGATATTAATGGTGAAGGATATTAATGCCTTGATTCAACAACTCTCCTATGAAAATTCATATTCAGAAATGTCTGCATCCTGTGTGTATTAATAGCATTTGTTTCACATTTTGTATTTGGAGATTGCAAGACTCCTGCAATAAGTTAAAACCATCCGGAAACAGTTTCTGTTAGCAATTCTTTCACTAATGACATTGCAGAGATTTCTATCCAAATTCAAATAAAATCCCAAGCTTCCATAGCAGACCTTTCCCAGTCCTCAATAAAGCCTAATTTTCCAGACTTTCTTAAAGTGAATTTAACTCAATCATAGAATTACAGAATCATTGAATAATTGAGGTAAAAAGGGATCTCAGGAGGTCATCTAACCTCCTGCTCAAAAGAGAGGCCCCTCTCCCCAATTTGATGTAATCTTCCAACTTTGTGAGCAAGTACTCCATTATCCTCCTCCATATCACTGATGGAGATTTGAAAGAGGACATGTCCCATGATAAGACTCTTGTGGTATCCTACTTGTTGCTAGCATCCAGGTAGAGTACATTGCACTAGGCACTACTTTTTGAGCCTTATCATGCAATGAGTTTTTCATACAGGTAGTAGTCTACTGATCTAGACCCTTAGGTCTCAACTTGTGTACGAGAACATTGTGTGATACAGTATCAAAAGCCCTGCTTAAGTTGACATGAATGACATCCAGTATTCTCCTTGTCCACAAATCAGAAATTTTATCATAGAAGGCAGTCAGGCTGATCAGACATGATTTATCCTTGGTAAATCCATGGTAACTACTCCCAGTCATCTTTCTCTCCTTTTTATGCCCAGAAACGTGTTCCAAAAAGACTTTCTCCATGATTTTCCAGCCCAGAGTTTTGACCAATCCTCTGCTTTTTATATATATATTTTATTTATTTACAGCTTGCCGTGTTAAATTCTTTTGTTGATTACCAATGGACTTAAATTGAAACATGAGAGATTCCAACTGGATGCAAGGGAAAAACTTTCCATTGTAAGGATAGTGAAACAGGAGAACAGGGAGGATGTGCAATCTACAGCCTTGGAGACACAGCTGGATGTAGTCCTGAACAAGCTGGTCTGATCTCATTGCTGACTCTGCTGACCCTTCTGCTGAGCAGGAAGTTGGACTAGATTACCTCTTGACATCCCTTCCAACTTGAATTATTTTGTGGTTCCATGGTCATGCCAATGCATATTTAAAGCATGTTCACAGGATCTAAGCCAAGGACACTCAAGAGCAAATAGTCAGTTTTAGGAGTACAAATAATCACATAGAACTAGACATGTTCTATTATATAGTTAGCTTCTATGTCCTACATGGAAAAAACTCAATACACTAGGCATTTATTTCCACACACTTTCAGAGCGACAGTTTGACATCCTCTATGAATAATCATTAGACTGCTTATCATCAACTTTTTCATTTTCCTGACTACTACTCTCATCAGCAGTGTTCTTGTTTCTTCTGACTATTAATCTATCCTTTTAGGGGCCTGCAACAACAGTGGTACTTTAGGTATTAGATTTGTCTTGGTGTGATCCAAATGTTTGCATAGAAATGGAAACTATTTTGCCTCATATTCTACCCCATGTCTTAATTTAAATAAATAATTGATGGAAGATTCATTCTCTATTCAGAGATTCACATCCCAAGTAGTACAGTCTACTTCAGCTAGATAAGTTATTTTTCCAGGAATGAGTCTCAGAGAATTCCAAATAAAGTATTGCTTATTAAAAAAGAATCTTAACCTTTATTATGTTTTCAAACATCACGTGATATACCATTTGTTTAAGAATGTTTTCAAAATTGACATAGCCATTCTTGACCTGTGATACCTGCAGTGTTGCTTGACTCATCAAACAAGATTTTTGCTTGCTTTGTCAGGATTGCTCTTAGACATAGGTATAAATCTTTGCTTCTGGCAGACAGCACAGGACTCTGCTCTTCAGTTTTTATCAATGAACCTATTGCTTGCGTTTAAAAAGGGGAAAAAAACCCTCTCTTTTCAATGGTGTGAATCTCCAGCCCTTTCTGAGATATAGTTCTTTCTGTATACCAATCATTCTATTCTTTGTTCTCCCTCCCAGTCCACAGTCCTTATTTATTGAGCTAATTATAGTACTTTTTCAACTTTTACTAATGTGCTTGGAAGAGGTAATGGAAAACTCAAGAGGAGACTCGGGTAGCAATTCAGTACCAATTTTATTAACCTATTTGTGAATAAAGAGCAAATCTGTGTTTTCCACACAACTCCAGCCCTATCCAAAAGGATATCAACTGACTAAACAGGTCAGTTTTATCATTACATCATTAACACAAATGCTCATTGGATATTCTTCTTTAAGGGAAAGTCAGTATTTCCAAAAGGTTCTGAAAGCTGCTTTTGTCTGCTCACATTAATTAATTAACATTAATTAATATAGCCAGAAGATTCACATTATAGTTTCAAAAGAGGTTCACTGATGCATGTAAATTGGAAAAGGAATGAGAAAAACTCATTGCTAAATTTAGTGTATATGTAACCAAAAATATTATAGATTAATACAAGATAAATAGTAGGATTACAGTAAAAATTAGTAACTCATATCTTTCTTCAGCCAGTCATTTCTTGCACAGCTTTCAACACTCCACCTCAAAATTCCATGTGATATGATCAAGATACACCAGCTTGCTAAATCCTTTCTGAATTTCAATCCAGATATTTTAGGGTGATAAAATACCTACTCCATTAGTTGTCTTCCACAGGCTCTAGAAATCCTATCATTCTGCCTAAAATGCTTCAAGAAATTAAAAGTTCAGAGGTTAAAAATCTTTCAGAAACATTTAGAAGCCTATCTTGAGTAGATTTAATAAAAGTTCAAAACATTAAAACTCATAGTCTTCCCAAAGTGAAAAATGGATGAACCTCAGGAAATATGGATTTTTGTTTTGATTACACAGACGAAATTTCGGTTGCTTGTGAAGTCCCTTCACACTCCCTGGCTGTGAATCTCTAACTGATCCAAACCATTCTAGATAATTCATAATCTTGATTTTGAACGTGCAGGATTTCACAGGTTCACAGAGTCAAAGCCTATTCATGAACAAAAATTGAATTGTATCTTCCTTCTCATCAACTCATGTTAATTTTGGAGAAAAAGTATCAAACTATGGAAGCAAAATATTTCTTATTTTAATGAGACATGCTTCAAATATTGTAAGGAATTCTCATAATGATAGGTTAATGTAGTTCAAGACACATGATCAAATTTGCATACAAAATGTAACCAATCACATGTCTTTTAGAGCTATACTATATAAATAGCACTAAGTTTCTCTTAGATTCTGAAGCTATGAGGATACTTGAGATTTTGAGATGAAGCAGGAACATGATTTGGAAGTGAATTTCCTGAATTGTTTCTAGTAATCACCCACTGAGTCAGGTTTTGGGACAATTTTGAGATGTGCAAACTAGATTTTTTTGAGACAAGAAAATCAGCAGATTCACTCCAAAATCACTCCAAATTCTTGACATTGTTATGATTTATTTCATTAAATTCACAACCAATGTGTGGGCTGCTTCACTTGCAGATCCATGGTACACACTTATAGTTGTTCTTTCAAAAAGCTGTAAACTATACGTGTAGCAGAAACTAAATTTGTTCAAAAACAACCCATTCAAAATCAGGTATAGGGGAGATACAGACATCTCATTACCAAATCCTTTACTCTATTGATGCACTTCTTTTGCACCAAGTTACTTGCTACAAGTAGACTTGTAGCATAAGTCTAGTTCTCAGCCGAATATCATTCTAAAACAATCGTAATATTTTAGTGACATCTTATGTATCTTGACGAGCATTGACCTAAGATGTTCCCAAGTGATATAAAAGTTCATCCGTATTTCTTTAAAATGTTTAAGGAAATTTCAGTTTAGGAAATTAATAGTCATTTATTGAATATTCTGCAAAAGGTTTTCACAGTGATAGAACAAGAGCTTATCCCTTCCTTATAATGTTTCTGGTGGTAGTAAAATGTTGTTTTGCTTCGATGACCTTTTCCTTCAGACCTCTGTAACAATCTTAGTGATAGTAATTCCAAAATCAAGTAGAATCATAGGATCATAGAATAATTTAGGTCGGAAGAGACCTTGAAGATCATTGAGTCCATCAGTTAACCTAACACCGTCAAGTCCACCACTAAACCATGTTCCTAATCACCACATCTACACATCTTTTAAATACCTCCAGGGATGGTGACTCAACCGCTTCCCTGGGAGCCTATTCCAATGCTTGACAATCCTTTTGGTGAAAATTTTTTTCCTACTATCCAATCTAAAACTCCCCTGGTGGAACTTGAGGTAGGTTCCTCTTGTCCTATGGCTTGTTACTTGGGAGAAGATACCAACACCCACTTACCTATGACCACCTTTCAAGTAGTTGTAGAGAGCAAAAGGTCTCCCCTCAGCCTCCTTTTCTCCAGGTGAAACAACCTCAGTTCCCTCAGCTGTTCTTCATAAGACTTGTACTCTAGACCCTTCACCAGCTTCGTAGCCCTCCTTTGGACGCAGTCCAGCACCTCAATGTCTTTCTTGTAGCGAGAGACCCAAAACCAAACACAGTATTCAAGGTGTGGTCTCACCAGTGCCACATACAGGGGGACAATCACTTCCCTAGTCCTGCTGGCCAGACTATTTCTGATACAAGCCAAGATGCAACTGGCCTTCTTGGCCACCTGGACACACTGCTGGCTCATATTCAGCCAGCTATCAACCAGTACCCTGAGGTCTTTTTCTACTGGGCCACTTTCCAGCCACTCTTTTCCAAGCCTGCACAGAGCTATTGTGACCCAAATGCAGGACCTAGCACTTAGCCTTGTTGAACCTCATACAACTGAACTTGGCCCATCGATCCAGCTTGACCAGATCTCTCTGTAAAGCCTTCCTACCCTCAAGCAGATGAACACTCCTGCCCAACTTGATGCCATCTGGAAACTCACTGAAGGTGCACTTGATCCCCTCATCCAGATCATTGATAAAGATATTAAAAAAAACCAGCCCCAATACTGAGCCCTGGGGGAACACCACTTGTGACTGGCTGCCTACTGGATTTAACTCCATTCACCACAACTCTTTGGGCCTGGCCATCCAGCCAGTTTTTTACTCAGTGAAGTAGGTTCGTCCACAAAGAAGAAAAGGAGGAGTCTCATGTAACTATCCAGGTACCTACATTAGTGAAAAGACAATTCTAGCATCACTGAGAAGAGCACTCAAATGAGGCATGAGATGAACATGTGGAAACAGAAGTCTTCCTTTGTAACTCACCAATATTTTTAATTCATTGATGTCAGGTAAATATTTAGGCAATTACTTGCCTTCTCATTCATATTGGTTTTTGAAGCTGTAGTATAGTGATAAGCTTCATCACTCTCTATATGGTCTCATCCTAGAGAGCATTCCTAATCTGAAATAAGAGGTAAGATCATAGTGTGAAGTTGTGATGTGGCCTTCAGCTAGCTCTACAGCAATCAGATATCATGTCCCAATGCAGAATGAGAGAGGCTGTGATTTCTACAGCTTATAGAACAGTTTCTGCAGCTGAAGAATCTGTGGCAGTTCTGGATGTTCCTCTATAATCACTTCTGAAGTATTATGGTTCAAATGGGGTAAATTACCATCTTTCCCCCATCTGACTCTCTGACCAAATTTCTAAACACTGAAGTTGTCATGGAAGCCTGGAAATTAAGAATAGTGTGTTCTATTTGCAATGCTGAACTCTAAGAATTCAACAATAAGCTCCTTAATGGTGTAATTCCAAAAATAAGTGATACTGTGATGTTCTCCTGAGTCTGCATACAGCCAGAAATGATTGCTTGTGAAGAAGCTTGAACTGCTCTATTTGGTGCAGATTTGCACTTTAATTTTGTTTAACTGTTTCTCAAAAAGTATGTCCATATTTCATGCAAATACATCTTACACCTGTTCTAGTATCCCATTCCTTCAGATATTCTCCTACTACGAATGTGTTAACCTGAAACCTTACCATGGATACTTCCTTCCAAACAACATCATCTGTGAAATGAGAAACTTCATTTTGAAGGAGAAAAAATTTAACCTGCTATGGTGAGAAACTAAGTCATTAAATATCAGCAGGAAGAAAAAGGATATTGTAGTCCCTGTATTCATTGTACAAAGGCACCTAGACAAAGAAAATATCTGTAGGAATATATGACAACACAATTGCAGCCAAATTTGTCAGTTTTCATAAAGTAAACTCCACACATTTTGTGAAAGTGAAGAACTTTAGCATTGTTACAAGAAAAGAATGGGAAAAAAAGGTATCATTCAACCTACAATGTAAATTTCTCAAGTAAGAAATGCATTTAGAATAAACGCTCTATTATATTTTTACCCTTGGAAGAAGAAACCACAGGGAGTGTTTAAAAATGAGGAGTGAAACTTGTAAAATCCTGTTTCTTAGTATGTTCAGGGATACCACAAATAGGTAAAATGATGAATATATTTTTTTCTGTTTTTTTGTTTGTTTGTGGTTTTTTTACCTTTTAGCTTTTTTTCTGTCACCTGGGTATTTGACATACTCTTCTTTAATACACTAATGTGATCTTTATGGATAATCAGTTATCCAGTTCAACTGCCTGTGACTCAAACTAGTAACCTGTGGAAAACATTCACTAACAGCTTACACATTCATTAGCTATTATCTATCAGTACAGTTTTACTTTTTAGCTGGAGATATGAAAAATGCATGAAGGCAGAGACAAACTCTGGTTTGTGGCAGTTGTTATGAAGCCCAGAAGCAGCAGCAACCCGCAACCTATCATGCATAAAAGCAGAAATAACTTTTATGAGCCCAGTCATGTAAAGCTTGAGTAGTCAGATTCATGAAGTTCACCAAGATTTGGATTAAATTTAAACCATTCTATACAACTCTACTTTTGATTAGAGCTCGGTGTGCAGTGAATAAACCTGCCATTTGAATGGAACTTATATTTTTAAGAAGTTTGAAGGTACTAGAATTTAAATTGAGCTGCAAGCTTGATCTTAAAATTTATGGTGGGTCAATTTACATTCAGTGTTAAAGTGAGGGGGGACAAAAGAGATAGCACTTCATCTTTTTAGAATTTTAGCTATGGATCAAAGTTTATAAATATGAGGATCAAAACATTACTAGCTTTTACTATCTCCATGTATGAAATTATGAAGCTTCAAGTGCTCAAATGAAGAATATGTTTTAAACAATACAAACTCTACGATGTTCATTATTTTTCCTTTTGAAGAAACAACAACAAAAAAATCTTTCCTCCTACCTCTTCTTTTTGTTTAGCATTAAAACCAAATTGTGCTGTACTTTCAGGCATTTACCTTTTCACTTTTTGTTTGTGGTTCATAAAATGTAGCAAAGATTTAGCAATGACAGAAAAAATAAGCGTTTTGTAGATCAAATTTGCATCACAAACTAGTAGCATTTCATGCTTTGTATGTTTAAATTCTATATAAGTATCAGTGACTGCAGCTTTCACATATTTTCAGTAGGTGCAGAAAAAATCACTGAGGCTTAGAATTTATTTTAATATCTAAATAAATTCTCAGCTCGTCATTCAGATGACTTGTGGACTGCAAATAAAGTCATACAATGCATGAAGATGTAGAGATTAAATCACACGTCCGGAATTCTGCAATGTATGAATATAAATACATATGTACACATACACACACGCATGCACCTCCCAATACATATGGTTAAGGTTCAGATCCAAATGATCCAAGCCTATCCTTTGGCTGTGGTTCAGATTAGACCAGAATAACTTGGTTTCTCTTTCCCTGATCTGTAAGCTTAAATCTCTGATTTGTAGGAAGAAAAAAGCAGATGTTGTCATGAATCTATTTAAAGAAGTCCTGTCAAGGTTCTGTTGTTTGCAGCCAAAACCTTGCAAAACAGATAGCAAGATTTTTGTCTTACAGAGTCTAGGTTTACAGTTTGCAAGTTCACTTGCATGACAGAAGTTTATTTTTTGCAGGATCAGGGCCTAGCAGGGATACTTACATCCTGATAAGGACAACCTACAAAAACAAAGGGTTTTTTTTTTACATTTTTTTTTTCCAAACACGTTTTACAAATTCTGAAATATTTTTTAATGTTAAAATCTATTAAGAACTTGTACACATTATTATTATCATTAATTGTCTGAAAAAGCAGTCTTTCAAAGAACAGCATTACTCTTACTTTTTAAAGCAAAGTGTTTCAAAGTGTATGCTTAGTCCTTTTCATATCTTTATGAATACCCATTTGTTAGAATACATCATTAAGATTAATTTGAGATTGAGTGACCTAGAGGGAATGCAGGTATATATCTCGTGGAATTCTGCAAAATACTAAACAAAAAAATCTCTAAATCCAAATTGTTTTAAATTAGAAGTCTACCAAATATCTTTGCTGACATTTGTAAACATTTTTATTAATTTTCCAATTTTTAAGGAATATCAGTTTTTCAAAAATTCTAATATATTAGATATTTTATATGGAAACCTATCTGCTAATCAAATTAAATCAGTAGGAGCTACAGAAACGGCTTTTTAAAGGTAATTTCTGTGATAATTTTGAAAAGCTCGATTATTTTGCAACTGTTTGTAAAACAGGATTCCTTCTTCTTAATGAAACTTTGCTCACCCAGAGAGCACACCAAAACCCTTCTAAATTCAATATTCAGAATTTTCTGCAGGGTGACCAATAAGAACATTTATTTACTTGTCATATTTTCTGAGTTTTCAAATGTGTCTAAAAGACTAGCTTGTGTTAATTTTCTTTTAGTACTAGGTTTTCCTGAATCTACACCCGGTGCTTTCTACTTAGGACGTGAATCCACAGTTTTTTACTCAGATTTTAGGTCTTTGCCACAGGATTCCCAAGAAAATCCACATGGTGCCATTTTATTTTAGAATTTAAAAGCACGTTATAGGCAGTTTAGCTAAGAGTTGTGTCATATACCTTTTCTCTAGGACACGGTCTTCCTCTCAAACTGATGTCTTACAAAAGAGAGACAATGTGGGAAAGAAATACTACATTTATCCCTCCTGTCATGAATTATTTTTCCTAGTATTGATGGAGAAAGGTAGGCAATTATGATTCATAACTATACTGGCATTCAGAATGGAAGAGGAAGTCTTGCATCATATTGCAATATTTCCCATGTCTATGAATTGGTAAGACCTTTTCATAGTCTATAGCTTAGTTTCTTCAAAAGTCCATTGCCAGCCTCAATGTACTCAGGAAGAAAAATGTGTTTTCTCAGTGTTTTGTACTTTTCCTGAAGACAGAATGATGAAAAGTATACTAATATTGTGTAAGTACCAGCACTGAAGGGAGAGAAAGAAATTCAATGAATTCTGATAACCACACAATCTGGTGTGTGTGGTTCCTGTCCTTGTCAGTGATCATAAGTATTTTACACATAGGTTCTCCTGAAACTGGAATTATCATAATTGTATCTGCTCCCTTTCTCAGTTGTTTTTGGTGTGTTTTTTTTTTTTTTTTTGGGGGGGGGGGAGTTGACCTTAGAACAGTATTTTACTTGCCATTTGAACAGATCTTTGTTCACATATCTACACTTTGTAAATTTTACAAGTGTAGGAGCTCATGAAGAAGTTAAGGAAGTATGGGCTTTGCTGGATGAAGTTACTAGTGGGAGTTCATAGCAGCACCAGGCGTCATGACCAACAAGATAGAAAGATTTAAAGTGCTAACAGTAGCAGAAGTGTTTGGACAGAAAAGAGTGCACATAAAGAAAGGATGAAACAGCAGTTGCACAGGGATTCCTAGACAGTGTGAATGTGCAAGATTGAAAAATTACAGAGATCAAGCATAAAAAATTGGCACAAGGAGGAGAAAAGGGCACAGACACAGAGGCAAGAATGGATCTGCTTAACAAAACAAAGAAAAGATTAGGAAAATGAAATCAGAAAAAAAAGGTTCTTGGGTGTCATGAGATGCTCTGAAGCTGGAGATCTACCTCTCTTTCTAGCTACTAAAGCTACAGCTGGAGCAAATTTTTACCTGGTTTCATTGTAGATACCAGGCTCCCTCCTTCGAGTTTAAAAAAAATCCTTACACTTCCTCTGTGGTGTCCCATTAAAAACAGCAGTCAAACTAAGCACAATGCCCTTGATCTACACCTGTAATCAATTAGAATAGCAACTTTGGATTTAATTTTGCTAGATTACACTAAAATAATTATGAGACTACTATCAGCAGGCTGATTTAAAAGAAGCTGAAGAGAAAACCACATTAGTGGAAAAAGTAGATATAGATAACTGATTTCAAAAATCTTGTCAGGTTAGTTCTACCGAGCTTTAATAAATGGTACACTGAGATGACAAACTCCAGACATTTTCCACTTCAGCAATGACATTAATTTTGGACAATCAAAATGTAGCTACCCAAGTCCCTCCTGTAGCTTCCCTTGACCCCCTCTGAAAATCCCACTGCATACCTAATTAAATATTTATGCAGAGGAAAGACAAATGAAGCGTGGGACAGCACAAGGGTTAGAGACACACTTCAACATACTGCTTAGTAGCATTTTAGTTTAATAGTAAATAATAATAATAACAAAATGAAAGTTTAATATCAAGTAATAACGACAAAAACTGCAGCAATCTTCCAGTATGATCTTAACTGGCAGCTTTGCTATCAAGACAGGAAGGAGAATGTGAGACTATAATAAATTACATGAATCAAAGTCTGATGGTTTTCATCAGCTAATACTTCTGTGAAGAAATATTTAACCTCTTCAGTGCTGATTCGCCATGGATTTATTGTATTATAAGCATTCAAAAGAAACAATCTCAGCGATGTAATTTTCAGCTAAGAAATCTGTTTATTCTAAGTGTACCTTCAAGGAACAAAATAGATTATGCCCAGGTACAAAGAAATAAATAAGGTTGTTACGTAGCAGAGAACAAAGAGATAAATGAGTGGAAATCTCTTGAAGGCAATGAGACCTGTACCTCATGGATAGGCCTGTGAGCCCAAAGCACAAACACCAAGACATCATGGAGTTGTGTCATGAAGATGATACACTCTGACACTCCATTTCCAAGTGAACTCTGCTTATGTACCAAAGTCAATGAGATTCATTCTGTTTGGGGATCCTCTTGAAATGAGTTAACATAATATAATGGTAGTTATGCTATCGTTCTGCCCTAAATTCCACAAAGCCAGGACAGGCCAAAACATGCTTGAGTCCAAGGTTTTGGCATTTAACCACATAGCAAGGAGATGAATTAAGTGGTTGTCATATTTGCCTGTCTTTTTCATCCATCTGGCAGAGATTGCCAGCCTTGCACCAATAAATCTCTGATTAACATCCATTTCTTTTGAGTGTCTTTAGGGTTTGATTTTCGTTTGTCGAAACCAAGCCAAAGTAACCCGAATTTGACAATGGTTACTTTAATATCCCAAACTTCAAACCTCCATCTCAGGGGGCTGTTTGCAGCTCAGTCATTACTCCTGGAGACCTGGGCAACCTTTTGGATGAGGCAAAGCTGGGCAGCGGCTACCATTCCTCAAGTCATCACTCATGAATCAATACCTTCATATGAATTTATTGTGTCTTCCTTGCTGGATCCTGTACTTCGTGCAACAATTCCTATGCAGACCTAAGGAAAAGATATAAGGACAAATTATTTTAAAAGCTGCTGACTTTCTACACCCAGTACAAAGAGAGATTTATGCATGGTAAAACACAATTTACTAAGGTAAAATTAAAGTCACAATGTATTTCCATACAAATATGACTGTATCTTCTAATATGATGGTTAAATTGGTTTACAAATTGGTCTGAGAACAGATTTCAGTAAAAAAGTATTGAATAGAATTACTTTAAAGATTTGGGTAACATATGCATCTTGAATCAGTCCATCTCCAATCATAAAAGGGCACATATATAAACACAACATATATATGTATGTTCTATAAATGCATATCTTATACTTGCTTGCAAAGGATTTCTACAAACTGCAATTTTATAAACTGAATATTTTGTAGATGAAGTAACTTTTTGTTAACCGAACCATAAATATTTTTTAGTGAAAAGAAATGTATCAAGCTAATCATTGAAATAGAAAATCACCAAGAAAAATCTGACAAAAGAAAATGGCCCTTCTTTCCTCCTTCCGTCCCTCTCTTCCTTCACACATTTGAACAAATAAATCTAAAATGTCTGCCAAATAAAAAAGAACTGAACAGAAATCCACCATTTCATGTTATATGGGGAAATGGAATTGTCTTATTCAAGTAGCTACTTCAGATACTAATATGAGCAGTTTAAAGGAAAAATCATGTGAGTTATTTAGAGAACAGAACCTGTGATATGTCCTCAGACTTTATTTTACTGGACAAAAGTAGGTGTTTTAATGGTAAAAAGGTGATAATCTTTATTGAACTTTAAATATAAAGAGCACTATAAATGGAGCTACTGTCATATATGGAGTTAATACGAGTACTCTAGCTGATTTCAACCAAAGGAGGATCGAAGATCACATAAGCATAGAACCAAACACTTAAAACGAGCCAACCTTCTTAATTATTAACAAGACCTCCACTAAGTTACACATAACAAAAGGCTTTTGCCAGAACAGACTAGAAGCAGTGCCATAGGTCCTGAGGACATTTGTGTCTCTATGCGTTGCATCGTATCTGCAGCTTGGAATATCATGAAATTTGTGGTGAAATAAGTAGGACTTTGATAGTCCTGTTTCATAATTACTACCTTTGGAAGAGTAAAAATAGCAGAAAATCTGCAGAACTCAATATATCCTGTCCAAGCTTTATTTATTTAGAGTATTTGGCCTACAAATCTGTAGCTCTACCCTAGAGAAAAAGAACAACCATATGCCTTGGGCAAAGTCTCCCTTCAGTGTGGTAATGATGTTTAGAGGATTTCTGTATTAGTGTCCCTTCATGTATTTGTAGTGTCATGTACTTAGTACAGTATCACTGGATGTTTGGTTTACTGCTGGATTAGAACGGATTTCATGCAGCAAACAGTTCCCAACCCTTCCACTGTTTTGCGTCCTCCCTTTAAAATCCACAACTATTTCTGAAAACTAACTCACGAGATGTGTCATTCTAATGAGAAATAGGAATACATATCTTTTTTTCATTCTTTTCATTTCTTTTTACAAGCACCAAAAATTCATGTAAACACCTGTTTCATTGTTGGAGAAGAACAATAAGGAAGCAAAATAGACTTAAAAAGGTTATTTTTCTGTAAATTGCAGTCCTTCTTGGTATTTACAGGCAGAAAGGAGATGGCTGCGCTCTGTCCCAGCCTGAATTCATAAACCTAACTTGATCGTCTTCTGAAGAATTTATGAATCATGGTTAATAATCAGCTTTAGGCCCTTCTGAGGGAAGAATCACATTTTGAAGCTACAAAGGTCCACTAAATAGCCCACGGGAAATGACCCTGCATCCCATTAAATATAAAAACTCACTACTGTAGGACTCTATGTCAGAGGTAAAACATTTCAGTCTCTGCTCCCTTCAAGTGTCAGAGAGCTCCCTCTGCCTAAATGCTTTATTAAGATTGAAGAAGCATACAAGATTTTTGCTTCTCAGGGAAAACTGTTTTCTTCTTCTTGAAAAAGTTTTTTTCCCTTTTACTTTGGGGGGAAAAAAAAACCCTTTCTTTTCTCCATTCCCATATATTCATTATTGTCCACCTTTTTTTAAAGCTTTTATCTTTCTTTTATCTATTTCATATGCCTGTGGCAAACACCATAGTTGTCTTCTTTCTATTCCAGGAATCAGCTACAGTGTATGCTTTATCTTAGTTAGACCAGGTTGCTATTTTCCTATTTAAATGGAAGATATGGATTGAAAGTCAGATGTGAAGGTCAGGGAAATGGTTAGTTTATTGTGATTTAGGTCTTTGCGGGCCACTTTTTGCTTGCAGGAAAGCGTAATCATAAGCATAGTATTGAGAAATACAGTGAAATTCACATTTCCTTTAATAATCTATTTAAATTTCCTAGACATGAGTGGTCCCACATTTGTTTTGCTGTCTCTTCAGTTGCAATGGTGGTATTGGCCAAAATTTCAACAGGAAAAAGTCTTTTACAAGCACTTCTTCTTGTTAGTCCAATTAGTTTTTAGGGAACATATATACAATATATGTGAAAGTGAAAAAAGGCAAATAGAACCGATAGACCTGCAGCTGTTGATTTCCACTGTGTGATTTGAGAAGTAATAGCAACAAATGATAGTCTTATAGATACTAGAATGAATATCTTGTGTTTCCCTACTTATAAAGGGGAAGATTTTGCCAATTTATTTTCTGATGCAACCATTCTGAGTTCAGTCAACTTCCCATAACCTATAAGACCTTTTTTATAAAAATTCTTGGCATATCTGATGGCTGTTCAGAAGGTCCTTAGATTTTATACATTTGACACAATATGAATAGCACCCAAGAAGACAAAATGATTATAAAAACCAAGCTACCACCAGTAACAAAAGCCATAAATTATAATATCAATATAAAAAAGTTACATTTGACCACTTGAGGTTTGACAATGAATTTTCATCATAAGTAAAGTAAAATTGAAAGAAAAAAAGAGGAATGAAATGTTAAAACTCTGGAAAATAAAAGAATTACATTCTGATTAAATTATCTGAAAAAACAAAAAGAAAAAAGTCATAAGGATGTGAGAGTCTTCAGCAAATTAAACATGATCTTACAGTGTGTCAGCTACTAAAAATAACAAAACAATTTTCAACTGCCCACATAAAGATTTCTTTTCTGAAAGCACAGGGGTAATAAACACCCATCCTTTTACTGCTGCAATGCAGTCTCACTTGGAATATTGCCTGCATTTCTGGGTACAAAATTGTAAGAAAAATGCTAAAAATTTCCAGGAACTTTGAAGGAAAAAAAAAAAGAAAAAAACCCTAACAAAAGTCATTAAGGAAATAACATTAGCAGAGAAGGAGAGCAAAAAAGCCCAATAGCGCTTCAGTTGAAAAAGAGCTAAGCACCATTTTCTGGCCTGTCAAGAAACCGTTTATGCAACAAAAGGAAGCTCAGCTGTCTTATGATGATAATGAATGTTGTCTTCCACCTTAGAAGGTAGAGTTCCTCCGATCTGGGGATGTCTAGGTTTCTGAGAATCCTGTAAATTTGACAAAATATGCAAACAGAAATGCTTATTACTACATCATTCCTCTCCCTCCATCAGCTTTATATGCTCTTTTTTTTTTTTCAACACAAAAGTGAGCTTCAATTGTTTTTGAGTAGCCTGTTGACTTTGCTCCCGTGAATGGTCACCTATTTTTCCAGCTTGCAGTAACAAGACATTATTTTAAAAAGGTCCCTAGAGGTTTGGGAAATAAAACCAAACTCTTTGTTTTCTGTTCGTGTCTCTTATATTACTGATTTTTTGCATCAAAGTTACAGAATAGAATGCCAGGGAGTGTCACGCGCAAAATCTTGACAAAAGGAACATGAATATCCCAGAATTTACTGTTAGAATAATTAAATACTAATACATAAAATACTAAAACACTAAAATAAAATTAAAGTAAACTCTAATGAAATAAATATTATTAGTCTAGTTGCAATGATGCTAACATTTATAGTTCCGATTATATTACAGTCAAAATGATATATATAAAAACTCTCAAGTATTTTTCCCTTTCTATGACATTATGCTTATCCTCTGCTCCTCTGAGTCCGTAAGGCCAATGGCTAAAGTTCTGGGGAGGGAAGGTGTTACAGCAAGTCATCAGCAACCCTAATCCTTTGCCAGAAGCAGTATAGTGGTAAAGTTGATGATGTCTTCCTCCTGCCATCAGGATCTACTTAGAGCAACTTTATATATAGTTTACCAACCTGCTCTACACCTTGCTCTATCTTCGTTGTTCTGAAAGTCCAAGTTACATCCAAATGTTTAAAATACGTATGTATTTTATATACACTGGATACTTGTCCTTTGCTTTCTTTGTTATGACTAAACCAAGTTTTACTCAGGTCTCAGGGTGACATTCCTGTGATGAGTAATAATTGGCCATAGGTCAGTTGCTTATAGCCCTGGAGTCTCCAGTGTCACCCTCTCCCTGTATTTTCAGGATGTCCACTATCATGTCTTGTCTTTTCTCTACTATGCTGCATTTTATTCCATAACAATGGATCCTTCGTTTCACATAACTATCTGTTATTATCGCATATTAATTACAAAGAGTATAGAACAAAAGCAACTGTGCAAAATTTAAGCAAAAGCTAAAACAAAGTAGGTAACAGTTACTTGATCATTAAAAAAGCTAAAACAATTGCAAGCTAAAACCAAATCTCCAGGCAGGCTAAGAAAATTTCAGGCAAAGGCTGACAGGTCCTGAGGTTTAAAAGAAGCCTGTGCATTCTTACTAGCAATAGCAACTCCAAATTTACTGGACTACATGGAATAATAAAAAGGGAGCTGCTCACAAGCATTGAGCAGAAGAGTTCTCAATAGATATTGAGCAATAGTGCAAATACTACTTACATCTTTTGGAGCACTTAGTAAGTCACAGCTTGAAAAAGCCACCTGGGAGAATGAGAGCAAGCATGGGATACACATTAGACTCTCTCCAGCTCCTTCTGGAGCATGATTTCTTGAAGACCATTCTGGTTTGAGACAAGCAGCACACAGACTGAATAGACTGACAATTTTTGAAGCATTGTCCTGACTATGAACCTGTCTCCACCAAAAATTCTTAGTGTCTTCATCTTGTATTTATTTATTTAGGTCACTATCCTAGGATGTGGATTCAGCTTGAATAAGGGAAAAATTGTGATTTTTACTGCCCAGAAATTACTCCAGAGAGATTTTGTTTTCTCATAACACAGTTTATGATTGTTCTTAGCCTTCTGTGTCATGTACAAAATAGTTGAATCCTACTTCATTGATCCTTATGCACTTCCTTCACAGAGGACAACCTCACAAATGTGTCGTGTGCTTTGCAGGATGGGGCAGAAGTGTTATTAAAACTTCATAGAAACAGTCAATACGATTTCATGTGTAAAACTCTAAGTGCTTTGCTGGTGCCATATATATTTCTTTATAAAACTATTAATGACATAGCTAATTATTGCACAACACATATTTAGTGCATAAAACAGAATGTATATATAACCTCAAAACAGAAATGGAAGTGAAGTGTATTTTATAACTAATATTCAGCCTGTTTGATTAAAGCCAAGCTGTTCTTCAATTTCTGTGTCCACACAGTTCTATTTGGCCTGAGCAGAAATGCAGAAGTGTGCAGAACAGACTTGCCAGGACTCTGATAAAACCTGTACTTGCTCTTTTGATTCCTGGACTGCTGATTCAATGTCTTTGGAAACTCCTTCCGACAGCAAGCATCTCACTAAACATATTTAAATGTATCTTGTTGGTATAGATGGGCCCAGTGTATCCAAAACCAGAAAAATAAAACCATCTACTGGGAATTGGTCACATAACTCGAACACAAATAATTAGTTGCTATTCAACGCTTTACATTTGTAGATCTCAGCATGCTTTTGCAAAATATCATCCGCATTTCTCACTGTGGAAACTGAATCACAAAATGGTAAACAAGTTATGCAGTGTCAACGTACTTACAGATTTGATGAAGTTTTTGGGACAAGCACCAGGGATTATCCTCTATTACGAGAGCTCGGTAAGACAAAAACTATGACAAAAGTTTCTGTGATTGTTTCTCTGATACAGTTAAATGAAACAACAATGACATTTTATTTCATCTAGGAAAATACCTTAACCCATTGGCCATGCCTCCTTTGGTTGACGACACTCCCGCAGATTTCTTCTTCCCATCTTTTTAATTACAACAAGCATAGAAACTGTAGGAAGAAAACTGGAAAAGAAATTCATAACTAGCAAAACCATGAAATATCTTTTTAAGCATGTTCATAGTTACAGCATTCTTAAGAAAGACTCACGAGTCCTTTTCTATGTCAGAATAAATTTTTCAAGCACTTCTGTGTATAAGATTATATAAAATAATATTTTATGATTTATTTCCAAGCACACTGAAGTGAACAGAAAGACCTCCAAGTTTCCAACATGTGAAGAAGAGGTGAAAGATTTCTCTTTGACCTATAAAAACAACTCCTTAGCAGACATATAGGTTGCTTGCTTAGACAAAAAGCTTGAACACAGCTCTAAGAATAAAATAAAGCTACTGGAAAGAAAAAAGTCTTTTCTACATAAAATGTTATTTATAGATTTCACCTGGGATTAACCAAGAATTTCTTTCACATGTGAATCAAACGAAAGAGGAATGGAAGGTAATTAAAATATGATTTATTGCATAAAAAGACAGAAGTTTAGAAGCACATCTGCAGCCTACCTATGTGAAAGACACGGAGATAACTGACACAAAAAATGCCTGTAAATGTGAACCCAGCAACTAACCACATGTTACTACTGCAAAAACATAATTTACATTCAACATCTGGATTTTGTGAACTGCCTTCAAAATAAAAAAGTATAGTAATATAAAGCTGTGGAGTGTAGTCTGAAGCTGCAATTCCATATCTGATTTTGCTTAACTTCTCTTAGGTGTTCTAACAGAATGCTCCTCATTGCAATCTTAGCAATGTCAGTGTAATTAATTATGCAAATAAAACTCTTCCTACAGGAGTGCATTCTATTGAAAAATCGGCATATTTTAAAATTTATCCAGTGCTTTCATTTAAAGAATGAAAATTTCTGCACATATAGAAACAATTATTTCTGAGAAGAAATTAAATGGTGAAGATGATTTGATTTAGGGCTCTCTACAATGACTGAAATGATGAAGTTCCAGTTAGAGGAAACGTTTTGGATATATGTAAAACAAAGATGGTACGCTCCACCACCACCGCTTATTTGCTCTCTGAGTTTTCACATTTATATACACAATGACTATACAGTATGTGACGGGACTGCTCTAGTCAAGAACATGAGAATCCTGTCTGCAAGTAGAGGATGCTTATACTCCTAAGAGAAGTTACGTAGTGGGAAGAGATTCTATTTTGTCAGAGGATTAAGTAATGGAATATCACACAATGCCAAGCGGCGTAAGCCCTGCAGCACAATGCCAACACAGAAATATATATGTTTTTTTTATCAGATTTCCATTCTGTGCTGAGATTTAGTCTAAAAATGGAGTTTGGAAGCAGACCAAACAATAAGACAGCTCCAGAATCCAGGAAGTGGAAGAAAAAATTGAATCTATAAATATTGTATGTGCAGTGGGTAGTTCGGCACATTACTTCATAAGACAAAGTTAAGAGGACAGGATTTTTTTTTATCCCTCCCTCCATAGTTTTCATACTCTAACTCTATGTACTCTGTTTTTTCTTCATAGATATATTTTCTAACACAGGAGTGGGAGATTGAGGAAAGAACAGTGTATACTGTCACTTTCTCTTTTTGTACCAGTAAATTAAATATGTCCTTTTTGACCACATTCCATCTAACCTTTGTTTTTTCCACAATGCCAAGGTTTCAAGGATTTAGAAACCTTCTGTACAGTAGCTTAGAGATGCTGTTAATATAAAAAAGACAGAAATTGTGTTTTATGCCAAATACGTTATACACATTTGATAGTTTTTAGATTAATCTGTTCATAAAATATTTGTATGATAATCTGTTTTAGTATAATGCTCTCTTTGTGGTTCCTTGAGTTTACAGCAATAAAACATCTAATTTAAGAAGAAAAGAAAAACACATTAACTTGATGAGTTTTTCTTCATAAGAGTGCATTACGGTTACTTTTCACACCAGAAGTTAGTGGTCAGACTCGGTCACATTTTTTAATCAGGTATAATATCTTGTTCGGTGGCTGACACCACTGGAATAAACGATAAAGGTATACATCATGATAAATCTACAGTGGGTCTCTCAGAGAACTGTTCCTACTTTCTAGGCCACTTCTTGCATCTAAACTAAAAGGTTAATTTTGTGGAGGTCTCTTGACCTCCTGGCTCCAATCAAAGCTCTTAGCAGTCTTATTTACCTCAGTCATCATTGCAAATGCAGATAGGGAAAACACAGATTTTACAGACAACCCAGCCTGTCCAGAGGGTGGGCAGAGGTGTTCAGAAAACATTTTTTGGTGGAGGCTCCCCCTTGATCTGAGACAGATTGTTTGTGGCCAAACGTAGTAATGAGAACAGAAGCTTACTATGGTCTTAACACCACCTTCCAGACTATGTAAAGAAAAGGTGTATATATATTCATATATAATAGCGAAAAAGGAAGAGAGGAAGGTCTGAACTGAAGAATGTAATTGTTCATTTACAATAAGTGGAACACATTCCCCTCCATCCTGCAGAAATCATACAAAAATCACAGAATCATAGAATGGCATAGGCTGGAAGGGACCTTAGAGATCATCTAATCCAACCTCCCTGTCATGGGCAGGGATGCCTCTCAACTAGACCAGGCTACTCAAGGCTCCGTCCAACCTGGCCTTGAATACCTTCAGAGAGGGGGCATCCACAACTTCTCTGGGCAATTTATTCCAAAGTCTTACCACCCTCGTACTGAAGAATTTCTTCATAAGATCTAATCTAAATCTGTTCTCCTTCAACTTAAACACATTTCCCCTTGTCCTGTCAGTGGACACTCTTGTAAAAAGTCCCTCCCCAGCCTTCCTGTAAGTTCCCTTCAGGTATTGGAAGGCAACTGTTAGGTCCCCCGAAGTCTTCTCTTTTCAAGGCTGAACAATCCCAGCTCCTGCAACCTGTCCTCATAGCAGAGGTGCTCCAGCCCCTGGATCATCTTTGTGGCCCTCCTCTGAACATGCTCCAACAAATCTATGTCTCTCTTGTGGGGACACCAGAACTGGATGCAGTATTTGAGGTGGGGTCTCACAAGAGCAGAGTAGAGGGGGAGAATCACCTCTCTTGACCTGCTGACCACGCTTCTCTTGATACATCCCAGGATGCGGTTGGCCTTCTGGGCCACATGAGCACACTGCCAGCTCATGTTGAGCTTCTCATCTATAAACACCCCCAAATCCTTCTCTTCAGGGCTACTCTCAACCCACTCTGTGCCCAGTTTGTATTTGTGCCTAGGATTGGCCCGACCCAGGTGAAGGATCTTGCATTTTGACTTGTTGAAGCTCATGCAGTTTGCACTGGCCCAATTCTCAAGCCTATCAAGGTCCCTCTGTATGGCATCTCTTCCCTCAAGTGAGTCCATGGCACCACACAACTTGGTGTCATCGGCAAACTTACTGAGGGTGCACTCAATGCCGTCATCCATGTCGCTGACAAAGATGTTGAACAGCACTGGACCCAGAACAGACCCCTGAGGGACACCATTTGACACTGGTCTCCATGTAGACATGGCACCATTGACCACAACTCTTTGAGTGCGACCATCCAGCCAGTTCTTCATCCACCGAGTGGTCCATCTGTCAAATCCGTGTCTCTCCATTTTAGAGACATGGATGTCATGTAGGACAGTGTCAAACGCCTTGCACAAGTCCAGGAAAACGACATCCGTTGCTTTACCTACGTCAACCATCTCGATTTCACCCCCACCCCCTTTCATACCTAGTTTAAAGCCCTGTCTATGAGCCCTGCCAATTCCCTTCCCAAAACTCTTCTCCCTCTGTGGGACAGGCTATTACTATGCCTTTCTAGATCTGCCTCTTGCAGATCCAGCCGCTGCCAAAAAACCCAAACCCCTGCCAGACACACCAGGCTTGGAGCCAGGTATTAATCTGTTGGTACTTCCTGCCTAATCCCTCATCATTGCCCACAGCTGGAAGGATAGAGGAGAACATGACCTGTGCTCCTGATCTCTTGACCAGGTGTCCCAAGGCTCTGAAGTCCTTTTTCATTGTCCTTGGAGTGGTTCTTACTAATTCCTCACTGCCTACCTGAAACAACAAAAGGGGGTAATAGTCTGAGGGCCGTACTAGGGAAGGAAGCTTCTTCCTTACATCTTTAACTCTTACCCCTGGGAGGCAACAGACCTACCTGTGCAGCGGGTCTGGTCTGCATATCGGGCCTTCTGCTCCCTTAAGCAGTGAGTCACCAATGACAATGACCCATCTTTTATCCCTTACTGATGAGGTTTCAATGCCGACGGCAGTCCGACTAGGCTTTGGTGACACCTCCAAGCAGGGAGAACCATCATCCTCACTGTTTTCCAGTTCCCCTTGCAGAGCACTGTACCTGTTATGCAAGGACACCTGGGGAGGTGGGGAAATTGCCAGGCAGTTACGCTTGCCACTCTGAGCAGGGACCTTGTGCCATTGCACCCTGTCCCCTAATTCCTCACATTCCCTGATCCCCTCTAACCTCTCCACTGAAGAAGTATCCATGTCCCATGAGGGAGGAGTGGTTTCACCATACAGGTGATCCATAAATTTCATTTACTTTTTATGGAGCAAAGCTCCAGTCTCACAGGTGCAAAATATGTTTTGAGCCAGAGGAAGGGCACACCTGTTGTGGTTATGCTACTATTGACTATTCTCATCCGGACAGAAAAAGTGGTCTAATTATGACTGCACTAATTGTGAGTCACAGATTTTTTTGCTAGGGAACACTTTTATAGTATTTATAAGTAAACATGATGGCATTTATTGTGATATTATAATGTAATGATATTATTATACTTACACAACAAAATAATTTACAAATAAAGATAGAATCATAGAATGGTTAGGGTTGGAAGGGACCTCAAAGATCATCTAGTTCCAACCCCCCTGCCATGGGCAGGAAAACCCTCCGCTACACCAGGTTGCCCAAAGCCTCATCCAACCTGGCCTTGAACACTTCCAGGGATGGGACATCTACAACTTCTCTGGGCAACCTGTTCCAGTGCCTCACCACCCTCTGAGTGAAAAATTTCTTCCTTCTATCTAATCTAAATCTCCCCTCTTTCAATTTAAATCCATTGCCCCTTGTCGTATCACTACATGCCCTTGTCAAAAGTCCCTCTCCAGCTTTCCTGTAGGCCTCCTTTAAGTACTGGAAGGCTAAAGATAAAGATAAGATAAACATATTCATTTATATTTTTGACCTCACTGGAATCTATAGCATGAAAGGACCCTGCAGTTGAGGAGAGGTATTGAAAAATTATGGAGACCGTGCTATACATTGACAGAAATGGGGTTGGCATTGCCTGCTTTAACACAGCCACGTCTGTATACTTGAGAAGGAAATGGCCATTGGTATCATTTCATGCAAATTTACTAATATTTGTTTTTACAAAGAAAAGGAAGAAGGATATAAATAATAGGCTATTATTTATGATTATTAGCATAATACTGCAAAGAACAACATGTAGTGGGACTGATCATAGCCTATTTATTAGCACACATTTCAGAGATATCCCAAATTATCTTTTACTTAGTTTCCTTATTAATTCAGCTAGAGAAGACACATCATTACAAGATTAAAACTGCATTATTATTGCCGGGTGATATGAAACTTACTGGAAACAATAGTTGTTGTGACAACAATCACTGAAAAAGAAAATTAAATACGTCTAAAAGTACTACTGATAAGGCTGTAGTCAGAATTCTCTTTTTAATCTATATTATAACAAGTAAGTGTTTTTTCCTTTCATGTCACTAAATCGTATAAATATTAGACTAAATTGCACCAACATTAGTGCATTACTGCAGTGCTTTACTTACATGAAAACAAGAAATATTTACTAATTTTCCAAATAAGGTATATCAGATGACTCTTGGAAAAACTTATCCATATCATTCATGAAAAAGAAAGTTGTTTCCAGCAGGTAAGAACAATACGGACAAAGAAATATTTTGCAATGTAAATAAAAAGGATGAAAAAAACAAGCACTTCCATCAGACTGACTGTAAAATCATAAGACTGTAGAATATGATATGCATTAAGCATAATTATATACAAATGCATACTTTGAAATTGAACATCAAAAGTGTGTTTATATTGCAGAGAAATTAGGCACATGTCCCAGTTAATATTAATGATTTCCTTGTTATACGAGTGTGTTTTCATTTTGAGAGTATTTTATTGTGTGGTCTTTCCCACTGAGTTGGATTCTCTGTTGCAGTTCTTACACCAAAACCGCAGGAGTAGACCACTGCTGTGGACAAAGAAGCCTTCCTGGCTTGTCTGCCACTGATACTTCTAAGTAGGGTATTACAGAATCATGTATGTGGTCTTATTCAAGGTCTCTTATATGCACTGTTCTACCTGATAGGCATCTGTATAATTTCAGGAATAAACTTGTCAGAAAATTGAATAAAATAAATCAGTGGGACAGTAAAATGGAGGTTGAAAGTGAAAAATTATGAAGGAAAGGCATTATATGATAGAGAAAGCTTGAAGTCAAATGTTAACAAGCCATTCAAAAAGTAATTTTGTGTGTCTATTAATCGAAACTATAGATTTAAATAGGATAAATAAACCTTTAGGACTACACTGCCTAATCAACCAGGTAAAAATGACTGCCACCTGCTGAGGGGAGATCAGAGAAGCACCAAATCCAAGAAATACAACAAGAATGTGAAAAGCCAGCTAATTCACACTAGACTAGCTAAAAACCACACAGGGATGCTGAGGCTGCATTTTTTGAAACAGTCAATGATTCCTGGATAAGTAATGATTCCTTGGACAAGTCATACAAGGAATCCCCAAGGAGAAGTAATTCTCCTGATCATGAGTCAGTCCACAAGAAAGTGTCTTAACACTATTGTCAAAGGCACTCTGCCATAATGGATACAACATACTTCTGCTCAACAGTTTTGTTTGACTAACAAGAGCTGAAAAATCCTCTACTGTCATGTGAAATTTAAAAAAGGAAACAACATAAAAGTAAGAAAGATACTTAAAAAGAAACTGAAAGGAGTAGCTAAAAAAGTAAAATCTTTACTGGAAGTTTGGGATTCATTTTGAAGCCCCATGTTGGATGTGCAATATAAACATATATGTTTTCAAAGCAGTTTTATAAGAAGAGAAGAAAGTCAGCGTAGGCAAACAGCAGAGTAAGGAAGTCTATTAAAAATAAAAAGCCACCCTTCAAAAACCCGTAGATCAATCTGGATAAAGAAACTACAAAAGAACATGAACTTTGGTAGCTTAAATGTAAAAACACAGTAAGGCCAGAGGAAAAATAAAAAGCTAAAATCTTATCAGGAGCAGAAAGTCTGTCAGACACTCTAAAGGCCCAATAAACAGTCAAGGCATAAAATGAGTGTTTGGATGAGATGACAACATAGATGAAAACATAGCAGAAGAACTAAATTGCTATTTGAAATCTCTCTGCATCAGATAGGTGTTTGAAGATTTTTTTAAAGCCAAAACTGTTTTTCGCAGAGAACACAAAAGAGAATACAAATATCAGATTTAAATGTCAGGAGTACAGCTTACAGGACAATTTGACAAAATGAATGATTTTGGATCACCAAAGCCAAATGCCTGTTTCCAAGAGCACTACTGAAATTCAAGGAAGAAATGACTGAACTATGGACTGAAGTGTATAACTTTGCTCTTAAAATTGCCTTTCTACCAGAGGACCAGGAGAATTCCTCTGGAGATGTAGGGCACCACAGATCAGTAAGCCTGGAGTCCATATTCTGAATGAAACTGATAAGGAATATGACGAAGTCTGAAGCTTTTACAGAGGATCTTCAGGAAACTAAGCAGCCATAGTGTAAGAGGAAAGAATCATAGAATCATAGAATGGTTTGGGTTGGAAGGGACCTTAAAGACATCTAGTTCCAATCCCCCTGCCATGGCCAGGGACACCCTCCACTACACCAGGTTGCTCAAAGCCTCATCCAACCTGGCCTTGAACACCTCCAGGGATGGGGCAGTCACAACTTCTCTGGGCAACCAGTGTTTCACCACCCTCAGAGGGAAATTTCTTCCTTATATCCAATCTAAATCTCCCCTCTTTCAGTTGAAAGCCATTACCCCTTGTCTTATCACTACATGCCCTTGTAAAAAGTCCCTCTCCAGCTTTCCTGTAGGCCCCCTTATAAGTACTGGAAGGCTGCAATAGGATCACCCCGGAGCCTTCTCTTCTCCGGGCTGAGCAGCCCCAACTATTTCAGCTTGTCTTTACAGGAGAAGTACTCCAGCCCTTGGATCATCTTCATGACCCTCCTCTGGACTAAAGTGTCTAACCTGGATAAATAGCTAGTGATAAATTAGGAGGCAGTGGAAAAAATGGTTATTTTTCACAGAAAAGAAAAGTGACCAGTGGAGTTCTGAATAAATGGTCATGAAAAGGAGATTAGCAACTTTGTGACAAAGTTTGCTGATCATGCTGATTTATTTTGGATCTTAGAAAGGAGAGCTGGCTACAGAGAATTGCAGGACTACACAACACTGAGGGACTGGATGATAAACTGGAAAATGGAACTGAATGCAAATAAATGTGAAGTGATGCACTTACGGAAAAACAAACCTAATTTTATGATGGGTTCTATACTGATGGGTTCTAAAATGACCATTACCACTTAGGAATGAGACCATTGTTAAGAATTAATAAAGAAAGAATAGAAAACAAGACAGAAAACATAATTATGCTACTATACAAATCTCTAGCACACCTGCACTTGAACATTCTGTAGATCTGACCCTCCTATCCTGAAAGAGATACAATAGGAAGTCAGGAAAATGTACAAAAAACCCAGCAACCAATGATGGCAGAGTAAAGTGTATTCTAAAGTGTGGAACAGTCTCTGAGTGAGAAAATACTAAATAGACTAGGATGGTTCAAGACAGAGAGCAAGAACGGACTCATGATGGCATCTCTACGTTCAGAAGTGGCGCAATGTAGGGATCACTTCCCCTTCAGTCATAGAACTATATGCAGTCAAACAAAACCAGCAGCTGACAGGTTCAAATCAAGAAAAAAAGGCTGATGTCCATACAACATGTAAATTAGCTGTGGTAATAACCAATGTGAAAGGCAGTGGGACTCAACAGTTTGGATTCAAAAAGCATTGAAACAAGATACGGAAGATAATGTCACTGGAGTCTGTCAGGAATGGAGATACCACCTCTACCTCCAAGTTTCCTAAGTGACTGTTGGGAGGGATGTGAATGTTCAGGGGACTTTCACAGTGTACTTTTTAATCTTCCTCCACTTTTTTCTGGGCACCTGCTTTTGCCTACTGTCAGAGACAGGATACAGGACCAGACAGGCTTTTGGTCTGATCTAGCACTGCCGTTCTTGTATTCTTAGTGGTAAAACTGGCTGTTCTTCATTATGAAAAACAAAAATATTTGATGCTTTTTCCTGTTAAACTTTCCATATAATAGACAAGAGTGAATGATAAACTTCTTTGCAAGTGAGCTTGAAAGCCCTTCTCTTGATCATCATATACTGAATGCAAAAGAGTTCTGTAGTTTCCGTCCTGACTACACAGTGCTGCTATACATTAAGGGTACTGTAAGGGTTTAAAAGTGTGTTCATTGCTGTGGAAATCTTTAAAACTTAGGAAGGGTTTCTAATGGGGTTCTAAAGGGTTTCTCTTTTAATGTATTTGGAGATCTGTTTTGATGAACAGACAATATATTAAAAAAAAAAAAAGAGTGAAAAGAAACAAGCCAGCTACCTTTGCAGAAGCTTTGTATTTAACTTTGCAGAAGAGAGAAAAGGGTTTTTTATCTATTAACTCACTCATTCAGCTATGTGAGGATTAAACAAGGTCAGACTTCTATAGTACGGGTGTCAATTAAAAGTGATCAAGTTACTGCATCACAATTAGTTACCACTTATCTGTTGAACCTTAATAATTGTATGTGTGCTCCTGATCCGGACCAACTGTAATGCCAAATACTTTAATTTAGGTCTACCCATGTAGGTTGCAGTTGTGTGACATTACCTACATACAGGTCAGGAAATAGCTTTATTTTTAGAGAAAGTTTCAGAAAAGAAAACATTTCTGCAACCAAAAATAGCGTATGTTTCTGACATAGTTCCTCATTTTAGTAACTCATACTTCCTTTCATCTTTTGTTTTGGTCAGATGACTTTTCCCTGATATAATAGGGCAGCTCCCTTATTTTTAAGGAGAGACCGTGCACCAGAAGATAAAAATTCAAATCAATGATTCTACTGTAATGAGGATAATGTTTCAAGGCAATAGAATTATTACTCATATGAAGCTCCTCATATATACAAATCAACATGTCCAATTTTTGAATTAATTTCCTACCATTTTCCAATTGCATAAAAAGGTATGCTTTTAAGTGCCATCATTAAGGATGGTTGAATATGTGAGAGAGGAGACTGTAACGAGGACAGAATCTGTAATAATGGAGGATTAATTACATAGTTATTAATTGGAAAACAGCTATACAAACCCCAAAGAAGATAGTATGAAATTATGGTGCAAAACTGGATACTCCTGAGCTTGTTGAACTGTCGGTGCAGGAAGAAGCCATTCTGTTATAATTTCAGGGAACAAAATGGCACAGAAAATTTTACCTTAGATTTGTAAAAAATTTTGTAGAGCATGGGAAGTCTCGACGATTATTAAGCTTGAGTGGGTAATATTCTCCTGAAGAAGATCCTAGCTGCCTGTCACAGACTGATGTTTTCTGGAAAACTTCTTGACTTCAATATAACACCTTTAATATCTTCACCAAATATGACCAGTAAAGCTAGTGGCTTTCAAGTAATACTCTCTGAGGCGCTTGCAATGTGGACAACAATCAAGTCCAGAAGTTTTGCTCTGCCACCTGATGAGAAAGTAACTCAGAAAATTGCACTAGAAGGAAACGATGTAAGCCTCTTGGTGGATCCATGGTCTCTATTCTCTACCAAATCTCAGCCATAGAAAATATTACTGTCTATAGAAAACATTACTATCTATAGAAAACAAAACCATTTAAGATACTGGAAAGAAATATCAAATAGCAATATGCAACAGAAAAGTTACGAGCTTCCAGATGCTATCTGGAAATCAAGATTACAGTCTATAGCAGATTACCATGGTTACTCAAGCCATCCTTACTATCAGCCATTGTCAGTCACTATACCCCCAGTTTAGATTTGAGAGCAGGAGGTGCTTTTGATTCTGTCATTAAGAATGTGAGGGCGAGCAGAATTATCACAGAGGTAGAAGAGGTATAATCTCCAGAAGAGAAGGGGAGAGAGAAAGAGCTGCAAGTTGCAGGATAAGAAGACTATTGTGGCTTGCTAGAGTGTTTCAGACTTGGCATGAATTCTCCCTAATTTTGCTTTATATTTTATAGATTGTATACACCAGCATGCACAGGTCTAAAATGGCAATCATCTCACCATTGGGAATATATCTCTCTAGGTTTGGTTTTTCGTAACTTGTATTGAAATAAACCAGTATGTTTCGGATGTTTCTGTATTGGCACATATTTTACTCTTAGAAAGTCTGATTTTATGTGACATTTCCAAAGAGACTTTGTTTGAGTGTTCTCCAATGCAGAGATGAGCACTACTGATGAGCACTGGGAAATAATCTGAGAAATGGCTGCAGAGCCTGCAACTGAAATTCATCTCAGCTAAATCTAAACAGGGAGGAGGGTTACAGAGGTCAAATGTAGTTATGTAGTATGTAAAGAGTAGAATGAGCAAATAATTGAAAGGCTTTTGAGAAAATATATAAACAGTCTGGTAGAAAGACAGACTGAGGAGAGTTTATACAAATAAGCAGAAGAAAGTTAAAAGGATAATTAGAGGAGCAAAGAAATAATACTGAACGTCAAGTTGTATGGAATATTTCAATTAAGGGCTCTTCAACTATATCTGTAATAGAGACATAGGCTCAAAGGTTAAATTGTCCCATTAAAAACAATGATGGTGGATTGAATACAGGGCACAAGGAAATGGCAATTTGTTAAATATTATTTAGCTTCTGTTATTACAGCTGAAAAAGAAGATGGAAAACTGCTTGGGAGAAGAATTGCATATCTTAACAAGATAGGTCAGTTCTTAATAAGGTGCAGGTAAAATTGGAAATAAATGAGTCGTTTGGCTGCAAATGTACATTTCCCTGGTGTCATAGAGGGAGATGTAAATGAGATATAGGAAATACACTCTAACTGGCTACAAATTAGGGAGGTTCTAGTTTATTATCAACATTTTCTGTATGTAACATTTATGCCAGGTTTCATATAGTATTGGGGTAGTACAAATACCTTTATAATAATTTCCCTCAGCACAGTCCATTATGGGCTTTTGTAAAGAGAAATAATAGAAATTATCCTGGTTAGTGGTAGATTGAAACACCAAGACATACTACCCTAAACCAGGGGAGGGAACGTGCAATAGAGAGCAGAACCAGTCCAAATACATACTGAAGAATTGTGTACAAACAAATGTTTGGAAAACCTAAGAAGATTCTTAGAAAATACACAGAAATATATTTCCTCAGATCAGACACCAGCACTGCAATGAAATACTAAAGCTTTGAGCTGGAAGAGTATCATGGCATATAAATGAATACACTAACCAGCTCAATTTATAAACTGAGTAAAATTCAAGTAGAGTATCATATTCAAAAGAACTGGAAATGTTCATAAGGTGTAAGTTTTAAAATAACACTAGTGAACAAAAGCAGTATACGCAGTATGATTAGATGAACTAAAATATTTTTACAACAGAGACAAATAGGCATGATATACAATGCACAGTGACTACAGAAACAAATACAAGATGAAGTTTCTGTGAATAGTTCTTGAAAACAGAAGTTCAGCACCTTTTATTTCCAAAATTCCCTGTTCATTACTCCCCTAAAGATGGGTGGACAAAAGTATCTCCTATTATAACACCAGGAATCGAGAGTTTTGAATATCTCACAATTTGAGTTCATCATCTTTCTTAACACTATTTTTTACAGTGAAGAGTCAGACCTGTGCTGCCTTCCACAGTCATGATTTGACATTTTCACTTTTTGTTGCTTACAGGCAAGATTGACTTGATCAGCCTCTTCTTCAGGACAACTATTACCAGCTAAAACAGTTTTCTTCAGTGCATCCTATCTCCTCTTTATGTATTTGCATCAATGGAAGCTATGAGCTAAACCACAGGAGGGAGGGGCCTTTAGGATGCAAAATGGAAAGTGGAAGGATGGAAAGCTGTCCAGAAACCAATCCTTCCCTAATTATAGGGATGTAGACAGCTAAAATAGCAGCTACAGCTGTGATTTGGAGAAATAGTAGCAGTCCTTGTCATAGATGCTATGGAAAAACTTTCCATTACGTGGTTTTAGGCCTTTAGGGTAGATCTAGAGGCCTCTGAAAATGGGAAGTTTCTTCATCATTTGATTTTTCTCTCTGTAAAAGATCATAAATGAGAGGGAAGACAGATGAAGAATCTCAAACCTCGTCCTTCACGTCTCAGATGCAACACCAACAGATTTATTTCCACTTCAGTCCGCATAGGCTATGTATCCCTTACATATTCCCTACCAGCTCTGCAGTAAAATGTATCTGCTTCATCATGGACTTGCCTAGTGCAATTTGCTCTTTAAAAAGCTCTCATCAGGTTTGTCTTATCACCTCTGAATATAAAAACTCAACTGCTGTGCTATTCATCAGAATATGCTATTATGCTATACTTCTGTTTTGTACAGTAACTGCTTCTTAAACAGTTGATTTACTATAAAATGCCACTTTTCTTTTTTTTTAAAAGCTCTTACTAATGTTGGCCTTGGCTCTCTTCTTGAATCTAACTTTGACAGGTATCTGTGCTGTATTTATATCCTATTATTTAAATACCATACTGTCATCTCTTTGGAAGATAAATGTCTTTTGCATTGTTTGCTTCAAATTTAAGGTGGTTCTAAATTATGTCACATTGTATATTTTTATTATCTTTATGATGTTTAAAATTGCAAATGTCCCAATGGAATGAGAGGAAAGATATTAATAGTTATGATTACCATGGTAGCAATCGTTTGTTATTTCAGTACTTTGGATCCAAAGAGAAAACATAATGACCAATAACCTGTTATATTTATTACGCCTATGCAAAAAATTTCTGTGTTTCAACAAAATTCTCAATATGAACAATATATGCTAAAGGTAAGACTTGAGGCTTAGATCAGATTAAAGCACAAATCTGCTTTTATCATAAAAGGAGAGCGAAAAAAGCCCTTGAATTATTTTCCTTTTTCTTGCTACATATCTCAAGCCATTACTGCCAACCCATCAAATGAAAACTGCATCTTCTAGAAGCTAAAATTGCGAACACTACAAGTCATGTTGCAGTTGACATGAAAACAACCATTGCTGGCATATCTTGTATTTTTACAGCTGACTATTCTCTCCCTGACATTTTTAGTAAAGTTGAGCAATATCCAGATTCTAGCCTTGATACCAGTCGGCACAGCAACATTCATCTTAAGATGACATCTGTTGAGAATTTTTCAATAACTTAATGGTTATAAAGCATGTGAGGAGGGGGATAATAGAGGGATTATGACATAAAAATGCTAAAGCCCTTGTGGGGGAACTGCTGCACATAAAGTTTTGATTTGGTAATTCAAACTAATGCAGTTTGTAGTCCTCTAGAGAGAGGGCAATAATGGTGCACAATATGCTCTTAAACACTGATGCATAACACATTGTGCTAGAGCCAAAAGGCACTGTACAATATCATTATGTTGCAGAGAGAAGTAGCAACTTTGGGGTTGCTTTCACAAAGATCTGAAAGCACAGGTAACAAAACAATGCTACTGCTCTCCTTTCTATGGTCCTTCATCTATTCATTTGGGTATCCTGGGAAAACATGGCATTTTTTGTTAATATGGTAAAATGATAAAGCTAAGAGTACAAAGATCAGCGTCATGCAGTACGTACAGGCTTCATTTTATTATTTTTTTTTGCAAAAGAAGGATTGAGCAAGATTAAAATTTAGGATTGCTTGTCTTTGAAATCTAACAAAATAAGGAATGTAAGGATTTGGACAAAGCTAGAAAATGTAGACGAAATTAAAAATCCTTCTATTTATAATGGATCCAAATTTAGTATTACTAATATTTTATTGAGGATAAAAGGCATGTAAAAATAAATTCTTAAAATCAAATAGAGAATTATTGTTTAATTTATAAAAATTTTTCACAACATATACAGGATACGTTTTTGGGGTTTTTTTTTGCTTATTTTATTATTGTTGCAATTGGTTAATTTAATTTACATTGTATGTACTACTGGATGTAATGTGGAACATAACATCTAATGAGAACACAATTTTTTGATTACTTGTTCAGGACTTCTGGCAGTGTGAATTTAAGATGACAAAACTAATCTGTTCGAATGATAAATTATCTGTACTTGGACAAAGCAAAATAAATAAATAAAACCTCTACTGTATTAACTGATTTTAGAGAAAATGTAGGTATAGATGATTTTTTGATTCATAAGGACCTTGTCAAGTTTGGACAACTCCATTATTCACTTCCTGTAAATATACAGAATTTTCTTTTTGGGTTTTCTAGTCTGAGTCAAAAGTTTAGAAAAAAGATTTTATTTTAAAAAAAATTTCTCATGAGAAATCTTTTACTATAAATAAGAACTTTCTTTTGTGAATTTGCATAAATAGTGATTTATCTCACCTCCCTTTTGTCACCTGAAAATTTGTCACTAGAAAATCTTGCACCTTTTCTAGTGCAAACTGGTCGATTTGTCTCGCCATACTTAATGGCACTAATATATGTAAAAAAAAAAACAATTAAAGCCTCTCAGGGACCTGCTGCCCTCAATTGTATCTAAAGAAGTAGTGCAGAGAACTAGCTTACCTAATTCTGACCAACAAAGATGGGTGGAAATTGTCTCAATGACCCAGTAGGGAAGCTGTGGGAAAAAAAAGAGAAAGAGATTCACACTCCTACATGCAGGTGTCTAGTGCCATTTCAGACATCAAAGGTAAATTTCTTGGCTTTCTGCTGCTGCTCCAGACAGCTGTGGCTTTCCTCTAAGTCCTAGGTCATAGCTACCCTCCCTATGCTGATGTGCCAGGCAATTGAAGGCATGCAAAATAGAGTTAGATGCCTCTGCTGCTCCCTCTTTCAGTTATCGGGGGTCTGTGGATCCTCTGCAGTAAAGTGAGAGCCTCTCTGTCCTCAGCAGGGATCAGGCTCTGAGACTTTGCCTAATTTTGAGTGTAATGCCTAGTTCTACACTGTTAGAGAGAAGCCAGTGGGTCTGTTCCAGGTTAGAGCCTTGCACTTCACTGTGGTCTTCCAAATCTCTGCTGCATGAGAACCTGTTCCTCCTCCAGCATACTCCTGACCCACACGGGTCTATGAAAAAGTACATCATGCCTCATAGTGCTCAAGGGAATCGCTCTTTGTGTGCAACGCTTGTGTCAACACATAGCTTTGCAAAGGGGCTCTGATCTTCTCAGAGTTATATATGTGCCATGTGACTCAACTTAATGTAACTTAATGTCTTTTTGATATCCCAGAGCACAGAGTGGCCAGCCTCTCCTCTTTTGTCATTTGGCTACACTGACTTTTTTTTTCACACGTTGCTAATAACAGTAACAAGTTTTTAGGCTCCCATCCTTTCCAGCTCCTCCCATCTTTGCCATTAGGAGCCTGATCCACAGTTTATTAAGCCAATGGAATATTTTTCATTTAAATTCAAGGGCTTAAATCAAGCTGTTTAGTGGGAATTTTCTTTTTCAGCTGAAATGTTTTTAAGTTTAATCATGTCTCTGGCAATAAGAAGCGAGCAGACAGCAGATCCCTAGAAATGGAGGTGTCACTTGTTAGGGTATTATCTAACAACAAAGCAAACAGGACATTAGGGCTCTGAAAATCTGCCTCCTAATGCAGATGTGTGATGCAAAGGGGGGCTGATCTAGAATTAATTCAGTTTGGGTTCAAATGTAATGGTTTGAATGTGTCCGAGATAGCTGCTTCTTGGCAGGATCTATGTTGGATCTAGTACTGCCCATGGTAAATGATGTGCTCTGTGATCCTGTGCTTACTTCTCATCTCGAGCAGAACAGTACCAGCACATTTGTCTGGTGAAGCATAGATCTTTGTGAATGTGAAGCTATGACTTCAGAGACATTTCTCAAAGGCACAGTTCCCCCTCTGCTGTCTTGAAACACCTGGAAAGGTGTAGGAACATAGGATGTTGCGAACCTGTGAATGGTGGACAATATTTCCTCACTCTTGCCTGGTTCACAAGTGGCAAAGGTAAGGTTTCATCCCGACTGTTCCCCCTTGTTCATGAGAACAGAATGCCAGGCAACAATCACTGCACTCCTCTTCTAGGCCATAGCCAATTTACAGTGTGCATGCAAACCAGGGGGTGGAGTTGGGAAAGTATACATGCTACCTCAATCATTCAGCAAGATAAGTGATTTAGCCCCAAAAGAATAGCTTCCCTTTTATCCATTTTCCCCAGCCTGCAGGTTCTGGGACATCTACTTGATATGCTGTATGAGATGCATATTATTTTTGAAAATAAAATATTTTGATATAAATTATGATTTTTTTTAAAAATGTTTTGTCACACATCTACCAATTAAAAGACTCAAAAGTCTATTCCATGCTTAAAATATAATGGAGGAAATTACATGGAATATATGTAAATCTTTTTATGTTTTCTTTATATATAGTTATCGTAATCCCTAGAATGACAATCTGCTGCATTGTTCCATTGCCAAAGTGATGTCTACAAATGAGGGCTCAGGGAATTGCTGCAGGCTTTCTGATGAACTGAGCCAACAAGCCACTGTGGACACAAGCCTGAGTTTTTGAATGAAGAAAGAAGAGGATTTACACATGCAAAGATATTTGTCTCTCTTCCCTTTCTGATTTCCAACAAACAGCTCTTCCTTTCATTTACAGGCAATAATTGGGAATAAAATGCAAAAAACTAAAAACACTTGCATACTCCAAGTCTTCTCCATCTTTTCCAGCTATATAATTTGTCTCGGTGAAATATCATACTCCTCTTTACAGTTGTCACTGATTAGTTAATTAATACAATGACTTGAATATTCACTATTTTAACCGTCTTCTGAACACTTCTAAAAATACTTAAATGCCATTTTACAGACAAATGAGTTGTGAAACTATCTAGCTATCTATCTATCTATCAGTGCAACTTTCAGTTAAAATTTTCTACAAATAAATATATTCTATATGTTATTCTTTTCAAAGAATGTTTGATCTAATAGCTTCTAAAGACAGAATCTTGTTTGATTTCCTTGTTGTTTAATACCTAAAAGAACAGCCTGAAAAAGACGAAAGATGTATTAGTTTGCTTAGCTACTTAGCATTAGAAGATTCAGTATTTTGTGAATTACAGAACAAGATTCAGTTTAAAGGATGAAACCTTTTTTTTCACCAGTTGCCTCCCTGCTTGAAAATATTAAGTAGCCTTAAAGTGCCAAGGAGTTTTAAGAATTTTAAATTAATGTTAAATATTTTAAGCCTTTTTTATGGAAAAAAGGAATAAATTCAGTATACTCACACATTCAAAACCCAGGCACTTAATGATTTTTATAACGGATCCTGCATACATTAGTGGTATATGATAACTTGAATTACACAGGAAGCAAACAAAGAAAGGAAAATAGGACTGTCCTTCTCCCTAGAGTCCTGTGTCTGCGCATACCCACCTCATGTGCTGGGATTTGAAGTATGTGGCTCTATGACACTTTGCACCCCTTATCTTTTCTTGTGGATTTGGATAGTATATATTTAGATGCTCAGATGTCAGCACAGAGGATAAAACTTTCTCGAATACATTTCTGTAACTGTTTATATACATAAGGCCATGGTATCTACAGATTTGGGGAAATAATTATTAAATCTTAAGGCACAACAGCGAGCAATAGGGGATTTTCAAGGTCAAGGCTGCTGAAACAATTTCTTGTACACAGTATTTAGTCACTTCTGAAAGAAGATAATTCCTTTTCAGAAATGCTTATTTTCTTCTACAAGAAAGCCATATTCCCTGAGAAATCATTTGTTATGAGCAGTTGTGCTTTGCTAGTCCACTGTCTGAGGTGAATCCAAGATCAGTTATGGTTTGAACGTAATTGTGAAGCTTACAAATAACTTTTTAAAGGCAGTGTTCTTGCTGTAGTTTATATTCAAGGGTTTATAACTGAGGTGGTATATTAAGAAAAGTTTGCAGTTAAAATTCTGCAATGGAAAATGTCCCCCAAGTCAGAAGGCAGGACCCACTCTATCAAGTTTATAATTAAGCAATAATCCCAAGAAACGCAGTCATTACCAGCATTTAATGACTACTTTGTTGGTTAACAGCTCAATGTGAAGTTGAGGATTGTTAACACTCTATCAAACTTCTTGTTAAGTGTGCTAAGTTTTTATTTAAACACACTTGGATCGCAGCTGGAAAGCTGTGGGGGGAATCGAGTGTTCCCGAGTGGCTAATGACCAATTTTTTTCCATCACTCAGAACACAAGCCACATTCCTTTATGTTTATATAATAGCTGTTAACTACAGATGGCTGGTGCCACCCGATTTTGGTACTTTGTGTGACCTTAGCCATCTACTGTATCTGTAACCATGATGTCCTTTTGCTGCTATGCATTTGTGGAATAACAGAAGTTTATCTTAGAGCCTTTTGGGGAATCCAGCCATGAAGACATAATAATTACCACAAAAATCAATAGTAAGACAAAAAATGTAAGTACCTTTCCAAAAAGCTATGACAACCTCTACTGACGTCAAAAGGAGCTGCCGCGTAGCTGAAAATTATGGGACTATCATGCAGCTTCCTTGAACTGTATGAATCAAGCAGCGATGTTTTACCTCAAAAAGTTTCACCTAATCTCCCATTGGCAATAACCAACAATAAGTACAATTTTAATCAGCATCATATTTATTCTGATGGATCAGAAAGGAAACTATTTTACCTTGTTGGGTGGGATACCTGGAAATTAATCTTACAAAGTCTACTGAGCTAATCCAGCCTAGGAACATTAGCTGCAAAGCAAAGTCATACCTCTGAATTAACTGCAATATTTCTTTCCAACTGCTTGTGACAAGCAGCCATTTTCCTTTGTTTCATGCGGTAGCGGAGGTGCTGCTACATTTACAGTCCACAATAACTTCCAGGACAGGTAGCAGCATTTTTGCTGCAACTGAAGAAGCCTTAAAGGGGTGGCATGGGTCAGACTTGCTGACAAGCGATAAGGAGAGGGAGAGTGGGTAACAGAAGCGATGTCATTTATGGGTTTGTTGACTTTGTTGAAATACCCACAACAGTCGTGGAGTCAGACAAATTCCGCCTAATCAACCCGATAACTTATTATCAAAAGGACCTATTTCTTTGTCACGTCTGTCAGGGTAATCCGGAATTCATTATCATATTAATGTCCTGACCAGGCTCCTCTGGACCTCTGAGTTTTGTTTGTTGAAGAGCTTCCTGGGGCGTTTGGAGAAACAAAGCGCGCTCTCTGGAACATGAGGCATTCAGAGCAGCGTACAGATGGACCCGGGCTCTTTGTTCCTCTCTGCCTGGGAGGCTGTTATGGGAAGCAGCCAACCTGCAGTCTGTCACAGTGAACATTGTCAAGTCATTGTGTACTTTTAATTGTTACTATGTACATGGAATCTGAAAGGTCGCTCTGGATATATAGTACAAGTGCACAGAGCCCTTTGCCAGACCAAACAGCTGTCCTGTGGTGTTCCCATATTCAGCTCCAGTCACCTTTCCCTCATTGAAGGATCCTTCTGACAGAGCAATTAAAACATACGATTTATTTACTAAACAGTCAATAAGGAAATCTTAGAAGTGCGCTCTTTCACCACTTCACTGTTTCCCATGTGGCTGTCTTAACAGGTCCTTTTATATTTAAGCAATTATTTCTGCCCCAATGATATTACAGACCCGGCAAGATTAATTAAAGAGCCGACAGCAAAGTACAATAACAACCTCAAAATACAATCAAAGAGGTCAAACTGTATACCAAATTCTGCTCTTAGACATTCCTAGATAAAATAAAACTCTCTAAGTTTGACTGACCTGCAAGAGGTGATCTACGTTATTTTCTTTATTAAAGATACGTGAATATTCCTTTAGAAGACTGCGTAGTTTCTCATTTTTATCTGCAGTATAATAGAATCAATCTTAAAGGAAAACTTAATTGTATATGGTGTGAATAATCCTTGACTGTAGAAACACTACTCACCAGGGAGTCTACAAGCCATGTTCAGTCTAGATATGCTAATATTTGTTTTCCCATCATGCATCTCAGCTTTTGTTTAGGAAAATATGAATGCTTGCTAACCACAGCTGAACACTAATATGAGGGTATTTCTAAATCTTTGCTAAGTAAATGTGGTTTAGCAATATCATTACGTAAGCGAATTCAATAATTAACAAATACTTAAAAATGATTAGGTTTAAGACACAAATGCAAAGAGATTTCCAGTTCCTGCCCACTCTGCTTATCCCAGATGTGCAAAATATAAGGAAGTTATACAAAATGCGTTGTGAAGAATATAGACATTCTCGTATGGCTGTGCTGTACTGAAAATATATAATGAATAATTTGCATGCTGCATATATAAAAAAATTATAAATATGTATATAAATTAATATTGATACATGTACGTATTTGGGAAAATCATGTCATATTTAATGTCCTTAAAAATAGAATTTAACTTTAAAAAATCAGAGATAATGAACATAGATACAATTTAATCCATTTTCTAAAGTATTATATAGAGAACTCTTCATGATTAACAGTACTATATGTAATTCTGAAGGCCTTGCACTGCTGAAAATTTACATCTACTTGTACACTGAACCAAGTATTTAATTTGGTACTAACTTCCAACTCTTTTTGGAGGTGTTGTCCTTTTGCTCTTTCCTTTCCCTATCTGTTTTCTCTGCTGGTTTTCCCTGCTTGTCTTACCTGTTCCTTATCCTTATACTATTCATTATCTTTACCTTATCTTTTTTTTTTTTTTTTTCCTGGAATACAGAACATCAGAAAGTCTGGTTTAGTATTGTAGCAACATGCGATAATAAAAATAACCTTAAGAGTTTTCTGATACCCTTTTCAGAAATCCAGTTATGATAATGAGGCGTATTTTTATGATATTACTGTTGGCTTTGCTATTAGTATTACTGTTACTCTCCAGTGCTTCCCAATGATCCTGGTTAGAGAAGTGAAAACAGAGGGAGTTATACAATTAAATTTGTAAAATTTATTATAATGAAAGCGTTTCCAGCTGACGTTACTAACATCCACGTAGTTAACTGCATTTCTCAGCCACTCTTTGTTTACACAAATAGTCATATCTGTTCAGTGTTTGTTTAGGTATTAGTAACAACTCAGCTTTATTCATCTCCTGCACCTTTTGGATGAAGATTGCTAGCAGATCACCTCAGCTTGCAAATCCTTTTAATTTCTCTGAAGAAGTCTGAAAACCCTTGTTTTCCTGACTTATGATTTAAGCTAATTTTTCCATGGCTCTGATCACTGTAACTTACCAGTGTCACAGAGGAAGAATGAAAAAACCTAAAGAAGCTCCAACACTAACTGCTATAACAATAATCTGCCAAAATGAGGCTAAACCTTAGTTTATAGTAATTCTTACTCCAGTTGCACGAAAACCTGTTTCTGAATAAAGAAAAAGCAGTGTACTCCTCAAACTGGGATTGCGTCTGAGTACTCAAAAGAAATCTTTAGGTGGTCGTAATTATACCTATGGTAAGCTTTTTTTTTATAAGTAAGTTCTTAGTGTTGATCAAGAAACTTCTGCAGGCATAGAAGTCCACAAAGTACAAGGCAAAGCAGACCAAAGCAGAAGAACCCTCCGTAATGGCGGAAAGAGTGTTTTTTAGTGGTTTTTATACTCAATATACTTTTTACAGTCTTTCACCTGGGTCTATTTGCTTAACATTTTGCTTTTTCACAAAAGAGGTACAGAGAGAGGTTTGGCCAAGATCAATTACACACATCATGAGAAACAATTCCATTTCGTGGGCTGTTTTATTTCACCTTAGCCTTCTCCTGGAAAACTCTCTGGGGTGAAAATACACAGTGAACAAATCCATGCTGATGTTCATGAACCTAGGGTTCAATCCATAAGACAATATACTCAGCAGAAATAAGACATTTCACTTCTGCAAAAAGATCCTACTAGGCTTAAATATTTTTTGTCATATTTTGGAATATATTTTGTGGAAATTTAGAACCATTTCAAATCACTCACTTTCTCTAAGAAGCTTGATAAAAGCCAATCAAGAACCTTTGTGCCTATAATATCGAAGATTATGCCCAATAAAATAGCCTCCTTATACCTTACCATAGCCTTAAATCCATGTTTTTATGGGTAGATTTAATTTTTTTTCAAATAACTATACAAATAGTGAACACTATAAAACCTGTACCTGGAGGTCAACAGCGGTACCGCTGATTTGCTGTACTGCTTCACGGGAAGGTATAGATACAGAGGAGGGATCCTGGGTGCACTGCTGACCAGGGGCTGCCTTATGTGTCTCCCACTCCACCACACTGCCTGCCCCCAGCAAGCACCAGCACTCACCTTGCCCTCCACTAAGCCAGTCTGGGGGGCAAATGGGATGCCAAGAAAAAGAAGGAATAGTTTTCTGTCAGTTTACTTCACTGAACAGTTCCTCTAGTCGAAGGCTGGTGCGCATGGCCAGGGCTGGGAGGAAAGGCAGGGAAGAGAGAAGATTACTCTGTCTGGTGGCAGTTAGCTGTCAGATCAGATCAGGTGCATCATAAAAGAGCTTGTTATGGCACGGCTCCAACATAAATCCAAGGCCCCAGCACTTGAATGGGATGAGGAAGTTCATTTGTATGCTCCTGCATTTGGGAAGTAATTCTACCGTCCAGCGGATTAGTCAACTGATCTATGTAAAAAGCAACACAAAGCAAACAAAAAAAAAACCATGAAAAAAGGGTGGTTATTTTTAACACCTAAGATTTTTGGTCCATTTTACACCAACACATTCAATAGTATCAGCATGGTGCAAGGATAGAGAAGATGGGGATGGAAATGCCTTCAACCAGCATTGCCACCCAAACTCCATTACTGTAAAACTAAAGTCCAGGTCTGTCTGCCTTTAACAACAATTTGTTTCACTGTTTGCGAACACCATTCATACAATTGTGAGTATATTTCTGCAGTGATTATTGCAACTAGGAATAGTTCACTTTATCTAAAATCATACTGCACTTGAAAAACAATTCATGAGATGGGCCGAATTGCTCAAAGTGAAAATCACTTTTAAAATTATTTCAGTTGAGAACAAATTATTTGTATGAACACTGATATTACAATCATAGAATCATAGAAAGGTTAAGGTTGGAAGGGACCTCAAAGATCATCTAGTTCCAAACCCCCTGCCATGGCCAGGGACACCCTCCACTACACCAGGTTGCCCAAAGCCTCATCCAACCTGGCCTTGAATACTTCCAGGGACGGGACATCTACAACATCTCTGGGCAACCTGTTCCAGTGCATCACCACCCTCTGAGTGAAAAATTTCTTCCTTCTATCTAACCTAAATCTCCCCTCTTTCAGTTTAAAGTTGTTGCCCCTTGTCCTATCACTACATGCCCTTGTAAAAGTCCCTCTCCAACTTTCCTGTAGGTCCCCTTTAGGTACTGGAAAGCTGCAATAAGATCAACCTGAAGCCTTCTCTTCTCTAGGCTGAACAGCCCCAACTCTCTCAGCCTGTCTTCATAGCAGAGGTGCTCCAGCCCTCGGATCATCTTTGTGGCCCTCCTCTGGATCCGCTCCAACAGCTCCATGACCTTCTTGTGCTGGGGACTCCAGAGATGAACACAGTATTCCAGGTGCGGTCTCACGAGAGCTGAGTAGAGAGACAAAATCACTTCCCTCGACCTGCTGGCCATGCTTCTTTGGATGCAACCCAGGATATGGTTGGCTTTCTGGGCTGCAAGTGCACATTGCCGGCTCATGTTGAGCTTCTCATCCACCAGCACTCCCAAGTCCTTTTCCTCAGGGCTGCTCTCAATCCATTCTCTGCCCAGCTTGTACTTGTGCTTGGGATTGCCTCGATCCATGTGCAGGACCTTGCACTTGGCCTTCTTGAACTTCATGAGGTTCTCACAGGCCCACCTCTCCAGCCTGTCAAGGTCCCTCTGGATGACATTCCTTCCCTCTAGCGTGTCCACAACACCACACAACTTGGTGCCATCTGCAAACTTGCTGAGGGTGCACTCGATCCCACTGTCCATGTCACCAATAAAGATGTTAAATAGCACTGGCCCCAGTACTGACCCCTGAGGAACACCACTCGTCACTGGCCTCCACTTGGACATTGAACCGTTGACCACAACTCTTTGAGTGCGACCATCCAGCCAATTCCTTACCCACCGAGTGATCCATCCGTCAAAACCATGTCTTTCCAGTTTAGAGACAAGGATGTTGTGTGGGACAGTATCAAATGCTTTGCATAAGTTCAAGTAGACGATGTCAGTTGCTCTTCCCTTATCCATCAATGCTGTAAACCCAGCATTGATAGGCCATCATAGAAGGCCACCAAATTAGTTAGGCAGGATTTGCCCTTAGTGAAGCCATGTTGGCTGTCACCAATCAACTCCTTATTTTCTATGCGCCTTAGCATAGTCGTCAGGAAGATCTGCTCCATGATCTTGCCAGGCACAGAGGTGAGACTGACTGGCGCCTGTAGTTCCCTATTCACTGAGTGAATTTTAATTCACAAACAAAATAATAGTCACCGGTATAGATATTCTGTAACCCAATAGCACAGACGTGGTTGTAAACTGTGTATTAATTTATGCAATGCGAAAGTCAATATTATGTCTTAACTAATTGTGTAAGATACATTAAAATATCACCCAAAATAGTACCATTGTAAGAGTCTGCATAAACTTGATTTCTTTTTCCTTTCTGATTCTCTCTCTGATTTTAATAAGGTCCCAAATTAATCTGAAATTAACCATTTCCCAACGTATAAGAAGTTCAAAAACATTGCATTTGTCTCAAAATGGAAGAATTATATCTTAAAATATATAAGCAATAAACAGAGAACATGTTGGAATATGTTTGTAATGCTGATGCACACAAGGAAGAGCAAATAATTTAATGACCATTTTACTCTAGTGATATGGCTTTTGATACCCCAGAAAACCCCACCAACAAATAGCCTTACCCCAAACATTTCGCATCTGCTTGGAACAATGTCTAGAGTTCTGAAGTTGGTATTTCATGAGCTTACAAAATATATGGGTATTTTTTTCCCTGTTCATGCTTAATCATTCCTCTTTGGAAGACCCTCTCTTTCTAGCAGTGCTATCACTTCACTTCCACTGGTTTTCTCTCTTGCATCAAAAACCTTCTATATCACAAGTCTTCCTTTTCCCTTGCTCATTCTCTCTACAAAGTAGTTTGATTTTTTTTTTTCCTTTTATGACTAGCACACATCAAAAGTGGTCATCCCTCTGCTTTAGATTTTCAACTTCCAGTCTTGCTCCCTACAGACAGTGCTGGACATTCTACCACACGTGCATCTGCTCGGGGTGACATTGATGTTCTTCCCACAACAAGGCTGGGGGCAGGTGGGTCAGTGGTTTTCCTGCCTGGAACCAGGAGACAAAAGACAGCCACAAAATGGGATGAAGAAGAACTTGTGGGGCAAATTTCCTTTTCAAGGAAGCAAAAGAGGAGAGGGAATTTTTTATTTTATTGTGGAAATGAAAGGCAAAGAACTTGGTTCTGACTAGCTAAGAGTGAATGACAAAGAACAGACGATCTAAGGTATATTTTCCCCATTAAATACTTCCCATGTAGATATTGAGGAGAGATGGAAAATCCTCAACTCATGAACAGTAGAATAAACAGCTCTGAAACAATATTCCTGATTTTTCCTAACCCTTTTGTCAAATTAGCCTTTCAGATTTTTGTTTTATAAGAGTTTGAAATAGAGCATATTAAAAATTAGGATGGAGGATGTAGTTTAGTCAGTATACAACTGATTGTATTTTTGTTCTAGATCATCTTTTAGATCTGCAGCAGTAGAATACTAATAATATATATGCATATATATTTTTAATTAAAGATTAACAACCACATTTAATCATCAGTGCATAAAAGCTAAGACAAATACACGGTATAGAAATACACTAACCAAATGTTCATCAATTACAGCAAGTTACATTTAAGAGGCGTGTTCCGAACAAGTATGAAGGATTCTGAAATTCAAAACAGTTGGTACTGAATATCATTTAATCATATTACTTTACAAATATTTCTTACTAAGATTGTAAAGCTAAAATGTATCGTGATCTCTTTCCAGAAGACATTCTATGCTATTGTATAGTATAAAATATTGTACCATCCTGAAAGTATAAATAAATAAGAGATTTGTTATGCTAGTCACAATGCTAATGCATAATAGTCCCCACTTTTCAATTTACTGATTATTACTTTTCCAATTTATCTAATCTTTAAAATCAAAGGTGAATTCTTTGCTGAGCATCCACCCTCTCATATTTTATTTAACTTCACCCTTGTTTCTGCTTTGTGTCCGCCAGCTACTGTAGTTTCATTTCACTCCAATCCATTTGCTGTCTCAAAAAAAAAAAAAAAAAAAAAAAAAAAAGAGAGAAGAAAAACCAGATAGATATAAAGACACAGAGAAAGAGAGAGAGAGAGGAAACTTGCAGTGGGCAAAATATATCAATTAAAAATTAGGGTAAAAATAGTCTTTCATGTGCAGTGCATGTCCCTGAGCTAGATTAACATTGCTGTGAGCGTGTTGCACTAGTCAGTTCATTGCCTGAGGAAAGTTTGCAGGCAAAATTCGTCTGCACAGCTAGCACACTTGAAAGACTCAGGCACAGGGCTGTGTTCATGGCCTGGCAACAACAAAACACCTGCTTGAAGTTGAGACGGAATAGCAAGCTGGATGGAGTTCAAAAGAATCGAATGATAATCACACCCTGATTAACAAAAAAGTGAATTACTGTAGTCCTTTGTCAATGGCTGCCCTATTTGCATACTATCTTGCAATGCCCAACAGGTTAGAACTTTTTAGTTACACATGGTCAAACATTAAAAAATGGAAAGAAAATGCTTTACGCCTGTGTAACTCAGACACATTGCATGCATATTGTGTGTGTTACATCTTCTTAAGTCTGACGTTGGCACGTGCAGGGAAAACTCCACCCACTGTCTTTCCTCCTTCTCCCATTCCCCCACCTTCCAAAAATATACTAGGAAAACAACAAACACAGCCTATAATTTTGTTTGGCACAAGTGTTTTTAATGTATTTGACAACAAACAACTGTATATTAAACCAATTTGTTTCAGCAGATGAAAGTCAGTAATTTTAGATTCAGTCCATTAGAGCTGCTCTTGGCTATGTGAGCTTTTTGAGGTTTATCAGCAAAAAAACCCTGTAACAATCTACAATGCCAGAACATAAAACATGGAATGTACTACCTTAATTTCATACTGGATGCCTTTTGTTTCATAATTGAGTTTTCTGTGCATACCCTGGGTTTTACTTTAGATTAGTTTCAAAACTGAATGTTGTCATGATAAAATGAGCACTTCTGTATTCATATCTTTACATTGCTAATAAGGTAGTGAGGCACGGCAGAGTGGAAATAGAAAACATAATAAAGCCAAATTAATACTGCCGCTTGTTGGTTTCCTTTATATCATAAACGTAATATTACTCCATAGGTATTTATGTAAAAAATATCTTTTGCTGCAGTATAAGCAAAGTCCTGCTAGACCATGACTGCCATTTATTCAAAGAATAGGCAAAGCACTGATTAGCAGCAGTGTATATATTACACCTTCACTTTCCTTGGCAACATCCCTCCTTTGTAGGAGAGAGTATGACAGGAAGTGACCTCATGGAATCATTTCCCTACTGTAGTTGAGATCAAATATATCATTGCAAATACGTCACCTGTCTTGCTTGTTCTTAAAAACTTCACAGTTGAAAACTATAACCGCGGAAGATATTTTCAAAAGAACCACCTAAATCTCCATTATTCCAATTTAAATTTAAATATGTTTTCATTCGTGCCTATTACTTTTTATGCTCCTCATCTTGGACAAGGAAAAGAGATCATCTTGTTTTTCACTGCAGTGTCCTTCTTTTTATTAGAAGATTAATGATTTGTTCCATTTTCTTCTGCAGTCTAATGAAGACTAGTAGCTTCATTTTTCTCCCATAGATAAAGCTTTTAAAATCTCTAAATTTCATGTTTCCCTCCTGCATATGAGCTCAGACTGGTCCTTTGAGAGCTGAGAAAAGACCAGAAGGATGACTTCATGTCTCTTATGGGTTATCCTCCTGTTCCCTTTTCTTGTTTAGCAATGATATAGCATTACAATTCTGAACAGCTAATATTTGTCTCGCTATCTATTGTGACACCAAATTTCTTTCTGCAAAATTTCTTTCTGCAAAATTTTTATATGACCAGTTTTCTCCCTGTATTGGTTTTACAAGGGATAACTACCTCCCTTGTTGTATAAATACGAATCTATTCTTGCAGACAGTTTTTCTAGTGTTTCAAGACAATTCTCCATGGTCTTCCTGTTCTATGAGGCTTTTGTGGTTCTATTGCTTTCCACTCACTTAATAAGCATTCCATCATCTATGTCACAAAAGGAAATCTTGAAGAGGACAACAACAGATGATCTGTTTGATTTTATCAGTGAACCATAATCTTTGATACCCTTTTTTTACTGGCACTGTAGCATTTTTTTCTAAAATTTGTCTTTCTAACTGGCTTAGAAAAATGTAATGTGCACAATGTTAAAAGATTTCTGTTGTCAAAAATATATCTACTGCTTCTCCTTTGTCCACAGAGCCTACTAGTCTAAAATAGAAGGAAATTATTTGTTCTTGTCAAATACTGGCTGGCTGCTACTCAGTTTTTCATTACCTTCCGGGTTACAAATAGTTTGTTGGATCATTTGATTCAGTAGTTTTCTGAGCACTGAAATTAAACTGGTTGATCTATAATCTCTTGTTCATCGTTTTAGAATGCTTATCTCATTTTAGAGATGGGCAGTCCATCTGCACTGTTCCGGTCTTCAGTACTGCTCCCACCCTTTATGTTCTCAGAGATCATTGCTAACAGCTGTAATATTGCTGTAGTTGTGGTGGGTTGACCCTGGCTGGATGCCAGGTGCCCATCAAAGCCACTCCATCACTCCCCTCCTCAGCTGGACAGAGGAGAGAAAATATATAGACTACAGTCACAGATCATACCTTTTTCCTTAACCTCTGTCCTGTCAACCTAGTTGTTCTGATCTCTCAGGAACCACTCTGTAGTTTCCACTGAATCAGCTGTACTTCATGCTGGTGCTAGAAAAATCAAGAACTAAGAACTATCTATAGTGCATCACTTTTCAATATACCTAATATATATTTCAGTTTGACTGCTATGTGTATCAGCTTTTCCACCTGCAGTAGCTAAAAAATAATAAAAAAAACCCCAACCAAGCCACTTTTAAAGGGTTTATATAAAATTCAGAAAATAGAAAGTCCAATTACTCTGATCTGTAGCAGGAAATACTTGTCTACATTTTTTCAAATATCTGAGATTTTCTCCGTATTTTTTCCAGCCATAATTTATTAAATGTTAATAATGTACTGTTGCAAGGAAGGTAGAAATCCTTTATTTTTAATTTTTGTTTTGACAATACTTTTTTGATGTTTAGCTGTTTTCACATGATACAGAACCATCTCATCAGAGTACAGCTCAGGCCAGAGCCTTTTTTTTTTTTTTTATACTGCTCTGCAGTATCAGTTTCGGAGCTTAGCCAAAGCTTCTGAAAAACAAGTTAAATGGCAAATGTTCCTTGAGGACATGAACAAGTGCATATAGCAAAGGGACAGGAAGGCAAAAATTAGTGCTACACTTGTATAATTATCTAAATGCAGAGATTGCTCAGGCTTCATAATTTGAGGAAGTGGATTGTTAAGGAAAGCTTGTGAGGAAGAGATATCAATAAAGTGTTAGTGTCTCCTTCCCCATAGCCATTAATGTCATTTGGCACTGACATTATTTAATGTCTTTTAATTTGTTTAATGTTATTTAATTTAATGTCATTGCTACAATATTTAGTAATGATTTGGAGGAGAATAAAGCTGTATCTACACATCTGTGCTGTTTCAGTGACAAGCTGATCACAGCAAAGGCTGCTTGGAAACATCTAGCAGACATGCCAATGCTGTTATATTGATTTCAGAGAACTGTGTTTTGAAACTTAGCATATGAGGCCATTTTAAAACCAATGGTGCTGCACTGTGGCATAGGATTTCCAGACAGGATATATAGGCTTGCTAGACATATCTGTTCCATATCACATCAGCTCTCAAACATGTAGCAAACTCATCAGATTTCCAGCTATTATCTTCATATTGACATTGTAGATTGGATTAATAAAAGAAAATGTTATAATATTTCCCATTTTAAAACGAATACGTCAAAAATAGCTTAAGCCAGAAGAAGGAAGAAGTGATATAGCATTTACACTTTTGCAGGTTTTGTGTAACTCTCCCTTGCTCTTGACCTATGTAATTTCAGTTTTAGGAACTCAAATGACAATTTTCATCATCTATTGGTTACTTTTCCACAAGTTTTCTGCAATTGTTTAAACAAAATGAAACAAAATGGGCTTTAGGACTAAGATACAGCTTGCATGCCTGTTCCTGATTGGTTTCATGGTAAGAAGATTTTTCCTTCTCCCTGACCAATTCATCTTTTTAATACCACTTTCCTTGACCTTATTTTGGAGTTTGTGGAGCAACTGACTTAGTGGCAGTCAAATGTGTCTAAAATTGGTCATATCTACTGGTGACAACTCTTTTTATGAAATGCAGTACCAAAATACCTATGTGCAAAAACATGCTTCGGATGAAGAGGAGCTCCTCTTTCTTCAGAAACTCTTTCAGGAGCTGAATCACTGCTATAACAACACACTTCTGTTCTCCAAATGCTATGTATCTTTTGTAACTACAGATAGCCCTAGAAAACCATGACAGCATAAAATTCTGGAGCAAACATGGCTACTGCAGGGTTACTGAATGACAGTACTGTCAATATCACAACAGACAGTACCATTGAACATTGCAAGACCTAGAGAAAAAGAAGATACCTGTGCACACTCTGCTATACATTCTCTCGAATAGTCATCTCAACAAATTGTTTCCAGCTTGCTTTCCCGGCCTGACTTATTGCCAGTAAATACCAAAGACTCAAATATTCATGTGAGACGGCTTGCTTTGCAACATCTATTATTGGATTTTACTTAGAGCAGTGACTATGTTTATTCAAAAGGGTTGAAATTATCCAAATGCATGTGACCTCTACTACTGGCATTATCAGATTCTGGTGTACACTATTTTTCCATCACTTGAAGCAAGTTATCCTTGTGTCCACTGCTGGAAAAAGGTTTTGATTTACAACCAGGCAGGTTTTTGCAGACATGATGGGTTTACAATGCAATATCTGGATAATGTCATTTTCTATTAAATAGCTTGGCTGAGAGCTTGGTGGATTGATGAAAAAAGGTCAGGCTGAAGATGGAGCTTTCAACTGGTCAGCTTTTCCTTAGTTTCATCAGTGTGTCAAAACATCTGCATTTCCCATATGTAGATATTTTGTTCATATAGCACTTTACCTTGTGCCTGTTAATTTAAAACTGTTGCTGCTCATTCCAGATTTCACCTGCACTCTGCAGTTTAACTTCTGCATTTTGAATGTTTTGGCATGGGGAGAGGTCTAACCATGAAAACCCAGACACTCAAGGCACTGACCATGGATGTTGTTCAGACTGCACAGCTGATATGATCACTTCTGCATCTGAATGGCATCTACCATTAGACTCTGCTCTTTTAGACACCCTAATCCTTGTGACATTCCTTTTTTTCCATGAATAGATGAATAAGTCCATAGTGTAACAATATCCATGGTATGAAGAGGATAGCTCCTCTGAAGGCCTTGATTCAGCCTGAGTGTGTAGACACCTGTCTATTGCCTTGTAGTCATGTTGGAGTTCAAGATTAATTTCATAGTGTCAAGAGTGAATTTTGTCCACATTGTGGAAGAGCTAGTCCCAGCTTCTGCCAGAGTCCTTGCCCAGAGACTCAGATGGAGAGGCATGTAAGAAGAGTGGAATATCAAGCAAATTGGCCATCAGAAGAGGCTGTGCTGGGAATGCAAGGTCTGACTGGGAAATTAAATCCTACTTTCTTCTGCACTAGGCCAGAGGCCACAGCACAAATCTCCTGCTGCCACAGTAAAAATTCTGCCATGTCATAGAATCATAGAATCATAGAATAATTTGAGTTGGAAGGGACCTTGAAGATCATCTAGTTCCAACTCCCCTGCCATGGCCAGGGACATCTTCCACTAGATCAGATTGCTCAAAACCCTTGTCCAGCCTGGCCTTGAACATTTCCAGGGATGGGGCAGCCACAACTCCTTTGGGCAACCTGTTCCAGTGATTCACTACCCTCACAGTGAAAAATTCCTTCCTTAGATCTAATCTAAATCTACCTTCTTTCAGCTTAAAGCCACTACCTCTTGTCCTTGTAAAAAGTCCCTTTCCAGCTTTTTTGTAGGCCTCCTTTAGGTATTGAAAGACTGCTAGAACGTCTCCCCTCTTCTCCAGGCTGAACAACCCCAATTCATTCAGCCTTTCTTCATAGGAGAGGTGCTTCATCGCTCGGATCATCTTTGTGGCCCTCCTATGGACTCATTCCAACAGGTCCGTGTCCTTTTTACACTGGGGAGCTCAGAGCTGAACACAATACTCCAGATGAGATTTCATGAGAGCAGAGGGGCAGAGTCACCTCCCTGGTCCTGCTGGCCACACTTCTTTGGATGCAGCCAGGACACAGTTGGCTTTCTGGGCTGCAAGCGCACATTGCTGGCTCATGTTCAGCTACTCCTCAACCAACACCCCCAAGTCCTTCTCTTCAGGGTTGCTTTCAATTTGTTCTCCACTCAGCCTGTACTTGTGCTTGGGATTGCCCCGATTCATGCACAGGACCTTGCACTTGGCCTTGTTGAACATCGTGAAGTTTGCTCGGGCCCACCTTCCAAGACTGTCAAGGTCCTTTTGGGTGGCATTTGTCCCTGTCAACCACAAAGACCTGCCAACAAAGATATTAAACACCACCAGTCTCATTACAGACCCCTGAGGAATGCCACTGTCACTGGTCTCCACTTAGACATCGAGCAGCTGACCACAACTCTTTGAGTGTGACCATCCAGCCAATTCCTTGTCCAAGACTATATGTCTTACATAGGAACTCTGGATTACTGTATCCACATAAAAACAGAGCCTGAATTTCCTTGGCATAATGTGGACACCTAACTCCTCTAAGTCCAGTTTGAGAACTATTTATTTAGTGTCCCAGCTGTGCTCACTAACACAGAAAGACTTGAAATGCTCTTACCAATTCTTTTGGAATAACACCAGAAAAGGACAAATGAATAGCTTCACTTCTGAGTGACTCATATTTCTATATTATTACAGATTAATGTCTTAAAATCTGTGATACAATCTTCTTCCTCAGCAGATATTCAATGTAACTAATATTCAAATCTGTATGTCAGACTCCTGTTGGTCCATTAGCCACAAATAAATGTATTTTGTTGATGTCTTAGTGTGTATAAAAGGCTCAGAATTATGATTGTGACATCAATGAAAATGCATACAGGTGTTTAAGGCAGCCTATAAAAATTTGTGTATTAATGCAGTATATGTGCATGTTAATTCAGTAGCATGCCTCAGCTCTAGCATGAACATGAATATAGTTCCATAGCAATCCATTCATTGCCTCTCTGAATCCAAAAGCTTGCCCTTTTTCCCTCCTGCATCTGCTTGTCTACTTAAAGACAATCTCTATCCAGATTTCTATAATTCAGAAAGATGTCTGGAAAATCAAATGTGAGTTTTAAGGAGATCTAGTTGTTCAGCAAAGATGGCAGTCAGGATTTTCTAACCTGTTACAGACTTTTTTGATTAATTTCTCTATTAGAATTGTAAGCAAGGCATTTCCAGGTACTTTAGCACTACTACCATATGCTTTCTGGTCATAATACTCTTTTTGGAAACAGAGTTATGCCTATAATCGAGAAATGCATGACAAATTTATGTATTCAATGTAAATCACTGTGTGAGAATTATTCACTTGAATGAAGGAAATATACTCATTTTCTTTATTCGGTTATATTCAGACTAAATTTATATTGTGAAGTTTCATCTATTTATGCCATGACTGAATTTTGACCTTTGCATGTGAAAACATCTCAGCTGTCCAAGTAACCATAGGATTTTCCTGTCATCACATAGCAATAAAGTACAAATAGTGCTAGTGCTGTGGAAATTTCTTCTTCCTTAGCATGATCATATTTACATGAATGCAAGAGTTCAAGATCTGTCACTACACCTCCTTACTAACTATTTAGTTATGTCTTGACACCTGAGCCAAGAATAAATATTTTTAACTAATCGATCAGCAAAAAACACCTTTTTCTTTTTTTTTTTTTTTGACAGACATAGTACATGGAAGCTATGCAGATATTTTCTCAGTTCTAGGAAACTCTGCAAAGCCGTTTCATTTTTGACATTTGTTACTCCAAACATGCAAAAGCTCTTAAGTTGACAACTGAAATGAATCAAGGTAGGATTATTTCAGTGGCTCACAGAAGTACTACTTCATAAGGAAGCTACTTGTTTTTCATTCTGACTTCTGTAAAAGAAAACAGGCTTAAGAAATGCAGGCAGTAGCACCAAACAATCACAAAAAATGAGTCAAGTGAAAAGGAATTATTTTCCTTCAGATCAATTCTAAAAGCCCATTCACGCAATAAACAAGAAAAGCTGTAAAGAAGAATAGGAATCACTCCTGCCAGGAAAATTAGTGCTTTCACACAATTTCCTTGTTAGTCCTGCAGCAGAGGGAATTTTATATTAATTTGTATCGCAACTAATATTCAGACAGTTGCAAGAGATGTCACTTGACCTCCAGTACATACCTTTCACTTAAAAGGACAGCACTCAAAAGCAAAATGAATTAGTTTCTCTTTTTCCCAAAGGAATTAAATTAAACAACAACAACAAAAATAGAATTAAACCAATTTGGTACTTCTGGGATTGATAAAGACAAATAATTACACTTTTTTCTTTTTCTTTTTTTTTTTTTTCCGCAAATGCTACCTAGCTATTTCCTTAAGAGGTTTGTACATCTAGTAGTCTATTTTCAATTTCATTTTATTTGACTTTAGGAAGTAGTAACCAATCTAGGAAGAAAACCTCTTAAAAGAGTTATTTATACTCAAACTTCAGAGGATAAAGACAATGGAAAGTGCAAAAATCAACTCAAATATCTTCAGAAATAATTTAACTCTCATGTCACTGCTGACTGACAGCTCTAATAAATTCCTACATTTTAAGCAGACTTACATTTCAAATGCATTTGCTCTCCACTCCTGAGTAGAGTGGAACATCTATTGTCAAATGCATAAAATAACATTAGAAATGCAAACTTAATGTAGCCAATGGTAATGTGTTATTTAAAACTTATGAGCCTGAATAAGGGCTTATTTTCTCCAAATTGAAATTTATAGTTTCATTTTAAAGTGCTAACTTGAATATTGATGGGCTTTAGGCATGCTGTTATAAAATGGGAATGAAAAACAAAGCAAGTAACTATGAGGCATAAAGCTGCTATTATGGTAATATATGGAAACATATAAAAAGTGGATCCTAGTTACCTGTACTAATAGGAAAAAACATACAGTAAAATTTGTGCAACTGGTATAGGGAAGTCATACTTTCCTGCAATATATGTCAAATCATTATATATTCTAGGTTTAGAATCATAATCTTTAAACATCGATGGCTGGAGAGTAATTTCGAAAACACAGTTGCACCAGAAAGCAGGTGATAGTTTCATCTCTCTTTCCTTTTGAAGCTTTTTTTATTTTCTTTTTTTTTTTTCCCCCAGTTCCACTCTGATCAGTGAAAATAAAGAACAGAGACAGAGTTTCTCAGTTGCTTTTCGGCACCATTTTCTTGACACTGAATGGTTATACCATACATAGTGATAGGAAAGGTAATTAAATTTATATTAAACATAAATCTCCTTCAGTTTCATAATAAAAAAAAAAACCAACCCTCTACCATATCTGGATTTTACAGATAGCCTAAACCACTGAAGTTTGTTTTTCACTTGATCTATTTGAACACATTTTTGAGCCATATATAGGTACTTCAGAAATGATGCTGTATAGCTTGGGGCATACAAAAATACCAACTTGAAATTCTGTAGTAGTTGTCATCTCTTGATGCAAATGTTTTACAAAGTAGTAAATAGCTTACAAAATACCCTTGGTAGAAGTATTTACAATGGAAAATTCTTATGATGATTAAAAAAATTATGCTTAGGAGTTATCTAATTTTTCTAAAAATCACAGATTTTTGTCAGTTGCTAAATTGAGAACAGAATTCAGTCTCCCAAATCCAGTGCATGCAATTCAGTCCTGCAGGTGTGATTCTTCACACTAAAAATGCTGACCTCCATAGATTGAAAACTCGAATCCAGTCCTGCTTAATTTATGCATTAGAAGAAGGTGTAGTAGGGCTAATCAGAGCATGCTAGACACTTTTCTCTTACAATCAAAAGTGTTGCTGGAAATACAATACAGTAAAATTGTCCCATTGCTTTAGAAACAGCAGAAACACCTCCATCATACTTTGTTTCTACAAATGAACCCGAAACATGTCTTCTACACAACGGCAAGGATCATTAGCTCAAAGACTTCGCTTTCCGTATCTTCTCTTTCGACCTCTATATAAGAAATAGCTTGTTATAGTCTTCTCCCTTTTTGCTTATGGATCTTCCTAACACTTTTCCAGGTTGCTTAAGTAGAGCTGTTTTCAAGTTTACAGTCATTCATTGCTGTGTGCTTTGTGAAGTGTGCCTCAGCTCTGCTCCATAGCCGTGCTCCTTGTCAGGAATATGCTGATACTTTTTGCAGGTACTACCTATTCCGAACTATTGCTACATTGTTTTGGGCAATGCAACTTTCTCCTTTCTCTGAGCTTGGCCACTGCTCAAGTATTTTTTTTTTTAATTTGGGGAGGTAGATTTCGTGAAACATTGGTAAGGACTAAGGAGAGAAACATATTCTTAAACAGCCCAGCCCAAACAAAACAAAAAAGCCGTGTTAACAGCTACAGGATTTGAACTATAAGTGAGATGAAAATAAGAAAACCAACTTCATTCTTTAGTTATAATTTGGGCGTAGCTGAGTATCAGGGCTGTGCCTGTATGCCAACTCAATTCACTTGAACCATTACTTCAGTCACCAGTACAGGTGAGGTATCAGTCACCTGTATAGATGAGATAATAGATGGGGCTTAGACTGGGGATCGGCTTGAAACTTGGTGATAGGTCAAACATTTTCAATTAAGTATTCGACTGTTAAAGAAACCCAGGTGGTAATTTTTGGTCAGTTCTAGAAATTCCTCAAGGCAACTCCTCCTGTGTCACGTCTGATTATTATACCTAAATGAGTTGATTATCAATGTGGGTGGAGTGTCCCAAAGGCTGTCCTCTGTGATTCCTGTTGCAGAAATGATCAAATTGTGCATGGATAAAACATGAGAAATTAAAGATTCAACAGAAGCTATTGCTGCATGAATGGCATCTAGAACAGTTCTTTCCATGTAGTTAAGATATTTAATGTTTTGTATGTAGTATGTAGTTGTATGTAGTTAAGACAGAGGGAGTCAAGTGGGACCATAGCCAGTTGAGCAAAAACAATAGTTCGAGGAACTCTTCCAATCCAGCTAAAAATGATCCTGCAAGAACACTTGTAATGAAGACTCCTTTTGCCACAGCACAGCTATCAAACATCCCGTTCAGGAGACTTGATTCCCCACAGGAATATTACCCTGTTCCAAGGTTTACTATCTACTACCTGTCATCTACTATGCTAGTAACACATGATAAGAAAGAAGGTATATTACTATTTCAAAAAAATATTATACAGTAATGGCGCACACAAATTCCTGAACTAATGTAATTTTAAGACAATAAGAACATCAGTTGCCATGCATTTCCTTAATACACAGCATAGATTCAAGGCCTTTTTCTGGTTTAGGATAAGATTCTTCCAAATGTGAACACACCCAAGTTTGCATTGTTATTGGTCACATTTATTCCATCTAGTGATAATCTGAACTGTTTCTTATCATTAAACTGTTTCTACAAGAAGAGGTTCTCAAATTATTTTACAATAAGTTATTTACTAAAGGGAAAGCTTGTGTAATAATTTAATGGTTGTGAAAATGCTGAAAATGTTTAATTTGCAAACATATCCTTTGCTAACAAGCCACGTGTTAAATCTATTAAGGTCTGCTCAAAATATGCATTTGCCCACAGTGACCATTCTGAAGAACAAGAAAATACAGGCAGGAGGATATTCCGAGTAAAGATATCATATTCAGGAAGGTAGTGACAAGTGACTGTATTTTGTTCACGTCTTAGACCTGCTCTAAAAATTGCAGGCTACATCCAGTCTTGTATCTTGATTTTTCAGTGCTGCCAGCTCAGCTGAGCACCTTGCAACAAATTATCAGATAGTTGTTAGTGTATGTTACACTATTAATTTCTTGGCCTCCAAATCAATCAATTACGTTCTTATCAGGGCATTTGATGAGAATACATTTTTAAATTTCTTTTCCTCTCTTTTTTTTTTTTTTTTTTTTTGGAGGAGAGAAGGCTCCAGGGAGACCTTATTGCTGTCTTTCAATATATAAAGGAGACGTATAAGATGGAGATAGACTTTCTATCAAAGCATTCTTTCTACCAAGGACAGGAAAAGGGGCAGTAAGTTCAATCTGAAAGGAGGTAGATTTAGACTGGACATAAGGATGAAATTTTTTATGGTAAGGGTGGTTAGACACTGGAACAGGTTTTTGAGAGAAGTTGTGGATGCCTCATCATTGCAAGTGTTCAAAGTTAGGTTGGATGGGGCTTTCAGCAACCTGATATAGTGAAAAATGTCCCTGCCCGTGGCAGAGAGACTGCACTAGATGATTTTGAAAGGTCCCTTCCAACCCAAATCATTCTATGATTCTATGAAATTTTCGTATGACGTTACAAGTTCGAAAATTGCATGGGAAGACTGAGTGCTCCATTCACAAGCAGTGCAAAGATAAGTGCTCATCTTCTCTCTCATTATTCCATAGTATCTTCAAAGATTTAGGAGGCTCCAGAGCTCTGAAGGGACACTCTAGTAACCTGACAGAGCCTGGTTGTGTTATGCTTGTGGGAAGAAAAACTTTTCAGTGTTTGCCAGAATGTGATATAATATATTAGGAAATCGTTGAAAGGGTCTAAGAGTTAGATGGAATGCTACTTTTCAGTGAAAGCATTTTAACGACCATGTTATGTGTACCTTTTGATCTGCTGAAACCTAAATTAGATAGCAACTATGATACCACTTGGTTTGGTTAGCATTGACCTGAATGTTGTTGCTGGGAAAAATTCATCACTCAGGCTGCATCTGATACAACCCAGTGGAGAAGACTTCTCTAGAGTTTAGTTTCAGATGAGAGATCTAACATTTATGTTTCTCTATACCCTTTCTAGATTGTTATCTTTTGTTAGTACTGCACAGGCACTGTCAGAAACTCTGAGCTTTTGCAGTGATCTATAGAAGCACAGGGAAATGTCTGCTATCACCTTGGCTTGGTCTCTGCTTGCCATAATTGCAAAAATCAGAATTTGGTCTTGTGTCAGAGCCAATAGTTCTTCCATTTTTGATACACAACATTGCTTAAACTACCACTAGGCTAACAGCCTGAATCTTAGATCTTGACGAACATAGCTCTTAGTACTGCAATATGTAAGAAACCTTTGGTTTTAACGCTGGTAGAGACAGATGCTATAAATAAGAACATGTTTTAAGTAGGATTACGAATCTCACTGAAGTTTGCTGTGTTTCCAATTTCTGATTCTAGTTCATTTATGAGAAAAAAAGAAAATCCCTTTGATAAAACCTTTTGAAAAACATGGTTTTTAAATAGCTAAAATACATGTAATGCACACTTCATAACAAAGAATTTTTAAAAAGTATTGCCTTATTCTAAGCCAATGGAAAGCAAACTAACTCCAATACATTATAATTGTGAATTGTGTAGCTGGCTTCTTTCGTGACCTACTGAAATATTTATAGTGGGCAGAGAAAAGAGGCAGTCACAACTGCAAATTCCTGCATCTGGGGACATCTCTGTCACTGTGGGCTTCACTGAGACAGCTCTGCCCTAATTTCATCTGACTCTGAATATGTGCAAATCACAAGGAAATGTGAACTGACTACAGACTGAGAAAATCAGCAAAGACACAAAATCATTTCAGATCACAGTGTTATCAATACTTTACTTAGTCAGGATTAGATAATTTATCCAGAATTTTATAACCCTAGTTTGGAGAAATTTATACAATTTCCTTAAAACAGTGATAAATACAAAAAAATCTGCATAGAATTTAGGCTTGCTGTTTGTTCATGTTGATTCACAAGACATGAAAGAAACAATTGTCTAAATTTACCGTGGGTGGACAATATAAAGCTTCATTATGGTTTGTTATAAATAATGTCTAAAAGCATTTATAATATGCACTGCTTCCTATCTGCTGTATACTAATATTTTGTGGAATCATACTTGGAATTCATTAACACTGACATGACTGTGACCTTGAATTCAATGATCAATGTCATGATACCATTAAAGTCCTTCCTGATACCCAGAAGCAAAAGGGTATGCTTTGTTCCAGTCTCTATCATCTTCTAAAATCCCCATGGTGATGGCTCAAAAGTTTGAGATCTTTTTATGTTGCTTTTAGTTTTAAAGGAAACAGGAAGTAGTCTACAACCTTGACCTTTGACAGGCTGAGTTCTCAATTTGATTAGCTCAAGGCCAAGTAAGGCCTCTCCATATCAAAGTCTTTTCTGGATATATTGTTCTATAATATATTTTCACTTGACTAGAGGAAAGCAAAGTATCAAAAGCAAACAAACAAAAATATCAACTATTCTTCATCTTAATGGGCTAGGTTAATTGAGTGAGTGCTTCTTCAATATGTTGGATCACTTTGTGGGTGTCAGCAATATCTGAGATGGCAGGGATAATACAGGAAAATAAGTTTAAGAAATGTCAAAAGGTTTTGATCGAATTAAAATGTCTAAGGCATACTCAAGACAATCACCTTCAACACAGAAGTTCAAAATGCAGAAGAGGAACATGCTGGAGGGTGGATTTTTTGTTGTTTGTTTTTTTTTTCCCCCCTTTTTTAAGGATGATTGCATACCTGCTTAGCAAAAACTATAATTGTTTATCTTGTCATCTCCGCAGACAAGGCCTGCTGAATCTCCCAACACAAAACATCATAAATTAATAGGGAATTTTACCATCAGTCATAGTCATCTGTCAGTTTTTATTTTTTTTTTAGAAGAGGTTGCATAGTTATTCTCTCACAGGTTACTTTTACCAGGGAATTTTTATTCTGTGGTAATATCTAATCTTTTCAATATTCTTTGTAAAAAGGCCAAAGAAATCCAGATGTGTTTGTCAAAGGGTAAAGGAGTGCTAGGGCAATGCTATGTGTACCTCTACATCACCTTTGTTCTGTCTGTGTCTCAGCAAAAAACTCTAGGAAAGTATACACAGAAATTTTCCTTAAAAAATGCATTAGCTGGCTGCAGAAAACATTGCTGGGTTAAACCTTACATTAACAGTATGCAAAACTTTGATAAGTCAGAATTAATAGTTTCCAGTCAACTTTCAAAGAGATAGTACCACATGAATCTTCCAATTAAAAAGAAAATTAATGCACACAGAAACTATTATAAATAGCATCAAATATAGCAAACCATATTTGGAATACTTTGATTAAATTTTAAACAAGACCTGTTGGTTGGAATTACTGATGATAATATGTCCCTCAAAGTTTCTCTCTTCTTCTTGATTACATATATTCAAATATAAAGCATTAACATAATATTTACATTGCTACATTTTAAGCATGTTACACTTAAAACACATTCTCCTCTGATCTTGTTCGGGAGCTGAAGTCTTGGGCTCTGTATATGGTAGATCATTATTGCTTTAGCAATTGAGTCAAAATCCCCTCTGAAAAACTTAAAAATCTCTCACCAAACAGCAGGCCTGCAGTCTCCACTGTTTTCAGAGGTCTCAAGTTTGCCCATCTGACCTTCACCTGCAGGCAAAAGCCAAACATAACCTGAATGGAATGGTATGTAATAGAGGTTCAATGCCTGCAACAGGAACCTCTTTTGGTCCTGTGTGAAGCTGCAAAGGAGCCTACAAATCCACCTTTTGCTGCTATAATTAAAACCTTTCCTCCTTGCTCCGAGTTTGGTGGTGACTAAGCATGTTCTGTCAGACAGCTCATCCGCAACGAAATCTTCTTGTGCAGCCCCAGAAGCAGCTACTGAGCCAGCCCAGTAACTGTCATACATCTATTTCTGGATCTGCTTGGTCCTCCTAGCAGAGCTGAGCCGAGCAGGGCTGAGCAGCACTGCACACCACATGTGTGCAGAGACACAGAACATCCCAGCTGAACGCCTTGCCTCTGCCCTTTGCCTCATGCACTCCCTTTCTTTGGGCTCGGGCATATGGCTTGCATTTCCATACGGTACCTTTCTTTATAATAATGCTGCAAAACAAATAACAATGCTAGTGATGGCTTTTCCTTTTGAAATGCAAGAAGGATTCTTTAACCAACAGCTTAAGCCAATTTAAACACTCTCTCACTTCTTGCTTTTAAAGCAAACAAACAACAGAATAGATTATTTCCAGACCATTTTATTACTTCTGTCAGAGAAGTCAAACCGACTTCCATTGTTACCCATTTTTTTAATTTGTGACTCTGTTATTACAAAACTCTACTTTTTTTTTTCAGGAAGACCCTTCTTTATAGGGATAAAAGTCATGGATGGCATAAAAAGACTTGGTGCTGGAATGTCAATTGACACAAACATAATTTTTAGTTCAGTGACAGCACTGCGAACCCACTTGATACCCAGAAGCAAGAGGTACTGCAGATAATATATTCGTCACAAATATTGCCATGTGCAGAACAGAGGAAAGGCAACCTAATCTCTGACTTGCCTCAGCAGTAAACTGTATTTTTCCCGAATCAATGCTCCCTGTGGCATCCTCTCTGTATTCCATGTTGATTTGTTCAGCTTATACTGTTTGGATTTCCTAATAATGACTGAACAGCGGATGAGTGTTTTCAACAACTTGCTTGAGAGTTATCTTGGCCGTGCTGGTTAGGAGTGTAACAACATTGCGAGCTGCACAACTTCTGAGTTCTGCACAACAAGATTTAGGATGATGATTGTGATGGTGACTATTTCTCAGCTAATCTTTTAAAGCTTTCTCTGAAAAAAAAAAGAAATAAAAAAAATATAAAATCAAAACAAATAAATAAATAAACAAATAGGAGGAGGGAGGTGGGAAAAATAACAGCAGTGTTCAGGCCTGTAATCACAGCAGTGGCTGCCCCTGTCCGTGTCTAATGTAAGGGTTATGGAATATCATAATCCCTTCTCTGAGCTCCTTTACAGCAGCAATGATGACTAAATTTCTTGTGTCTTATCACACTGTCACAGACTGGAACTAGGAGAAGGAACTCTGAAGAAAACACAGCATGAAAACTAGAGAGCAGATGATCAGATTAGCTGCTATTGGATTTGTTAGCAGGGCCACAATCTGACTGAAACAGGCTCGATTCCGAGGCCCACGGAGATTTAAACCATCAGGCCCCCCTATCCCTTATCCCTATCACACCATTATTTTTTTTTTTAATATATATCCCCCTTCTCCACATAACACACATCCTTTTACCCATTTTAAGTCATCTTCCAAAAGGATGAGGTTAAGAGTTAACACTTCACAGGTTCCAGTGGTATCAGATGAGTTGATGGATTTTGAGTAAGAGGATCCATCAAAAATACCACACAAATAAAAATCTCCAAATAAGACTGAAAAGCAGCATTCCTTTACTATTTAGTGAGATTTTCTCCATTTTACAAGGCTTTTGCAATGGCACTTTACAGACATCTGTTATAATGTGTCCACTTGTGCTGCCTGCATGATCCTTAATGTAGATCACATACCACCCACAGTCATACAGTGGGACAAACACATTGAGTGTAGACCAGTCATGACGGGCTAGTGGGTACAAATCACAGGGCATTAGGTAAAAATTTGATCTGATACTGTAGAGCAGTTACCAGTTTATAAAAACAAATTGAATGTTGTATTGCTTAAAATAACAGTTATGTTCATGATGTATAATAAATACAGTACGCATTTCAATTTTTGGTATCAGTCAAGTTGCAAAGCAAACAAACTAGAATATTCTAGAGCATGCACTATAATATAGGAAATAAGACATATAAATAAGAGTTTAAGGAAATCTGCTAGAGGACATACTTTCATAAAAGGTATGAAAATTTGTACAAAAGAAGCTCAACTGTAAAGTCAAAATGCTAAGTTTTGTGTACAACAATAACAAAAAAAGTAAATGCAGCATTCAAGACTTAAATTTTGCAAAGAGATATTCATAATGCACAAAATCGAACACATGCCTAAGTGTTTGCACAGTTGGGGTTTTAGTTTTCAGTTTAAGATACAAAGCACGTTTCTATTCTTACTATTGCCAAATACAATATTTTCCAAATAAATCATCACAAAGAAACAAAGAGGTATTGAAGTCCAGCTCTATCTTGATGAAATGCTGCATTCACTGCACTGGTAGGTAGATACGAAAAAAGAACTACAGGGCCAGGATAATAGTATAGTTGAGTGATAACTCCACTGTGTTTTAAATTAAGAATATTTGAGCACCCATAACTCTGAAACTTATATTTCACTCTCCTTTGAAAATCAGCATATTTCCTCAGTAGAATTTGTGGTTTCAATTTAAGTCATTTCAATGAGAGTTCTCAAGTTACAATGATTCTATAAACTTCACGAGATATTCATTTATACAGATATGGATTTATTGAGAAGGCATTTCAAGAGTTTTATTCTTTGAAGCTGTGACAGAAATAGATCCTTCATTTGCTTCCTGTCTTCCACTAAATATTCTTCCCACCTAACAGTTGAAATGACAAGAAACTTGATCTGCATAACTTACAGCTTAGGCCATTCTTTCTATCTTTATCGATCCATGCAAAATTATTTATTTATTCATTCATTCAAGATGATGCAATTTTTTTTTCGTTTTCAAGAGGATATCTTGATGTGCTGATGAGCAACCTGGTGTAGTGGAGGGTGTCGTGGAGGGCTTGGAACTAGATGATCTTTGAGGTCCTTTCCAATCCAATCCATTCTATGATTCTATGATTCCATAAGACCTCACCTAAAGTCATTGTCTTGGCCACGATTCATCCTTATATATAGAGCCAACACTTCCAGGTACTGTGCTCCGGTTATTATATATCCAATGACAAATAGGTAGGATAAAAACATTTTTAGATACCATAATGTTGAATATCCTGTCTGCAGTTCTTCTCAGTAGATAAGTGCTATTCTGGAAAACCACTTCACACTTACTGTTTTGCATTTATACGACAGCTGATATACATTTTTGTAAATTTAAACTGCTTTGTTTGGGTTTTTTTTGAGATCAAGTAATATTCTTGTGATGTTACACTGCAAGATGGTTTGAGGACATGGTTAGATTCAGTCACTCAGAAGCTTTGCTGGAATAGCATGTACTCATCATATTTACTGAGATTAAAAAAATAGCTTTTTTTCTCTAATATTTGTCTCATTTTGATATATTGTTTAGCAGTAGTGTCAGTACAGGATCTGAAGGACTAGGTTTTATGGTTTTGTTTTTTGTTTTTTTTTTTTTAAATTTAGATCTCTTCAGAAACTCTCATGCAATCATCAGGAAGGCAACATTACTCCTAGATACAAATTAAATTTCTGAAAACTTTTTCCATAGTTCATTTGAAAACTGAAGCAACACATCACAGGAAAGCCTTCCATTGCCCAAAGACCTACATTTATGTGTTGTTGAGTCTGAATAAAAACTTCCTGAGCACTATATTAAGCCCCATGTTTAGAAATTTCCAAATCTTGCCACGTTATTATGTTTTAAAGTCTTATTTTGCCTACAGAGCTCACTGAAATTTAAAATGCAACAAACAAGTTCTCATACATGAAAAATTTGTGCAATTTACATAGCCGTTGTTTTTTTGTTGTGGGTGGTTTTTTTGTGTTTTGTTTTTTTTTTTTTTCCCCAGAAAGTGTCTTCCATGTTTGCCATTGCCTCAGCCATATTAAAAAGCAAAGAAATGAGGGCTTGGATTTTAACAAAAGTAAACAAACATTTAGAGAAGAGCAAAAGGAGAAATCTTTTTCAGTCTTTCTTGTTAAGTTATTAATTTAAAAATTCTATGATTCTTCAGGCTTAATTTTATACTGAAAACAAAATTTGATCAACAGTTGTATTGCTTATGTTAGTCTGCAATAATATAAGGAATAGTTGCTTGATTTCTTCAGCCTTTTTTTTACTTATGTGATTAATGTAATAAAGAATACATGGTTTTCAAAAAGGACACAGGAACTATAAAGAGGAGACCTTTAGAATCTGAGGTTGAAGGGGCATCTCAGCAGAATCTAATGTCGTAAAGAGCTCTAAACACCACGCGTTCCCATATTTTAATTTGGAAGGTCATTAAAAATATCCAAAACACTAACTGCACACAGAAAATAAGATAGTAATAAATTTTTAAATGCTGCATTTGTAATTTTTCTATCGATCTCCTTTTAACTAGTATTACAAAAATTCAAGTATAATAAGAAACTTTGGCCTCAGTATCTGCCATTCTGACCAAGACATCTACAAGGCAAGGAAATACATGCACAACATACTCCTTTTCTAATATGGTAAAGCTCATATAGTTTATACTGAATCTTTCTTCAGTCAAAAGAGTAAATTCATTTGTCATGAAAAATAAATAGATGAAACCATGTTTAGTTCTATCCAATTGTTCATCTACACTACAGGTGCCCAATATTTTCACAGCCTGTATTTTCGCAGTATATATACTTTGGAAAACAACACAAATGGAATATTATATATTTAAAAAGTAGTTCACATATCATCTCTTAAAAAGCATTCATAGGTAATATCCACAGCTATTTCTCCTAACACGAACATACTGAAATCAAGACTAGCTCAAGCCATCACAGACATATAAAAAGAATTTAGTAACCTAAAATTCAGAATGTGAAAAGTGTTTTCATTTCTCCAAGAATGAACACTGTCATTTTTCTATCATGCTTATCTTCCCTCTCATTAGGGAGCAGGCTGCAATCAGTTACAGGTCATAGAGCTATTTAGACTTGTAGTACCATCTTCCACGTCTGAAAAATAAGAATTCTCTGACTACAGAGCTACTGAGTCAACCTCTCAAAGATTCACTTTATCTTGAATAAATAAACAATGTTTAATTACTTATAGAGAGTGGAAATCAAATTATTTATAGAAATAATTTCTCTAACAGTAGATGTGAGAAACATCTTGCATGTCTTTCAGTGTAATGGAATAGCTATGTTGTCTGGAGCAGGCACTACTTGCAGCTTATCACAGTCACTCACAGTTACTAGGCTAATTTCACGTTGGACTTCTTGGACCTCTCTGAGGACAGTCCTTCTTGGACCAGCTTTTAGTTGTTCCCCCGTTCTCAGGATTTGAGTGTATAACTCTTCCCTTTCCAGGCTGTTCCTTGGATGTCAGACCAGATAGATCAGACAGAGTTTACCTCAGGAGGTTTGGCTGTGATTTCCTGGGAGTAAGGCAGTGAGCAGATGACTTTGTAACACTATATTTTTATTAGGTGAGGATGTATTTTTATTAGGTGAAGAACATTTTGGAGGAAATCAACCTTTAAACAATGGATGAGTTGTCAAGGGAAGCTGCTCCACAGCCATCCTGATCCACATCAAAGTGGCAGATCTTGGTGCACAGGGGATTTTCCTGAGGCAGGGAAACACCAGGGCAGTGGAGAGATGTAGGAAGTGCATAGTCATCCTCTCAGCTGAAAAAGTGAGTTCCATTGGTGGCCATCACCCTCTCAGAAGGAGTCAGTGGAAAGCTATGTCCACTGCACTCACTAGAATGGCTGTGGCAAGCCAGACAGAGCTCCCGTGAAAATATGGAGCCTTTCGGGTCTCAGTCTGCAGGGAGTGCCAGAGCCATTCACTGGTAACGGATGGCAGCAGTGAGAACACCTGCTCAGCATGGTGGCAGAGCTAGAAGAGGAAGTAGAAATGCTAAGAAGCATCAGGGAGTCTGAGAAAGAGATGGACAGATGATGTCATGCTCTGCTCTCCCTGAGACAGAAACAGGAACAGCCATCAGAAAAAAAAAAACAAGATCAAGGGTAACCTGTATCTTCCCACCAGGCTGAAAGCAGTAGCTTAAAGGAAAGGAGTGCATGGAGGCAAGTCCACACTCGAGGCGGCAGTGAGGACTTGCTTTTCCCTACCAGAGGGGATGCAATACTGAACCTGATGGTCATCAACACAAGTGAGCTCATCAGAGATGTTAAGATTGGAGACAGCCTGGTCTACAGTGATCATGTGCTGGTGGAGCTAGCAGTCCTGAGGGATATGAGTCAGGTGAAGAGTAAAGTTGGGACCCTGAATTTTAGGAAAGCAAACTTCCAGCTCTTCGATGAGCTAGTCCTCAGGGATAAAAGTAGCAGAACAGAGCTGGCAGATCTTTAAGGACATTCTCCATAGAGCACAACAGCTCTTGATCTCCAGGTGTAAGGGGTCAGGAAAGTCAGGAAAGTAAGGCAAGAGACCAGCATGGCTGGGTCAAGACCTGCTGGTTAAACTGATGAGCAAGAAAGAAATGGACAGGCAGTGGAAGCAGGGACAGTTATCCTGCGAAAGTATAGGTTGTGCTGCCCAGTTACGTGGGGATGGGGCCAGGAAGGCCAAAGCACGGATGGAGCTGAGCTTGGCAAGGGATGAAAAGAATAATAAGGACTTCTACAGGTATATCAGCCAGAAAATGAAGATCAAAGAAAGCGTAATCTCCTGATGGGCAAGACTGGCAAACTGATAACAACAGATGAGGAGAAGGCTGAGGTACTCAACAACTTTTTTGCCTCAGTCTTCACTGACAACCTTTCTTCCCACACCACTTGAGTAGATGGACTGCAAGGAGCATATTCCCTCTCACTGTAAGAGAAGATCAGCTTCATGACCACCTGAGGAACCTGAGCCTACATAAGGCTATGGGACCTGATGAGATGCACCCCAGAGTCCTGAGGGAATTGGGTGATGTAGTTGCTAAGCCATTCTCCGTGATATTTGAAAAGTCATGACAGTCAGGCGAAGTCCCCAGTGGCTGGAAAAGGGAAACATTGCATCTGTTTTTAAAAAGGGTGGAAAGGAGGGCCCTGGGAACTACTGACCTGTCAGCCTCACCTCTGTGCCTGGGAAGACCATGGAACAGATCCTTCTAGAAGTTGAGCTAAGGTACAGTCAGCATGGCTTCACCAAGGGCAAGTCCTGCCTAACCAACCTAGTGGCCTTCTATGACAGAGTGACTACATCAGTGGAAAAGGGAAGAGCTTATGAATGTTGTCTGTCTGGACTTCTGTAAGGTCTTTGACACAGTCCCCCCCAAGATCTTTCTCTCTAAATTGGAGAGATATGGATTTAATGGGTGGACTGTTCAGTGGATGAGGAGTTGGTTGGGTGGTCACATCCAGAGGGTAGTGGCCAACGGGTAAACGTCCAGATGGAGATCGACTGCAAGTGGTGTCCCTCAGGGGTCTGTACTGGGGTCAATACTGTTTAATATCTTCATCAATGACATAGACAGAGGTATCGAGTGCACCCTCAGCAAGTTTGGAGATGACATCAAGAGGAGCGTTGTGGTTGACACACCTGAGGGATAGGATGCCATCCAGAAGAACCTGGACAAGCTCAAGAAGTGGGCCCATGAGAACGTCATGAGGTTCAACAAGGCCAAGTGCAAGATTATGCACATGGATTGAGGCAATCCCTGGTATCAATACAGTCAGGGGGATGAAGGAATTGAGATCATTCCTGGAGAGAAGGACTTGGGGGTACTGTTACATGAAAAGCTGGACATGAGCTCGCAAAGAGTACTCGCAGCTCAGAAAGCCAGCCATGTCCTGGGCTGTATCCAAAGAGGCATGGCCAGCAGGTCGAGAAAGGAGCATGAAAACAGAATAAGTTTTTAAAGATACATTGGCAATTAGTCTCTTTATAAATCTTTATAAATTCCATTGATTCAAAAACATAAAAGTCCCTCTTCTCTGTAATTATTGTTACTACATTAAAAGCAATATCAATGTTCACAAAATAAAATCTTTTTCCTATGGGAAAACCCCACTTGAAGGGTGACAGCATATGGCTCAATGTCCAGTAATTTCTCATGTGTTTTTGTTTCCTTATATAAAACAAGTGTATTTTATTGTGTACTCAGTTCGAATGATCATGACTGTACAATACCTAACATCAATTACAAAACAGGAGCTCTAATAGCAAGTTTCCAACTTTTGGATAGATTTACAAAACCAATAAAGGGTTGATGACATTGCCTGGGCATCCATAAGTTTGATTTTATAAGTGTTATCTCTTCTAAGAATAAGAAAAATAATAATAGTTTCTCCTGTAATATTTATCTATGGTACGATGTTTTACTTTCAAATTGAGTGCCTGACAACCAATAAGTAACCCATTCTTTGCTTTGAGAGTGAAGACAGAGAGTTTCCTAATAGTAGCGAATAATTCTACCTTTTCAATTACTAAACAAAGATAGCCATATTCAGCAGAGTCTGGAAAGGTGAACAGAGTTTATTTTTTCCAAGTTTTCAATTATAACTCAAGCTGAGCAGGACATTTTTACTTAAATATCTTTCATTGGAAAATGTTCAAACAAATAAAAAATCCCAATGCTATTGTCCTAGTTTTTCTGAAAAATATCTCAGATGGACTTCTCCTTAGTGAGAGTATGCAATATTCTGATTATTATTGTCAGGGCTGCCGGGGCACCGCCAGCCCTAACTGTTCCTTCCCAGCTCCCCATGGCCCCCTCCACCTGCCCACAGTCTAGGACCCCACGTCAGACCGGGGGGCTATCAGCCCCTGCCCCAGCAATACTTCAGCAAGACCATTCTCCGGCTACCCACAGCCCTTCCCTGCCCATCTATGGGCCCTGCCGAGACAAGCCCTCCCATTGACCCATGTCCCAGCCTGGCCACAGCCCATCCCCAAGGAGGTGCTCAATGCCCAGGGCTGTGGCAGTCGGATGGACTCTGGCTGCCAGGCCCTGCCCTGACAGATCACATGAGAAGCCTGCAACCCTGCCAGACCCTGGCAATTATAAGAGGTAGACTCAAGATTCCTGTCTGTTCAAATCCCCTAGCCTCTTTGATATATAATTACAGGGAATGGTACGGCCGAGCTAAGCAAAATTTTTAATCTTACTCCATACTTTCCTTTTTAAACTACTGAGAAGGGATGTTTAATTAGATATAGAGCTACTGTCTCAGGAGATATTAACCCAGGAATGCTCTAAAAGAGATGTCATGTACAGTATCTCTAAAAATATCAATATGCCTTTATGTCCTCAATTTATAACATTCTCACTGTTGAATTGGTTCGGCTCCTAGAATATGGCTTTAGGAGACCTGCAAGACTGTACATACCCAACAGAAACTACCTGCAGAGCTTCCTGAAAGACACATGTCCTTTTATAGGTAGTTTAAATAATATGAGCCATCACTGCCCTGGAAAGAAGCAAATGCACTTCTGGTTGTTTATTTCCTCTTCTTTTTTCCTTCACCTGGCAAAAGCAGGTTCATGCAGCTACAGGGCAAAAGATGAAATAATATAAAGGGGAGGATGGGGAGAGACAGAGCAAAAGGGAATGAAACAGAAAGAGAGCAAAACTCAGAGACAGAGAGAGGGAGCAAGAGGGAGAACGAGGGAGAGAGGAAAGTAGGGAAGAGAGAAAAGAAGAAAGTGAGATTAAAAGGTGAAGGAGAAAGAGAGAGAATGTGAGCAAGGGAGAGAGTAGGAGAGACAGAAAGAGAGAAAGAGGGAAAGAGGCAGAGAAAGAAAAAGAGATGAAAAATACACATGTGTAATCAAGAGGCTATAGCAATATTATTGAAATTCAGGAAAGAATGCTGCAAAATATGAAAAAGTAGAAAACATAATGAAGACAATGTTAGTGGTATTTAGTTGAAAATGTTTCTGGAAAATATTTAGGCCACATCTTTAATTTATTTATCACTGTTCATCTGCCCATCTGTATTCCTTACGTTCTTCAGAGAGAGTTGCCTTCAAGGGAGAAGTCCTGGCTAACCATTTCAGCAAGACACTTATTGTTGCCCATTACTTTGCTCCAAACTAGGTTGCTCAGGTTCTTTTTAACAACATGAAGACAATAGGATTAGGACCAGTGTCCATATTTTACCTCTCAACCTGCTGACTGCAAAGAGGGTTTTATAAATTTTCACCAAAAGGCATTTCTAAGAAGCTTGTATGTGATATACTTTATACATTATAGTATTGCTATGGACATCCGTCAGTTTTGCAAGCTGACCTTTAAGGTTTCTGTTGCTTTTAACATGTTATAATAAGTACACTAACAAGAAAACCAGTAAATAGTAACAATTAATTAATGTTAGAGCTGTTCAAGCTACTTGTAGTTAGTTATCATGAGAGGTCACATAAAGAAACATGATTGTGAGGCTTTAATAACTAAAACAGCCCATACCTAACTCAGAGAGAAAAAGTAACCTCCCATGGAAGGAGCAACAGGACAAAGAGTTGCCCACAGAACCTTTATAAATAGAAGCCCTTGCAATGAAGCCTTGCTTTTCCCCTGAAATCTCATCATATCTCTTTTGGAATGAGTACTCTCACTTCAGAAAAGTTTCATTCTCATTTTTCTCACATAAACTTGTTTCTGTGAAAACTTTAACAAATGAGAACATATGAAGTAAGCTTAAGCAGCAAGCCCCACAGACTTCTCTTGCTAACACATTCTCTTGTCCCTCATAATTAGCACATCTCTGCCTGAGAGGACTGTCTTGCACACCCTGCATATCAGGTTATCCTCCAAACAGCACAAAATTTCCCTGTATGCCCAAAATACTAAAATAAGATAAATAATGAATACTTTATCCATTGACTTAAAGGATTCTTAGTCTTGTTTTTTTCTTACTATATTCTGTGAGACTCTGAGTAAGCAGTTTCTAACATTTTCTCCTTTTTAGCTGAACTTTGCAACAGAACATAAGGTCTTGTCTACCTGCAGTTCAAGCACCAAATTAACTAAATGAATTAGAAAGTAGTCTAACGAAAACTGTGATCCATATTCACTCTTACTTCAGATTGCAGAGGAGAATCCACCAATTAGCTAAATTGATTTTGATGAGTTCTCTGCCAGGATTTCATGCATTCTGAAAACAACCTTGAAAATGTGAATTAGCATTATTTGATCGAATCCTGTCTTAAGTTGTTTGCAAACTAACTAAAATAATAGACAAATGCTGTGCCCGTTGAAATCTACAGTAAGTCCCCAAAACTTCACCTGAAAACTCTGGCAAGGGCATCTCAATGCCTCATTCATCTATCCTACAATTTACCTTAAAGCTAGTCATGTGCTTGTTCATATTCTTGGGAACAGAATTAAGACTCAAAATGGAGTCAAGCGTCAAGAAAATTTATTAGCAAGAGAGAGAGGAAAACGCTGAGAGAGAGAGAAGAAAGGAAGAGTTAGAGGAGAGATACCACCATGGAGTTGCAGCGTCATCTGGTGTGGAGGGGGGGGGTGTGTGTGTGTTCTGTCTGCTGCCGTGATGTTCCGATGATCTCATGGGTGCCTTCTTCTTCCTCTTCTTCCCCCCCCTAGTTGATGTTGATCGCTTCTGTTCCTTTATTGGGGTTCTTCATTACATATTCATACTTCTTCTGAGAATCATTTAGCATATTCCAAGAACAGTTTTCCTTAACCCCACCCACCACCCTGCAGTGGTGCACATGCCCAGTACTGTCACTTGGGGGTCTCTGGGAGTCTTCAAGACCCTCTGTTCTTCAGACTCCGGGTCTGGGCGCATACAAGGGGGTTAGGTTTTTTATAACCTGTTCAGGAAGTCTGTAGCTCGGTTGGTGTTTTTTCTTTCCAGTAATGTTCAGGCAGATATTGCGATTGGTGCTTTTTTTGTTACAGCAATGTTGAGACAAAAATTTAACATGGTCCCTTACAAAACTTTAACTCAAGTAGGAGAAACAGCTAAGTTCAGGTCAGATTTAGCTCTTGTCCTAGCCAAGGAAAAGACAAACTACTTCAGTACTGATCATTTTAGCCACAACATTCAGCAGATTTTCTTATCCTACAATCTTAAACTATTCCTTTTCTTTTTTTTCGGGGGGGCAGGGGGGAGAGTTGAACTAACTCAAAAAAAAAAAAACAGCAAACAGATTTCCTATTGATAATGCCTGAACCTAAATTCAATTTTTGTCCAACTTGCCACACAGAATACAATGGGTGCAGTGTATCTCTGGCTGCTTGTTTATTACTGAGTTAGTGTTCCTGAGATATATTCTTCTAAGACCACAGGAGATTACAAGTTTTTCCTGTTACAGAAGAATGCACCATAAATTCTGTCAGTTTATCCCACACCAGACATACTGAATGCCGTGGATTTCATGGACCACTCACGTTTTTGAAACTGTTTGAATTTTAGCTGTGCTCTCACACGTTCTTCCTTCAGGTGGCCAAAAAGCAAACTGATGACAACCATTAAGAGCTCTGTGGCTTCTCCACCTTGCTTCTTATTGCCTTACTTGCTAGCTCTGAGCCATGAAGGTACAGTTGGTAGAAACAAGGTTAGAAGGGCAGTAAGATGTTTACGGCTTCCCAACCCCATGGAAGCTGCACAAGACACAATCAACACAACTTTCAGCTACCTTATAACTTCTAGGCCTCAGAGGCTCCGATAATAAAGCCTGGTTTTGGATATTGCTGCTTCTGGATGGAGATGGTTATAGATAGTGATCTATCAAGGCTAGGATAGGGATCTCCAAGTAAATACCTATTTTAAACGAAAATTATTCTGAGGAATACAGGGTATATTTTTACCCATTTTACTCATATAGCTACATGAATATTCATGTAGTTAGATATGGCTGTTGGGGCAGCTCTCAAGGGAGAGCATATTATTTGTGGAAGCCATATCCTGTACAAATGCAGGTTGTCTTCTTCAAAGCCACATGAGGTCAGTTTTACCTTACATGCCTGATTTCTCACTTGGTCACACTTTTCCTTCCATATAGTTAAGTCACCTCACCCTCTTTTTACATGTTCTTTGTCCCTTTGCGAGGATGCATGGCACTTGGTATAAACTCCCTGAGATGAATGTCATTTCTGGGAAGGTCATAATGTTATTTTCTGAAAATTATATGATACAGATGGCTAATTTGTCTGAGTCACGCAAAACAGGAACAATTTCGAGCTTGGTGCTGAATAAATAATAATAATAAAAAAGGCATCTTAATGAAAACAGCACCTATTCCATACTGTATTTCTAGCAAACTCTAAAGAAATAAATACTGTGACTGCTAAACCATTCTTCGGTGTCTTACAATTTGTCTTACTGAAGTAGATTTGAAAAAGAGTGTCCAAGCTATGAGGTCCTGTCAGCAATGAATCGTGCCTCATGTGAGTTTAGAGTGTATAATTCACCTCTATCCTTGAGAAGGTGTTATAATTTGAAAGCAGAATCTGGATTCCCAAGTCACAGAGAGCAAATTCAGTTCAGATACTAGTTTCCTAAGAAATACGATAAATTGTTTTATTAATTGTACTAGTATTAATTTTAATACATTTGTTTGTGAGGAAAATCGTCAACTTCTGAATCCCCTCTTTGATAATGCTTCCTGTCAATATCTTTACTTACTGCTATTGTCATCATATCTCACAAATTCCCACACAACTGTCCCAGTGGTTCAGCCACCACTGTACTACTTTGTGCTTCTTTAACCCAACAAACTGGTCAGTTCAACCATTTCTTGACTGGTCACCTTGAATAGGATTTAGAAGTATTTTGGCAAGGTTAGAGCATTCCCAAAGGTTAGATATTAGGCATAGCTCTTTAATGAGCGTCATGTGCACCTTATCTGTCTCAGGGCTGTTCCATCTGGTAATGAGGTACCAGCTCACTGTTGCTCTGTTCGTTCTTGCTTGTCTTCAGCTATTAAACCTCCCAATACAATATTTATAAAAGTCATTGCATATCTCTGCAGTTCTAGCAAGACATCCTGAAGTCCATGTAAGACAAAGAATCTTAGATCTAAATAATTTCACTGAATCTAACCATTCTATGATTCTATGATTCATCTGTGAATTTTGCATAAGCCATTCATAACTCCTTGAAATTTGTGCAACATCAACTACTTGGTTATCCAATAAGATAGAGATAATGTAGTTTGATTTTCTTGCTGCCTGAGTCAAGTTTCTACTACAAATATTCAATTTTACACTCTGGGTATCTACGTGAAATTCTATATCTATGACCAGTAAACCTATCTGCTACAGTATTTATGACAAAATAACATAAACAGACCATGCGAAGAGATGAAATATGCAGAATTGCAATGAAATGCTTGTGGAATTTTTCTTTATCTACTTTTACCTAGTCTTAACCTCACTCTACCTTGATTATTACGTTTTTTACCAAATATTTTATTAAATGAGTCATCAGTTACTCTTAGTTAATTCCTAAATATATCTCATATTTCAGCTCAAATTCTGTCATTTAATTCCTGGTTATTAGCCATTAACATATAGAGATTGGATATGGCATATACCCCATGGCTATAATATTTTCTACATGTTGCCTTTAGACTAGTTAGTTTCTCAGAAAGGTTTTAAAACATATTAAATACTCTTTTCTTTTTTTTTTTTTTTGAAAGGTTTTCAAAGTTCTGAGATGGCGAATGACTATTTTTTGAGTTGTTGTTTTTTTTTTTCTTACCCCAGGAAAGCCTGTGTGCTGTCAAAGCAGTGCCAAAGCTGAGTGAGCTCCAGTTTTCCCACTAGTTGCCAAGAAGATGTTTCTAATGCATCAGCATCGTGAACTGAGAGAGATACCCTGTCTCAGTGAAAACTGCCATCTCAGCATAAGCAAGCTGATCGATAAGTTAATGGCATGAATCAATGAGAAAGATTTGGGAGAGATCTTAATTAAAGAAACAACTGCTGATACAAATTATATTTCCAATGTATTGATGTAGCAGAGGGCATGAGGTTGAACGGAGATGAGTGGTGATCAATGCCTGTAACATTTGCATTCCTTTTCATCAGAAGCCCACTCTCTTCATCCGTACGCATACAGGCATGCACTCACGCAGACACACATCACTAACACCAGCACCTCAGAAGGGCTTTGGTTTCTTTGTCTTTATTGATTCCTGTAGCACTCCTCTGGAGGCTATTATGGTCGCCTCACTTTACAAGGTGAAATGAAGGTTCTTCATGAACAAGATGATGCTCATTCCTTTAGACTTTCCTGGATACTATCTCAATACCTTAAATCAGTCAGAAGAGCTTTGCCTCACTGTGAACATCATAACCTATATGTCGTAATGCACAGATGTAATAAGGAAGTGTAAGTGCAATTTTGGCAACTTATAGTTATACAAAAAATAGAGACAGTGTTCCCTAACACAAAGGGACAAGCATTTGTGTTTGTGCATGTATGTGCGCACGCATGCGTGTATTTCAAGAGAGACACAGACAAACAGTCGGACAGAGGGAGAGAGAAATAGAAAAAGAGCATTCTCCAGTGGCTGAATGGCACAAACATCCAAAGTCAATAGCTGGTTTCCCCAAGTGATTCAATCTGAGACACAGTTTAAAGAGACATCAATCTGTGATGTCAGCAACGCTCAGCATATAGCTAATGGAGCTTCAAAAGATCAATATTCAAACCTACCTCCTTTTCATGTTGGAAACTCACACCACTGCAATATCTTCTGCTAGACACAAAGTACGTTTTATTTTAACCACTTTTATCACTGCTATTCACATTTTTGTTAGATCAGATGTTGTTGTGTTTGTTTTGCCTTTTTTTTTTTTTTTTAATTTGGGAGGGGAGGAAGCTTTATTCCCTAGGATGCAGAAGAGTAATTTAAACTTTAGCTCAGCTGGTAGCCATGTAATCCATCTTATTTTCCTGTCAGGTTTTATAATGAAGTCAAAAGCAATCCTAAACTGGTGACATAATAATCTAATGCTGTGTAGTAATGATCATGTTGGATCCAAAAATATGTTTTGACTGCATACACAAGTTGAAGAAATAGAGCAATTTCAATTATCATCATTACAGTAGTAACCCAGAGCAACAATAATAGAAATATCTGCTAGGAGGAGAAGGAACTACATTTTTAGCTACTTAAATCATAACCAAGACTCAGTGAAAAGGCTGAAAAAATGAAAAGGCTGAAAAAATGAAAAGACTGAAAAGTGTCTTGCGATAAAATACCAATTTCCTGTGGTGGTATCACTGGGTGTTTCATTAGTTGCTTTTAAGAGACCATAGGAAAAGCGGGGCAATATAAAAGATTGAAGTCATTAGCAATATTAATATTAGCACTGTTCTAAAATAACATCCTTTCTTGAGCTAAACTGTAGCATGCATCACATTTGTTAGAGAATTGTTCTACTGACACATTAGAGTGTATGTAAACTCACTGAATATATAGTAAAATGATTTAAATATTAAGTGAGCTCATGCTTCCAAATGTTAGTTCAAAGACCGGTAGAGTTGGAACCCCACTCTAATCAGGCTTTCCCATTTCCTTCCCCCACAAGAAATAAAAGAAAAACAAAACCAAGTCAAATTAAGTTGTTAAATGGTTTAAGGATTTGATATCTTTTGCTGTTAATTTAAAGGGCTGAGCTGCAGCTCATTTCTTTTCATCTTTATAGCAAAGCACAGGGTGACCCCAAGGGTCACTGAGGATTATCTCTGTGTCTTTCCATTCCATCTTACGTTATTAGTTTACACTGCAAATGAGAAACTGATGTCAGAAATATGCCAAACATTATTTATAAATATAGAAGAAGCTAGGGTGAAGTCTGATAGGTCTGTGGCTTAGCATGTAAAAGTCTCAACAGCAATTAGTAATTGAGATACATCCACTGTAAGGCGGAAACTGTCATCTGAAGAGCAGAAAATATTTTGTTAATATGTTGATAATTTACATGAAATACAATTCTGAAATGTCAAACACTAAGTAAATGCGAAATGGATTTGTGACTCTATAATAAAAGAAAAATTAAATTGCAATGTCTTAAGATGGAAAGAAGTATTGAAGTAATTACTATTCTTAAGTTGACTCAAATTTAGTATGAAATTACCTTACATTTCTCCATGTATTTCCTTTGATTGACCTCAAAATACTGCTTTTTGGCAGCTTTCATAATTAAGTTTTAATTGTGCCAAACTTGTAAATGGTGTATACAAGATGTGCACTTTCTCCATTAATGAAAAGCCATACTAGTCATAAAAGGACTTTTTAGTTAATTGGCATTCAGGAAAAATACCATATCATATAACATTGTATCTCTATATTATCACAGAGGAGGAGAAACTGCCCATTATATTCATCATTGGAAGAAATGCCCCAAAATAGCCAAGGCAGAATTTGACATTCAAAATGCTTCAAGTGAAAATTTACAGTTAAGAAAGTGAGAGGGCAAAATAGTTAACAAGCAGCGATATTTGGGGAGAAGAAATTGCTCTAGCATAGCAAAATCCACTGTACCTTTATCAGTGCTATTTAAAAGCTAATGCCTTGCTATCAGAGGTTTTATATGGAACATATGCATTCAAATTTTTTATGCTCATCGCAAGTTACTGGAAAGATGTGTTTGATAAATATGTTATGTTTATGTGATATTGCCTTATACTATATTACACTAATAAATCAGAAAGCATGAAGGTCACACATTTGAATAAAGATGCTGCCTTTGTAGCACGTCTTTCTTTTTAACCTAGTCTGTAATGAAGTTAGAAGTTAATGAAGTGCTGTGACACATAGAGAACACACACACACACACATTCACACAGGGGCTGATCATTAAGACAAATGCAGTAAGTGAGAGATGCCATATATCCCACTTATATTAATGAAAAGAAACTCGTTCTGACCATTACCACCAGAAAATAAAATAAAAAAAAAAAACAACACAACACCTATAAGCTTTTTCATGCAAAAGAAAAATAAAATAATAATAATAAACGTATTTCTGGGCAATCAGGTGACCAGGTCTTCCAAATGAATTTCATTCCAGTGTGTTTTTCTCATCATTCTCGTCTCTAGCCTAGTTCAACTTGCACATGAAGAGAGTAACAGAAACCTCTAGTATAATTGTCTAGGACTTTCTAAGAAATCCTTGTTATGTTTTGAATGCCATCTTGTAGAGCACTTAGTGAATCATGTATACAGAAATATTGTCCAAGTTTGTAGATTTCTAAGTTCTTTTCACTTTTTGTTTGTTCTAATTATTCATTCTTTCCCATTTCTCATCTGAATATGTTATCTCTATATTCCTGCATTGTAAACCAAGGAAAATCAAATATTCCAGGTTCAGTATAAGCTCCAGGGGTGGGAATGAGCAAGTCAGAATGGGGACAGAGAAAGCCAGAACTTCTTCACTCAGTTGTGCTTCCATAGCCAATGGCTCATGACACTACTTCAGCTCAAGTATTCCTCAGTGCTTAACTGCACATTGCTCTCTCCAGCAGGGTCATAGTCATTCCCCTGGCCTGTTAAAATAATTTTATAAGATCTAATTGTCCAGTTTTATTTGACAATAGTACTAAAGAGAAGTCAAGGAAGATATAAGGCATTGAAATGCAAAATAAAAATGGTGGTTTGGTTTGATTTGGTTTTGCAATGAAAAGATTAGGGAATAGGTAAAGAGAGAAAAAAAGACAAGTTTGTTTGAAATATAATGAAAAAATTCCTTGAAATCCACTAGGATTTCATGAGGTAATTTCATATGGGGAGTGCAACAATAAGCAAAGATGAACTTTATTCAAGTCTTAATATACTGCAGACTTAATAGCAGAAAGACAAAAGTGGGTGGGCAGAAGGAGACAGTGGGTGACTGATATCTACTGACTCTGACCCTGCTGCATGGGTACATCAGTGTATAACTTTCAGGTGTCTCTTCCCAAAGGTTCGAGAGTGTTCATTAAAACAAAGGAAATCTACACTGTGCAAGGGAAAATGTGATTAAAACATCCAGCCTACAGCTAGAAAAAAGTTCTATTTAGGGATAGGGAGGTTTTTAAAGTCCTGGTTACCTCTTCAGGAACTTGGACAGTTTTACTCAGTTTGCATATTATTCCCAAGGTTCAAAGGAAAGCACAATTATGAAGAGGACAACAGTAACAACACCACAAGATTATTTTTTTTTAAAAAAGGAAAAAAAAACAAACAGCAACAAGTTGCTGGAAATCAGTGGTGCTTAGTTTAAATATCACTCTGAGGAACGCTTAAGATAAAAAGTATCTTCTATACACACCTTAATGTCTTCTAATGTCACTTTTCAATTTTCACACTTACCCAGCTTTTGCCATAGTTTATTCTTGTCCTGGTTTTAGCTGGGACAGAGTTAGCTCTTCTTTTTAGCAGCTAGAAGAGCTCCGTGTTTTGGTTTTACTCACAGGCTTGCTCTGAGAAGAATGCTGATAGCAAGTTGATGTTTGTGGTTGGACGTGAGACTCCAAGGACTTTTCAGTGTGCCGGAGTGCAGAAGCACGGTGGGATAAGGGGGGAGCATAGCTGGGACAAGGGGGACACGATTCCCCTTGTGATTTGTGGTGGAACTTAAGATTGAGGGCCAAACTGGCCAATTAGTATTCCATATCATGCAGCGTCATGCCCAGTATAAAAGTGAGGGGCAGCCGGACAGAAGGGCTTTTGCGCTTTGGCTCTTTCGCCGCTTCTGCTCTTTTGCGCTTGCTGCGCTTTTGCTCTATTGCCTTTTTTTTTTTTCCTCTCTCTCCCTGTACTTCCACTCTCAGAGTACTCTCTCTCTCTCTGGCCCTCTCTATTTCGGGGCCTCGTGTTCGTCCGGGATCGCAGCTTCGGGACGAGACGGGCTGCAGATAAGAGGGGGTGGTGAGCATCTACACTGTGTATTAAATCATCTGTATTAAATTGTTCTTATCTCAACCCACGGGCTTCCTGTTTCTCCTTTAATTCTCTCCCTCATCTCTGGGGGTGGGGTAGGGTGAGTGACCGGCTGTGTGTGGGGTTCGGTTGCTGGAGCGGCCTAACCCACGACAATCCTTAAGCTAACATTCACAGAATACAAACTTGGCCCACTGTGAGGTGAAAACTCATTTATTTCAATTGAGGCCACGCAAGACAAACAGTTATAAATGATGCTTTCAAGATGCTGGGAGAAAATAAAAGAGAATTTCTTTGCCTGATGTAATCATAACAGTAAACATCAAAAGAAAAGAGCAAGTGCCTAGATACAGAAAAACAGAAAATTCAGCTTCTGTTGCTTTGGTCTAAATTAAGAGTCAGCCTTCACTCACTGAGCTGAAGAAAAGTGGAGCAGGCCCTTCACTGTCTCTCATTACTGAAGTGAGCTCCTGAGGAGCACGTATTAGCAATATACAGGGCCATATTTGTAACAGCGGAGTAAAACAAGAACAGCTATTCACTGGTATACAGCACCGTACAAACTGCCATCCTACCAGTGAAGCTGAGGAGCACTCTCAGAGGAGGTGCTCTTTCACGTAACATCTTATCACCTGTTACTTGCCTTGGCTTATGCAGCATATTTCTTTATACTCTTCGGGTCACCATATTGAAGAGATGGCTCTTTACTCTGGCAAACTGCACTAAAACTCCACCAGAGCTTTGATGGGTTCACTGAAACCGTTAGAGACTTGATGATTTAAAGAACAAAACCTTTTTAGCTCTAATACATGCTGCCAAGTCTCTGGAGCTCAGACTTCTTTGCGAAGCAGATTATAAATCTTTCTCTTAGTCAGAGAAAGAACTATTTGAAGAGCTAGTAGAACATCCAAGTCTTGTTCGTTTGGATGGTGTCCTAGTCAAAGCAAACCCAACAAGCTTGAAGGAGTGATTTTAGTGATTTGCTAAAGTGATTCTATGTGAACACAAGATTACCTGTGCCTCAAGATGCCTAATAACAATTGCTAGATTAAATGCCTGCAAGAAGATGGTAGCACAAACACTGTTATTGCAGAAAGTAGGTTTCATCCATCTTTTCAGGACATAAAGATGCATAGATGTAAAGCAGTTTCTTTAAGATCACATTTGAAATTGATCATATTATGACTTAACTATCATAGCAAGGAAAATGATGAGGGAAGTCATACTAGGCTATTGGTACATCTAAATTCCCTGAAGGTACTTAGCTTCGTCTCACACATTATGTCACATAGAGTACCATAAGCACCTATGTCACCTTTGTGTGTCACAGGCTTTTTTAAACAGCAGAAATATTTCTAGGAAAGCTTTTCATAAGCCTCATTGAATTCAATATTAAATTGCTACTTTTCCTGTCTACTGATGTTTTAAATAAAATATAATTATTTAAGATGAAAAAAAATCACGAGATGACATTTCTAAATGATCAAGCTGCCATCTAATCTATCTAATGGATTTTTGAAATATTTTAATCAGTTTAATCCTTGGAATCTGTCCTAGGTCTGCAACGATTCACTGCAGGCTGTAAAGCAGTTAGCTACCCATTTACTATGTAGCATAGCACCATGGAGAAAGACTGAAAACAGCAAATTTAAAACCATATGTCATGACTTCTCAACACACAGAAAGATATTAGTTGCCCTTTTCAATGCATGTCTATGCACTGCGCAGAAAAGAGACACACACAGATTGTTGTTCGCCTCTACGTTCGTTTTCCCTATACATAACATACACAGTATAGTCCTCAGAAAGTTTCTGAACTTATTTAAAATGTTGAAAAACTCTTCCTGTGTGAAACTCTCTGCAAGATGTGAGCTGTGTGTATTGATGAATGTGGTAAGTTCAAATGGGCTTTCACTGTGCTATTGAACGAAGCAGAGCCAAAGCACAGGCTAAAACATTTCCCAGATTGGTTCTACCTTGGTTGGACTTGCATCCTTTCCAGACAGCACTCAGGTGTACTTCAAAGGACTGAAGAATTCAGAAAATGTTACCTGTCGGGGAAGTTTCCTGGCTGCTACATGGGAAGCACCTGTGCCTTGTTGAGACAGGTGCTGTGAGTCACGGTGGTCAGCTGGAGACCACGTGACCTATGGGAAGTTTAAAGGTGGGGCACTCCCAAGAGGGAGTGGGGCAGTTCCTTCCTGGAGGTTGGAGTGATAGGAGCCCCTGGAGAGCAGTGAGTTGGAGCTCTCTGTTGGAGATTAGAAGAGCCTTCTGATTGTGAGACACATTGTGGTCGCAACAGCCGTTTGGTTGCGACCCACTGTGGGAAGGTACAGGCGGTCAGCGACTGTTACCAAGAGTCAGTATGGATGATGCTACTTTGCCTTTTGAGATGATGAGATTTTGACTGTGCGGACATGTGCTGTGCTGTGCCACATGCCCTCAGTGATCAGAGAGCAGACACCCAGTCATTGTATCTGCAAGCATAGACATAGCCTTTTGGGACAGTGCTAAGTATAGAAATTAAAACAAAATATCGTCCGCTTCCAGGATGGATAGTCTGAGTACTCTTCCTTTACCTCGTCAGCAAGGGGCTGCTCCAGAATTCCTGTGCTGCAAGTGAGGAAGTGACTGTTTAGGATGCTACCTAGTAATAGTCAGTAAGTAAGCTTTGTGTACTTACCTATTTCTCTCTGCAATAGTCACTCTGTAAATTACTTCTATTCTTGTCTAGCAGAGACTGGAGAAAAGGGCAATTCCTGAATTTATTTTTAATGAGAGATGGGCTTTTTTTCAAGGTCTTGATGTGGTTGTCAGAGAATGCTTTATTTTTATTTCGGGTATGCTCCAGAAAATGATCCATGTGATGTAATCCTATTTGTCAATAAAATGTAGAATGCAAGTATGTATGTGGCTATGGCTTGTTTAAGTGTTTAAGGCACTGCATTATTTTTCCATTAGAACAGTGAACTAAGGTCACATTCCCATCAATTAAATGCTCTAAAAAAACAGGGTAGTAGCAACATATTTAAATACAGCTTCTACCCAGGTACACTCAAAAAGAAGACACACAGAAAGTAATAAAGCAATGTTGTAACTAGAGTGCTAGCTAATTGATTTTAAATTTTGAACCACAGAATTTACAGATTAAGGTTTTTTTTACTCAACCAGTTTAAATATTTTGAAAGTCTTAAAACATAAGTGTGCTTTTCTTTAATTAACTAAATATAGGTGTAAATATATTATTTTCAGAGTGCATTTAAAAAGTCATAAATATTGTTAAAATTATCATTTCAAGGTCATTGGATTTTGCTTGGTTTTTGAAGGAAAAAAAATAAGGTACTTTTAGTGAAAGAATAGAATCAGCTCCAAATAGCCTATCAGCATATCAGCCTAGCAGGGCACACAAAATACAGGTTTTACTGAAACTGCTCAAACTACAAAGCTTTCTGAGTGTCTCAAATGTGACAAAGGTGCATAAAAGGATTTTAAGCAACTGTGCTTCAAACAATCTTTCTCAAGGAGAATGACTCACTCTGATTCTGAGACTGTAACAAGCATTTAACTCAGATCTGAGTCCCTCCCTCCTGTTTGCTAGGGAGCAACATGGATAAAGGTCTGGGCATGCAGCAGGTATGCCTGGAGATTGGTAGAATAACTTCAGGCCGTTGTTGCTTCTCACACCTCATTTCATGCTGATTTTTTTTTTTTTTTACAGTATAGAGAAAATCAACATGACATATGAAATATTATTTTACAGAATAATTACATTATTTTACAGAATAATTTGCATTGCTCCAAGTAGAAGCGTTCTTAAACAGTTATATATTTAGCCATTATGATTCCTTAGACGTTTTCTTTCACAAATTAGCATCTTCAAGGTCTGATTTAATTGGGAACAGTCTGGGGACACTTTGTGTGACAAAGTTTATTAAACTCCATGCTTTAAAAATGTTAGTATCCTTCGAAGTCTAGGAGACAAAGATTTTCCCTCTCCTACCTCTGTACAGGAAGTCATCCATAATGATGATCTGAGTGACTAAACAAAGCATTTTCAAGGAATATAGACTTTGACACATTATTCTCTATTAAATCAGGAGCATTCTGTGACTTCCTGTGTAATATTACTTAGTCAGAGTACGAGAGAAAAAAATTACAATGTAGTCTATATTTCATCTTTTTGGCATTTAAAGTATGTCCAGCCATCAGGAGAAAGCCCAGTTGGTTTTATCATTTATCAGCTTCAGTGTTTTAGTCGCTTGCCTACAGGACAATAATATGACTTCAAATTTGCACAATCTGTCTGTATATTAAGATGCTGTGAATAGAGTTATATTTTAGGAAAGGATATACTCCTACTTTTATTTAAAACAGAGACAAATCTCATATTTATTTCTCTTAGACACAAATTTGGATCAATGGCTAAGATTTTCAAAACAATAAACCTGAATTTAAGCTCTGAAAAAACAATATTCTATCATATAAAGAAATGGCCTGATTCTCAGAACTATTAAGTACCCAAGAACTCTTGTTGAGATTAAATGTCTTGGGAACCCAATATTTTTTAAAACCCAGCTCATTTATTTGTATATCCAAATATAGACTTTAAGAATCTACATTTAGGCTCCGATTTTTAAAATTCTTGGCCTAGATGTAATGAAAATGTTTCACACACTATTTACATAACAGTTCAGGAGGTGAGATGAATACTATATCCTACTTTCCTGTTCCAGTTCTCTACACTTTGACTGTTTTTTAATACAAGTTATTCAAATAATAATACTGCACTAAATTAATACAAATTATCGTGCTTTTCTCTGTAAAACCAAATATTTAGATTCCATTCCTCCAACTATACCAGCTTTTATCCCTGCTCATGTTCTGAAATGATTTGCTCTTCTAGTTTTCTCATAAGCGTACGTCCTTGCTCACAGATTCCTTTATTTTCACATATACCTAGCTCTATGTATTTAAATCAATATTAATATCGAAACCTCTGAAGATATTGATACACATATAGGCATTTTATGGAAAATTTGAATTCTTAGTAAATAACATTATATCCTGTAAAAGTACTCCTTCCTGTCTTTCAGATGGAAAATCTTAAAGAATCAAGAAGGAATAAAATGGTATAGAAGTATAGATCAGAAATTGCATAATAAAGATAAAACTCCTGAAGTACGAGGCACTGTAGTGAAAGTGTGTGCATGTTTGGGCAAAATATAGGAATCTGCAATTGTATGTGTACAAATAAATGTGTTCCAGTTGCTGTCTTCAGTTTCTTTGCCTCCTGGCTAGAAAATTTCCAAGCCCAATTTCCATGTAGTGATGAGTTCAGCTGTCTTTAAATATGAGAAAGAGATTGGGGCAAAAATAACAATCTTGTAGTACTGAGAGACGATACTTGGAAAAAAACCCACCTGATTGTGGAGAACTGAGAAATGATTAGATGAAAATTAGTGCAGATTTTTATACTTTACGATTCTTCACATTTCATATTTTATTGACAATAGCAGCATTCTTAATGATGACTCCTTATTCTGAGAGAGGCAGAGGTTGCATGTAGAGTAAATTGGCTGTATATTAAGAACGTACGGAATATTTACAGCAAATATGCATTTGTAAATGTGTATCAAGCCATGTGTCGTTTTCTAATAGTAAATGGAGAAATGTTTACACGATAAGAGAATATTCAGGAGAAGAATGTGCATACCCGTAACTGAGAAATACTTCATACTTCAAGTGTTCGTATCCCAAATTCCATTCTAAATATTGAATTTAAAATGATGTTTTATATATGTGTTCTCAGAGTCATGTGGCCACTTTGCAGTTCTCTTACAACAGAAGGATAGCTGAAGCTGCTTTTCATCGAAAGGATTTCAAATCAGGTTTTTAACCTAAAAGCGAGCTTTTCCAATTGCTCCTAAAATGTGAAATATAGACATTTGAAATGTAGACCAAGACTATCAGAAACACTTGGGTCAGGAAACACTTTTTGATTAAAAAGTAAAAGGTTCTGCAGAAAAATTTGAACATTTTTGGTCAAAAAAAAAAAAGTATTTGGAGTGGATTTTTCCCCCAGTTCATTATCAATATATTATTTGGTTTCAGTTGCTGACAATTGGGATTCAGTCTTGAGGCCTGGCCAAACACTGTACTGACTAGTGACTGTGGAGTCTCCATCCACAGAGATGTACAGAATTCAACTGGTCACAGCCTTGAGCCACTGGATCCGTGTGGCCGTTAGGCAACTTCCAGAGATCGTTTGCAATCTGAATTATTCTGTGATACTGTAACTACTGTTTCTCTCTTCAATACTAAAATTTCAGTTCCAACTAATTATAGAGCAATTTGCAAATGTATGCCTTTCCTGAATATGATGTAGATTATGGATCCAGCTATTTCTTTGATGTCTTTGCTCCCTATAAACAGAAAAGAAATAATATCTCTGGTAATGCTTTGAAGGTTTTTCGTCTTCTGAAAAGAAACTGCTTTACGAGAGTCTCTGGACGAGCTTCTCTGAGGAGAGCAGAGACTGAATGAACAGCCTGAAGCAGCAATCAACTAAATCAACAACCTAATGGCATCAATCATTTCCCACAAGGGCATTTCTTCTATAGCACGAAGGACACATAGAAATGTAAAGATAATGAAAAGGAGGACTCAGCATTTAGCACAGACTCCTGAGTAATACTTTCACGGAAAAACAGTGAGATCATTGCCATATGATAACAGTTTGCACTCACACAATAGGTTTAAAATGCCTACACTGATAGGAGTATTTCATATTCCTCTTCTTCCATTTTCTACATCCCCGAAATAAGACAACTAGAACATCAGCTGACCCAGAGAGTTGGAAGGGCTGTTGTTTGAATACCATGCCATGTTTAGGACTCCAACATGCCAGTACATTACCACAGCTTAGCCAAACTAATGTCTGTCAGCTGATCTTTGGGAACTCTGTGTGTATTCCTAGATCACCAAAAACGTGAGATATAACAATTTCATATAGTTTTCTTTCACTGATTTTTTGCTAACAAGTTTCACCTCATATCTGCCACAGGCTGAGTATGATGACCATTACTGTGGTCACAGCTGATACATATCAATTTATGAAACTTGTGGATATGTCTGAATTCTTAAGGCAGAGAACAACCGATGACTCCAGGACTCAAGCGGGAGTCAGCCATAGCCCTTGGTTCACTGTTTTGTAAATATCACTTTGTTCTTACTTTAATACTGTAACTTGAAATTGTGGATAGTGTGGCACCTTTTCTCCTGTCATTGGCAAATTTCAACGGATGGTAAATTCCTTCATTTTTTAAACTATCTAGAAGTAGGACATGTTAATAACTACCTTTTTATAATTTGAGGAGAGCAGCACTTTTTGATCAGGCTTCAAGGAGTGTGTTTCTCCCTTTCGGTAAATGCATCCGTTCTGACAGAGAGAATTTCCATACGTTCATGTTTGAAAGTAAAAATGAAATGGAACCTTTGCTAATACTAGAGAAGTATTTTCACATGTACTCTAACCCACTCAATTACTTTTCAGTCAATGAGTAAGTAAATCACCAGATATATCGCTAGGCTACTAGATATTGATTTGCTTCCTAACTTAACTCATAGTAAATGAAGGCTGGCCTTGAGCTGGAGATCAGAGACTATTTTTGCTGTACCTCTCTAGAGTCATAATCCATTCTTCAGCCTTTAAAATATAGGTGTAAAATAAGTGTGTATATAGTAAATAAATATAAAATAAGTAGATACATAAATGTAATGGAAGAGTATGAAAAGGAACATTGAGGCAAACCAAAATTTGTAGCCCTATAAGAGACTGTGGGTGCTTATATTCTCCATGTGCCCAATATTGCAGTTTTTGCTGATGGAAAACTCCCATCAACTTTAGATCAAGCCTTATAATGACACTATATTCAAAGTACTTAATTTGAGAGTCCTCTGGAGTCCCAATTCAGAGGTCACCCCTGCTGTTTCAAAGGAGAATGCTACAGGGACATCAATAGAGGATCCATCTTCAGCAACAGATTTTTAATGCATTCTATTTGTAAGTGTTTAAAGTAAGTGTTTAACATTTTTCCGTATCTGTAACCTACGGAATTTTAAAATAAAACAAAAGCATATATTGCCCTTTTAGAAATAGAAAGTTATTCATGGGATTTTCCCTGCATTTTTTCTGGTCTTCAGACAACACTGGCAGCTGAGAAACGTATACTGTTCTTTGCAGCTGCATAACTACCCTGCTAGCGATTAATTACTTAGATACTTCTGAATAAATAGGATGTAAAGAAATACCTAACAAAAGCCTAATGCATCTCCAATGATGGAACCCCGTGCTATGCCTAAGATGAATATCCTTTTCAATTTTTTTTTGAAAGACAAGCAGATTATTCAAAATTATGGCAATCAGATACTGGCAGAGAAGAAAAATAGCGATATGCTGAACAGAAACCACTTAAATGCCGCAAGTCTTGATAATATAATATTTCCACAACTGTTTCTGTTTAAAACTAATAAAAATAAACATAAAACATTCCCTTCTCCTACTATCAAATTCATTACTTTGAGTGACAAAATGACAAAATGATTAGCTGTTAATAAGGCCCTGGTTTAAAAGATTGACTGACATTGCATTACTCATTTAATTTCCGCTTCTCCTAGGTTTTTTTTTTTTTCTTCCTCCAAGCACAGAGGGAATTAATATTATCACATCAAAGGCCTCCCTTTAAATGGAGGAGAAAAATCATTTAAAAGGACAGAGGCTGTGATTATTCAAACTAGGTTATTTGCACCTTGTATATATAACGATATCATGGTACAACTTCATTTTGTTCAAATTGCTGTCAGTCACTAATAGAAGAAATTTGCTTCCGTTTTATCAGTGCTATTGTGTTCAGTCAGATTTGTGGGTGTGGGACGGGGGGTTCAGGGTGGGCATTAAACATGAAATCTGATAAGAAGGATATGAGGAACAGGGAGTAAGGAAGGCACCGAGCAAAGGGAAACTGTGAATCCAACATTCACAATGCAAATGCTTTTCCCCCCACTCTTCCTTCATGGCTTTCTTCCCTCTCTGTGCATTTTGTTTTTATTTAAAGACACAGATATGACCACATGCTAAAGTGCAAGCGTGAGCCTCTGTGGAATAAGAGATTTAGCAATACGACTCTCTGCTCTGGTATTTTATTTCCTTTCACTTTGACTTCTGACAGACAAATTATTCTAGGGATGATTTAACACCTAAAGATGTATGTCATATTCCATAAAATAGTTGTATCGGTGGGAAAAATTATGAGTGGCACAACCCTTGGCCTAGCAACAGCCAATGATCTATCAGCATTTAAGTCTTGGCAGATTGAATTATTCCCCTCTCTAACTGTAACTGTGTTAGGGCTTGCATGACAAACAGTCCACTTGTCAAATATTTATCCTTCCTCCTAAAAAAAAAGGGGGGAGGAAGGGAGAAAAAAAAAAGATTGACCAAGAGAAGGAGGGGGAATATAAGTGGTAAAAGACCAACCACAGCATGAAATATGAAACATAAATCACTGGGGTCAGGGAGAGCAGGGGAACTTGGTTACTAAGACTCCAGATGGATTAAATAACGCACGTCCTGAGGGAGGGTGGGAAGGCGAGTGCTAAAATAATAACAGAACAGAATGCTCCTATGTCAAAAGGTTTGAAGACAAGCCTTGTTAATTCAGAAAACAGCAGAGTTAAATTAGCCCAGGTCTCTGTGAAAAGTAGTGTTACATATTGTGCAGGAGAGATAAATTTTCTCTCACTCTCTCCAATACACTGGCCACTGACAGGTGACTGCTGTGAGTAGTTCATTAAAATGTCCAATTCATGGGAGACTTTCGAAATTTATAATGCTTCCTATAGACAACAGGGTCAAGTTCAATGAGAAAGGAAAAGAGCAAAGTAACTAAAGGAATTATTCACTAATTACCTTTTAAGCACATTTGCATTTTTTTTCAACAAGTATTAACTTACTTTTAATGCCTCCAGGTTTACGGCTTTAAATCAGAGAGGGAGATCAGAGTTCAACACACATCCCTGTTTTCACTGTCCTCTGGATGGAAGATTTTTGAACATGCAAGACTATGTGGTACAGCCCTTAGAGTAAATTATTTTAGAAGATATAGGATCAGACCTTTAGCAGGGAATGTAACAGTGATGGTAATTTTAATTAGGTTTCATGTACCTGTAAGCCAGGAATATACATTGAAGTTCAGTAATTACCAGTTGGGTGGATAATACTGCATATTATTAAAACTACTGGACATTTGTGACAAGAGCTTATTGCATGTAAATAAACTTACAGTGGTTTTTGGGATGAAATATCTTTTTCTAATGGAATACATGAAGTTGAATTGTTTTGCAAAATTTCAGCCTAGTGATTAAGCTATTCCAGAAACATTCTAAAATTTGAAAGATTATTTACTTATCCCAGGCTAAAAAGTCTTTTAGATAGAAAACTATTTTCTACAGGATTTGGAGGAAACACTGTAACACTGGTGGGAAAATAGTGCATGATTTTGGTTCCTTTTGAAAACCTTTCCAAATTTATCTATAGCCTGGTGAAAAATATACTTCCCCATGCTAAACTGGGCATGCTCATCCATGCTGACAGAGGACTAGGACTTTTCCTGAAATTGTAGCTTTAGGCTGCTGCAGACTGTATCAGGTTTCCCGTGTTTCATCTTGTCTCTGCCATCTGCAAAGCCTTCTGGCATAGGGTTTAGTCTCGCTCTTAGTCCTCACATAGATGACAATAATTATTGCTACCAGTTTCTTCATTAGCTCGGCCCTGAGTCCTGAGAAGACCCAAAACCAGCTATCTATAGAGTGTTTTGAATTGTCACTATAACAGGAATATATTTTTGAACACTTTTATGTGTAAGCAGCAAAAAATTGGTCAACAACTTGACTGTCTTTTGAACAAGAGATAGTGATGGATTGTTAGAACACAAGGACTGATGAGCTGGGATGAGGAATAGGACAATGGATTGGTTCAAGTGGGTGGAAGAGTCCTTTTTGTCAAAAGAACAAGAAAATGTGATGAATTGAAAGTTATTAGGAATGAGATAGAAGAATAAATGTCAAAGGAAGGTTGGAGAAGGATCCCAAAGGAAAACTGGAAGAGATTCACAGAAAATCTTGAAAAGACAAAGACAAAATGTGGCTAGGTCTTTATAAAGGCTAAACTTAAGGACAAAGAGGTTATTTGGGAACTGCTGCCAGCATCAAGGAAAAGATTTCCAGCAATCTCCAGAGAAAGATGAGCTACATTAAGAAGCATTATATTGTTTTCTAAACATCACCTAAGCTTTGTTAATTAATATACCATCATGTTCAGAAATGTACTTTAGGCATAGCAAAGGATCTTTTATTGTAAAAGCTGGAAGATGTGTAGTGAAAGTGAAGGGAAGTTAAGGGAAGGAAGAAACAGAATAATCTCATGGTTAGAACACGGTGAGAAAACTGAAGTGGATTTCAACTTGAAGATTAAGACAGCTAAATTTAGGTGTCTACACGTGAAGCAGATGCTGCAAATCCCTTTGTACTCAGCTAATTATAATATACTCAAGACAGTTATTAGAGACGGAAGGGCTACTCAGCTGAGCATGTGGAGATACCACCTTCAGGGTGAGCTGACTAACTCTCAAGACTCCATTGACTCACAAGCTGACACTGTCAGGATTCAAACTTTCAGAGACTGTTTCTGTATGTGCTGCAGAGTTCCTCTATGTTCCTGGGCAAGAAGTTTTAAAAGATTTCTTCATGAGCTCACTGAGAGTTCCTCAGGGGTTCTTGGTTGTATGATTAGAGACCCAAAGTTTTGATTGGCATAAGCAGTGAAAGTGCAGCAAATAAAAATCATCATTTCAGCTTACAAAATGCTATCTAATTACCGTGTCTTTGAAAAAAATTCAGGCATCAGGCCTCACAAATTCAGCATCCATATTTGGACGTACCTTTGACATGAATCTCATTTCAACCTAATTCCTTTTGCAGGGAGATAAATTCCCTTATGTTTGTTAAGTCCCTGTATAAGAGAATGATCAGCACTAAAGACAAGCCATGAAGGATGTCCATCATTATGTCTTCAGAAGAGCCTTGAATACATAGGTACGTCCTGGATACTGCACAGTGAATGGTGAGGGGGAAACTGTATAGGGCATACTTATTTGTAAGAAAACATTATCCGTTTTATGAGGCAAACGTCCTGTGGAAAAAATAATAGAATCTGATCATATTATTAACATCTGTATAATAATACATACACTGACAGAGTAAATTAAGGTTGCATGAGCAACTTTAATTCTGGGGTTTTCTAATTTTTGAATGCTTGACTTTGCAACCTTAATAGCTTCTTTTAATATATTTTTATGTGCAATTATATAAAGTGCAGAGCCTTTTGATTTATTGCAAATGAATATTCTTTGTCTGCTGGAGTCATGTACATCATTAGTTCAAGTGGAAGAGCAGCATTTAGATTATATGTGTTTAGAATGTCATGTTATGTATTTCTAAGGCATATCTGACCATGTTTGAAAGCTCTTGAAAATATGGGGTGAGAAGAAAAGATGGATGTGATTCAAACAGCCAGGTTTTTGGATATATTTGTAAATTTGTTCATAATTATTCAGAACACTGTTTTTAGAAATTAATTACCATAAAAAGATCTTTAATTGTTATTTTATTAAAACATTAAACATATTTTAAACCCGTTTCTGGAGGGTTTTTTGTTCTTTTAAGGTTGGCTCAATATAATGTTCAAACAGTTACCTAAATCATACGAATACTCTCATTAACTTCAAATGAAACTAAGTTAAGATTATCATTATTGCTTCAGTGGAACAAGACCTTTGATAATTGTTTAAAAATAACATTTGTGAGATAATTCCCTGTATACAATGTCCCAGCTCTTTCCATATGTAGATTCCCAGACATGAAGAAAAGAAGTAAATTTTTAAATCTCAATTGCTTACTTTGTCCCATCATTTACTAAATGTTACTGAAAGCTCCTTATGGGTTTTTCCATAATTACTCTACTTGGGCATGGTATTGTTCCTTGTGCCATCTACCTCATGCTATCCTCACCATGCTCCACAGCGTCCACTCGCGTAGGGGATAATTTTGCTTCAGAAGGTGCTTAATCCTGACACTAGTTCTCAGTGGCATGTCCTGCCCTTTGGTTATCAGTGAGATGCCTGTGCTGTCAGGGACAGAGTCTCAGGAAAGGAAATATGGATTCAAACTGTGCCATTACATTTTCTGTGCCTACCAAACAAGGCCTGGGATAATGAATACCATCCCCATCACAACCACTATTCCACTCCACTGTTTGTAACCCATGGATTTATGATTTAAAAGACAGTCTTTTATATAGTCAATAAAATAATTCCATTTAGGTAATGGCAGGGGATGGGGGGAGCAGGAAACTTTTTAGTCTTCCTCCATAGCTACTTCACTTCAGCAAGACCGTTTTGTGTGAATAGAATGAAGAATGTTTTTACCTGGGAAGTTATGATATTTACCCAGATGTACCAAAGTAAAACACATCTTTTTCAGATAACTGACTTTAGATAATTTTAGAACTCAGTTGAATTGCAACCTTTTGAGAGGTTTCATTCAAAACAGAACAAAAATTTGGCATTCAAAAAATTTTTAAAAAATAAAAATGATCGCAAAAATGTAGATGGAAACACTGAAATATTGCCTTTGATAAAGTTTTCTGTTTCATGTGAACATTAAATATATAGATTAAATGTAAAAATAAAATATATAGATAAATATCAATACATGCATATTTATAGTATTAAAATGAAAACAAGAATATATGCATTTCAGTGAAACAGAGCAAAACTGTAAAAAAGTGCTCATTTTATCCCATTTAACACCAAGGGGAGAAAATAGCATTTTTCATTGTCTATTTAAAATTTGTGAAATTGACATATTTCCATCAAATATTTCAGTTTTATAAATCTACATATCTCAGTGAAAAACTACTCAAACAGTATGCTGCTAACTCTAGTAATTATTTTCTTATCCTAAGGGAGACAATAACTTGTTTTCACATTCATGTGATCTTCACAGATTCTGTAACCTTTTTAAAACGAGAGAAACTGGAACTGACTCAGAAAACAAGTAGAGTGTGAGAAGCACTTCCAGGGAAATTAAGAGACCACTAGCTAATGTTGTGCTTTCTCAGATGAGCAGCAGTACATAGTTTTCACAATTCATTATCTGAAGTGCAGAAATAGTTACTAAGGCCCACTGTTGAGCATGATACAGCTTTGGTTGCTGCCTACAGAAAGAGAGGAATGAATTAGTCACACTTCTTTTTTAATTTTGTTGAATCATCATTAGTATATGAATAATGAGTATAGATCTATAAACACATTTTGAGAAATTAAGATTCTTCTCATTTTTCTACAGCTATCTCAGTGTGATGTGTTTTTTGTAGTGTCTCTGGTGCTGAACATTCTTAAAAATACTCAAAGATGAACACATATGTATTTACTTTTGGTTGAACACCATTTATTTGTTATCACACCGATTTTAAGACTAATTCATTCTTTAAAAAAGTAAACAAAACTCCTTAGGTTCACATATGTATTTCTTCTGTACTTCCGGAAACATTTCTGTAGTGGAAGTCAAAAGAACGTCTGACAATTCAAAAGTACTAAATGAGAAAAAGTCTCCAGGAGACGATATAATGGTGTTAACATCATTAGAATTATTCCTTTCAATTATACTATTTTCTGTTAAGTAATTAATTAAAATATAAGTAATAAACAAATGAGTTTTTTGTTGTTTTTATTGTTGTTACAATGTCTCTAGCAGCAAATATCAAAATAGTGACACAAAACAGACAAAAGATTACTGCTACTTATTCATGTTCTTGAGTGACGTCATTCTGGTCATTTCATAAATCAAGGAAGAAAGACACAAAGAATGCCTATCATGACACTCCTTTAAATTATGCAAGTCCACTGTTATTATTCATATAGCCTCCTCTGAAATCACACAGAGAAGCTCTGAGCATCTGTGAGGTTCACCTAACAGGTGATATCCCTCTACGTTTAATCCATCCAGCAGTGGCTTGGATGGCTGTGAAACTTTTCAGTGTTGCAATCAATGGGGTTTCACAGGAAAAGGAGGTGGCTAATGTCAAGTTCAATAGAATTGTATGCTTCATGGAGATAAAGATCTGGACCCTACTTGGTGCTTCTCTTAGAATAATGTCTTTTGACATCCCTTGAATGAGCAGTGTCCCAGTTCTCACCTGTATCCTGATTCCACTGCCTATAGTTGTTAAGTTGGCTCAGAGTTAGAGCTAGAGTGGTTAAAAAAAACCAACTAGCTTTTGTTTTACAGGCTTTTTTCTCTATCTTAGGGATCTGTCTGATCACAGTGTGTTCTAGTAACGAATGTAGAAGGGAGGTGAGAGTTCAGCGTTATCAGCCTTGTCTGCCACAGGCTGCTATTCCTCAGAGAAAGTTGTGTTTTCTTGAGTGTTTCAGGATTTATCTCCAAAAGGAAAATACAGTTTTTGGAATTTCTTCCATCCTTGACATCCACTGCACAAAAGAAGGAATTTTTCTTGGCAATATGAAGATTGTGAAAGATCTCTTGTAGCTTTTCTACTCCGTAAATGCATGTCAGAGAGAGAAACAAGAAGCAATTATTCAGTGTGTTTCACAGCAAGAGCTCAGATCCTGTCACATCTTTTGAAGTCTGTAGCTTGCTGATGAAGCATGGTCCATTTTAGAAGAATTCAATTCTGCTGGACAGGCTTAGCTATTGACGGAAGAGTAGCACACTCTGCCAAATTCAGAATTCTCTTGGCATGATTTCTATACAATTAACATGCATTTTGATCAATTCTTGTTTGTTTGAGCTTTATTGAGTAATAGCAGATCGCTGCATTTTACGTCTGCCTTGAGAGTACTCTTACCAGAAATCCACTGGAGCACAACCTGCAGCAACCTTGGTCCAGATGTCAAAATCACACATTTAGAAAAGAAAGGTTACTATTTAGATAAGTTTACACACACTTAAATCGGTGAAGGAAATACTTATCCCAGACATGTTCTTTTCACAGATAATTTCACAAGTCTCATTTTTTAAAATACACAACACAAAACATAAGTTCCTCAATAAAGAACATCTACACAGAAAAACTAAATTGCAGATCACCTCTGAGTGACCCCATTTATTTAATCCCTTTGTTTTAAATAACTGAAATCATCAGGTTTTCTAGCCTGTGAAACTAACAAATAGCTGGTTTATACGTTTTGTTTCTTCTGCCAAAAGAAATGCATGTATGAATTGAAAATCAGTAATGGGTATTTTTATGTAAAAAGATCAGTAAAAAGAATAATATTTGTATAAAAATGATGTTTAGCTTGGTAGTGCAACCTCAGTCAGTGCTACAATATCTTTTATCCAACATTATAAACCCACTTATGTTCAATACTGATAAATGTGCTACTTTACAAAGTTACAGCTCAAATAATGTTTCAAAGCTGTACCTGGCAAAATAATAATAAACACATTTTGATAAAATTTCAATTCTATTTTGGGGGGATGGTTATTTCTAATACGATGGCACGTTCTCCATCCTACAAAAAATTAGATGTGTTCTTGCAGCATCTTCATTTGAATAGCAGTTTGAAGGGTGTTTGAAGTACTGCTGCTATGTCTGAAAGATTCTGTATCAGGACCTTGTTTGTCAGACTGCATGTTTGTCAACATTGATATATCAAAGAGGTTAGGTCAATAGCGCTTCAGTATAAAGTGAGCAGGACAGGGTCAAATAGATGCCCCGAGCCTTGTACCAAGATCAGATGGGAAAAATTTGAAGTACGTTTAAAAGAAGCCGGTTGTTTTTCTCTCTTCACTGAATGCAGTTGGATTTTTGTTAACCTGGACTGTGCTTTTTTAGATTAAGAAAAGAAGGCAACTTTCAGTAGTATTAAAATAGGAAAACATTAGGAGCAGAAGCATAATATTTCAAAGTTAAAAAATCCTCTTCAGGTCTTAAAATCTCATAAGAGCATGTGGTAGTGCAGTGAGGTCGGAAGAACAAGAGTGGAGGTCAAAATCACACTTCCTTCTGGCACAACTTATTTCCAGCCTGGATAATGCTCCCAAGCACACTTATGATCAAGTCTAGATGTCATATCCATCCCTCGTTCAGACATTAGCAAAACTGACTTTTTTTGCCCCTCTGTCTCTGTGTCTTTCCAAAATCTGTCCTCATTTTAGGCTGTGATTACATACACCAGTCGAAGATGGTGCCTTTGATCAGTTATCATCTGCTTTTACAGATGGAGGCAATGTGATTTGCCCAAGGCTGCAGAGCAAATCAGAAGCAGAGTCAGAAACAAAATCTGGATCTAGATTTAAAATAGATCTGTTACCAGTAGACCAGGCGAGCAATAGACTTTGCATATTTATGTCATTTCAGCCAAATACTGCAACCAGTATTTGATTTTCCAGCTTGAGAAATGTAATTACAACAATATGTTATTGATTTGCATGGTGCATTCTGATGCTGATACTGAACACTTTACTGGTGAAGGGATAATAATATGACTGGGTAGATGGACAGCTGCCATAAACCAAAAGGATGTGATGACATTTCTGCAAGGAAAATATCCCAGTGGATCAGAGTTGATGTTCAGCAGTTTAGGTAGAAAGCCAAACGTTAGGACGCTGAACTCAAAAGCCCCCACCTAGTACACTGTCACTCTGCTGTCTGTCAGAGTGAGCTGGGCTAACACAAAATGAAAACAAACATTTACAGCTAATCTCTGCTGAAGGTTTTAAAAATTATTCCAAGCAGCTATTCAGCTACAATCCAAGGACAGATCTTCACTACCACCAAATTAAGAGACATTTCACACAGTGAGATCAAGATGTTTTCCGTTGGCCCAGCTGAAAAAGGAGTCCTCAGAGCACTATTATCTATGCTGGCTTTCTGAGTGAGAAACAAAGTGAATGAAAGCCAGAGAAAGAATTTCTTTTCAAAACAGACGTGTGTATGTGCTGAGGGTTGACACACTTTTATCACCGTTAAGAGAGCTGTCCTTAGACCAGCATTGCATAGGCAGGAAAAGAAATCTCTGACAATGTATGGCATGCATCTGATTATATACAGTATCCCTTAGTAGAAAGTTGACAAGGTCTGCCCAGGAGGTTTGCAACCTTGTGCTTACTACCCCCACCCTTTTTTCCTCTTCTCTCTCTACACAAGGAACATTCTTTCTGTTTTGAGATATAAAATGGCAACCCTGGGTTTTGTTTTGGGTTTTTTTGATATTTTTTTTTTTTTTGTGATTGTTGGTTTTTTTTTTCTTTCCCCCCAGCTTTTTTTTTTCTGTTAAGGTCAACATTGCTTCAGAGTCCACCTATCACTTCTAATCCAGTTGTTTCCAGTATTCATTATATCACTTCCTAGCACAAAAAATATCACCTTCCTTGACTCTATCTGTGAGTCCTACTGCTCATCATGAAGAAATTCAGAGCTGTTGAATGATGATAGGTTAGAGTGAATAAAAAAGTGCCTGCAACAACAACAAAATAATAAAAAAGGGGAAAAAAAGAAGTGGAGAAGAAGGTTTCTGAAGAATGTGGGAAAGATAAATAGGACTGATACTTTGTTTCATTGTCAGTAGCACTCTGGGGTTATTTGAAGCACTTATTTATGCACTGTAAGCAGAACAATACTGTAGAAGAAATGATTAAATACCAGCTCTCCGAGCAATAGACATCTCATTGTGGCAGGCCTAGACTCACCACTGGGTGGTTTTGATAAAGGCAATATGAGTTGATAACTGATACAGTTTGCCAGGGAGTCATCTGGGGATGCTGACAGCTACTATGCTTTAATAAAATCATTAGAATGTAAATGTTTTTATTGCGAAATAAAGAGCCTCCAGCAAAGTTGACACTATCGCTGCTCCCTCCACTGAATGAAAGCACCGATTAGCATTCAAATGATATAATGATAGTCTGGTTATCTTTATTAAAATTTTTCAAATCGAGTCTTCATTTTGCATGATTGAGTTTTAAACAAATGCAATATTCAGTAGGCTGGTGAGCCAGTCTGAACACTCTTGAAATAATTAAAGTGTGCCTTTTATTTTTTTAAACATGTGTTTCATAAGCAATGAATTGGATTTGCTATTTTAATATGACAATATCTAGTTAGCTTTGCATAAAATAGGAATGTTATAGCATAATTATTGAAAGGATACAACTTTTAAACATATGTTTCATAAAGCTGAATTCAATTTTCAGAAATGTGACAATGCCAGTCAGCTACTGAAATAATATCAAAGGATGACTTGATTGTTTAGGGTAATTTCATGGACAATCTTTACTATATCATAATTGATGGTAAATGGTGTGCTTTGTGGTATTTAGTTTCAAAGCAAACACAGAACTCATTTCCCATACTGTTCATCAATTCTGGGGTCAGACTTTTCAATTGCAAGAAAATGATGCAAATTCTAAGCAAATAATTCAGACTCTGAACTTCTGCAATGTGTGATTTAAAGTAAACTAGCAGAGGTTTTGAAATATCCAAGAAGAGACTGAGGAAAACTGAAGAATAAATTAACTCTTCTAAGTCCATTAGGTTGTGGTCTATATAGGATCAATCAATCATTACTAAATATTTAGAAATCACATAGGACTTGATCTTTTCAGTACTTCTTTCAGTCTTGATAACTTAGGCTAACCTTTCCCCAGGATTAACCAACTCTATAAAACATACTGTACTACAGATATCAATAAATACACAGTATTGTAAGCAAGTATACTTTGGCTGGTTCTTGGTTATAAAGAATCAAGAGAATCAATGCTGACATAAATGTTCCTTAAAAAATGTGTTCCTGAAATAGCTGTAGTATTGATTCCAACCTGAAACAGCTTTAGATCTGAATTGTGAAAAAGAAAAAAATAATAATCTGAATAGCTGACAAACTCTTATATCCATTGTCTGAGGAAGAAATGGACAGCATAGGCACATTCTTAGTTCTTAACTAGTCTTTTATTACAATGACTTTCTGAAGATGTCCTGGACTCTTTAGAAGATTCTAAAGAATCAGACATTTCACTATTTACATTTCACTGAAGAAGTGCCAGGGAGTATCATCAAGAAGAGGAATATAAATATCCCTCCAGTAACAAAGCTTACACATGAGAAAACAGGAATGTTCAAAAAAAAATAAAAAAAAGCTTTAGCTCTCGTGCATTGGGAAGTACTGGCACATAAAGCTGCATTTCTGCATTACTGCAAAAACAGAGCAAATAATGGAGGTGGGTTGGTGTTTTTTTTTTTTTTGGTTGATATATTACTGTGTGTAAGAGAAAGAGAGACTGAACTGCACATTTAGAATTTGACATGTATGTTGATGTGGTCTTATTACAGCAATCTGACCAAATCGGACCAGAACATCTTTAGCAGTAGCATCTAGGAGAAAACTAGCTAGAGCTGTGGTACCTGCTGCTAAGGAAAACACATTCCTCTTTCTACCCAAAAGATGGGGTTACCATCTAAAGGACATAATAAACAGGTTGGAACAGTCCTTCCTCTGTGCCTCAGATTTCAGAAGAGGCTGTAGAGCACTCTGTGTGATCCTAAGAGATGGTGTACTGCTTTGTGCCTCGAGATTAATCCCTCCCAGAGAGGCAGGGCACCTCTCCTGTCTATTGACAGTGCAGTCAGTCCGGTTCAAATGAGGGATATCACAACAGTCTTTGAAACTAAGCTTCAATAAATTCCTTGCAGGTATTATTTAGAGTATTACTAGATTACTGAACTGGAAGAAGAAAGGCTTTCCAGTTTAGAGAAACCTACTTTTCCACTCTTTCATAAACAACTTGTAAAAGTGAGAGCAAGACATTAGTAGATCTATGCAAAAGCCATTTCAACATAGATTCTGCTGAATGACCAAGGGGAATCTTCCCACTATCACACACAAAATATTGCTATTTGCAGGCCTTCTTGTGGCATGACATACCATATCCACGCAATTACTTACATTGGTACTGGGTACATAATCTTTTTTTCAATTCTTTCTTTTTTTTTTGAAACAAACCAAATTTTTTTCAGGCAGAAATTTTGTCTTCATAGAGAAATACAGGTACAAACCTGATAGTTATACAAATTGGTTCGCTGGGACAGGTATTGTACCAAAAGCCTAATTTGGTTGTAACATGGGGTTTTATAAAACAGATCTAATCAGTGTGTCTGGTTATACTCAAAGTCTGAGGGGAAAAAAAGAAAAAAAAAAAAAAAGGTGGCTTTCCACTTTTTGTTATCCAGTCCAGGTATTATATTATTGATTCAGAGAGGAAATGTGCTGAGCAAGTGGCCCTGAATGGAACTGAAAGAAACCCTTGGGACCATTTATGAGATAGAATTTGAGCTCACTTAAAGAGCTGTAGCATATGCTGTTCTTATTGACAGGGAAAGAGTTTATTCTTTTAGTAAAATCAACACAGTAACACCTACTCTAGAGATTTAGGAAAGAATACAACCCACACACACTTAAGAGCTGGACAGACACAAATGAAGTCTGAACTAAATGAAGAGCAGAAAGGTAGACATGGATTTGCGAGGACATAGGCTTATACCAGGTAGAAAATCATAGAACACTTGAGAGTACCTCTGCACCCTCACAATATCATCATACTCAGCTCTGGAACAGTTATTTTTGTTTCTTTATCTTCACAGAGAGAACAGTAAGGGAAAAAATTATGCAAAAAAAAAGGAAGCCTCCCACCCCTGTCATGCAAGTTTGTGCTTGTATGTATGTGCATTCCCAATGGTGTGTATATAGTGACAGAAAAAAGAAGAGGGAAAAAAATTGAATATATCAAGAGAGGGTTACCTGATTAAGAAAGTCTTTGAGAACTGTGGTTTCCAAGAGCACGCTTGTTTTTGTCCTGCTCGTGGGCAGAAACAAAGAAATCTCATGGAGAGGATTTCCAGAGGAATAATAAGAGGAGCAAGATGAAGAGTAAGATTACTGTATGGTGTAAAAAAATCCATGAAATTGTGAGAAGAGTATAAAAAAACAAGAAAATGGTAAGGCAGATAGTAAAAGAAAATTAAGACTCAATTAGAGCATTAGAAAGAGATTGTTCCACTGTTACGTTTAATGGTATTATCAGTGGCACTATGACAGAACTTGACCCTGAATTTTCAAAGTCTTTCTTTAATAGATGGTATCAATCTCATACAAAACAACACAAAAACGGTGTGTGTTTTTCAGATGCTAACAAGTGCTGAATGAAGTTCAACAGCTGCTTTTAAAAGTGTATGTTGAAAACGTGACTGAACTGCTGGCATAGTGATTCAAGTGTCTTGAAAGCAACTGCAATATAGTTTTAGCTGCCATCGTCTGCCTCCTCCTCATACTCTTCCTTCTGGCTCACAGAAGATTGTCAGATACATAAAATTCTCTGGACTTACATTGGGTTTTGGTAGCAGGGCAGCTACAGGAGTGGCTTTTGTGAGAAGCTGCTAGAAGCTTCCCCTGTGTCTGATAGAGCCAATGCCATCCAACACCAAGGTGGATGTGTCACTGGCCAAGGTTGAACTCATCAGTATGGCGGTAGCACCTCTGGGATAACATAGTTAAGAATTGGGGAAAGTTGCTGTGCAATAGTAATTGCAGCTGGAGAGAGGAGTGAGAATATATGGGAGAAACAACTCTGCAGACAAGAAGGTTAGTGAAGAGAAAGGAGGAGGAGGGGGAGGCATTAGTAATTACTAAGTTTGCCTTCCAGAGCAATCACTATGCATATTGAAGCCGTTTCCCTGGAAGTGGCTGGACATCACCTACTGATGGGAAGTAGAGAATAAATCTTTTATTTTTCTTTGTTTCCACACACAGTCCTTGCTTTCGCTTTGTTAAACTGTCTTTATCTTGACCCATAAGGTTTTTTTTTCCATCTTATTTTCTCCCCGCCCTGTCCTGCTGAGGAGTGGAGTGATAAAGCGACTTGATGGGCAGCTGGTGTCCAGCCAAGGTCAACCCACCACAGGATTTTAAATAACAGAATAAAATATCTAATATAAATTACCTTTGACTGCTGAAAGACTTTATTTACAGCTACTCAGAGCAGCATCTGGAGAGTTTAGGTAGAGACTACGACTACCAGATGGTGGCCAGACTTACCCAATTAGCAATTTCTCTTATCCTGTGCCTGGGTTTGCAGTGTTACTTCTTATATCATGGTTGCCTGGCTCAAGCCAGTGCTAATATGGTCTAAAATAGTAAATACTAAAATAGTAGCAATGTTATCAGGTGAGGCAACACAGAGCTCTGTAGGCTCAGCTCAGCCAGAAGACGCTCTTTGCTAAGGTTTTTCTGGCTGTTGATGTTAGCAATGTAGCTCTTGATCAGTTCAGATTGTTGACGGTTAAGACCTAATCCTTGACTGCTTTTCCAGGCAGTGGTATTTTTAAAAGAGTAGTGAAGGCTGGCCTCAGTGAACAGAAACATGAAAAAGCATGGAGAATGAGGAAAAAAAGTTTAACTTTCTCAATTACATATTTATGTTTCAAAAAAATATCAACAGTGAGGCTCATGACATAAGGAAATCAAAGCATATTAAGGTTCAAAAGGGCTATCTACTGAAATCTCTGTTACATATCAAATGATTTAAAAACTATCATTTATAGTCGTATCTGTGCTAAAGCACATCATCAAGACTGATCTGTGCTTAGACTGCTACTTGTAGTTGGAAAACCAAGTATCAACCCCTGGCTTTTCCAGCGCACAATTTAGGAAAGGTAGAGATATACAGACTGAGTAAAAGTACAGATCCTTATGGGACTTCCAAAAAATATTCCGTCCCACCTGAAGAAAGGGCTAGTCTCATCTAAAAAGTCTAATTAAAATAGTTACATTACTCTGGTTATACATCTCCAGGTGATTAGGAAGGCAGGCTCTTGCATTACAGCATGAAGGTGGAAAGAGGCTGATGTTTGCATTTTGCTAGATAGAGTTTCTTTTGCCTTTCTGACCTGCCCTTGGCACAGAACAGAGACTGGGAGAATGTTGGCTTTAAGCCACTTCTCAACACTCTGGTCTCTGAGGCCACCTGAACATCACTAAAGCGTCATCTGCATCACAATGCTGAGGTGCCAACTCTTCTCCGGTGGAGAGAAGGGGAAGGGGAAGGGGAAATGGGTTTTAAATATATATATAACCTTGGAAAAGGCAGACTGAGAGCTTTAGTACAAGTACTGCAAATCCCATAAGAGATATCCAGTATGCTGTAGAAGTCAGGTTTCTAACTGTTTTGTGCTGCAAGAGTAATTAAAAAATTACTGCTGATGAGGATTGAAGATATCAGGCCTCCTCTGACAAGCCTGCCACATACCAGCCTGTTATTATGCTCACATGAAAACCATATCCCTTCATCCACACCACTTTTATGGCTGCTTTGATTACAGTTTTATGGACACAGAGTCCATAACTTTGCTTTGACCCTGAAGGACAAATGAATGCAAAATAAATCAATGTGAAATTTAGAGTATGCCAGCAAATTCCATCACAACAATTTAGAAAACTCACCAAGTTTCAGCAGGTGCAATATATCAGTACACAATTGTACTGGTTCTATTATAAACTTAGGGTTAGTCACAACGTTAGCTTTGATTTCTGATATTTTTGTATGTAAAGTATTTTAAGGATTCAATAAGAGAATTCAAATGGGTCAGCCAAAGAAACAGTACAATTCAGACCCAGCAGAAAGGCTAAGTGAGTGCTTCATTCACCACTTAGTTTTATTCTGTTTAGAGCTGCTTTCCATTCTTTTCCTGGAGATTGGATATTGTTGTCCTCATTTCTACTGCTCTTCTACTTATCATTTGTCAGACATTAGATTTATTTTTTTTCCGTTGTGTGTAGAAGCACTTCGTAGCAGTTATTGTTTTTTATCGAAAATTATATTTTTAGAAATTGTGACCCAGAGAGACAAATTTAGAACTGGAGGGACTAATTCAGAAAACATAAAACCTATAGAATTTGGTCTAAACCTGATTTCAATCCAAAAATTTGAGGTGGTTTAAAAACTACTTCTGAGCCAAGGTTTTAACCTCTGTAACAAATTTGGCTATAACTTAACATGAAATTGCTTGCTAAGAGCAAACATAGTTATTCACTGACATCCTATTACTGATATCTAACCCAGCGAGGTTTTACCCAGGGTAGAGGTGAGAATCAGATATATTTCTAAGGTCTAACTCTTTTCATGCTTCTATTCTGTTTTGAAGTGCAACTTTTTGCTGTAGACCAAATTTGCTGCTCATAATAATGTCTGGGTTTGCATGTTATGTGTTGTCACTTGCCCAAATTGTTCTCTGCCTCTGTTTTCTCCTTGGTCCCCATTTTCCTGGCCTCTGGGTAAGGGAATTACAACTTGCTCCTATGCCCTACAGCCTGAAATTTAAGTATTATGAATGGTGATATAAAAGAGGGTCTCATTCTCTTTTATTTCTCCTAGCAAATGACCTCAATCTCTATCCCTTAGATAGCTGATTATCCAGATCCTCTGACTCTTGCACTGTATAATCCCTTCTCCTTCATTTCACTAAGACTGCTCATGGAGTCAACCAGGATTTTCCTTAAGTGAGGTGGAATTATCTAACTTGCTCAAATCACCAACATATATTTAGTAAGACACTGGTTTGATGAAAATATGATCGTGATAAGCTGTGCTAAGGGTTCTGTATCCAGAGGTTGATTTATTCCATTTTTGTTCTAAACAAAATCTTGGCTTTTTTCTTTTTTTAGTTAGAGATATTGGAGGCTACTCATATACAGTCCTAAAAAAACACAAGAAAAGGTAGCAAGCGACTTATTCTGAGTAAGTAGATCAAGAGTGGGATTTGTTCTTCATGAGGGAAAGAAAAAACACAGCTTGCAGGAAATTGATCAATGCCTCCAGAGCCATATTGTGAATTTCTCTTCTTTCATCTTTACACATGGAAATAAAAGAACCTATCTGTTTCAATTGGAGTTTTATAGGTATGTTTTACAGCACTGACTGAGTTATCTGTCTCCTTGTTGGTAAGGAGGTGGATAATTCTCTATCTGAAAGTGTTCATATTTTTACGATCAGCTTTTTTGGGAAAAAATCAGAAGTGACCACAATTTCAGAACACAAGGAAGAACATAAATTGGTAGAAAAACGCAGCATAATAGACCTGCTCATATTGTGCTCAAGGGGACTCCAGGGACCAGCCAATCCATACAAGAAGAATAGTGTGAGCTAGATGGGACCCAGTATGATTAATCACCAGAGCAATGCAGATTTAGCGCATTAGGTGAAAAGATAAATGTGTAAAACGCTGTGTCAGAACCCATGGAGTGGCCCACACGGTAATTCAGGGTCAGTAATTGAACTTCACTCTAATTATCCTGGGGAGATAATATTAACTTATAGTTGAGTGTGAAAGAGAGAGTCCATAATTCATCACTCGATGGGGCTGCTCATTGCATTGTGTTATTGAAATATGATGGCTCCATTTTTATCCTGTCATAATGACAACTGATGTGCTTATTTTCTTTCTCTGTGCCTCCAGGGGATGATGAAATAGTAAGCAAACATTCTTTCTGGTGAAAGAACAGCACTTTATCACACTGGCTTCAGCTCTAAAAAAGAACTCACAAACTTGGAAACAATTTCTAAACCCAAGGCATTTTTCCTTGCATTCTGGTTGTAGGCAGCTAACCTAAATAAAAGCCAAAGCTTTTTCTCTTTCTAAGATGCAATGTTCCTTTCCTCAGTTATCAAGTGTTTCAGTTTCTTAAATTTTCTGAGAGGTTTCCTTTCCATTTCTAATTTTCCCAGGATACAAACTTCCAGACAAAGTTATAGCAGAGAGGTCACTGCACAGCAACAATGGCTTCTTGAAACCGGAATGTATCCATTTTCTGATTCACACCTACATAGATTTCATTCAGTTCCTTTAAAAAATGTTGGTGTTTTCATCATCAAAGATTTTAAGATCAGCCTCTGTTTGGACTACCTTCAGCATTTTAGAAGTATTTTTAAAGCATTCAAATTATGTCTGTGTCAGGAACTTCCTAGCTTTTGCAAACTTTTTCTCCAAGTAACCTATCAGACTATAAAATCTGTCAGGATTATGTCAGAGAAGATTTCAACTGCAGATTTATTTTATTGGCACTGGATATACCTTTCATATCACTGTGTAGCTTCTCCTATCCTGTTTGAGCAGAAAAATCTAGATTACTCCACAGGAACCAAATCTGTTTCATACTCATGACTGCATATTTATGCATGATTACATTAGATCCTGGCTTAATAGTCTGATAAGGCATTAAGAAGACACAAGCTGGACTTGACAAAGAGAAAGAAAATATTTAGGAACTCTAATAAAAATGCCAGAACAAAGTAAAAAGAGATGAAATTCTGGCAGGGGAGATCCTTGTCACTAAATATGGAGTGACCAGTGTTGAGAACACTGGTCAGGTGATGTACAGTGCACTGATGATGTTGACAAGATATTGCATTTGTTGCGTTATAGACTTACGTCATACTTTCACTACTGCAACATCATTTGTAATTGATGATAAATAGGAGATGGTTGACATAAACAAGATTCAGGTGGAACCCATGAGGCAAATTGCAGTTTAATACATAGATATGGAAACATCAGTATATTTTAATGAATCTTGTTATATATTTTTTGCTCCCAAGCATTGAAACTCTTCATATTGCTTTGGCCGGCAAAAGTTACAAAGTCAGGAATAAAAAAAAGGTCAAGAATTCATAACAGCAATGCTCTGGCATTAGAAGCACTCTCATGTAGCATTTCTGGACGGACAAGACTGAAGCATGAGGAAGAACTGCTTGAGTAACTGATTGCCACTATCATAATAGTGAATAAGGTGCAAACAGTTTTTCCTATGGTTCCACACAACTGACCCCTGAAAAGGCTGCACTGTGGCACAAGTACCTTGAAACACAAGCTGGTAGAAATAAAGTTGGCCATGATGCGAGATGGGAATCTATGAGGCAAATGGTAGGTAGAAGGTAGTGAAACACAGCTGTGAAAGTAAGAAACGGGTAATGTGTCTGCACATTGACAGCTGCATTCACATTAACAAATTCAACCAGGCAAAGGTATGGGCTTGAACACTATCCTGACGTAGTCCAAGTATTCGATTCTCAGCATGTTTCTTGCTATGGTTTTGACACAGGTCAAATATCTTTTTCTCAGAAAATACCCAGGTATCGTTCCAGGATGAGCCAGGGTGGGTAGTCCTCCACAGTCAGCATGGAAAACTCAGAGATTTTTTTGTGAGTAGCAGAGTAGAGGCGAGGCAACCAGGTACTTTAGCCTCATGGATGTGAGCTGCAGATAATTTCTGGGTGATTTTTGCTGCTTTGGAATACAATCTTTAACAAAAAGGAGGAGGAAATGAGTAAAAGCTCTTTTCAAATTAAAAAAATCAAAATCCTGACATTCATCATTCCCACTCCCGATGCCTTAGCAGTTCCAAGTTCAAATGTGTATGGTGAAGGATGAGACAGGATGAAGCTTAACTCAGGCATTTGCAGTTGTGGACAGATAAATGGTTCTAGAGTTGAGGGTTCAGGATTCATTCCAATAATTTTTTTTTAGTCCGACTGAGGCAAACTGACAACAGGATGTTTGCTGTGCAGTCTTCAGTAACCAACTTCAAATTTAACATACAAAAAAGATAGCAGTTTTCACTTTAGAACTGTGACAAGAGGATGTTAGGATGAATAACATTATGGTGGAAATTGGCTTTCATGTCAGGTGCTACATTTTTTCATGTGTAAACCTTTTACTTTTGGTATCATATTGTCTTACGCTGATTGTCACCTGTTCTTTGACTTGAGTTTATTGCCTTACACAGGCCTTGAGCAGTTATTCCTTTAAAGACATCTTTCAACATAAACACTGATTTTTGATGATCAAATCAATACTACACAAACAAAGTGGAAAGGACAGTCAGTCTTGAACACAAGAAGACAGAACTGGCACATACTTATCAAAAGGTTAGTGCTGTGTCCTAGTGGTAGGAAACATAACCGTTACAGTAAAGGTGAAGATTTAGAAAGTAACTTTTCAATATTTAATACATCATGTGGACTCAGATTGCACTTAATATTTGCTATGCATAAAACGAGGGAAAAACTCCATGAATTTGGTGACCAAGCAAACAATTTTCTCTAGATCAGGTTTTATTCTTAAGCACACATATTTTTCTTATAATATTAAAAAATGAATATATTACACTTGACTATCCAAATCTGACTTTTTTGGCACCTTTGCTATATTTTGTATAGATATTTTTAAATAGGAAAGTATCTTGCACATAAACCATGCTTTTCTCATTTCTCGTTATGTTTTAGTATCAAATTATTTTGAAAAAGCTTTCTGACACTGTTTTCTTATATGTAATGCTTTACTATGCACACAGAATGCTGCATTTTATGAGCATACAAAAGTTAAACCTGCACAGTGAGGATATAAAAAGCTACAAAGATCATCTTAGCAACTATAACCCATCCTTTCCTGCTGTTGGACTATCTGATTTTAGATCAGATGCATTAAAGAAAAAGCACTAAGAGTAAATTTCCTCAAAGCTTTCCTAAGAATTCGTGTTAAGTTACATATCCAGATATAATGGAACCTTTCTGAAGCATGAAATAATTGCATGTAGCCTAATGTCAAATAAAAATGGTTAAAGTATTGAGTTAATTAAGCCACTGATCTGTACCAGCGGCTATGTTCATCATCTTAGGTTCCTGCTGTCTTTCAGAGTAAGTGGGCTTCTGTGTGTATCATCCATCTCTGGTACTTCAGAAGTCCTACAGTCAACATAAAGAAGTAAAAATAAAAGGTATAGCTGTGTTTTCTACTAGTCTCACAACCTAATCTGTTTTATCTTTTTTTTTTTTAATGGCTATGTTTACATTTACTGACTCTTGTATACAAATCATGATGTGAAGAAATCCTTTTGCTCTTTGATAAAACTTATCATAATGTCTGAAGGCTTGATTTATGGACAGATCTGTTGCCACCTTCACTGCCTGAACCCTTTCATTTACTGCAAGAGTTTCAAGATAGGTCATGATATTTACACTAGGTCAGAATAATAATGTCATCAGGATCATGGTCCTTGACAATAGACTATTTGTCTCATTTAAATAATGAACCTCATTGGTGAAAATTGCATACTGAAACCATAACACTCAAAGGACAGTAGAACATAACTGTGCAGGATATGAAGAACCAATATTGACACAAACCATGGCCTACTTGCTCCACTTTGCTAGTCAACTATTTTTTGTTATTCTTTTCAAAACAGCCTCCAGAAATATCCAGATGATCATGAGAAATAAAACAAAAATATTTTTCTTGTACCAGTTCTTGTACTAAGAATATTACTTCTAATAAGCATGAGGGTGTATGTAGTGTTGCTTTCCTCATGGCATGGTAAGTGCCAAGGTAAATATGTACATGATATACTTTTCAGATACATCAGAAATAATTTCTAAGATAGTATTTTCCTTACTGTCAGAAAAAAAAAAAAAAGTCTTTTTGAGTCCTTAAAGGTATTCACTGTGAAATTTAAACGTGCATAAGGCTTTGATCAACTTGGTGTAGTGGAAAGCGTCCCTGCCCATGGCAGAGGGGTTGGAACTAGATGATCTTTGAGGTCCCTTCCAACCCAAACCATTCTATGATTCCATGATTCTATAAATACAACCAGATACTCTTGTGTACAGTTTAAGTATTGGAATATGATATCAGCATGCCCAAACTCATTTCGGACAAGGACACAAACTGCAGCTGTGCCAGACCCAACCACCCTCGGCAGTCCCAGCAAGATGAGCTTCGTCCAGCGGGCACCCCGGGAGCAGGGCGCTTTGGAGCTCTCCAAGATGTGCCGCCGTGGCCATCTCCAGTCAGGTAATGGTGGCCCAGCATTGGCAGCCGCCCACCTAGGAGACCAGGGTAGGGGCAGCCCCCGCCTCCTTCCTCTCTTCACTGCTGGTCTGAATCACCTTTCAGGCTCCTTTGTCCTCGTCTTAAATATAGCATTGGCAGAGGTGCTGATGGGCTCAGCCCTGGCCTGAGCGATAGGTAGGTCCAGCCTGGCCAGAGATGGTCCTGGTTTTGGAGCCTGGGAAGCTTTTCACAGCTACTTACAGGGGCCATTTTCACAGCCCCTCCTGTGCTACCAGAACCCCATCACATAAACCCAGTGCAATGAATGAGAAGAGGTGAGCATCTAAGACTGGAGTTTCTATGTTGCATGGTGAGTGAGTAGGCAGGAGGTAAAGTCAGCTAATAGGAAGCACAGGTGTGACATGTCCTGTGCACTGAGGTCAAAAACCCTGTTTTTGACATCTGCCTTGTGTACGCCCATGTGTAGGCGCCTCCACGCACTCACTACTCACACAGTAGTGACCTGCTGAGCTGCTGCTGTGAGCCCAGGGCTCCTTCAGTAGGGTTTAATGCTGCAGACCTTTCATAGCATGTCCTTTACCTGATGCGTTCTGCCTGAGATCACCAGTGCTCCTCCATTAGATGTTGTGCAGCACCTCTGGAAAGCCTGTAATATGGTGTTGTACATACACACAGTGCTACATAACCAGTAACAACTGTGGTGTGACCTTTCCACACATGGTTACCTCCCTCTTTCCCCCCCAGCATCCTATGTGTATCTCAAGCCTTTAGATGCCACATAACAAGGTGATCTGGAAACAATGATGAGAGAGGAATGCTACACACTGCCCAGAGCTAGGCAATTACACATGGTCCTGAGCTGCATGCCTCTAGAAGACTGGGATTTATAGCTCAAAGTCCCTACTTAACATAGGCATCTGAATTCTTCCTTGAGTGCGGATAATCGTATCCGTATTTTCTTACCAAACACAGGTGGATGAGCAACCATGATCTGAGAACACTCAAACTCCCATTTTTCAGGATAGAGTGTTTTTACCTACCATGGTTAAGGAATGAAATTTTCCAAAGCAGAATTGGGATAAAAAGTGTTCTTTTAGAAGCAGTAAAAATTACCAAATGCTCCAAACATCCTATTTCAGCTGGGCCACAATGCATCAGGAACACGGAAACAATATACCAGATTATGCCTATAACAGGAAGCACATTGTTTTCCAGCAAAATAGTTAAACTGATTAAGGGCAAGTACAGTAGCTAAAGCATATTTTTTTGAGGCAGCAAGTATTCTGAAAATTAATGTAGTATTTCAATATTATAATAAGATTACAGTTCTTATTACAGATATGACACTACCTGCTAAGGCAACTACTCTTCCATTCAACATTTAAGTGTTGTATCGTGTAAGTAAAATGGGTAAACTGAGATTTTGGATAAAAGGTTATACTACCACATAAAATGAGATGTAAAGTAAGAATCCTAACATCACCTTCAAAGTAACAAATTTGTCTGTAGATTTTCTCCGGAGATGTATTCTTTCCTAGAGCAAAACAGGATCTCCCCAACACACACACACCCTGAAAGATATGCATTAAGCAAATCATACATTTGCTATCTAGATGGCAGGTTTTATCCTCATTCCTACTTCGTCCTAATTGAATTCGTACTATAGAGACTGAAAGACAAAGTTTTTGCCAACTGTACTTTTCTCAAAACGCTCTGTTTAATCAATGCTTTTTTGAGTTAATACGTTCCAGCAGGATGGTTTCTGTCTTCCAGAGCTCTCTGATGATACAGAAAGGAGACAAATCTAAGCCAAGAAATACTGTTGGGTTTGCTCCAAAGAGCAGTTTTATCACAGTTCTATCTTGGGAAGGCGTGTGACAGCTTGCTCCAATGTGGACAAAGCATAAATTTTGAAGCTTCAGACAGAGTTGTGAAATAGAAGTCTGCACAATGGATAGTTTCAAGATTAAGCAATCACGAAAAGGTATGTGGTTCACAGGGAACCTTGCATGCACCTTACATCTGTGTAGCTCAAGATGGCATATGTATGACATGCTACTTCTCATTTTCCTTGCTTTCTTTTTGAATAAAAGGGTAATTTTCACAGCATTTATTGAAATAATGGATGTTTCAAACCTGCATTTCATTTTTAACCAGTTATAAGGAGGTTCCTTCAGATAATAAGTCAGTAATTCCTTTAGAAATCAATGGAAAATGCTCAGAGCTATTATTATCTTGACAGCATATTGCAAGATTAGTAGAACAATTTCACTATGTTTGTACCTACCTCATGCTGGCATCTGATTCCCATTTGTCCCTAAAATGAAAGCAAAGAAAAGTAGTTGCACAATCTCTCTTAGCTTCTGTCTCTCAAGTACAAATCATTCTATCAACTATAATATTATTTTCCTCAAAGTAATGAAAAAGTTCCTGATAAAGAAATTTAAAAGTTCAAATGAATTTTTGGTAAATGTCATGAAAAAAAGTATGTGGAAAAAAGAGTGATTCAGTTAACGCCATACTTACAAAAAAGCACATGTGGATTAACTATATGTGCCTGTGTCGTAGTCCATTTTTAATGGATATATTTTTATCCGTCAGGTACTTCAATTTGGGTGGAATTACGCATTTATTTGAGGTAATTAATTTTAGTTATAGATCTGATTAGAAACGTGGAGACACAGAAACACTGATAGAGGGCCTAAACCATCTAACATGATTTTCCATTATTATTGCAAGTCTTTTGATGTACAAGGAGCAAAGTGAGCATGGCATTCTCTTTACATTAGAGAATCACAATAAAGCATCCTTTAAACGCACCTCAGGAAGTCATCGTATCCATTTACCTTGTCAAAGACAGGTTTAGCTACTCTTGTGTCATTCCTAAGAAATATTTGTCAAACTTGATAATAAAATTTCCTCTGCTGATGGATTTTCCAGAGGGGCCCAATCTTTGCAGATACTTCACTGCCATTGTCACAGAGAGCTTATCTCATCCCTGAATTTTCTTGCTGCAATTTAAGCTCATTCTTTCCACACTAACCATCTTGCACAAAGTTAACAGGTCTTTGCAACAGCTTTTCAAAATGTTAAAGACTGTTTTCGTGCCATCCCTTCAATATTTTCTACTTCATTGCTCTCTCTACAATTTGCCTTTTTCAGATCTCCTGTCATGCTCCTTTAGACTCTCTCCACAACATTTTTAAAGGGGGATGCTTAAAATGGAAACTACTCAGGATTAGGCTTCACTATTAGCAAATGCACCATAAGGATTATGTCAATTCTTTTGCCAGCTGCATTCCTATTCATGCATTCCAAAAAGCCATTTGTCTTTTTTTACACCGGCATATCATCATTGATTCATTTCCAGTATGTGACCACTATAATACTTAGATGTTTTCTGTGAAACTTACCCTACACCATCATCCTGTATTTGAATAATTACACTTTGACTTAAAGCACATTTCCTCGAAGTAATCTTTGTTGCATACTATTGTTTCAAGAATTTTTCTCTAATTTATCAAGAGTATTTTGAAGTCTAATTCTATTCTTCAAAATACTTCATCCCTCCAGGTGGTATTAGCTGTAAGTATTGTTAAGTGTACTATCTTCCACCATCCAGATCATTATTAAAAATGTTGAATTACACTGAATTCAGAACTGATACCTGCAGAAGTTCCCTTGAGATAATGAAGCTCAGAACGTCTCTGAGTACGTTTTTCAACTGATTCACACCCATGCTATAGTTTTCATTAAATCCTGTTTCTTCTGATTTAGTTTGAGTATGTCACAAAATACAGTGGGAAAATTCTCAGAAAGTCAAAAACCACACCAAATTCCTGACTTACAAGTGTACGATCCTTTCATTAAAAATACACACATATATATGAGTATATAGGGTTAGAGTGTTTTCTTTACAAGTCCATGTTGGCTGCTATTTATCTGCTTGTTGTCTTTCAGATTATTACAGATAGTTTGATTATTTATTGATGTGCTTTCTTTTTTCCACAAGAATTAGATGTAGGTAACAGATGTGGACCTCTTGTTCTCTGTCTTCTTTTTGAAGAAATGAGTCAGTCTTCCATTTTCCACTCTCACAAATATCTGCTTAGTTTTTCGTGATTTCGTTTGAAGATTATCAGACCCAAATGAGTTGAAAACATATGTCGAAGATAAGTATTGTCATTTTTTCATCTTTTGTTCTGGATTGACTTAATTTTCTTTTTTTTTTTTTTTCAACAATTTTGCTAATAGCAAATGGTGGCTTATTATTTTAACGTCTTATAAAGATCCATAAGTCATTAAAATATTTGACAATCTGAGCATCATTTGTTGATACCTTTCCCTCTCCATGAAGAAACTGATCAATGACATTTTTAGGGTTTTTTTACGATAAATACCCCTTTTCCTCATTTTCAATGCCATTTCTTGTAATTTGCATCTAATTTTGTGTCTTGATATTTGGAATTTTGTCCCTATGTGTTTGCTCTGTGCTTTTAAACTCATTCATAGTAAGCTAACCTAGTTTTTGTTCCTGAACTCTTTCTTCATACAGCTGAGATCAATGAAAAACTGACAATTTAGAGAAGTTTCCCATCTGTATGTCTTTCCTTTTGTTAGTTTATGGTTTTGCTCATAAAAGAAGGCCAGCTATGCTTTGTATCTTCTTTTCTTACACTCACCTCCCATAGTTACCAACCCTCTGAGTATATATGTCTTCCTGACAGCTCGATTTCATTTATTTGTTTATCCGTGCCATTTTACCTCTTTCTGCTATGAGGTCTTGAATACTGTTGGTTTACGATTATTCACATTAAGGTGGCCTTTCACCTTTACATTCTTATTCGATGTCTCCATGTTGGCTGAAATCGGTTCTAACCTGCTGTATTGTTTCCCCGACTGGCCCATTCCTTTTGAAAGCAAATTCTGTGCTCTGAATGATTTTGCCATCTCTTGGCAGAAAGCTTTATCCACCTGAACTTCTTTACATTTTGAACTGTTGTAGATCCTAATCAGATAGCTCCATTGTTCTTTTCCCCGTTCATCTCTACTCAGATTTTCAGCAAGCTTCGCTCTTTCTATTTTCTGTCTTGGCAAGCGCATACATCCTTGATCTTCAAAGCAATACTCCTCCTTCTTTTCATTACCTACCTTTCTCATACAAGCTATTCCTCTTTTATATTAACATTCCAGTCACAGGAATTATCCTACCATGTCTTTATTGTATCAATTAAGTCATAAACTTGACCATCTAGTAAGAATCTTAGCCCTTCTTTCTCCATGTTTCTTGCATTAATATACGTATGGCAGGATATTTTGCAGACTGCTGTACTACTTCTGATGTCCTTATATTATCCTAATAAGAAGAGTCCTCTTCTCTTTCCCCCATTATGGGGTTTTGTCTGCATTACTGTTTCTTATTGTCACCTGGCAATTGACATTCTTCAGCTACCCCTTCTATTCTGTTAATCTTCATCTAAAGACATTTTAAGGACATGATTTGGAAGACAATGGGGTTTTACACAAAACAAATTATCAGTCAAAGTGATCCATTAGTCCAGAGATCATAAATGCATTTTTTTGGAGGGGGGATTGTATATTTATTTTGCTCTGAGGTGAACACTCCCAGAGTTCTCTCATCCTCCTTTTTACAAGTTATTAGAAAGAAATCCTACACTTTTTCTAAGTGTTCAACACTTCAATTTCATACTGAAATGCCTCCAGACTGCTTGGACTTGCACTATAATTACACCTCACTTCTTCCTTTTAATTTCTGAGTTAGAGTGTCTTTTGGCATCTAACTCTCCACAAGTACCTCAGCATTATCACCGAAGATGACTGTGTCGAAGTGAGGAGTTTCTCATCAAAGCTATACAAAGAAATCAAGTTCTCAGTGGCACAGCTGCATATGCATATTTAAACAAAGAATTCTTAAGGATGTTTATACCAATTAGAATTTAATCATTATATATTAATTAAATAATTTATCTAATGCATAATTTTCTGTCCATGAAAATATAGATCAAGATAGGTTGCTATTTACATACATTTATGCTATATATCAGTATTATAACAAGCAAGTATTTTTAAATTATTTTTTCATTGGTGTTTCTTTGATACCACATTTCCTTTACACAAACATATAAACAGAAAATTTCACGTTATTTTGCAAAATAAATAATAATTTACTTGTAAAAATGTGTCTCTATTGTAGTAACTTACTACTTACCTAAAATAATGTATCAGCAATGGCATATCAATACACAGCTCTCTAAAAATACTGTAAAAGAGGATTTTAAAAGTAAAGTAGATCATCTGGTTTTAGATTTTTAATAAACTTATCTTTGTTTCTGGACATAAAATCAAAACAGTTTTCTAAGTAGAAGTCTTTCCAGAGATCAACAAGGATAATATATGCTTTATACAGGCACTAGTCTTATGATCATAACTAAAAAAAATGATGGCATAGAAAAACACAGATTGCAAATAGCAGTGTATTACTGAGCAGCACCTCTTCTAGTTTTATTTATTCTTTTTACCTTTTAGTCCAACCAAAGTGATTCTTTTGTCTTTTTGTGTTAAAGATATTAAAGAGCAAAATAAACTATGAGAAACTATCATAAATGTTCATAATGAAGTATGCTGCAGCTTCAAAATGCCATGTGTTTCACAGGGCTTATAAAATTAGTGAACTTTTTGGTAAAGTTAGTGACAGACACAGCTCGAAAACCAAACTTCTGCAGGAAAAACAGAACTGACACGACAAAGGGCTGGCATAATGTCCAAGGTTCTGTCTTTTATTGTATTTGATGTCTGTTCAGACATGTTTGACATGTCTTATTTTCACATCTCGTCTCCTCTAATAGCAGCTGTTCTCTGGTGAGATATAAGACCTTCAATTTCCAGCCTTCTTTTTATTCTTCTTCTCACCAAAGTGAAAAAAATGCTGACAGTATAAAAGTAGCCCTCCCATCCACTTGAACTAAGAGTCCAAATTTCACACGTTTGGCCGAAACTTCTGACGAAGTAATTAATGCTAAAGTAAACAGATATCAAGAATGTCTATCTGCAATAGGAATGCTCCCGATTGAGGCTTTTATTTACTTTACACTCATATCTACTTAACCTTCTTTAACCTTCCCATCTATCAAGAAACTATGCGGCTATGCATAAGGACTGGGCTTTCATGTAATAGAAATTTCAAAGCTCAGGAAAAATGAAATTTATTTAACTTTCATTATGTCCTTATGAAGTTTATAACTCAATGAATGATGACACAGGTTTAACTAATGAACTGATTTAAGAATCTGTTGTCACTTATAAGTGTCAGTGCTTGACTAAAATAACTGATCATGCTACCAAAACTTCCCAAATTGCTTACCTGAATCAATTCAATCTTCCTGTATATAACTCTACTATGCAAACTTCTTTGTATAAAGAAATTAAAAGGACTTCCTAGTGGTGCTTTCCATGCGGGAAAAAAGGCAATAGTAAAGGGAAGAATTTAACAAATTCAATGAAGTCTTGAAAGTTGGGTATTTTCCTGCAAGCTGCATGATATTAGAAAAGTTTTGGTTGGCTGGTTGGCGGTGTGAGAGACTGCCCACCAAGGATTAAACACTGTCAAAATGCAAAATAAAGCCAGTTTACTTCATTTTGCATGGAGCTTTTAAAGCTGTGGTCTAGGCAATGTGTTTTATTAGCTTATAACCACCTGTCACTTCAAACTATATAAACCATTTTCTAGAGAGAGCAATTAAACTGAAAATTCTCAGAGGATCATTTTAAGAAATGAATTATAAACAACAAGGGAAAGGAAGTTGATATAGACAAATATTATTTATATTGCAAATCAAACCCACTTTATTTACAATTCCTAACACTGAAATTCTCTCAGATTTCACAGTTGTGATCAAATGCAGATATTATTTTGATTCCGAAATTATTTTACTCAGTACATGAGTTCATTTATGGACATGCTTTTGTGACTTGAAAGAAAATGGTTATATATTTCCAGTTATATATTTTCCATTTCTGTTGGTCTTTTACTCTGAAACAAGACAGGTCAAAGAGGAAAATGATGAATAATTCAAAAAACGGAAATCAGAAGACAGTGAAAAGCCTAGAAAGGTCTGTTTCAGACAATTCAGAGTATTAGCTGTTTCCTCTCATTTGGTAATTTGCAATTTTTTCTCTGGAAGGATGCAAGAGCTTATGTCTCTTTCCATTCTAGGATGACAGTTGTAGAAGTGTGACATGATAAAAAAAATATTGTGAAGATATTTATTCTGATATTTTCCTATCGAGATCAGCAGACAAAGATGAACGTTTTACATTAATACAGTAATGTGGTGATATTTCCCCTAATATCTAACACAGCTGCTTTATATGGTTTGTTATTTTAAGTTTACAAAAATAATTTCATCCTTAGATGATTTTGTTAGTGTGTTTGTTGATATGCTTAGGTCTTACAGCAAAGCAATCATTTCTAAGTAAATTTCAGACAACATCTTAGTATTTTTATTTAAGTAGAAGAATTCCTTATCTTACTGGAATTTCATACAGTGTTTGTTGAACAGATATATGAAAAGAAGTAAATCAGTTATGAACAAAATAATCTTCTCAGGACCATCATGACTATGCATGTTTAAGCTAATCACTTAATGTTCTCTTCATGTTTAGTTCCCTACGACTATAAAGACAAGGCAGACTTCACATTGAACTTAAATGCTCTCCTGCTCTTCAGATTCAGAGTCAGATTTGGTTTGTTCCCTGCTACTGTAAAAATGTCTAACAAAACCATCTTCTAGCACATTTCAATATTTTGAAGCTATATCATTTCAGTTAATACTTAGTTTCAGTAAACATAGCCATGATATGTCATGCCATAGTTTAAATAAATTTCTTCTCTTATTTAGAATTCCCAGCCTAGGCTTAGCTTTTTGGTACATGTGTGTGTCATGGTTTGATGTGGAGAGGGTGGGGGTTCTGGTGGCAGGAGAGGGGCTTTGCTCCTTGTGACCTCCCCGGTTTTGGAACCGGGTTAGGCTTAGGTCTGGCCACCAGATCAGACTGTCATCCCCCTCGGGGTTGAGCCAATAGGGCGCCTCTGCGAATTGCCCTATTTAAGTCAGAACAAAGGAACCGGAAAAGGTGCTTCGCCCAGGATCGAGCAGAGAAGGGAGGAGGGCACTGCCCCCGCTCCCTGGCTCCCGGCCGGGCAGCTGCCTGTGTCGGGCCGGCGCCGCCCACGGAGAATGGCGGCGGCGGAGCCAGCTGGGGAACCTGGGGGCACCCCACTCCCGGGGTGCCCACTGGGCTGAGTTCACACAGAGAGGACTGAGATCTGAGAGAAACAGCCACATCGACACCAGGTCAGTGAGGATGGAGCGGGAGGAGGTGTGCCGGAGCCGAGTTTCCCCTGCGGCTGGTGGTGAGATAGCAGGCGGCCCCCCTGCAACCAGGACGGCCTCGGTGGAGCAGAGACCCACTCGCAGCCTGTGGGGAGAAGATGCCTGAGCCTGAGGATGGTCGTGTTGGGATGCACGACAAGGCAGAGAGGCATCTGGAGTCTGCGTGACGACCCACGCCGGAGCGAGTGGCTACAACTCTCTAAGTATCCGAGACTGTGGTAAAGCCCACACTGGAGCAATCTGTGGGGAAGGATTGTTTCCAGTGGGCTGGACTCACGCTGGAGAAGTTTGTGGATTTTTCCTCGTGGGTAGGGGATCCATTGGAGCAGGGGAAAAGGGTGTAAGGACTCCTCCTCCTTTAAGAAAGAAGCAGCAGTAACAGCACGGAATGAACTGACCTGCACTCCCCCAGTCCCTGCCCCCTGTGCTGCTGGGGGGAAGAGGTAGAGCCGGGAGGGAAAGGAAAGTGGGGGGGGGGGAAGGTGTCGGTTTTAAGATCTGGTTTTGTTTCTTTCTGTCCTCTCGAGTAACCGGTTTTGTTTCCCTTTGTCCTTCTAAGTAACTATTAATAAACTGTTTTGCTTTGAGAAAGCCCTGTCTCTTTTGCCCGGGACCATGGTTGGTGGGTGCTCCCTCTGTTCTTGTCTCAATCCTCAGTCCCTTTGTGTTATTTTGGTTTGTGGTTTTTTTTTTTTTCCTCTCCACTTTACTGGAGAAGGACTGTGTGAGTTTTAGTTGCTGGATCAGCCTAAAACCACGACAGCGTGGCACGTGTAAACAGAGGCAGAGCCACTCAGCGAATACCAATTGGTCTTACCGGGTTGGATTTCCTCTCCTCTATCAGTAAGTTTAGTCCTTCAGGCATGATGAGTCACATCAAGGGGTTTTGTGTAGTGCTCGAGCTCCTTAGGTCATTTAGATATTCTCTCTACTACATTTCTCATTTGATGTTCACCTGGGGATAGCTTATTTCCCTCACAACCCTATATTCAATACAGTTCACATTCAATTTCACCCGATATTGTCATAAGAGGGATACTGGGTTGCATGTTTAGTAGAGGTCTAACTTCTAATGTGTCTCTAAAAATGTTGGAGATGACAGACAAATACATCTTTATGGCCCCTGTCACAAGCAGGTCAACATTTTCCTGACAAAATAAGCTCGGCTTCTGCAATTACAGAATTCTTTACCTCTTTAAAAGCCTTTGCCACCATTGGCTCACTAAGATAAGGTGTATAAGCAAAGCAGAAGTCCCAGCTGAAACTTTTAAAAATAAAACCATCTAAACACTTGAGGATGAGGTGAAACAAGCAAGGGTGAGAAATCATTGCATTGCAGGACAGAACCCAAAGGCTGGAAGTAAATGTTACAGAAATTGCAATTAAAGAATGAAGATGAAAACATCTCTCTATCCATGATTCCATGCATGACTCTATTTTTTTTTTTTTAACTGAAATGATGGGTTTTGTCAAACTGCATTGTATTCAAGACAACAGTAATTTTCATCAAATAGCATGTCTAAGCAAAAAGAAACAGTGGTGTGTCATGGTTTGAAGTGGGGTGTCATGGTTTTGAAGTCCGGGCGGCAGAAGCTGCCCATCAGACCGGACTCCCATCCCCATTGGGGCTTGAGCCAATCGGCGCCTCTGTGAATTGCCCTATTTACGTCGGACAAAGGAACCGGAAAGGTGTGCCTTTGCCCAGGAGCGAGGAGAAGGGAGGGGGGCACGGCCCCCGCTCCCGGCACCCAGCCCGGGCCAGGCCGGTGCCCAGCCGTCAAAGATGGCGGCGGCGGAGCTGCTTGGTGAACTCAGGGAGAGCTCCACTCCCGGGGTGCCCACTGGGCCGAGTTCACCCAGAAAAGACTGAGATCTAAGAGAAATGGCCACACCGACACTAGGTCAGTGAAGATGGAACAGGACAACGTGTGCCTCAGCTGAGTCCCCCTTGCAAGTGGCCCCTTTGCAACCAGTCCTCAGTGGAGCAAGCAGAGACCCACTCGCAGCCCGTGGAGGATCCACGTCGAGAAGAGATGCCAGAGCCTGAGTACGGTATGCATCTAGAGTCCATGGGACAACCCCTGCCGACAGGGAGGCGTTTCGTTAAAGGAGATGTCTGAGCCTGAGACTATTGTGAATCACGGGCACAGGTCGAGGTGCATTTACGCATCTAAGTCTGTATGGAGATACTTTTAAGGTCGATATGACGACCCATGCCGGAGCGCATTTAAAGTCTGTATGATGACCCACGCCAGAACGAGTGGCTACAGCTCCTTAAAAGTCCAGGACCGGTAAAGCCCGCACTTGGGGCAATCCAATGGGGTAAGGATTTGCTTCCTGCGGGTAGGACCTGATGTTTTCCCTGTGAGCAGGGGAACTACTGGAGCAAGGGACAGTGGTGTAAGGACTTCTTCTCCTTTAAGAGAAGCGGCAGTAACAGCATGGAATGAACTGACCTGCACTCCCCCATTCCCTGCCCCCTGCGCCGCTGGTGGGAGGAGGTAGAGCCGGGAAAAAAAGGCAAAGGGGGGGGAGTGGTGTTGTTTTTAAGATCTGGCCTTGTTTTCTTGTTATCCTCTCAAGTAACCGTTCTTGTTTTCTCTTTGTAAGTAGCTGTTAATAAATAGTTATGCTTTAAGAAAACTGAGCCTCTTTTGCCCGGGACCGTGACTGGTGGGTGCTCCTCTGTTCCTGTCTCGACCCTCAGCTCTTTTATTATATTTTTCTCCTCTCCACTTTACTGGAGTGGGAGAGCTGCGTGGGGTTTAGTTGCCGGATTGGCCTAACCCACGACATGGTGTGTCAAAGAAACTTCCTCCTGTGCTCCATGCAGTTCTGCAAACCATCCATGGCAAAGTTATTTTTGTCCACTCTGCTTCCACAAATAGGAAATTTGGAGAAAGGGTACAATAGTAAAAATTGCAAAACAATCGTATATGTGCTTTCAGCTTCCCCCAAAACAGAGTATATATGTTTAGCAACCTGCAGCTGAAGAAAAAAAAAAAAAGAAAAAGAAAAAAAAGAAGGAGGAACTATGAAGACTCACAAATAGCTTGAGATAATGCTTATCATTTTATTAAGCTTGTAGCTTATTGCTATCCAAGCACTATGTCATGGTAACAAAACAGATGTTACAATCCTTGTTTAATCATTTAATATTACACATTCATTAATCTAGAGAATAATAATCATAAAAATAAAGTGTTCAAAGTTCAATGACAGTAAACTTTTCTTTCTGACTGAATAAGAAAATAAGAGATTTAAAACTTCCAGTAGTACCACATTCCCTTCAAGGCAGAAGACAAATCCGGAAAAAAAAAAAGTCAATTGCAAGATATTTTTATAGATTTATAATTTTAAAAGATCTCTTAGGGAGCCAAGTGGACAGAAAAATGGTAAGATTTCCAAAGCTACATGATAATTACATTTGATAGCAATATCCTACTTTGGTTGCATACTGGGCGGTGGGCAGCATGAAAAATACAGGCAAGCACTTTTTGGTCTATATATAGTCAGCACTGAAAATGTCTGAGAATAAGATGATTCAAAAAATATGGGACAGAGTAATGACCAATACACCAGCAGCAGTATCTTAGGACATTTTGTATGGAAGGGCGATGTAATTTGTGTAAACTGCTTGCAATGTAAGTTTAACCATAATTTCAATAAAAGATTTCCATGTTACAATTACTCTCTATATATAGGAATTTAGCCAGTTATGTCTGACAGTAAAACCAGAAATTAAGCTTTTTATGCTTTATCTGCTCTATGCACAGAACACTGCCAGAAATTTTGCAAATAGAATTTTTACACAATATTTTGTGAATAGAATTTTCTAATCTGAGTGCTGCTATAACGTATACCCTGATTCTAACCTGCAATTGCAGAGATGAAAAAGAAAAAGAAAAGCCAGCGGCATAACATTTTTCTAAATGCATATTTTGATATTCTGGTAATGAATCAAAATAATTTTAAGCAGATTTGTTTCATGATGTTTAGATCCTTAGACTGCAAATGTGTAAGTAGGTGTGTTTGTGTGTCTACATGCATATGTACATATAAATACGTCTGTGCGTGTGTTTGAGTGTGAATACATTTGTAAAGGAGGAGAACTTCTTCTAATATGACAGGTTTTCTTAATCATCATTTGGAAGAGAAGTGAAGGTGTATGCCAGGATGTTTGAACTGTACTGGATTAATCTGGAAGTCAAATTCTTAGCGGTGTCTATAAGTACAGGAAACCTTGTTTCACACTGTGAGCAAAATAAATAAAAAAAAAAAAGAGAAAAAAATGCTAGCTCTGATCAGCTCTGCCGTATTTTCCAAAAGCCCATGAACCAGAACAGTGGGTTAAAAGGAAGTTGACCTGACACATCCAGGTAGACTGATAAACTGAGTTGAAAGCATTTCATCTTGCAGCCGATGCTAGGTGAAGCATACATGACAAATTGCAATGGCTGCAGGGTAATGGATCACCTGCAAGGGCTCAGCGTTCGCTCGCTAACTTGCTCGCGCTCTCTCCCTTGCTTTCTCCCACACGCGGCAAGTAACTTTCCCTCCACAAGTCTTAGGGCTGCAGGGGAAAATCAGGACTTTGGTAACTCATTCAGCACCCTCTACAAAGCAAGAAGTGCTACGTCTTTTAACGTGTGCCTTTACAGCAGGAGAGGCTGTGCGCTCCGAGTCGCAGCCGGTCTCCCATAAATTCTCACTTTGGGACAGTGCATTGCACGTCTGACTGATGATGCTGTGGGCCATGCCTCTAAAGAAAGCAGTACCTGAAATGTTGTTAGGCCCAAGAAACCATTTCTGCTGCTGCATCATCATCAGCTTTCACTAGTTATCATAGAAGAAGATGCATTCCCCAGAAATGAGGGAGTCCTAAAGAAAACTCTGTTCCTAGAATATCAAATTGCTTGATTATCCTGTGCTACCAGAGCTGTACTCAGCTGGGGTTCCAGCTCAAGGCTGAGCAGCTTATACACTTTAAGCATGTAAACAGATAAGGCAGACAGCAATATAAATAGCACACTCTCTTGTTTCTGACTCACTGTCTCTCAAACTGCCTGCCTGGCAACCCAGCTCCCTTTGGGTGCAAGCTGTTGAGTCTGCCAGAGGAACGTCTGACATGAGCACCAGCCACGGAAAAGAAACACATCATATACATGCTGCTCAGAAATATGGCATAGAGTTTGCTTAGAACCACCTGAACTCATTGTCATACTCGCTTTAAGTTTAGTGCTAACCTGCATCTCTTCTTATACCTAAGAACTTAAGTGGTGCAGTTTGCTGCATTTCCCTATAATGGAAAGCACAGGTTTTCTGCACCTAAACTTATAAAATTTAACTCACAATTTATAGCAACTTAGTTAAACTGGAGTAGCTTAATATGTAGACATGCCACATAAACTTATCTGGCTTGTCCTACACAACCATTTTCATATGGTACTACTTTAGAATAACAGGTGCATGTGAAACCAAGGAAAGCTAAGGTTAAGCTCAGTAACAATAACCACACACAAGTTTCCCCAGGTTTTCTGAGTTAAGAAAATAAAAATATGTAGAAAAAAATAGAGTTTTAAGAGATTCACATGTGTTCCTCTAAACAAGCAATCTTCAACAACATCAGTAACACTTTCTGATTTCTGTTCTTTTAACAACCTGACTCCAGCTTTGCATGAAAGTTGTCCATCGAAACACTTCTCAGACAAAATGAGTTACAAACTAAACATTTTTTTTATCTGCAAAAGTAGTTCCCTAACATATAACCACAAGATCTTTGAGTATCTAACAGAGATGTTCAAACATATTCCAGGAATATTCTCCATTTTTCCTTCTCCTCACTTTCTAGATCTTGATTCTAAATGGTTATTGTGTGAATTATATTCTTTCTCTTATTTCATCTAAACAGTGTCTCAACAAATTTATTTTCTATCTGCAAAATATCACAGACTAAATTTGCTTTATTGTAAATTATAAATGAGGATGTTTGTGGAGCTGGTAAGTTGGAGGCAGTGTTAAGTCATCGTGAAACTAAATGATGATGCAGATACCCTCTGTTGACTTTCCCTACCTTGAAGCTTTTAATTTGACACAACACATGCCTTGCCTCTCACTTCCACCTGTCCAGAAAATTTATCAAAATTAGTGGCCTTACTCTGCTGTAAAAGCAGTTTCAGTGAGACAAAATTATTTCCAGAATTCATAGTGAATAAGTTATGAAGAAATTATTTTTCCAGCTGAAAATGAATGCACAAGTAACAAGTGGAGATTCAGAAGAGAAGAAATACAATTTCAGGTTATCACTCATTGCTACTATCCTCTTTATCATCTCACACAGTCAAGTTGGAAAAGATCTACTTCTCCACTTTCAGTATTTTCACATTATATATTGCAAATTTCCACATTATTTGCATCTGTAAAGAAAGCAACGAGCAAAACCCATCCAAGACAGAGTCAGTTACAAGACACATTTTCGACATTTAGATCTATTTCAGTTTGGACAATATTGGACTTCAACTCAAAGTGATGCTTTAGCCTAGGTGGTCAAATCTGGCATAAGCAGGACGTAAAGTAGGAGAAAATTACATTGATATATGCATAAATAAAATGAGCATAACTGAAATAAATCAAAAGAAATAGCTCAGGTTTTGGTAATCAGAAGATTAACAAGAAAATCAGCAGTTATTGACTGTGGTTTAAGATTAAGTTGATGTTGTTTCACTAGGGCTGGGACTAAAACAACTATTTCACTTTACGTTGGTCCTTAGTAGCATGTAGACAGTTCATATCAACTTCTGAGGAATCTGAAATGACAGCAAGGAAGTGAAATGCTTATCTTGGCTAACTTCTAGCCACTGACGATGTCATCACTAGCATCTATGTGTACCAATCTGACTCATAGTATTGCATTGTGTTCCAAGGTTTTCCATCCTTTGATTTTGAGAAAGAGAATAGCCACCCTTACTTACATTATGCTGTTCTCTGTAATGCGTAAGGTTTTGCTACTCCTGTCAGACCATATGCAGGATCTGAGAACAGAAAAGGAGAAAGCAACAGTCGCTTGTGTTACTCTGTAGAGCAGTACTCCAGACTCTGGGAAGACAGGCAGCATGGCTTTGTTTTACCATAAGAAAGCTGTTGCTGTGAAAAACAGTATGAGGATGCTCTAATCAAGTTCTACGTCAAATTGTTATTGCTTGGTGGAAACACAAGGTTGTAGCTGAAATATTCTGTTGAAATACATGTTTTGTCTGCCTACAGAATTTCTCATGCTGGTCCTTGGTGTTTCCTTCATAATCTGTCTTCTTTACATGTTTTCCTTCGTGTTCTAACTTATTTCTCATCTTACAATGTTGTCTTCTCCACCATTTTTCATTGAATCAGTTTCTCCTGCCTATTAACTGATCAATAGTTTTTCTTAGATTGTGATGAAAGGTAATTGCTATAATTCTGGTTTGTTATGTGATATGGTGGTGGGTTGACCTTGGCTGGCTGCCAAGCAGCCATCAGGCAGCTGTCTTACTCCTGCTCCTCAGGAGGACTGGAGGAGAAAATATGATGGAAAACTTGTTTGTTGAGATAAGGACAGAGAGATCACTCACTAATTACCATCATGGGCAAAACAGGCTCAACTTGGGGAAGCATAATTTCATTCATTGCCAATTAATAACACAGTAGGATAGTGAGAAATAAGAACAAAATTAAAACCACCTTCATTCCATCCCTCCCATCTTCCCAGGCACAGCTTCACTCCTAATTCTTCTGTCTCTCCCTTTCCCTGTCTGAAGCAGTGCAGAGTGAATGCAGAGTGGGGGTTGTGGTCAGTCCATAACACTTCATCTCTACTGCTCCTTTCTCCTCACACTCTTCTCCTGCTCCAGTGTGGGGTCTCTCCCATGAGATACAGTCCTTCACAAGCTTCTCCAATGTGGGTTCTTCCCACAGGCTGTAGTTCTTCAAGAACTGCTCCAGTGTGGATCCTATCCATGGAGTATAGTCCTTCAGGCGCAGACTGCTCCTGCATGAACCCCTCTCCATGGGCTGCAGCTTCTGCCAGGAGCTTGCTCCTGCATGGGCCCTTCATTGGGCTGCAACTTTCTCAAGAGTTTATTGACCTGCTCTGGTGTGGAGTCCTCCACGTGCTGCAGTGTTGATAACTGCTCTGGAGTGATCCTTTCCATAGGTGGCAGGGCTCAACCTACTTTAGCATGGTCTTCTCCAGGGGCTACAGGGGAATCTCTGCTCTTGCACCGGGGGCACCTCCTGCCTCTCCTTCTCTATTGATGTTGTTGTCTGCAGGGCTCTTTCTCTCACATTTTTCTCATTCCTCTTTCTCACAGCTGCTGTGCATGTTTTTTTACCTTTTCTTAAATATATTATCACAGAGGTGCCACCAGGCTTGCTAATTCATTCAGCTTTAGCCAGTGAAGGGTCCACCTTTGAGCCAGCTGGAATGGACTTCATCCAACATGGGGGAAGCTCCTGGAATCTTCTCACAGAAGCCACCCCCACAGCCTCCCAGGTACCAAACCCTTGCCGTGTAAACCCAATAAAGATATGTGTGGCATGCAGCTTTTAAAGGCTGTGGCTTGACAGTTAAGGATGCTTGTTTGCCTTGTCCTGGCTGCTAAACTACAGCTGAGAGGCAATCTGGGGGTGGAGAGAACAAGGGAAAGAGAAAATGGCAACAAGAAAATACAGCTAGGTGTTGTTTCTGGAGTACAAGGTGGGCAAAGCATGCAGTGAAGGGAGACAGAAACAGAAAGCAATGAGGCTTAAGTAGATCAGTATGAACTGGGAGATCTAAGCAGTGCAAGGACACTGATGTACAGAGAACCACCCCAGCAAAGCATGGTGGTTAGGAGGAACAGCTACAGATCCAGGACCAGTGCTAATGTTTGTGCAATCCTGAACAATGCTGAAAAATGTTGACATTTTAGACAAGACTGGAGAGGACATCCTGTCCTTTAAGGCTACAGTAGAAAGAGAGCAGAATAATTCAAAACTTTATCTGACCTTAGCCAAGAGTGCTGAGCTGTTTGGCTTTAGAGTTACCCTTATTCTACGCAACGTTTTAGTACCCTAATGAACCTAGTTTTACATATTGTGAGTCTTTGGTGCTTTTGGTTCCCTCACCTCTAGGAATGTTGTGGGCTCCATTATGAATATAAAGGCAGACTAAGGTCACAAAATCCCATGCTGCAATGCTGCAAAAACAGTCTTCATTCTATGTTAGACTGCTTAGTGCCGAATCTCTCAGGAGGTATTTCACAGCAGGATAAAAACACGGTCTTTAAACTAAGAAACATAAGACCAGATTGTAAATCGAATTTCCCAATTTTTCCTTGCCAAACTATGAGAAATACCAGGCCAAATGATCACTCAGCTTTAGTAGTTGAAATGGAGTGTAATGTAAGTGTTGCCAGGGGATTTTAAACATGACTTTGTTAAAGAGAACATTACCACTGATATACTGATAAAAGGAAACAAAACAGAAATTTTTAAAAATTTCAACCCTTCGATAATTCTTGCTTTTCATGTTGGGTAGAACTATTATATATATAATGCCAATTTTTTACTCAAGAATTTAAAACAGTTCTGAAAGGAAAAGATATTGAGCATTTTTTCGTTATTTTACCTACTGATCATATCCTTTACATATTTCTTGCTCTCTGTTAGGAGTTTCTGCACTTGAGTGTTCCAGCCAAGGCATTTAAGTTCTTTGAAATCTTCATCTGTCACAATAACTTCGAGTTTGTGTGCTCTAGCTGAGCAAGGAGGTGCTCTGAATCATTCAAGTAGACTTAGGTCATGTCAAGACTATATTAACACAACCCATGGAGCATTCCAGAGAGCTTCAGTACAGCATACTAGTGGATATCCTGAGCACCAGAAGTCCAGACACATTCCTGAATATAAAACTCTTCTGGAATAACATAAGCTCTGGATGTGATCTCAGGAAAATATCTAGATAAATAGGATTTATATGAGTAGGAGTTGAAGAGCAAAGCTCATCAGCTTTGGTAAGAAAAAGGCAGAAGAGGTAAAAGACAAATTATTGCAAATAAAAGAGAAAAATCTGTTGCTGTTACACACACAAACTATTTTTAGTAGCTAAATCATCATATTTGTCGTTTTGCAAAGAAGGAAAAAAGAAAGCATAAATGCTAACAACCTCAGGAATTGATCTCAGCATGACAAGGATTTCTACAAATGAAAATAATGTCATTACCCATTAAAAATATGCTTGCAGTTACAATATATATGCTGAAATTAAATGCAGATAGAACACAGGGACAGAACTCAAAATTCACTTAATGATAAGCCTTAGCTTACTGTGTTAAATGAGCTGGCCAAATATAGTACTTTTTTGTTCAGTGAAATAGCAAAAGATAGTGACCCTATGAGAACTCAAAGGAATTTTCCTATTTTGCAACAGTACAGGTAGCCTTTTTTCCTAAATGGATGAGTCGGTCTCAAGACACTGAATAGTTTTCCAGAAAAAATCATCATTTTGTAAGGAAGGCAATGCAATGAAATAAAACATCTCCTTCTTGTCTTCACTAAGAATTCTGTGCCAATGTTTGCAACAGAAATGTAATTGTACCAATGTCAACCACATCAGAAAACAAAGTAGTAGTTAATTTTGTGGAACTGCTGGTCATTTTCAGCACCTTTGGCAACTAGAACTGCTAAGAGTTTGACACATTTTTAATATGAATAGAAAGAAGAAAGACTAAAATTATTCTTAAATAGAAAAGGAGCAGAGAAGCTGAAAAGTCAGATCTCAGAGCCTAAATTTTTTCACATTAAAGGTATCAGTAAAAATTCCTTTGTCTTTAACTGTCACCAAGTGAGGCTTACATTTTCTGGCCAATGAAAGGATTTGTTCATACAAGAAAGTGCTAAAGAAGTGGCAAAAGTACTAATTTCTCATTTCTCATTGAAGTACTACTGGGAAGAAGTTTCAAGGACTAAGGGTGAAATGAACAGCCTTTATTTGAGAAAGTTCTCCCAGTTGACTAGAGCCCCTCTTACTGCATTTTTAAAGTGAATAATTTAGAGAGAATCTAAAGGGAAAACGTGATTTATTACACATAATTTCTAGAAAGAAATGCTAAAACAGAGGCAAGAAATGTGCAGGCAGGTTGCAGCGGGTATGGTGAAAGCAAGAGCAATCAGCACATTTCTATCAGAGAGTTATCTGAAATCAGGATTAACACTCTACGTATCGCAGTCACACCACATGCACATGACATTTAATATGTACTGTTGGCAGTTAGATAACCTCACAAGTGGTGATTGAAAAGCCCATCTATGTTTAGGCTTTCTCTCACAGTATGCATTCACATTGAGATTCCTGCAATACATGGTTACTCAGTCTCTTAACTTTCTCAGAGAAAAACTGGATAGCCAGTGTTTCAAAACATGACTATTCTGTCAGATGCACATGATATACTTTAATTTCCCCCAAAAAATGAAGACTAAAAACCAACAATAATGTCTTCAGAACCAGTAGGCAACTGATTCAATACTCCTAAAGTCCAACTAAACGCACGTTTCTCATTAATGGAAGAAATCTATGGAAACCCATAAAAATGGCGTTGAAGACCTAGCTCTTCTCACATATCCAACATATGCTTCCTGTACAAAGGTCAGGTGACTAAAGATGGAAATTCTCATTTGTGTTATAGTGTTTTCCATGGGCTCCATCCTAGAAAATGGCATCTTATTCAGGCTGATATTATTCTTTTCTTAAACATAGGAAAAGCATATGCTGTAGGAGCTCTACAGTCCAGTCACTGTTTAAAAAAACTGAAGTGTTTTCAAAAGCGTGATGAGCAGACACCAGCAGCTCAGCAACATTCCTCCTAAAATTTTAAAATTTTTTCTTTTTCCTGTAGCAATAGAGAGTGACTTATCCAGAAATGTTGATTATAAGCATCTTTGATTCTGGCAAAAAAAAAAAACCTAGAAAGACAAATCTGCAGGACATAATTATTCTTGTTTCACAGCCTAACATAATGAGAGTTGTTTTACATTGTTTTGTGTGGTTTTGTGAGCATTTTAATTTTTTTTTTTATTTTGTTTTATTCATGGCCTTCGATTTTTTTCAAATGCATCTTTCATTTTGTCTGGACATAAAGGAGGAAATAGCAAAATACTAGGAGAAACACCTCATGTTATCACTAGGCCAAAAATGCTGGGAAGTGCCTTAACAGGACTATACAAAAAAAGTAGACTGGATACCAAACAGTACCTAATCTTGTGCCATAGCTAAAAACATTTTTTCATTGAATTCTAAAAAAAAAAAAAAAAAATTACCACAATGAAAATATTGCTGTAGTTATAGACAGGTAAAATTCCAGTGCGTGTACTGTCAGTCTAACCACAAGGAACTAAAAAAAAATGACCAAACCAGAAGTGTTTGAAACTGGTCTCTATACCATAGGTAACTTAATTAACATTTTCTGTTGTTGTTTTAGATTGATTAAAACTTTGAGTTCTGTCTTAATTTCAACATAAGATTGCTACCAATTTCCCAATAATGAACTTAAAATACATAGAGAAATGTATATTATCAGCTTTTATTTATCAGGGAACGCTTTAGTTTTATTTACTGGTTAAACCATGTTGTTAACTGTTTTAGTAAAACCTCAATCTAAAGTTAGAATTTTCTTCTGATTGTATTTCTCCTTATTTTGCTACTCTTATTTATTATTTGTTCTTATACTAGGTTTAGATGCAAGTGTCAGCTAGCTGATTGAGTCCCAGTGAAGTATATCATGATTTTATGATTCAAAGTATCTAAGTAATTTCTTAGATTTTTCCCTCCACTGGGATTCCACTACACTTGTGAACAACCTTGCTGCTGTAGAATGATGACAAACATTCTTGATGTCATTTGTCTAAAGCACCACTTCAGATTATAAATAGTAATATACCTTACTATACTGATTATACAATGATTTCTTACTGTGAACAAAGCACTACATTTTCAAGATTCACAGAACTATAGATGCAATTTCCCTTCACTGGCCCAGAAAGACCCCCTGGTTGCCTGAATGGGTCTTTTCTGTTACCATATGTGAAGTAAATTACCAATCCCACCCAGGCAAATGGATAGTGAAGTCAGGGCGTCCATATGAAACGGTATGGATATGCAATAGTAAAGGAGCTAAGTATGCCATACGTCAGGTTCTTCCACCTCAATTAAATGCTGTCAACCAAATAATAAATTTCAATAGCAGATGTCCTTGTTTTAGCTGGGACAGAGTTAGCTCTTCTTTTTAGCAGCTAGAAGAGCTCCGTGTTTTGGTTCTACTCAGAGACTTGCTCTGAGAAGAACGCTGACAGCACACTGATGTTTGCAGTTGGCACTGAGGTCTCAAGGACTTTTCCGCTTGCCGTGTTCTTGCCAGTGTGCAGGAGCACAACAAGATAAGGGGAGAGCATAGCCGGGACAAGGAGTCCACGACTCTTCTTACGATTTGTACTTGGATTTAGGATTGAGGCCAAACTGGCCAATTAGTATTCCATATCATGCAGCGTCATACCCAGTATAAAAGTGAGGGACAGCTGGAAAGAAGGGCTTTTGCCCTTCCAGGACTCTCACTTTTGGACCCTCAGAGAGCTTTCTCTCTCTCCCGCTCTCTATTTCGAGCCTCCTGTTTATCCGGGATTGTGGTATCAGGATTTATCTGTTTCGGGATTGCAGGTCAAGGGGTGGTGAGCAATTACACCGTACATCACTCGTTTGTATATATTTATCCTTGTGCATATCCGTACATATATATATTGGTAGCGGTAGTAGTAATCTGTTCTTATCTCGACCCACGGGTCTCCTTTCTTTTTCTTCTTTGATTCTCTCCCTCATCCCTGTGTAGGGTTTGGCTGCCAGAGAGGCCTAACCCACGACAGCAGAATACCTATTTTTTTTCCGTATACAATGAGTTCCAAATGATTTCTAAGATTGTGGAGGAAACAAAAAAAAAGTAAAAATTAAAAAAGAGAGAGTATTTTTTTTTACTGGAAAAACAGGAAAAAATAGTGATAGAGGAGTAATAGGGTGGATTTAAAATTATTACTTGTAATATTAATCAGCACAACTTAATTACTACTGTTAAAAAAATTGTCTACGGGGATGATAGAAAATGAAATTATGAAAAGAGCTTATCTCTGAACCCTAATGCTGTCAAAATACCTTCTTTCAGTGCATATGTAATGTGTGTTTTCTGGTGGAATTGTTTAGAAGGCATACATGTGACAAGAAAAAGAAGTTTGGATGAAATGTACATACATGTATATGAACACGAGATAATAGAAACGTTTTTCGAATGTTAAAAATCTGAAAGTTAATACTGCAATTATGTTCAATCCAATGGAACTTTATGTGCCTATTTATGCACAAGTTTATTTGGAGATACTAAGTCTTTCTCTGAAAAGTAATATAACATGTTTTCATTGTCCTTATTTACCCTGTTAAGTGGGAACTTGCATATGTATATGGTAAGCTGCAGCATATATAAGTAATTTTTTTTCAAATTAGATTGTAATCATTCAGCAAGTTTAAATTACTGTGTGAATTTTGGTAGCCATAGAAGAAAGACAGTCTTAAAAAAAGATCTGAACTTAAAAAATTTAAACAGTCTGTTTATTTTCTTCCTTATTAGCTATGTGCTAGAAATAAATGGCTGCAGCATGGGCCTGGAAAATAACTGTTTGTTTAAAAATAATGAAAAATATATCTTTCAGTTTTATTTTCACACTCTCAGTAATTTGATGTTAAACATTTTGAAATGCTAAAACAAATGTCCATTTGCAGACTTTCTGATCTAAAATATATTACTTTCTATACTTTTTGGGGGCAAAGTATGGAAAGTGATAAGTATAGAGTAATAACACAAGAGCAAAGAGGAAAAAAAAAAGCAAGCTATAAACAACAGACGTAGAGGGAAATGAGAGCAAAAACTGTTGGACATTCTTGAGAACTTTCCAAAAACATGGTGCAAGTTATATTGTGTGGGTTTTTTCAAAATTCTGCTATAATTGCAGTCACCTTTCTTATTTCCTGCTCACTTATAGAGACTTTATAAGCTGGATTATTGCTATTTCAGTTTGTGCTTGTTTTTTAAATGCATTTTCAGATCTACAGAGCAGACATCTGAAGTATGGAAAGAATACATATTTTCTGTATGATATGTTAGAAATATCCACATACAGTGGCCATCTTGGGACTCCTAAAGTTAGTTGAAATTTTATTTCATTTTAGATGACAGAAACACTCATTCTTGTGTATAACATTAAAAAAAAAAAAAAAAAAAGACAAATTAAGACACTGCAAGGTTATTGGACCATTCAGTAATATACAGGGAGGTGCAATGAAGTCCTTTATGCCTTCTGCGTAAACATGCACTCCAAAGTCATTAACAATGTGAGTGATAGGCTGAAGCTTGCCACAGTCGCTGTGCAGCCAGCATCTTCATTTACAAAGAGAATTTGCCTCCCATGAGTTATTTCAGTGTGGTTGAGTGCATCCGGATGTAAACTGAGTACATTTTAATTAATGCATCTACATGATAGCAAGCAAATCTCCAAAGATGTGAATCAGAGATCCAAATAGAATAGGTGTCTGATTTCTGATAGTGTTGAAATAATCAGTGTGCAAAAGATCAGCAGAAGTAAAAGGAAGTTACAAGGAGTAACAAGGAAGTTACATCCTTGACCTTCATTTAAGTAGCTGAACTTGGTATGCCCATGTAAGCATCTCTGGCTGGGTTACCAGCTGGCATAAATCAAAGTGACTCAATTGATTTCAAAGGTGATACATCTATTTACATTATCTGATGGTCTCATTCCCACAATCTAAAACTGCAGGGTGAGTAAATCTGACACAAAATATAGTATCAGAAATCAGAGGCTTAACATGATGTTATAGTCCCTTTAAACTCAGTGGCCAAACTTCCGCTGAAATTAGTAAGCATAAGATTTCAATGTCAATCTTTAATTGGACCGTTATCATGAAGACTGCCAAAGCCAAGCTTACAGACTTTCTATAGTGTTACAATCTAGACTTTCAAATGTATCGTTAGATCTGCTTATACACGGTAACAGACACCCACATAAAAGTTTCAGATGCCCAAATAGAGGTGTACTGAGCAATAAAAAAAAAACAAAAAACAAAAAAAAACCAAAAAAACAAAACACAAAACCTTGGGAAAAAAAAGACTTTGTTTCACTGACAAAACAAAAATCAATATTTTCTCTTCCGCTTTTTTCCTGTTCTCTGTAAATCTGGGTTTGCAGATGAGTTTATCTTCCCACTAGTTGCTTTTCTTGTTCTTTCTTTCAGTCTCTGAATCAGAGTGGTTTAGATTAATGTCAAAATGGTTTGAAATGTTTCCTATAACAAAATAAAACTACGCACTCTGAAAACTGGATTTTAAGAAAGTAATTTAATTAATTCAATATGAACTGGACTCATATTCGTCCATCTTAATCTCATTGCCCATTAAGTTAGGTTGAAGTGTCATGAAATGGGTCTGCCATATTGACAAATCAGCATTGCACCATTTTAACTGAAGTCCATTTTAAAATGACTAGAACTGATGCAACTCTGAAAAGTTTGAATTGGTCAATCCCAAGGAGTTGCGTAAAGGCCCCTATGTCAGTGTAAAATCACCATAAGTGAGATGTATCTGTTAACTTTAGACAACTACTGCGTAGGCTCTCACGTCTCAGCTAGTTATATAGACTCCCATAGTAGTCAGTAAAGAGAGAGGCACTTTGAGGCCATAACTCATTTGGAATATTTTAGATGCCTGCCACAGGAGAGGAACTGTGCCCTAGAAGGCTTTCTTACCTGTCAACACTTAGAAAGACAATCCATCTAAATAGCTCAAATATAGATGCATGCTTAGTAGGTATCTAAATTTGAGCAGATGAAGATTACGCCCTGAGTATGAAATAGGGTATGATTTTGCTGTTTTTATTATTTTGAGCTGTGCTTTACAGTATTTATTGTAGACATTCCTTTCTAGGTAATACTTAGTTTGACTGAGATTAACAAACTTGGACTTTATGAGGCCAGGTGGATATGTCCAATGTTATCTCAAGATAGACTCAGTTTAGCTGTTCCCAAGTAATTTAGAGGACAGGGAATATGCATTTATATAAATGCAGATGGATAAAAATACTGTTTTCTTTGCTTTCTGAGACACTTATTTAAATTGAACTTTCTCCTTTACATGTATATATAAATACTTGTATAAGCATTTTATGGTAGTGTCTACATAATTGTAATTGGCAAAGACTTTAAAACGTATTGTAGGGAAAGAACAGAAGTGCAAAGTAACTTAGAGGAATTACTAAATTATATCCCAGTCTTATATCTTACCCCTGCAAAACGAAATAGTTAAAACTGTCTCTAATACACAGTTAACTGAAAAAAAAAAAAAAAAAATTATGTGTAACCTTTATTGTCCTTTCTCTTTTGTGATTCACATCACAAAACTGCTGCTATCAGGCTTCTGAGTGAAAGAAAATCTTCAAAGTTATCCCTACAACTTTTAACCATTATTGTAAAGACAATAAAAGCAATTCAGAACCTGGAAATGCTGTGCTTTATCCCGCAGTACCTTAGCAGCTCAATTAAGACTACATCAGATCCGCTACTTGCCTACTACTCTACTCAGATTTATGATCATCTAAATGGTCAGATCTTAATCAAACAGTAAGGGTAGAAATGAAACAGTCTTTTATTATTTTTTTTTTTTTTACCTTTTCTTATGTATCACGGCTTTTGTTATCTGATTCAAATACCATTTGGAAAATTTTCATTTGTTCCTGAAAAGCCCATAAGTGAGATCAAGAAAGAACTCAGTCACTTGTCAATATGAATACGGAACGAGAAGACAACACCATGGTACTAGATTCACTGTGACCTTGGATAATTATGGAACAGGAAGATAAAAGCATTGACCTATGCTAATTTGAGGAGGTAGTCTTTTCCTGGTTTTGAGGCTAAAACTTCCTCTCATATTTAAAATCAGATCATATGTTCTGTGTCAAATTCCACATCATATAGACAAGCTTATTTGTTGTATGTTGGAGAACAGTAAAAGTAGAGAATCTCTCTTGAATATTTAGGTAGTCTTGAATAGGAATGTCACCATAAATGCATCGGAAATAGTGCTAGGCAGTTGGAATTTGATCCAAATTGTGTAATTAAGCCTGAAGCTCCAACTGATTTGAGGTCTCTTTTACTACATACTCTTCAGCTCAGCAAAATACAAATAATTCAGCTTTATTTTCATCTTTAAATGAAGACTTTGCAAATGTGCAAGGCCAATATTAATGCCATTCATATTTCTACAAATGCGATTATCAATACATTTGCATGATGTGAACATCTAATCAGACATTTTATCTGTTCTTGACTTTTCAAATGCTTTGCTTTCAATTTTCAATGTCAACAATGGTTAAGCGATGGTGTAGGTCCTCTGGAACTGCCAGGTAATAAAGTATAAGCTATTTTTATTTCTTATTTTTTTTTAATTTCTTCAGATCATGTGCAATACATAAAAGTGTACCAACAATCACTCCTTGGTAAAGAATGACACAAATTATGGAAGATTTTCTGTAGAAAATAAGAACAAAATCAGCAAATGACTCGCTGGATTACTTTACCTGCCTCATTCCAGACAGATACGTGTACAATACTCTACTATTCACACTAGAAGAAAAGGCAAGAAGCATTCTCTTTGTAAATATTACATTGAGAAGACAGATTTAGTTTTAATTTTGAATGACAAGTCAAGAATGTTATTTAATGCAAATCCTTTCCAAAAGAGAACATACAACAAGACACCATTTATTATTCATCATTCACTTTCTGTGCTTCATTTTATATATCTGCTATAGGGATTTTATGCCATTGTTTGGTCTAAAAAGATGAGAAATATGAATGTACTTTCAGGGATGCACCCAATCTGTATTAAAGCAATGCTATTCATTTGCTTATTGTGGTTTATATTTCTAAAGTCACCCTCATTCCATAACCATAAGAACCTTCCATTTTACTACACTGGAATGTTTAGAATATTTTCCACAGAATTTATAAAAACACAGAGTGAAATCAGTAATTTAACACCAGCAAGCTACTGAAAGAGAAAAAAATGGTTTTCCTTGTTTTCTGGGGATTTTTTATTTTGATTTGTGTTCAATGCTCATGCAGTTGCTAGCATAATGTGGTCCTGATTTAGGAACAGTGCTCTAGAATTTTGCAATAATACAAATAAATTGTCATTACATCATCATTTGATAGAGAGAAAATTATTTTTACTTCTCAGAAAAGAAGTAAAACTTGCTACCTACTAGTAAAAGAGAAAGAAGAATCTTATTCTTAGCACTGCTTTGTGCCCTCAGAATATCCGTTTCAAGTATCAAGGCTTGCCAGGCATATAAGATCACAGCAAGGGCTTGCACAGGACAAATTCTACTTAAAAAAAAAAAAAAAAAAAAAAGCCATCTAGAGGTAATTCTAATTATAACATTTTGTACTGGAAATGCCAATTTTACTACAATTCCCAGAATTCTTTGGGGGCTGGAATGTGTCTGTGTTTGTTCAATCACTCTTTAGTTATACGGGTAATCTGAAAAAGTGAATCAGTGTTTCATATGATCCCTTGAAACACTTTTGCATCAATAGGATAACAGAAAATGTAGTTCTGAAATAGACCGAATTTATGGGCACCCAATTTTATTTTTCTTAGACAAATATTTGAATATTAATTTTAATATATATGTAGTCTAAGTGGCTGCAGCAATTTGATAAATAATTTTTTACTTTCCTATGCAAGTCTTTTTTTTCATTCAGTTATTATTAGATCAAAATTTAGAAGAGACTACAAAACTGAGTTCTGTAGGATAATATTGCTTCTATGAAAAACAACTGAAGAGACAAGTAAAAAATTTTAGTCCATGGAAGACAGAAATGTGAATCACCAAAAAAGGAATCTCCTTTTTCCATCAAAATCCATTCATTAATAAAATACATTGTTGAATATTGGGGTTTTTTTTAATTATTGTTTATCATCCTTTCTGTCGAGAGATGATGATGTATTCTTCACTGAGGAATTTTGTCAACACTAACCAAAATTCTAGTTTATCTAAAAATCCCTCATAAGTTTTTCTGGAACTAATTTAATATTATATTCTTATTTAAAACAGCAGAAAAATGAAAGCAGTAAAACTTTGCTTTTCGTCTGTTCAGAACCTACTCAAATCAAGTGCTTTTCTGTCTGAAGCCAAAGGTAACTAGTAGCCTCAGCTGGATTTTTTTTTCATAATTTTGTATTCCATTCTTTTCATCCAATATGAGTAAATATGACAAGATCTTGTATGAACAATTGATTCCTCCCATTTAGACAGTATCCATAACTAGTAGAAAACATTAAAGATTTACTCAGAGTTGACAAGACCAACAGACCATTTTGAAAATGTAACTGGAAGATCATTAAAACAAATGTCTACAGGCAAGCAAAGATGATGGGCCAAATATTTCACAATGATGTATAATGTGATAAAAGCACATCCTTACTTTTCTGGAAAAATTTTGGGCTCCAGCTTCTCGGAGTATTTTGAACCGTTGCACTTGCTCTTTATCACACCTGTTCTACTATGGGGCAAATTGTCCTTAAAAAAAGACTCACCTAAGCACCAAAGAGATCTTCGGTCCTGAATCCAGATCACCTTTCCATAATATAAAACATAAAGTTTTACTCCATACAGTTATAATTTAATGTTCCAATTAATTATTTAACTAGGCTGGAAAGAAAAAATTGGAAGTAAAGAAGGTATTTAGCAAAATCAATGTTTGTACGCTACACAAAATTTCAAGACTCGCCAGAATTTTGTGATAGCAATTGGCCTAGTTAAAAGGTTATTGATATTCTAAAAGTTATTTTTATAGATTATTTATGTGTATTTTCAGCTTTTAAAATTAACCATATTTTCTTTGTTTTGTAGGATTGGTCAGCTTTGCTTTACCATTTTTTCCACATACTGATTTATGTTTTCCATTTAATTTTTGTGTATTTATACTACACTACACCAAAATTTCATTTTTTATACAAATTTTGCTTAAATCATTGTACATCTTTGCCTGTTGGATTGAAACTCCTGCATAGACATGACAAGATCTTGTACTATCATTCAACAAGGCAAATGTGTTTTTTAAAGAAATCTTTCTTTAACAGGTCTTGGTCACTGTTTTCTTTTAACTGGACAGAATATTACTAACTGAGAGAGATCTCTTTTTACTTAAAAAACACTCAAAATTTAAAATTTTGGTTTAATGACTAAATTGCTGAAGGAATGATACAAAAATTGTGATCACAAACACATCTCCACCAGAATTCACTCTACTTCATCACAGTATGTGTTGAGCAAAGCCATGTACGTCTATAATGACAAGTCCAATGCCAGAATGTATTTGGATGTGGTACAAAATGGCTTATGCTGTGAAGTTGCTTGTGCTGCACAGGAAGGACAGTCTAACAGTGATCGATGGTTGACCTCCGTGCTGGACCACTTTATACGTTTATGACCTAGGCATTTTGAAGACCAGTGCTTCATTGCTGAAATCCTGGCCTTTCAATTGCCACATGGGGAAGCAGGGGAGCTTTATTTTGCCTTATTAACCAGGTATATTGATCAGGCTGCAGTAACAACGATATTTACACTGTATTAATTCATCCAATATAAAATCACAATATAAAATCAGTACTTAAACCACATGCTTTATTAATTAGCTTCTACTTTACTTTATTGTTTAATCAGTGACAAAGGCTTTAGCCCACCAAGATAGAGTCCTGGCTCTGAGGGGAATGTAATGTTTTCAGAAAGCATAGTGAAAAATCTGCCTGCAGCTTCTCCTTCTTTCTCTATTTTCTTGTCCTTCCTTTGTATTCCTGTAAAATGTTAATGTGATAATTTCACCAGCACCATTTCCTAATCGGTAAAGAGTATCCTGAGACAGAGCTGTAGAGTTTGTCTGGTCTAAACAGTTTGCATAGCCTGAACTCCACAGTCACACTGGGACTTCGCAATGTTGGATTTGTTGGTTTATTTTGGCTCTGAGTTGATCATCACTGAATTCTGCCTTCTTATATTTTACAGTGGTGGGTTTTTGACTAGGACTCACTGTGACCCCACTGGAATTTTATATCTTTGCAGTCAAAGAAAAAACTCTGGCTTAAATAGGTGAGCTGTGACTGGTAGAGGGATGCAGATAGAGTTTTAGATCCCTCGGGTCCTACAAATAGCTTTTTTTTTTAATCCTCTTTCCTGAGTAAGAGACCATGTCATGCTGCCTATTTTGTTTCAGGAATAGATGGGACACTCTGGCCCTTCTGTATGAATGGGGAATATGAGAAGAGGAAAAAGTGGCTGGATTAGATTCGGGCTGAGTAAATGTTGATCTTTCCTCACTTGCTTTTGACAAGTCTTCACCTCACTGAAACATTTTTATTAAATTTTAATCAAAAGCACAGAAAAGATTGTTGATTGTAGAAATGTCTAACCCTGCTCTAAGCTTCTCTGCAAGGCCAGTTTATAGATGTTAATAGTGCCACACTGGCATTGAGTTTAGTGTTGGTTTGTAGCCTATGTGTCCTACAAATTGTCACAGAATCCAAAAGGATCAAAAAATGCTGTGGCTACCTAAGTGCGACAGAGTGAAGAACCCAAGTCTTTATGAGCAGCTAAAGATGAAGTTGTGTTCAGAAGGTTCCTGCTGCCAGTCTTCTGTGAGATCACAATTTGGTTACAGGAGAAGTGGGGAACTTGTGCTGAGATCCCCTATTTAAGAGTCTGTCAAGTACGTATTTGGGGACGTGTAAGCTTATATCTCATCCATGAGATCTTTGATCACAGATAGATAGCCTGCCTCTTTTTTGGAAGTCATACACGATCAAAGAGATCCTTTATTTAGAGATTCAAATGCTGCTGTCAAGCCCATAAAATACATACAAATGACAATTTTTTACAGACCTGCATTGTACTTCAAAAGAGCGCTTTTTATTTGAAAGGTCATAACCATTTTGATATCAGATACTGTTATTTGTGAGCGGAAGGTTCAGCAATCTTTTCTTCTTCTGACTTAAACATCATATGAATATGTGTATTAAAGAGAAGCTGAATCTCAGAATGAGGAAATGAATTTTTTAACAGATGTTAAAAGGCTAATAAGTTCACAACTCTTAGCACCCAGTGAGAATACCAGATTTTTACACTACAATAAAAATTTACCAGATTTCTGAAAGTATATGATCTCTTGAAAAGAAAAATCATAAGAAACTTGGATCAGATGTCTATTATTTGAAAAACTTTACAGTCCACTGAAGAGTGCTTTTGGCAGGGAAGTAGGAAATGAGTTGGAAAGCATTAATAAACTTTCAGGGTACTTGAAAACACCAGCTTACAGTACTTGATCTTTAAGTGAACTCTAGATTACTTCCATTTTTTGAAACCGTAAGTAGCACTCAGAAAGAAAGACAGTTTATCTAAATCAAAAAAAAAAAAGGAGGGGAAAGAAAGTTTAGCTTGGACAAAAGCTAGAAAAGACAGAAAAAGTAGTACTTGGAAATTTTTTTTTTTTTCCATTGAGCTTAATTAATACTTTAAGTGTTCCACAGAAAGAAACAAAAAATTTCAGTAGGATTCCATTTTAATTTCACTTATATGTTACTGAAGTCCATTTTACAATGAATTCATAGTAAAATGTCATTAGTCTGGCTCAGCAGCACAAGAAAGATAAGTCAACTTTGATAAAAAGAGCGTACATAAACTCTGGGGATCAAAGAATTGATTCCAGAACAGCAGTTTGTTCCTCTGACTTGACAGGCACTGATTTGTTTAGGTATTAAGCCAGATCTACTTTGCTCCTCCATAAAAATGTTAAGTGGTTCAAATTCAGTACAAGGCTATGTAGAGTCAGGAAACCCCAATGAAAATACTAGCCTCTGAAAAGCACTGTTTCATAAATAGGTAACAAATTTCAGAGATCAGCCAGAGGAGAATTTTAAAAATTGGACATTTCCAGAGTTCTTGCTTTTTTTGCAAAAGGTCTGGAAGCTGTTTATGTATATACAATTTATTTGTTAAGTAAACAGACAAGCAAACAAAAAAGCCCAAACAAACTCCCAAAAGTCTCTCTCATTTTATTGAACATAAATTTTTGAAGACTCAACAGGTTTTCCTAAAAGCTTTTTCTGAGGATTGGAAAGCATGTTTTATTGTGAACTCAGATGCCTTAATTGATAGGTGCCTATGAGCATAGTGAAGCCTTGATAATGCTGTGTTTTATCCAGAATGTTAACTAGATGTTGTGCTAGATGAGTATTAACAAGAAATAAAAGCAAAACAAAGAGTATGTCTATAAATCCCCTACCTTTCAACTTTCCTTCCTATGATCTTTTTATCAGTTCTTCAGATACATTAGAATTTTATAGGATTGAAAAGACTTATGTTCATTATTAAAAACAAAACAAAAATCATCTTCTGGAGAAAAATGTTTCTGTCTCACTATGTATGTCAATAATAAACAAGAATGAGATTAGTATAGCAGCTTTCTTTCCTTTTGCTAATTGTCCTTAACATAATGCAAATAAGACCATTCTCTGTGACTATATAAAAGCAGCAAACAAAGCAGATTTGAACAGATAAACTCCGCAGCAGAAGTACTTAGGTATGAATCCTTAAAAGGCTAAAATAAACCACTTCTGTGTGTATACTGATGCAACAGATATCAGCTTGACTTGATAATTAGATGCATACAACTACATTCTGCATAGAGCGGAAGTTAGTTTAGGTGAACTCAGAAACAACATTTCTGAAGGACTTGAAAAAGCTTTCAGAAAATACTGTATCAGAGCTACTCTCTTTTAAAAGAAATGGGAATCCATTCTGCTAGACGGAATGATATACTGAATGAGTAATTTGCAATATTTGCAATGTCCGAAGGGAAAGAAAAACTGATTTTAAAAGACTCTAGGAGATGGAAAATGAAGAGATGGAGGCGGTCATCATTCAATAACCACTTAGAGCCTATTGCTTCTTAGCCTGTGAGGCTAAGGGAAGTCACAGAAAATACTGAACTTTTTTTTCTACTACTCTTCAAATTCGTCCTGATAAGAAGCTTACAGTCACCAGGGAGATATTTTGGTTAACGTGTTAACATGGGTCAGGGCAATCCCAAGCACAAATACAGGCTGTGCAGAGAATGGATTGAGAGCAGCCCTGAGGAAAAGGACTTGGGGGTTTTGGTGGACGAGAAGCTCAACAAAGGCTGGCAACATGCACTTGGAGCCCAGAAAGCCAACCATATCCTGGGCTACATAAAAGAAATGTGGTTAGCATGTCAAGAGAAGTGATTCTGCCCCTCTACTCTGCTCTCATGAGACCCCACCTGGACTACAGCATTCAGCTCTTGGACCCCAAAATAAAGATATGGACATGTTGGAGTGGGTCCAGAGGAGGGCCATAAAGATGGTCCGAGGGCTGGAGCACCTCTCCTATGAAGACAGACTGAGAGAGCTGGGATTGTTCAGCCTGGAGAAGAGAAGACGTCTGGAAAACTTTATAGCAGCCTTCCAGTACTTAAAGGGGACCTACAAGAAAGCTGGAGAGGGACTTTTGACAATGGCATGTAGTGACAGGACAAAGGGTAATGGCTTTAAAATGAGAGGGTAGATTTCAATTAGATCTAAAGAAATTCTTCATTCTGAGGGTGGTGAGGCACTGAAATAAGTTGCCCAGAGAAGTTGTGGCTGCCTCATCCCTGGAAATGTCCAAGGCCAGGTTGGATGAGGCTTTGAGTGACCCGATCTAGTGCAAGGTGTCCCTGCCCATAGCAGTGGGTTTGGAACTAGGTGATCTTTACGGTCTCTTCCAAGCCAAACCATTCTTTGATTCTGTTTCTTTTACCTCACAAGGTGCCCACTAAGGTTTTAAAATTTTGATTTTAAACTGATATCAGGAAAAGAGGGAGAGTTTTAACTGAAAACCAAGATTGTTAAAATGTTCTATTTCCAAAAACACAGTTGTGGAGTGCAGAGTACTCAGTTTGGGATTTGTCCTCTGTGATCTTTTGTACTGTTATGGCAAACTGCTATCACAAAATTCTCAAGAGCTAGCAGTGGTGTGGGATTATAAACCTGATCATGACTGCCTTATTTTCAACAGATCATGGTTCTGCATGTTTACTACTACTGAAGTCAATGGAGGAGCAGACTCTTAATGAAGAAGTTAACAGTCACACACATCATTAGAAAAAATGGTGCAAAAATCTTTGGGACAGACAGGCACGCAGACAGACAATAAGGAGGGAGACAGAGACTGATTTGAGAGCCACTGTTATTGGAAAAAATACCAGTGATTTAATTTGGATAATAATTTTACCTAACATCTCTGTTTACCATTTTAATAGCATTAGTGTACTTTTTTCTATGCCACTTTGTGAAAACCTGGCTTTCCAAGACCATGCATTCCTCAGGCATCACTTAGCAGCAGGCCAAAAACGTATGAATTTTTTAAAAAAAAGCCTCCATTTTTTCTTCAGAATGATAACTGAGCCCAGAGGTGACCCTTATAGACAATTGCTGTTATTCAAGTCTAAAAAGCCAGCAAATTCACATGTAACTATATCTTCCACCTTCAACAGTAGGGCAGACTGTCAGCTCCCTCATCTGTCAGCACTTGTTCAGGCTAGTAAATGAAGACTGGTGCATGCTAGCAATATCTATTTGCTACAGGATATGCGCTTAAGAAAGTCACGAAAAGGAGTTTCAAGAAAGGGCCAAAACTAATCAGTCATTTTCTCCTGTCAGTGATAAGAAAAACAACATAAAAGAGAGAGGTGCTTGTCCCAAAGGTGATATCAGTAGCAAACGGTCACCAAATAAAAATAGTTGAAGTCCTAATGACTGTACTAATTCAACACAAATAAGCCAGGTTCTAGTTAGCTTAGCATTTCTTCTTGCCAAGCCTCAGGCAGGAAAAGCACAAGTCGTACTCTTCAGAGGACAAATTACATGCACCTTGCTTTGGGTGAAAAAAGAACTGCCCAAATGGTGGGACACTCAATGCTATCATGTCCTCGAAGCTGGAGTCCTTGAAAAGCGTGCTGGATCTCATTAAATAAGCAGAAACCTTCCTGCCTTTTTCTTCTCCGTGTTGTGAAAGATTCAGTCACAGCTACAGTCCTCCCCATGCTCAGCATATATTTAATTTTTCACTGATTTACCTTGAGGCAATGGAGAGCTGTGCCATCACCCATGGAGACTGGAGAAAGACTGCGAGGTAGAAAGGTTGCAGTGCAGAGGAGCTCTACTCAATACACAGTCTTTTCCAGCAGTGAAACTGGCTGCTCATCGAAAGCGCGCCTTTCTGTTTCCCAGCACCGTATTGTTGAATCCCTCCATTGGGAATTAAAAGGTAACAGTAAAAACCTACTACTCTGACCTGATATGATTTTATAACAGACTTTCGTGATTCAAAAAGACCACAGAAGGTCCAAGACAGTGGAAAATTAGGTTAAAAGTCCTCAGATCAGGAGGGAATTTGAAGGAAATGACTGACTAAGGCTCCACTGATGCTGTCCCATCTGACATGTATGATCTCAATCTCATTATGTGCTGCTGTACACCTCTTCACATCTAGACTAAAGCTGTATCTGGCTCTGTAAATTGACTGTGCTTTCCCAGTACCATATACAATGTGTGATTCAACTTAATCACATATGCGAAAAGGAAAGAAGCTTTGATAGTTCTTTCCAAGCCTTTATGCATACAATATTATCTTCTAATATTTTAGAAACATTTTACATACATAAAAAATAACAAGAAGTCTATTGATTCTATGAGTTTGTCATGGTTTGATGTGGGGGGGAAGGTCCGGGTGGCGGAAGCTGCCCATCAGACCCGACTCCCATCCCCCTCGGGGCTTGAGCCAATTGGTGCCTCTGCGAGTTGCCCTATTTACATCAGGACAAAGGAACCGGAAAGGTGTGCCTTTGCCCAGGAGCGAGGAGAAGGGAGGGGGGCGCGGCCCCCCCCCTGCCCCCCCCAGCTCCTGGGCTGGGGCCACTTGCTGAGGATGGCGGCAGTGGAGCTGCTTGGGGAACTCAGGGAGAACCCCGCTCCCGGGGCGCCCACCAGGCTGAGTTCACCCAGAAAAGACTGAGATCTGAGACAAATGGCCACACAGATACCAGGTCAGTGAAGGTGGAACGGGACAACGTGTGCCACAGTTGAGTTCCCACGCAAGCAGCCCCTTTGCAACCAGTCCACAATGGAGCAAGCAGAGACCCACTCGCAGCCCGTGGAAGATCCACGTCGAGAAGAGATGCCAGAGCCAGAGTACGATATGCATCTAGAGTCCGTGGGACAACCCCCCCAGATGGGGAGGTGTTTTGTTAAAGGAGATGCCTGAGCCTGAGACTATTGTGAATCATGGGCACAGGTCGAGGCGCATTTACGCATCTAAGTCTGTACGGAGACGCATTTAAGGTCGATATGATGACCCATGCCGGAGCGCATTTAAAGTCTGTATGATGACCCACGCCAGAGCAAGTGGCAACAACTCCTTAAGAATCCGAGACTGTGGTAAAGCCTGAACTGGGGGCAATCCGATGGGGTAAGAATTGCCTCCTGCGGGTAGGACTCACGCTTTCCCTGTGAGTAGGGGATCCACTGGAGCAAGGGAAAATGGTATAAGGACTCCTCCTTTAAGAGAAGCGGCGGTAACAACATGGAATGAACTGACCTGCACTCCCCCATCCCCTGCCTCCCTGTGCCGCTGGGGGGAGGAGGTAGAGCTGGGAAGAAAAGGCAAAGGGGACCCAGACCTCCCCCCCACATCAAACCACGACAGAGTTTTATTTACATGTTTGAAATCTAAATACTAAATCAACCCACACTGTTTGTGGTGATGTAATTCTTTTCGGAATAGTCCATTGTGATGTCACATGGAAGATGCCAAAACAATTATGTGTGAGCTAACAAGGTAATGAAACAGCATGGAGCCAGATTAGTGCAGACCACTGCCCATGTTAGTACATCTTGCATCTCTTTCAGGCAAGTCGTCCAAAGAATAGCACTGTGGTACCATGTCTCCAGAGCTCTTGCCATGGGGGCAGGACACGCTGTCTTTTATTTGAGTACATTCAGAGCTCTTCCCACAAGGCTTTTTCATCAGCAGAAGGTTAAAAATGAAACCTTCATCTTCCCACATACAAATATCCATAGCCACTTTTTTAAAAGTGTAGAAAATATACCACCCAGAAATTGAAACTATTTTAAATATTCGAGTATTCCCTCCAGTTCCAAAATAATTGTAGCTTTCTATGTTAATTTTTAATTAGAAATCAGTGAGTGTTCTCATATTAAAGTGTCTATGATAAAGGTGTTTTTTACATTGGTAATGTGTATCTGGAAACATGGTTTAATAAAATATATATGGGGGGAAAGGTTCTGCAGCTGACATTAAAAAGATAAAAAAATCCCCCACCTTTCTATATATTCAAACTCTCCTTCTCCTAACACTTTTTCTTATACTGTCTTTGGAACATTAGAAAAAAAACACCACCAAAAACATTCAAGTGATGCTTTCAGTAGTGGGTGCTCCATTGAACTTTCATTCCTGTTTCTTTTTTCCCTGTCAGCTTCTTGCACTGATGTCAGTAATTTACCTTAGATTTGACTTGCTTCTCACCCCTCCTTTCTGAACCCTTACACAAAAGATGTTCAGAAAGAGACTACGGTATAGTGATTTCATTCAACCTAGATGTTTGATTTCTGCAGCTCCTTTGGATCCAGCTTCCAAAACTTTCACTCTTCAGACAGCTCAGAGAAAGGATGCTTTTACTTTACAGCCTGTTGCCACTGCCATCCTGAATATAGATGCTTCCTGTTGTGTTTGCCCTTTCAACCTACAGCACTCAGATGGTTCATGAAGTCTGGGCCTTTCTGTGGTATCACTCTTCATTCAAGATAAGTGATAATATAGCTGGGGCACTCCAGGTATAGTCTAGAGGAACCAAATCAGAAAAAAAGACCTGAGGCAGAGTTTTTATGGACCTTTTTCTGCCTCACTTTCTTTCTGCCAGACAGAAAGAAGCAGATGGTCAGCCATTTATCACACTGTCAAACCGGCAGATGTCTTCAAGATCTGCACTGCTCTCTGGTGAAGTCATGAAAATAAAAGTATCCTTTCAAGGTGGTAAATTCTTCAAAGTATTAGAGAATTACCAATCACTTCACAGAGTAGGCAATTCCCCTTTTAGGTGTTTGTAAGCAAGTGAAGTGAAAGGCCAGACTTTGAGAACAATTAGTCTTATAATTTGCATAGTGCAGCCAGACAACCACCTTGAATTAATTTTTTAAGACCTTTAGAAAAATATCGCTTCGAATCTACTGTAAAACTGGTAAGTTACTCCAGTAGTAACAGTTCTCACCTAATTTCAAGTCTGTATCTGTCTTCTTTTGCTACTAAGAAATAGATCTCATTCTTTCTGCACTAGAGCAAAGATTAATTTAAGTAGATAAGTCCAGGCTTAGCTGAGGTCATCTCTTAAATTTTCTCCTTGATAAGCTAAATGAACTGCTGGAGTCTTTCAGTGGGAAGAATGTTTTCCTGTCTTTAAATTGCTTTCATGGCATGACTCAACCCTCCTTGAAGGTTTTCCAGTTTGTCAATATCTACCTTCTGTTGTAGGTGCAAGCAGTAGGTACAGGGTTACAGCGGACAAACTACCAAAATGAAATACTGTGGTAAACTCACCTGTCCACAATTATTTCAAATTCACTATTTATACATCAAAGAATTGCATGGATTTTTTTAGCCACTATGTCATGCAAATGACATATTTACAACCTATTATTATCCACCATGACATCTATTATCTTTTTTGGGATGTTGCTCCAGGAACAGATCTTGCCATCCAGTATGACCTGAATTCTTTCTTCCTAGATACTGGAGTTTGTACTTCAACATACCAGAAAATATACTACAGATGGTTGTAGTCAAGCTGCCAACAAACAAGAACACTCTGCCTAGCTAAACTACCTTCTTCATTATTATCAAACCCTCAGTTTTTGTATTTGCAGTCAATACCAGGCATAACACTTCCTTTTCTATGTACTTAATGTAAATCCAAAATAGGATAGCACAAGCACTAATCCCTGTAGTACTCCTCCAAAGACACATGCAGTTAGTGATGGATGTTGACTGACAGTTTCTTAATGAAAATGTCCTGCATTACCAGATGTCGTGGTTTAGCTCAGCCGGCCGCTGAGCTACCACACTGCCGCTCGCTCACTCCTCCCCCCGGCAGGATGGGAGGAGAAAATCAGAACGAGAGGGGCAAGACCAGTAGGTTGGGATAAGGATAATTTAATAGAACGATATCAGAAAAAAAAGGAAAGAACAGGGTGAACAACTATAAACGTACGAACGCAAAAACAAAACTGACTGAACCGCCACGAGAAACGCGAGGAACCACCCGCTCCCAATCACCAAAGCGAATCCCCTGCCCCGGCTGCTCCCACAATATATACTCTGAGGATGACGCACATGGTATTGAATAGCCATTAGCCAGGCTGGGTCAGCTGCCTGAACTGTGTCCCTTTCAGCTTCCTGCAAAAAAAAGAAAGTTAACTCTTTCCCAGCCCAACCCAGGACATCGGATAAGTGCAAAGACCACATACACATAAGACAGGTCGTATTATCTTTAAAAAAGTTTTAAAAAGTGTACTAACAAGTTCTTATGAACAGCTCTGATAAAAAAGTAGTGTGTCCCTGAAAGAAAATCATACAGAGAGGAGATTCCACCAAAACCTACGACAATAGCAAACTGGTTCATGAGTTTACTGGTACTGTTAATAATGCATAAAATGTTCTTGAAAAATATGCCTAGAAATGTACTGGGGGCTATGAAGACCAGGGTAGGATTTTAAGAAAAGATGTACATTCTGCAGTGGAGCTAAAAGCATGGAAGAAGTGTGTCCAATCGCCTGTGAATCAACCAAGGACAACTCACACACCTTCACTCAACAATTCCCAGATCAGCACTCAGTATGCTGATTTTTACAAATCAAGTTTATAAGCATCTTAGGAAAAAGAAAGTTCATTTTATAAACATATTTGTGCCTTTCCCCCCCCAATTAATTTTCTACTAATAAAATTCATCTAATTAATATTCATTGCTCTCATTTATTTATTTCTTTTCATAACTTATTTATTGTTTGGTTGGTTTCCACATTTTTATAGCTGCTTTCACTTGTCCTCTAAACTGACTTGCTGTTTGCTTTGAGTTTTGACCAGGTTGAATTTTTGCCAATAGCATTTTAGACATCTAGTTAAAATTATTAAATAGTTTGTGATAATCATTTAGACTTTTCCAATTGAGTTCTGTCTCTCAGTTGATTTGTTTCATAATTGTTTTCAGCTTTGTTAAACTGACCCTTTTAGGCACCATGTGTATATTTCATTGGTATGTCTTTCATTCTGTTTGCATACAGTAGTGAAATCAAGTCATTTGCACCTAAGAAACCACTAATTTTTAGTTCTGTGATCAGGTCCTCTTTATCTATCAAGATGAGGTACAAAACAGAATTCCTCTGTGTAGCATGAAACACTCTCTAAGTTAAGAAATAGTCATTTATAATAAATGTCCCAAAGACATTTCAGTATTTGTAGCTCAAGAAATTCCAGCATATGTTGAGCAGATTGAACTCCTCCCCACCCCACTTTGCTTTCCCTGATAAAACAGTTCTTCCTACATATTATAGCTAGGTGCTTGAGGGCAATCCATAGCATGGAGGAGAAAGAATGTAAGAGGAAAAGAAAAAAGTAGAGAGGTGGATTAATTATCCTGATAAATACTGAACCAGAAAAGGGGATGCTAGAGATGGTGATGCACTCTGGTCCCATGTTTTTTGCCTTGGTGATTTTCCTCTGCTTCTTACTGAACACTCATGGAAGTAGAGCATCCCCATTTTGACAGACGCAGCAAACATATTTTTTTATTTTTATTCCTCCCAAAGATGGAAGGAACAGCAGACAACGTACCAACACAGAAACTATTCCAAACCATCAAAACATCTGTCTCTAAAAGCACATAAATACTACATTAGTTCTGAATGTATAGATGCTATATTGTCACATTGATTCATGATCCAAAGTTATTTGCCTTAAGACAATATCATTTAAATTGAAGCTGAATGTTTTTCCTGCTCAACAGCAAAATTATCAGTAACAAGGAGAAGATGGAGTTTAAATGGATTTTGGAAACTTGGGGCTAAGATCTCATTCCAAACATATCCTTTTTTATTCACAACAGCCTTCCATTTCTCTCTCTTTGTTATCTGTGTCGTTTTTTTTACCTTTTTCTCTGATATCATTCTATCTTCAAAACTGGATTTCTGACACTACTAACAAATTAGAGTTCCGAAGGTTTTCGTGGAGTTTTTTTTGTTTGTTTGTTTTATTCAGGTGGCTAAAGAATTATAAAAATAAAATAGAAAATAATAGCCCAAAAGAAAGAGAATAAAGATATTAAATACCTAAGGAATTTAAGTTATCTGGGCATGGTAAACTACCTCTGTGGCTATTTTAATATGCATAAGTGAAATGATGGTAACCACATTAATGAAGTCCTGAAAAATTGTGAAGGATTAAACTGGTGAATTATTGAAAGATTGGAAAACTGAAAATAATACTTGGCATTGAGTAAGTAGATGAATAAAATTAAGCTTAACTTCCATTCATGGAAATGGGATTCATGGGATATCTGCCAGCTTGAATGCACCTAGGAAAAAGAATCAGCTAACATGGAGCTGTCAGGAGCAAATTCAGTCAAGCCAACTTAATCTCGTTCTGCAAAAGTGGAACAGATGTCTCAGTCAGAAGAGACAATGGCATCTTATATTTGGGTTTTGTCCTAGTTTTAGCTGGGACAGAGTTAGCTCTTCTTTTTAGCAGCTAGAAGAGCTCCGTGTTTTGGTTTTACTCAGAGGCTTGCTCTGAGAAGAATGTTGATAGCAAGCTGATGTTTGCAGTTGGCACTGAGGTCTCAAGGACTTTTCAGCTTGCCGAGTTCTTGCCAGTGTGCAGGAGCACAACAGGATAAGGGGGGAGCATAGCCGGGACAAGGAGTCCACGACTCTCCTTATGATTTGTACTTGGACTTGAGATTGAGGGCCAAACTGGCCAATTAGCATTCCATATCATGCAGCATCATGCCCAGTATAAAAGTGAGGGTCAGCCGGAAAGAAGGGCTTTTTGCCCTTCTGGGGCTCTCACTTTCGGACTCTCAGAGTGCTTTTTCTCTCTCTCTCTCTATTTTGGGCCTCCCTTTCATCCGGGATTGCGGTATCAGGATTTATCTGTTTTGGGATTGCAGCTTTGGGAAGAGACGGGCCTCAGTCAAGGGGTGGTGAACAATTACACCCTACACCACTCATTTGTATATATTTATCCTTGTACGTATCTGTACATATATATATTGGTAGTGGTAGTAGTAAATTGTTCTTATCTCAACCCACATGTCTCTTTTCTTTTTCTTCTTTGATTCTCTCTCTCATCCCTGGGTGTGGGGGAGGGTGAGTGAGTGACTGTGTAGGGTTTGGTTGCCAGAGCAGCCTAACCCACGATAGGTTTCAATGATGTTCTTACATTGTGTCTCATGTTGTTCTCATAAATCGCCTTAAAAAATGTAGTAACAGTATAGCTTCAACCATACTAGGATAGGTTGGTATTCTATCCTAGGATAGTAGGTTGATGGCTGGAAAATCAACTCAGCATTGTTATTGATAGTTCACTATCAAAGGAAATGGTAGTAGACCTATATAGTGGTTTATATCCTGAGCCTACTAATACTGAATCCTTTCTCTAGCAATGCTGATATTTGAACAGACCTCATCTGTTGATAATGCCAAACTCAGAGGAACTTGGACTATGTTGAAGAAAAATGTTGGTAAATAAATAAAAAATAGTATATAAAAAATATATTTCAGTAAGAGCAATGCTGTATACTACTGAAACCAAAACCCACCAATTGACCTCTGGGAGAGGGCACAGACTTGCATTGCAAGCAGTGACTGAAACAGTCCTTCCTTATCTTGCTCCTTTTTTGTGGCTTGTGCTCATTTTGTGGCACTGGCCTGTACAGAGGAGTAATAAGGAGTTTGTTTCCTCATGTTTCCTCCTAATTTGTTCCTACTTCTATTTGCTTCATCAAGACTCATTCTGGAGATTTATATTCATCTCCAGAAGCAGGAGGGATTGCTATCGCAATTCTGTGTCCATTTACTGAGGATCACTAAAATAAAATCAAAAATACAATCACAAATACAAAACTACCTTGGTCAAATTTCAATAAAAAGCTTTATTTTGAAATAAGCCGCTTCCTTTTAAATGTTCAATGAGTGTTGCTGAAAGATGACACCTATTTGGAGGCACATACTAAATATACCAAATATATATTATGAGAGTAATATAGCTGTAGATAGTTCATCAAATCCATTAATTATAAAGAGAAACAGAGAAATTAGGGGATGGGATTTTTCCTAATAATAAGAATCATCACTTGAGATTTATGAATGAATTGTAAGAGTAAAATGATGAAAATGATAGCTGTATTTGATAAATTACACAGCTCTACAATAATATCTACATAATTTTTAAAATATCAGGAAACCTGTGCTCTGTTGACATATTCCAAGAAAAAACAATATTCATTTCCTTTTCTTTTATTAAATTTTTAGTTCTTGAACTATGGACACATATCATTTTACTGTTTATCAAAGGTTACATGAAACTGTGTATGAAACAAAATGCATTATACTGGCTTTAAATTTGCAATTAGAATGGTATGTTTAAGTTGAAAAATAATATCCGATGCATAAGATTAAATGGAGAAATGATAGGCAAAAACTTGCTAAGTAAATTATTAAATTACTATAAGTAATTGGTAAGGGCTGAATAAGTCCTCCCTCATGTATATAAATTTGGCATATAGGGAGGGAAATTTCTAAGAAATGAGGAAAAAACAAAGAAAGCTGAAATAAATAAAATTCAATAAAGAAAAGGTTGTACAACTTTTTGTTCAAGCGAAAGTATGAAAAGGTATTTAAATAAGTATTAAAAAACAATAAGTTTGTATTACTACTATATTACCACTCCATCACTGTGTACAAAAGACCATTAAAGTACTGTAGTTCTGAAAATATAATTTAGGATAGAGAAAATCCTCTAGGACTTCAGTTGCAAAAGTATTGCATCAGTAGCTCTTTCTGAGATTTGAGACACAATCTGCACAGGATGCTTACCATGTTATGTCTGAGAGACATGTCCCGACCTCCAACTCTGTTTTTTGAGAAACTTCATGACAACTCTGACAGCAGACCTGTGTTCCATACAAATGCAGGAAGTTTCACTAGGAAGGTTTATTGGAAGCAGGCTTGACTACAAAAGCAACAAATAATGCTACTGTTCAACATTTTGATTTCAGCTGATCCAAAACAGTTTTCCCACTCTTGATGGCATTTGGGGTAATATGCATCGCTGAGGAAGGAATGGTGTATAAACTTACAAAGAAAACTGGTATCAGAACTTTGTAGTACTATCAGTCTCCCACAGTAGTACTTTATGGTAATTTTATTCTATATCTGCAATAACCTAACCCCTACATCATAACTGATTTTAGTAGCCTCATGATTCAAATGGAAAATAAAAATAAAAAAGTAATATTTTGTGCTGTGGTTGACAGTGAAGTTACTGTGAAAAAGAAAGAGCTAGATCGTACTCCTCATACTGTTGCTACTTGCCTCAAATCCCTCAGATTTCAATGTTAGCAGTTTGTTTCTTCTGTAAACTGTGAGAAATCAGTATAACAGCCCTGTGTATTTTCTAGAGAACTCTTTCAAGAACTTTTCAGACTGCCCATCTCTTCTCTTACACCTTTCCCTTACATGTTCAATTTCAAATATTTTTCTTGACCTTTTGGCCTGCAGCTTCTTGCCACAAACTTTGCAGAGAAAACCTAGAGCTTTGGCTCCTGTTAACCATAGACATGATGTAATCCTGCCTACATTACTTCACTATTTTTTTCAGTATATGCATGTATATACACATTCTTCTTAACTAGTCATCTGGGGGAGGATGTGAGACCATTTTGTAAGATCGGACCAGAATGGAATTTAAGGGTCGTTTTTATAAGCAAATGGGCAGCTGCAGTTAACTCTGTGTGAGGAACCAGTCCCCAGACATTTGTCTGAATTTCAAATCCTTGGGGTACAGTTTTAAATATCTATGTATATGCATATTTATAATATTTAAAAGGATAAAAGAAAAAATAAAACTAAAGCTAAGATGGTACGGAAGTACTCAGTGATTGCAAGCACTTCTAGGCTTCCAAATAATCAATGAAGTCCATAGGCACTACAAATCCACAGGAGTCAGAACGTTTGGATATTATTAATGCCGCCATTCATTCCAAAAACTAATCTTGGCTGTTATAAAATCAAACAACCAGGTTAAAGTTTCAGAAGTCTTTTTAATTTGTGGATTTCAAAGAGAATTCCAAAGGCTTAAATGACATTCATTTTAATGTTCAAAGCAGCTGATAATCCATAATAGCAACTTATTTAGCCAGTTTTTGTAGCTGTAGTCTTTATTGCACTCCCCTTACACGGTTGCAGCACTTGAAGGCGGCAATTGGATTCATCTTATTTCTCAAGTGACGGAAAGCAACACTGAGCAGCCATCATACAATACAGTTAATATGGCTCTTCTCTGCTTCTAATCCCAATGATACATGTGCTGAGAGCACTCATTTGTATAAGCAGTCCGGGTATTTGTCTAATGCCTGGACAAGTAATGCTGTAAGAATCTAAGCATTGTGCATGTGATATAGCTTATAGATACTCATTGCTTGACAAGACATTGACCTTGTACCTATACGTATAGTCAATACTCATCCAGACAACAACAATATCACTTCGTTAAACACAAACAGAAATTTTCTGGGTTTTGTGTATCCCGTTGGATTTTTGTTAGTGATAGAAATGCAGTAATTCCTTTTTTGTTCTTCAAGATCTACTTTGCAGTCCAAGGGTCTATCAAGAAGTCAATAATAGACAAAATTCAGACATTTTTTGCCCTCTAGCAAGCCTTTCTGACATTTGTAGTTGAGCTATGAGACGCTTTAAATAAGGAGCTTCAATAAGCTTATTACAAAATTATTTCGACTTAAATAAACATTTCTTATGAGAATAAAAATTCATTTTTTAACCCCTACACATCTAATACATTTATACATTACAACTGTTGTTGAAATTTCCAATTGAGTATGGAATTAGCTTTTTTAAAACCTTCATATTAATCATAATCAGTATAGGAAGTCCTAGGAACCCTCATTCTATCTTTTATTTAAATTTCCTCACAGATATATTTTCTTTATGATAATTCTCAAGAATGACTTAGTAAGGATGTTACATTTTACAATAGATATTTTAACATGAGCCCAGGAACAAATGACACACTTTATTCAAGCAAATTCAAAGAAGAAAGCAGAAATTTGCAAGTAGTCTTAATTTCACTGTACTTGTGAGTAGGAACCTCAGGAGTAAACAAATTGTTTCAGTAGACTTGGCCTGAATGGAAAAGGCTCCATACGCTAATTTTAGAGGTGCTCAAAGTAACCAGACATAATTTCAACAAGTCTATCATTTGCCCTGATTTGTTTCTCTTGGTTTCAAGTGCTGCTTTTAATTTCTCAGACTGTCAGCTTTTATATAAAACAAGTTTTGTCATAAGAAAATATATTTTCACCCTCCTTTTTCTGAACATAAATGGGGTTGTGACTGTAAGGAGATTTTTTTTTCCTTAAATCTTCTGAATTCTGCTCTAGTATTCATTTGAAGAAATGCTAGCTTCTCTTCTGGAAGCACATGTTACAGAGTCAAAGCCTACTGTTTTTAGTATAAAAACCTTAGTTCAATATCTCTTAACGAAGAGTGTTTTAAAAGAAAATAAACTTTTAGCAGAGAAATTTATACAGCAATACTGTCTCTATGTCCTTTCTTATAAGAGTGAAATAAATTTTTTATACTTTTTTCAGATCCATTCCGCTTTCTCTTCTCCCTTCATCTTTCCCTCGTTTGTATGTATTCTTCCTATACATATGGACATATATAAAAATTATTGTCATGCTGTATATTTTCTGTCTCAGCAAGGGTCACAGAACTGGAATTATTTTTATATTGTTTACCTTGTGTTCCTCATACTATGTTCTCTCAGTTCTAATTGTAATTTGCCTATAAATTTAACAGAAAACATGCAAAATTATTCCTGAGATTCCTGCCAAGGATAAAAACCTTGTGCAAAAAAACCCTCTAAAATGCCAGAAAGTAATACATCTCTGAAAGCACGCATAGAATGGACTGTGTTTTGAGAGCACAATTCAGGCTTAATAAGAAGTTCTTTTGCTGCTGTTCTTTTGAGCTTTTAATCTTACTGCATTCTTTCATTCTTTCATGAAATTATCTGCAAAGACATCACTTTGCTGCACTTTACTCCTTTTTAATCATCTACAGACCATTTTTTCATATTTACTTTAAATTCTGAAAAATTCATCTTAACATATCATCAGAAAAAAGAGCTATAAGGGAAGGTGAGAAATTCAAAACTCATATGCTTAATAAAGAAATATGAAAATACAAAAACACGAGGTAAGATTGTGAAATGTGTTTATCTGTTGTCTGAAAAACTCTTCATATCCAATGGAAAACATATTGCAAAAGATATAATATTATCCAAAGAAATCTATGTTTACAAAATTTAAATAAACAACCAGCATAACACATTCACTTTACAACCTCCTCCACCTGTACCATCCATATATAAACTCAAAATTAAACTCTTTGTAATATCTGTGTTGACTAGAAGATGAGCAGCTATTAGTTTCAAAAGTAAATCCATGTACACATTTTAAGATATTTGGATGGAACACAAAATTATTTTCAAGTAACTGTAGTTATAAATATCATATAATGTGGAGAAACCTTTTGGCTGCTGCAGCATCCTGTGAAAGTTCTTTCCCTATGCAGGCTAACTAAGAAACACCTGTAGCTCGTTACACTGGGAAAGTTACCTTGAAACAGGTGTGCTGTAGCATTCAGCCAATCACTCTGGGAGATGGATGGTCAAGTGACCAATAGCCTTGACCCATCTAGCAAACCATGTGACTCCTGACTATTTAAGGCAGGGCATTTACTCCTAAGGGTGAGGTGTTTCCTCCTGAGCCTTGGAGGAGTGTGGGCCTTTCTTAGAGTAGAGCCTAAAGCCTTTGCATTAGAACATTGGTCTGCTTAGAGCCACCTGAAGCCTTCCAGCTGCGACAACTGGTGACCCCGACGTGATCCAGCCACAACTAAGATCTGAAGGTACGTGCTTCCGTACACGGGGCTCCAAGGGACGAACTGCAAATTAGAATGATGGGACAAAGCTCCACAAAAGAAAGCATGATGTTTTCCATTCTCAAACCTGCAATGACAGTTGCAGGGGCTAAAATAAGTGATGAAGCTCTCTGTGAGCTGTTAGATTGGGCGGCAGAGCATGAATGCCTGACCGACCTCAACACCCCCTTTAGCTCAGAAGCGTGGAAGCAGCTAGGGGATAAGCTAATCTATGAAACAGTATTTGGATGAAAGAACCTGACTGGTCTGCTACGTATTTGGGGAACTGTATATGATGTAATGCAGAAATGGACGGTAGAAAGGAAGGAAAAAGTATTGCCAGATTCTGATGAATCCACAAGTGAAGTTTCTGAAGGGGACGATGAATTATCTGAAAGGGGACTGACCACGGGTAGTGCACCAGTTGTGCCCCCGCTGTCCTCAGATATGGAGAAAGTTGTGGGGACTGCACAGAAGCTTTACCCCTCCCTGCGAGATTATGTCCAACCCAAGTGTCCTCCTTGTGATTTTTTGCGGGAATACTCCTCCGGACAAGACAAAGCATCGGAGCGTCCCCCACCCTTTGCCCCAACAGCCTCCCCTTCTTCTGCATCTCAACCGGCTACTTCAGCCATTACAGCAGAACGTGTTCTTCCTACTGCTCCGCCATTGGCCCCTCAACCAGACCAGGCACCACAAGGACAGTTCCCGGGCATGGCACCCTGGTTTACCGCAACTACATGTCCTGCAGCATCACCCATAGCGCCCGGCTATCTGCCACGGGCACAAATGGAGCAACCCCGAACAACGCATTTCATAATACACTAGGTTATGGCAGGCTTGCAAGGAATGTTGCAACAACTAACGGCATTGATGGAAATGTTGCGGCAGGTTACTGCTGCCGAATCTGTACCGGGACAACCTGGGCTGGCAGTGCCAACCGGCCCAGCAACGACCCTGGAAGTGGCGCCAAGTATGCCACTGACAACAGCAGTGGCACCTTCACAGACAGTGGTGCCGACACAAGTTTCTGCAACCCAGACTGCATCTCCATGGACTGTTCTGCAACCCAGACTGCATCACCTCGAGGGAGGTGATTCTCCCCCTCTACTCTGCCCTCGTGAGACCTCACTTGGAGTATTGCGTCCAGTTCTGGAGTCCCCAACATAAGAAGGACATGGACCAGTTGGAGAGGGTCCAGAGGAGGGCCACGAAGATGATAAGAGGGCTGGAGCACCTTTCCTATGAGGACAGGCTGAAAGAGTTGGGGCTGTTCAGCCTGGAGAAGAGGAGGCTCCGGGGTGACCTTATAGTGGTCTTCCAGTACCTCAAGGGGGCCTACAAGAAAGATGGGGAGAGGCTGTTCAGGAGGGCCAGTTGTGATAGGACAAGGGGTAATGGTTTTAAAATAGAGGGAGGTAGATTCAGGTTGGATATTAGGAAAAAATTTTTTACCATGAGAGTTGTAGAACACTGGAACAGGTTGCCCAGAGAGGTGGTGGATGCTCCATCCCTGGAGATGTTCAAGGCCCGGTTGGATGAGGCCCTGAACAACCTGATCTAGTTGGAGATATCCCTGTTCCTTGCAGGGGGGTTGGACTAGATGACCTTTGAAGGTCCCTTCCAGCCCTAACGATTCTATGATTCCACAACCGGCCACAGCCTCCGCCTTTACACGACCCGTTGGCCCAGCGTCTGCATCCTGTCAGAAGCCATTGGACACACCCCTGCCTGATGATGTTTCATCACTGCAGGAAGCCGTGGTGACAGTCAGACAACAACAAACATGGCCAGCCCACAACCGTCCCTGGACGCTTCCTGAATGCAAGGTGACTGTGCGTCCAAAAAATTCAAAACGGTTCTGGGAAGAAGTCAAGCGACGGGCTCTGGAGGCTGGCGACTGGGATCTAATAGAAAAAGTTGGGTTGCCTGAAAAGGGGTCTGAGCAGATTTTTCAGGGAAGTAATGAACGAACAGAGGATCTTATCCAAGCCTTCCCAGTACAAAAGGCGCTTCCTAACTCGGGTCAAATTGACAAACACGAAACCATCGCCTGGAAGGTAGTCCAAGACCTGCAAACTAAGGTAGCACAATACGGGTTAGACTCTCCTCAGGTCATGCAGATCATCAGGATATTAAATACTGACCTGCTCTCCCCATTCGACATTAAACATCTAGGTCAGGTATTATTTCAACCAGTACAATATACGGTCTTTGAGGCCAATTGGAGAAGAATGGCTGAGAGAGCTGCAGCCGGAAACATGCAATTACCCCCAACTGACCCCAGATACGAAGCTCCAGCAGATGCTCTACTGGGAGCCAATACTTTCGCTGACCCCGATTTTCAAGCTACATGGCACCCCCAAGTTCTTGAGCAAGCCCAAAAGATCGGCGTGGGAGCTCTATTAAAGGGCATAGATATGGCTGCCCCAAAAACACGGTACGTGAAGATTTATCAGGGGCAGAAAGAACACTTTTTATCTTTCGTAGAGAAAGTTGCTGCAGCCCTTGAAAAACAGGTCGAAGATGAAAACCTGAGACAACTACTATGTAAGCAGCTGGCAAAAGACAATGCCAATGAAGAATGTAGAAAAATCATAAATTCCATGCCAGGGGAGCCTACACTAACAGAAATGATTGAAGCATGCTCTAAGCTAGAATCTGAAAGCTATAAGTCTGCTCTGGCCACAATTCTACGGCCTATTCAACCCAAAAATGCTGACCCAGAACCGAAAAGACAACCTAAGAGGGACAATAGACAAAGACAGACGAGACAAAGAAGAAACAAGGATAACAGAAGACCTGCTCGCTGCATAAGATGTGATAAGCCAGGCCATTCTGCGAGATATTGTGAATCCTTGTATCATGCCAATGGCCGACCCCTGACACGTTCGGGAAACTTCCCCAGGAGCGCAATGGGGATGTGCGCTCAGACAGAAATGTTTCCCCAGGGCATGATACCAACCCAGGCTTACTCAGCCAGCTTTCGGCCAGCACAAAGGGATCAGCCGGGGTGGATGTATGCACCGCAACAACAGTCGTCTTAGAATCCTGTTGGGTCTATAAGGTTCCCTTGGATGCGTTTGGGCCTCTAGGACATGGGCTAAGTGCATTACTGGTGGGAAGATCTAGTACCACCATTCAAGGGATCTTTGTTCACCCAGGAGTTATTGACGCTGACTTCACAGGACAAATTTGTGCGATGATTTCCACACCCACCCCTGCTGTCACAATACCGGAAAAGACTCGGATTGCTCAACTTGTACCCTTCAAATCAAGTGTCCCTAAGGCAAAACCACAGAGTCGTGAAGGTGGTGGCTTTGGTTCCACAGGACTTCCGCAAGTTTACTGAACTGCGGATATCTCCAGCCAAAAGCCACAGATGACTTGCACCTTAATATTGCCAGATGCCCAGCCGTCCAGGATTCAGCTCCGAGGTTTGATTGACACAGGGGCTGATGTGACAATCGTCTCCTTCTCCGCATGGCCTCCTACATGGCCTTTAGCCCCCGCGGGGTCAGCCATTGCAGGACTGGGAGGAACCACACAGAGTTATCGAAGCGAACGACCTGTGGTGGTAAAGAACGCAGAGGGTCAAACAGCTACAATTTGGCCCTATGTCACTACAGCTCCACTCAACCTCTGGGGGCGGGATGTCTTGGCGGCCTGGGGAGTACGTATCGGGACAAATTTTTGATGGGGGCCACTGTACTGAAGGGCGCACAGTATCCTACGTTGCCTTTGCGATGGTTAGCAAACAAACCCATCTGGCAACCCCAGTGGCCCCTACAAAAAGAAATATTAGTCGCCCTTCATCAACTAGTTAAGGAACAATTACAACAAGGACACCTTGAACCTTCTACCAGTCCCTGGAATACGCCTGTCTTCGTAATTAAGAAGAAATCAGGAAAATGGAGATTGCTACAAGATCTCCGAAAAATCAATGCAGTAATGGAAAGCATGGGGGCATTGCAGCCTGGTATGCCCTCACCCACCATGATTCCAGCAGGGTGGGAAATCTTGATCATTGATTTGAAGGACTGTTTTTTCACGATCCCTTTACATCCTAATGACAAACCAAAATTTGCCTTTACTGTACCTGCGGTTAACAACGCTGAACCTGCAAAGAGATATCAATGGAAGGTCCTACCTCAGGGCATGAAGAACAGCCCGACTATCTGTCAATGGTACGTTGCTCAAGCTTTGTCCGGAATCCGTAAGCAGTTCCCTGAAGCATACTGCTACCATTACATGGATGATATCCTGGTAGCAGCATCCACCCAGGACGAGCTGCTGAAGATACAGCCTCGGCTACTCGCTGCTCTGCATTCTTATGGATTGCAAGTGGCTCCGGAGAAAGTTCAACAGCATCCTCCTTGGAGATATTTAGGAGTCAAAATTTTGGACCAAACTATACAACACCAAGAGGTGCAATTCTCAAGTTCTATTAAGACCTTGAATGACGCTCAGAAACTGTTGGGCGTCATCAATTGGTTACGTCCCTATCTAGGGCTAACCACGGCGCAACTTGTGCCGCTCTTTAATATTTTAAAGGGGGACCCTGAGTTGAATTCACCTCAAAAATTGACTCCTGAAGCGTGACGGGCACTAGAGGAGGTCCAACAGGCCATTTCTGCTCGTCAGGTTTACCGAATAGATCCCTCCATTGATATTACCGTTTTTATTACCACTCCAGATTCTCATCCAACAGGTATCATTGGCCAATGGAACAAACAGTGGTCTGACCCCTTGCATATTCTGGAATGGGTCTTTTTGCTGCACCAACCAAAAAAGACAGCATCTACGTTATTTGAATTAATTGCTTGTCTGATAATCAAATGCCGTCAGCGCTGTCTACAATTGATGGCAGCAGATCCTGCAATAATTGTTCTGCCAGTACAGCAGGAATACTTTGAGTGGAGCCTTACTAACAGTGCTCCTCTCCAAAGTGTGCTGGAAAACTTCTCAGGACAAATTGCATACCATCTGCCTAGCCATAAATTGCTGCAATTGGCAAGATCGACAAGCTTTACCTTGCGGCCAAAAAATAGCCGAGTGCTAGTACAAGGACCCACCGTCTTCACTGATGGGTCTGGGAAAACTGGGAAAGCTATTGTTACCTGGAAGGAGGAATCTGAGTGGCAGGTGCTGGAGGGTCATGAGTCAGGCTCAGCCCAGTTGGTTGAACTAAGGGCTGTTGCCATGGCCTTTCAACGGTTCTCGCAGGTATCTTTGAATTTGGTCACAGATTCTGCTTATGTGGCTGATATAACGCAACGCTTAGATTGTTCACTTCTGAAAGAAGTGAATAATGCGACTGTTTTCTCTGTTAAAAACCTTATGGTGTGCAATTCAAGATCGAGTTCACCCATATTACATCCTGCATATCCATAGTCATACTAATTTGCCAGGCTTTATAACGGAAGGCAACGCCAGGGCTGACATGCTAGCTAACCCCGCATGGGTAGCACCTCAGCCCGATAAGATCGCACAAGCCAAGGCATCGCATAATTTCTTCCATCAAAGTGCGTATACCCTGCAGAAACAGTTCCACTTAACGCCCACTGAGGCTCGGGACATTGTCAGCGCTTGCGCTGACTGCCACGGACTTGCGGCACCTCTGCCATCGGGGGTAAACCCCAGAGGCCTAAAGGCCCTGCAGCTTTGGCAGACGGATGTAACGCATGTTCCTGAATTTGGCAGGTTTAAGTATGTGCACGTGTCTATTGACACTTTCTCCTCAGCTATGTGGGCAACTGCTCATACTGGGGAGAAAAGTCGCGATGCCATTGCCCATTGGAAACTCGCTTTTGCGGTCTTGGGCGTGCCTTTTTCTATAAAAACCGATAATGGCCCGGCCTATGTCTCTCAGAAGACGCGGCAGTTTTTACAACTATGGGGTGTAAATCATACTTTGGGTATTCCGCATTCTCCTACTGGCCAAGCCATTGTTGAACGCGCTCATGGCACCTTGAAGCGTGTTTTAGAAAAACAAAAAGGGGGAATGCATGGAGAAACCCCGCAGAGTCGCCTAGAAAAAGCGCTATACACAATTAACCATCTTACGGTGCCATCAAATTCAAATAATCCCATTATTTTCAGTCTCTTTCGTTGCAGTCTTCAGGTGAGACGCACCTGCCCCAAGCGAAAGTCTGGATACGGGACCTACTCACTAAGACGTGGGAAGGCCCGTATGAGCTTATTGCTTGGGGTCGTGGGTATGCTTGCGTTTCCACAGATACTGGGATGCGATGGCTACCCGCAAGATGCGTCCGCCCTGACCTGCAACATCAGAAACAGAACAGGCAACGTCCGAACGATGGCCAGAACGGAGATCATCCATCAAATGACCCTTCTAATGGAAATAATGACATCGGCCATCAACCTGTTCCTTCCACGAGTAGAGACTAAATTTCAAGTCTCCGTCAGAGTCAGAATGTTAGAATTAATAACTAAATGTATGACTGGTTTGCTAGATGTATCTCCCATGGTATTGCTGAAAAATCTCCCTGCTTGATTTAAACTAATCTTAAAACAAAAAGGGGGAATTGTGGAGAAACCTTTTGGCTGCTGCAGCATCCTGTGAAAGTTCTTTCCCTATGCAGGCTGACTAAGAAACACCTGTAGCTCGTTACACTGGGAAAGTTACCTTGAAACAGGTGTGTTGTAGCATTCAGCCAATCACTCTGGGAGATGGATGGTCAAGTGACCAATAGCTTTGACCCATCTAGCAAACCATGTGACTCCTGACTATTTAAGGCAGGGCGTTTACTTCTAAGAGCGAGGCATTTCCTCCTGAGCCTTGGAGGAGTGTGGGCCTTCCTTAGAGTAGAGCCTAAAGCCTTCGCATTAGAACATTGGTCTGCTTAGAGCCGCCTGAAGCCTTCCAGCTGCGACAATATAAAACTATATAAACAACATGATGTAAATTGTGTATTTTACATTTATCTCTTGAAAAAGAGGAATTTTTAAAGACACATTCTAATAATGAATTCATTAAATTAAAAAATGCCACCTCTTGAGTGTGTCAATTATTTTCTTCAAAGTCTTCACATCATCTTGGTACAGTTCATTTCTATACAATAATCTTAAGAGAAAAATGAGTCAAATTAAAGAAATAACTTCTGTATCTTTAGCCTTCATATGGAACCAATGTTTAGCTCTCATAACACATTTAAAAATTTATTTGAATTCTTTTTTAATTGAGGATTTCTTTGGCTCCCAGAAAGAGAAAGGTAAGGGATTAAAATTTGGTGGATCCCATGAGTGTAATTTATAAGGCTTATACCAATACATAAGACATTAAAAAAAAGTTTTGTTGATAGCTTGACCTTCACTATATTGATTTCTATCATAGTATTCTAAAACTTTTATAGTATGACCTTTTCTTATTCAAAGACAAGAATATTTTTAAATCTGTCAATGTTAGACATTGCAAAATAACTTCAGACATTGCAAAATAAGGTGCTTATCATTGCATAAAAGTGGTACAACAGAAATGTATGAGGATAATGTTAACAATTTAATGCTTTGTAAAGTGTAAGCTGTGAATGTGGAAGAAACATACATCTCTTATTGTTAGTTCCTGAAACATGGAAACAGTAAAGCTGCATACAAGTTAACATAATGATTTTCTGGCTTGTGCCCTGTAGGAGGAATTATCTTCTACAAGATACAAGAAAATGGTCAGAGCCATTCTTGAATGTTAGTTGATGACCTAATCAAAGTGTAAATCTATTCCTTTTAGAATCTGATTTTTCTTTGACTTTCCTGGCTACCTCCCCACAGTGCTGTGCATTTACAAACAACATAGGCATTCACAAATTATGATATTTTTCTTCCATGAAGAATCCAAGTGGTCAAAGTATTACATTTCAGGATACACTTTCACAACTTAACCCTAGAACTTCCACATATCCCAGTGCCTTCTCATGTAGACATTACCCTCACTTCATGATCTCTACCTTCTCGTAGGTGTGTTTTGTGTTTTTTTTAAGTTCAGAGCAATACTGTAGTCAGTAACTGTAACTCCCATTGTATCTCAGGTATACCTGGTATCTCGGAGGTACCCTGGGAGTTGTAGTTACTGACTAGTATTGACTAGAACTACAGGTTCAGTCCTTGAGCTTGCTAAGGGTAACTAACTGCTTTTTCTGAGGCTTCCTAGTGCATTGTGATTTCTCTACGCTGGAGACTTCTGTTACTGCTTGCTCCTACAATAGCCCTTCTCAAAGGCTGCATTGTGTAGTCCTCCCATCATGGAATTTGTGACATGTTAGAACAAGCAGTTGGCAGCAGCTCATTTCTTCCATGGCATGGGATTTGTGCCATAGTAGAGTGCAGTCAAATATATTTGATTGTTTTAATTGTTGGAAGCACCTCCAATTCCTCTATGAACAAAGAAAAAATGTTTAAATTTATATTTGTGATTAACAACTAGACTCTTCTCGCTTTTCCTCCTTTGTCACTGGTTAAGAACATGTGAATACAAGGGATCTAAAAGTTCATCTCAAAGAGGCTGGGTACAGCTATCCTAAAACACAAAGTTCTTTCATTCCTACAGTTCCTTCTGCCTATGATTGCATGGGCCAAGACAAAGCATGAAGCAATCTTGGAATAGCGAAGTCTGTAAGCATAACTGCACCTATCATTTCATAGGAAAGAAGTATATGCATGTAGGAGAAAGGTTGAGTAGCTCAGGGAAAACTGTCAAGGTGTGAATGTGCGCATGGGTGCTAAAGAAGGTGAACTGGTGTATTTCTTTTCTGAAGCTTTGGAACACTCTAATGATTACCTGAGCTTCACTCAGGACCATAAGCAAAATAGTTTAATGTTCTTTTGCACTAGTTTGGAGTGGGCAATACACACCCTGGAGAAGAAAGGATGTATTGGACAGAGAAGGGAGGTGTATTCGTCTGAATAGAGAGAGCAATGGGAACAAAAATCAATCAGTCTTTCTCTAACATGAAAAAATAATAAAAGTTTTAAACTCTGAAGTTCAGGTTGATAAAATACTAAAAGGATAAGTTTGCCTCAGAATGAGAGGCGATACTCCAAAGCTACTCCAAAGACAATACTCCAAAGTGACAGCAGCGGGGACAGCCAGAATGGAGAAGGTGTCCTTCAAAAAAGATCTATTGGTTGAACCCAACAGAGCATTCCTTATGTACTTTGGTCTTTAAGAATAGGCAAAAGTGATAGAAGGAAACATCCACCTTGCAATTCTGACTGTAGTTGCTCAGGAACTGGATACTAATCTTCCTTGAGGACTGAAGGACCAGACATTTTCTTCCTCTTTTCTGTGAGAGACAGCTTGGAAGAGCTGTCTTGGCCACTACCTGGTCTTATAGATGATATTCATTAGAGATGAGATAAAAGAGCAATGTGCATGAAAGAGTACAGAGCTGAAGTGAGAACACAAAAATGGAATGAGAGGTTAACTGGAAGAACAGGCTCCTTGACAACATATGTGTCTTTAAGAGTCATAATGGCCACAGTGGGGATTAAAGTCCATGTTGTTAAAACCAAACCATACACTGCAAAACTCCAGCTACAAAAGCATCAGCACTACACAAGACTAAGAGGCATTAAACAGCATGAGATACCAACCTGTACTGAACCTGTAACGAGCAGCTCGTTGCAGGAACTGAGTTTAGTAAAGGAATCAATCCATCTCCATTTGCATGGCTGGAAAGCAAAATACAGTTCCTTTACTTTTTTAAACAATTAATTTAACAAAGAGGTGTTAGTTTTATGAATCATGGAATCCTCTGACCACTCATTCATTACTCCAACCAGTGTGTACTAAAAAACAGTTTCCACAAAACAGAACTTTGCCTACATTTTGAAAGTCAAAACAACATTCATTACTAAGATTGGAATAATTTGATTTGTAGTGACAAAGATTTTATGTCACTTTAGATTTATAAGTGAAACCAGTTGAATTAAACGAAATAAATTTGCAAGCAGAGCAATTCGAAGTAATTACTTCATTGTGGCTCAGAATGACCACAGTAGTTCTCCTGTGTGTTGAATCTGATCAGATCCATGGGGATGGACCCCTGTACAAAGTCAAAGGGGTTCTGGAGTCCACCCAAGCTGCTGATTTCTGGCCTAAAAGCTGAATCTTAAACATACCAAAATTAGCTTAGTGTGAGAAAAGATATCCCCATGTGTCTTAAAAGACAAAGGAGAGGATATTTACATCAGGAAACTGGCAGCAAGGGCTGATGAGTACAAATCAGAGGAGCAGATACATAAAGAGCACTTACAAATCTCAATAAATTATGGAAGAGGCAAAGAAGTTTTTTGACAACTCAGATAAGGCATTCAAGCTCTAGCTGGCTATAAATAAGATCAATACGGTTTCTCTAAGAAGTTTCAAATGGCAGTTCAACAGTCTGTTTATCAAAAAAATAAAAGGGATTGATTACCACTATCCCAGAAATAATTTATATTATGCTCCTTTTTGCTATTACAGTAGTGTTTACATTTAGTAATACACTGAAATTTAGGTTTAGTTTAGATATTTGAAGGACAAATCACATGTTAAGGTTTAACTATTATCAAACTTTTCACAAATGTGATGCAATATACAAATCTATTTTAGTATTTCACACAGCTCTTAACCTCTGAAAAATGTATGCCCTACAACAGAAAAAAAAAAAAAAACCACGAAATTTGGAAAATCAGGTTTCTAAAGCATATTTAGTTACATCAGTTGGAAACATCAAAAATAGGCTTTAAAAGACATCCTGAAAAACCACTACTGTAAAGATTTGAGTCTGTCTAACTGGTAGGTCTAGACTCATTAAATGTCAAAATACTAACTGTCTCTTATTTTCAGAACACAGAAATGTATATTTTTCATGTCACAGATGCCAGAGGTGAAAAGCAATTCAATTCCAAGCTGGCATGATATTAAAAAGAACTGCTGCAGAAATTTCAGGAACAACAAACCCACTTCAGGCCTAAGGGAAAGCCTGCAGAGAAGTGTCCTTACTAAAATTTAAAAAGAGAGGCTTTGAACTACAGCATGGAAACAAATACGGACATTTTCTGTGAGCTCAAAAAATAGAAAAGAAAGAGAATAGATTATTCCAAAACGGAAATAAGGTCCTGGCACCTCAGCAATAAAAAGCTCACAGGACCAAGTATGTTTAGTCTCTTCCCTTTATATTTAGCTTCAGTTTTGCCTAAGAAAATGTTATCCTTTCAGATCAATAAATCTTGGTAATGGCCTCTGCAGAAGTCAATTTCCACTTTATTCTATACAGTAGGGAACACAGTATGAGAGACTCAAAGATTTATAAAGCATATTGTGGGGTTGGGAAGAACCACAGGTTAAGGGTAGATTTTGCCTCTCGAAACTTCAAAGGACAGTGGAAGAGGAATGAGGGAAAATGAGGACCAAGAGGAGATGCTGATCAAAAAGAGTAATTTAGGGTCTTCCTTCTTAAACTGAAGGGCAAAGGAGCCTAAAAGTGGTTCATTAGGCAAGGAGCCCTGAACTGGGTTTAAAGCTCTAATAGCAATCTTTTTTGATCTCTCTCTCTCTCTCTGTTTGGGTTTTTTTTTTTTAATAGGAGTCTTTAAGCACTGGGCAGTACTCCCAAGGCTTGGCAGTCACCAACAGGCTTAAGACCAACAACCAGCTATGTAATGACTTACCAACACGAAATAAAGGCTTCACAATCTGGCTTCAACCTCACATGCCTGCCTCCTCTGGTTTATCAGGTAGTATCTAAGAAAATGAACAGCCTTACTAACATCAGCAGAGAAGGTCATGGTACTGCCAATACAACTGCCAAAATACAGCTTAAAACCAGCCATCAAATTCCACCAACAGCATGATACTAGGTTGGCGATATGAGTTCTGACATATAAATCAAGCTCTAATGTTATCCACCGCATCCTATACAGTGTTCTCATGCAAGATGGAAAACGACAGCACAGAACCACAGGGAAGTGTAGCCTTGGGTCCCCCTATGTACAGGCAGCATAATCGTGTTGAGAGAGAATTAGCTGCAAGTAAAATGCTTCACGGTTAAGCTTAGATAAGCAACCTTCCATCCAATTTTACTGCAGCCTGCCTGACGCAGTTCTGGCACAGTTGCAGAGTCTGTGCAAATGGCATCTCTCAGACACATTTGGAGCTTACTTCTGGGGCAGACTGGGGACAGTAAGCAGGATGTATGGGGTTGCATGCTCTGGAGTGAGAAGAGAGTTTGGCCGTGTAAATAGACGGTGTGCCACCCACACTCTGGATCAGAGAAAAGGCACTGAACATTTTATTTGCAAGTATAAGTGAGCTGTATGGCCAAAGGAGTGAAGATAGCATCAGATGGGTCAGCCTGCAGGCTTTAAATTGTATATACTCTGATGGAGACCATGTCTCTGCAGAAGACCACACAGAGTCAAATTGGCACCTTGGGTGTCTGAAGGTAGTTTTGTGAAAGTTTACTGAAAAAAGCAGTAAGGCAACTACACAGCTGAAAGCAGAGCCTTAGGTTTGTTGCTGGACTGTTGCAGATTGAAGCTAAAATAAATAATGCTAGATAAAATAAATAATGATAAATAAAATAAATACTACCTGAACCCACCCGAATGTTAGCTCCTGCACTAAGTCTGAGGGTTAGTGAGCAGGAGTAGTGGTAAAGGTGGGCTCTTTATTTCTGTTGCTGTTGGCCATTATGTCCCACAAGCAGCAATAGAGCTTTTGAGAGCGCTGTATAGCCATCTGCACAGACTGCTGGAGTCCTGCATCTCTTCCCTCCCAGTGGCACATCATGTGAATCAGCTGGGATCTAACAATGTGGGTAGCCTACGGAGTAATAGAAGGCCAAATAAGAATGGACAGGGAAGATTTTACTGGTTTTCCAGACAGTAACTGCTCTTGATTGTCCTGATATGTCGAAGAGGAATCATTAACTTATTTCATTAAACGTGCTCAAAGACTTTAGGACTCAATGTGCAAGTCTCGTCCATGTGAAGGAACAGTTGCTCACATGAATAGTTCTGTTAAATTACCGGTGAGTATGTTCGCATCTGTGCAAGCTTTATTCCTATTATGAGGCTCTTTTAAGCTATATTTGCATAGAGTATTATGAAGAATGTCTTTGCAATTCCCCAAAGGGAATACGTGCACTTTCATTTCTGGTTTGCAGGCACACAAAAAGAGTGAAAGAAACAGTTTGCCATGAGAGAAATTATTTTACTTCTTTTTCTTAAATCTAAGAGCCCTTATTACTTCTTACTAATCCTAAATGCTTATTGCCAAGACAAAATTTTAATTGACATCGGAATTTATCACTGTAATAAAGGCACCATGAATCATTATTCCACAGAGCTTCTAGCAAGGCTTCCTGATGGCTTTCCAGAAGAGCTTTGCGGACCATGCTTTATGCAGGCAGGTTTTTGCAGAAAAACTTCAAGTATCCTGATAGGCTATCCAAGGCAGAGGACAGCAAAGAACTTGGAGAAAAGAAAATGTCTTCTTACAGTTAAGAGAGTACACAGAGAGTTAGGCCTGGTTTCATTTCTTTCTGTCACAGGTAACTTAATAACTATGATCAACTGAATACATATCATTGGCAAATTATGGCAATTATTTTCTCAATTCACAGAGTGTTTGTGATATAATTGTGTAAAAAATGTTAGCTAGAAAGTGGAGAGGAGAAGGTGTTTTAGAAACAATACCTCAAGTATTGCTCAACCAGTTCAACTCAAAAAGCAAAAGTTTTTCCACTTTTTTTACTGAAAGAGAAGCTTGGAAGACTGCTAGTATCTTCCAGAAAATTACGAGCATTCAGAAACAACCAGACAAAATAAAATTAAAAAAAAAATTGTCTAGCATGCAGTATGAATTCAACTCTTTTTTTATTAAAAATGTAGTTATAATATCAATTTTCACCACTCATGAGATATAATAACTTGCTTAACACCGAGCAGTGATGCAAGATAGGATATAAGGAAAAACACAAAGTCAGTTAGTTTCAGAAATACTGTATTATTGTTCTTGACGTGCCACCATTATAAAGAATAGACAAAGTCAGGGAAAGAATTCAATATAGAAGGGCAGGGAAAAGAATAAAGAAAACATAAAACTATAGAAACCAATGAAGAAGTAGTTGAGAGAGATATACAGACATTAAACTATGAAAACATGACTTATCTGGTATTAGTTTACAGGTTTAGAAAACTAATACATTTTTCTAAAGATGTAGATCACGTATGCTTACTTTTACATTCACAGTTGGAATGGGATTGCAAGTCAATTTAATTTGTATTGTTATGAAAGGAATATGTAAATTTTTAATTTTGTTTAGAACCTCACTGAAGTACACGTTTATTTCTACACTGCATATAAGCCAACAGGAGCTAAGACTCCTTCTGTGGTGTGCATCAAACTGTGCATTATGTTCAGAGCTGAAGGCAGTGTCTTTTTCAAAAGCTTGCAAGCTGTACAAAGACAGATGAAGAAAGATAAAACATGCAAAGTAGAATGATCAATATGAGGGTGACTCATGTTAGTTAACTGGCATATTTTTGGTGGAAGGAAGAGGTATAATAAAAAAGGAACTAGTTAAATGGATCAGATTTAGACAGATCAAAGAAGTGAGAAAGGTAAAGAGGAAGGTGAGGTGATGTGAAGAAATTGTCAGACACTGAGTCTGAATAAGGGAGTGGACAAACAGACAAGCAATGCAAGAGAAGTTCTAGTCCAGACTGTGGTACACATTTGAGGAATTAGGAAATCGATAAAACCCTCACAGTTTCTGGGTGGCTTTTCTTTGATCTCCCCCCTCCTTCCCCCTCCCAATACTACAGAAGTGGAGAAGATATGTCATATGGATCCAATCACCTCCAGTAACGATATATTCCCTGTACAGTGTAACACAGGAGAAAACATAAGGAACAAGCTTTAGCTGGTCCTATTTTATCCTTCTCTAGAAGAGATACAGATAATTTTTAGGCCTTTTCATGATCTATATGAAAGTAAAAGGATTAAGGACTCTGGTTTTCCCTTTCGTAGAACCATTTCTATGTGAAATGCAGGGATAATCATGTGGATCTCCTGTAGAGCATTAGATGAAAAACTCATAAAGGGCATTGTCATTAGAACAATACCTTGTAGCAAGAGCTGGAGTAATGAGGAGAAACAGGTTTCTGGCTTACTTTTGTCTACCCCAAAGAGTAGGCAGGAGTATGCTTTACCTTTAAAAGAACTATAGCAATTTATACTCCCCACTCTACATGATGAGTTTTCCCAAGGAGGCATCGTATTTTGTTGCAATTCCCCCAGCAGAGTAACACAGGACCCTGTTTGCCTTCTCCCTTGTGAGACTGGTCACAGCAGCACCAGCTTAAATCATATTTTTCTGTTCAGCTATAGTGTTCTATTTTGTGAGCCGTCTAATCTCATCTGTGCTCCATTCTAATTCTGTACTTCAAAAGAACACTAAAAATATAAATGAATTGTTCTGTAAATTTTATTTCTAAAGAGCCTCTGAATTTTACTGAACGCAGATATTTAAACCATGCAGTACTTTATCTAGCTTTTTACTCGTTCCACTTTTTCAGCAAGTGAGAGAAGTAAGCAGTAGTTTTATTTGACTTTAAAAAGGGCTTACTTTCTAGAAAGTTAAAACAATAGAAACAAAGTCTGCAAGTAATGCAAAGTGTACATAAAATGTGTTCCAAAACTTTTCTACTAGCTACTATCGTACTTCCAGAAATAGCACAGAAGCCTGAACTAACCCATTTCCCCGCAGTTTTAATTCATTAATCATGTAATTTTCCTTCAACTTTGAAAATTAACTTACTTCCTTTCCCACTTGTATGATGATGTCATACCATGAACTAGCTGACAGAACATGAACAAAATGAACAGATCACCTAATTCTGTGATCTTGACAGCAATGTGAAGAATATTTTCATGAATCCTCTGTTTCTGCTTAACATACAGTGGGAATTGTCCTACGTTTTGTAAATGCTGTCATTCCAGAATTCGGTTCAATGGTAGCAAATCTGTCTCCAAACAATCAACCATACAGTATGTATATTCAAATGAAAATATTTGATCTCGATGGTTTTGTAACCACTTCGCAGAGGTGGTTGTTGTTGCTGTTGTTTGTTTTGTTTTGGGTTTTTTCCCCCAAAGATATATGTCAGAGAAAAATGAGGCAAGTAACTTAAATCTTTTGACAGCGTTTGTGCAAAGCAACTGGTTTTCTTTCATTGAACTATTTGAACACGGTCTGCCACATTGAACATCACATGTTCATTCTTCCTTGCTCTAACTTTGCAAACCACAATCTGCAAACAGAAAAGTAATATTGAGGAGCCCTGTATTTAGTCTTCTTGTAATATGGTATATCAGCAGGAGCAGTTCCATCCCTCAGCTGGAGCTCTGCCATTCCTTTGGTTGATGTTAGCTGGAAAATCATTTTTCTCAAGAGATGCAGAATCTGAAAATGACTCTTTAGATATGATCCTGATGTCATAAGTCTTCATTAAGGTGAAGTCATCATTGGTTAATTATAAAACACGGATTGTAAAACTTACTGACTTGAGAGATGACAGGCAGAAATATGCCCCAAGTTTGCAGCATACACTTCATTTCCAAAGAGTTCCAACAAAAGTTTTCATGTTATTTCTACTTTTAGCTTATTTGAACAATGATAAAGTCATGCACATATTTTCTTCCTTCTTTAGAAAAAAAATTCCACTTCCACAAGCAGGATTTGGAAAATCTACTCCCCCAGGAAAAGTATGTTTAGGAAAGTATGACTTTGCTTGGTTTCACAGTCTGTTGGTGATCACCTGCAGAAAACACTGGGCAATATGCTTATCTGCTACATTTCATGAAACTGAATCAATAGAAAATCCAAATTTAGGTGCCATAGTGTCTTAAGTAGAAGTATCATGCTACCCACATGTGGCACCCTATACTGACTGTTGCTTTAGGAATGTGAGGCAGGCGGGCTCACAGGTCGATGATGAAAGGTATGACCCTGATGGCTCCATATTTTGAAACATGCCAGAAGCCTGTGTACAAATAGTGCTCTTTTCCTCACTTCACAAATTTCAGCAGTTTAACAAGTCCCTGAAGTGAGGCAGAATGCAAAGCCTCATCCAAAGCATCACAACAAGAAGCTGGAAGCCCTCTGGAGATCTGCAGTCCGCCAGTGCCTCCACTCTGCTGATCTCGTCTAAGCTGTGCTGAATGAAGGTCAACCTTTCAATTAATGCCTATTCCACCGTAGCAAATTGCTTTTTTTTTACTGAATTGATATGATATAGGAGAGTTTTTTTATTATTAATAATTTAAAGGTTCCATTTTATTCCCTTATTCAATGGCCTGCTCTAAAGCATTAGTGGAGAATACTAATAGGGCTACTTTCATGTGGGAGAGGCTGGTGCAAGAAAGAGTACCTATAATAAGGTTCAGCATGAGGCATAGGTAATCCCTAGGTACTTTGTGATATTTGATTTGATTTGATTTGTGGTCCTTTGCAAAAGAAACAAAACATGCTTGAATCTGATAAATGTCCTGTAAGAAAAACAAAAATGTCTACCAGCCAGAGAACAAAATTACTCCCAAAGGGATATGTTGCTTTAAGAAGAAATACTTTCCATATCCAACTTATTTCTAATAACAGAACAAGCCACGGGAAGAGACGGAGAAAGGTCAGATTTAGATGACTCTTCAGGCTTCTTCTATTTAGTCTCTAATAATGCAATATGATAAAGTTTTATAAAGAATGAGATCTTTCCAGTAAGTATCTCAGTAACTATCAGAAGGTTTGGAGTGGCTTAGTTAAAACACCGCTACCTTTATGTTTATCAAACATTTCAATAGACTTCTTTTTTTCATTATAAATTTTCCTGGAGACAGTCTATAATTTTATTTATAGGTAGATAGCACCTAAAATTCTGGGATCTGGAACTTGCTTGCCTACAGTTAAATTACTGTTATGAACAGCACTGCAGCTAATGTGGTATGCCTTACGATTACATTCTTTGAGGCTCAGATCAATATTTGCAGGAGATACCTTAAAAAAAGACAGTAGGTAATGTTTTTCCAGTTTCAGTTGTCAAACAAAAGGGATATTTCTCATCAGCATAAACTTCACTTAATATGGAACCTCTTGCAATGTGCTGATCATATGAAAGAAAAATGGAGGCAAACAACTTGAAAATTCTTAGCATTGCTCCGTGGGATATTTCTTTGTTCTCCATCCCTTCCTGTCTGGCTTCAAGTACTTGGTAGCTTGTGAATATTAAAACACTACATTCCTGGATAATAAATACCACTACATCTAATAGTGTAAATATTTTTTTTCTGTCTAAGATGAACCGTCTTGTCTGCAAGCACAAGAAATTCTTTTGATTTTTTAATGTCTTTTGCTAATGTGGTCTTCAGTGTAATCATCAAATAAAGATTCTAGGTTCTGCCTAAATCAGTTTCCCAATTATTCAGATTTCTGTTTAGGAAGCCATCAGCTGTATCCTTCACAGGTAAAGGACTTCCTCATTATTTGCAGAAGTTTAAATTTATTGAGCAAAGACGGAACTAGCTGAATATCATTGAGACTGATACAGTACAACAGAGACATTCCACATAGCATGTGAAGAGGATCCTGAAAGTAAGAAAGCTTTCTGGAGATGACAAATGAAGGAAAAGTCTTGAAAGATGTCTTTATGGTTTGCCTAACTGTTCTGTGAGGTTTCCCTGTTTCAACCACCTGTTATTCAAACCCTTTTTGAAAGAAAATACTTTAACGTGGGAAAAGAGCTACACGTTTTAAGTGTATGAATGTCATATCATGACTGGCGATGACACAGTAGTCCAAAAGAAAATAGGACTGCAGAAGCCATGTACCCGAGAAGTGAAACGTCTAGTGTCCAGTAGAATGCCAGTCTTGTCACTCCCGGGGTAAACCAGTATATTTTCCCCCTTTCATGAGCTAAATCAGTAACAATATATACCATGAATTATTTTAACTAATGTACATGTGTCTGCAAGAAAAGGCTGAAAAAAGTGAAGAAGTACTTGAAAAATGACAACATAAAGATATCTTTCATATTTTGGTGTTATCATTTGAAGACTTAAATCACTATGGGAAATGAAATGACACTGCTTGCCCTATCCTCCTGGTGAAAGTGGTTGACAGAAGGACTTCATCACACACACACACCACGCACACTTATATAAACGAGCAGAGAAGACTTGCACTAATCTTTCTTGTTATCACCAGCACTGAAAACGCTACTCTTCCTTTCATTCTCTTCGGTATATACTGCAAGCAGATCCGAGCTTTTCTCATTAACCTCTCTTTTCTATACTTATCAGCATCTTTTCCACATTGTTGGGGCCATTTTCCAAACAATTGTTTGAGGGGAGGGGAAAAGCCAAAGCAATAATGGGCTCAGGGTCACAATTGAAACTCCTCCATATAATAAGCAAACCTGAAACAGTAAACTCAGAAAGAGAGAGGGAAGGAGAGGGAGAGAAAAGAAAATGCTGACTTGGGTCAGGGGTCAGCTCTCTGATCTCATTGTCAGCGCCTCTGCCTTTTGCGTTATGGAATTTGTCTTTCATTACCCTGTCTGCCACTCCTGTCAATACACCCTGAAAAGACCCCTCAATAGGAAATTGTAAAGTTCTGGTTGAGGTAACAGGGGGAACTGCACGCCGAAGCTGGCTTGCGACTCACCGCCACTTCCCGGGCCTCTGGTCTGGTGCCAATCTTTCCTCAGCATCACCCAACAAAGCATGGACAGTGGCTGCGAGGGAAGAGGGGTTAGGCAGACCCTCCCCAGCAAAGCAGCACAGGCAGGGCATCCCTGCTGCTTGGGTTAACGTGTGACTTTAATATGTGAGCCCCTCGGGTGCTGTAAAGGTAAACAATGCGGGAACGCCTATTAATAAATTAGAATATAAAAAATTCATTTGTTTCACCAAAAGAAAGAACATAATGCTCCTCTGAACCAGGGGATGGAGTAAAATGAAAGCTCTGGCTGTGTTTAATAGGAACTTTACGCATCATATACCATGAGGATATCTAATACCGGTTTATTCCCTCTAACTTTCCTTTAACTGACTAAGGATTTCCATCACAGTTAAGAGAGTTATAATCTCCCTGACATTTGTACTATATCAACCTATACTGAAGGGACTTCCAATTGAGTAGTCAATTATCATTAGCACTGCTGAATGTCCCAAGGATGATTTTTATGGGGTACAATAGTGCTTTCAGTGTCTAAACCAAAATGTTTGGCCATTAATAATCCATTTGAAATGTAAGATTTTCTTTTGCTTTCAGTTTATCCTTCAATTTTCTCTACATGGTATTTAAATACTTTTTTTTTTATAATATAAAATCTTTTCTTCCAAACTGGTCTAATCTACTGTGATGCAAAACCTAAAATTAGTTATATAACTGGTGAACGTATAGCATCCTTCACTGGAAACATTCTCGTGAAATAAGAATCACACATTCACTCTCTGTTTCTGAAGTTCTGGCAAACTGTAATTAAAGTACTTCCCCCCCCCCAAAAAAAAAAAAAAATATTCAGAGATCATCTATAGATAACAGTGAATTTTAAGATTCCCGTGTCCTTGCAGGCAAATACAGATCTCTGAAGCCAAACTTATGTTTCTGCACACTCCTACTCATAATGTACTAGGATATGTCTCTTCTAACTGAAAAACTTAGAAGCAACAATTGTCTAAGTTTACCAAAAAGAGCTGTGATGTGGCTCGTTGAATACAACTTCCGCTTCCTATACAAGTGAAAGTTCACTAAAGAAGATACTGTCACTTCCATACTCTTTTTGTAAAAACCCCAAAGTTCAAAGCAGTCCAAACATTGTTTTCCTGAATGGTTTAGTCTTATGAATTTAATAAAGTATTCTGATATCATCCTATGTAGGATTATTAGTTTCCCTATAGTTCCTGAGTCTAGAGGAGGAAAAGACAGCGTTAATAGATTGCTGCACATCAAAATTTGACATGACTGTGGTGGGATGAGGGAAGGGAAGGGAAGGGAAGGGAAGGGAAGGGAAGGGAAGGGAAGGGAAGGGAAGGGAAGGGAAGGGAAGGGAAGGGAAGGGAAGGGAAGGGAAGGGAAGGGAAGGGAAGGGAAGGGAAGGGAAGGGAAGGGAAGGGAAGGGAAGGGAAGGGAAGGGAAGGGAAGGGAAGGGAAGGGAAGGGAAGGGAAGGGAAGGGAAGGGAAGGGAAGGGAAGGGAAGGGAAGGGAAGGGAAGGGAAGGGAAGGGAAGGGAAGGGAAGGGAAGGGAAGGGAAGTTGCTCTTCCTGATATTTCAGAGAGTACAGAATCCCATAAGAGTGAAAGTAGAGTAAGGAAATAATTCATTCTTACTGATCAGCTGAAGAATATGACATGATGCCAATTTGCTAGCTTTTGAAACAAAGGAGAGGCGACAAAGTTGTTTTGGTACTCAAGCTTGTGATATTGATGTGAATTATGCTGCCTATTGAAGTTCACAGAATAACACAGAGACTTCATCACTCTCTAGAAGATCTGTAGGGTAAATGGAACTAGTTTTGTTCTTGGAATTAGCACAGTTATTGTGTTGTTGAGTTATCCTAAAACCTATTGTGATGGGTTTGACCTTGGCTGGAAAGTAGTTGCCCACCAATCTGCTCTATCACTCCCTCTCTTCAGCAGGACAGGGGAAATAAAATGTGATGAGAGTCTTGCGGGTCAGCATAAGGATAGGGAGATCGCTAAACAATTATTGTCACAGGCAAAACAGACTCAACTTGGGAAAAAATAATTTAATTTATTATGAATCAAATCAGAGTAAGGTAATGAGAAAGAAAACCAAATCTTAAAACATCTTCCCCCTAACCCTCCCTTCTTCCTGGGACGACTTCACTCCTGATTTCTCTACCTCTCCCCACAAGGGGGACGGGGACTGGGAGTTGCAGACAGTTCATCACACATTGTATCTGCCAGTCCTTCTTTCTCACACTCTTCCCCTGCTCCAGCGTGAGGTCCCTCCCCCAGGAGACAGTCCTAAAGGAACTTCTCCAGTGTGAGTCCTTCCCATAGGATGCAGTTCTTCACAAACTGCTCCATCATGAGCCCTTTCCGTGGGGTACAGTCCTCCAGGAACAGTCTGCTGTAAGCATGGGTTTCCCCCAGGGTCACAAGTCCTGCCAGCAAACCAGCTCCAGCATGACCTTCTCTCTCCACAGGGTCACAGGCCCTGCCAGGAGCCTGCTCCAGTGTGAGCTTCCCACGAGGTCACAGCCTCCTTTGGACACATCCACGTGCTCCAGCAGAAGGTCCTTGATGGGCGGCTGCAGGTGAATCTCTGCCCACCAGTAACCTCCATGGACTGCAGGGGGAAAACCTGCCTTGCCATGGTCTTCACCACAGGCTGCAGGGGAATCTCTGCTCTTGCGTCTGGACCATCTCTTCCATCTCGTTCTTCACTGACCTTGGTGTCTGCAGAGTTGTTTCTCTCACATATTATCACTCCTCTCTGTGGCTGCTGTTACAGAGCAGGTCGTTTTTTCCTTCTTCTTAACTATGTCGTCCCAGAGCTGCTACCACCGTCGGTGATGGGCTCGGCCTTGGCCAGAGGCAGGTCCATCTTGGAGCTGGCTGGCATTGGCTCTATCAGACACAGGGGTAGCTTCTAGCAGCTTCTCACAGAAGCCACTCCCATAGTCCTCCCGCTACCAAAACCTTGCCACACAAACCTGATACACCTGTTTAGGAAGAAAAATTAACTACTCTCAAAGGGCCATGGGAAGCTCTCCATCATGGGAAAACTGAGACTGGACTTTTTTCCCTAAAATTTCTATGTTCTAGTTCAAAGTGATAAGAATTTTGGCCAGTCCTATGATCTTTGTTTTGCAGGAAATCAGGTTAGATAATCACAATGATTCTTTGCATCCTAACATATCTCTAAAAAGAATAGAGGACCTGATCCAATCTGGAATTCTTGAAGCTTGCCTTGGAAAGGAGAGCTCTCGGTTCTTATTTGGATTCCTGAAAATCTTCTCATTTCTCCTCATCTCTGATCCATCCGATATGGACAACCAATTGTGCTTCAGAAATTAAACCTCATAAAATAGTTGTGTACTACTGTCTACCGTACTTATTAAAGTGTAATTACTGGAGATTGCTCATCAGTAGGACAGACTGTTTCACTTTCATAGTTAGGTGTATTTGGCAAAGCTCAGTATTTGAGGAGGTTTACATGATAAAGCCCTTCAGGGGCACTGATGCAGAACAAATGCCACCAAGTTTCTGAGTTCATTTGGAGAAAATGGGAACGGCACAATGCACAGACAAGTCCCCTCCCAGATCAAAGCAAAATAGGTTATCTATTATGAAGTAGTACCCAACTCTGCTACAAAGGTGAGCTTTAGAATGTGAAGAGTTGGCTTTTTGGTTTCCTGAGATCCTCTTGTGTGCTTGTATTGCTGTAGGAAAGTATAGTATTTTATTTTTGAAAAAAACACTTGAGCCATTTATTTGTATCCTACTGGTAGGTAAAAGGTCTAACTCAACTCAAAAGTCTAACTATGTCATTTCAGTACACAAAAGTGAATTTCACCCACAGCAACCCCACTAGCCAATTTACCAACAGATGTTGTTTTACAGGGAGATCTATTAAATGAATTTGTCCTTCATTAAGAGACACTATGTTATAAAGTTTCCCCCAATAGCTTTGCAAAGCACACTTGCTCCCAATTTGGTTGAAGTCCAGTCTTTGCTATAAAGTGCAAAATACTTGGCTGCTAACTAAAAATATATAGCAAGCAAGAAACACTTTTTAATTAATATAAAAGAAGTAGTTGTATTATTAATAGTGGTACTGGGAAAAAGTCAGTTTTATTTTTCCTCTTGAATTATTATTATATGTCTCCCACTGCTGGAATTTTCTTTGAAATAATCGTCCTTTTTCCAAAAGGTAATGGATACTTTTACCTTCCATACTTTCCCTTTATGAGCATTTATAAGCCTCACTGCACATACTTTATCCAACAGGTAAGGTTCTACCTTATAAAAAAGCAATTTAGCTTTATAGATTTGGCAATACTGAACACTTGGTTAAATGAAGGGTGCCTCATTTAAGAAATGGCATATCTGAAAGGGCCTGTTATCACAGTTTTAAGTCAGTATAAAAACACTATCCAGTATACTACTTTGATACGGATGGAAACTATTGCTTCTGGCATAGTCTCACATTGGTTAGCGCCTGGAAATCTTTGAGTATATGCTTCAGTTTAGCTGGAGAAAAGTTGGTGTATATCTTCAGGATGATTTTTTTTTGTTTGAAACTGTGTTCTTTTAAATAGGAAAACATTTGTGCAGAAATTTGATACACTATTTGCTCAAGTTTTTAAGATACATTGCTTACCAAAATAAGGGACTTCAAAGGAAGCAGTTCTAGAACAAGACTGGATCATAATCAAATTTTACCATATTAAATGTTATGTTCTCTGTATTCTAATTTTAATCAATTTAAAATTCAGACATCCAAAAATTGTTTTCATTTGAAAGAAAAGCAAGTCAGAAATGGCAGAAAGTGGTAATTAAATATTAGGTTTTATAATGTTAATGAGATTAATATTTTATAATAACCCCAGGTTATTTTATATTATTTTTAAGTTGGCAGAAAATAAAATATGCAAATACTAGGGCATTTGAGGGTCACTTGATCAGCTATGCCTACGGACATTTTTTATTAGAACATTAACTAATTTACTTTAAAAGTTAATCTGTTAAACAGAATAAGGGTACTTTTGCACAATTTTAACCTTAAAATAAGACTCTTTATTTTCATTCAGCGCACAGGAGTTTGAGCTATCTTGTAAAACTCTGCAATTTTTTTTTTTTGACAGGGGTTAATTTAAAAGTAATGTAACTTTATTTTATGCTGAGTGACTTCTAGTGGGTTTGGGGTTGGTTATTTTTTCATAATTAGCGGGTAGTTTTCTGGTGTATTTGTCGCTTTGGGCTGGAACTTCTTCGTCTCTTAGTGATAATTTAATTTGAAAAGGAACAGATGATCTTAGTCTTCAAGGTAACAATCCCTCTCTACTTTTGAAACGTTCCCCAAGATATCCAAATACCTTTCAGCTTATTTGTCCTGTTGATCTTTTAGCAATAACAAAGTTGGGGAAGTTTCTTACAACTCTATTATTGTATTTTGTAAACAATTTATCTACCATTTCTTTAGAACTGTTGTCACCCATAATCCTCTCTTGTGTACCATTGACAGAGTGACCTTCATACTCACTGGCTCATCCATCATACACTGAACTTTTCACTCTACACCATGCTCATCCTTTCCTAGTAAGGAAAACCTTTGTCCACATCCCACTTTGCCATTCACTAGAGATTCTGTACTTGTGCAAATGTATATCAGAAATGAAAAAGGAGGAAGTGGAAAAAGATCACTAGTTCAGCACCTTTTTGAAAGTTAGTACAGATGGTTACCTTTAAAGCACATCTATCATTCTCATTTGCAGGGCTTTAGCCGATAAGCCGCCCCCATTTGTGTTTCCCCATTTGTCAGAAGCTACCTAGTGAATCAGTAACAGTGAAAAACTAATTACCATTTGAGAAATGCACTTCCCCTGTATTGCGTGATGCTCTATGTGTTTGCCTCACATGCCTAAATTTAAGTATCCCAATGAAAAAAATTTGCTTTTTAAATCATAAACAAACTCTTTAAATGAACAATATTAAAGAATGCAGATCAAATGATACTTCCTATCTTTTGTAATTGGCAAAGTTTGTTTTCAAACTTGCTACACAAAACATTATTAAGGACAAGGGATTAACCATGTTCACATATTTATGTACAAGGTCTTGTGTACTCTGGCATTAAAATGTTTCTAGCTCCTACAGAGAACTGGTTAAAACATTCCATTTCAGTGCAGTTCTATTTCCATTTAATTCTTATTTTTCTCTGCTTTTATTTTATTGACTAAAACTTAATCCTAGGTTTTTAAAATCATCTCTCTAACTATTTATTCTTTATGGATATAGAACCAGCACCATTTTAAAAGTATCAATGACTACATGGTATACTGGAAAAAAAAAAAAAGAAATGTTTACTCTTAAATTGGCACAATGACATAGAAGGAAATGAGTTATTAGATTCTTATGACTTGTTATTGTTTTACTGTTAGGTTTTTTAATTTTCTTTTTCCAGAGATTTTCAGAAAAGGTTTAAAATAATATACACTTATTCAGTCTTTTAAATTATATATGAGAGAAAGAATCACAGAAAGACCTCAAGCTTAGAAAAGGAGAAGAGAATTATTGAGCTGTATTTAACCATAGTAAGATGTACAGCAAGCTGTATAGCTGATGTGGAAAACCAAGGATTGGCACTGGTGTATCACTGACTGACAGATAATGAATTAAAGTAGACTTTGTTATATTTAAAATTTTGTTTCATTTGCTTTATGAAGATAGGGCTGGACTCCAGACATTTTCTATTTGCTATTCTTTATCAAAATTGTCTGCCAGCAAGTTTGCACTGAAAGACCTATTTACAAAATACTACAAATTAGCTACTTATCAAGAATCTGTCTGCTTTTACAGAAACATCAAACCAAAACAACAAACTTTTTAGACTGAAACCCATGACTTGAAATCTAATTAGGCTATAAATGCCCTGTGAACATTTTTTTTTTTTTCATTGCCATTGAAAGAGTCTTTCTACTTTGTATTATAGAATCTTGTTGTTTTGCTAATCTGGGAATCATGTACTTGAACTCTCTCTCAGAAATGTTGACATAACTCAAAAATACAGACTGATATAACTTGAGTAATTTGCACGAGATTAAGCAAGACACTAAAACACAGGAGAAAGAAAAATCTAACTCAAAAATCATTCACTTGCCAAGGTTTGGTCAGACCATACACTCATTTACTGGTATTTTTTCCAGCTTTGCCTCATGCGTGCTAATCTGTGAAACTTCCAAACCTTTATTTCTCAGTTACACAAATTTCATTGCCAGAAAGCTTTTTAGTTTTGTCCACAGAACAGAAGTACCTCTTAGTTACAGGGGATCCCAATGCAGAAGATATTCCTCATTTCTACTGATTAGCAAAACAAGGTGCTGTCAAAGTGGGCATGATCTGCTGGGCATTGGGCAACTAAGAGGAGGTACACAATACCAGTAAAGGGAGTAAACTTGCTGCTTCTCTTCAAGATGATAACCACTTTTACTCAACTAAATGTTCACTTGCCAAACTTCTGGGATCCTCCTGCCCAGCTCAGAGATTCAGTACAGACAAGAAATCAATTTGTGCCTCATCAATGTAGCTGTGAGGTTAAAGGTCAGGATTTTCTTCCCAATACATTAATGCCACAATAAGAAATTACAGAAGTATTGTGTATCACCTAAAGACAAAATCTCCTTTACAATGTCAACAAAACCGTCAGCTACTGAGAACCTTAGCTTAACTGTTGAAATTAATCTCTTTATAATGAACAGAAGTCAGAGAGGACTTTATCATTGGCTTCCCATTCACTTACACAACCTGCGCGCAGGGTGAATAATGGACAAAAATAAAATATTCTAGCATTTCTAAAGGGAATGACTGCAACAGGAGACCAGCTTTAAGCATGAAGGAAAACCTTTTGTAAGTAGAAAGCAGGATAGCAAACAGGTTGAGTTAATACTGTTTTTGCTGTTTTTCTGCCTTGTCTCTCAATCTCAAGTCAGCTGAGCAGCAGCTTTCTTAGTGGGAAAAAACAGGAGGAGGTCAGGCGGAATGACCTCCCTATTTTGTCTCCCAGTGGCCTGCCTCCCATTTACTACACCTTTTGACATCCTTAAGTAGATATCTCTTTAAGTGTTCAGTCAGTAAAACAAACTGAAATGCAGGCAAAGGAAAGGGGGATGGGGAAAGAAGTATGCACTGTAGGGCTCAGATTGAACATAAGGCATGCACAACCCGTAAATGCCGTATCTTACTTCTTTAGCCATGGATCAAAAATAGTCTATTATTCCATGTATTCAAAAAATACTAATTTACAGTTTACTACTAAACCACTACAGTTTTCGAACTGTGTCACTGAGTGTCACTTGGGAGAAATAGGCCATATTCTAAAATAAGCTCCAGAGTTACATTTCATGGACTCTATTGAGATTTGCTAATTCAGCAGCAGTATTTTGAAAGTTATTAAAATTAACTTGATTAATGAATGAAGAGTAAGGAATGTTGGTGTGTACTGTACTTAATGAATCCATGCAATGCATATATGAAGAATCAACTCATTGAGTAGCTGTGGTGGAACATATGTGAGATGTGTGATAATGGGATCTATGGCTTGGAGAATATTACTTCAAGACTGTTGTGGAAAAGTTCCAGATGTTCTGCAAAACTTTTAAGAGCTTTTTTCAATTTGTAAATTACACACTTCCCATCTCTTGCCATTATCCTTCAATTAACCAGTTTAAATATTATGCTATGAAATTAAATTAGTAAATAAATCTCAGATGCAATCGATGCACTTCAAATAATCAGGACCATAATTTTCAACATCCATTGGCTGTTTTCACCTGTAAAGAAAAAAGAAAGCTGAAAGATGAGGTAGGGATTTAAGACTGCAATCATTGGTAAAGCACTTTACAAGAAAATGGATTTAAAAGATTCAAATAGGACTAGAAGTCATGCTCAACACATCAAGAAACTGGTGAGTTTTTAGTTCTTCAGAATTCTTATTTATTTCTTCTCTGATTGTCACAGTGTTAAAGCTGATCTAAAGGTCTTATGTTAATCAGTTCATTTCTACATCCATAAAAACGGGAAGTTTCAAGTACACAAAATATCTCATGAAAGAGTAAGGATGTTAGGAAGATCAAACTCATATAGCTGTAATTGGGTACATATCTTTCTTTCAAGTTCAATTCATTAGAATGACATTTCTTTTTTAAAATTTGAAAAATGAAATTATCTTTCATTATCTTTTTCTGAATCTCACTGTGCACTCCCCACCCTGCATATTAAGCAATTTTGCAAGTAGAAAAACTATTTTTTTCAGTAATTTGTTATTCATTTTAATACAAGACAATCCCTACTCAGAAAAAATCTCTTGGCAAACAAACTATTAAGCTACTGTTTATATCAGTGAAATGTGTAATTTTCTATTGCTGCACATACCACCTTGTTTATGAAAGTCAAACTAGGTATTAGTACTGGGTCAGATGAAAGAAAAAGGAAAGTATTAAGAAATCATTTTTTGTCAGCAAGGTGGGCAAATAGGAAACAGAGAGATATCTGGCTTCAGATGTGCTAATAGCAAAAGAATTCAGAAAAAAAATAACATTAATGATATATTTAAGGAAGTAACTAATTTGTGTCCCAGAGATCTGCTAAAACACATGTTAGCACACAGCACTGCCATGTACTGGGAGAAGGCAAGACATATTGTAGACCTGCTTCCTTTGAAATTAAATCTCTGGATAACAACAAATTAGACAAAAGATCTTACCTGGATCTGTCAAAAACATTTTAACAAACTTTATTTCTTGAGAAATATGCTTCTTTGGTGAAGCCAAGCATTTCTACAATGACATATGTATTCATAAAGCTTTTGATGGGAGAATTCCTGAGTTTCATGGCTCTGTGGTTAATCTGGATGTTTTAAAACAATCTTCTCTAGGGAAAACACAGGATTTTTGTTTGCTTCACAAAACCAAGCAGCTGCATCAGCATAACGTTGCTCGACTATTAAGCCCTTTCAAAAGGAAAGGTATTTTATCTCAGAATCGACACTGTGATGACTCAGCTTCCAAAGTCGGATTCCACAAGCAGACAGAAGATGTCCAGGACAGTCCCTCAGTATGCAAACATTCCTCTAGAAGCAAAGGCATTGCATTCTTATGATCAGGCAGCCTGTCTAATATATTAGTCTCTGTCTATATTCGCTGGAAGATTCTTTCTCTTAGATATATCCTTTCTGGAGAAAGGCGAAAGAAAAGAAGGATCAGCCTCTGCACCCCTAAAAACTGTGTATGAAACTCTAGAACATGCTATTGAAAATATCATGACAGGATACATAGTCTAGACACTGCAGATAAAACTGTCCCCAAAGTATTTAAACCCCTTTTTATTAGGAACTGTCTTCCACTTTAGTTGTATTAAAAGAGTGGATTTATGTTATGTTCCCTTTTTAAAATTCTGATGATGCTCTGATTACAAAAAATTTTATTTTTGTCCACATTTGACAAATGAAATTCCTTTGCATTCTGTCACACATTTTAAAAAAATATTCTATTTTCTTTTAAGAGTAACTATTTTAAGACCAGTTTACATAAAGGAGATCCTAGTAAAACATTTTTCTCTTCAGTAGTTAACACATTTCTTAAACTGGTTTTCTGAACCTGGTGTTTTCTCTTCAAAATGTCCCATTAATTCCTATTAGGGAGCTACTAGTAAAGAAAATTGCATGTTAACTTTTATCAATCCGTATGAATAAATGTTAACCATTCTCAGTTAAAAGCTCTCCTTTTAGCTCCAGTCAAGTGAAAACACCTAGAGCAGTGCACACGTTGGCAAATCATTCAGAAGATTAATGCACTTAGGCCTGTACAAAGAGTCAGAGATGTGTATTAGCATTATAGATTTTAATTTGAAATGATGTCAGTCTTTTCTCAGCTGCATTGTAGTGCAAGGACTGCCATCTGCTTATAATAATGAATCTGACAATCCACGTAAATGTGATTTGCTGCTTCTTTTGCCAACATAATGGCCTGGATATTGATCCTAATGGTGGAGCAGTTGCTGCCATTTCATTCAATAGAAGTGGGAGGACAGGGTGCAAGAGTGAAATTTCCAAGACTTCTGCTGGAATGACACCTAAGAACAGAGCTGTGGGTTTTTCACTAGGACTGGGGACGCAAATATTACTCATTCTCAATTTTCCTCTGGAAGAAGTAAAAGTGAACATCTGTAAGGAAAAGGAGCTCCCAACAAGAAAGAGATAAAACAAAAAACTCCCCCCCAGTACAGTTGTTCATTTTTGCTCCTGTTGTTGATGACAATCGAGACAGTAATAGGGGGAGAAAAAAGTGTTATAATAGTCTCCACATTGTAAGGCATGTTTGGAGCCTGGCTTTTCACTGCACTGTGAGAAATGAGATGTCTGAGGTGCAGCGTTTTGTATCTCTGTCTATGAGCACTTACACCCATGAAGAAAGGCATTCGATGGCAAAAGCTGAGTGCCATTCAGAAGTCACAGATCTCAGAGGCAAACTTCTCTCCAGCTAATAGTAAATGCAGGGATTTCATGCCTGCTGTTTTTTGTCACTGCAGCACAGAACTGCAGGTGTCCCTCAGGATGGCTTTCCTCCAGGAAATGGAACACAGTTTCCCAGGAAGTGCTCAGACTTGGAGCTGTGTAGAAGAGAGGTGAGGGGCTATTTCCCTAAGCTACGACAATTATTATGTCTAAGTTGATTGTAACTCCATTGTTAATGTGATTTGTGCAGGGCCCAACAGTATTACAGTATCTTTATGAGAGGGTGCAATGGCTGTTTCCATGACAGCCAGAAGAGGTAGGGATGGAAAATGCCATTTGAGATAGCTCAGAAGTGTTTGATTGGTACAAGACGTAAGGTTGGCAGATTTAAGGAGTAAACTCCTCTAACACTCAGGCTGATTTTCTTTAAAAAGTAGAGTTCACAAGTATTGGCGTGTTAATTATTAATAGATTTTAATCAAAGTAGTTAAAAGATAAAGATGCTGTTAATATTACCTCAACTGGTTCCCAGAGCAGGCAGTGTGACCTCAGTGACTGAAATACTAATCTTCATGGCTATTTGAAGTGGTTGCTCACACCTGCACTCAAATTTTACAGCATACCAAAGAATGATATATGAAGCAGCTTATATATAAATCCATTCCATAACTGTTCCTTTACTTCGAAAGGCTTTACTGATTTTTCTACTTTCATTTCTAACCTTGTAGATTGTTATATTTATAAATGGAACAGACACTGTTCATTTCAAGGTATCCCTAACAATCCATCATCTTCATGTCATTTGATCTCCTAGGACTATAATTTTGAAAAAGTGTTCTCAAAGTGTAAAGCTACCTACAAGTAAGAGCTGCAGTGTGCATGTAAAATTTCTGTACTATTCTATCAATACTAACCACACAGCCTCTTGATTTAATATCGTACATCCTAGAATACCTTGCATCATCTACCTTACTTGAAAGAATAAGTGTTTATTGTTTGTTTCCCTCAGAGCAGTGCAGCAGTGAGCAAAAACCCAGTAAGAGGTAAGAGGCAGAGAACCTACATAAAAAGGGAGAATGTGAAAGAAATAGAATAAAAGAAAAAAACAAAAACAAAAACAAACACGTATCCATCAAGCTTACTTAAACAGCATAAAAATTTACCAAATCGGCACAAAACTTATTCTCCTATCTTTTATCTGATGATTGGTGATGATGAAAAACACCAGTGATACTCAGTTGACAGAAAAACCCACCTGCCCTGAGGCAAGTAGGCAAACAGAATTTGGCATAACCATAGAAAGGCATTATTCTCAGATACACATATAAAACTGAGGTGAATTAGTACTACTGACAGTCTCTTGTGTGACTGACACAGTACATCTCAAACTGAAACACATCTCAGAATGGGGGAGAAAATTGTTCTCTCATCTTCCCTCCTGTTATTCCCCTCCAGTGTTTCTGCTCAGGCAGCAGCAGACACACACCTCTAACACAGGCCCTTAGGTCTGACGCCCAGTCACTTCTCATAGTGAACCTTCATTTTTCTACACTGAAGACTTGCTTTCCCACAGATGTTCCCCAGTGGGCTTTTCTTAGAGCTCCATTTCCACTAGGTTTCTTTTTCTGAAAGGAAAGGTTAGAGTTAAAAAAAAAAAAAAAAAAAAAAAAAAGAAGTCATATTACTCCAGAATTTCCCTGTGTGGAAATCATTAGGTAAAACCTGTTTGCAATCAGAGTCAATGCCTTTAGAGGATATGGGTTGGATCTGGACGCCTTCTACCCTCTTTGATTAGTACCTGTTAGGCATATTTCACTGTTGTTTAAGCTACTATCCGCTATCCAGCAGAGCTATCCAGATGCATATATTTTATTTTGATTCAACCTTCTAAACTCCCTTGTCATAGGAAGAAGAGCTATCATTTTGGTTAGGTATAAACAAGTAGGAAGAAAACTTGTGTTGCAGTCCCAGTTTATGAGGCTGTAGGGGCGTAGGCTGCAGAATCTCATGACTAGTTTGTTTGTATCTCAATAAAACTGCTTTAGTAAGCATGCTTTTCTGGAAAAGAGGAAAAACATTGAAATAAATATCTTTAAATCTGATTAAATGCATATATTACTTTGGATAGCTATATAATTTCTTGCAGATTACAGTAATAATGTTTGTATATGCATGTGCATGTATATAAATAAATAAATAGTCAATATATGTAGCTTACACATATAGCAGATGTTCATTTATAGCTTGGGCGTTTACCTCAAACTAGATAATCCAAGTTCAGGAATGAGCATTAGGAAACTGTTAGCATGGTGACAAACACAATATTTCTTCACGTATTGACTAATCTTCATTTCAGTCCAAAAGGAAATATTATTAGAGAAAGAATAAATGTTCAGCTGGAATTAGAACAAGTATAGCTGTGCAAATACAACAAGTACATGTGATTAGCGACTCTTAATATGAAGGTACCCTACCAAATCTCTCCTAGATGACAAATCAATATAGCTCCACAGCAGCACATTGTCCACACTGAGGCAATACCCATAAGCATCGACATTTCTCAAACTTACTGTTTTGGGCAGCATTGGCATCATGTCCTTTTGAATTTTTTTCTGAGAAGTGGAAGAACACCAAGAGACCTAGAATACTATCCTGCAAGTTAAAACAGAGACACTGATTTTCTACCTTACGTGAAGCAGAAGGGGATCTGGACCTGTGTCAGCCCTGAACTCTGCCAGCAGTCCCCTAAGGGGCCACAACTGAATAGGCTTCATTTGTCTGACATGAAAGGACTTTGTTTAGAGAGACCTTTCAAGGCTTCTGTCCAGGAGAGTTATGGAAAAAAATTAGTACATTTTTCAATTATAGTTGCCATTTTTTCTGATACATCAGTAAATATGTGGTATATGATTATATCTCCCAGAACATCTCATCCAAACCTTGCCTCTCTTCTTCAATTTAACAATACCTCCTTTTCGGTAATCACAGCTAAAAACACTGAGTGGGAAGAGGCCATTATTTAGTTTACAAGTATAAGCAGCCAAGAAAATCTTTCAGCAGGAAAAAGAAGGGAAAAAAAGTTTGTCAGTGTTTCTTAATCAGCAGAAAGGGAGCAGCTGTCAGCCTGCCGGAATTCAGAATTTAGATGAGCTGTGAGGCCACACTTCTGCTACCCCGCATCTGGTTTGGAAACAAAGAACAACCTGTCTTTGGTTGCTCTCATCTTGTAAGTACAACTACTGCATAGGTAATTAACACTCCATGATAAGGGCTTAGTTTTGCGTATCTTCATTTCTACTGCCTCTTCCACAGTGTAAGTCTTCTTCCCACTTTCAATTAAAACAAAGGCTAAGCAGAAGAGAGGAAATCTAAAGTTTTCCTGATGTTGAGGTGAAGTGAAGTAAATTTACTTATTCAGTTCATATTCTAGAGAACACACCATGATACATAACACTTTAAATGTATTTGTTAATTTTATCCTTAAAAGAGGAAGAGTGCTCCTTCCCTTCCTCTCTAAAATGCTTAGAGATTAGCTTTGTTTGTGAAGTACATAATGACTAATAGTATTTTTAAGACATCCTTCAAAACAAGAGGTCTTGGAATCTTGATGCTACATAGTGAGAGCAATATTATTTGTTCGATGTTGTATAAAATATACAATATGAGTTCAGTTGTGCTATCTACAAACTAATGAATAGAGATACACCTCCACAGGGGAATGAGACTTCCCTGGCTCTCTGTTCCCCATCCCATCTACAACAAAGTCCAGGCACAGAAGTCGATCATCTCAGCTGTTTACAGGCCCTGAGGCAAATACTGGTCTGCATGGGAGGCAAACAGATGGAGGGGACAGACTCTTGTCCTCCTCCCTATCTTGAACATCACACAGTCAAGACAACCTGAACCTCTATGATTTGAAACCATGAACTCATTCTATGGACCATGGATTTTTGAAAGCTTGTGAAATCCAAAGTTGCAGCAGGAAGGACATGTTAACACTGTTCATAAAAATAAAGAAAAAAAATCATAAAACTGGGATTGTTCTTTATTTTCACACTCCTGATTGATTTTTTTCCTCTGTGATTTTGGGAAGGGAATCCAAGTATAGAGACATCTTACAATCTTGTAAATTGCTTGTTAACTCCTAGTAAGGAGATTTTGTTTATACACTTTCATTTAAAAATGCTTAGAAAAATTAAAAAACTCCTAATGAGACAGCTAACCAAAGTTTCCTAGTTGCATCTTTGTTTTATTTCAATTTTAGTTCTTCAAAATACTTTTCTGCTTAACTGTCAAGTGAAAGATAAGGCTGTCATACTGCCTGAACAACAAAAGAAATACAATTTTCCTACACTAAAGTGTACTGGCCTTGTGCCACTGTTAAAATTAAATTTGTCCAATACCAGTTAGCTGCAGCAAACATTTCTAGGGCAATAGCTGGAAAAGAGAAGTGAGTTTTCTGGGTTTCTGTTGCTCCATTTCTCTGAAACAATGGCTAGAACTGACATTGTCTATTCAGTGTAGAAGACAGGATGTCAAGCAAAGCAAGACAAATGTGATGTCCTGACTGATTATTTCCTTACATACTAAATCAATGAGCTTATTATCACAGCAATTACATTACTAATGTAAACAGATGCTACGTGTAGACAACCGGTTAACAATAAGGTAGGCAGATTTTTTTTCTCTTACACAAAAAATTATTTGGAGCCTGTTATTTTACAACTAACATTTGATCTTCATATGTATCAGTTAACAGTATATATTCTGTATCACATGATTTTACATGTAGGAGAGATGTATTGTAAAGGACTAGTAATTTTTCTCATAAGTTGAACTTGTGTAATCTTTATTATCAATCACCTGCATTAATGTTCTTGTCTATATAAATCTGTAACAAAATTCAGAGATTCTGAAATAAAAAAGCAACACTGTGGTTCTACCCAGAAATTAACTCCACTAATTTAGTCCCAACGCAACTTGTTATGCAGTTTATAATGAAATTAAAGAAAAAAAAGCAATATCCTGTACAACGGCTAAAATAATTTTCACATAGCTCAACCTGAACTTCTAGTCTATTATTCTATTTCATAAATAGTTATCTCTAAATTTCTATACCCTTCTCAGTTCTGGTCATTGTATATGTGCTTTAGAGAAATCTGGTATGCATAAAATAAATCATTATAAATACAGCAGCATTTATAATGCTATGTCTTTATAGTAGAAGGTAGTTCCTTCCAATAAAACAATTCAATCATCTCTTAAGCTTCCTGAATACAGCTGTGTATCCAGGATATGTATACTATTCAGTCAAAAAAGTAATGGGGAATCAGAGTAAATTGGTATGTGAGTTCTGTAAGGACAGACCATTAACCAGTATTTGACCTGATGGTAAGATACTTCTACGTTACACTGTGGTCTTTTAATTCGAAGGAGTCTGGCAAGTACTAATAATGAAGATACGGAGCTAGTCTAGATATAACAGAGATCATGTCAGAAAACAATTTGTCAGAAAATGTTGTTTCACCAAGTGCAAAACTTTTCATGGGAATGCTGATCACTTCACAGAGCTCTCACCACAGAGAAGTTTGACTCCACTGAGTGCAGGCACTGAGAAACTTTAGAAATATTTTGTTTCCCTAAATTGGATTAAAAACAAATGGCAGATGAAAAAAAAATCCTGCAATTTCTTTTTTCCTCAATCCTATTGACTATATGACATCGCAAGAAGCAGTCGTGTTTCTCCCTACTCTCCTATAGAAAGGAAGAAAGGTTCCTGCTCATGATCATGTTAAATTAAAAAAGAAAAAAACTAGTTATTTTCTAAGGCATTTTCTAGGCAGCAAGATCTTTTCTGAGCCATTTAGGAAGGCTCTTTAGGAAAACTGCACTGGTTTTATGTTCTCTGTATTCTTTAAAAATCTGAGTACTAATGAAAATAACCAGAAAAGAAACATTTCCCTAAAGGTCTAGGTTGAGTAAACTATGAGTTTGAACAGCAAAGAACGAGCCAAAAGCTCCTACTCACAGTTTTGGCCACAGGACATTTTTCTCTGTGAGCATTGCAAGAGTTTATTTTCATGAAATCTCATAATGTTCTAACATGTTTGGAAGTATATCACTTAAGATAGTTGCATTCTACAAATCCATTATGTATTGGTACATGTGTATGAACAACTTCAAAGTGGAACTTACTGGTCTGGAGCCTGATTCTGTATCATTGGAGAAAGAAGTACTGTCACTACTGTGTCACTGAAAAGAACGGGTGCAGGATTAATCTCTTAGCAACGACACACTCGAAAACCCATTCATGGGCAGAATATGATTTTTAGTCTTGTCATCAAACTGCCAAAATATATTTTCCCTGGAAAACAGTCAAAACTAGTTTTCCTTTGTGAAGCCTGATTTCCATGACAAGTATCAGTCCTAGCTGTTTATAATCATATAAACAGTGTGTTTATAAACATAGTTTTGAGATAAGTGTATCATCTGGCATTTTTCATTCAGAAATAAACCGTTTTTGTTAAAGTTTTAAAAATCTCTCTGTAAAAAACCATAGAGATCAGGTAGAATTGTTGATGTGTGAAAGAAAGCAAGGGTAATTTACAGTCCTATTATGGAATATTTTATACTTTAAAAAAAAGTCTTAAATTGACAAACAAGGAAAATTACAAATGTACATATTTTTTGTTGTATAAAACCTCCAACACCTTGGTAAGCCTTTGAAAACATCAGGGAAGTTTCAGGTAAAAGACTGTATCAAAGGTTACTCAGAGACTACTCATAATTAAAGAAAAACATATTTGCAGAAGTTCAAAATTGATGAAGACTTCTCTATGCAATAAATAGATCTTCTAAAATATAATTTGCATTTATTATATGTGGCAGATGCATTGCAGTTATATCTATTTTAATATCTATTTGCTTTGGTACACAGTATTCGTCTCTGTCTTCAGATAATTTCTCTCCCTCCCTCCTGCAAAATTTAATTCTGTCATTTTTTTAAATATACTGGTTTCTACTGTTGGGATGCACTGCTGATCCAAAACACATATGAAAATGAGAGAGCCTTCAGTTCTTGAGTTTACTCAGGGAATATTGATAAGTTTGGCTCAGATTACTAGGAAAATACTGCTGCAATATTTATCACTCACCTTGTTTTAAAATTAAGTGTAATTTGAAGATAAAATCTTGAGGGGGAGTGTCAAACATGCTCTCTATTTTCTCGTATTTTTGAAGTCTTGAGAAAAATGTTCTGGACATGATTCTTCCATTTAAGGTAAACAACCATTGTTTTCAAGAAGAAATGTTTATAATCACTGGTAGGCATTATTCCAGTTTTCCTCATGCATATTTCAGGGTCCATTAATTTATGATGTTATTATCTAGGATACTATATGCTGTAGCTTCATAACTTTGATACTATTAAAAGAGGGATAAATTTTTCTATAAGAACAAATTGAAATCAACTAGTTTTGCCATATTCTAGCACGTGTGGAATCTCTGTTGCTGTGTTTTCTTAATATATATTCATTTTATAAAACAAACAAAAAACCCCGATCATTTTAAAAAAACATTTTTTACACCTCTCGACAAAAGATATCACATTTTACAGACACAGCTGACTGATTTTTTTTTTAAATGGCAGTATTTATTTATTACTTCTATCAGCAGTTAATAAATAAGATAAAGGTTTTTAGTTCTGTGGTTTTAATTTCTTTTAAAATCATGTATTATTACATTGGATGTAATAAATCAAATGGTTCACTATCTCATACGCTATCGAAGCAGTTCTATTGATCAGTGATGAATGAGTCCCCAAATTGCCTACTGTGTGCTCTATTCATGCACACTGGAATGCTTGTTTTAGCTACGCTTATTGTGAGACTGAAAAAAAAAAGACAGCAAAGCTGCAGGTGTGGGAAAATTAAGAAGCTTTGCCAAGGAAGGTCAGACCTTTGGATATGCTGAACAGTTCTAAAATACTCTTAGAGATTGACTTAAGGTGTGAGACATCTGCCTTTCATTTTTTTACTGTATCTTAACTCAGACAATTGTGAATCAAAAACTAGAGGTTTTTTTAAAGTTGGATCACATACTGAAGAACAAAAGAAAATCTTAAAGTTGGCTCAGGCAACAATGGTAAACGTATAAAAAGGGGATACTCTTTCTTTTCTCTTCTTTCATTGTACATATGCTACTCAACAATGTATTTATAAAAATAAGTAGAAGCCCATTTCCTCATGGCTGGTTTTCTACTTAGTTCTTTCACACTCTTCCAAAGGCTTTTAGCTCATCACTGCTCATGGCATTGTAACATCGGTGCAGCACTGAACGCTCTTTGTGCTCGGAGATGACACACCAGGTCCTATAAATCACAGAGAGCTGAACAGTGTTTAAATCACATTTGCTTAAGTGCGCGCAATAGCAGACAAATGACAGAGAAGGTGATTTTGAAGCATGGCTTCAAGAAACCTAAAATATGTCTCACTTTGCCGTGAAGATAAATTCCATCTCAACTTTTCTAAAGGACAGCGTTTAGAAAACAAAACTAATTAAATAGTATTCTCCCTTTATTTTTCTCTGGTCAGCAAAAATGGGCTTCTCCTTTATACTCACAGTCAGGAAAAACAACAGTTGTTTCCATCAATAAATATACAGGCAGAAAAAAAAAAAAAAGCCAGTGTGCTGTCTTTTTTTGAGGATGTATTTCTTACAGTTGTTGGAAAAGACAGGTGTTCAGACCCAAATGCTTTATGATGAATTTTACAATCTGCAGGAGTCTTTGTCTAAAAATGTTGAATCTAAAATAAAAATTCAAAATAAAAATAGAGATTAACAATCTTTTATTCCCAAAAGGGCTGATTTTAACAAAAAAACAATGATGGCTCATCACTTCAGGAAATTTGGCTACTAATAGATTTTTAATACGGACTCTAGGAACTAGATCCTATCTCTCACCAGTCTTTTGTTTTCCAGTGTTATTTGAGCCTTTAGAATCTTAAGCAACTAGATTTAAACTTGCATTTGATTTAAGGTAGAATTTCTACACATTATTGCTCTCACTCCAATGTATTTTGGATACAGAAATCATAGAATCATAGAATGGTTTGGCTTGGAAGGTACCTTAAAGGTCATCTAGTTCCAACTGCCCTGCCATGGGCAGGGACACCTTCCACTAGATCAGGTTGCTCACAGCCTCACCCAGCCCAGCCTGGAACACCTCCAGGGATGGGGCAGCCACAACTTCTCTGGGCGACCTGTTCCAGTGCCTCATCACCCTCATTGTAAAGCATTTCTTCCTTATATCTAATCTAAATCTACCCTTTTTCAGTTTAAAGCCATTGCCCCTGTCCTATCACTACATGCCCTTGTAAAAAGTCCCTCTCCAGCTTTCTTGTAGGCCGCCTTCAGGTACTGGAAGGCTACTAGAAGGTTTCCCTGGAGCCTTCTCTTCTCCAAGCTGAACAAACCCAACTCTCTCACCATGTCTTTCTCCATAGCAGAGGTGCTCCAGCCCTTGGATCATCTTTGTGGCCCTCCTCTGGACCCACTCCAGCAGCTCTATGTCCTTCTTGTGTTGGTGACTCCAGAGCTGAAGGCAGTATTCCCTGCGGGGTCTCACAAGAGCAGAGTAGAGGGGCAGAATCACCTCTCTCGACTTGTTGGCCACGCTTCTTTGGATGCAGCCCAGGATACAGTTGGCTTTCTGGGCTGCCAGCAAACATTGCCAGCTCATGTTGAGCTTCTCCTGAACTAACACTCCCAAGTCCTTCTCCTCAGGGCTGCTCTCAATTCATTCTCTGCCCAGCCTGTACTCATGCTTGAGATTGCCCCAACCCATGTGCAGGACCTTGCACTTGGCCTTGTTGAACTTCATTAGGTTCTCACAGGCCCACCTCTCCAGCCTGTCAAGGTCCCTCTGGATGGCATCCCTTCCCTCCAGCATGTCCACAACACCACACAGCTTGGTGTCATCAGTAAACTTGCTGAGGGTGCACTCAATCTCACTGTCCATGTCACCAAATGATCCATGCACTTTTGCATAGCAAATGGCTGTAGAGACAATGAGAAAATGGTAGGGAGAGCTTGAAGCACTTGAAAGGGAAAATATAAAAATACAACTATGAAAAAATCATTTTAAAGAAAAACTCATTAAAATCACTTAAAAGTTTGGAATAAAAATGACGATAATGAAGCATAGAGAAACTAAAATCATGTCACAGTGGTCAAAGTTTTGGATTAATTACAGTTAATCACTGTCAGATTTTTCAGACTTTTTCATTTGTTTAAATATTTTCTCGTGGAAGCAACCGTCCCAGTCTCTCATCCAGTAAAACACACATATACATTTGTTACAAAATAAGGCTAATTAACACTAAATTCCCTTGCAGCATTCAATAGTTCAATATTTCCTGGCAAAAATTACAGGTAAAAAAATGAAAAATTTAGAAAAAGATATTCTGGTTTTCATTTAGGTAGCATTTGCACTTTTTTAAAAGTCAAAATGATACAGTGTTTAGAAACTACATTCGATGATCCATGTGTAACATCAATCTGTTTTCACATCACATATATCGCAACCAAAAATAATTATAATATCACACATCATGTTTAACGATATACAGAATGGAAGTCAGAAACCCCCTGCCACTGCAGTTCTAGCTTTTAAATTTGAACATCTCGTCCACTGGCCTTGGCAGTTTCAGTAGAGAATTGACTCCTGTGCGTTGCTCTCCACCTTTGCTCCAACAAATGACAAACAATGCAGACAAATAGTCAGTAGATGCTCATGGAGCCACAGTCACAAACAATGAAAGCCACTTAAAAAGAGAGTAATGATTCAGAAAGACAGTCATGATTCAGTATTTCCTGCTGTATTTGAGAATTCAGGTAACACATGTAAGTCCTAGTTCAGCGAACAGCATTGCCTCATTTGTCCAAGCCTAGATTACCAGCAAAGCCTTCATGCACTTCCTACAGCAACCAAAAGATGTTCATAGTCAAGCTACTGACCCTCTGATGACTATTAGTCCTAAAGGCAAGACTAACGAGATGGAATTTTTTACCAGGTTGGCCAGTATTACGATCGTCACTTTACACAACTTGGTTTGAGTGACTGGTTTGCCAAGGTGAAATAGTTCTTGTAAATATCTAAGATTCTTAAAACCATAGGTCTGACTTTCTACAGATCAAGTAGACTGCCTTCTGAAGGAGACATTGAATCAGAACCAGCTAAAATTCTTATATTTTTGTGTTATTGAAAAAGTAATTCCACTATGTAACCTTTAACAGTTAAGTTTAACCACGCACAGATGCAGCTGCTACTAAAACAAGGAGCAGAATTCATTCCAGATAGTCGTTATGCTAGATCTTTGAAGGCTGCGGAGGAAATGAGCGTAGAGCTTCTAATAAAGCATTTACAAGCCAATTATGAATTTTGTGAATTTCTAGACTGGAAAGACTGGCTCCTATATTAAGACATTCAAAACAGCTAAACAGTACTATGCGTATATGAAAATATAATGAAATCGCAGCTTTCATCGCAGTATTGTAAATTAGTATTTTACATTTAACTTGGTAAAGTTGTACATGAAAAGGCATATTTTGCTGCATTTACCAGGAAGGAATGTTTTTGCCACTCAGAGATGCACTATTTATCAGGAGAAGAGATACCTGAAACTGTGACTTTCTCAAATTATCCATCTTTGCTACCACTGAGTGAGCACCAGACAAATGATACTGCCCTCTCTGAAATCAGCACATAGGATAATTTAACAATAATTCTAAAAGATCTGTGGAAATTATCTTAAATTAACGTATTTACTAAATGCTTAGAGCACTCTGCAGAGGATTAACTGAAAAGTGAAGCAGTTAGTGACAGTCACAATGTCACGTGCATTCTACATACTCTTTTCCATCCCAGGCTGCTGAAACGCAGAATATTAAGGGCAACAAAAAAAAGTAATTACCAAATTATTTTAGATTTCAGTAGCCTTTGTCTCCAGTCAGAACTAGTGAACCTCTGAGCAAGTAGTAACAACACTAGCAAGCAGCCTTGTCTACAATACCAATGAATTTGCTTTACAGTTTAAGATATCCACGTTTTGATTCATATTGACACCATTTCACACTTTTTATGAAGACAATGGAACAAAAAGTCCTAATCTGAGACACAGTTTTTGTCACTTTGCCAGCCTGGCAAAGAAACTTGTTCTACATTAATTAATCTTATATCTAGAGTCACAAGGAACAAATAGATATAAGGAATTCTTTTTTCCCATGTTTTGTTCTTCAAGTATGCTAAAACAAGACACAATAGATCGCACATTTCAATTACTAAAAAATGCACAAGGATGGAGTCACACACTTTATAACCCTCAAAACCCGTAAACAATACATAAGTATTAAACAATTTCCTTGGCCTTCATACCCTTTATTGCCGTGATTCTTTCTCCTCTATTTTTTAAAGCCAAAATCAAAATGTTTTGTTGTGTTATTTTCATTGTAATTTACTTTCAAGCTGATTTTGAAAGCTGTTTTAAAGTTTTAACTTTAGTGAAAAACCAGCTACTGCACAATAAAATCCTTGGGAAGAAATGTGATTTATGCAGATGAGTTTGTTAACAAAATTTACACATAAATGAGAACATTTTTTTCCATTCCGGTTGCTATTACAAAGAAACACTGGGAAGTAAATTATCTGTAGAAGAGTACAAGATAAAAAATGTATTAAAAGCTGTAAGAATGAAATTGAAATGTCAAACATAGTTACTTATAAAAAACAGGTGATAGACTCCTCGTAAGCTACCTATTAAAAAGAGTAATCAAAGTGAACTAAAATGACTTTAGTTCACCCACCAAACTTGTGGCTCAAATTCTCCACAGGTTTATTGCCTGTTTGCAGAGTTTCATTTGCTTCTAGGTAGTGCAGGCTTTCTGAAAGTTAAGGCTATTTATCGAACATATATAAAATTATACCTATTTCTATTCTTAAGTAGAAAGTAGGGTTAGGTAAGGGTGGCCCATCCACCTAAGTGAAGACCAGTGATTAATGCCTTAAGTGGGACAGATAACGCGTCACGATTGACAAGACTCTTTATTACCCATATACATAACATTTGAATTCTGCCACCGGTTTTTGCAAAACCTAAATAAATGCTTCTTGGCACTAAGACTGTATGCATGCTATAACCACGATGTCCTGTTGCCTGCAGAACCGGGAGGTGTGGTGCAAATACCGGCTTGAAAGCCGTAAAAAGCCAGGAAGCTAAAACTAGGCAACGAGGTGGTTGTGATCAAGGCTGCTCCCGGCTGCAGGACGCTTTATCCTCAGAACCTCCCCTCCCACACCCTCAGCCCATTTCCAACCCCTGGTCCCACCACCCCTGGTCACCTTCTGGTGGGGTGGTGACGCCTCCTGCCCGAGACCTGCGGCCCCGGGACAATAGGGCCAGGAGCATAAAGCATAGCGCTGTGACCAAAGCCTCCTTGCTGGCAGACTGTTTCAAGCCAATGGGAAGTAGGGCCACTTGTGCTGGACATGGCTGGCTTGTCAGTTCCTGACAACAAACTGTGCTTGGTACGCGGTGCATTCATGGGCAGTGTCATGCTTTTGTCCAGAGGCGTGCCGTCTTTCCCTGGGCCAGTTTCTGGCTTTTGCGGCCAGGCAACTGTGTTGGGAAATCCATCCAAGCAGAAAGGGACCCCCGGCTGGTGATTTCTCACATTTAATTACTTGATTTCCTTTTCCTGCGGTCAGGAAGAAAATGGAATTACATCACGCACCGTGTAGCCTTGGAAAGGGACCGATTGTTTCTAATAGAGCCACTGGTGACAGGCACAATACATGTGCTCCTTGTTTCACATCGGATATTAGATCCTCCAAACAAGTCTGAGTGCTGCTGCTCGGAGGATCCTCAATAGGGAACAAAGGGGACTAGGCTTCTCCTGTGTCACTCCCAGCACCCTGCGAAAAGGAAATCTTCATTTAGGCACACTTCACCCTTTTTCACTCTTTCCGAGAATATTCTGAGACTCAGCAAATGATTCTGAAAGTGCTGGTTTGCTACATGGAATTTGTGAGCTGTCATTTTAATCTGCCCATCAAGAATTAGTTAAATGCATACCTCTACCACTTCACTTAACAGCAGACATGCCCTGTTGTAAATTTACAGTCACTAAGAAGTATGCATGGCCCTGTGATACTTGGCTCTAGGACTGTACAGTAATGACAGTTTATTAAATCAGACACATTTCCTACAGGTAGACAGATTATCTTAGAGATCTTGTGCAGATGCTCCAGTATCGTTAATATTTAAATAACCCCAACCAATCAAACAAAAAAAAACTGCAAGAATTACTACATTTGGTCAGACCAGGGATGCATCTCACTCAACACCGAGTCTCTCATGGCAGCGTATGGAGGATGTCCAGGGAGAAGTACGGGTACATAGAGTAATACCTCTCCAGAATACAGCGTACCTGTCAAAAAATACGTAATAGTATCTCCCTAGAATACCCTCCTCACTTGCAGCGATTTGTGGCTTAATGGTGTCGTGAACCAGAGTATTTAATAGCCTTGGATAGACTTCTCTCCTGGCATGCACAGATCTTGTTGCATAAAACATCTAAAAGCCCTTTCCCTACACACTTCCCAGTTTCAGGGAAGATGTATGCCTGAGGGTCACATGGATACACCTTTCTTCCCAGCACATGTTCACTCTCTTCTCTGTCAAAATTGAAGTTCAGTGCCTGTGCTTCTAAACAGGTTTTCAAGGTCTAAGAAGAGGTTATTTCTTCCAGATGATGAAAAATGAATACATAGAACTAAAACAAGGCTTTCCTCAGCAATCAGTTTTAAACTAATCCACCTATGGGAAAGATGTAGGCAAAACATATTTCTGTTAACTACTGGAGAAGGAGGTCACTCTTTAGAGTACTCATGTTAAAACATTTCTCCTCTCCTCCAACCAATATCAATCTCTGTGTATGAATTTCATGAGATGAGAGTTGTTCTTTCATGTCATATGTGGACAGCAGGCCACAGAGTCACCCTACATTAAAAAGCAGGAGCAGACTGCAATCACAATTAACAGCAGGGTATAGAGGAACACTTGTGGCAAACATTTCAGAAAGGGAGCATCATCAGGATAGGGTATAAGGAAGAGTAGATGGTATCAGCTGATAGCACACCTGAAATAAAAATTACTGGATCATTATTGCTTTCCAGATGATCATATAGCTGAATTTATCAGAGAACTTCTTATTAGTACTAATGACTTTAATGCATAAATATTGTATTATGCCAGTTATTTACTCCAAACAACAACAGGCCTCTAGGACTGACAATGACTAAGGTAGATACGCTATGCTCCTATATCAAGAGAGGCAGAAGTCTCTAAGCTTTACTGAGAACTTTTGGATTCAATATTAAGGAATAACGTAGTATGAGTCCATATGGCTGGTGAAGCCTGAGCTGGAATTCATAGGACATCTGTGAGTGTACTACAGGAATCAGGTCTTATATATATTTTAAAATAAACTTTGTTTTAATGGTATATTAAGCCACTGATGTCAATAATGAAAGCGAAGAGACAGATGTGCTGAAGCAGACCAACTAAGCTTTTTTAATGTTTTTAAATAATTTGTTCTGTTGTAGACCTACATTACCTAACAAAAAAAAAAGAGATTTGACCGGTATACATTCTAAGTACTTATGTCTTCCCAACCACCTAAAAATCACTAGAGTTAGTCAAAAGTTGGAGTTTCTCTTTCAAACATATCATTTGATATGTTTTTTTTAATGTTTTCATCCTGAACTGGAATGAAACAAGTAATTTTGACATTTCCAAACCAGTGGCTGCTTTCGTCACGACAATAAAATATCCAATTTAAAAATAATATTCCAAATTTTCAAAATAATAGTTATCAAGAAGAACAGAAAGCAGTAAAAAAAGCACATTAAAAGAGATTTTACAGGAATTTATGACAAAGTAGGCTTGACACAAAAAGTACATTTGCAAAAATCAGCTATTTTGCATGAAAATAAAAAATTATTTCCTGGTCAGCTTGTCCATCAGGAAAAGAAATTCTAATACACAAAACATACAGGAGTGAACACAGAAGACAGAAATCACTGCTCTTCAAATTGGACCTTCACTTTGGGCTACCCACAATGCAGTCTTTTTTAGATCCACTCACCGAAAACATACAAATCTTGATCAGAGCGATTGATTAATGGAGCTGGATGACTGCACTGTTAGTACACAGTCATCCTTGGCAGCTAAGGCAAAGTCGGGCTGTAGGCATCTATGTTACAAAACGCCACAGCCATGCTCTGTCTAAAACTATGACACAGATAGGGAACTTGGATGAATATAATATACAAGTTGTAAATCTAATTAACGTATTTAACAGGATTAGCGGGCAACTGCCTCTCCTGGTGCAAGTGAACTTTCAGTGAAGGGTTTAGTGGCCTGATAACTCGTAGTTTTTAAACAGTTTAGGAGATGGCACTTCACCACATCTTAAAGAAGGGGAAGTCTGTTGAATACAGTGGGCAAATCCTGTAAAAAGGAATAGTACCCAGCAAAAGTGATGAAAACACATTAACTGCCTAGGGAAAAGGCTGAAGGTGGATAACTCCTGCAGAGTGCAGCAGAGAAGAGATTGAAGATCATGTTCTCCCAGAAGGGAGATGATAGCTACTGGATGAGCTGGAGAGTTCCTTGATGTGAGAATCATTAAAACTTGCTGTAGCTGCTCTCTCTACCAGCTTGTGGAACTCTAAGATATAACTAAGATACAATAATATTTATCCTGTGGATGGACTGTCTGTATCAACTCGTAATCAGTTACTGGTATCTCCTGAAAATCCATGATTTTGACAACTCCTTCAGCTCAAACATTCCCAAACAACCTTCCAGTCATCATATCAGACACAAGGCTAAGTTCATGCCTTAATTGCATTTACTCTGTTTAAATTAAATTGATTTACTTTTTAATTTATCTACTCTTTAATGTGTTGAAATACCATTAATATCCAAAAGTTATACTAAGGAATCCAGTGTTGAGATTGTCACATACGTGGCAGCATCACTTGAGCCTCAAAAATATAAAAGTAGTTGGCTTTACATGTGAAAATCTCCCACTATGACCTTAAACACGCCTGAATTATTTTAGCGTCCATATTGCTAAGTCATGGTTTAGACAACTTTCTCTGTTCCCCTCAAGTGTCATTTTCAGAGTAATGCATGACTTTGAGACAACATCAAAGGGCACAGTATTTTCCTGGCATTTACTGTAAAGGTGAAATTGATGCGTTTGAAATGCCACAAGTAAACACAGATACTGGGCTCAACACTAAGGAAATCCATGCATCCCGAATTAACAAAGGTAGCGTCGACTGGGTGCTTGAGGTAGATAGAAACTCTAACTATGTTTCCTGACTACTTGCTTTAGGCAACACTGCTTTCCCATGATCACAGAAGAACTCTGTATTTTGATTCAGTATTCACATGTAAAGAACATTTGTTAACTGCCCATTTTAACACACAGTGAAATGCGTGAGCTCAACAGAACTGAACACTTAAAGCCGGTTTGACACACATCAAGTGGGGGCATTGAAAAGGCAACTTCAAAATAGAGGGATTGTTTTAAGTGGTTTAAACCTATCCTCTAAGCCAACTTTGTTGCTAAAAAGCTGCAGAGGTTTAAAATAAAAATAACACTTTCTTAGCCAGTTTGCATTTCCTATTCAAAGAGCTTGTTCATCTTTAATCTTAACTCTTTATCTCCAGAACCTTGAATGGAGGAAAAGGACAGAGACTATACCAGAATCCTTTGCTCTATCAACAGATACATGGGAATTAGAAAATAACCCTCTGCTCATTTGCCAATAGCCTTTGCAAGTCACCTAATTAGATGATTAAGTCATTAAAGGGATATGCGCATCTGAAAAGCCTCTAGTCAGCCTCTGAAATCAGAGGAGATAAAGACAAGACTCTTATTTCTTTTTTCTCTTATGCTGAAAAGGTAATTAATCCATTTAACTCTGCCTAGCAGTGCTTTTCTATAGCAAAAAAGGAGAGACTGAAGCAGATAGCTTTTCAGAAACACTCTTTGAAACACCAGAATGACAAATGCCTCTTTCTTTTGCATGCCACATGAAGAGGTTAGGCTTAGCCTCCAGTGGTCAAAATTATTTAGACAAGAGATCAGCAGCAGTGTGAGTAATGCTGACTTTGGTATTTGGAATGTTACTACCTGCTAATTTGACGGTTTTTTTGTAGCTCAATACAAAGTCGCTCTTCAGAGCAGCATCTAAGGCTGGTAAATAAAGTTCTGGAGAGAAAATTATTTAGCATCAGTCACCTCCTCCTATACAGGCTTCACAGAATCAGTCTTGGGTACGCGTCACCTGCAGGATAGGGACGACTTTCAAAAAGTAACAACAACCTGCTGTGATTTCCAGGCCTCTACTGTAAAACTGGAAGTAGTATGTCAGAAATGGCAGACAAACACATGTGCTGCCCTAGCAACTAAAGAAAGCTACACATTTCAAGCTGCCAGTGACGCTGCAGATAAACCAGTGCTCCCATGCTTGGAATCGGTAAGATCTCACTCTGTGTAAGGTTTGAGGTTTAATTTCTATTAATACATTTTGATATTTACGATACAACACAACTATAAGAAATGAAGACAGAACAGCACTACTAGGTCAGCAGCAAGTAACAGCGCTCAAAAACCTCTTAATCCACGATGCTGTTGTCGGGTCTTGTCAGATCAGAGAGCGCAACCCGTGTTGCAATAGCTCAACCTCCTCACTTCAATGGCACGAGAGGATCTGGACACAGATGTCAGCGGACAGAGGGCTTACGCTCTGCTTTGCAATCCACCTCTCTGGAACTAAGATTGGTGAATGAAGTAAAGAAAGAATATTCCTACGAGCTTAAAACAAGACACATTTTCTCTCTACTTCACTACTCTAGAATTTTTCCTGGGTCTGGCTATACAGAAATCCCAGCAATGCTATACAGCAAAAGGCAACATCAAACGTGGAAAGAATATTATCACAACTAACTGCCATTATAATTCTAAAATATGACATCTCTATGTCAAAACAATTTCTGGTATTAAGCCACATTTGGAGTAAAATCTTATCTTCTCACACAGTTTTGTACTTACACTGCTGTAAGTTAAATCACAACATTGTATTCTGTGATTCTGTGATTGTATGATTTCCACAATAATTTTTTGAGAGAGTTCAGCATTGATCTATTCCCTGTTATTCTACTGTGTATAACCATGGAAGTGATTCAGTACTGTATCAAGCACAACCAAAGACAGAGAAATTGCCCTGAAAGGTTTAGTACACATTTTAGCATACATTTTAATAGCACATTTTGATTGAAATTTTCAGTGATGTGTAAGAGACACAAAAGTCCTGATGTATGGACAGACAATGCTTTCCAGGTTTTGTGATCAGGCTATTGCAATGTGCATGCACATATGCATACTTTCTTGGGAGGGAGGGTGCAAAAAATGAATCAAAATCTTCATGAAATACTATAGATTCTTAAAAATACATGAATTGTCAAAGAAGTCCAAATATTTCATTTAAGAGTCAATTGACACCTTGATATCAAATAGATATACTGCCAGGATGTGTTCCTTTAGGCAAAAGAATTATCAGTCATCCTTAGTTGACAGCAATTTAATAATAATACCAACATGAATTATTAATTTCTAACAATACTACAAATACATTGAAAATTTCTTGTCATCCTTTGCCTAGAAGGCAATAAATGAAACTTCCTCCAGATAAACTGAAATATAACTCTCAAGCCATTATTTTTCTCTGAAAAATGCAAATGGATGAAACAGCATTAACTTAGCAAATATTCTTTATTTTATTCATTCTTCAATAGTTTGTTCTCACTTAAATCCTTATAGCAGCTTTTTTTTTCCCCTTATTTTTTATAGACTCTTTATTTGGTATGCACAAAAGAAAATACCTACTTCTTACCTCTTATGATTAGACAACAGTTCTTTCTGTCCCAAACTAATTAAGGGGACTCACTGTATTTCAAAATAATTTTAATTTCAATATAAAAGAGGAAGTGATCAAATGGCAAAGAAATACGTGTCTTGAGAATGTCCTGGCCTAATAATTTTCCGGTTTCTTAAAAAACATAACTTGTACAGGAATGGTCGGATCATGAGTAGATCAAAAGGCATTGCGTGCTCTTTTAATGGTAAGGCTCTTAACAGACAAACTCTGATCTGTATGCAAGTTCATTACAGTATGCGAAACCGGAAAAAAAAAGCAACAGAATCAGTTTTTTAACTACTTAAGCCATTCTTTTGAATTCTAATCTGTTATAACAAAATTATTTTCCCTCATTACTGAAAAAGAAAATGCATTGTTTCAGATCTCAGTATATCCTAGCTTTGCAGGGAAGGGGAGAAAGCTGAAAAACCTAAGGCTACAAACTCAGCCTTAAGCAAAAAAAAAAACAACCCTGCCAGTGTCTTGCTTGAGTGGCCCTTGAGAAATCTGTGAAGAGACATTTTTTGCTTTTATTATACACAATATTTCCTTCCTTATTGCAATTTGCATTACATACTTTTGACTGAAGGTAATAACAGCAATATCAGGAAAAAAATACATTTTGAAGGACATCTAGATAGTAACCTCTCAGTGGCTGAAATCCTTCAAAAAAGTGTAACTTGCAAAGGTAACTAGTCTCATACCATAAGCCGAATTAACTCCAGATATCAGCTGAAGTAAAGATATTTGATATCTTGCTGAAAATTTCTAGTGGTTAGCACTTCATCTGTACTGAAGTATTATTTTTGTCAGGATACCATAGCACATTTAGTGATTCTAAGCCACTGTTGAAACATTCTTACTTACATTTCATGAAATAAAATTAGGTGGTAAATATGTAGTTTTCCCCTAAAGTAAATTAGTCATTAATTGCTAAACAAAATGTAAGAATATGTAATAGAGTGAAAGGAGTGTAATGTAAACACAGAAGAAGTTGTAACAACAGTTGTTGTAAAATAGTTACACAGAAAAGAGATGATGCACCTTTAGTAATTAACAGGTAGGAATTAGGTCAAGATTAGAAAAATAAAGTGACCAGCAGGGCAGGAAAATTCTGGATGGCAGTTAATTCACCAGAGAGCACTTCAGGAAGTAACTAATATATCTGTATAAAACAGACAATCAAAATGCACAATCAAAATGTCTTTTTTGTGGGCTGAGACAAAGACTTAACAAACCATAGTGCATGTATACATTCAGTGTAAGAAACAAGCACTACAGCGTTAGCATTGGAAACCTCTGTCATCATAAATTCCCTTCTTCTTTTTATATCTTAAGGCAGCCTACTGTTTCCAAGTTTCCAAAACCTTCATAAAGCAATAGCAAGTTTCTATTCTCCTTTTTTTTTCCCCCCCTTTCTTTTTTTTTATACCAGCTGCTTCGTTCATACCTCTTATACACTAAGGACTCCCCCTGTACATAAATTCCCATAATGCAGTCAGTAAAGACTATATGCAGGAACTGACAGGGGATTTTTTCAGCCAATCCTACGTTAGATCTTAATTGTTTGCTTTCTAAAGTTCCTTTGTCGGTGCAAAAACCTCAAAATACTGTCAAAACTGTAATCTTCCTGGCTGGCACAGGTCACGAGAGCAAGTTTGATGTAAGTAAGCTTTAAGTATCACAGCCAGAGCTAAACAGCAAAGCTTAACAACACTTTTCAATGCAAAAAGTATTTACTGCATTTTGTTCCCACATGAACTTTTCCAGACACAATACTAGACAAGCTCCAGGTCATGCTGTGCAGAAGCTTATGATGTTAGTACCCCACCGGTCCGTTCTTCCCCAGCAACAAAGTCAGCAAAAGGGTAAAACTGACCAAGAAGTCTGGCTGCTTAGCATCAGCCCTCCATCACTGGTGATGTAAGCTCTGAGATTTCCTGCTGATGCAGCTGAGGTGCAGACACATGTTCCCATTTTGTAGTGGGGGCAGTAACCTCCCAGTTGGAGAAGTCAGACAGGGACTCAAAATTGCTGCCTATAAATTCATTACAGGACTTCTTTCAATGCCGTAACAGAAATCCTCAAGTTAATAAAATGTTAAGAAATTTTCAGACTGCACAACCTCCTACTAAAAAGCATATCCATTGACTTTCAGTATTATATCATCACTTTGAAGTTAGTTGGATGATTCTCACAAAAAGTCAAATGCACAAACGTGAAACTTGTCAGGATTTATTTTAGGTGTTTATGCACTATGAAACAGTTACCAATACCTGCTTTCTAATACATCATTTTGCTCTTTGGATTGCACAGGATATAATAGTGATGATGAATGGAAAAATAGAGGTTGTTTCTACCCCAGGATTTATCCCTGCTCAATTCAACCTTGTTTTGCTCTTCAGACAAAGTGATAACTTGAAGAGAAATGACCAGAGCTTTTTGGAGCACAGTAATGCCATCTCAAAACAACCCTCTCTCAGACCTTGGCATGCCCCCTCTTCTGTATTCTCTCCTGAATTCAGCAGGAGGCCTCCAATATGACAACTGATCTACCAGACTTCCTACTGAACAAGCCAGAGTTTTATATTGGATAAGCCACTTTAAAGGTAGCTGTGAGGAGCCTGCCAGCCACGAGCTGCATGCAGATGAAAGTGAATAATGCAACATGCAGCATGCAGCAATATTCTGCCAGTACTGATTCCATCTACACAACAAATACTCATCATGTGCACACAGACAGCAACCGAATCAATTATAATCTTTCAAGGATAAAAACAAAGACCTATGTTTTCAAAGCAAATGTCACCAAAACAGCTAAAAAAGACAAAAGCCACATAAAAATATGAATAGAAAAGATCTCTTGATTACTCTTCTTATTGTAAACTGCACGGTGAGGGTTGTTTTTTTTTCCTCTGTTTGAAGGGTCACAATAAAAAGTCTGAAGTAAAAACCTTGTTTAAGTTTTCATCTTTGAAAGGATTTACTCTTGGTAAGAAAAGAGCTGATATTTTAACGCATAGCGATCAAACCAGCCATGCTACTCACTATCAGAAAGTAAAACACATTTGAAGCATGCTATTTTCAAACTTCCTTCCCCTAAAGAATAACGAGTTTTCTAGTGAAGCTGAGACAAACAAGTACTAGTAAAAACACAGAGATGTCAGATGACTCCTTCCTGATGGGGAAAAATAATGCACTAGCCCACATTTACTGCTTTTCACTTATTTCTGAAAGACAAGTACCTTCGACATATAGTGGCAGAACACGTTCTACCACTTAAATACATTTGATAATTGAGTTGGAGAATACACATACAAAATATGTGTTTAATCTAAACTCTTGGGGGAAGAAAGCATAGATACAGAATGCCCAATAAAACATCTAAGACCTGCCAAATTAGAACAATGAGATATATGTTGAGTCTTACAGTCTTTTTATTGTGTAACATATTAAGTGGTGCTGCAAACTACTTATACTGAAGAAAAAAATCTACATTTTATCTTCAAGCTTCCGTTCCCACTTACCTACATAGATTAAAACAAGCAAGTAGACATATATATGCCAAAACACAATTAAATAATTAACTTAGTTCACACCTTCTACTTATTCCCTGCTCCCAAAGCAGTTTCTGCAGCAGCAGATAGCACCCTCTTTGGCTTGTGGAATGACTTAAGAAGGTGCTCCTTCAGAGGGAACCAAGACCACATCCAGGTTAGTGGTTATTTGAAGGTCTTCTGCCCCACAGTGGTCATGTCCATCTTAGACCAAAAGTTTGTCTTAGCTTTCAGGAAAATGTATTGTAGTCCTGTTTAAATATTGTTAGCTGCTAATTTTATTCAGTGTGGAACTGAAAAAAAGTAGTCAAGTTGATGTTTGAATGTACTCTTTATGGGCTGTCAATCAACCTTTCTGCAATTCTAATCTAACTAAAAGACAGCAAAAATGTAAGTAATGTTTAATTATTGTCATAATCGTTATGCATCAAGTTTATTCCGAGACAGCAAAAGTATGAATGTCCTTCTCACAGTTTAAAACAAAGCTGAACAAAGTCAATTTTTACCACTACACTTAGTTATTGGTGAAGCACTGCACTGCTGTGAGAAAAAAAAAAAAACAAAGTTGGACAAGTTTGAACTCTTTTCCACCAAACACCTCCTCCTTTTGCAAAGACAATTTCAAGATGTTCAGATGTGTCTAAAAAATCATACCACAAATTGGAATTGTTGTTTTTCTCAGTTTCAGTGAGATTTCTGGAGTCCGTCAGGCAGGTTATGGCTGTGAATCGTAGTCTTACAACGTGAAAAATAAAAATGTAAGTCACAAAGAAGACTAGAGCAGACATGCATTCAGAAAAATGCCTTTCATTATGCTGTTTTCCTCTGATCTTTATTGTATTTGCCTGCACCTTAACAAAAGCCACAGAAATATGTGAAGTAATATGAATTCATGATGAAGGAAGTGAAGGGAGATGAGTGAATATAGCTGCTGCTGTTCACAACTGCAAAGAACAGCAGCCTTTCCTCCCTCTTCAGTGCCTCTCTGGAATGGAAAAGTCTGTCTCTAATTTTCCATTTACCTTCAGTGGTAGATTAGAAAACATTCCCAAGTGGAATTGTAAATCTTCGACCGCACTCCTTAAGAAAGCTAAGATCTTTGGTTTCTTTCAAAAATGAGTTACCCAAGTTTATAGTACAGAGAATTGATTTGGACACATTCTAGCATGTGCCTAATCTGAGGTATTTACAGATTGTGTCACAGGAATTAGCAAATTTCAAAATAATGATGAGCATGACTTCCTAAATGAATAAATGCTCAGCTTCACGAAATTATTTTGTAGGCTATAGCTTGCTAGCACTGCCAAAGGCTGCTTCTTTTCTCAAAGGCATCACACACACACGCTCCCTGTCCAGCAGAAAAATTGTAAGATTTGCTTGCACATAAGGAAGGGTCACTGCGCAATTTCCTTTTACTATAATTTAAAATCTTGCAAATATAATTTCTCATCATACTATAGGGAATAGAACAGTTTTGGCAAAATCCAAACAAAAGATAGACCTGAAAAATAAAAAAAAAACCCAAACAAAAAAACATAAAAACCTCACTAATTTCTGCAAAGTGATTTTCTGCTTTTTCTCCTAAAAAGGCAGTAATTACCACCAGGCTAGTTTGAGATATTTGTTTTTTAATGAAAGAAACAAAGTTGTATAAATAAATACCCCAAGAATAATTTGAGTCAGAATGGTTATTTGACATTCTTCCCAAACGCACACATTTAATTTTGGAATCATACTTACTATACATTAAATTTTCTTTTCTTGTCTACTGAAGTGTAAGAATTACATAGCTGTTCTGAAGCTCAAGTTATCACTACGCATAGAATTTAATAATGCTGATTCATAAGAAGCTTTAGCTTACATTCACAAACTTACAAGCAAGCCTGTTACTTATTTTTGAATGCCTGTCTTGGAAGACCTAAACACTATGTTTCGATAATACTTTAGAAACAATCAGAAGTTATTCATTCTAAATTATTTCCAAATAATTACTCAACAGCCAGCTAAGACAGGTTGCTGTAACTCACTATTTTTAGTGAGTATATCAATTTAGTGACTACAACAATCAGAACTCTCCTGGGCAAGAGGGTTACACTGATTTGGTTATCTATCAGAAACTGCATTTTCAGCAGGTTAAAACTGAGAGAGAAGGTACAATCCAGCAAATATGACCAAGTTTTGCCTGAAGGACAGGGTGTCCTGTTCAGATTTCTTGTTTAAAGGAATGAAGAAGATCATGTAACAAAGTCAAAAGATATTTGTGGATGCATACATGCTGGTCATCTTTTGAACACATAGGAAAGCACACGCTTTAGAAAATGATGGTGCAGCTCATCCTGTTTAAGGCATGTATATGCTGCTGTCCGCTATTTTGGCAACTAAATGCTCTGAATGCCTTTTCTCAGAAGTCATGTTTATTAGAATAACTTGTCGAACAATCATGCTGTTGGCCAGAGAGGTCTTTTCTATCTGTTAGGGTTGCAGTACTGTTTCTGGAAAAATCACCTTGCATTTTTCCCCATTGTGTACTACATACAACACAGGAAAACATGATCTGTGTGCCATCGGTGGGGAGGGTGGGCTCTGTGGTATTCCCTCCTGTACTGGTCTAGTCAGCAGTTGAAGTGGGAACACACTGCAACTCCATTCCCACCTATGTGTGGCTTTCCTAAAAGAATCAGGACAACCAAGAGGATTGCTCTATGATTAGGTCTCAATCCAAAGAAACGCAGTAATAAACTAAAACTGAAAGTATGTCACAGAACAGACTTCTGATAATCGTATCAGGTAAGCATCTGGTGAGCTTTCTCACTTTAGGATCCTCTGAATCCATGCCTACTTTGCACACATTCCTAAAGTTGAAATTATGTTAGTTAGATGTATCTTTTTGCTTTGTAATGGTGCTGAAGGTGTGTACAATAATTACACCATCAGTTATACCTGCCAGCAGGTGTTTAAAATAGGACGTGAAGTGGATTTCTGGCAAGTACGCTAGGTAGTGATCTTGCCTGTACATTTGTGAGACCTTTCAGGCAGCACATTTTTTTCAGCAGTTGCTTTGCATTGTTCTTTCTTGCATATAGTATGCAAGAAAACCAGCTAGATTTCTAACTCTTCCATCCAGAACTATTCTGTCCAAAAGCCTCTGACTTTGGAGGAAGACTGAATTCTTAATGACACAGATTAGCTTTATTTGTCCTTTAACTCAAGCTTCCTTTAACTCTTCTGATTTGCTTGCTTTGTTGCCTCTCCTGTAAAGAATACTAATTCAGATTACCTCAGGGTTCTCCTTGCTCAATAATTTGTATAGCAGTTTGAGCTGTTTTGTAGACCTTTAGACCTTGTTTACTATACTAAATCTTTCAAGTAGAATCCAAAACTTTGCAAAAACATGCTTCAGAGCTGTAGCTTAGGAGAACGTAAAACTACCGTAAGCCTGTATGTGAGAACTGAGAGTGAAGCCAACAATAATGACAAAGAGCTTCACAGTAATATGATGCCAATATTTTTCTTGATGCAAGCACATATAACCTCTGGATTCTAGAATTATGTTCAATTTCCGTTACTCCTGCTTTACATCTTTGTATGGGACAGTTAGTCAATGGTCTATAAACCATTAAAATGAGGGATAGTCAAACATTCAGGAAATGGATGGCATCTCACACTACACAGTGAAGGCAACTGAGCTTTCCGCAGGGTTTCAGGAATTCCCAAGTCCTTTTGCACCTAATTTGAACTCTTTCACTGGTGGAGGTATATTGCTAAAATTTTAAACTTCTGCTTCCTTTCTGCATCCCTTCTTGTTTCAGATGAATGTCGGGCAGGAGGGGTACAGCCTACAGTATTGAAGATGCATTTTCCCCCCACTTCACCTCAATCAATGCATCAATATCCTCTGCTTTGTTCTCTTTCTTTCCTAAAAATTCCTGAGATTCTGTGTGCTTTTTTCAGCTGTGGCTGAGTTCTGAACTGACCTTTTGCAGAAAACATTTTTTCCTGTTGTGTTTCAGGGTGCCAGAGTCCATTTCACCCTGCCCACAAGTGCATCATACAGAGCGCTGCAAAACAGGAGAGTGGGGAAGGGCAATGTATACCTCAGGATGGGCAGCTGCTTCATGTCCATGAGGAAGAAAAAGAATCAGTGTTTCAAAAATCTTCCCTGAAAGGAGAAACCCTGTCTTTGTTCTCCTGGCTGTAATGAAGGAAACGGTGCTGGTGTACAAGCCATGCCTCACTTGGAGGTCATTCTTCCCTCAAAAGGCTCCATCTGCGATGTGATATTTCTGACCATGGTCAAAATCTCTCCTCACCCACTGTACTGAAAAATGGACCCACTCTGTTTACTTCTGGAATGTTGTGGTGTTACATGACACAGTCAGTTTTAGAAATGCAGGATAAAATACTCAGAGCTTCCTTTTCATGTCTCCTTCCTTTGCAAGGTGTTTCCTTCAGCAGCAGGCAGAGTACAGAAGGATCGGAGATCAGATACAAGAGCCAGGTGATCCCCTGGCTGGTGATGGGGGCTGCGTTGTGATTTCAGGCACCAGGGAGTGTCTGAATGCCTGGCATTTCAGCAAGAAGCCTGGCTCTTATTTTCTTTCCTTGCATTTGAAGGAACTTCACGGTATTTGACAGGTCTTAAAACTGTGCATATCTGCTGCCATGTAAGAAGCTTGCCTCTAATTTAGATAGATACAGTAGATAAATATTACCTCAGTAGGGTTTACTAAAAGTCTTTCTTAAATCAACAGCTATGCATTGTAGTTAGAACTATATGCATGCAGAGCAATTTTAGGCTTTTTGACATCTTCACAAAGCCAGTGGTGGATACCCACTTTCAGACTCTGAGAATGATTACATGATATCTTGGCAGGCCAAGATGACAGTATGCAGCTGGTAAGCTGTTTCTAGCTGTCATAATAGGTAGTGTTTGAAAAGGGAAAAACAAAGGCTTGCTTTAATGAGGCCTACAGCAGCAGCAAACTGAAGTTATAAACACATTTGTTGCTATTTTGAAATTTTCAGTGAACTTTTTTCTTACTTTACATTCCTTTTTTAAACACATTTTGCTGTCTGCCTTTATAGCTTCAGCCACTGCTGTGTGCCGCCTTGTGTAAAACTTGCTGGAAGAGATTTAAGGGTTATTTTTTGTTTGTTTGTTTTTGGGGTGTTCTTTTTTATCTTTATCCCATGTCTCCTTTGAATTTTTCCTTGAAGAAAGAAACTGTTTCCTCTAAATACAACCATTTGGTTGAGTGTAAAAGTGTTAATTGGGGCATTTATTTACTCTGCCGAATTAAATTCCACAGTGATTCTACACAGAGCTTCAGCAAATCCAGTATTTTTTCTTCTGAAAGCCTATGCAGGTGGCGTCAGTACTGGATATTCTGTTTACAAATCATTAATGAAGTGATTGTGGCTTTTTTCGTTTGCTCACACTTTTGAACTGCTCAGAGCGACACATTCCTAAATAGGGAACACAAGAGTAGAGAGAAGCACACAATAGCCTTATTATGGGGGCCACACAAACACTGGTAGTGCTGAGGGTTTATATTAACCCAATCAATTAAAGATGTACGGAAAGAGTTCAGCTAGTAGGGGACTGGGAAAAAACGGGACACAGCAATGAGTTGCTAGGCATGCTAATCTGGACTCTGAAATTTTCGCTTAGTGCCATATCTGAGCTTTCTTCCTGCACAATAAAAGGTCCCTTTCAAAGCTGAGAGTCCTTAGCAGTGCAACCATTGGAAGTCACTGCATTCTCTGAATGAAATAAATGCCTTGCTTTAACTTCCATAAGGCTTGTGTAAATTTCCTTCAGTACTAAACCATTAGAATTCCGAAGGAAAAATGCATATATTAGGCTATACTGTATCCCTATTGTGCACTAAACATCAACTCATGCTACTGATATGGAGTTTAAAAGCTTAAATAAAGTGCGGAGCTCCTGCTGGGCAAACAAGCTGAACTGGCCCAATGAAGTAACCTTTTTGTTAAGAATTCTCATTTGAATAAACAGCATGGTAGAATTGCTCAATGCAGATGGCTTAAGTGTTCGGGTTATTCTGGAAGAAAAAATAAGTCTTAGTAGCTTTACTCTTTCATGAATTAAATCATATTTCCTGAAGGACAAGTTCCCCAATTTCTCACAGGTTGTGTGGTAGGAATAAAAAGAGTAGCTAACTGGCTCATTTTGAAGGCTGAATCAAGCTGAAACAAATGCAGATATTTTATTGTGTAATTCTCCTGTTACATGCTTCTCTGTGCAAACACAAGTACACACACACACTCACACAAAAAGACATGGCTCCAAAAGCTATGGAAGGTCTCCAAGGAGCTCTGTGCTTAGGGTTTGCATTACTTTTGTGTTCTGCACTCATCTGTGATACTTTTTGAATTGAATATAATATCATGAGCCTATCAAGAGCTATGAAAGACTTAGCACAGCACATGGTCTGTCTTAAAATAGATGCTTTGCTTCAACTTTTATTGCATTCCCTGTCATTTGCTAGGTAGATATCTTCCTTCCTGTCAGCAGAATGCTGGTCCTGTTTGCCTCCTCCATCCCTGAAAGTGAGCAGGTGGTGGGAAACTACTGATCATGCAAAGAGTTCATCATGTCATCTCAGATGGAATGTAACAACTGAGAGATACACACATTAATTTGGGAAACCATTTAATGGGATGCCATTGTGCAAATGAAACTGAGAGTTGACTGCGCTCAGCTGTCTAATAGATATCCCTTTCTCTGTATCTTTTACAGAAGGTGAATGGGCTATTAACTGATGTGTGAAGCATCAACCAGCTATTTCTACAGGCTTTTTCCCCCTATAATGTAAGAATTGCATTGGTTTTAATTGTTACTGTTGGATATCTATTTTTCTTCAAGAGATATTTCTCTGATCTGAGATGTTCTTGCTTGTGCAAGAAAGCATTAAAGATGTTGATATGATTCTTTAGCTCCACAAAGTGACTAATGGGCAAATATGAAAGACTGAGGAGGAGGGAAGCAACAAAAACATCTGTCAAAAACCTATCTTTGAAAGGGTTTGCTGAATACAGACAATGTCTTGTATCAGGCAAAAAAAAAAGACAGGGAAGTATCAAAAGTTGTGAAGAAGAGAGGGAAAATTGTCAAGAGTCATTCAGGAAATGCGATTACATTTATATCAGGAAAGACTTTCTAATAATCAACATCTAATGAGCCAGAAGTTTGCATGTTGGAAAAGAGGAATGGGTACTGTGCACCAGAACTTTTACGATAGAACTTTCCTTTAACTGTTTTGTTGCTGTTTTGTCCCATAAAGATGAGGTAAATTTCTACCATGTTGTAAATAGCACTAGTCTTTATTTAATCAACTTTCACTGATCTCATAGCACTTTACAGAGTTCTGTGGGTCTATATATTTGAACTATATAGGAAGCTCGTTTTTTTCTCTAGCTTTTCTACAGAAAAAAAAAACACATAAGCACTAATTGCAGTTGTTGGACTGCATATACCGAGAAGGAGAAGCGGAGTTATGTCTGTAGCCACATGAAACAGTCTAGAAGCAGGGAAAGGTCTCTGAGGTCAGAAGAAAAACTTCTGACAAAATATCTATCTTAATTTTCCTCATGAGAATGTCTGTTTTCCTTCCCATTTATTTTTTTATGGTGAATTCTTGGCAATACTTTTCAGTTGAAGGCCAATGTTGAAGGCCGCTGTACACAGAGAGCAGAACAATGAATTCCTAACAGTCACCATTACAAGCATATTTTCTAGTAAGAGCAAAAATTTAATGATATAAAATATTCATATAATATTTTTTTAAGAAAAAAATAATTGTTCATTTCTATTGTAAACATGGAAGAATAAGTGCATTTAATATGCAGTTTTCTTGGACCTTGTCATACTTCTACTTAGAAATAGCAAAACAGATTATTAATGGAGTTTTATTTGTACTGAGAAGATGTTAATGTACCTTGCTATGTAGCTTGTTTCAAGTTCTTAATGTAGCAATCATGCAAAAGCTGAAAAAAGAGAAAAAGCAAAGAAAGAGGGCTGAATAGTTTAACCTACTAAGACCGCTAGCATTAGTTAGTTGGAACTCTTCTGCAACATGTCTAAGTGGAAACTTGATGATTATCACAGGTAGAACTGTTATAGTTCAAATAAATACAAGTTTACCATCATCAAGCAGAAAAGTAGCTCTTCAAGATATTAAAATGGATTGTATTACTGCATGCCAGTTACATTTTTTTTAAAGAAAACTGCATGGGCATGGAGTATTCGAAAAAGTGATTTCAGGAAAAACCCTTAGCTTTTTCTAGTTTTCCTTTTTTCATTTCAGGATTACTGTTGTTCTAATATGAAAAATGAAAAAGCAAAAACTCCAAATTAATGGTCTAAACACTTTTCTAAGCTAAGAAATCCTTCAAGTTCCGAGCGTGTTGTATATGGTACTTTAAACTCTATCACAGTCAGAGTTGCTCTGATTTACACCTAAGTTTATTCTCTTTGTTGTTTGTTTGGGTTTTTTTTTGTACAGGGACAAACACCAAACCAAGATTTGAAGAAATATTACAGTGATGCTACTCAGTTTACTGCAAAAGTATTTCTAGATGCCGTTCTGCCTGTCTGTCTCTGCTAAACTGAAGGCAGCCCCAAGCTCTTTCAAGTTCCAGCCTATCTTCATATTGGTATGGAATGGTGTAATTTTAATGGCATACTTCATCCAAAAGTCTTTGTTCCCTGCCCGTTTCTATGATTATATCTTCCAGTTAAACAGCACAAGACAGGTCCTAGACTTCCTGTCTTTTCATCTGTGCCTAGTAAGGGAGCAGAAGTATATGATTATTCTCCTCCTCCTCCTCCCAGTTCAGAAAATACATTTTTCAAAATTTTCCTCATTTTGCATTTGCTTTAAAAGCCAGCAGTGACAAAGGTCTACAAAAGGATTGAGGTGTTCAGACATTTAAATGCTGCATGACAGAACATAGACTGTCACTCTCAGCTTCCTGCTAGCTCTGGGAGCATGTATACCTGCTACACTTGAACTATGGAAATGTGCACTGGAGCAGGATTCAAAGCTGAAATCTTCTCCCTCTCAGGTGAAAGCCCTAATCAGCAGGCAGCAACCTTTCTCATGAACGTTCCCTAACCTGCTGGCCAAGGCGTTTGCTTTCAAAGATCCAAACTGAAACCCTCTTACACAAAACTTTTATCTCCCAAATACTCTAGTCCCTGAGTTATGTAGGCTGGTATATACCCACCTCCATTATATGACAAAGGAGCATTAGATTTGAGATACAATGCGTCCTCTTTGGCATTTTTCTGGAGGCGTGTTGGTGACTCTGCTAACAAGGCTTAACATCTGGGTACCATATTTAGACGTTTCACCTAACACTGGTGCCTAATTCAGAGCTGTTGACTCTATTACACATTAAAAGACGCATAAAAGCAAGGCACCATGATATCTAATAAGGTTTTTTGGATCTCTTGTCCCCACCTCAAGTCTGAATCCATTCAAACTAAGAAGCATAATGACTGTACTCAAATAACATGTTGAGACATTTCAAGTAATTCAAAGAAATCTGCGAAATGGCTTAACTAAGGTCAAAGTTTCTCATACTACACAATGGGGGGAAAAGATCAGCTATTCAGTACATCGCTCATTTTTGCAGTCTTTGGTTAAAATACCTAGTGAGAAGGAAGCAGAATTTGATTTTGAGGCTCAAGATGGAAGTGCTGGCATATTCCTTGTCCTAAAAGTTGCTTTGATTAGACTGAGCCATCCAGAAAGTCCTACATGACATGTCCCTAGTTTTAAAATGCTAGACATCTTTCATGTGAAAATTATGATTCTGCTGTCATCTTTTCCCTTATATATCTTTTTCCTGCCCTTCTTCCTGACTTCTGTTTTTTTTCCTTTCTGCTCTCTGAATTAATCCTTCTCTTGTGATACTACCATGACCAAAAGGACACTGAAGTAAGTGGTCTGGCCATGCAAAGAGAGAAGGAGGCTTTCAGATATCAGTGTCTCAAGGAATGACATACAAAATGCCATTTGAGAGACAGAGGTCATCTTTTGGAAGATTTCCCATACTGATACATACAGCCACCAAACTGTGTGAAGCAGGACTCTTAGTCAGGGCAAGCATTTCTTCTCTCTGGTAAGAAGTATTCACCGTTTATTGCATGTGTCCAGAGGGATATCAATTCCTTGTTTTTGTGCACAATTCTGTATTTCTAACCACTCAGCAACAACTCACATTTCTAATTCTTTCCCTGTTGCTCTCTCAAACACGGCTGCTACCCCTTTCCATCAAGCTCTTCACTGATACATAATGCTAGAATATTTGATTTAACAGGAACTAAACACAAAGTAGAATAAATTTGGACAACTTCTTCAATGATATTAGCTTTTACATAACCCCTTGGTATAAAAGTGAACTGCATTAATGGGCTACAGAACTTGGGGAAAGTCAAGTATTATTACAATGTTATCGTTATTGAAGAGAAAGGAAAAAACATTTAATCTTAAAAATATTAACATGCAGAAAAATGGAAAACTTTTCTGAAAACGCTTTATCATTATGAATCACTACAAATCAAACCATTCTGCAGTAAAGGTTCACTTACAGAATTCCATGCCAGCTTAACCTGGAATAAATTTTGGAATTTGGACACCAAAATAATTGTTAATCAAAGTCATCTGACAAGCAGCCAGGACTGTTATGAACAGGGTCAGACATCAAAGCGAAAAATGAAACACTTCACAAATCTGGCACCTTTGCAATTACTTCTACAAGAAGACTCTCCAGAATAACTGCCCTCTTCTTTCAATCCAGAAAAAGTTTTAACAGGAGGAAGAATGGAGTATCTAATCTTTTCCCAGTAATTACCATGAAGACATTTTGCCATATGATTTGCATTGAGATGCAGCAAGGGCTCACTACAAATGTTTAAACAAGGCCAAAACTTGAGTTCTATTACAGATAGAAAACTTTAACTTGTTCTTGAGACTATGGAAAATTTAGGGAGATCCATATGATGAAGAAAGAAGATATCATCCTTTCACCTATGAATGAAATGAAACACCTCCGTCAGCACTGATGTCAGTCTACCAGCAGGATAAAAGAATTTGTTGACAAATCAAAGGCAGTTTGGAGATAAGCATGAAAATGTGCAGAGACAAAGAAGACATATGCCTAATAAAAGTTTTGGTATTATATGGAAATTCAGGTCAAAAGGGTGAGTTAACACATCCTTGTTTAGATTTCAAATGGACAAAGAAATATCCAAATCACTGATTTATTGAATAATAATTAATTATTTTGAGTTGTACTGAAATAATTATTAAAATGTGTTGCAGCACAAAAACATGGATTGGTTTCCAGTGCAGCAGAGAAATTATGTCTGGGAAACTTCAACAGTAACTTTCCTTCCTCTGTTCAGTTTCACGATGTGAGGCAGGAGGCTTGTTGAACTTTTCCTCAGGAGGAAGAGACCAAAAAATAAACAGGTACAGCTGGAAGGAAGAAGTTCAGGAAAGTGATAGTGACATGAAAAATGGCAATTTATCTGAACACATGTTTTTTTCTTCAATCTTGGCAAAAATTTGCATTAATAATGAAATTATGTCACAGGATTCTAAGGGAGGATTAAACCAATTAATTAGGTAAATAACATGGACTAAATCCTAAATTAATTTTAATAAGAAACTATTTTTTCTTCTAACCATCATGTTAATTCATGTGCTGTGATGAAGAGGAAATTCAAGAGGCTCTTGGAATTATTCATCTAGTGAGAAAGCAGAAAAAGAGACATGAAGTTGGATGAAAAACAGTTCATGAAGTATTAAATTCTAAGCCATTCTCCCAACCAGCCTGGGAGAAACCCCATTTCTTGGCATATGTACAGCTCAGTTTCACCAAGTTCTCTGACCTGAGAAGCAATGCTCGCAGACCTTCTGATGTAGCTCTCTGTCAGCCCAGGGATTTACCTTCAAAAATTACTTCATACATTTGGCCTTGAAATTTCTCAGCCAAAAATGAGGTGGCCTTTAATACATAACTTGCTCTGGTTGACATGTGTTGCCTGGTGTGAAATTAAGGAGTTCACTTTCTATCGTCTCTTTTCTATTTCTGAAAACTCTATCACTTGTTACCAAGCATCCCATAACTGTGTTTCTAACAAAGATTACACTGATATTTCTGTCCAGCTACATGTCCTGCAGGGCTGTTCTGCGGTCTTCCGATCAGTAAAAATGTAATAACATTTTCACATAGTCAATATTTAATTCTGTAAATGCAACTGGTAGTTGTAATCTAGGTTATTAACCACACAGTGATTTATGATGGAGGGCAGACAGTGGAGGGGCGCGGAGCACTAGGAAGGTCCTCTGGTGACAATAAAAAAGTTATAAATTTCATAGCTCTGCCTGAGAAATGTATTTATATCCTATATTAAGAATAGCTTTTTATAAATTTTAATGATCCATGTTATTAATGGTGCTGTCATCATTACTGCCAGTGCAAGACTGCAGTCTTTTTTTCCCTCTTATACTTTTCCATCAGCTGAAGGTCTTATATTTTTAAAAAAGCTCTTATTAGCAGTTAGCCAAAAAATCTTTAAGAGTTATAAGTCTATCTTTGTTTCATTGGACTGCAAAAACTGCAAGGAATAGTTTGCATAAAGTTTTACGGCCAAGGCAAAGGTTGGGCTAATTGGACAGAAAACAATTGCTTCTCTATCATGTTTACAAAGCCTAAGTCAATACATAAATAAAACTAGCACCATATCAAAAAGAGGAATTTGTACATGAAAATTGTTCTTCAATAGTGCAGTATACAGTGCTGGGTAACTAGAATATAGACGGTTATATACCAAAGATCTGATATAAATATGTATGGTACCATGGAGAGACAGCAGTAGTATTTAAAAAAATACACATTTTTACTTGTTTTACATTATTTTAGAATGGTCTGTCACATTTGACCAAGTTTGCCAAGGGAAGGTAGTCTATGGCACTGCCTGACATTTGAATAACTTTCTCATTTATTTGATCTCTGTTCAAGACTATTAGAAATACAAAAAGATATGTGGGAACGAATCAAAAGACAAAAGGAAAACAGAGCAGAAGTAGCACTGTTTCAGCTCTGAGCATTTCTTATTAGTCACCTCTAGAAGCAGAACCAGATTCCTACAGCAGCCACCTGCTTTACCTCTCTCAGGGATGGAGGCAGATTTTTTAAGACTGCCAAAAGTCAGACAGTAGCCAGCATCCCTCTCACAATAGGAAGCTGACAGAATAAAAATGGTACACAAACATCTGATCTGCGGGCAAGAAAAGAAGGGATGGAGTTCTGGCAGATGCGTCCAGTAGCAAAGAAACAGAGCCGTGCAGGATTGTGCAGCTAAATCACAAGTGTAGGTATTTTTAATCATAAAATTGTAACCATAGCCTTGTAGTCTATCAGGCACTCTGATGCTTTGGCAATGGCAGCTGTATAGTTCAGGTAGACATATTAAAGAAGCTATGTGAGTTGGAGTAAGGTGCTGTGGTATCATATGCTTGCCAGTTAGTTTTAAAATATTCACTGAAAAAGGAACTATGACACTATCATTGCAATCTCCAGGCAAACATAAGTAGCTGCTATTTTACAGGTATTAGTATCAATTATGATCTTTTTCAAGCATGAAAACAAATTTGCAACACTGAGGCATTATTTTCCAAAATTATTATTCTTTGAAAAGAGCTTAGTTATCTTTTTTTTTTTTCCCTCTTTCATTATGCTACCAACTCTGTTTCAACTTGATACAGTAAAAGTGATTGTTCCCCTTGTCTTTCATCTACTTATGTTAGTTCTGGGATAGGAAACATGAATGTTTCCCATTCCCCAATGTTTCCCAGTTAGTAAAGCCAACATTCCACTACAAATAGTGCATCTCACATTTCCCACTCAACTCGAACTGTTTTCTCACCTTAGTATCTATGAGCTATACCCTAGATACTATTCTTTTCCTATTGCATATCTGTCTCATGTTGATTTCAAGCGTTAGATGCTCAGCCCAGTTCGAGGTAAGCTCTGAGCAGAAAATATAAATGCCAATCAATCAGAATTCAGAGGATCTAAGGAGTAAGACACTAGACAAAGTGATTTCAATGAAGACAGAAAATAAATTTTAAAGACCACAATGGTAAAGCATCACTGGACTCATCTAAATGGGAACAAAGTCCCATTATCCAGAATTCTAGGGGAGTATTAGAGGCTTACATCGAATTTGCTTTCATAAAAGAAGAATTTTCCATGTGATTCCTAATGTGAGGAAAAACATCTTCTCTAATGCTAAAACAAAATCTAGTCTTCCTGCAGCCTAGTTCACTTCCTTTCTTAAGCAAACTCTGCTAACTATACCATACAATATTCCTCTAAACTTGTAAGGAAATTATTTTAAACACAAATGCATTTCCTCTTAATGAGGAATTGAGCTATTAAGACAAAAGAACAAAAAGTGCAATTCACTTTCAATATAGACTTTTAAAAGATACTTTGTTTTTGAGAAATGAGACCTGCACCATACTTAACTCATCTCAATTTCTGATCATTATTTATAGTAACGTAACAGGGAAATTGAATACTGTTTTGGGGAGACTGAATAACACTGATAGTTAATGACTGCTATGTCACATGCAGGATGCCTCAGCTCATAGTATCCGTCTCAGCAATATTAAGTGGAAGACTATAAGTTACCAAGGAATAAGTCTGTTGGAATGCTTTTCTAAACTAAACTTTTTACAAAAAAGTTTGCCTAAAACTCCAGAACTAGGAAATTCATTGGTTCATAGGAAAAGCTAGCAGAATTTGGCATCAGTCTGGCTTAGGGAAAAAAAAAACTATTTTGTTCTTCAAGATAAGTCGCTTTCAGAACATAACACTATGCAATGTGAGAATGCTAAATAGTGCTTTTCTGATTCATGAATGAAAAAAGCTTTTATTCAAGGTGATTACAGAGTACTCTATTGATTTAAGTAGTGGGTATTCACTCTAACTTTCCCTTAAATGACTACAAAACAGGAGGTTTTCCCTCCAGCTAACAGCATGATCTCAAAATGTAAATGTACAGTTTCAAGACATCTGCACTTACTCATAGAGGCTACTATCTTATTTTATGGAGCAAGCAGGCAAAAGAACCAATATCACAGAGAAAAATGTGATGTGCTACTGCCATTTATACTGAAGTCAGATAAAGTCAAGCAAGGCAGGAGCAACAATTCAGCAAAGGAAACAAGAACACGTCCTAGTGGGAACAGTTTGTTCCACCTGAGTTTTTGCATTTTAGTGAATTTAAAATATAACAGAAAATGTATTACTGATTGATACACACTTGAAAGCTGAGGAGGGAAGAAACAAACAGAAAAGCACTTTCTCAGTTGTAACAGCATGTGAAGATATTCTAGAAACAAAGCATCAAACAGTGAAAAAAAAAATTGAAATATCAGGGAATCTCATTGTAATTCTAGAGGCCGCCTTTGAAAGCTTCCAGTAGGATTTTTAAAAGTAAGCCTAGACATACTCACTATCTCAAGGAGAGGCAGGATACTTCCTATTCAGTAGACAGAGAAAGTGAAGAAGTAAAAAATGTGATCAGCAAAGCTGGCTTGCTCACTGGGAAGCTGCTGAAAGTGCACAGTGGGAAGCATCAAGAAGAGTATGACTTGATCCCATTTAAGAAGGAGCATTCTGGGAAACAGGTGACTCTCCGATACTCAAAGCCATAACCCTTTTTTCCCAGCCAGCCCTTCCTCACAAAGCAAGGTGTTGGAGAAATTTGGTGACCCCCTCTCTTGTAACAACCTCTTCGTTACAACAGTGGTTCCTAAACACACTGGTCCACTGTAAACTATGTTTCTTGGTGATCACTGCTCACTTATCAAACTTGAGTTTCAAACCCTTTACAGCCCTAATGCAGAGACGTACTATGGCCTTGTAGTTAGCTAGTGACCAAAAGACCACTCTCAAGGGGCCTCTGGCAGAGGACCCATCCAGGCTATAGAAGACTTACAGTGTATAAGAGATATGAAAATCTGCACCTTCCCTCTCCCTGGACATAACTACCAGGTTATACATACTGTGCTCCTGGACAGGGATGCTCTGTGTTTCATATAATATCGATTCCCCATTTTGCAAAGAACATAACATTTTCTGTCTCTTCTACTGATTCCTCAAAACTACTATTCATTTGCTTATTCATTTCTTTTTGCCTTCTACTAACGGAGTCTGAAACAGTGAGGAATATGACTCTTGTTGTCTACCCTTGCAGACGAATGCGTCTAGCAGCTGTCTTATGGGGATTACAGCAAAACAATCTCTTCAAATAGGGCTCTGGAAGTCTTACTGAACTCTTGCCTTAGCTCTCACCTTGCAGCCTTCCATGTCCTATCTTGTCCTGCCCTCCTGTATCTTTTAAGCTCACTTCCCTTCAGTCTCCTTTTCTTTCTTCTTCTTCTTTTATTCCTCCTACTGTTTCCCTATACACTGTAACTATCCTAACAGAAATGGAAACAACAAGGCTCTCCTGGTTCAGGCCCAGCCAGCAACTAAGCACCACGCAGACACTGGCTTGCTCCCCCTGCCCCAGGTGGGGTGGGGAGGAGAAAATATCACAAAAGGCTCGAGGGTTGAGATGAGGACAGGGAGGAATCACTCACCAGTTATGGTCATGGGCAAAACAGACTTGTCTTGGGGAAAAAGATTAACTTAATTTGTTACCAATCAAATCAGTGAAAGATAGAAAGAAACAAAGCCAGATCTTAAAACACACCTCCCCCTCAACCCTCCTTTCTTCCCAGCTCTACCTCATTCCCCACAGTGGTGCAGAAAGATGGGGAATGGGGGTTGCGGTCAGTTCATCACACATTGTTTCTGCCACTCCTTCCTCCTCAGCAGAAAGACTCCTCACACTCTTCCCCTGCTCCAGTGTGGGGTCCCTTCCCACAGGAGACAGTCCTCTATGAATTTCTCCGATGTGAGACCTTCCCACAGGCTGCAGCTCTTCAAGGACTGCTCCAGTGTGCATCCCTACCAGGGGCACAGTCCTTCGCCGACAGATTGCTCCAGAGGGGGCTTTTCCAGAAAGTCATGGTCTTCTTTTGGTGCAGCCACCTGCTCCAGTGCGGGGTTCTCCACAGGCCACAGGTCTTCGCAGGCTGCTCCACTGTTCATCTCCAATGGGCTATGGGAGGACAGCCTCCCATCTCACCACCGGCTGCAGGGGAATCTCAGCTCTGGCACTCCTCTTCCCGCTCCTTCTTCATTGACCTTTGTGTCTGCATAGCTGTTTCTCTGACATCTCACTCTTCATGAGTCTTGATCTAGGGGGACAAATGCACTTGGCCAACACTGCCAGGCTGCAGGGAACTGCTGCTTGGCCTTGGGAGCCCACACCTCCCCCTTCTCTCTGCTGCAGGTCCCGCATGGTGTAGGTCTTTTTTCCGTTAAATATGTCATTCACAGAGGCACTGACTGGCTCAGCCCTGGCCAGAGGCGGGTCTGACTTGGAGCTGGGGAAGCTTCCAGCAGCTTCACACAGGGACCACCCCTGTAGACCCTCCCCTGCCACTAAATCCCCACCACACAAACCCAACACAGCTCTTCACATTTGTCAAATGACTTGTCTGCTGTGGTTTTCTGTGTCTTCCATTTTATCTGCTTTGTCATTCCAGATAACAACCGTTTTCTGCAAGGAATATGTCTATATTTGTTAAGAAAGCAGTTACACTATTTTGGGTACTGCCAAAACCTAAATCATCATCTTTATTGAAAGAATTGCACAGATACATATATGTATATATACACATATATTTTCAAGTCCCAAAGGCCTTTCCTTTTTTTAAAAGTATGAAAATCTTGGGTGACTTCCAGAAACTACACAAGAAATAGATGAAGAGTGCCAGATCCCACATTGGCAAGAGAAAAAGGAGAGCCACAAATCCTCATCCTCCCATTAGAATGATGGAAGAGTTTTGAGACAAAGAAAGAACAACTGATCTGAACTTACTCATACATGTACAAGTACTTTTTATTGTTAATGTAATGGTTTGAAGTTTTTGTTTTCTTTTAAATAAGTAACTGGAAAGAATAGTGAAAATGACAACTACGAGAAAGAACTGACAGTATTAATGAAAGAAGAAAGATCTGGAAAAGAAAAAGGCAGCCTGACCACAAAAACCTTGTGGTGGTCCAGAAGGATCCAGTAGAATCTGTGATGAATCTCCTTTGACTTTGGTGGGACACTCGCGATATTCCAAGCAACAAGAAACGGAAAAGATTTTAAAACAACCAGAAGACAAACAGACACATCAGCTGTGTGCTCCACTTACTATCATCTATTTCTTTCTCCACACTTCTTCCTGAAATCCACTTAAGTCCCAATTCTACAAACACATGCTTAACATTATGGAACTACTGAGATCCACTGGAGTCTGAAATGCTATATTTTCAGATAAACTGAATTGCTCATAGTAAAAGCAAGATCAAGACTTCCAGCTATAAGCTCTCTACAGCAGAAATCTTAAATAGCAACCCAGTCCTTAAAAATCTGTATTGACTTAAGGAGCGGGACTAGGGTACACTTCTTTGAGTTTCATTCCTACCATTTGTAAATCCTACTTCATCCTAAGATGCATTTTATAAACAAAATAGCAATGACAAAACCAGCTTTTGTGAAGTGTTTAGCATCTCTTCTCTAATACCACTTCGTTGAGCTTCCAAGTGTATTTAAAACTTGCTGAGAATTTATCTACTGCTTCCACTTTTCTGGTCATATACATGTGACAGTCCTCTTGCCACCCAAGCTGTAGAGTTTGGAGACACAATGACCACTGCAGAGGTGTGACAGACAAATCTCCCTTCTACAGTCACAGACTCAGAAAAATAGGAAAGTAATAGAGCTCCTTGACTACTGTCGTTTCATTCATCTTGAATGTTCTGCCAGTATTAACCAGTTGCTGTATAGATCTATGTAGGAATTGATCAACACATTGGCAGTCCTGCAGTCTATCATCCAATTGAAAATGTCATAGTTCAAGTGAAAGGTGTCTCAGGAATTCCTGAGTTTAAATTTAACAGGAGAGCAGGAAAATGTATAATGTGCCATTAAAAATAAAAATTTCTGCTAAATCTGAGTTTCTCAGATGTAAAGTAATTCTACTTATATTTACAAATGAGAACCATAAGGGAATGTTATTTTCCTGTATTTCAACATCTTTTGTTCCATCAAGGTTTTTTATTATTATTATTTTACCTATAGAATTTAGAGATTTACAATATACTTAACTGCGTGTTACACTGTATTTTTAAAAATTGAACCTAATCAACACATCAATCTCAAACTTTGCAGTGACCTCTTCAAATCAAGTCAGACACTGAAAATACACCTGAATTCCCAGACGGATATGTTTGAATTATCTACTGCTTCTTCATGTCTCTTTCTACCAAAGAGACCTCATTTTGACTTATTTCAAATAAGAATGAACACTTAGCTTTGTTAAAATCATCAAACAAGGACCTTTCATCTTTACATAATCTGAATTTTCCAGGAAACATAACAGATGTGTAAAAACAGATCTTAAAAATTGAGTTGTTCTTTTCTTGACTAATTTTTCTCTCTTTATGATATAAATAAACTGTCTTATTATTGAAATAGACATATGCTGACTTTTTAAAGTCTAATCCACTTTTTTTTTTTATTATTACATAGACAACCTTAAGCCTCATAGAATATGCTTGTTCTTTGGATGCTTCAGTAGGAAAAGAACTGGAGCTTGACTCTGCAAATCTGTAGCAAATGCTACTAGGGCTAGAGCACTCCACAGTTCATACCACAGTTCTGCAACTCTAATCATCCACATTGGTTCAGCAAGGTAATAGTGCCTCCACCTGCTTCTCAGCCGACATGCATTCAGACCTAGCCATGTTGCAAGCCACGAACAACCAAAGTGAAAAAACACTGAGATAAGAAACAATTCTAAGCTAGCTATTACAAACAATTAGTTTAGACTCAAGTCAACCTTGCACTGATCTTAAAGAAACTTTGCAGTAAATAAACGTGGAGTCTGATTCAGCTCCCACAGAGACTAAGGCGGGATATAATCTCTCAAGTCAAGGGATTTGTATAAGTGAAATCAAGCGTAAAGCCGAAAAGAATCGTAATGCAGAGTCTAAAAAGAAATAAATGTTTGACATTTCTGAGAATGGGCTCAGAAGTTATGTTCTTTTGGCTATACTGGATACATTAAAAGAATAAACACACACACATACTGTTACATCATACATTAAAACTCGACATTCTTACAGTTTGTAGCAAAGCATGGTATTTGGTGGGACTATTGCAGGTTTACCTTCTGCTCTTTGTAGAAAGACTCACCCAAACACGATCTTTGGAAACTTCAATTGGTGTAGATGTAAAAAAGCCCATGACATCAGCAGCCTATCTCCTCTAAGCATCCTTCAGCTCCTCACAATTTGTACATGGGAAGAAGTCTGAACATATATTGTGTTTACAGAGCAATTATTCACATTTCCTTTCAGACTGTAGGAGCAGAGTTTAGGATGCATGCCTATCTGGAGAAAGTGAGAAAGGGAATATCAGAAGCCTGGCATGTGAACAGAGCACAAGAACAGGGACAAGCACTGCTTTGGGACTCTTGGCCCAGAGTTTCTCCACTGGGTAAGAGCTCAGACCACAGGATAAAGTCAGGCTACTGTAAGCTAGTATTTGTCAGTAGCCAGTACCAAATAAAACTGCTTATTGAAAGAGGTACAATTCTTTTCTTTTAACATTTTAACAAGTGTGGTAAGACTTTGGAATAGATTGCCCAGAGAGGTTGTGGATGCCCCTCCCTGGAGGTGTTCAAGGCCAAGTTGGACAGAGCCTTGAGTAGCCTGATCTAGTTGAGAGGTGCCCCTGCTCATGACAGGGAGATTGGATTAGATGATCTCTAAGGTCCCTTCCAGCCTATGCTATTCTATGATTCTATGATTCTATGATCTTTGTTGCCATCATTGTTAAAAACTGCCCTTTCTAAGCCTCATCTGTGGGCAAACCATCCCTAGTCATATAATTCATATTTACTGCAAAATGAGTGAAACACGAACACGTTACTTTTGCCTATGTGATTTAGCTTTATATTTTCAGATCTCAGAGGCAGGTCTACAGTGCCTGCAATGCCAGCAGAACAATTTTGCAATTCTACCCATGAGTTACGTTTACACATATGGAGGCATACTCTTTGTATAAAGAGTAGACTATGGAGGATGATCAGCTCTGCCATATGAAGAGATTCTGAACTTATCTTGAAGGTAGAATTAATTTTTCTAGCCTGGCATCTCAAGTTTTTTTCTGCAACAGGACTTCTTTAGAGTAACAACTCTTATTACCATGGGAACACAACAGCTTTAGAAAGCTTGTGCTGGATCAGCTACAACAGGCAAGCTACTGACTGCAAAAGCAGCTCTGCTTCAGAGTAGAAGAATCTGAACAAAACATAGCTGTGAGGTTTTTTTCTTTGTGTCAACTCTATTTTAGACTGCTTGTTTCTGTAACTGTTCTGTTACAGCAGTTGCAGAAGTGCCTGAATGACTAGAGTGTGAGCAGCAGGAGGACAACCCATTATAACTGGCAGAAGTAGAGCCCCTGGGTGACTATCTGAATGCTTTATAATATCCACAAAATGAATGAGGCACTTTTTATTACTATTATTTGCACCTACAATCAGACGACCAGTAAATATAACCAGCTGAAATCTAAATAATGGGTTCTGCCTATTAATCAAGAGATAATTACAATACTCAATATACTCATGAGAACATGCTGTCTTGATAATGATGATATTTTCTCCTTGGTATTAAATAATACAAGGAAACAAAAAGATTTGGAAACTGTTGTCTTCCATGTGCTCCAGAGTTGTGTATAAAGTTGAGGAAATAATCTAACAGATCTCTGTATTGCAAGTATAATTTTTTTATCTGTCTTTTCGGTACCGTAACAATGATGTAGTTCATCAAAGTATATGAGTAAACACAGGAGCTGTTACAACATCATTGGTAAGCTACAGGTCAGAAATCATCTTTCTTGATCAGAAACACTGGGCTAACAGAGCAAGCTAGAAAAACGTGTCATTTTAAAGGCAAGTTTAAGCCTTGTAAACATCTCTGAAAAACACCAGTGCCTCATTCTGATACTCACATCAAAATCTTATTCTTATACGAAGTCTCATCAGAATTTAACAAAAGAAGATAAAAATTGGTGTACTAGGTCAGACTAGAGACAAATTATATCTGGTCTCTCATGGGAACAAGAAATTGATGCCTAAGCACAAGAGAACAGTGACTGCACAGTGGTACTTCCCAAACATGTCATTACAGCTTTGAATCATTTACAACATGAGTCTTCTGAGTCAGAGGTAGTATCCTTGTACTTAACAACTTTTTTCATTTTCATTCACCTTTTCACTTCTTTTCCTTTTCATTCACTCATCTGTTCACCTCTTGAATTCTTGAAAATATTTTAGCACTAAGAGCATCCTCAGGTTGAAGTTTCTCAGACTAGATATATGTTGTGACAATAACATGGACACTTGCACCATTTATTTTGAAGAGGTCTCAGGACATTTTAAGCTGACAGCCCTAGATCTTGTATTGGAAGAATAAGCAAATAACCAAAACTTACTCACCTCCTCCCGGGTTTCGTAGATGTCTGTTTGTCCTGGTTTTGGCTGGGACAGAGTCAGTTTTCTTCTTTCTTCTTAGTAGCTATAATAGCACTGTGTTTTGGATTTAGTATGGGATTTTGTTAGAGAAGAATGTTGATAACATAGTGATGTTTTTAGTTTTTGCTAAGGAAATCAAGGACTTGTTAGCTTCCCATGTTTTGCCAGTGTGCAGGTGCACAAGCTGACAGGTAGCATGGCCAGAGCAATTTGCTCCCAACTCCTAGTTTAGGATTTGAGTTTAGGTTTAGGATTGAGGCCCAAATTGGCCAATGCAATATTCCATATCACGCATTATCACGCTTAGTATATAGATGAGGGTTGGTGAGGAAGCTCTTTCTCTTCAGGGCTCTCTCTTTTCTGGGATTGTGGTTTCAGGATTTTGCTTCTTTAGGATCATTAGCCAGTGATGGGATGAGTGTTGGTCAGTGAGTAGTGAGAAATTGCACTGTACATCACTCAGTTCTGTATATTATTATCATTTTTATCATTATTACTTTTAATTTTATTTTATTTCAATTATTAAACTGTTCTTATGTCAACCCACAAGTCTCCTTCTCTTTTCCCCTTCACTTCTCTTCCCCATTCCCTGCAGGTAGGGGAGGGTGAGCAAGCGGCTGCATGGTGTTTGGTTGCTGGCCAGGTTAAACCATGACACTGTTACATCTTCTTTCAAAGCTCCTCCTTTTCTCTGAGCTGAAAAGTCCCACCCAATTAATCCATTCCTTATGCAGAGCTATTCCTTGTATTTGATCTTTTTTAAAATGAGGAGGGATGACAGAAAGAATCTGACTGTTTGCAGTCTTCAAGATGTAGGGCATCTACATGTGTATTTACACAATGGTGTAATGTTTTGTGTTTTATTTTGTGTTCCCTTTCTGATAAGTCCTAACATTAAATTAGGACTCATCGCACTACTGAGCATTGAGCAAACTTTTCACAGAAGTAGGTCTTAAATTCAAAATCTCCTCCTAGAGTGGTAATGGTCATCGCAGAGCTGAGGATCACAGTGTACGTAACACTAGGACTTATCACATTGTAAACTTTCCCTGAGAAGTGAGCAAAAGAGATAACATCATCACAAGTCATTCCTTCTACGACACTTAGATTATTTCGATGGCTTCTGGAGGATTTTTAATTCATTTGTATTCTAAGGCATAGCTCATCTTCAGAAAACTGCACCTGTTATCCTTAATGCATTTTGGAACTGGCTTTGGTTTGTAGGGGTGGTGAGGTAGATCGCACATTCATTTGGTATTCCAGTCAAGGGTAAAAACTGTGAATATAGGAGGCTGAGATTTGGGCCTCATTCAGGGGAGAGAAGGGTGTGGTAGCACGTGTCATGAGAAGACAATATTCTTCTGAGTATTCTCTCAGCTACTACCATCAGCTATGGAGCTCTCATGAACAAGATCTGCTTTTCAAGTAAATAAATCTAGAGAAGAACACACAGGAAAAGCATTATGGACAAATACAGACTGTATGTTGAATCTTAGCCTGAGTTTTTTCTGCTAAAAATTGGTAATTCCAAACAAATTCTACAGCACTTAGAAATAATTTATCTGCCATTAGCCACTTTTAAGCAGAGTAACACATGTAGGAGAGCATCCAAATGACAAATAAACTACATTAGTTCTTTGCCAACATTATCATTTAAAAATTCTGAAATTGAGGAAAATATTTTGAAAATGTGGTATTCGTTATGTACCTCACATACACGGGGTGATGTGTATGTGCTGTCTTGTTAAGACACAGGGAAGAAAGTATTTGCCTGTGTTAAATGCATCATTTAACTTTATCAACCTGCACTCTGCTCACATCACTCAGGACTTTTTCCTGCTATTCTAGCCTCCTCTGAAAAGTTTCAAATCTCTGTTATTTTCTGACAAATGTCTCAGGTGAAAAATGCAAACACCCTCAAAAGATCTCTGAAACAATCGCAATAATGATGGCAAAGACAAGGTAAGATAAAATGGTAAGATTTATTCCTTGGTGAGCAATGGGTTAATATCCTATCTTGCACAGGATGAGAAGAACTCCTGAACAGTTCATTGTAAACGTTCAAAAACATTTCCAAAACAACGTCACTGCAATACATAGGGCAGAGTACACAACCGTGTTCAGGCTCATTCATTGCTCAAGAACCGGAGAGGAATGCAATAAGGATATGGCTGTATTTTTCTTAGTCCTAGAATAATTATTATAGTTGATAATAACTCTTTATTATAATTGCACGTGAGTAATTATCGAGGTCACAGGCACATTGAGTGAGGTATTGCATGAACACAGAAAAGCTGCCCCTGTTTTAAACAGCTTAATTAAATTAAACAAGATGTATGAAAATGACAGGAAGGAATAAAATTCAAAAACTGAACAGCGTGATCGCAACCACCGTCAACCTATGACTGCTTTTCTTGAGGGCAATGGGAGGCTACTAAGCACAGGCATGGCATATGGAAAGAAAAGATTGGAAACAGCAGAAAAGGTAGGACCAATAGTGACTGAATGAAGCTGAGGTGAAGGACATGATATAATCAGAAATAAATTCAGCAAAAAGCAGGGACATCCAAATGAGAACTGTAAAAGGTTTGCTGTGGCTATGTCCACACACATACGTTAGGAGACCGCAAACCTGCCCCCTGTGAAAATGTCCTAAGATGAACCGCTCTCATAGTTCCACACCACGGGCTGTTTGGTCATGCCCAGACTGACACAGGCACGCTGCCCTACACTCAAAGGGCTCTACAGGCTCTTTGGGTTACCCTGTATATGACAGCCAGTCATGCCTTCTAGCAGAAACAGAAATGAAGGGAAGTTATGAGCATGGAACAGGGATCCATGGGTGGCATGCATCCCTACCATCTCTGCCCGCCATAACCTGCACTCACTTGATTGCACACTGCCTGCACCCATTCCCATACCCATCTCCTTTCTTCAAAGGCCAGGCATGCCCCAAAGGAGCAACCAGTGTCCATGAGCAAAGAAGAGGCTGGGGCAAGTGCTCCATGAGTATTTTTTCAGTTATGTCCATGCAAGGTCAGAAAGGTACTAAGCAACCTGAGACGCACTGCTTCAATAATGCCATCCTGCCAAGGCCGTCCTTGAGAAAGTCAGCAAAAAGGGCCCAGCTGGCCCCATCTCCAGCATGCGGTGATGTTTATGGTGTGGACGGCGACATTTTTAATGCGAGCCAAGTGCCAAGTTTGCTTCTGCATCTTGGCCAGCTTCCTGAAAGACAATTTCTCAGACCAAACTTCTGACCTTGAGAAGCCAAGCCTGTAACAAAAGCACCAGCTTGAACCTAATCTTTCCACGGCTGTGGGCTTTGCAACATTTGAGAGACATAAAGGCTTCATATTGCAGGATTTTTAATCTTGCATATTGCACAGATAGTTGTGGAACCTAAAAAGCCCCACTGCTGTCCAGTTTTTATCTGGTTTGTGACTGTTGTTCCACAGACTGGCTGCTCAGATACACAGATTCAGCCAGGACAGCATCTATTAGTAGAGGGACAGGAGAACTGTGTATCTAAGCAGGCACCTGGAAACACCCTGCAGGGTGGCAGCAGGTATGACAGGTTCAGGTAAGCATGCACCAGAACTGCAGATTGGGCCCCAAGCAAGTGAACATTATCTGCCTTCATAGACTAAGCCAATTTTAATTGCCTGGCGACGTTAGTCAGCTATTAGTGTTGGAGCAGGAATTTCAATATACAAAAATTTCATATACAAAAATTTCATATACAAAAATTTCATATACAAACACTTTGTATATGAAATGCAATGAGCTTGGGTTGGGAGGAGGGGGCCAGTGATGTAGAAGGACTGTTCCTTCCAGCAGCTTTTCACTTCTCATGATGTGTGGCTGCAGTCTACTTCTGCTTCAACCTGGTGCATATGTGTTTCCAAGAAAGATTGTCCTGGGACCTCTTTGTGGTACATCTACTTTGCTGCAGATGAGGCCACCAGCTGATGTCCAAGGAGGCATGTGTTCTCTTCTGGATCTGGAGAAGTGCCACGATAAATGTAACCCCAGATGAATCCAATTTAACTATTTCTAAGTCTCTTAGGAGGTCTCATCTTCACAATGTATAATAAAGGACTCAAAATTATTCTGATCATGTCTCTGCTCCACGAAAAAAACACACATTCCTTTCATGAATATAAAAAGATGAGCTTTTCACTCAATAAGTAAAACCATAGCCTCCTGAAAATCAACAGTTGTTTTAACAAGTGATCCAAAATTTCATCTTATAGCTCTGTAGTGTTCTGTCAAGAGGAAAACAAACTCCATGGAAATTAAGGCTTCAGAAAAGAATTGGGAAGGTAATAGTAGCTGAGAGGATAGCACAGTCATCTGCATTGTCAAAGGGAAGCTTCTTGATCATTTATGCATTACTCCAACCAATGCTTGGCTCTTCTTGAGTGAAAGCAATGAACGTAACTTTGAGTGAGAATGAAACATCTCTTGGACTCGTTCAGTCTGATAGAAACCTGTACATACATTACATCAGACTTTCTCAAGCTCTACATCATGGAGCAGAAGCATTCAGTAAGAAACATCTCATGGTGTATGGAGAGGTGGTTTGCCATTGACTGCTGTCTCTGCTCTATAACTGCCAAGGTGGATTTGAAGAAGCTGAAAACTAATGGGATGTTTGTTTTCAGATAAGAAAGAACTGTGAAAAAAATCTCTGAAAATGCTACAGAAGAGAAGTCTATAAGACTATTTCTTGAGCAGCTAAAGTGCTCTATAAAAAGGCCTAAGAATACCTGTAGGAAAAAAGATTTTCAAAATGTAATACCTCTAAATGGCTTATTTCATTACAATAATGCCAAGGAATCTTTTATATGTCTTGATTACCACACAGTCAAGTCTTCAGAAAAATAAAACCATAGATCGTGCTACAATGTAGATATATTTTATTTATTTATTTATTTGTTATTGAATTTGTAAATTAAAACACATTTTTGGCTGTTTTTTGCCCCCTTAAATAAACAAACATTGCCTTCTTTCTTCTTCAAACAAAAAACTTTGCTCTAAAATGTAAAAATTGCTTTTATTCAATAATAGATAAAGATTGAAGTTACATTATTTTGCCATATCCTTTAATTGAATATAAATTGCATAACATCAATAACAATAATAATAATAGTAAAAATATCACTGTCTTCAGATGTCTTTTTTTAGTTTAAAAAAAATCCATTACTTTTTCCAGTCAAGATGCAGAAGATGATTTCTTTTGGGATTTGGGATTTTTTTTCCTTTTTTTTCCCTTTGAGATGTTTAGTCTTAAGTGGCACTGAATTTAGCATTACATATTCAACAAACGTTTATTGTTTTTGTAAAAACTGCAATTCTTGGCATATTTTCTTCAATTATATCAGCCATAAACACATGTTATGTGGGTGTGCAGTTATTTGGTTCATTTGTAAACACGGGTAATAAAATATCTGTATTGCAATACCTCTTTGTGTGCAGAGTATTCACGTTATTTCTTCCATTGGAGTTTGCTCATTAATCATAGTGACAGCTGATACTTTTTTCACTGACATGAGATATACAGTTGTTAAAAAAATTGCTATAGTGCTTAATATTGTCATTTATGATATGTGCAAAATAAGAGAACCTTCATGGAAAAACTAATATGACAAATATTGATACCAATGGTAGACGTTTTTTTCTCTCACAACAAGTGGAGACCCCTTTGAAAGGCACCGAGGTGCTAAATGCAAAAATCAGAGATTTTTAAAAATGCATAATGCACGTGTACTCAATAAATTATTTTCATATATATATACACTCAATATCATTTAAATGACACTAGATATCTTGAAGGGTGTGAAGAAGCAAAAGTTCTACTCTCAATAGGATAGCATAAGCATACAGAAGTGGAATAATTAATTTAACCAAATATGCTATGTCTTAGAAAAAAATAATTGCAATCAAAGTATCAATGAAGAAAGGGGTGAGACTGTAAACTGTGATCTGGTAAGGACATGCCATCCTTGTGGAAGAGGAGTAAAAACCATATCTAAAACCAGATGAACTTTAGAGCTCCCTAACAGGACAGGAGGAAACGACCATAAAGGATAAATGCTCAGATGAACCCAGTTTAGTTTTTCCTTTGATAGGATCTTCCATATTAAATGTATTATACAATAGCACTGCAAGACTGCAAGAAAAAGAATGATAGAACATTTGGAGGCAGTGACATCCTCCAGGGACCTGAAGTGGATGAATATCAAGAAAAGTTTATGAAAAAAAGCTAAATTACTTTAAAAGAGCAAAAGTAAACTGTCAAAGAAAGCCTAAGGGTCAAATTGGGAAAAGTCCTGGCTTCTGAATGAGGAGAGAAAGTAAACCAAAAGTAGCCTCTTTTCTATTTCAGTCAAGCTCTTGTCACAGATATACTTGGCCACTCCAGAAAGAATTCAGCCTTCCCAGGCTCCTTCTGCACTAGTGTAAGTGTGCATTTTGGGTCAGGATTGATTTCCTTGGACACTCATAACTAAATTCAAACTGTTAACAACTCTTCAGCCTGTATTTTCTTTATTTTACAAACATCTTGAGGTGTTGCTCTATGAGGACTATTAGGGATGCCTGGGAAATTTAGTACCAGTTTATTTTGTGCTTTCTGTCTTTGAAAGTGTCACCAGCAAGTTTCATCTGTTGAAGAAAAGACTATTTCAATGCATCATGACCAAAGGAGGACAGAAAGTGCCTATTAAAGGAGCCAAGTACTCCACAATACGCAGAAAGCCTCAGAGAAATTATGTGATGTGAGCTTTAGTGATCTGGCAAGCGAATTGTTTAATCATTATCAATTTCTTTTAGTTAAGACAAACAAAAATTATTTGCCCTTTGTGGATATCACCTTGTTTTAGCAAAGAAGATTCATATGAGTAGAGGAAGTTTTGTCAAAAGGTTCGGGAGAGACACATATTTCCTGATGTAAAATATATGTTACTGAAGTTGCTAATAGACTCAGAGTAGAATTTTGTCCTTGAATATATATGCCACTGCTGTTTACTTTAATGGGACGTATGTGCCATATTCTAAATTGGCATTTGCAGAGAACTCCAGCTAGGAAACCAAATGCTTATTTCATAGGTATGCTGCAGTTATTATTGTTGGAGAGACAGCAGACCATACATGCTCTTTCCATTTTGGTTCTTTTAGAAGCGTAACTGGTCCATGACATGCTTGAAGAAACCCTCTTAATTCTTCCCAGCCTCATCTCCTGTATTAAACGCTCACAACACCAAGTCTTACACCAAAACCTCTATGAATATCCCATCATCTTTCTTTCAGGATGGTACACTGGCTTTCAGAACACACTCTTACATTTCTAGAACAATGTAAAGCTTATGAAAGTCTATGAAATTGAGTTCTGGATTAATTTCAGGCTTGTTTATGAAAGTCCAAGATATTTTTCTTTTACTCTAGCCTATTTATTTTGCCATAAAAATTCTGACTGCATTCATCTCTCTCTATTTCATATTGATTTAAAACAGCTAAAACCAAAGATTTTTTTTTGTTTTTACCAAACTCCATGGTCCATCAAGTTAATACATTAATTTGTCATAAGACATAGAATATGAACAGTCATGTGGGAAGAGACTGGAGAGTAGGTACAAGCAATTCATTTTTGAAGGAGAAAGCTTTAATTCCCTGGAGATAGTATAGCAGGTATTTTGCAAGTGGAGGCATACTATCACTTAAATCCTCAAATACTTTTGTCTATTGTCTTCAAAAGTAGAACATGCATTAGCCCATATTAATTCAACCTCGCTGTGACCCACAGTGACATATCACTGTCCTTAATCTTTATAAATGGCTTTTGCACTCTGCACCATCAAAAACTTTCTTTTTTGCTGATCAATACAAAGTGTATTTGAAAAGAGCATTATCTGCCTTTGAAAAGGCCTTCTGGACAATCAATGGTCTTCAGAAGCAGATGCTGATCAAGCAAGCATAGGCAACATTGTAGAAAGTTAGTAAATATTGATCTCAATTCAGAAAAGGAAATTGCCTTGTAGTTGCAGTGTCTGACTTCATTTAGCCTATAAGTTTACTAAACGTCTGATTGGCTGATCTGGTAAACACTATGGTGCATCATCACTGATTAGTGAGCTTGTATGAACAACATGCTTTAGAAATTTTATGTGGTTACAGCATGAGACTGGTTTTAAACTGGAGTTAAAACAAACTTGCAAAATGTTGATTTCTGTTGTAAAAAAAAAACAAGTAATACACATTGTCCACATGATTTCACAGTGGATTGAAGCAAGCAAAACCAAAACCTCTGACACTGGCATATTTTATGAATCTGTACCCCTTAACTAAAAAAATAATAATAATATCCACAATAATCTGTTTAATCATTTTTATGTATCAGGGAACCTCCTAAACTCAGTTGGTTTGACAAAATTACAGACTCGATTAATTTCTTTGTTTCCCAGGATTTTAGTGATAGAACCTGGCATTTCTGATAGCAGAAACAGCATTTTACGGCAGGCCTCGATCCAGTCACTACGATTCCACTAGTGCGAAGAGAAGGAAAGACGCAAAGGAACCTTAGCAGATGATCTAAACTTCCATGAAATGCATTACAATAAAACTTGAATTATTCTAGATTTATGATGTTGTTTATGACAGAAATCTTGTTTAGCACTGCCAAATTGTGAGAGTCACATAATTAGCTGTCAGAAAACTGCACTGATCGTCATTCTGTAAAAGATATTTTAGCTTACTGCACCATATAAATCACAGAAGGTATATGGTCATAGCTCGTGTCACTGAAGTCAATAGGACTTAACTGATATTCAGTGGCCTATCTGATCAATCCTTCAGATTATTGTAAGAAAGGTTGTTCCTCACAAACATAGGGCAAAAATATGCTAATTTCAGGTCTAAGATTCAGAAATAACTACAGTGGTAGAAGTGCCACAGATATGTGATCAGCTCTTCTCACTTTTCTGGTCAGCCTGCTCACTCTGGAAGAAGAACTAATCCCAAAATCTCAGCAGTCACAGGATGAACCACTTTTCTTTGAGCCAGCCACGATGCTAGGCAATAAGTAACAGGACAATACTATGACACCATAAGCTTTTTGTGCCAAAGAGCTAGTCTTCATCATGGCTTTCTGCTGGAAGAATGGGATTGGACCGATGGAGTCTATGAACAACACAGATATGCTTACTCAGAAATTTATTCAGCAGAATAGAGATGAGAAAGGTGATGGCCATTTCTCTAGCCCAGCCTGAGGTGAGGGGAATTCACTGGCCTTCGGCTTTCTGCAAACCGTCTTTATCAAAAAGACCCAAATGGACTTTTCACAGAACATGTGTCTTCTACTTAACAGGAAAAATAAATTTGAAATGCAAAGACTACCTTCTGTATCACAAAAGTTTCTGATAAAACATTTTACTCTTATAACTTTTTAACAGATTTACAGAGATTAGTTTTGAAATAACTGCAAAAGACCTTCATTTGGACTCCCAAACAATTAAAGACATATGCCACTACAAGGATAAAACTAACTTTAAGATTTTAAATTTCTTTCAGAACATAAGAAAAGTTGAAGTAAAATTCATTACACCAAAAATTACTTTGACCCTAGAGTTTAGACCTAAGTTGAATTATTATTATTATTAATAATAATAATAATAATAATAATAATAATAAATGAAAAGCCATACTCTTCAAACCAAGTTCTGAAACAACTTTGAGACAAATTTTCTAGACCGAGCCTCTAATTTTGTGTGCACAAATACAGTAGTTATATATGAAATTGCCCATCTACAAGTTCTTAGTGTGTCATATTTGGTCTATATCAGGAGTTAAATCGGGGAGCTGTTGTGTGGTTTTACAGCCACTATATACTTTTGAGGGTGGGAAGAGTAGCTTGGGCTGTCCACATCATAGCTAAACAATGAATCTGAAATAGGGTTGTTTCTAGAATGTATGTGGAGAATAAAACATGACAGGACAATATTTCTCACTGTCAGTTTGTGGGCAGTTAAGAAGAGTGCTTGGTTTGGGTTGACAAGCCATATGTGATAAATGGTGCATAGTTTTGTAGGACTGTATTTTCTCAGCAAGAGGTGAAGGCTTTGTCTTATTTTGGAAATGGAGTGGAATGACTTTGTTTTTGCAGAATGGTGGTCTGATGCCAAGGACTACGGGAAGAGTTGTTTGTGAAACTTCACATACACATCGCCACCATAATAATGTCAACCACTTTCTAGCATTATTAGCATTATTTTGCGATAATACTCAGAATCCCCACTGGAATGTAGACCACACTGAAGTCTACATTTGTTCCTCTACTGAGCAGACACATATAACGAAATTGGGTTCTTTACCTAGTGGGAAAGGCTATTGTTGTATCTTTGCTGCTTACTCAATATATTAAAAATATATTACCAGAGAAAGGCCCATATAACTGCATTTGCCAACTACAAGCTAACATACATGGCGTAATTTATGTCTCCTTTGGCACTGGTACTCATGACTTACACAATACATGTGAAGGAGGCCCATCAGAGGGCTCTTAAACTATTTTAGAATACTAATCAGTCTCTACACACTACCGCTTTTATGCTGTTTACTGTAGGCTACAAAGGCAGAAGCAAGCTGCAAGTGCAAACCTCAACCAGGGCAGCAGTCTTTAGTCCCGTACAATAACTGGCACCCAGAAACTGCAATTCTAAGAGAATTACGTGCTTGCTAATCATCAACTATATTACTACACAAATCCTTAAAATAAGAGCTGTTAATCAAAAACAGAATAATTCCTATTGCACATCAACTGCTGCTTCTCCCTAAGAGACCCCATCTTTCTAACTAAGCAGCACTATTCAGAAAAACCTTAGTGACCTCAACGTATTCAGAAGAGCTTGGGCTGTGCAGGTTGGAGAGCATCTCCACCACATACCAGGCCTTGGCTGTGCTGGGGTGGAGGCACAGGGCCAGGATGATAACTCCTCAGTCCTCTGAAACTGAAAGGAACAAGTAACAGCAAAGCGCACTGAGAGCAATAACTGAGAGGAAGGCTGCATCCAATCCATGTACTGGGGAGGCGTTTAAACGATCAGTCACCAGCGACGCAACCTGAATAACGAGTGGCATGATAGAGCAATGAAAAACCGCTAGACAAAAAAACCTGTTTACAAAGAAAGGTCATTTTTGTTTCATGCAATGTAATATGCCCATTTTAAGGATAACGTCACGTCTGCGAGCTCCTAATTAAGAGTTCTCTTTCTTTGGTCCTGGACAAAGTAAAAAGTGAAGTTCAGCACAGTAACTTTTTGCTTTAAACTGAGCAATGAGAGCTTGATCCCCTGACATAACCGACAAAATCCTCTAGGCTTTTGCAGCTTGGTGGAAACGGCCAAATCTGCATTCAACTTGTTTTTCACATTTCCATCATTGCTCAGAATGAAGCCTTGCAGAGCCCAAGGGACATGTGTTTAGCTGCCATTCTGCAGCGCTTGTAGCATTTTAACTTCAAGCCTCTGGGAAAAAGCCACATACCTATTACTATGGCTTTGGAGTTTAAATTGTTAGTTGATGTGTTCTGTTTATCAAATCCAAAAAGCAGTTTGTGCCTGAAAAATAGACCTGGCCCTGCAAGCAGAGAAGAGTTTTGGCTGGTTGTTTGTTTTTTAAATAAAAGCCTAGAGAAGTGGCAGTCACAAGTAAGTAATCAAGCATTTGTCCCTCTTGTCTGCCTCTGAGTTATTTTACACTTAAATTGACTCATTGCTGACTTTGTAAGCTTTGCAAGGTACGGTGCTCACCTGTCTGACCTTCTGTATGAAATATGCTTATGAGAGTAAAAAGGAGACGGGCTGACCCATTCTTCATTCAGTGGGGATTTTTTTTGCATGTTTGGTCAACTTAAAAAAAAAAAAAAACAACCAACAAACCTGCAAAAAAACAATCCCAGAACCCCTTTCCACACACTCATATAAATCTCAGTCTACATAATCAAACAGGAGCAGTGGTTTGCAAGTAAATCGTTTCACTTTCCTCTACAGTTGTTAACAAGGAAATACATATAAATTTTATGTATAAAAATATATGTAATTTCATATATTTTTGCAGGCAAATGCATTTCTGTAGGTTAGGACAGCTGGTTTTTTGATTTTCAATAATATACCCATTTATTGCATGCGATGTAAAAGAAACAGTACCTGACTTACAATGCAAAGACAGCCAATATTACTTTTTAAATCTAAAGAAAAGCCTTCATAACTGAAAGGATTAACTTTTTCCAGTTTGTTTAAAACATCTCTTCTTAAAAAGAAGTCTATTGTTATGAATGAATTTACGTTGGCCAGCTAGACTATTATCCAGGGAACAAATATTTCCTTGTGAGCATGAGACAACTTGCAACTTTTATTACAGTGTTTCAAATAATGGAAAGTAATGGTAAAATTGCTGCAATAAACTCAAAGAAAATCTTGATAGGCAAGTCTGTTATGCAATATGTATTCCCCTCGCTGTTCCTTCACTGGTGCCAAAAGCATGTCACTCAGGTAATTTGTTTTAGACCCTTAACAAGACTTAGAAGCAATTATTATGAAACACTGACACAACAGATCTCACCAACAATTGAAGTTTGACAGCTTGTGAGAAAAGTCTCATGTTTATGTCATTGGAGAGGTGATCCTTGTATGACCTCCTTTTTCACTGCTCTGAATGATAAACTATCATTTTCCAGTGGTAGTTCACTATAGCTGAAGGCCCACAAGTACTGTACTTGTAAAGGAAATTTTCAGCTGGTTCTCTGAATCAAATAAAGCTGGAAACTTCTTTGGTTCATTTGACTGATCTACTTTAGGCTTTATGATATGCTCTAACTGGGCAGGGAGCTAAAAGCCTAATAGATATCCACACCGTGCACTTTGTAAAGGACTGTAGAGCAAATAGAGACATGTGATATATGTGCAGATAAATAGAGATATTTGTGCAGAGCACATACACCTTTTGATTGAAAATAGCTTCACATTTGCTTTTCTAAGCAAACTAAAATAACTTGATGTGAGAGAGGCAGAGAAAGAACATATTAATATATCTACTGCAATATATTTATTTGCCTTGTTTCAGAGTAGAGCTTGGAGGGTGAATTTACTGCTTTACGATTATTCCAGCATCTGCAAGCACACAAATCAACTACTCTTAATCCACATTTCAGAGACAAGTGGAAGACAACTTGGTAGGCAGAGCTGCAAGAGTTCCTCAAAACCATCCCAAATAGGTCAGAACTGCCATGGAGCAGCAGAACAGAAATAAGCTTCAGGCAGTGAGTTTAAAGCTCCATGTGCTCCTGCACTTAGTTTGAACATCACCAAAGACTGTAGTTGTTTCTTTGCTGTTAGGTCGCTTTCTTGCCAAAGATTATTTTCAAAAAAAAATCCCACCAAAACACCTAAACTGCAAATCAACCCCAACCCCAACCCCACCAAGCCAAACAAACCACCCACAAACTTTCTGACAGGTTTATTTACCTATGTATTCACATCTTAGCTTCTTGATGGAGATGAAAGTCATACAAAAGCTGTATCCCTTCCCTGCGTACAGCTTGGCTCCATGTTATACTTCATGCTGCACTCAATGTGAGCCTCATGAGAAATTCTCTTCTACCATTAAGTCATGCATTGACCAAACTACAAGTCTTCCTGAAAGAATACTTTATCTTCAGGTTTTTATGTATCTTAAGCATATGCAAGTAGAAGCATGTACTTTTTGCTTAATGATTCTAAAATGAGTAAGACCTGCTATACATTTGCTTTAGGTTACAAAGTGACTTACAGAACTTTAGATTAAAATATCTTTCTTTTCATTTGTGTATTCTGATCCTTCATTTGCATTGCTTGCAGGATGGCAGGAAAACTCTAGCTTAAAAACTGTTCTGTTTCAATTAGTATATCATGCAGCTGATAAATTATCATGGGTGTTACTTCATTGGTGCTTTCAAAACAGTATCAATCTAACCCATGCTCAGCAGTTTTAATAATGGCTTCTAATCTCGAACAACAGGATTTTTGTTTACATCCAGATTTTTCTCCATATTATTGAAAGGAGAACATGGCAGACAGTTCTTTGTTCCTTTCTATTTTCAGAAAGGACCAAAAGTGAGGTCATCATTAAGAGCAGATAAAGTGTTTCTGAATCTTAGATGCTCCAAGTGGCACTTTGGTCTCTTACACCTACATGCCCTCATAGAGAACAATGACAACCACATTTAACCTTAACTACTGCCACAGGAAATCAAAATATGACCAGGGCAAATTGACACCAGGACACCAGTTATAACATGATAAAATTCTTTTTTAACCCAGTATTTAAACTCTACTTATATTTCCTCTTGTCTAGGATCACAGATTAAAGGATAGTTTATTTGCAACCTACAGAGAAACCAGCTGTGGTCACACATAAGACTTTCCAGTAGTACTATAAAAGCATAAATAAATAGTAATAATGAATGGTGATATTTCTGTTATAAATATTTGCTGCAGCTAGTTGCAGAAGGGAAAACCTTAACTTGGATATATATCATCAGATTATTATATGCTAATTGTATAAAAGTTGCAGCTGGTAAATGAGAGTTCTATGATTGACTGCATTTCACCATATCTTTAAAACGTGCTTAACGTGAGTAAGATTGTGTCTCAGCTGAGTCAACCTAACCTATACATCATTCTCAGGTCCTTCTCTGCCAGACCTGTGGGAAAGTCCGACCCGCAGGACAGCCAGTTACAGCCTGGATTCTTGGAGGTGGGATGGAGCAGGGATGGAGCAGGGAAGTGAAGGACTTCATGCATGTTCCAGAAATGTGTTGGCATCCTCTGATCTCGCTGTGACTCCTGGACATTCAGCCATGGAGCTGGCTTTAAATCAAATTGTTTTAATTCTGTGATGTTCACCTCTTAGAACAACATGTTTAGTGTGCTTAATGCAACCATTCTTGTTCTCCCTGGAAAACTAAGCACACGTGATACCTATACACTTCACACTCCAACATAAGTCTCACTAGACTTCGGGCCATCTGCTAACCAGAGAGACCTGAACTTTCGGAGTTATCTTCTCTTTCTCCTTTTGTTCACATTTTTATGTATGCAAAGTCCTGCTAATTGCATCAAGGAAGAATAGATAAAAGCAACAACAAATTCAGCTTGAGTGAAGGTTATCTAATAATCTGAGAAGTAATGGTGTGCGCCTGTTGCATCAGGAGGTTTTGGAGACAGAGATGAAAAAATATGTTTAACAGAACAGCAAATTGGTGCAAAATATCGTAAAGCAATTTTCACACAAATATATATTGTGGTACTTTAGTGACAGCCTGGCACACTTCACTGGCACGTTGCAAAAATAAAACCAGTGTCAGGAATCTGAATACATGGCCCTGTGATTATTTTAGACATTGAAAATATTAGCATAATTTGACCAATGAATTCGTGTTGAGTATGCAGCCTTCTGTTAATTTAGGATCTCTCTTTTACTAGTATAGTTTATCATCACAAAAATCTTTAACAGAAGTCCTTCTTCAGCCTTTGAAAAAAGGTGCAAAGCTTCAAACATAGCTGTTGGGATGTCCCTGACAATAATGGAAAAAGATCCATAACTGTGTCACTAAATAAGACTGAACATCATGACACTTTTGGTGCAATTCAGACACAACACACCAGTAACTAGGAAGTTAAAGATCTACAAGTTCATATAAGCACGATCCCTCTACATCACTGCTTACGCTCCACGACGCATATTCGACCAGTGACCCTCCATACATCTGCTACCCTCTCTCATTATTCTTTATTTTTATTTTATTTATTGCCATTGAAACAGACTGGATATCTCAAGGATATGAGTTTTTTAATGTCTTGCTTATTACTGCAAAACAAATGTAGATTTGTGTGAATCACCATCATTAACAGAAATGAGAGTGCTCCTAAGTGCAAACAAATATTCAACAAGTGTTGCTCTTCCCGAAGAAACCTATGAAGTGCTCACAGTGGAGCACAGGGCAGCCCTCTCGAGACTTCAGTTTCCCATGCAAATGGAGACTTTGTCATGCAATCTAGTGACTTTCATCCAATTGTTTTAGATAGGTTGGTACATACTCATTTAAGTCCCTAGTAGGAATGCCCACAAATGGCACAACTTGTCAGACTTACCTGCATTCTTATCTCCCTGATTGCAGGGTCCAAGTGTTTTGGTTTGGCTTGTTGTTTTTGTTTTTTTTTTGTTTCTGTTGTTGTTTGTTTGTTTTAAAAAAACGACAAAAAAAACCAAACTGCCTTCTGGCTCCAAAGATCTCTCTCCAGAAGTGATACATATTAACATATCTTAGCCATGCTGCCCTATGGACAGACAAAGAAAGCATTTTGGTCTTCCACAGGCATTAGCAGTCACATCTTTTATCACTAATTGAACTTTAAACAGTTTAGGTTTCCGTGCCATTTGCAATTGCCTCTTTGATCCTAGGTGCTTCTTCACGTCTGGAAAATTGCATCACAGTATCATACCTGAAAAACAAAAATGCTGTGTTTTCTATTTTCCTTCCCCCTAAGGATAAAAGTCTTAACTGCAGACTTTCAACCTCAAGGTTAGAGCAACAGCTGCATTATTCTTGTACAGTACTTAAACCAGGTGCTGGATACAGCAAAACTTCTGACATTTAGGAGTTAATATAGCTAGTGTGTGTGTATGTGTGTGTGCATGCACTAATTATGGATCACAGCATGCACTAGGATGCTAAGGAAGTTCAAAGAGAATATTAGATCCTCGACTCCAGCAGATGCACAGCTCTGGGGTATAAGAAAAAATGTCTGAGCAAATCACACAAGCTTCCTGAGCAGCTAGAAACAAACCTGGAACCCTGCAGGCTATTGTTGGATTTGTAAAATTGACAATAGCCTCTGCAACTTGTAATTTAGTCTTGTTTTTCCTTATTATTAAGATTATTGTTTCAGTTTACTGAGCTTATGAAAATGTAAGGAGTGAAGGAGAATGCAGGGATTCTCTGCCAGTATTTATGCTATAAAATATTAACCTGTTGACACCTTGCACTAAAATGGATTAATTTTTAGATAGAGCATAATAGTTCTATCATCTTCATGTAAGCATTATACACTATTCTAACTAAAGCACCTTGAAACTGCTCCTTCAGTTCTGTGTATCTAAACTCAGTTTATACAATATTTAGAATACATTTAACATTTAATACACACAACCCTTACTGTTTGAAGACAACCAGATCAGGCCGTAAAGCTTGTGGCTGCGATGTTGCCTTACAGCTGCTTGGGCAGAGCAGGGCAGGATAGTTAAGGTTAGGAATACATAGTAAATTGCTCTTTTGCTCCTCTAATGCAAACCATAGATTTTAAGGCCAAGCAATTATTTTGCGATACCATCCAGTTCATCTTAAAAGAACTTCACACAGTCGGTAACAGAGCAGAGAGCTTCATTCCCCAGTTGCAGAGGCATAGAACTCATTCATAGGGCATCCATTACTAGTCAAGTGAAACTGACCTCCTGACTAATAACAAGCCTGCCCTTCCTCTTATTTTCACTGTATGCAGCACAATAGCTTGGAGTAATGTCTTCCAGAAAGATATCCAGTCCTGAGCTAAAGACACCATGAGAAGGAAAAGCCACCACTTTACCTTAGTAATCTGTTTCAAGGGCTTCTCAGACCTACCGTAAATCTGTGCACTTGATTTCTCAGATGACTCTGCCTTACCTCAGCTTCCAGACATTGGTTCTAATTATGCCTCTCTATATCAGATTAAAGAGCCTTTAGTAACCTGCACAATCTCTCCTGACATTACTTTCACAGTGAGATCAAATCACCCCTGACATTCTTAATACGATAAGCAGCATGATTTTCACGTTTCTTGCAGTAAAATGCTTTCTCCTGGGCCTCAAATAATTGCTGTGGGTCTTCTCTCCAATTTTGGGAACCATTTAAAATGTGGATATTTAAAATGAGTGCATAGATATACCTACGTATTTGTTCACTACTTCCCTGTTACCATATTTGAGGAGCATATTCTCCTTTTTTGCCTCAATTTCGCCATTCAAACACTCCACTGTCAGGATCAATTGTTTCTCAGGATGCAACTCTCTATACTGTAGCTATACACAGTGCTCCTTGACGTGTAATTTTGTAGGTGCTTCCCCCTCTCCCATCCCTCATGAATGCATCTTTTACACTAATGCATCAATACTTGAACACCTAGCCCCAGCACTGTTAATCTCTCTGTTCATAGATTCATAGATTTCTAGGTTGGAAAAGACCTTAGAGATCATCGAGTCCAACCGTCCCTAATCCCCATTAAACCATATCCCTAAGTAGATCATCCACCCTATTCTTAAACACATCCAGGGATGGGCACTCAACCACCTCCCTGGGCAGCCTATTCCAGTGGCTGACAACCCTTTCAGAGAAGAAATACTTCCTAACATCCAACCTGAATCTCCCCTGACTAAGCTTATACCCATTTCCTCTTCTTCTATCACCCATCACTAATGTAAAGAGCCCTTCCCCTACCTCCCCACCATCTTTTCTCAAGTATTTGTAGGCTGTAATCAGGTCTCCCCTCAGCCTCCTCTTCTCCAGGCTAAACAGCCCCAACTCCCTCAGCCGCTCGTCATAAGTTTTATTTTCCAGCCCCTTGACCAGTTTAGTCGCCCTTCTTTGGACTCGCTCCAGGAGCTCAATATCTCTCTTAAAGCGAGGGGCCCAAAACTGGACACAATATTCCGGGTGCGGCCTCACCAGTGCCGAGTACAGGGGCAGGATCACTTCCCTGTTCCTGCTGGTTGATCCTCTGCCAAGAGTAAGGTTTTCTTTCTCCAGACTTTCCCGAATGGCCTCAGGGACCTGGGATTCCTGAAGGATAATTTTACCAGTAAAACAGTTAGGCAAAAAAGGTATTGAGTACCTCAATCTTCTCCATGTCCTTTATCACAAGGATCACTGGAAGCTACAGTAGTCAGCCACCACAAGGGGAAGTCTGTCTCCTTTTCCTCCTTGATTCACCAACCAACCAAATAAAAGGCTTGACTTTAGTAAACCAGACTGTCTAACACGTTAGAAATTATGGCATAACAAAGAAAAGAAATCATAATTTAAAATGCTAAGTATTGTTTTAATTCTGTTGATAATCTGGAATGTTCTTAAAATATAAGCAAAATTAAAATGGTGAATAACAGGAAAAAAAAAAGAGTGGCATTAGGTAAATGAATTACAGTATTTGGGATGCAATGTTCTGCATTATAAATCATAACAAAGCTGTGAGGTGATCAGAGGAGGAGTAGCAGGATGGTTACGCAAATTTTTAAAATTAAATATATAATATAAAGATAAACCAGTGCTTTATATTCCTTGTCTTGAACTAATAATGCAAGTAGACCCTCACAAGAAAGCATGATGACTTGAGTCTTAGAAATGGAAATACTTTTGAGTAATCCATATCGGAACTGCTGAAATCACGATAGGAATGTCAGAATTACCATACTGATGAACCAGTTGGTAGAGAATTTTGTCTCTGACCAAAAGCAGTAGTGGGCTTTTGGTAGAGAATTAAGAGAGAAAGGCATGAAAAGCTGGACAGTTTATAGCATAACTGGACTAATCTTTCTTGAATGCATTTGCTCCTTTTTAAGTTCTCTGGTTAGAGAGTCCGTAACATCCTTTTTTGTCTATGCGGATTAAATTTGCTTCCTGATAACTTCTTTGGGTGTTCTCCAAACCTGGTACTGAAATACCGAAAGTGGCTTCCTATTCAATCTTCTCCAAATTACTCATAATTTTACCAATACCTATCATATTCCCTTTTAGCTACCTCTTTTCAAAGCTGAAGGAACAGTGTCTTTATTTACATGGAAGTTGCTCCATTCCTCTGACCATCCTTTTTCCCCTTCTCTGCTACAGAGACCAAGAATATGGAAAAATTCAAAAGGAAAGAAGATATATGCATAGACAAGATGCACATCTGATTTGTATTATGCAATCTAAGAAGAATGAAACAAAACATCACTTTTTCAGCATGGGTTCAGGTGTGTTCCACTTTTTCAATTCTGCCTTCTGTCTTTTTGTCTTTTTCACTTAATTTTGCAAATAAATGCATCTATTTGATTGTATTCCCCCAATATTCTGGTATGCACATACAGTTGCTGGGAGAAGGGCATTGTTTTCCAAGTCCACCTAAAAGTGTAACGTCTGGCTCTAATTCACTATTCTCCCAAGAAGGCCATGGGGAGGATTACATTCCTTTCTTCCCTATTCCCTCTTTCCTAGCTAATGTCTGCTGCTGTCACACACTGCTGATAGCAGCAGAGCGAGATGGGTAAACCAGATCAAAGAGAAATGTCAGCTCCAATTTTTGTCCATAGCATTGTAAAGTAACAAGGAGTTAAATAGAGTCATGCCATTTTTCAGCATTTACATTTCATAGCTGGTACTTCTTTGCCATACATCTCACATTGAACAGCTTCATAATAACTAAAAACCAAACTCCTTACCCTCCATAGCCTCATCGAGTTCAAAAAGGTCAGCAAGGAGGCAGGACAAGGCTGAATTTGGCTCTTGTGCTTCAGAGCTGACATCCCAGTGAAGCAGCCTGCAGCAGCAGCAGCAGCAGCAGCACACATAGGAAGAATTTCCCTTCCACTGTGGATTGCTATTGCGATTCTTGACTCAGCCTTTGCACAGATTTACTCTGGAAATCAAATGGGAATCTATTGTACAGAACAAATATGCAGCAGCGATTTTCAGGTAAGATAACTGAATATAATCAGAGAAGGGAGTTTTCCCTTTCCCTACAGCCAAATCTGCATTCAGCGACGGAAAGGCTGTCCTAGTCACAAAATACTCTGTTAAAAGCAGAATCCATCACCGCAGCATTAAAAACGTTACTTGATATTCACGCAGTGAATAACTTCAAAAGGAACAGTAAAGGAAAATGAAAACAACCTCAGCACCTACAGTATTTAATGGCAGTGGTGCTCAACCTATGGAATTCATTCTTCAGAGGCCTGTATAGAGCTTTTATCATGGGTCTGAGTGAGAAATCATATGACATGACGGCTCAGTTCTGTTTCTTTTCAGCTATTCTGCAAACTTGTTGGATGATATCTTTCACCGTTTCCTTCCATTTATGTATGTAAAGTTTCTTTTTTCCTTCTTGTAAAAACATACAATCTACCCACTCAATTACTTTACCCGAAGACATAAATTGCAGAGCGCCTTCGGATTTTCTTAACTGTTTTTGATGAATGCATTAATTCTTATTTTTTAATAAAATTGTCACACGCATTTTTGTATTTTTGACTTGTATGCCTCTTTGTGATTTTAAATGGCTCTTTGGTTGTTAAAGGTCGAGCACCATCACTCTAAGGGGCATATTTTCATTTTGGTGTACAAAGAGTTATGCCCATCAATCTTTAATCAAGATGAAAAGTCTTCCTAAAGCTTTCTGCTCACAAGCTCAACGCATAGCAAAAGAAACTTAAAACAGAATAAAAGTTGTGAGTTTCAAAAAAAAAAATCTATTTTGATATGTTTTCATCTAGCAAATCATGAATAACTTCATGATTCATTCTGAATGATTTTATTCTCTGAAACCAATGTCATTGTTACTATGAGCAGTTCCTAGAAAAAAGCCTGTGTCGCCTTGTCAAAAAATAGTTTTATCATAAGAGGCAACTGCTTTTAATAAATAAGATTAGAACGTATTTTATGGCAGCTTCTGATGAAAAATTACAAATGAAATTATGCACATGGGGAACAATTCTAACTTCCACGAAAAAATAACAACAGATGAAATTCTGGGATGTAATAAAAACCATGCATTTGAAAGCAGCATTTCTCCCATGCAAAAGCAGTAAGGAAACAGAATCTCGAGCAAATCGAGACTGTAGCTATACATGCTAATGCAGAATGTCCCACAGAACCGTCATAGGTAACATGTACATGTAAAAGCCCTGACTGTAGCAGTCCCGCTGATTTAAACAGACAGTCCTGAGAATGTCATTCTTTTTTTCATGTTTTGCCATATGCTCATGTCTATGAACAGATCCAACTTCTTATTTACCTAGAAATGGAAGATATTTTCTGCAATAGACTCATAATCAAGAAAAAAATAACTTGTAATTCCAGTGGTGTTGCTTAGTTTTCAAAACCCAAAGAACTGGAGTATATGGCGATATTTTTCCTTTCTTATTTGACTGATTTGATACTTGTTCTTTATACAAGTAACCACAGAAAACATATTTAAAATTTGCTTTCTAGTGTATGAAAATATGCGAGATTAAAATGCATGGGTTGTTTGCAAGTATAAGAAAAGAACATAGAAACTTTCTGAAAAGAAAAGTAAGAGAAAAATTGCTCTAGAGTACAGGGAGAAATTTATTTGGACTATTCACCTAGGTTTTGGTCAGGTCAGTTTTGTGCAATTCCATTTTCAGTGGGGGAAAAAAAATCACAGCACAATACAAAAGTTTCTCAGACCTCTTAAAATGTTACAGAAAGATCCTCCTTGTTTTTATAGCAAAAATTGTTCTATTCTTTGGAATTCATTTTTCAACAGGAATCTTGGGAAATCCAAAGGCAGTATAGATTTGCAGAGATGAGTCTTTCAGTGTTGCCTACCTACAGAAAACAAATTTCTAGCAGGTTTTCTGAAGTTGTAATTTCGTTTTGGAATAAAGTTACTAATAACAGTCAGGAGAAATTGACCAGGTTTCTTTCTGCCCAGGTAGAGTGGATTGATTCACATTATGAAATTCACTTACTTCAGAGAAGAAATTACAGTTATAGCATAGCAAATATTAAAGTTAGCACAGTGCAAACAACCTTTTTTAGACTGGAAATATTTAAGAAAATTACTATAATATTCCCTCATAAGAGTATCGGTTTTGTTAAACATGTTTAATTGGTGAAGTCTTCCTTATATGTTTCTTAACATTCTTCCTACATATTTAATATCATATTGCCAAATACAAGTATTGAATTAATTTTCTCCCCTGATGCTTTTGCACTTCTGTGGGAACAAAACGATTTTTTCAAGTGCCTCACACAGCTTCCGTTGGCTTTAGTTCCCTCTAAACGTTGCCAACTCAGGCTGCGCAGATTTAGATCCTTCCTTTTGTACCTGCTATTTTCAGGCTTAACCCTAATTTCAGTGTTACAAAATTCAGAGCTATAAATAATCAGTTCATACTTTAACGGCAGAGGAGCTCTGTTAATCCTTTGAGAGCCACATCTTTACGTGCCTGAACATTTCTTCAATACCTTATTTCCTGTTGTCAAGCTGTGACACCCAACACACAACATGCATGCAAGAACAAGCAATAAATACCAGTTTGCTCAAACTCTCCCTCCCTCTCTGGTGGGAAACGCATGTGTCCCGACTGGATGTACATGTGTTTTCCCATGTGAGACTCCCCTCTCTAACAACAAACAATGCATGTTTGTCACTGCCATTGAACTGGCTAATCCAGGCAGCACAGAAGAGGACTTATAGATGACAAAACAATAGGACTAATTTGAGTGACAATCACTTAAGCGGAGTGGTCTCTCCAGCGGCATACTGAAACGCCGAATTCAAAAGTTAAATGCACTGCTGCTTAAAAATAAGTGAATAGCAACGATCATACACACCACAAAGAAAGAGGGAAAAGAAAATAGTAAAATAATCATTCATATCATTGCCAGGATAAGAGCAAACACTAGCTAGAATTATAATTACAAAGAAAACTCCCATCAACCGTGCTTTACTTTTTTGTTTTGTTTTCTCTGTATGGGCAGCACAATGCATTTGTCCCTTGATTACATTTTCTTGGGGAAGAAACTAGTTCGACGTTCCTGCCCAGGGCAGACCCCCCCGCCTCCTGCAGCCGCCCCCGCGGGTGCGGCACGCCGTCTGCTGCGGGGCGGGGGGACGCTCACGGGATGGAAAGCAGCTCGCCCCCTTTTCTGAGATCTCGCTGACAGCTCGGGGTTGAAGGCTGCCACAACCCATGCCGGTCCGATCCCCTCTTACGGGGCCGGATCCGGGGGACGCTGGGCTCGGCGCCGGCGACGAAGGCCCGTTCAACGCGGGCTCGGACCTGCGCAGACCGGAGCGGCGGCTTCAGTGGAGCTCTTGCGCCCCCTACAGCCCAACCGCCCGCAGTTCACCGCAAAGGGGGCGGCAAGGCAGGGGGGAACAACACCCCGGCAACGATACAAAGAGGGAAAAAAAAACCAACAACAAAACACCCACCCTTTAATGGCATTTCCTCAAACGATTCCCGTCATCCGGATCAAGTACTACGAGCTTAAACTCTCGTTCTAAATTAATTGCATGATAGAGGAGTACTCTTGACGAAGAGGAGAACAGGGATGGAAAAAACTTCTCCGGCGCGTTTCCCTCGGGGCCCTGCTACGAGCCGGAGCCGCCAGGACGCTATCCCGGGGGGAGGGATGGCTCGCAGTTCGCTCCACTCTGACAGGCACCAGGCAATAAATAGCAGAAGGCCGTTCCTAGGTTAGTTAGTTAATTAATTAATTAATAAAAATACCCAGCTTTTAAGCCAGTTTAAAATAAATAAATAAATAAATAAATAAATAAATAAATAAATTACTTTGCTTAACACAGGGCCTGTGTGGGTGGCAGCCCCTTTGCAGGCATCCCAAAGCCATTGCATCTATACAAAAAAAACTATTTTTGAACCGTTTTGTAGTCTCAGTTGCACCGTGTAAATCTCGCTTGACTCCATCAGCTGCAATCAAGTTACTAGAGACTGACAGGGATTAAAATAGAGAGTATTGTACGGAGATATCATTAAAGCGAAGGAGGTGAAGGGAATGCCTCCCAACGCAAAGTTCAGTGTGAGGACCAGCTGCCATTTTTCAGGCAAGTTAGATTACAGATGTTTAGTATGGTCTTCCGGTTTGCTCTGATCACCTCCCATCGCTCACCTGAACTGCTCTGAACAGTAGAGTCTTTCTACCCCTTTCTTTATATGTGTATCCATTTATATATGGGGATACAATTCAGACCAGAATCCTAATTTTATATGGCAAATTAACAAAATTAATATCTCTTTTACAGGCTCAGAACAAGTCATTGCTCCCGTCTTCTCAAATCCGTGCGTTTCCTATCTGTCTAGAAGAAGAAAGCTTTTCCAGAACACGAAAGGAAACAGGGAAGTTGTCTCCCTTGTGCTCACTTTTCTCCTGCGGTGGAATGGCTTTTTGCTTCGTGATGATGTAGGGAGACTGAGAACTGCCAGAACACATCTCCTGGTGAGGTCCACCACACTCCCAAAGTTGGGTTTGAGTGCTGTTGACTGATACAAACCAAACAGTGAGCAGAAGACATGAAAGTACTCCATCTTCTCCTTGCAGTCACAAAGATTGGACTTCACTTAACAATAGGTGGAGTGTTTTCTGCAGCTAAATGGCTCTATATACTGAGGCTTTAAGTTAAAGCAATAAATACCATCAATCTTCTCATTAAAAAATCCAGGAGTGAGAACACTACCATCCCTTATCCTTGGCTTACTGGTACACAAAAATGTATGAAGGATTCTTTCCCTCAAGCAGGCCTCATCAAGATAACATTTCTTAATTAACACCTTAATTAGCACTGAGAGGGTATGGCCTGTAGTTTATTGGATCTATTGAGCTCTCCAAGCAGCTGCATTGCTTTTAATCAGCAGTGATGTTTCTCAGAAAGCAGAAACAACACTCCTGTTCTGAATATGCTGCAATATGTTTAATCATTTATCTCCCTATCCAGCAAGGGTAATCCTGCGTAAAGGCCTGCTTTATACCTGGGCTTTTTCTCTTCTGTGAATACCTGGAGTTTATGGGGTTTGTGACTGACAGTAAGAAATTAATCTCAGCAGTGAAGGCTTGGGAAAGGGAAAGGATTTGCCTCAGTTTCACTACATGTCCAAAGGTTATAGGGACTTAGGGTAATGTTCATAGGGTCTTTACATGCCCAGATGAAGACAAAGTCTCTTCAGTAACTTGATTATAAAAAATGAGTGAATTGGCATGTAAATTAATAGTGCAATGCAGCTTGTGTTTCAGCTTTTGGTTATCTCCAAATTAAATGGAAGACACAGCAATAATATAGTGTTGTTGCCTATATGAGCAAGTTTGTATTACAATTTGGGCCAGCCACCACAGAGATCAGGGAGCTGCTACTCAGTTAAGTGACTTCTGCTCTACCTTTGCAAAAGCAGGATTTGCCTCCCTGCTGCTCGCTTTGACAGGCTATGCTAGTTCTTAAATTACAAGTGAAGTAGGATGCTGTTGGCGGGGTGGCCATTTTCAGCAGAACAAATTACAATCTAGGTCTGAAACACATCTCTTCTGAAATCAACCAATTTCAATGGGAGCAGAACTGACCTGTATTCCTGCTGATAATTCAATGTAATGACAGTCCCTAATTTTCCCAACCAGTAGAGCAGTAAGCATGTACCCTGGTAATTGTCTACTTTTGCAGCCAAAAAAATCCCACAAAGTAAGCACAAGATGTACATATACAGTATGGAAGACAGTAGCAAACAGAGGAATCTGAGAAGTGTTGAAAACAGTAAGAGGCTAAACCCACTAAATTAATTTTAAATATGCTGAACATACTATCCTTTTCTGTGGCTTTCACAGACAAAGTGGCTAGTACACCTCACTGGCGATGAAGCTCCGACAGGTGTTAAAATCTATCCAGTCATTTATGAAAAAAGTTTAATTTATATTTTTTTATTATATTTCAGTATCGTTCTTCTTTCACTTGGCTTATGCCACTTTCATTCAGTTAGCAACCATCCTGACCAAATCAGGGTAAATGACAGAAACCAGGTAACGATTTATAAGGTTGGGTTACTAATCCCGTAGGAGTCTTACTTCAGCTGCCGTGCTGAGAAATTACCTCTCAATAGACCCACATCAGAAATACTGAAAATGTGACAGAAAACACCAAGTAAGAGGGCAGAAAAGAACATTTGAAAGGAACGTGTACTGCTAGGATTTCTGGAACTTTAATAGCTTTCCACCTCAATTTTGGCCATCGTGAACTCAAGCTAAGAGAAAAAATATATCTTTTTAATGAGTTTTACAACATGCAAGTTGCTTTATAACATATTACATAATGATGTAAGTGCCATAAAGAAGGTTGTGTGCTGCTCTGTAAAATGTATTAGATCATCAATATTTCTGGTTTCGTACTGAGGAATTAGAAATAATGATGAAGATTAGGGTTACAAGAATTAAAAAAATCCTTTGAATTGAACCATTCAGCCGTCCCCAGGGAAATACTAAGGAATTTGTAGGCTGAGAAAATAGGTAAGTTTATAGGTTCTCCTTAGGTGAAAGAAGTCATGTTAACATCATAAGTTTTATACAAAGTTTCCATATGCTGTAGAACCCTCTCTTCTTACCCTGAGCTTTCTTTCCTTGCACCTTTATTGTATAGCCCAGTTGGAAACAGATTTATTAAAAATGATCCATCAACTTTTACACAGAATGAGGTCAAACATCTTTCAGTAGCATGATTCAAAACAGGAATATCTATTTAATCCTCTGCCAATGACAGGCCAGAAGAGTTTGCATCAGGAAGCACAGAGGCAAAGCAAGTTTGCAGAAGAGCAATCCTGTCACTTAGTGCCTTGTTTCCTCAGTCACCCACGCTCCGTCCCACAGCCCACTTCTGCAGATGTTCTGTTTTCCTGGAGAGGAATGCAGATATCTTGAGACTCCTCACTTCCAAAATTTTTGTTTTGAGATGTTTTTTTTTGGTTGTTTTCCTTGTACAGACATGTTCTTTCAACTTTTGAAATACCTGTAGGACTGTTATGTACATTAAGCAATCAATGAGCTAGAAAAGGATATTTGCTGAATGGATCTAGGAAGGAGTCTTGTGTAGTTTTTTTGTCTGTTTGATTAGAGGAGTTCAGTATTTATTTGCTTCTGAAAGGCCAACTCGGCACTCAACTGCCTGAATACAGCTTCAAATCTAGCACTAAGAAAGCTAAATCATGCTGGCTGTCAATAAGACATAGATTTCTATGTTATTTTTTTTTAATGGGACTTAGGTTTTAATGATATTGTGCATAAACAAGACTAAGTAATTCTAAAATGATTGAAAGTGAAAAGAGGGATGAATTAGCTGGCTAAATGTAATGATTTTCATCATACAAAACTCAGTGTGTACTAACCACCAATTGCCACTGTAGGTGCACAGAATAAATGCTCTCTGTATCTGTGGTCCAAGGTCAGAAACCATGGCAAAGCTATATTAGAAACTATGCTTACGTTTATGGTTAGAAAGCAGTCTGTACCACAAAGATACATGTTCATTATGATATAATGGTTCATGAAAGCATGTGAGGTATAACAGCCTGATGAAATTATGTTTCAGTCTCCATTGCTTACATTTAAAATAGCTATGATTTCCAAATTCCTAAGCTTTGTTTAGAGTGAGAAAGTAAATCAACATGAACTTTTTGAATTGCTGATTCGTGTGGAAATAAGAGAAAGATGTCTAAAGCTCTCAGTGTCTATTAATGAACAAGTAGCTTGATCAGACCTGGTAAGTTTTCCTGTTTTGATAAGGAGCAAAAGTGGCTTTTTGCCGTATTTGAAGTACTTTATGTTGTGAGTCTCTAATTTTTGTGATGAAAGATGCAAAGAAACTGCAGTAGGTAGAGAAGTCTGACTGATGTCGCAGAAACCTAGGCGTCTAAAATCATCAAGTTAAAGAAGACCTAGGAGGTATAGAGGAGAAATAAACATTAAGTTAGGAATCAGAGAAATAAATCTCTTTGCTTTCAGCAGGGCGTGCAGTCTCCAGGCTGGTATTAAGCTCAGGAAGATAAGGCTGCTATGGATATATTCCTCATACATAAAAATTAAAGGAAGTAGAAGAGTATTGAAATGGCTCTTTAATGTGTAGTGTGATTAAAAACTTTGTACCTGGCCTCACAAATTTTCCTTCCATAGGTATTTTGCCTAAATTAAATGCATTATAATAGCTACATAGGATATGAGCTTTCACTGTCTTATTTGTGAAGAGTGAAAAATTATATAATTTACAGCTTATTAGAAGAGTAAAAAACAACTGGATCATTAGACACCTTGAGTGATTCTCCAAACAGGGGCTGTTCCATATCTGTGTTGCTGTTCCTCAAGTCTCAACAGAGTGAAAATATGAATAGGTTCTTAGATCTGGTATGATACTGACATTCAGATACTAAACTCGATGCTGACATCATTAGCATTGTCTTAGACTTGTTCATTTTGTTTTCTAATGAAAATTAAAATTAAGATCCCCTACCACACTAATATTTTGTCTTGCTACCGAGTAACTGATAAGCAATGTAGGTCAAGAGCAATGGATTATTAAATTTGGCTGACATGTCATTTCTCACCTCATGGTTGTAACCGCTTTTATGGATGTACTCTCAACCACTGAAATCTCAAGGGTATTTATTGATGGTGTTGTGTTTACCATAGAGCTGCACTGAAACTTTTGTCAAATCAAGTGATATGTTGAGCAAGTTTATGAGTGAGCTGTGAAGTTCTTGCTCCTGTGAGCTTATCCATAAGATAATATTAAAATAGTTCCAAGTCTTCCCTGTCATTTTCCCGTGAGTTTCAGAAATGCCTTGTTATCTCCAGATATCTCAGGATTTGATTTTTTAATGTACTCTACTAACTATTCAGTACTAGGAAGACACAGAGATTCTTTAGGGTGAGCTGAATTGCTTCCTTGGGCTCTACTGGCTTCTACTGGTAGGAGCTTCAGACACCTGCAGCACACCTAGGCACCTTTGTGTGGATTTTTCTTCCTACATTTAGGCATCTTAACTCAGAGCAAAGTCTCACTAGAGAAGTCTCAGAGTAAACTCAGCATGGCTAAAGTTATACACTCATCTTCTCAGTATGGAAATGACAGAAAAGCCTCTGAGAACCCGGTCTGACAAATGATATTTGTATAGTTGAGACATGATTCATGGAATAGTCCTCGTTAGGGATCCTTTCTTTAAAAGACTGCATCGTGGATGGAGCATGTTGCATGAAAATAGCTTTGGTTCTGTCTTGGAAGAGCCAGGAGATGAGATGTGACTCTGAGGTTAGTGAAACCTGCAAGTTAAATGATTATTGTTCTAAACAAGACATCTCCCAGTTTGCCAACTCCTAATGGTGCTAAAGCAAGTGCTAAAAGAGGAGAACATTTTCATCAGAGAATATATCCTGTACCAAAAGAGAAAGGAAATACAAAGCAGAAAATTCTGACAACAACAAATTTCCAGTAATAGCTTTAATAGCTGATCAATTAAGTAGTACGTGGAAAAGGTTTTATTTTTTAGAAATTTGTTTCACTGTCTGTGATGAGATATCATGCTGCAGAGTTTGGATGGTTTCCATCTCAGTAGAGGGCGAACTCATGTTTTCAGAAACAGACTGGCTAGACTAGTCAGGAGGGCATCCAAAATGCAATATACATAGTTGATGCTTTTAAAAGACCATTTCACAAAGCTGAAAATAATTACAAGACATGTCAGGCCAAAGAAAGAAATCAAAGAGAAAAATGTAAACGGCAGTTTGCAACTGTTTAAGAATGTTTTACTATATGTCCAAAAAACCACAATTCCATATCTGACAGAAAAGGCTATGTGGACTTAAAAAATAGCCTGGTTTAGTGGGGAAGTGAAGGCAGCTATAAAGAAAGGGAATAAAAAAAATATAGAAACAAGATGAAAGTAAAGAAGAGAAGTAGAGAGCAATGAATATAAACTAGGAACTGTGCAAAACTGAGAGAGAAGCAAAGAATAAAAGAAAAAAAATCAATGACCAAAAAGATCTAAGGACAAGACAGAAGAGCTTGTCTGAAAATAGCTTAGGAATAAAGAGAATCCTAGTAAAGGAACAGAGCCATTATCAGATGGTAATGGGAGGTGTGTAAATATTAATACAGCAATGCTCTGTGTTGTGAGGAGAAACAGGATGAAGTATTAATCATCTCATGATCACAATCATGACATATTTTCCATCCCCAAAGTAATGCAAGAGAATACTAAAAGGCTTCTAAAGTTGGGCATTTTGAGATCAGTAGTTCTAAATAATTTGTTTCCAACAATTTGAAAGCATTAACTTTCTGGATTATTATTGTTGCTTTACAGTAATTCTTAAAAAATTGAGCTTTTCCTGAAGGCTAGGAGAAAGCCAGTGAGGTACTGATATTTAAAAAGGGAAAATGGGATGATGTCAGTAACTGCAGGCCTGCTGTCACAATAATAACACTGGAGAAAGATTATGGGATGGTTGATAGGAGACTTGATATATAAAGACTCAAAAGACAGTAAAAACCCCCTACTCTCAGTCAATATGGGCGTACCAGAAATAGATCTTATCAAGCTAACTTAATATATTTTTAATACGATTACAAGTTTGGTTGCTAAAGATAATCAAGTTGATATAGAGTACTGAGATTTCAGTGAGGCATTCCACTTACTACCGCACAACACTTTGATTAAGAAATGAGAGCAATACAAAACCAACATGTAATATATTAAATGGATTAAAGACTGCCTAACCAGGGAGTCTCAAAAAGTATTTCTAAGCGGAAATTATCATTAAATGCCTGTGCTTCTAAATAAGGTGTGAAAAAAAATAGTTTTACACTTTATTCTATTTATGTTTTCACCAGTGATTGAGAAGACAACTTTAAATAGTAACCGATAAAGTCTGCAGATGGCACAAAAGCAGCAGGTACAGGAGATGATAAAGAAGACAAGTCACTGCTGCAGAACTATCTGGATTGCTTAGCAATATGGCGTCATTTTATTGTAGCCAGTTGTAAAAACCTGTATGTATTTACAGAGTGAAGGGCATATTTACAGGATGGGGTTCTGTACTGTATAAAGTGGTGATGACGAAAAGGACTCCTGGGGTGAAGGCGAGCTCCATGGGAGATAATCAGCTGAACAAGAGTTCCCAGTATGATGCTGTACCAAGATGAACAGAAATTTGATAACAGAGTGCTCTTTGATCTACCAGACAATAATATAATAAGATCAAAGGGCTAGACGTTAAACCCTAATAAATTCAGAGTGAAAAATAAACCACATTTTCAGTAGTGAAAGTATCAGCATCTATTGGAATGACTTTCTAAGGACTGATTCTCTAACATATGAGGTTTTAAAATTTATTTGGTGACTTGCTTTTTATTTTATTAGAATTTTTCTTTTTCCCCCACAAAATAGAAGAGCCAAATAAGGGTGACTCAGGGGCAGCTTATGTTGCACAAAAGGCCAGGCAGAATCGTCTCACTTCGTTCTTATTATTTCTGAATTTTACCTGGGCTTCACTAATGCCTTCATTCACACTTTTAACAATGGTGAGGCTTCTATCATTCAAGTTTGAATGTGATTCTTGTGATTCACAAGCCTGTGCTACTTGACAGCAGGAGACAACTCACTATTGTCTCCTCCAGCCAGGAAATCCCGGAGAAGTTTGACTGGGAGCAGTACTTTCCAGAAATGGTAGGATCTTTCCAAGACTGACCCAAGCCCCTGCACCTCCTTAGTTCCTGTGAAATCACAGTGCCTGCCCTATGTAAAAGACAATAGCTCAAAATCTTTTAGCAGGACTTAATCTAAAAATTTGAATCAAGATTGAAATTAAGCTTTTCAAATACGGAATAAAGTTTTGATCAGCCACAAGTACTCTAAGTGTTAATAAAAATCATGACCCATTTCCCTTATTAAAAATAAGAGCCTGAAAATGTTTCAAAGTCGTTTTTAAGCCTCTTAACTGACCTTGCTATACTGAAATATAGTGGGGACTTTATTATGTTACTTGGCTGTGTGTTAAGGGTCATTACTGACATTCTCCATAGTATATAAAATTGAGGAAACAACTAAAAAAAGCTTTGGTTACCTCTCGGACTTGCAAAGAGAAAGTATGAAAAGTGAACCGTTTAAAAAGTGAAGTATTTTCTTATTAGAAACAAAACTAAAGTTGTGTTCAATCTGCTATTTCAGCCTGCTATCTCGATATAGGGTGAGGGGAAATTAATTACATTTCTGATATCTGGAATCAATTTAAATAGCAAAAAGTCTAGAAGGAAAGAAGATAAACAATTCTGAAATGTCAGTTAGCAATCAGATGTGACGTAAACGCTGAACAAGATTCTGAGGGTCTAACCATACCGTGCCCTCCTCTAATACAAATGAAAGGTAATCCGCAATTATGGGCTCTAATTATTTAATAAAATGTTTATTTGTATTTCTAACTCTCTGAGTGAAATTCAATCCCCTGCACTCGCATGAAGCCAGAGTAACTGGGGGTCTATGCAATGGCTGTGTAAAGGGACTGGTGAGGTGAAATTCATCCTTCCCAATCTGAGGCTCATGGCTACTTCGCGCCGCTCCAGTTCCCCAGCCAGCTGCTCTCGTCTGTGCCTTTGCAATGCTTGGTTGGGAACGGCAGTTGCAATCTCTCCATGCAGTTTATAAGGCTTGGAGCTGTTTTTGATGTCCTTTGAGTGCCATTTATAACTTCTCTTGCCCTTCCTTGACTGAATCCAGAGAAAAAGGTGCTCCATACTGCACAAGGGACTTAAAAATAGTGAAAAAGGAGTTTTCCTGATTGCATGACAGTAGATGACACTGGTGTGGTAATGGCTTGGAATATCCCTGATTTCCAGGTGTCAGACATAAGAGCAGAGACCTTTTACATTCACTCACAAATGGAAAGGAAATAGACATCGAAAGAGAAAGTGCCAGTGGTATTTTTAACATGAATTCCTTCTCTATATGTGTGAAAGACACAAGGTCTTTATTTTAATATATGTTTGTGTAAGTCAGCATTTATTTTTTATAAATATTTGTGAGAGAGGAAAAAGAGAACAAATCTATATGGGCCTCTGTTTTTGTGTGCGTGTGTATATATTAAAATTGCCGAAGTAAAGAAGAGCTGTGGAGATGAATGGCTGAATGCTGAAGCTGACAATTTCCATTCAGACTGTCATGTAAGAGGAGATTTGAATGGAAATCACACCCTTTTACAAATAAAGTTTTGGTCCATTTTGCTGTAAAATGTGAAAGAGTTAAGGCAACATTTTGGAGTCTTTGGTGAAAGTACTGGCCTAAGAAATCTTTTATCAAGTCCACAAATTATAAGACATTCCTGTTATCTTGCAAGAGTGAGACTTGCAGGCCAGATATTATTTTGGGAGTCACTGATCATTTCCGCTTTGACTTCAAATACCCCATACTACAGCACTGAACAATGCAGTAGGACTGCACAATGTCTTGTTTCAGCCCATGTGGAAGAGTCCTAAATACACACTATCAATGATCTTGCAAATCTCTGACAACGATCTATACATTTCCATTCTGCAACAAATAAAACACTTCTGTCAGCCCATCAGAATCAACATTCAATTAGCCCATTTCTTTTAAAAGAGACTTAAATTTAAAGCTCTTAACATGGATTCCCAAATCTTAAAAAAATCCTTCTCCTTTCTCTATTAGAAAGAGTGAAGGGAAAAAAAAGTGACTGAGTACTTTGAATGAAGACTTTGAGCAGGCCCTTCTTAGGGAAAGTTGTTTTTTACTGAAAGCCTTGGTGAGTGTCTAATTACTTCCTTTAGAGCCACTTTGAATTGAACCATGAGATTCCAATGTGTATTGAATTTAAATTCTACTTATGGGCTCTGCTTCCTTTGATTCTGCATTTCTAGCAAGAGGAGCTCCTTACACCACATTAATCATAATATATGGAAGAGCTTCTGTGTTTGCTTCTGCAGTGCACTAAGTTGTCCCTGAAGATAAAAAAAATCCCCCTTGGAAGAAAAATCTCATTCTAAATGAAGATTTAAATTGAAATTATTGGAGAAGTTAAGAGGAAAAGATATGCCCAGTAAAATTAGAACAAGCATTTAAATGGAAGAGGGTATCTTTAATTATTTTCTTCCTTGGCATAGCTGAAAATCCCGTGATATGATAACTAAGGATACTTTGGGGGGTTAAGAGCCCAACAGCAGAAAAGCTAATGGGATTTTTTTTTTCAGATAGAGGCTAAAGTGATGGTACTGTAAGTAGGCTGTCAAACTATCTCAGCTCACCATCTGCTACATATTAATTTACAATAGGGAGATAGGTGAAGTGGGTGTTACTCTTCAGGAGCTATATAAATGGGTAACTTTCTCAATTAGTATTCACTTCAAATGAAGAATAAAATCCCAGGAATCTCAGACCACAAGCCAGGCAGTATTATGTTTAAATGGTAATAGTATATCTATAATATGCAGCTAAAGCTTCAGTGTATTGCCAAGAACAGAGTCCAAAAGGCTAGGCTAAGCCGTTTACCATTAACCTCCTGAGATTTCTTTGTTTTGGATAGTTATGCAAAATGGAAAAGAATAGATGTGTTTCCGAAAGGCTTTTTTTTCCCCTTTCTTTTTTTTCTTCTTTTTTTTTTTTCCATGGAAATAAATGTTGCACTTTCAGTTTGTGGGAAAGTGTATTTTTGTTAAAAGCATTAATTCCCAGTTTCACCAAAATCAGATCAAGAAAAGGAAACAGCTACTTAAGAAAAACAGTCTCTACTTTCTCCCGTTCTTATGTGAATCATATACTAGTTGAAGAAAAATAGAGGAGAACTCTTAATTTTTTTGCACAGGGAGCCAGTAGCTACTCATAAAGTGGGAACAGAATTATTTTTCTCACTGTAACAGCAACATGGAGCCCTATCCCATCTCCTGGATATGTGTGGGACTTACTTCTTTGGGGTAATTCCCTGCCTCTCTGAATGAGACTGAAAATCCTTCTCTTGATCTCAAAGGAAATGGTTCAAACGCTGATACAAGCACACTGAGTGTGGAAATGTGAGCTTTGTACAGTTTATAACTCTGTTGGATATACCTGTTAAAATGTGGTGAGGTTCTTCTTTGTTAATTAAAAAATAATGTGTCCCTTTAAATTAATAGATATTATTTTCCCTGGTCTCTTCAGCATTTACTGTACCATGAAATATTGGTTAACAATTAGCCGTGCTTTAGTGACAATGCTGGTTAGACTTAGGCTAATCATAGCAGACGTAGCCTCGTTCTATGTAGAAAAAATTCTTAAATCTGAAATAACACTTTATCCCAAGTTAGAAGTGCATTTATTTTCCTCATTCATTCATTCATTGCCCAAAGAATATGGGATTTCCCACTGTGATGGTCTCTTTCATCACACGGCAAGAAGTGTCCCCAGACCTCCTCCTCCCGCTTTCCCCCTTGAAGGAAAAATACTAAATTCAGGGAAAAGTCTGCTCTAGCTTTCACGATGCTGTGTCTTCGGTGCAAATCCAAGGTGGTAACGGCGTGTGAGCAGCAGAAGGCACGGCACATGACTGGGACGCTGTGGGAAGCAGGGAGTGTGGAGGCACAGCTCTTCTGCAGACAGCAGCTGTAACGGTGCGGTCCACCTCGGAGGCAAGTTTCTTTATAACACACAACCATCTCCTGCTAAACGTCCGGAGCAAAGGTGGTATGCTCAGCCATAATTTAAAGGACCGTGACATGAAGAAAGGGTTATGATGTTTAACTTATAGGCCATCCAAATGTTATAGGCCCAAGCAAGTTCCTATTAGCAATAACTCAAGTCCACCGAGGAGATTTGACATTCAAAACTGATGAGCGCTGATCCCTCGAGCCCGCTCCGACCCAGCCACGCTCAGGCCACTTGGTAACCCGAGTGACCCAGGAGTCAAACCATGATAACCCTCTTCAATTTAAAGAGCGGCTTCTCCCCATCTGTCTGAGTTCTGACTCTGCACAATAAATTTCCTAAAGAGCATAAAGAGCCATCTAGTGTATATCAAATCAATATCATCGTGGCTTGCAGCGATATCTGAGGCTACAGTTCACAAAATAAACTAGGCCAGGGGCTGGATTTCTGCCCTTGGCAATCAATCAGGCTCACTGGGTCATAGATTTTAGTGTAAATTAACACAGCAGAAACAATCACGCTCCCCAGATGATGATATAATACAGTATTTGCTTTTCTTTTTCCCCCCGTTTCATTGCTCGTGCTCGGCGGCTAAGCTGTACTGAACAAGAATAATAAAAAGCAATGATTAGAAAGGTGGTGGTAATCATAAAGCAGAACATTAATATTCTCCTGACAAATGTATATAAAACGCACATAAAAAATATGCACGATATGAAAGGAAAAAAGAAGAGGGGAGATGGCATTAAGTCACTGATGTTTCAAATACATTATTTTTGCTTAAGAATTTTAGAAGTGATCTTGTAAATCATTGCAAGTAGTTATCATTTTCTTTCATTACCGGATTTGAATCCAAAGACACTAAATGCTCCATTATTGTCTTCATATGCCACTTCCCATACACGGTGCGGAGCACACTGACAACACCTTTCTCCACGGGCGATTCGGACTTTCCCCACATTTACCTGAGCATTGCCAGCACTTTTCCCCAGAGGAGTTTTAATTTTTTCTCTTTAGTATGTCATTGTTATAGGAGAAGAGGCACCTAGTATTTCATGACACCCACCTTTACACAAATCTAATCTTTTGAAATTTTCTCTGAGTGTGCCACATATGAAAGCCTTGCAGGAATTACTATAATCTCTAATTATTCAACCGACGTAAGACAGTGTATTGTATTTTATATCGGAACCTCAGGAGGAAACGTCAATATTTTCAGCATTAGCAGGACAGTTTTTGAATTATAAACACCCATCTTGTGATGTTATTTTATCTCATGCATCTTCTCAAAATATCTTGCAGAAAGGAAATGCAATACACATAAAGGATTCTAAGTAGGGTTCTTTAATTCTTGCAAAGCCAGCTGGATGTTTAATTAATACAACAGAAATTTCTGGTAAGCAACCATTTTTTTCTTTAAGTATTCAAACCTTTACATTACTGTTCAGATAGTGTAACTCCAGCCAGAATGTATTTATTTGGAAAATATCTAATTAGATTATACAAACAATATTTAGTTTAGAAATAATAAAATACTAATCTGTGTACAAAAGCTACATGGTATGGATTAGAACTGTGTGAGAATAATAACTACTGTGCAGGAGTGGTTTCTGTTGAATTGTCAGAATAATAAGATTTATCAAATAACAGTTATAAGCAGGAATTCATTTCTTAGATTAGATTTATCCCCTATTTTCTGCTAGGGGCGTAAAGAAACCGAAGCTTCAAAGGTAGCTCTCTTCTGAGGTGATTGAAGGCAAAACATACCTCCTTTAGTGACAAATCTACTCCTCTGTTCTCTGACAGGAACCGGATTAAGAGGCTGTGGAAGGGGAGCATCCCTTGTGTGCTCTGGTGCGTCCAACTCAGGAAAGCTCCAAAGTAGTTGCCACAAAGCCACAGCACAGGCTAAAACTGAGGGATCTGCCATCACAGCGATGCGACAGATACTCCCTTTCCTGTGCAGCGGAGATGCCAGCTGCACTTATAGAATATAGTCATTGCAGGGCTGTGCAGTGTGCCTCCATGATAATTGTGAAGGAACCCCCTTTCTCACTGTCTCCATTCTCATTTTATTTGCTGGGTACTTCCTATGTGGCTGAGGACTGATCCATGGAGAGAATAAAATTTCTGAGAAAGAATGAGTGAAATTTACAGTATTAGTGACAGACAGCTGAATCATTTCTGTAACATATAGCAACCTCCTCCCCCCAAAAAAACCTCAAAAGCCAAACAAAACCCTACCAACCCAGTCTATAGACTGAAGAAATACATTTCCTTTCTTCACGATAGTCCTGCCTTGAACAGCTGAGTTACAAACTGTTGCAAATTTTTGTTTTGGTTTTTAAGTTTAGATTCCTCAGGAAAATTCTGGCTGTGTGCCACTATGTGTTCTGACAGCTACTAGGTTGCCCATTTTTCTAAAAGCTGGTGTAAGGCAAGATTACCTTGACATAGCAACCACCTTCTGTGTTTGTTCATGGTACTTCTATGTTTAGCTTAAGTAGTTAAAAATAGTTTATTTAATGTCTAAAATGTGGCAATTAACTCTGTTGGTGCTACATGGAAGCTACTGTTACATATAAACTGCTGATTTTTCCCTTTTTAAAAAACTTGAGTACTCATATGTAGAGAAAATTTGCTTAAAAGATTCATAGGGCTTCACACTCTGTGTCAGAAGGAAGAACACAGAAAATGTCTCAGCAAATTTTATTTGACCCTTTGTGAATCTGTATTATGCTACAGACCTTAATTATGTAGTGGCAGGATATTTTTCATCGGACTGCTTCATTCAGAGCACAGGCTGGATGTGCACAGGAGCAGAATTAAGATCTCACAGGGTACCATAAATCTCACCTTGCCCAACTTGCTCTTTCTGGAGTCTGCCACCTAAGCATCATTCCTCTGACCTATTTTCAGGTGCTTTAAAATAATAATTTTCTTGCCTCTGCATCTTTCCCTGCCTTTTGTCAACATAAAATGGGTCTTCATTTAATGGTGTCTTCATGCAGCAGCTCTGTGTTTTTGAAGTGCTACAATGATAGGAATCCCTAAATAGGAAGCAAATGCTATCTGTCAATACGCTGTGCTGTGCAACACAGTAGGCCATGTGAGAGGTCTGCATTACATCATTCATGGACTTTCCAGGCTTGTAATGTCCTTTCAGTGAACCTGAACTGAGTGTTGAGCTTATAACGAAAACTGAAACCCAGGGAGTTACCTGTGGTTTAGGATTTTTGCACAGCTTCAATATACACATACTGGGGGTCATTGCAATAGGCCAAAGGTATGTTTCAGCCACTTGTGAGGTAGTAATTTTAATAGGTAAAAATTTACTTCCTAACATAAAAATTCTTCATTCCTCCATTTTCGAGTTTTTGTGTTTTGTTTTGTTTTGGTTTGGTTTTTTTAATGAACATAGTACACTCGTGCCAGAAATCTATAATAATTTTTACAGTTCTCCAGTCGTACAAAGCAGACATGTATTGCTATGACTATAATTATAGATATTATTCTATAAATGTGTGAATGTACGATTATCTATGTGTTTGCCTGTATGCCTGTGTATAAAAATAATGAAATATTCACTGGACTAGAAGAAAGAGGGGAAAATGACAAACAAATCCTACAGTCCAATGGTCAGGATACTCCCCTGGGATGTGGGAGAATCCAGTCACAGTCCCTGCTGAGATGAATGTTAATTACATGCTGGAAGTAGAGCACTTGCAACGGGAGATATTAAGAGGTACCTATTCACTAGTCCATGGATTAAGTCACCTTTGTGGGAGATTTGTGTTCAGAGACAATTGGGATTTCATCCTAATTCACTCAAAAGGTGAGTGCTCCTAGGCAGTAAAGAGGTCATCTCCACTGTGTGAGAGAGAAACCCTGCTCCTGCCACTGGGTAAGTTTTGTCCTTGCAAGTGAGATGGGCAGAAGCACACCTTGCTTTTTAAGCTTATGAGATCTTGAGCATAAGACTAGCAGAAGACAGCTCAGTTCTAGCAAGACAGTGACAGCCCTTTCCATGAAATTCAGTGTTCTGGGGAGTTTCTCTGGTAGAAACAGGCATGTAAGAAACGCAGATACCTCAACATTAAGGACACTCGTGGTGGAATAGCATGGAGGGAGGAAGAGAGGAGAATGGGAATCTGAATGTTGTATTTGAGTTTCCTAGACTAGTAGATGGTTTTTCTGAATTCCCCCATGAATTTACAGCATCATAGTGTTACTTTTTCCCTTTCATTTCCAGTGTATACTACTAGCCCTGTCTTCTCCTCTGTTTTCCTTGCCACAAGCGTTCCATACCTGACTTTGGAAGTCAATTGCTTTAAGGGACATTCTCATGGGACTCCCTTTGTGATAACTTTTCCTCAAAAGTCATCTTGGTGTAAGGCTGTTCTCAGGTTTCAGTAGGGCTAAGAGCCATTGCCTTTGCTTGCTCTGGGAAAGTAAATGTCCATTGTAGGGGTCCCGACATCCTGAGTAAAATGACAAGCCAGGGGAAAGAGTGTACCAGGAGGCAATTATTCTTTCTCCTACACAGATGAACAGCAGCTGCCATGTGTCAGGGTCCTTTCCTTTTACACTCAAGTCAGAAAATTTTCTTCCTTCTAAACTGCTTTGGTACTTTGTGCTCCATGAGCAATTGCTGAGATCTCTCTCCAAGCTCTTCCTACCTGACTTCCAAATACAGCTGCAGAGAAGTTATAATTCCGCCTAATGTAACACCTTGATAAATATGTACAAATCACAATCTTTAAAAACAAAAAGAGCATTAATCGTTTTTCTTAGATTTGGCATGCAGAGGAAAATCTCATAAACCCAGACTGAAGAGCTGAATGGAAAACACAATGAAAGTCCTCATATTTCTACCAAATTACCCAGATATCTTTCCTCTGTGGATTTGTTTTTAAATTCACTTTAGCATTTAAAATATTCAACTGGCTAATGGAAAACAGTTTATCCAAATTATATCTTCTGTTTCCTTCTAATCAGGAAAAATACTTCTTAAATTATGAGAGAAGACAGTTGCCAGACTGGTTGAATCCTGGTAGATCTTTAAATCTTGAGAGAAATTCTGCTACTGCTATCAGATTTTAATCCAATTTTCCAAAATTTAGTTATATTTAGATAACTCGAATAATCCTCAAGAAGAAAAACAAATGCTATGTTTCTTAAAAGCCCCAAACTTCCAATAAATCGTTTTGAGACCGAGGCAGTGAAAGTAATGCCAAACTGGTTTAGTTTGCGGGTTGGCCCCCGTAGCTAATTTGACAATAGGCACTGAAATTTAACTGGTAGTTTTTTCTATGCATGCCATTTTTGTTTGTTGGCAGTAAGGGTTATTAGCATGGCTTGTTTCCTTCATGTTACTGCTTTTCATAAAGTTAACTAGTAGAAGTGGTGCCAAGAAAGAAAAAAACCACCCTCAATTGGTTCATGATTTAAAGTAATAAAATGATACAGTACTAAAATTGCAACAATCCTGCCCTTACAAAATTGGCTGGTGCAAAACTAGACTAGTTAGTTGCAAACTGTATGCAGAATATAAAGCAAGGAAGAGAAAGGCATATTTGCCCATTGTTCTACTGAATGTCATAAACAACAACTAAAATTCTGGAAAGTAGTGCTCTGCTTGTTTTTCTAAGCAACATTAAAAAGCAGCTTAACTTAAATGGTATACCATGAGAAAATCATTTCTAATTATTTTAAGTAATATTTAGATCAATTCATAGTAATCTTATTATCTTTCATGTTTATGTCAGTATTAGATTACTTTCATGTTTGTTTAAGCTCTTTTGCTTTTTAGGATGTTGGTTTCAAAGGCAAATTGAGCATAGTTAAAATAATCAATGTCCTTTGTGGTTTCAGCATATGCAAATAACAACAACAGTTGAAAGGAATCTAGTGCTTTCTTATACAAACTATTAAGCTTTTGCTGAAGAAAACCGGAATTATCTAGCTAATTACATCATTCATTATTGCTACCTGCCTATAGTCAGTAACTTACAGTCTATTAAAGAAAACTATAGTGAAAGAGATATGCTGTGAGAAAGAAGAGCAGCTGGGCAGACTCCATCCCAGTATAGCATTGCTCAAAAAATGTTCTTTATTTTCTCAGGTGAATGACGAGGAGTAAACAACAGCCTGGTGCTGAAATGACTGGATTTCACCCGGGAAGACCTGCATTCCCTTTCTTGCTCTGCCGCAGACTTTCTGTATGACCTTCGGCTGAATATTTCATAGTTTCTGAGCTCTGGCCCGGAGCTAAACGGAGCAGAGGTGCTTCCTTCCTCCTCTCCTTCGCCTCCAGCCAGGAGGATCTATCTGCTCTTCGCGAGGTGCCGGTGTAGCGCGTGGCGTGGCGGGGCGCCCGCCTTGGCTGCAGCCGCTCTCCCAGGCTGCACAGTGAGTAATGACACTAATCCAACGGGCCGTCTGTACATGAAAGCACTCATTAGCTCCATGAAGATTTCCACCGGAGCCGTAATTGCAGCGGTGAAGTGCTGACAATTTCTCAGCATGGGTCACCTTCCGAAATGTTTAATGGGAGTGAAAAATACCTGAACTAATTGCTAGTGTCTTATTCGCTGGTGTTTTTCTCTTCACTTCCTCCTCTTGCGCTTTGTGCCTGGCTGTCATGAAAGAAGAAAGAACATTTTGCTAGGACTGTAGGGTCTCTATTGAAACAGAAGACACGACAAGTCTAAAGGAGTGGTGACACTCAACAGGATGTTCTCTACTCCCAGTCTTCTTGTCATTCAGAGTGGGGAGAGGTGCCCAGGGTATGCTGTGGTTCCTGGCGATTTATGCATCCAGGATTTTTACTGGCAGAAGAAACCAAAGCATGGCAGGAGAGGGATGAAATGCTTGTCCAAGGCACAGCTGAGCTTTTCCCAGATAAAAAACCACTATTGGGATTGATCTAAACTGTTCTGTAAGTCAGCCTGCAGGTGTTTGCTGCTTCTCTATCTCAAGTGTAAGCAACGTATGTCCATTGCATGGTGCCATACTGTCATATCACATTGCCCTGCACAGAGACCATGCGTGAGATAATGCTTTGATAAAACATATTAACTGATCTGCTGGATTCTAAAATTTTGTTAATTGTTTTTTTTTTTCAGAAAGAAGACACTTCAAATGACTCTCTCCAAAACAGTGGTAGATTGTGTTATTTTCTTAGTAGTCATCTTTTTAAACTGCCTTAGAGTTTCAGCTGCTTTTGCATAAATCAGTCAGAAAATTTTTCTACTCTGACAAAAGCATAGAGCCTTCTTCGCAATATCCACAGGTCAGATTTGCTAAAGAAGCAGATTCCTGTTCTTAGTACTGGAAGACAAACATAAGGCTGGTGTATGGCAAATTTTATTGGTTATGTTCAGTGGTAATACTAGTGTAGCGTTGTGTTAGCAGACTAGTGCATTTTTATTTTAGCAAGTTTCTCTCTTGCAGTTTTAAATTCCGAGCAGTAGCTCAGACCTCCAGACCATTTGGCAGCTGGAGGTAAACACAAGGAGAAGAATATTAATCTCAATGTTTTCAGTATGTGTCAAAGAAAAAGATAACTTCTGAGCTTGTATCCCATTTACATCATTTTCATGAGCCCTGCTGTAAATTGATTTATAGAGTTCAATATTTTCAGAAGTCCACTACATGTTGAAAGCTACTGATACAAGTAGGAGTTATTTGACAAATCTTTGCAGTCTTCTGTTTCTGATTCTCTGCCTAGGGGGGCTTCTGTTTCTTTAGCTCCAGGTTGACCAGGTGAGCGTGACACTTCCCATCACTATGTAAGAACGGTACAAAACCTTGACTTCCTATTTGATAAGAGTGTTCATGTGTGTAAGAAGAATGTTTGGTAACTGTAGCTGTGTTTAGCCAAAATGTCCAAGTTTGCATCAAAATCACTCTCTGTCAATATTCATGTGCATTCAGATCTAAGGTTTCAGGTCACACACCATGAAAAAAAAAAGAGGGAGGTTCCTACATGTGCAGAAGATCCCCCATTCACCTCAGAAGGGCTGTGGAATAACAGTATAGATACGAGAATCTGACTATTCCAGATGAAGCACCAGAAGGATTTAATTCTCATGAAACTGGAAATAAATGAACCTGTTCCCTTAATTTCTCACCCGTGTCGATATCCTGGTCAGTTTGCAGGAGCAATGGCCATGGGACTTCAGATTCACAGGTGTCCAAAAATTCTCTTCACTGGGTAACAATGGGATAAAGAGGCCCAAAGGAAAACATGATGACCCTAGGCAGATAGCAAAACAATGAAAATTTGAAACACTTAGAAGAAATAAACTACATGTAGGAATCAACAGGTCCTCTTAACTATGAAAATGCAAAGTAGAATCAAAAAGGAGAGATTTTTAGAAATTGCAGATTCATGCTTTTTGCCGTAATAGAGTGTAGGAAAATTATAGATGCCATAAACTACTCTTGAAAGATCATGAGATGAGACAGAGGAGAAAAAATATGTGAAACAACCTGAAGAGCAGATTTTTCAACAGTCATTCAGGCTAGAAATGAGTGGTTGTTACTACAGAATTCAAAATATGCAAGTCAAAACTTTTTATCATATTGTAATATGCCAACAAAGCAATCTGAAAATCAGAAAATACTGATTATTTTGTAACATCCTGCATGCAATTTGAACTTATTTAGGAAAACTGCAATCATACTTAACCTGATATGGATGTTCTAAGGAAAAAATCTAGAGGGGGAAATATAGACATGCAAGAATCAAAAGGAAAACTATATGTATTCTAATAACAAATATTATTTAACTGCAAACTTCAAGGCATACCAAAAGGTAATTATGAAGTAGAGAACAAAGAAAATAAATATTCTGTGATCTGATTGTTCTATAAGATAAGAAGAGGTATTTTTAAAAGAGTCATAATGTTAGCAAGCCCAAATACTCAGAAAACTTGAATCTCTCTTTAAAACTGCAGAGTACAACAGTGTGTTTGAGTGACTGAGCTTCAGTAGGCCCAAGAATTTATTTCAAGTCCCAAGGAACGCCAAGCAGCAGTGAGATTCCTTAAAGAAAACTATCAGCAGAAGAACAAAAGTTTTAAGTGTTGCCAGTTCTCACGATTTTCTTGCAAAATGTTGAACTATTTATTGTTCCTTGGAGTTTATATTCCTGGAGTCAGACTTTTTCCTGAGAATCTTATCTGATGATTAAAAACCAAAAGACAATAACATTTTATATGTTGAAAATATTTTTCATTCTTTAGGATTTATTTATTTATTTTTTACTTCAATCTCATGAATTCTGAATCCTTGCATTTTGCAATGAGGGAAGACTAAGAATTCTGTAAAATGTTGTTTGAAAACCAGAAAACTAAGAAGCTAGTTAATGGTTAGCATATAATTTAATAATCAGCCTTCATTTCGGACAAGACTAACTAAATGTTATATAATAAAAGATTAAGGGAACACTCGATTTCTTTGAAACACAAATTTTAAACAAGTGCAAGGAAATAATTTTCCACTTTTAAAATCAACTTGTGGGATTCATTGTTGCAGTACATTTTGTCCTAAATAATACCATATTTATGTGTATAATTATTATGTATAAAACTATAAACAGCCATAAAATAATAATTTTATTAAGAATACTTTCTGGTATTGCACTAACTAAGGTAAAACTAGGAGTGTTAATTGTACTTATATTTAGGAAATAAAATGTCGCATTAGTCTCAGAAGGAGTGAATTATTCTATTGTGATAGAATTTGAGAATTATAGGTATTTTTTGATGCATTAAAGACTAAGAATTTATCCCAGCCAACATCAAGTTCCCACCTGTGTTATTCCTGTCTTCCTTCAATAGTAAAAAACCCAAACTGAAACAAAAAAAAAAGGATACAGCAGTGTTTCAGATCATAGCATATATTGACTTGTGCTGTGAAGGTGATTATTCCTCTCCACTGCAGTGGGTCTAGGTTGCTAGCTTAGAAGGTTTGACTAGAGGACCTCTTGAGGTCCCCTCTAACCTGACTTACCCTATGAATTATTCTGTGTTCCTTAGTCATCTTAACTAAGAACCCAAAGACTTCATTCACGTTAATGGTTTAGTTCAGCTCCTGAAATTTATATCCCAATTTCATCTCCCTTCCTGTGCTTTAGTTCACACTGGGACAAACAAACTGTATGAAACAAAACTGGAAGATGCACCTTGGGAGTGCACTTATAGAGTATTATAGTTGCAAAAGGGCATTCGGTCCATGGGACCGCACCGGAGCTAGTCCCAATTAAAACACACTGGACATATGTGCAATGAAGATGTTGGTCCTCAGCACCAGCCGCTGTGCTCTGCAGATCCACTCCTCTTGGTCTGTGCTTCTTGATAATGCGGACATAGCTAGGGCTGACAGTAATGAATCCAAGCCTCCAGGCTCAGGGTATGAAAGAATCCACAAAATCCAGATCAAACACTGTTACAGTATCGTCTGAAAGTGGAGCGGATTTACTTCACTAACGTTTTAGAAGAACTTCCAGTCTGTTTGCACACAGAACAGTGCAAGCATCAAAATACTCAGGCATTTAAGAGAGTTCATACAGGACCACAGAAATAATTTGTAACAATTTTACTACAGAGTTGTATAGTTTTCAAAAGATTAATTTTCCTTTTTTATTTCTTTCTCTTGGAAATGTTACGCAGATTTTGTACAACCATACATAAATAGTATAAGTACCAAGTACAAATTTGCTTAACCTTCTAAAATAGACACTATTTATGCAGAACATAGCTACAATTATTGTGAAAAAATCAAATATTGATGACAGCATTTGAAATAAAAATGCCTCCTATTACCAGCAAGACTAATTGCTATTTCTGATGAATGTCCTATTTTTAAAATGGCCCAATCTACAGAAATAGATTACTAGAAATCATGCATAATGCTGGTAAACATTTGGGATCGCATGCATTCAAGCTTCATCTGAAAAAATCTGTGCTTAGTGTTGCTTTTCAAAGAGAAGCAGTAGTGCTTAACATCTTACTATTTCACCTCTAAAGTTACTGGACCGTGTCACAGTAAGAGCAATCAATATTGGTTAATAGGCCAGAGCTGTGTTATTAGTATTCTTTACAACCTTGACATACTTCATTTTATGTACAGATTGCCTATGAAAACTTGGGCTTATATCTTGTCTAGACAATGCCTTACATGGCCATTCAAATTAATAATGTGCCAGAATTATCCTATGCTTAATGCAGCTGTGCTCTATATTGACTCTGAAAATTAAATTTACTTCATGGTGCCTATTGACAGCTGGGTCTCAAGCATATTTAATGGATTTGAATGGAGTTTGGGCTATGGCTTATGCCTCCAAGCAAAATGTTGATAGCTAATAATTTTCATTAAAAGTGAGAGTGTTTATCTATAAACTTTCATTTCTCTGTATATGAAGTCAGCATAAAAGGAAGTTTAAGATCACCTTTCAGTTCACTCAAAGCATCCAGTTGGAATCAAGAGAAAAGAAAAATAACCTGTTTGCTGTCTTTAAATGCAATTCCTTGGCTTATTAACAGTGTATTTGCGAATATGTGGTAAGGGAATCCTATTCTAGTTGAGAAAAATAGCTTTAGTTCCAAGAAGGCAGAGACAATACCTCGAGTTGCATCTAGACATAATGAAAAACCTCATACATAATATATTTATTGACAGCCCTGGAAATTGAACTTCTTTATTTATTGACAGCCTACAAACAACATAGGCAGTGCAAGTTTCTTTCACTGCTAAGCCAACATACTTTTTACCTGGACAGAAGAAACTACTTTTTCTGAAGGAAATAGAATTTATTCACCATATCCAGTTGTTCTTTGGATTATCTAGGAAATGCCCAAAAAAAGGTTTAAGCCAGTACCAATTTTTCGGTCACTTTTCTATTCCAGAATGTGTTCTCAAGAGACACCTAATAGAAACAATCTTTACTCGTTACTACTATGGACTGACTGCTGCCACTAAATCTACAGGTAAGCAGTTACACATCTAATTATTAGGACGGCTAAAAGCCTCTTGGGTAAATAACCAAACAACTTCCTTTTTATAGCTAATATCAAAATTGATTCTTTTGGTTCTAGCAGCCATCAGATAAGCAGGTAAAATTGACATTTTTTTGCTCCCCTTCTTCCCCCAAGTGAGAATTTCTTGCTACATGTCCTTGGTAGAGTTACAGTGCAAATGGCAGTATTTGCTTGAGATGAGACGTAAAGGCTGCATGACATTTTTTTATTCCTGGTCTCTAATACTTCTGAAGTCTGAAATTATCACTTAAAAAAAAAAAAAAAAGTTTGAACATTTCTGCCATTTGTAAGCACAAGAATAGTGAAAAACATGTTTTCTAATTTTCAAGTGACAGTAAACTTTCTTGGACAATATGACAAGGGAAAAATTAAATTAAAGCTGGAAAATCAAAAAATGAGAGGATAGACCTGCATAATGTCAGGCTGTAGGTCTGCCGTACATTTTGCACAAGACTGTTTCCTAAACAGTCACAACAGGAAGGATTGCACTGGGCTTTAGCAGAAATCAAAGCAGGCCTGAAATTCAGATACAGATGCCACATGCTCTAGCATGCTTTGTGAAGCTCATTAGCAGATACTCTGTCAATTTATCTTACGTACAGCAAAACTGTTTCTACTTAGGGCTTTCCAAAATGTGTTGTGTGCAGTACAAGCCATTCGTAAAAAAAAAAAATAATTTTTTTTTTGCTTGTTTCCTGTCTTTTTGCTACAGATTCTAACACATTCTGCACAAAAGTCTGTGGTAAGATTAAGAAGAAAGAAGAAAGTGTACCTATTATAGATGTAATATCTATACAGATCTATAACAGAGAAATGTTATATGTACACACATTCCTATATACATACATAGAGATACACATGCACATGAAACACAGAATAATAAATAGCCCAGAGAGATAAACCAGAAAAAAACACTACAAATAGAAAACAAATATGACACCTGGCTCACCTTCCTAGGAACTGTCACAAACAACTGCAGTGTCTGACTCATATCACAGGCAGCAAAAGGATTTAAAAAAATAAAATAAAATAAAATAAAAGAGTAGTAGTTTGATGTGAAAGAATGTTTAAAAGATTGATCAAAGTTGCAGAGTATAAGCATATAAAGATTAAGGATGGGCAGTGACATACAGGCCAACATGCTGCTAAATTGCAATTAAAAAGAAAGCAAGAAAGCATGACGTTACCAGCTGGCACATCTTCCATAGGAGGGAAACATTGTGTGATACTCCATGGTCTCAAATGAGACATGTGCATGAAGCAAATATACAAAGGATTCAGGGATCACCTTAATTTTTACATTTTCTTCTTTTGGATTGTTCAGCCTACAATTCAAGCATTTCAGAGATCAATAATGTCTTTAACTGGAAATTTTTTTTGAAGATAGTTAAATTCCTGGAAGATTCTTCCTCTTGGTTTTCCATTGAATTCACTCCTGGCGAGAAGGGCCTCGCCTCCTTACAGAAGAAAATCAGGTTGTACACCATGAATCTTTCATATACCCCAAGATTTGAGAGATCTGATTGAATTTAAGAGCTTTTAAAGCTAGAATCCCATGACTGCAGCCCCACTTTCTGATGACACAAGCTGCCTTTCCCTCTACAGCATTTTTTCTGCAAGAAACTGCAAGAACAGTGTGCCTCTCTTTGACAACAGTGCTTGGATATGTCTTTTATCCTCTCTGAGTTATTTTGATTGCTGGCAGTCCTGCTACGCATTTTGGCTTTCTGACATTCAGCACAGACCCCAGCTTTATGCAGAAGTCCAAAGAGCACAATCCCACACCTTTTTGGTACAGAGAAGCATTATTTGTAACCTGACATGTATGTTTTTTCTTACACGAAACAAATCAAGAAACTATTGAGGTTGATCTTGTCGGAAAAGAAGCGACTTTTAATGCATGAAGACAAAAGTGAATGTCTTTCAATACTTAAGATGAAACACCAATTGGACGATATATTCTCGTCTTGATAAAATGTTGATATTACTAATGGTGCCTCTTGATGCCAAAAGTTTCTCTTCCTGTGACTCTAAGCAAACAAAAGAACAAAGATTGTTTCAGTAACACTGTCAGAACTGTTCAAATTGTTCAGTTAAAGTTTTTCATTCTTAAGATGAAACTCAGGAAACTCAGCTAGTCTTCACAAACACAAAAGAAAGTCACTGTTTTTTCCTTTTTATGCACTTATCTTTAGAAATGTATCAAACCTTTCAAAATCATCCCCCTTAAATTTTTTGCCACTGCTAATGATGGATGAAGTACATCATACAAAAGCGAAAGTGTGATCCAAAACAGCACTTTAATAGCAGATTCCCTCCCTGCAAATGTCAGCAGTTTTTTTCCTCCTTTCCTTTCTCTTTCTTTCCCTTCTCTCTCCTTTCTTTTCTTTCCACGGGGGAAAAAAGGCCCCATAGTCTTTTGGGGCTTACCTTGTGACAGAGTGATAAACCAGGAATAGAGATTCCACACATTTTAAATGACAGGAATTAGGAATCATATTTTCAGCTCATGGAAGTAAGCCTAGTTTCTAAATTTTACACAATAGCCATACCATGACACTCTGTGACTTGAAATTTCTGTGGCACATATACTTTTAAAGTAGAGACAACTAAAACATTCCTTTTTTGCTATTTTGCTCTTCCATAGCTACAGAAAACAATAGCTATGAACTTTTAATTAATCTCTATAATACACATCCTGATAACATCCACTCATGGGCCATTTTTAATTTTGAAATAAAAGAACCTAAATAAAATAATTTCCTAATAACTATAATAGATTCCAGTTTGCTAGAATACATAATTTAACGAACGACCGACAGCGCTGACAATTTTACTAATTGTGAGCAGGTTTTTCTTCCCACTCTCTACTCCCAGCATGCCAGCTTCCTGGACAAACCAGGTTCCTCACCATATAGGAGGAGATGAAAGAACTGGCACAGGCTGTGGAGCATAAGATGGGTCAATAGAAAAAGCATCCTTACCTCTTCTTTGGATGCTGTAATCACTTCTTCTTTATCACCAGATCCCCACTGCACAGCTCCATTTTCTATTTGAATGTTGCCTGTAAAGTGCAAGTCAGTCACTAAACTGTCAAAAATAGGAAATACATAACTGAGATGCGTAGTTGGTATGGGACAGATTTCGATAGTTTGGGGAGAACCTCAAAGGAAGCTGATGCTGTATGTAGCAGCACTCCTGTAAAACAGTGACTAGGACGTGTTGGTAGCTTGGATTTTCTAATGAAGTGTGTTTTTATATCCCTTTAAATCCTCCTAAAAATTAAGTATATTGTTTATAATTTCACCTGCATTACTTCCAATCTCCAGATGGATTTTATTTGCATAAGCGTTCCCAGGAGGGCTTTGCTATAAAGAAGCCTTGCTGAACAAATTACAGAACTAATCATTTCTTTAAACAGACATTCGTAAATAAAAGATCTATACAATATGTCAGATGTGAAAGGTTAGCCACTGTGCACAATAACAAAATAATTTAATTTTAAATAAATGACTTTGCCTTAATTAATTAGGAGGTGAACTGAGCCTCAACTCCCAACGTAGTTAAGGGAGAATACTCACGCTTCTGCCAGAAAACAGATTGTAAAAATATGTGAGGCTGAAAACCACTTTCCCTTCACTAACTAGTGCAAGCCTAAAGTTTCTGCAAGCAGAGGAAGCTCTTAGAGTCAGCTTTTGAGGCTGCTTTGTATCACTACGTGACAGGAAAGTGGCTATAAAGACTACAGAATGGACACTTATGTGCTTTATTTGACCTTTAGATATGGTTCCCCATCAGGAAAGAGACCCTTCAATGGTAACAAGACGACAAAGCCAACAGGATTAAATCTCTAACTACTGGCAAGCATCTAGAGTGAAGTTCAACAACATATTTGAGATCCTTTTTTTTTTTTTTTTTTTTTAAATAGTATCAGTAGTGGCCAGCACAAGTGTCATCAGATCTAAACCCTAACATTTAAATTGCTGCATATAGGAACAAAAGAATTAACAAAAATCCCCGTGAGGTATCTGTCTTGATTATTTTCCACCCTGAAACTTCTTTGGGAATCATCGTCATGACTTTCTTTTGGAACAACAGTCACAGTCCTGTAAACAGGTTCACATGTGACTGGTGATACCTCTAGGGACTTCCAGTAAATCCTATAAACTCTTCAGAGAGGCAGAATTACTCATGTGCATAATTATCTGAGGGACAGATAATTATCTAATAGTAGTTTCTTCTAGTCTAAAGTTTTAAAGCATTAATTTATAATAGTAACAATGTATCCCTTTTAGTGGAGTATTATTGCCATTGGCCTAATATGTGGTTTTTATCTTTTATCTCCTGAGGCCTGAGGGACAGAGGGAGGGAGGAAGGAGAGGGCAGAAAAACAGTAAACCGGTGACTGCTCTTATCTTTGACATGCTGTGAATAGACAGGATATTAGACTAATACTCAGAAAATCACAGATAAATGATTATCTTGTCTTGATTACTACTGCTCTTTAACAGGCTCCTCTTTTTAGCCAAAGACATTAGTTCTAATTTATTTGACACAAATTTCAAGGCCTTCTGCCAAGAGGAGAGCAAAAGCTTCATGAAAATGTTCTTAGCATAAATTTGGGACATCACTTGTAAAATGAGTCGATAAAAAGAAAGAAAGGTCTTTCTACTGAAACCAGAGGATCTCCCAACTTAAAGCAGTTCTGGTTTCTATATTTTACCATGTATTTATAATAAAGATTTAACTCACCTTTGATGTGAACTTCCTAGCAAAAGCTGAGGCTTAGAAACTGTCTCTATTATAAGCACTTAATCATAAAGTACAGGAGAGCACACTTCATACATTCAGATGATTTATTTCCTTACAGAATAACCTTTAGGAACAAGAAGCCTTTCATTTTTTCTGTTGTGTTTCTGTGCTAATTAATTTTCAAGAAGAGTCAACACTTTTATTTCAGCTGCCAGGGAAATTATTTGCCTTGCCGTAGGAAAATGCATCACTGTATTACAAACCTCACTTGCTATTGGCGATGTTCCTAACAGCCCGGGATGTGGGTGAATAATGTCAGTGCTACTTTGCTATGTGTATTTTAAGAAGCAGGTTTTTTTTAACTTTTTGGATCCATTTCTACTGAGTGATATGGGGTATCGCTTTCACAGTTACACAGATTTAACTTGGAGCAGTTAATTTAACTTGAGTTTTGTTTGGTTGATTTTACCTTTTTGGTACTTCTAATGTCAAGTACGTATATATTCTGCCCTTCTTTTTACCAAGGGTCCCTGGGTGAGGAGCTAGGTGCGTGCAGGGGGATTCTCTAGTCGAGCGGTGGATTCGCAGTTCCTGCAGTTATCATTTTCATCTTCATTTTGGCTAGTTTCTGGTTTATGTCATTCCTAAGTGGCTTTGTGTGTAATGAGGCTATTGTTCAATAAAAGGAAGCCGCGTTTTCTCTCTGCCATAGCTTGTTTGGGCCCTGGTGCCTGTAGTCCTTCTCCTATTCAACCTACACTGATTTTCATCTTAGAACTACGGAATAATTTGTGTTGGGAGAGACCTCAGCTAGTGCAGCCTTCCACTCCAGTCAGTGTTAATTTCAAGGTTAAATCAGGTCTATTGGGGTCTTGTCCAGCTGAATTTAAACATCTCCAGTCCCTAGTTTCAGAAAACCAAAAGTGGGAATTCTTCCAAAGACACAGCTTAAAAAGACATAGTGGCTACTTCAAGACAACTAATTCGTTACAGTATGACTTCTGCATGCATACAGTTCTGAGGAGGACCAAATCAATAATTACAAGTATTTTAATAAATATTATCTGGCTATTTTGCAAATAAATGAAATTTACTAAGAGTAAGATTTACTAAAATGAAAAGTGTGAACATTATTAGTTGAGCAAGAAATTTTGAGTAGACTACTTGTCTTTTTTTTAGGTCTTCATTCAGAAGGAGCACACATGAATATTCCCATCAAAGCAGTCTTTTGTCCAGAAATGATAAAATACATTTCTACTCTAGCCTTGATTCTGAAGAGACTCAGACGTCTGATTAAATTCAGGGATTGGGAGTAGATCCATTGAAATAATCCAGCTGCTAAAAATCCCTAAGAAATTAAATCGAGGAAATAGTTTTGAAACCCTTAAATATAATTTTGACTTTTATTCATGGAAGGCAAGAATGATATGATTAGAGAATAACAGAAAAGTAGAGAGAAATATTAATTCTTATTTTCTAAATTGTGTGCAATTTTCTTTACGTAGATTATAACATAATATATATATATTAGGCTTCTGATACAAAGACCAAATTTATGTACCCGTATATCTGATATAGTTTTTGCATGAAGCCAAATCCTCGCTTGCTTACCCACTGAAATTTCCATTCACTGTATTGGAAGCTTTCTGTGCTTACGGAGTGAAACTAACTGAAAAGTTTTTTGCAGAAAAAAAAATTGTTTGATTTTTAACTCAAGTATTTATGAGTAAGAAAGGCAATTTACTACAAATGCTAACAATAACATGTTAACACTGAGACTTGTCATAGTTAACGACTGGAGTTTTCGAAGACAATTGTTTAACAACCTTGTGCAATAGGAAGCAAGAGGGTTTGGAATAATATTATTTATTTGGATTAAATACCACATAAGTGAAATTTGCCTGAAGTAAAGTTAGAGTGAATAGAAAATAGTAGCTGAACTGATTGACTTTAATAAATCTAAAGGTTGCACAATCAAACCTTAACTGAAGAATACAGAGGAAACATTCATCCGGTTCTTTGTTAGAGAATCTTTTTAGAAATTTGCCAGAATAGTCATAATAAGAGGTGCAATTAAGCAATCAGCCTTTTCAGAGATACATCTGTAATAACTGCCAACAATGAAGTGTCTTATTGTGGATTATACTTCATGTAATTTAAGAAAAACAACTGTAATTGTAAGTAAAGCTTATGGCATCATACCTCATGTTTACACAGGTGTGATGTTATAACTTATCAGAATGAAAGCTTTCTTTAACACAAGAACGGTATAAAAATACCTTACAATATTGCCAGAAGTAATTGGATGGTTAACAAAAAAGTATATTCACCTGTTCTGAAACAGCTCTGCATGCTCTGCATGCAATGTCTGTGTTCTATCACTTAAATCAAAGTACTTTGGGCATGGAGGTAAAGTTAAGCCTTTTTGGACCCTTCTGGCTGGTCAGTTTTGTAACATTGACAAATCTTCTGCCAATGGGTCCCAAATAGATGCATGACCCATGCAGCCTGTGGTGGGAGCAGCCAGCCCACATTGTCTCCTTTTGTGTCAGTGTTTCTGGACAGGGAGAAGTGTTCCTGTTGAAGGAGCTGATGCTAATGGCACGCAGAGACCCAGCTAGCAGCTGGGAGCAGCAGGAGCCACTGGCATCACTGGATACACTGAGAGGCCACTGCCAATATCCATTGTCTGGGAACTGCCTGGCTAAGCCAGGCAGAAGAAGGTGGCAGCCACTCAGGAGGGGTTTCCAAACACTTCTAGCTCTCCTTTGTGCTTGTCAGTGTGGGCTTGAACTGGTATGCAGCTGTTTTATGGTGAAGAATGCTTGGCTGTCGTGCAACCACTCAGTCACATCCCATTTCCCACCAGCAGACAGCACCCACGTAGTCCATAGTATTCCATCCTTCCACACTTAGCTTTGCTTGTCCATGGTACACCTGATATAAAGAATACCTCACTGGCATCCTTCCCTCTTGCTAGTAATTGTGCATACCACCTCTTCTCCATTTGTCATCACGGAAATTCCCTGGACAGCAACAACTTTGGTGGGAAAGCATTTGTGTATTTTTTGCTGCCTCTGGGCCATGCTATAGAGCAGGTTTGAGCTTCCATTCTCATCTACAGTGGAAGAGCCTGGAGACATAAAAGGACATCTAGAAATATGATCTCTACCTATATGTATTGGTAGCAAGGGAGCAGAGGACTATACTTTTGGAATCAATATTTAAGAGAATCTCATTCACTGGCCAGTGCTGAAGCAACATGGCTTGTTTTTTAGTCTACTGACACACCATCCTTTTTAAAGATAAATCACACTAATAGTGGTAATTACAGTAACTGTTCTTACACTGGGAAATTTTAATTTTTGCAGGACCCTGGCCTTGAGATCATAGGCAATCAGTCAGCTGTCCCTCAAAGGTAAAATAAGATATCCTAAGACAAGATATGCTCCTCTTCTCATTTCTAGAAATAAAATGTGGAGCTCAATACTTGTAATATTTCCAGGAAAAAAAAAAAACCCACGGATTAAGCACTCTGACATTATACCTTCTTGACTTCCAATTATTAAAAGGTTAGCCATACCTGATTTATGGCACTAAATCCAGATGTGTAAACCCATGACCTAAACATAAAGATTTTTCTGTTATCTTTATTTTACGTGAAAATATTAGACCAGATTTTCAGCTACTATACTTTAGCTCCTTCTCCCTCAATACAGATTTATTGTTGATATCACTTCAGGACAGTGTCCTTATTTTTAAAAGTGTTTTCAAGGGGGTTTTGTTGCTTCATTTATTATTTCTAAATGCAGTAAAGAATGGAGCAGACTTATGAGGAGAAAGAGCTGAATACCATTCTGATATTTTGTTACGTGTGTTTTAAGCTCTTTTCTTTCATCTTTAATTCTTTTTTTTTAATTTTGTGAATTTCATATCTTAAATTTGACATTATCATTGGATAAAGATTTAGTAGGATAAATAACTCCTAGGTACTAATACGCACACAGAGAGATATAAGTATTTGCAGCCTTCCAGTCTATCACCTCTTTGCTCTCTGACCACCACTGCACCCAGCTTAGATTAGTTCTGAGAAGAGGTGCAATAATAATGGGGAACAATGATACACATGGTACACGTATGGTTGTATATTTAAGGGACTTCTTTTGTTTGTGGTACTGCAGAACTGAACTGGTCAGGGAAAATTGTGAAGGATTGGCTAGATTAATCACCATTTTTCATTTAAAATTATTTCTCTATTGATATTTTATCTGGCAGTCCAAATCACAGATTAAGACCCAAATGTTCTACAAACACAAAACAAAGCTGCTATTTTTGCCACAAAAAGGTTTACAAGACAAATTTAGGTACATTCCCCTTGCCAGTGCCAAACCAACAATTAAAACCTCTGTATTAAAGAGTTCTACTCTGATCTTCCCAGAATCATTATTTTGAATAATCATCTACGTGAACTTGTGCAAAGCATTTGATGCTGTCCGTTACAACATCCTTGTCTCTAAACTGGAGAGACATGGATTCAGTGGATGAGTCACTTGGTGTATAAAGAATTGGCTAGATGGCCACACTCAAAGAGCTGTGGTCAATCGCTCGATGTCCAAGCAGAGACTAGTGACAAGTGGTGTTCCTCAGGTGTTCATGCTGGGGCCAGCGCTGTTTAACATCTTTGTCTTTGACATGGACAGTGGGATCGAGTGCACCCTCAGCAAGTTTTCTGACGACACCAAGCTGTGTGGTGTTGTGGACATGCTGGAGGGAAGGGATGCCATCCAGAGGGACCTTGACAGGCTGGAGAAGTGGGCCTGTGAGAACCTCATGAAGTTCAACAAGGCCAAGTGCAACATCCTGCACGTGGGTCGTGGCAATCCCAAGCACAAGTACAGGCTGGGTGGACAATGAATTGAGAGCAGCCCTGAGCAGAAGGACTTGAGAGTGTTGGTTCAGGAGAAGCTCAACATGACCCAGCAATGTGCGTTTGCAGCCCAGAAAGCCAACCGTATCCTGGGCTGCATCCAAAGAAGTGTCGCCAGCAGGCCAAGGGAAGTGACTCTGTCTCTCTACTCTGCTCTTGCGAGACCCCACCTGCAGTACTGCCTTCAGCTCTGGAGCCCCAAACATGAGAAGGACATGGATCTGTTGGAATGAGTCAAGAGGGCCACGAAGATGATCAGAGTGCTGGAGCACCTCTCCTATGAAGACAGGCTGAGAGAGTTGGGATTGTTCAGCCTGGAGAAGAGAAGGCTCTGGGGACACCTTTTAGCAGCCTTCCAGTACCTGAAAGAGGCCTACAGGAAAGCTGGAGAGGGACTTTTTACAAGGCCATGTAGTGACAGGACAAGGGGTAATGGCTTTGAACTGAAAGAGGGTAGATTTTGATTGGATCTAAGGAAGGAATTCTTGACTCTGCGGGTGGTGAGGCACTGGAACAGGTTGCCCAGAGAAGTTCTGGATGTCCCAACCCTGGCAGTGTTCAATGCCAGTTTGGATGAGGCTTTGAGCAACCTGATCTAGTGGAAGGTGTCCAAGTGCATGGCAGGAGAGTTGGAACTAGATGATCTTTAAGGTCCCCTCAAAACCAAACCGTTCTGTTATTCTATGATTCTAGGTGGTACATGGTTAGAGCTGACCAAAAAAAAAGACTAAATACATGGCATTGCTTCAGTTTTAATATGTTGTTTGTTCACTAGCCAGGCAATAAATCCAAAAATATTCTGCCACCCCCTCCTGAAAACTCCTGGAGCACCAACATGTTGTCATGGATGATCAGTATCTATCATGTTGTAAGGGTGGCATCAACTCCTCACATTAGAGTGAGACAAGAAAGGGATCTAAGATTTCATTAGTTCAGGCTGTTTTTTCCATGTTCTTAATATAGCTTAAAGGAATTCAAGGAAGCTTAGTGGGGCCCTGAATTTAACATGCATTCCTAAACTTGGAGAGTCTCTCTTGGTGGGAAAAGGAGGTGAGAAACTGGAAACTACCTACAAAAATGTTAATAAAATTGTGGAAAGAAATAATTTGTTGTGCATATGTTGTTGTATGTTCTTTTAAAATATTTTAATAACAACTAATTGGCCAGTTAAATTAATATGGGTATAAGGAGCCAAAAAATTCCAGGCATGTGAAAATAAGCGGTTTAACTACATCATACTGAAGTCAAGAAAGAGCAACTTGCTGCACACCACAAACTATGCAAATGCTAGCAGTAACAGAGAGTGTGCATAAATGGAACATGAATAAAGGATCACAAACAGTAATTTAAAAAAATGTATAGTCTACAGTGTTCTGTTTCAAGATTAAGTTAATTGAATGTGAAATGTTAGTTTAAGGGAAAAAATGTGATAGATTAAGATTCACAAATCCTGAAGATAAGTGAGTTAAGGAATACTGGCATAACTGTAAAATAAATTTGACCCAAGAGCATGAAGATAATCATAAGCTCCTTTATCTCCTGGACCTTTGAGTTTAGTGCTTTATTTTTTATTTTACTGTTTGAAAAATATATTTGAAAGATTTACATGCTTGTTACAGAATAATATCTTAAACATGTCTGGATAAAATTATGACTTAGAGGAATTCAGCCATGATAGGTCTTGTATTGAAAAACCTGCCATAACAAATTTTAATTCATAATTGTTATTGAATAGCAAAGACGGATTTAATTATCTCCATTATTGACCTGTTCTAAGCAAGTACTTTATGTTATAAATCCACACATTATTGTCAAAGAGCAGGCTGAATGCATAAATTCTCTGCCAGTTCTCTCAGCAGGTTCTTTATGCCACAAGAAAACTTCTAAAGGAATAAAATATGTCCAGCTTCCTCCAGCTCACCTAGCTATAATGCAGACACAGATTTGTCAGGCTTGCAGGCCCACAACAAAATAAAATTATTATTTGTGTATTCTCGAGAGTTAAATAAGTCAAAACTGAAATATTGTATAAGCCCGATTAAAAATTCAATGGTGAAAAAGTGGGTTTGATTGGTTGTGGCACTGGACATCAATTACACAGAAATCCTTCAGCAGCTCTGCCATTCAAACCCATCTGTTCCCCAGTCATCTAAAGGAGTGATGACACTGTGTGAAAACAGGTAAAATGTGGGATTCTTTTTCTTTGCTGGAGAAAAGAAAAAGGGGATATAATGGCGACGATGACCTTGGTACAGGACATTTCCCAGGGAATTGATGACCGCCGTGGACCATCAACTCTCCCAGCTAGTCATTAATCCCCAGGAAATGCCCTGTGTCTGCCTTGTTATTGCTTAATTCAATTATTTGTGGTTGTGGCATTTATTCTGTGAATATTTTATTGCTCAGTCTGCTCTCTGTCGTACCTCTGCTCCACTTAAAGTCCATCTCACTGGCTCAGGCTGGCTCAGCTCGAGAGCACCTCACATTTACCAGAACAGACTACAGTTTACATATTTCTGTGTGTCCACTATTTCATTAAGATATGATAGCTAGAATGGAGTAATAAAAAGAGTACTTTTCTATCTATCTTAGGAATTTCATAAATTGTAATTACCAAACAATGTAGGTGGTATCAGGTTTTACTGGGCATATACATTGCATATATACAAGCACCATAACAAAAACAATTGATCCTGCTACTTGAAATGTCATCATTATGCTGAGAGATTTTTAGGTGTGCCAGAATGCTACAATAAAGGCAGGAAATAGGATAGTGTGATTACTTGTTGTTAGTTTGGTTTTTTCTCCTGCCTTGTATCACCCTTGTTCTTATTTCTTGTTCTGAGGATGCAGCGCGACAAACATTTCACCATCAGCCGTGTTGTTTCCTCCTCAATACTGCACCTCAATGTTTATTCCTCCCCTTCTGGCAGTGGGACTGTTCTGTGGGGAACTAGAAAGATGAGAGAGCTGGATCTTAAAAACCTACAGGAAAAAAACAAGGCTCGTTTTAACCCCTGCAATCCATTTGACCAAACAACCACACAAAGAGCTGTACCAGCACAATGGAGAGACTTGTCTGGAGCCAGGAAGGAGTGGTGAGGAGTAAGGACGGCTTAGCCAATCTGCCATGGAAAGAAACGCTCCTCTAATTGCAGTCTGAGAGTTGTATTCTCTTCTACACTAAAGGCCTTCACAGTGCTTTGACTATTCGGAGGAGCCATTAAACAAGTCTAAATATAATCTCTGTTTATGTTACTACTAATGTGGAAGAAAAAGGACGTTTCTGGAGCAGCAGAAAAACGTAGGTTTTTCAAATGGAAATTACTATGCAACATCTGATCATTCAATCACAACATGTGCACAGAGGCCCATGGGATCAGATGGGATGTATATGAGAGTGATGAAGGAGTCGGCCAATGTCATTGGGAGGACATTGTGCCATCATTTAAAGCTCATGGCAATTGAGGAAGGAAAATAAGAACTGGAATAAAGTTCATGGGAACTGGAAGACAGCTGACAAAACCCCCACAAAATTAGAGAAGAGCAAATGCAAAACTTTGCATCTAGTACCAAATAACCCCTCACACCAATACAGGCTGGGGGTCAACTGTCTGGTAAACAGCTCTGTGGAAAAAGATCTGCAGGTCATGGTGGGCAACAAGTCGAACATGAGTCAGCAGTGCAACAGCAAGGAAGCAGTAAAGAAGAGCAGCTGTGTCCTGGACTGTATTATAAAGAGTGCAGCCAGCAGATCTACATAATTGATCCTTCGCCACTATTTGATACTTGTTGAGACTGCATCTGGAGTGCTTTGCCCAGTTCTGGTCTCCCCAGTACAATAAAAATATTGACTTATTTGAGCCAGTCTAGGGGAGGCACCAAAATGGTTTAGACCTGGAGCATGTGACATATGAAGAGGGGCTGAGGGAACTGGATTAATTCAGTCTGAAGAAGAGAAGGCTAAACGGAGACCCTGTTGCAGTTTGCAACTGCCTTGATCAGAGGATACAGAGAAAAGAGACATAAGCTTCTCAGAGGTGCACCATGACAGTCCAGAGGCCACAGATACAAGCTAAAACATGGGAAATTCTGATAAGATAGAAAAAAAAAAGATTTTGTTCTGTGGGTGGTAAAGTACTGGAGCACGCTGCCCAGAGTTGTCATGGAGTCTCCATCCTTGCAGGTGTTCAAGACTCGACAGGATAAGACTCTGAGCAACCTTTATCAAATTAGACCTGCTCTGAGCAGAGGGTTGGACTAGATGACCTCCAATGTTCCCTCCTAACTTGAATTACTGTATAAGGCTATGATTCCAAAACCATATTTGAAATAACACAAGGACAATATTTCAAGCACAGATGCCTCAATGGTACGGATATAAACATCTAACATCACTGAGGCTAGTGTATCTCTTTCCCTTTTTCACTAAAAGGCTGTCACCAGGAAGCAAATCTTGAATTATAACACTTCCATTAAGTGCTGTCTTATCAACATTAAAAAGTTCCTGTTAAGACAGTTTTATAGCTTAAAGACAGCTACCCTTGTATAGCTAGTCATTAAACATATTGCCCATAGTGGATTGGTATGTTGGCATGCCACATACTGTCAGATGGAAAAAGTAGTAACATTTTATATTTGCATTTCTGCTATACTATTAACCTTCAGAATATTCAAAGCAAAATTTTTGGAAATGTGATAAGAATTGCTTTTACTTTCTTCGTGATAACATCATTGTCACACACAAGAAAATGCAAGTTATTTGCTAGGAGGTAAGTTTGCTTTGTGTCAAGACTGAATAGTGCTAGAGCACTGAATTTCCTTGAGATCCTTTGAAACAGTGCCTAGCCTACATTTTTTCCATATTCTATTGTTTTCTTGCTGCAGGTAACTCAGATGATGGTCTCAACCTGTCTCACACAACCTTACATGTTCAGGGAAGTCAATGAACTAGTTGCAAGTCCTATCAGAAATTTTGTAAACGCTATGTAGTTTTATAGATACAACCCCCTACCCTTCTCATAACTTGATGAGTGATAGGTCCAAGGATGATTGTCTGGCCCATTGTAATTGATGTAACTAGACAGACAGACACTGCAGGGCTTTGTGATTGAGCTCAGTCCCCAAAAATCTCAGTTCTGCCCATTAAATGTTCATAATCTCCATTCTGCTCATTTCATTGAAGTTTGTCATTACTATCACTAAAGAGGCCATGAATCCGAAACATAGGATTGGAACTCAGAAGATTTATACTTTGGTCCCAACTCTGTAACTGATTTGTGTGTGACTTCTTGCAACTCACTATGCATTACTCGGTTGCCTAACTTGAAAAAAATAGAAAAAAAAAGATTGCTCATCTACTTTTAAGCTATACAACCTCTACTGATGATTTTTTTTGCCAGTTTTTGAAATGTTTTTATTATTTCTAGACAACAAGCAGGAAGGATACACAAGTGAAGATGCTATTGGATGAACTAGTTAGTAACTTTGCTTCTCAAAGTGTTCAAAAATAAATGTAAAAGGCATATGTAAGTCAAGGTGAAGTTTTAGACACTAACAGACACATGACTGCCTATACACACACAAATGAAATAGTTTCTAAATTCTTAAATGCTGCACTCCTTTGATAGCACAACCATAGTTAATGTTGTGTCAGGGTTTCCACTATAAACCCTGTCTTTTATAACTAGGCAATAAAATTTTACCCCAGGCATGAAGTACCGTGGCTCAGCACAGCGGCTGACATTTTTATATGCACACGTTTTCACACACATAAAAAAAAATCAGTTTAGCTACTTTAATACATGCAAGTATAACTAATATTAAAAAGTTTAAGATATTTTTCAGTCTAACTTATATAATGCACAAACATGCACACACATACACATATGTGTAACTCCAAACAGCTTCTTCCTGTTACTGAAAGGATACTGGAGAAAGACAGTAAGACTCTTCAATGAGAAAACACACGTTATTACTTATATCTAAAGAAATAATTGTATGTGACCAGATATTTGATTGAAAGTTACTTTGCTCAAGGAAATACGAGCCCTCCCACATGGCTCTACCTCCCACGCCACCAGCAGTCCCCTCACCCCTGACATGACACACTTCATTAAACACAGAAGTGCTTTGTTGCATTAGGGGGTTTAAAAAAAGTGGAAAGGTAGGCTCCTTGCACTTCCTATGAGAAATGAACATCGACTTCCTCTGAAGAAAATGTAAATGGATTTGCTTAATTGGACTTGGGGCACTGGAGCAATTAATAATAGATTGTGTCATAGTAAGGGCTTTGTTTATATTTAAAGCAATAAATTACAAGTATTAAGTTTATATTTATTCCAAGTTAAACTCATTTGTAATTGACATGTTACTTAGCCCAAGGCTTTTAAGATCTTTTAGTATAATTAAATTAATAGAGAGTTATAGATCACTGCATGATAAACAAACAGCACGGACTTTAATATGTCAGATATACAGAGAACAGGCCGTGTAAGTAGATCATTATTATCGGTTTTACCTTCAGCAAAAATACAACTGGAATAACAGCAACAGATTCACTGCAAACAATGGTAAGTGCAAGGATGGTTTGTAATAAATTTTCTTTTCCTTTCCTGACTTAATGTTTAAAAAACATATGTACTTGGTGGCCTTTTATGATGGGGTGACAGCATCGGTGGACAAGGGTCGACCAACGGATATCATCTACCTGGACTTGTGCAAAGCTTTTGACACTATCCCGCACGACATTCTTCTCTCTAAACTAGAGAGGCATGGGTTTGATGGATGGACCACTCGGTGGATAAGGAATTGGCTCAATGGCCGCACTCAGAGAGTAGTGGTCAACGGCTCAATGTCCAAGTGGAGACCGGTCACGAGTGGCGTCCCTCAGGGGTCCGTGTTGGGCCCGGCCCTCTTCAACATCTTTGTCAGTGACGTGGACAGTGGCATGGAGTGCACCCTCAGCAAGTTCGCTGATGACACCAAGCTGTGTGGTGCCGTCGACACGCTGGAAGGGAGGGATGCCATCCAGAGGGACCTCGACAGGCTGGAGAGGTGGGCCCGTGTCAACCTCATGAAGTTCAACCAGGCCAAATGCAAGGTCCTACATCTGGGTTGTGGCAATCCCAGGCACAAATACAGACTGGGCGGAGAATGGATCGAGAGCAGCCCTGAGGAGAAGGACTTGGGAGTACTGGTAGACGAGAAGCTCAATATGAGCCGGCAATGTGCTCTTGCGGCCCAGAAGGCCAACTGCATCCTGGGCTGCATCAAGAGGAGCGTGGCCAGCAGGTCGAGGGAGGTGATTCTCCCCCTCTACTCTGCCCTCGTGAGACCTCACCTGGAGTACTGCGTCCAGTTCTGGAGCCCCCAGCATAAGAAGGACATGGACCAGTTGGAGAGGGTCCACAGGAGGGCCATGAAGATGATAAGAGGGCTGGAGCACCTTTCCTATGAGGACAGGCTGAAAGAGTTGGGGCTGTTCAGCCTGGAGAAGAGGAGGCTCCGGGGTGACCTTATAGCGGTCTTCCAGTACCTCAAGGGGGCCTACAGGAAAGATGGGGAGTGGCTGTTCAGGAGGGCCTGTTGTGATAGGACAAGGGGTAATGGTTTTAAAATAGAGGGAGGTAGATTCAGATTGGATATTAGGAAAAAATTTTTTACCATGAGAGTTGTAGAACACTGGAACAGGTTGCCCAGAGAGGTGGTGGATGCTCCATCCCTGGAGACGTTCAAGGCCAGGTTGGACGAGGCCCTGAGCAACCTGATCTAGTTGGAGATGTCCCTGTTTCTTGCAGGGGGGTTGGACTAGATGACCTTTGAAGGTCCCTTTCCAGCCCTAACCATTCTATGATTCTACCAACATGAGGGAATATTGGTCAATAAGGTAAGCTTCTGAAAAACGCTTTCCTATCCCACCACTCTATCATAATTTTGTGTCTTCCACCCTCACACCAAATACTTTAGCTTACGTTTTTGAAGAGGTCACACCATGTAAGGAGTCACTAAAACTTTTCATTTCTAAGGGATCCTTCTAGTCCTTTGGCCTTCCACACGATAAGGTTAAATATGCCATTCCCAACAGGCCCTTGTTGAACCAGTAAATATTAAGTCTCTAAAAGTTGTCATAGAGACCAGTGATGAAGATCCCACACATGCCTTGGCAATGTATTTTGACATCTAATAATCCTGGCTTTTGATATCGAACCAAAAATGGTTATTGATAAATAGAGCCTGTTTCTTCCTGTTTTCTGTGGCCATGGAGAAAAGACAGTTCTGTTTCTCTTCCAGCAGCCTTTTAAGGCCAGTATGACTCAAACACTCTCCCTGTTCTTCTTTTCTGTGCGTTACACATTAAACAGCAGATTGCTCAGCCTGTCTGCACAGGAGATGCTTTTCAGATCTCTGACAGTTCTCTTTTCTCTCCCGCAGAGTCTCCCACACCTCTGTTGAAACACCCCACGCAGTACTCCTCCTGAACTCATACAAACGCTGAGCGGAGCAGAAAGATATACTGAATGTTTGTTTGCTTTGCTCCTTTTAATCTTCCCAGGATAGTGCTTATCTTTTTCTCAACAGCATGACATTATTGACTTGTGTTCCACTTGTGATCTACTAATACCTTTAAATCTCTGTCTATTGACCTGTTGCTCAGCCAGTTTTTCTAGATCCTGAATTTGTTTGGCTGATTAGGTCTGTCTATTTGCACTGTTTCACTTATGCCTCTTGAACTGCGTTTTGCTTTTCTTCAGACCATGCTTTCAATCTGTCAAGATCCTTTTGAACTGAAATGCTGTCCATCAGTATAACGCGGCGCCTTCCACCTCAGCACCACCTACAGATTTAATTACCACTCCCTTCCCATCGTTCAGGTCGTTAACAAAAACACGGAATAGCGCCAGTTTCCTGACAGTCATTTGCAGAATCAGACTCAGTGCTTCCTTTCATTTTAGGAGAAGCCCATTAATAAATACCACCTATCAATGATTTTCCGATCTATTTTACACTTTCCTAAAGTGCATTTAATAAGACAATGTTTCCTTATAAGAATATAATGAGATACAGTATCAGTCAAGATTTTAGTAAGTCTAAAGTCAAGATATATACATTTCATCTTCTCCTCTGTCCATAATGTGTCTTTGTCATAGAATAAAATTACATAGGCTTTACATGATTTGTAGTTAAGTAACCCATATTGACTGCTACTCATCTCCTTGCATTTTTGCAGCTAAACAGTTTTATTAGTTTTTCCAGGAGGTTTTTTAATTTGAACAATCCATAACTCTCTAGGGTTTTTTCTCCCCTATTTTTAAAGATATGTACCACCTCTCTTCTTTTTCCTATTTTTCCTACCACATCTGCCCTTGTAAATTTTCAAAAGTAAATGCAACAACCCCAAAAGTGGTTTTATGAGTTCTTTAAATATCCTGGGATAAGATGCTTCAGGAACAATATAGTTAAAAACAGTGATATTATCCGACCTATTCCTTCTGTATGCCTTGGCCTTCTAGGTTAGACAAATGACTGCAGCTTATTTTTTCAAAGTTTATGTGTATTAGATGTCCAGTCATTTTCCTTAGATATTTTTTTGAAGCACTGGCTTCTGTAAATGGCAGTGCAGATCACAAGATATATTAATGCCTAAAATACAGTTATGCGTTTGTTAGTGATCTGTAAGAACACATTTTTAAAAAATCTTTTCGTTTTTCTCCACATAGTAGAAAATTGTGACGAGTTCCTTTCAGTCCCTTAGCTGACCTCTTTCTCCTTTACTGCCATGGACATTGCAGTATTCTCTCAAGTTCCCTCTCAAACCCAGTAGAAGACCAGAAACTGATGGACTTCAAAACCTTTCTGCTGTAAGTGGAGTTATGTTGACAGTTTATAGTGGTAGAATACATTTGTTCTTTTGGGATACTTTACCTTTGAAACTATTTGTCACCACCGTCTACAGATCAAATGGAGATGGAGGAACAATTTGCTAACTTACAAGATCAGTGTTTGCATTAAACAGTCCCTATGCTCCATGGTAAAGCAAAAAATTCACGAATATTCCTGAAGATTCCTTCCTTCACAAAAGTTAAGAATGTGTGCTCTTTTCTCCTGTTGTTCCTCATGGGTCTTTCTTCTTTCCAGCTGGTCTTACTTTTTGTACATGAAAGCTATCTTATCCACACTGAGCTGGAAAATATTTCTTGTTTACCAATTCTATTCTTACGTACAAATGTGTGTACGTGTTATGATATAGATACAGATATATGTATGTGTATATTTGTAAATATATAATTTTACATATACACACAAATATATTTTCTTGCATATATATTTATATAAATTCTTCTGTTGTCCTGTTTTTCTTTTCTAAACTCTTCTTTGTACAACTTGTCCTCTATTAATAGTTCCTTATTGGATCTTTCTACTGGGGACATGATTTTAATTGTGCTGCAGTCCGTATTATTTGCTGTGTGATAAAAGTACATCATATTCTGAACTAATCCCAGAGTTGACAAAGTCCTTCTCTTTTCTGGTACTTGCTGTCCCAAGGAATGATTGTTCAAGGAACAGAAAATGACCTTTCTGTGCTGTTGCTCCTTCTGATCAGATAATTCCAAATAGAAGAAATTTGTCTCCATCTGTGCACTATGCCTTTTTTGTGTTTTTTAAATTATTATTCAATGGGTGACTAATGGTGTATTTGTACTCACACAAATCTTTTGCATGGTCTTTTCTGGTCATAATTTTTAACTCAGACGCTCTGAAATTTTACCAATATTTTTATTATATATATGATGTGTTGCATTCTATTGTATTGTATTCTATCCTATTCTATTCTATTCTGTTCTATTCTATTCTATTCTATTCTATTCTATTCTATTCTATTCTATTCTAGATATCTATGACTTAAAATGTTATTTATATTTTATTTAGAAATATATATTATAGTACTTTATTGATTTTGTCATTGATATTTGCTATTGACTGTGATATATTAAGGTCTTCCATTCTCAGATGTTATGGCACCTGAATTTGAAATTTTCTGTATTAGAAAACTAACCTTTTATTTGAGGATGTTTGATCAAGAATTTATAATGAAAGTCTGTGAATGTGGAGACTACTTTAAATAGATAATCACTTTTTGTTCAAACTTTATTAGGAAGAGAGGAAAAAAAGTATAAGAGATCAGAATATCAGAGTGAAAATCTTCTTAATTTGCTGTAAGAATATGCTAAGCAAGCAGGCAAAATCTATACGCTCTTTACCACTAGAAATTAATAGAATAGATTTTCTATTTTTTTTAAAAACTGTAGTTGCAGTCATAAAATTCTTATGAGATTAACAGTAATGAAACTGAATGGGTGAATATTTGTTTTCTTTGGTTATGAAGCTTTACTAGCAAAGGTGAGAAAAAAAGACTTGGAAGTAAAGAGAGTTATCCTTGTAGATTTATCAGCTCCACTCATCATGTTGAACATCCATGTGCACTTTTAATTTTCTTATGCATGGTAGCTTTCCTGCACATAAGGGTCTCTAAATATTACTAGCCTGGAGAATAAGAAGCCCCTTCTGGGATACACTTATGACATTGCAGCATAGGTTGTTGTCACATGCAATAATTTCATATAATGAAATTCACAATGAAATTACAGATGAAATTAATTACTTCATGTGCACTGTAGACACAAGTGTAAATTAAATAACTTCTGAATAAAGAGAAATCTCATTTCTAAGAAAAGAAAGTCCAATAATAGCAAGTTGCCCTTGTCATGTGCTCGGAAACAAAGAGTGTTTTTTTTCCTTGCTCAATCCCAACGTTTTTTAATTGCTTTACCTGCGTTGCTTAAATTACCTTAAGGAAACATACCCCAGGCAATCCTTTGCTTTCAGATCAAGAGAGTTGATAACTGATATGAACTTCAGTCTAGATTTTTTTTTTCACATCATCATCTCTTTAAAAGACAACTATTACTGCAAGTACTAATTCCCTAGTATTTAATTTTTGAAACATCTATACTATAATTTGGTTGTTTGGCTAGCTAACCTTTCCCATCTCTTTTAGGCAGCTAAATCATTAGCTTGGACTGGTATCTTTCACTGGTACAAGCTTAAAAGCAACCGATGGCTAATTTGGTACCTAAATATGCATTTAGTGCTTAATTTTTGTCTCTCAAGTTTGAAAACTGTAATCTAAATGACTTTGCCAACCTCATCTTGTGATAACTGCTATCTTTCGGGCTTAACTAGAATTAGAATAGAAAGGAAAAAAATCTGTCTCAGATATTGCTCCGTGATAAATACTGACCTATCTTGACTCTCTAATTGTGACTAGTAACTATGCGTAAATCAGTGTCATAACTGAAATTAGCTTCTGGGGGAAATCCTGATCATGAGAGATAATGAGATAATAAGAGTTTTGCCCTTTTAATTTCTTGTGGATAACAGCAGCTCATTCTGACTCTCTGAAATGGAGATATAGACATAGTTCTCTTCTTCAAAAAATGACCAAAGAGCACACACTGTGCCTTCATTCTCACAGTGGTCTTGTGTGAAGCCAGGTTCTGACATCACCTGCTAACATGCAGAGCTCAGACTAAATTTTTCAAATGTCATTAACAGCATCAGGAATGTATTATCTTCACTATGTCGGACTAACCTGAGAAATGCCAGACAACTTACATTAGGGACCCGTGACTTAAAGAGCTGATCATCATCCTCAGCTCAGCTTGATTCTCACTTATTTGTCTAGAAAATCTTGATACAAGCAACGATGGGGAAAATGTTTTGGCTGTGATGTTATACATCACTGTATTCAAATGGAAAGACTTACATTCATGAAAAATCCCATGGAAAACGTTACAGGGTTACAGTACACCACAAAGTCAAGTAATAAGCTCTCATTCTTACACTGAAATTGCTACATGCAATTCTCTATTAATATTTTCTCACTAATGTTTTTAATGAAAAGATATTTTTAAAAGCAAACAGAGAAAAAGCAAGATGATTTTTCAAAGTGTTGCCAGTATGCTTCTGACTCCATCTTGCAGCAATTTAGTTTTCTAAATAATCCCAGTTGATGCACTCTTTGGAGCAAATCCCTGCAGACAACAATGGGGTTGATTGTTTTGTTGACTGCAATTGTTTTATGTGTGGGTTGTTTCTCAAACCTCAGTGTTGGGCAGGGAAAGGAATGGTTCAGAGAAGCCCCTCTAATGAATGGGTAACAGATGACTGTAAACCACAGGTATTAGACCTTTTCAGCATGAAGATTTGGTGACTCAAAATGTTGAAAGAGAGGCAGAAAAAAAACCCCAACAGTGAACACATCCTAAAAGCTCAATGAATTAATTGTCTCAAATTAGGTAATTTGTGGCCGATCTCAGTTTGGATTTTTAACATTTTTGCAAATGTGGCTGATTTTGCAGTGCACAAATAACTACACAATCTAGTATCATGTGTATCAATAGTATCAATAGGACAGTCTCAGGATATACAAAGATGGCTGCAACATTTGCAGGTTTTTAACCATTATTACAAGCAGCAAAAATTACTTGATAAACCAATACAAATTAATTAAAATAAGGAGGAGCACACTGCAAAAAAAGAATTGCCTTAAATACATCCACTCATGTTCACAGCTGTGCTCAACCTGCCCCTTTTGCTTGATTTTCATGAAGCTTCTCCTGACTGCTATAACAATTTCTCACGTGCTAAGGAATTTAATGAAATTCATGCAGTTCAGCATGATCATGGAAGAGCTAATCCAAATATAGTTCTAAGAAATAAGGTATCTTCTCTAGTCAAGTCTTCCCCACATGGAATAAAATACAAAACCTTATAGTCACTGCTACTGCTTGAAAATGTTGGTAGAAATATAATTATATGGCAAAATATCCCTGGGATGCTACCCACATATCAGTACTTTGTTCACAACTTACAATTAGCTAGTTTCTACTGTGAAATATTATTTCTTTGGCAAGCATGTATAGTTCATTCTGCTAGAGTCAAAGCGACTCTGAGATTAAAATATGAGGGATAATTGTCCCATTCTGTGCCTGGGAGTGGAGGCAAGCTAACAGCTCGAAGATCCACATAGTGCATTATGCTTTACCAGCCTTTCAGACCTCGAGAACCTCATGAGCCCAGCAATCTATAAAAATGCCATATCTTATTAGCACACCTGTATGTGCAAAATGACTTATTTTCTTTTTTTTTTATGCATTAAATTCAGGCAATATTGAAATGAAGCCTCACTTCAAAAATCAAGGTAATTTATTTTGTAAATATTGAAACAAAATCTGGGACTTTACGTTCTTTTCTTTCCTCTAAAGCTGCAGTTTTCATCAAATAAACAGTGAGCCCAAAGAAACTCTTCTCAGTATCTAACATCTAACATCTGTGTCAATCACAGAAAACCCTGTTATGGTTCTTTGCATGGAAGCAAGCATACTCTATCCCCTCCTAGCTTCGGTGATTAATGAAGTGACTAAAACGTTCAAACGTCTTAAGGAATTTGGACACCTAATCTCCAGTTATTTTAAGTCAACCGATATGTCCACGAGGGAGCTTTCAGTTCCCTACATGGCCATAACTTACACATGATCCTTTCCGTGTTTTTCTTGATTTCTTTTCCTTGTGAAAACGGAAAGACTAATACCTGGAGAAAACAGCAGGATTTATAGTGCACTGTTTGAAAGGCTGCAGTACTATAAATGCTTCTTTTCTGCTTTTCTCTGTTACCGGATAACAATTGATCGCTGGCAGTTTCTGTCCTAGTCTCTCTCTATTTGCCCAGCCGCTATTCTCCTGCCCACTTCCCCAGGACTCTGAGTGCACTGGTGACTGTCTGCAGGTGGGTTTTACTGTTCATCTAAAGAAGTACCTGTCGTGGGTTAGGCTGACCCTCCCACACAGCCAGTCACTCACCCTCCCTCTCCCCCAGGAATGAGGGAGAGAATTAAAGGAGAAATGGGAAACCCGTGGGTTGAGATAAGAACAATTTAATACAGATGATTTAATACACAGTGTAGATGCTCACCACACCTTTATGCGAAGCCCCTCCCATCCCGAAACTGCAAATCCCGGACAAACGCGAGGCCCCGAAATAGAGAGGGGCAGAGAGAGAGAGAGTACTCTGAGAGTGGGAGTACAGGGAGAGAGAGGAAAAAAAAAAAAGGCACGAGAGCAAAAGCGCAGCAAGCGCAAAAGAGCAAAAGCGGCGAAAGAGCCAAAGCGCCAAAGCCCTTCTGTCCGGCTGCCCCTCACTTTTATACTGGGCATGACGCTGCATGATATGGAATACTAATTGGCCAGTTTGGTCCTCAATCTTAAGTTCCACCACTAATCACAAGGGGAATCGTGTCCCCCTTGTCCCAGCTATGCTCCCCCCTTATCCCGCCGTGTTTCTGCACTCCGGCACACTGAAAAGTCCTTGGAGTCTCAAACATCAACTTGCTATTAGCATTCTTCTCAGAGCGAGCCTCTGAGTAAAACCAAAACATGGAGCTTTTCTAGCTGTTAAAAAGAAGAGCTAACTCTGTCCCAGCTAAAACTAGGACATTACCCTAATTTTCTTTACTGCCGATCACAGAGTAGTTTATTTTTACCGATCTGGGCTTTGTTTTTCATCTTCTGCATTCTCTTGTTCCCAGGTGACTTCTGCACCCAGAATCACAGTGCTGCTACTGCCGTTCTCTCTAGAGGACCTGTTTGTCCCTTTCCAGAAGGGCTATATTCCTGGTTAGCTCCATTGACTAGAAGCCCACACGGACTTTTGAATTTGCTTCAGTAACATAGGCAGGTCTTCTCAGTTGCATTTTTAATGTCTATGTGTACAAAACGTACTAAGGTACCTCTTCATCTCTGAGGATGAATAGGTACCTGGCAGAATGACCAAGAAACACTGAAAGCTTTGTATACTATTTTGCCTTTATGACATATAAGACTTACAGATCAGCATTGTTTATTCTGCTCTTGAGTGGCTGTTGAACAATATTTAATAATAGGACAGTAATCACTGTTGGAATTAGAATTTCAAAGCAAATTAAAATGACCATCAGAGTATCCTGTTGGAGGTCAATGTATTGTTATTTTCCTGGAAATTATAGAGTCAAGACTTCCAGAATAAGCTTGGCTGTGCAGTCACAAGCCAAGTAACATCATAGGTGATTCACACTTTGTGGTGTATAGCCGCATTTCTTTTGCTGCAATTGCAGCCATTCTCTTCACCAGGTGCCAATTAGAAGTACAATGCCCATGCGGCTGGGGGTGGGTCCACACCAGCAGTTTGGGGAATACAGCGGCATGAGGAGCGATTCTGCAGGTCTCTGACTGGCAGGAGGACACAGCAGTTGCCTCTTATTTCAGCCACTGTATCAGCTGGCCACTGCAGGGGTAGGGAATTTGGATCCTTGCCTGTCTGTTGCTCCTCCTGAGTTGTCATATGCATTTATATATAGGGAGAGCATCCTAATTCTTGGCCTGCTTCCTTTTTCTTCCACTTTCACCTTCCTTCTCTTCCTCTGTACCTCACATCTTCACACAACCATACAGGTCTTGCTGTAGTGAGTATTATATTATCACCTTACAATTATTTCCCTTTGGAATTATTATGTCTTTAATTCTTACATACTGTAATTTAAAATAAAATAATGCTCTTAATCCTGAATCTTTAAACAAAAGGGATATCAGTGCTCTGTGGAGAAGGGCTGTTGGAAGCAGAAATAGAAACTCCCCATCCTAAATCTTAATTACGAATTTTGTTTGTACAACGAAGAGCTAGATTACAGTAGTCTTCTGTTTGTTCAGAATCTCTTTATACAGGTTTTCACAGCAAATTAATTTGTATAACACAGGAGGATTTTGCTACAGTTGTGACTAGACTAATGTCATTTTGGATAATCTTCATAATGTCTAAAACATCAATATCTCCCTCAACAGCAGAAGCAGCAGGAAGAAGAGAAACTTCTCTCTCCTGTGGCCTATGGAGATATTTTCACTGGTCATATTAAGCACTGCAAATAATTTATTTGGTGAAATTAGTCCTTTCTGTTCAAGAGATCAGAAAACAAATCTTTCATGTCTATGGCCTTGTCTTTAGGACGCTCTCCCAGAAGGGACGAATAGGATAAAAAGCTGAGAGGTAAAAATAAGAACTGCACCATTTGGCAAAGCATTTGACAAAGAATATACTGTAAACAGATGTTACACTGTGGATCAGTTACATATCAAGTAGTTCATAGAGCAAGCATTCATACTAAGAACTCGTTTAATGGCTTAAGGCACACATTCTGTTCACTAATTAGATAACGTAACCTTTACCAATTAGTTCACTTTCAGCTGAGTTATATAATTGAAGGCAAAGGAAACTTTACCAACATTTTAAACCCACTAAGCTATATTGCAACAGGGTTCTGTAGGAAGGTTTCAGCTGTTTTTTTTATTAGTTGCAGCTATCTTTTGGGAGCAACAATCTATTTCATGGTCTATCCTGCTTTGAGCACAAGGTTGGATTAACATCCTAAGGTTACTTCCCATCGGAATTATCCCATGGTAATATGTGCCTGTAGCAGAATATTATTCTATCATAATTATTGTATAATATACTAATAATATATTTCAATATAAAGATAAATATAAATATATATTACGATAGTAGGTATCCTATATTCATGTTTTCCTGACTGTTGTTCAGAGATTCTGCAGCCTTCATAAAAAAATAACTAAGAAAGTAAGCCTCTAATCAGCAGACTTACTCCTTTGTACAAGGGTTCTTATCCATACTGAGAATTTGTTAGAGGCCTGCAACAAAGTTTAAAAATAATGAATTATATCAATCCTGTAGTTTTAAAAGTAATCTCTGATAATGGCTTGAGGATTTAAATAGTTTGTTAGGATATCAAGATTTTTAGAGACTTGAAATAACCTTCTGCACCCAAACACTGCAGTATCATTTATTTTTAAATACATATAATTGAGGTCGTCCTGAGAAGAGCTCTGCCTACTGGGAATTTCTCAGTCACTCTGAGATTGGTGGCTAAGCAAGACATTTACTGAAAATTAAGCCTAAATCATCAGGCCTTTTTTAGAAGTTGTTTCAACATTGGTGTCTCATGCCTATCTATTACTGATAATTTGGTTTAAGCAATTTTTGTCTTTGAGAAGGGACACTGATACTATAATTTTAGTCCGAGAGTTCTGAAGTACTGTGGTTCTTTTCAAGCCCACAAAGCTAGCTTCTTTTTTTTTTTTTTTTCCTTTTTCTTTTCAATCTGAAAAAAGCTATTAATCTTTTCCTTTTCTCTTCTGGCCCATCTCTTCTGTGCTAGCTCCAGCGACTGGGCTGAAGTTAGAAGAATTTAGCTAACAGAGTTCAAGAAGTTTGTGGTGTTAACAACAGGAAACCACCGCATAATCTGCAGATTGCCTGCCTTCACATACAGGGCTATTCATGAATTTGTGCTGCTGTTTTCCTGCATTTCAGAACTTCCATTGTTTTATATGGGAGCTTGGAGGCTGGTTTAATTAAAGTGATCTGAATAGAACTACAGTATGCCAGATGTACATTATAAATATAAAGCAGGTTATGTAATGGTAAACCATCAGGAAATATATGGGAATGGTTTGTGATAACTCATTGTTAACTAAATATAAATCCTAATTTATTTCACTGTTTCAAACTTAATACTTTTTTTTTAACTAGCACAAATGAACTTTCTTTGTATTTTAACTTATTCCTTTTCTTTTACTACAGCTTTCCCATGGGGAAAGTCTGCTTCAAATTAGTTCATTCTGGTGAACAGGTACTATTCAGTGTGAAGAAGGACTGTAGCATTTGGGCTAGATTCACAGCAGGACTAAGACAGGGTATGCTGGTGTAGTTGCTTTTGCCCACAACAGAGGTATATTGAAGCCCTGATTCAGCTGCCATCTAATCGACATAAAGCAGGAAGCATTTTGTTTCAAAATTTAAATTCTCAAGGTCTTCAAAGGATATAGGCTTGCTCCAAAATATCTACTTTTCATTATGTTGAGCTGCTTAACTGTATTATCCCATGATTCACCACTTAAGTATTGTCTCTCCTAATTTATTTATGTGGCCAGATTGATTAAGCATTTTCTGCGTCCTCTCAACAGAAAAGGCAAGGATACTGAAGTTCTCGTTCTTACCTCTTTTTATGCTATTCTTCCTTTGCTGGAGTACTCTAAACACATCACTGTAGTTCCCTTTTCACTTCCCCCTACTGAAACTCACTGAAACAGAGGACTTGGAAGCCCCTGGTCCTTGCACTCAGAGGAAGACTGCCTCTTCATCTCACAGGCGAAAAGCTCTTTGTGCAATCCTGGTTCAGGACATACAGCACCAGCTTTTTCACTGGGTTAAATGGTAGAATGAAGCGTATATTCTTCAACTACCTGTATACTGCTGTATAAACAAACCTCAACCCAGAGTCAGTTGCCATGGAGGTCATAGTCACAGATATATGTTTCACATATGACTTTTACTTTTTTTCTTTGAAAGCCCATGAGCAAGTCATTTCATAGTCAACCATTTTCAGATTTTGGACTATGCTAATTCCTAAACTACGACAGTTTTTGCATTTCCTTTTAGACTATTCGTCCCACTTGACTAGCAAAGAAGTTATAAATACTGAAATAACTTTTTATAGGCCGCATTTCCTATAAAAACTGAAATATTTCTGACAAGAAACATGTGCCTACGTATTCATTCAGTGCTTTTCCTGTCTTTTGCCTAATTAACAGTTTCACCTGGTAGACATTATCAAAGCTGACTGGGCAGGAGTTATAGAGCAGACAGATCCCACTGTTAGCTAATTAATTTCTCTCTTCTTAAGATCACTAACGGAAAAATCAATGGTCATCTAGCACATGTGTTCTTTATAACCTGCCAGTGGTTTAGCATAATTTGTTGAAAGATTACTGAAACACTATTCGCTAAGAGGTAAAAGAATCAAAAGGTCACTGCAAACAGAACAGTAAAGAATAATACAAATATTTCTTTAAGTGTGGAATTTTATTGCTGAAGAATTTGCACTTCACAGCAAATACACATCCTAGACTCCTGCAGAAAGCTCCCTAATTTTAACCACTTTTCAAGGAATTTCTGCATCAGACAGAACATCTGTCTAGCCTGGAAGAGTAGAAATGAGACAAAACTCCTCTATCTTCATTATCAGAGTTTACCCTATGATTCCACTTGTTGTAGTGGGTGAAACGGGAATAAACTAGAGTAATAAATCAGCCTGTCATGTCTGAATCATCTCTCTCAATCCACAACACGACTTGATGTGACTCAAAATGTGAGCCAATGGGAACATTTGGGCAGTGATTTTCAAGTTTCAGTTGTCTGTCTACATCATCACCCACATATCTGGTGCTGCTTACTGCAAGAGATTTTGATAAATGATTTTCAGTGATTTTCATGAGTTTTGGAAAACCAGTCAGAGCTTCTGAAATTAGGCATAAATCTTGCATTTATTTACGCGTGGTCTTCTTGAGACTGTGAGAAAAGAAGACTTAGGGGACACCTTATCACCATGTTCTAGTATTTAAAGGGTGGCTACAAAGAAAACGGATACTCCTTTTTACAAGAATTCACATGGAAAAGACGAGGGATAATGGGTACAAGTTACTCCTGAAGAGATTCCATTTGGGCACAAGAGGAAAAATTTTGACAATGAGAACAATCAGCCATTAGAATAATCTCCCCAGGGAAGTGGTGGATTACCCAATATGGGATATTTTTAAGATTAAGCTGGACAGGGTGATGGGCCATCTTGTCTAGACCGTGCTTTTGCCAAAAAAGGTTGGACCAGATGACCTTTGAGGTCCCTTCCAACCTGGTATTCTATGATTCTAATACTACATATATTCAAATTGCTTAGAAACCCAAAAATATCTTTATGGCCTTTTTTTTTTTTTCCTCTGAATCATTTCATTTATAAGGAAAGGAATGTCTCCTTCCAATTGATCTATTATAACAGATGTAATGTAAGTTATGTTAAAGACTTCTATAAGGCATTGCTGTTCTTTTTGATTCCTCACAGGCACAAGGCAAAAAGGGAGCAAATGATGAATTTGGTATTCACAAAACTGTAAATGTGCTGTTTTGGATAAACATAGTTTCAGTCATGACTCAATGCAACTAGGAGGTAGGTTGCAACAGCTCTGCCAAAAGAGGCCACTACTAGCTGAAGCAGCCAAATTCTAGGGGTCTTGACCAAGGAGGAATGATGGCCAAGCTGGTCAGAGGACAAGCTATTTCATCACATCTCTTCTGCAGCCTGAAGGTTCTGCCTATGCTGACATGAATCCCTCAGTGGTTGTCTGTGCCAGTCTTTCCCAGCTGGATCTCTCTTGGATAATCTGCAGGTGACATCACCTGCTACCCACCCTCCTGACGATTTAGATAACTTGAACAGGTTTAAGTACAGCCACTTCCAGATGTTGCAGGGATGTACGTGTTGCAGTCACCAGCTCTGGGCTTGTAGTGATGTTTCAGAGCTTTCTGGGATTTCATTGATGCCTGGAAACATTTTGGCAGTTGCATGATTTATCCTTGCTTGCTCTTCTTGTAGCTTTTGGTGCCTGGCACTCAGTGCATATGTAGGAGGTTGCAGAGTAGGAATCTGATAATATTTATGAGACAGGAAAAGAACATCATCTTGTGGCTATATATTTACTATCATTTCTAATATGGTATTCACATGTAGGAAAATATCGAAAACAAATCAGAGACTATCACTGTTCCCTGCAACAGGACATGTTGGTAGTTCTCAGTATGTGGCTTTTAGGTGCTTTATGGACTTGCAGCTGCCCAGGCAGTGTGTGAAGATAGCAGCTGACTCACACCTGCCAGACTTGTTTAAATCTTGGCTTAAATATTCTGTCATTGCAGATTAATCCCTGATTTCCTTCTGGCTGGCCAGAAAGGAAAAAAAAAAAAAAAAAAAAAAAAAGCAATATTTGGTAACTGGGAGTCACCTTCTAGGTCCTGGAAGTAGCGTGCAAGATTGTTGTGGTCATGTATGATGACATAAGATTCTTGTACTGAAAACCAGAAAAAAATGCAGCTACTTTCACAATGATTTTTTGTTTTTAAAGCGGGAACTGTACTAAGCCCTTCTTCTGCAAACAGCAAGAGAAAGCGCAATCCCAAGCTGCTGAATACTCATGGTAAGAACAGTCACCAGAGATGGAAGTGACTCTAACTCCAATGCACATTCTCTCTGTTTTAGAGGATAGACTTGAATCTCCATCCTAGGAGAGTGTTGTAAGCAATATTCTCTGCCTCAATGGGACTCTGCCATGTTACGTCAGCATTTCAATATTCACTGAGACCAAAAGTAAAGTCATTGACTGCACAGCCTTGTAAATTGGATCACCCAACTGGAATGAGAGAGACAGGCATTGAATCCTTGCTTTCCAGATACTCATTGGAACAGTCCCTGCAAAAGACCCCAGATCTTGGCTACAGCATTCACCTGATAGTGTACAGTCAAGCCTGCTCCCGTCATCCCAGTCTACCAGTGGCACAGGGGCCTGCTTTTGTATTTATATATAGTTAATTTAGCAAATGAAAAAGGACGATACATAGCCATAAACATTATGTTCCTAGTACTATTAGAGTACTAGTATGTCTTCTATTTCTTAATTGTAGATCTCAGTGCTCAAGATATCACAAGTTTGTGGAGCAATTGACACTTACAGCATTGTTACTTACTGGAGCAAAAAGGAAAAAAAAGGAGGTTGTATTCCCAGCACTGTGCACTATATTCTATGATTGCATGGTCTCATGTCTGACCTATAGCCCCAATATACGTTCCTCATAGAGGGAAGACAGCCTATGAGAGATACCTTGGGGGGATGGGATGACTAACGTTAGGTGTGTATATCTATCATACACACGCTTCGGGTTCCTAAGAAAACTCAGTAAGATCACAGTCTTATCACACATGTCATCATTTGAAATTGACAGGCACACCACCACTCTTGTAATTAGAAGCTTTGAATGTTAATTTCCCAAATTCTCACATCATCAGGAGGATGAAATTTAATCTCCATATGTGTCACAGTGGACTCAGCCAGGAGAATCCCGGACCTTGTGTGTTTTTAGGTGGAAGAAAATGGCAACATTTCAGTGCAACACTGTACTGTGCTTGCCCCTCAGGGGAGGGTTTATTATAAAGAGCATTTCAGTAGCATAGGGTCATTTTTGAAACTGACAAGGCATCGCTTTCTTTAAGGTCACAGCATCTAGCAAGACCCCACAGATAGCAGCAGGTCAGTCTCTAACACTTGGGAATAAAAGATCACTAGAACAAGTCAAGTAGATGGTGGCTGGTGGATGTTGCAAAACCTCAGATAAGAAAACAATGAGCTAGTGGGGTATCAAACTGGGTAAAAACCTATTGCCTGAGACAAACTATCGAACTCTCAGTTGTCTGTGTGAAACTGAGGACTGCAGACTTAAGCAGAAGCAAAAATGAGGGAACGACTACAAAGACAGACACTTTTTGGGTCCAGGATAGGGAACTACCATCACATTGAAAAGAAAAAAATCCTGAAAAATTTGATCTCTTATTAACAACTGTTAACAAGCTCTTTTTGTAATTTACCAGGGGAAAAAAAAAAAGTAGTCATTTGCATGAACTTCCCAGGGGAAGGCCAGTATGGGTATTTAACCTGCACCTTGTCAACTCTCCCTATAGAAATTATCTTTTTTCTTTGGGGAGTGAGCAGTCTGCAGTGGTAAATGGCCGTGCTATCTTTTTCCACAGTCCCACATGTGAAATAACTACATTTTTGCCCGTGATTAATGAGATAAGTTCAAATAAAGGTTATGTATTTAACTAAATCTCAGCTGCAGAGTTATGAGACACACATTTAATATTTTTTCATCGGAAGCTACATGCTGTTCTAATTTGCTGATTGCCAAATTGTATCATCCGGCTACAGAGTTTTTTTGTTGATATTCAGGACTGCAGAGATGTCTCATTTAAATAACAAGACAGAGAGAAACTATTAATATGAAGGAAAAACAATGACCTAAACTACAAAATATGGTTATCAGACATTGCCAATAAATCCCCCTGTTAAATGAATAAATATGATCTGAGACTACCCATATCATTCTTATACGCAAGACCACGGTTAAATTAATCAATCTCCTACTGGTATAGATTTACTGCATAAACAGGCAGAAGGCTAGAGAGGTTAGACAATCTTCACCTTTTCGCTTTATTTGGGAGAAAAGTGCATGGGAAGAAACTGTTTTTACTTTTTCTTCTCATTTATTCTCCTTTTATTCTCTCTCACACCAAAAGATGTAACCCAGTCACTTCAGTCTTTTGAAAGGCTTGTCAACTCATGTCATTTGTTCGGACATCTTGCTACCAGCTGTAGAATGGATACAATTAAAATATGAGGGAAGTGATAAAACTTTCCCTATGGAGACTAGAGCGTAGCACTAAAAAACTGAGAGGTTTATGATAATAATTTTTGGCTTATGCTGGCTCTGCAGTCTGCAGGGCTGTGCAGAGCTACTAGATCAAGATTTATATGAAGCTACTGAGCCATGGCAGTACCAAGCCTGATGGGGGCAAGGTGACCGTAGCTGGGTCTTTTCTCACTCCACGAGTTATCGCTAACTACATGGGATATTTCTGGAGGGACTTCAGTAGGGTTTTCTAGGTTTGTCTTTGTACCAGAACACTGGAAAAATGTCTTTGGGGTTCTAATTGCCTCCTGCAATCCAGAGTCAGAGCTTGGGAATGGGAAAGAAAAATTGCTGAAGAGCTTTCTATTGTCACTCTGACAATATTTGATGGGAGCTGAACTGACTAGGGAGAGTGAAAAATCCGAAGCTAATATGAAATTTTCAAACTTGAGTCCTTTGCTTTTAACCAAAGAATTCTTCATCTTTCAGGAGTGATAAAAAGATCTGTAAAAATGCAGCAATGACAGATTCAATATTTCACATTTTAGAAATTCTTTGAAATTTTGTTGTGTCTGTAAGAATGTTTGTGGTATGGCCATGATTTCTTTGCTCTGATTCATAGGACAAAAATGCAGGTCCAGAGGAGGGCCACTGGAATACCAATGAAGAAAGGCTGGGAGAGTTGGGGTTGTTTAGCTGGAGAAGAGAAGGCTTCAGGGAGAACTTATTGCAGCCTTTGAATATATAAAGGGAGCTTATAAGAAAGACAGAGAGAGAATTTTACCAAGGCTGATAGCACAAGGGGCAACAGTTTTCAACTGAAAGAGAGTAGATTTTGATCAGATATAAAGAAGAATTTTTTTATGATGAGGATGGTAAGACACTGGAACAGGTTGCCCAGAGAAATTGTGCATGCCCTATCACTGGAAGAGTTCAAGGTCATGTTAAATGGGTCTTTGAGCAACCTGATCTAGTGAAAGATGTCTCTGCCCATGGCAGAGAGGTTGGACTAGATGACTGAGGGAGGGGCATTTGGCACTTGACAATTCTGACTATTCAGCATGAAGCTCTAGCTACAAAAATCAGAAAGATAATTTCTTTGAAATACTGTGTTGTGCATTGTCTTATAGCTGCATGTAATGTGCTAAGCAAGTCAATGCACTGAATTTTTTAAATTATTGTCTTTGCTAGATGTGAAGTTAAGTTGCATTACAAACCATTCTTTTCATTACAGGTCAATATATCTAAACTCAATTCTCAACTGGAACTGGGGAACTGAAATTATTTGCAATATTGTCAGAGAAACTTCATGGAATAACAACCTGAAAACAAAGTGCAATAGAATTTAAAAGGGTGTCTTCCAAGTATCTTATCATTCCTCAGAATACTTTCAAAAAAGCATGCTTACTCCTTTGAACATACCAGGCAGCTTCATTCAAAATGTTCTTTAAACCTATAGGCATTATATTGAGTTGACCAGTGCTAGAAATATCCAGCTCAGCACCTTCACAAAGAAGGAGGAAGAGTGGCTGGAAAGCTGCCTGGCAGAAGAGGACCTCAGGGTATCAATCGATAGCCAGCTGAATATGAGCCAGCAGTGTGCACAGGTGGCCAAAAATGACAACAACATCCTGGCTTGTATCAGAAGTAGTATGGGCAGCAGGACTAAGGAAGTGATCGTCCCCCTGTACTCAGCACTGGTGAGGCTGCACCAGAAATACTGTGTTCAGTTTTGGGCCCCTCACTACAAGAAAGACATTGAGGTGCTGGAGCGTGTCCAAAGAAGGGCTATGAAGCTGGTAAAGGGTCTAGAGTACAAGCCTTATGAAGAGCAGCTGAAGGAACTGGGGTTGTTTAGCCTGGAGAAAAGGAGGCTGAGGGGAGACCTTATGGCTCTCTGCAACTACCTGAAAGGAGGTTGTAACGAGGTGGGGGTCGGTCACTTCTCCCAGGTAACAAGCAATAGGACAAGAGGAAACAGCCTCAAGTTGCACCAGGGGAGTTTTAAATTGGATATTAGGAAAAATTTCTTCTCCAAAAGGGTTGTCAAACGTTGGAACAGGCTGCCCGGGGAAGTGATTGAATCACCATCCATGGAGACATTTAAAATATGTATAGATGTGGTGCTTAGGGACATGGTTTAGTGGTGGGCTTGGCAGTCTTAGGTTAACTGTTGGATGGAATGATCTTCATTGATGTCTTCATCTTCCAACCTAAACAATTCTATGACTCTATGATTCACAAAAGCATGAAAATAAACAACTTGGGCAAAGGCAAAGAGTGAGATGTAATTGTTAACTCATATCTTGAATACAAAAACTTCAGCAGGTAAAAACATTTAGAACAAAATTACGTATATATAAAATCTTAAATATTGATTTCATTGTTGTCGTGGGTTAGGCCGCTCCAGCAACCGAACCCCACACACAGCCGGTCACTCACCATCCCCCACCCCCAGGAATGAGGGAGAGAATTAAAGGAGAAACGGGAAACCCATGGGTTGAGATAAGAACAATTTAATACAGATGATTTAATACACAGGGTAGATGCTCACCACCCCCTCATATGTGAAGCCCATCTCGTCCCGAAGCTGCAATCCCGGACGAACACGAGGCCCCGAAATAGAGAGGGGCAGAGAGAGAGAGAGAGAGTACTCCGAGAGTGGGAGTACTGGGAGAGAGAGAAAAAAAAAAAAAAGGCAAGAGAGCAAAAGCACAGCAAGAGCGAAAGAGCAAAAGCGGCGAAAGAGCCAAAGCGCAAAAGCCCTTCTGTCCGGCTGCCCCTCACTTTTATACTGGGCATGACGCTGCATGATATGGAATACTAATTGGCCAGTTTGGCCCTCAATCTTAAGTTCCACCACTAATCACAAGGGGAATCGTGTCCCCCTTGTCCCAGCTATGCTCCCCCCTTATCCCGCCGTGCTTCTGCACTCTGGCACACTGAAAAGTCCTTGGAGTCTCACGTCCAACTACAAACATCAACTTGCTATCAGCATTCTTCTCAGAGTGAGCCTCTGAGTAAAACCAAAACACGGAGCTCTTCTAGCTGCTAAAAAGAAGAGCTAACACTGTCCCAGCTAAAACCAGGACAATTGTTCATTAAACAGTGTTAATTCTTTAATGCTTAGTCTAGCTTCTCTTGTTGGTCCCTATTCCCTACTCATCAAACATGAAATCAGAAAAAAGCAGAAAAAATAGACAATACACAAAAGCTTAACTGGGCAGCAGGACTATTCCCATGTACAAAACTATTACAATTTCTATAAAACACTAGAATTATTATACAAATACAGGATTATGAATTAACGCACGGCATGTGTGAAAATAATCATGCACTGATCTGCTATTTTCAAAATAAAAGGAAGCTAAATTAGACTATTTTCTAGATAAAATCCTTTATACAGTTAAAAAAAAAGACTTGAAAATTATCTAATGGAGTAATGAAATTCATTAAGTTTCAAACAACTTCCCCATAAATTTAAATGATCATTGTTCATTAACGTTCATTACTTGTTCATACTTCTATTTATTTCACATGCATTTACATAGGAAGCATCATAAAGAACTAATCTCATGTGACTGCTGCAATAAACACAGCTAAAGCTCACTGTCAGTGCAATTTTTAATTTTATACAACAAAACATTGAAATACCAAGTTCTTCATGTGATGAATGAAAGAAAAAAAAAATCCAAGATTAATCTCACTTTGCCAACTCATTGTAGCATAGATAAAAATACGAGTGTTGCTAAGGGATTCTGTACTTGGTGTTACAGAGCAGAAAGAACTTGCTATGACCCATACATTAATTTACCCTTTTAAACATTTCTATATTTTTAATAAAAAATTACAGACTTCCCTTGTTATACTCAGGAACATTTTAAGAGATAAATGTTCAAGCAATTTCACTTGAAACTTGATTGAGACATTTTAAAGGAAAGGAAAGAGGTTTAAACCACTAGGTTGGATTAATGTAAATTGATTTGTCCAACGTTATTTGTTTAGATAATAGAGGTAATAGAAGGAAGGCCCTGGGTCTCACAGAAGTGATGCTTTGAGACGTCCCATCCTGTCATCATGCTCAAAGCAGGATCACAACAGGGCATTCTCCATTTAGGCAGGGAAAATTCAATTAAGATCATTCTGTGGACTCACAGATCCCAGTGGGGATCAGGATAGGCAATATTCAGATTTCATTGTCTCACAACAGTATATGACAATGAAAGACATTTTTGCCCTGCCTTGTGCTCCCCATTCTGTTTTCCAAAAGTATATTAATAGGGGTTTGATATCAGAAAAAAATGAGATGTTAATTGTTTATGGTATATTTTATTAATTATACTTAAAATAATAAAAATGGGTGATAATTAATTACTATCAGCAGTGGAAAATAAATAAATAATTGCCAAACTGATCCAAAGTTATGATTTTGCACTTCATCATGCCTAGAATTAATAAACATTAGCATATACAGAAATACAAAATAACTAAAGAAGACATATAAAAACCCTTTCAACAATTAAATAGTTTCTGGGATTAGAAGCAGTTTTTCCTGTGGTGTACTGTCAACTAGGCATATATGTCAGCACAGACCTGAAAGTCATAGAAAAAACTTAGGAACGCTAGGAAATACTTTAAGAACATTTTGTCATTTTAAACATGCAAAATACCAGAGTTGTTAACACTAAAATTTTAAAATCATGAGCCAGAGATCTAAAGTCATGAGACTGACTAAAGCACTGATTAAATGTGAGACTGTGTTTGATCTGTCATTTTGATTTTTAATGTCTTACCCTCCACGCTATGGATGTGTCACAGTTACAAAGGTGTCAGTTGTCCAAAACATAAATAAACTGGTTCTGGTCCACACAGCAAGAGCTGCTATGCCCCAGTGACCAACTTCATGCAGCTTTTCTGCAATATCAGAATGCTAATTAATCAACTATTACTCATCAGCCACACAAATATCAGTTTCTTACCCATAATTCTTTTGTACCACTCAAGTGCTTGTGGAGGAAAGTCTATACCTTTCTTGCAGCAGTTTTTGTCAACTCCTTTCCCACAGGAGCAGAAAAGGTATGTATTCAGAGCATCCATCCTTGAGGTAGAACTGAAATTCATGTGAATCCTGTTGGCTGTATAGTAGACTTCTGTGGAAACTTAAGACACCGTTCTGAACATAATAGATGAAAATTAAAAACACAAAGGCAAAGAAGAAAGCTTGAAGGACAACTTCCAAAAGCCATACTTATTTTAAATACATCAGGAGCAGGAAACTTGCAAAAGTACCTGTAGGGCCAGTAAGTAACCAAGGCTTAGAAGGAATGTTCAGAGAAGATAAACTTGTAGTAGGAAAACTCAACAAATGTTGAGCTATTGGAGTCCTTTATAGGAACAAGGATGATCACATAAGGATAAGGAAATCTGGAGATTATCATCTATCTGGATTCCCAAATGGACTAAAAGATGCCAAAGAAATGAAACTGTTGTGGGACAATGTGAAAATCCTAATCTGCATAAGTAATATGTTAAATAATAGAAATAACATAGTAATAGGAAGTAGACAGCATAAGAGAAACAACTCTGCACTTTTGCTATATGTACAGTTAGCAAGTTTATCATTCCGTTATAAATAAGATAAATACTGAGATTAATTTTTAGTACCCTCTGTCTGCCTCACCATTAACATATCCCATTGTATTTCAAAAAGTCGTTGGTCTTACCGTCAACTTGCTTGGCTCCATTGATTTACCCTTGAGGACTACTTGCAAAACACACCAACATACATTCTGCTCTGTAATTTAAATGCTGTCGAGCTTTAGGAATTCACCTTAACTTCTGTGGTAGGAGTCTGCACTCATGATAAAGGTAGGCGCCTTTATTATACAGGTTTCATTCCTGCATGTTGAGTCAGTATCTAAAAAGAACAGAGATACAGCAGACAGATAACATTATGTTTCTCTCAGACCACTGGACCATCTGCCTGCATAGCAGACTTCAGCAGATGAAGAAAACACTTCTTTTCTATTGCATTTTAATTATCTGGGAACTGAGAACTGGTCAATATCTTCAGTTTGCAGCTTTCCATCCCTCCATCTATACGTGCTCAACTCACAACTTGCATCTTACCTGGTTTTCTGTCCTCTGCTTTCATTTTGGAATTTCATTCTGTTATACATATCTCTAGCTTTAGCAGTGCCACCATTTGCAATGATTGATAATTATACAGAAAGACCATAATTTTGGTATTCAACTCATAGCTAACTGCAGATCTTTGTTTTCCTTTGAAATACGTGCTGTTTGAATCTCAGATCAGTCATGCTATCAGAGCTAGAAGCAAAGATTATAGTAGAATCCTAGTCTTACTCTTTATACATTGAAGACATTCAGAAATACGAAGAGAAATACAGTTGTTTCCAACTGTTTGCAAGGAAAATCTTATGTATAGATAGATGCACTTACATGTATTTGACATGTACCAACAGTGCTATGTGCATGACAGCAATGCCAAATCCTTTATAGGCATTTGGAATAGGTTTTTATTTGTCCCTGCAAAAACTAGTGGCTTTGAGAGTTCCACAGATGTGAATTTTGTGTACATAGCAGTGCACCATCCTTATTGTATGGCTAAAGCTTTGCATCTGCTGAAAGGGGCTCCAAGAGGGTGGATCACTGAAAATAATCAGTTACACAGAAAATCGATGGAAATCGTTAGAAATATGACCATTTCAGTAGGATGTCAGTAGGAAGAGTGAATGAGATGACTGAGACTATTTAATTCACGGTGAAAATTAATAAAATGGGACAAAATAATGAATAGTTTAAAAGAGACATACAAGGCACCTCTGTGAAGCCTTTTTCATAACACAATAGCAAGGAGATATTAAATTATGAACTGAAGATAATTTTAAGTATGACAAATTTGAAGATGAGAAATGGTATTATATTTCCACGCAACATCATTAACTGATGAAATACACCCATGTGTCAGAAGCTTCACAGGATACAAAAACATTTATTCGAAGAAGAGAATAATGATAAAATGATTTAAACCTCCATTCTCACACACACACACACAAAAGTCCCAATTGCTAAGTCATTTTGCTTAGTGTGGGCATTTCTCTTTTGAACATTTTGAATTGTTCATGCATTGATAAACCAATCCTTTGTTTTTGTATAGTATTCTGAGAAAATTCTGGAGCTCAGCACACTAAATGGCATGACAAATTAAGTAAGTAGACCTGTTTTTGGATCAGTTGTGGCAGTTCCTGTGTTGCATTGTTTCGGAACAAAGGAAGATCTTGAGAGTTATCTATCTACAGCAGTTTTCAGTTTGTCCCATGACATCTAAAAGGACAGCACTTGTTCCTCTGTCTTTCCCCTAAGAACACAATTATGTTTGTGAATCCACAAATGTTTCCTTCCCATACATTTATGGTTAAAGACTATCACTTGTTAAATTCATAAGACCTGCTTCCAATCTAACCCAGAGATGTAGGAGATAAAAGTGCCAAAAGAAAGAATGAAAAATACAGATGGGACACCATAGTCATCTGGTTAAAAGGAGGAAATAGACTGTCTACTACATGTGCAGGATCACCTTGCTCAATGAGTACAATACGAGATGGGAATCTAATTATTGGTTTACTTCGCTGTGGGAGCCAGTGATGCTTTTTTTTCCCCTCCTCATTAATGGTTTTGAAATGGACAAGGAAAAGAAAGTGTGGTGTTCACCCATTTCTAAAGAATTAGAAATTAGCCAGGGCTGAGGATAAGGTAAAGCAGAGTGCACAACTTCATCTACTTGCATGTGTCCCATATAGAAAGGACAATTTCTAGAAACTCTTTGGAAACGGATACCTAATTACATGACTGCTTTTTACTGTCACTAGACAAATCTGGTGACCTAAATGAGTTTGATGTCCTAAGTGGTCCTTCTCAAGCCCATGGATCTTAAGTACGCATGTTTCTGAACATGTTTGGTCCAAATTCAATGGCCTTTTTAGACAGACTGGGAAAAAAAATTCTTCAGAATAAATATTTATTTCAGATGAAGTGTAAGAAACACTTTGTTTTACTGAAGGAAGCTTGGTTTAACAGTAGCATTACAACAGTATTATTACAAGTCTGGTCTATCCAAGTAATAGCTGAGGAAAAATCATCAACTCAGTGGTGTGTTGTCCTGAGCATTTTCTATGTTCTGAAGTTGTTTCGCAGCTACATTTGCAGTAGCATAGCAAACAGGAAAAGCTCACAATTGATAAAATTAATAATAATTTTTTACTTTATGTCAGACAAACTGAACATGTATATGCCTTGTTCGGGGGGGGGGGTGGGGGTGGCAGGCGGGGAAAGAACCAGAAAAACTAGGCATAACACAAACTGACAACTTAATAACCAGTCAATATTTTTCATCTTACGTCTTAGAAAATGAGCCTGTATGACTGCCTTACCTGTTTGTACCTCTGGCAAACAATTGTCCCTCCCTCTACAATAACTTTTGAACCAATTGGCCAATTTCAGTCAAATTCAGCTCAGAGGTTAAGGTCTCAAAGTCTAAATTCCTCCAAATTTTGTGAAAAGAAACAGCCAGATAAAGCAAAGACAAACGTCTAAATTAGTGTCACCACTAAAGGGAAAATTGCACTCTGAACTGAAACGTTTTTTTGACACCACAGAATCTATTTCAGATAGAAATTGAGTATAAAAGTATTATTGTTCGCAAAAAAAAGTTCATCTTAAAAGTCACTTTATATATGATTTTAGACATTGTCAATGATATGAGGTCCATGATGGCTTGCACCTAATTCAGATTTTCAGTCTGGATCATCTCTACAGTGACTATTATAATTTTGTTACATTTTTACAACAAGACATTTTTTCATCTCCTAGACAATCCAGTATTATTCATTTTCTTAATTACAAATACCAGGATATGAAATGGAGAATTAAGTCATGATGTGGGTAGCAGGAGCTCTGGGTTCATTTCCTTTGATGAATAAATAATTGGTTATTTGATTAATAAATAATAATATTTTGTTACCATTTTTCTCAAGCATTTTTTAAAAAAAATCACTCCCTGACATTATTTTATTGGATATTACCTAACAGCACTCTTTTGGCTTCAGGAAATATTTTTGCCTAAATTTTTCAGCCCGAGAAAGTGGGGCACATGGAGATTTAGAAATACATTTTGCCTCCTTGGTAAGTCATAGTTTCTGTGCTGCAAGTTCTTGTGCTTTTTCAGACACTGTGAACAAAAGAGGGAGTGAAGGGAAGTATGCCCAAAATGTAAGCATTTGTTTTTTTCCAGAAATGGATTTGACCGGCCAGAGAAGAGATTGAGTGCATAATTACTCCATTTTGTGACTGCCATTGAATCATGACAGCAATTCTACGGATAAAAATTTTGCTTACAAAGAATATTTTTGGCCTGGATTCTGAGGCATATGGGGCATATGCGGATGAACAGTGCAGCCTAAAGTATTCCCTCCAAGGTCTCACATGCAACAGTAAGTCACAACAGTAAAGTTCCATCAATGTGCAACAATCTTTTGTTTGTTTTGTTTGTTTTGTTTCTTAGTCACTGGACCACTTTGCCTTCCTTTTTTTTTGTTTTAGCTTCTCATTTTTTTTCCTAGCATTATTTTGATAACAACACCTCTGAAGAGAGATTACCATATTTTCCAGTCCTTGTCATTTAGAGGATCAGCAGAACTTCAAAAAACAGAAGATGTTGACGAGCTACAAATGAATGTCTAAATTAAGGACGAGATGTAAAAATTTAACATTTTTTCTCACTTGACAGAAACTCGGCAGAATCAAGAGCAAACTGCTTAGCACACCTAATCCTGCCTTACTCCATGAAGTAAAACCATGACACTGTTAACAACTTTGCCGGCATCAGTCACAAGCCAATTGCACCCTTTTACCTGTAATGATACAAAGAGCATTTCCACCAGATCATTCGAACAAAAGGTTTCTTAACTAGTTGCTTGGAGTTACAGCTCCAGGGATAGGATCTGGAGATGTCTGCTCACATACCCACGCCTGGGAGAGAGGAACACTTCTCACATCCCTCTAATGGGGTAAACGACAAACAGTTTTCAGGATTTCTGCATTAAGCAGAATTTCTGATCTCAGATACCTTGTCTAAAACAAACACTATTTGCTATTTTCTTGTCACAAACCTGTCTGTTCTGTAAGAGGAGATATTCTGCAGCTAATTGAAATAGAGAAAAAGAAATTAGAATCTCGTGTTCTGAAAGATTTATCTGGGTCTGATAATGAAGAGCGAGAAAAGCTTAACTTTCAAATAACTCAGGAGAAGCCAAACAGTTAAAAATATGCAGCAGCTATATTAACGTTGGTATTCAATTTCTAAACTTATTGGATCTGGATAAGTAAAACAAAAAAAAAACTCCAGAAGCATATTTATTAGACACAAGTTCTTCTTAGGTCGATACTTGTAAAATTGGTTCTTTAGTGAAAATATTTTGATCACCTATCTTTTTGCCAGAAATGTTATTTTGGAAATTTTAGGAAAGGGCCTCAAATTAAAGCCAAATATAGTGGCTCATATTTGTGGAAGGAATCATTCTGACAGTGTCTTCTAGGTTGGATGAGGCCCTGAGCAACCTGATCTAGTTGGAGATATCCCTGTTCCTTGCAGGGGGGTTGGACTAGATGACCTTTGAAGCTCCCTTCCAGCCCTAACCATTCTATGATTCTATGATTCTATGAAACAGTAATATAAACAAATCAATGTTTTCATGTCTTACTGCTCCTAAACATTTAAAGTACTTCTCACATTATGAACACCTCAAGTTCAAGAGATCTTCCATAAACAGAAGCTCTGACAATGTCTTGCTCAAAATGATAATTATAGCATGCTACAAATGGCTATATTAAAATGCATTAAAAAGCTTTTCTGAACATATTGTTTGCGTTCTTCAACCCTGCTGTGACCTCCAGAACCTTTACATAAACATCCTACAATACAGTTGTTGAATAAAACAGAAATTTTACTAGGGATTTAAACAGGATGAATGCAACTTGTATAGCAAAAGCAGCTTACGTTTTTATTTAAATTTACCATAAAAATTGGCACAAAAAACAGCCATAGATTTTGCTGTTAGAGAAAGGATAATAAAGATCTTTAAAAGTATTACTATATTTTTAATATTATACATGCAGTTCAGGCTGCAGCAATATGTGGACTAATTTTAAGAAAAATATTTCAACTATTGAGTGAAATAAACCTCACTGTAACATCACGGAATTTCATGAAGGCGAATTTACTTTGCTTTGCTTTTACTATATATAGTGTAGGCACACTTTTCTGAAGTTTTTAAAAGAGTTTTGTATGCATATGTGTGTATATATGCTACTATGTATATGGCCTCATGATTAAATGTCAGAAAACAGGCATGGTTAGAATTTTGCATGAGAAAGCTTGCATCAGAAGTGTATTTCCATAAAGGGAAAAGTTTTACTTAAGAATTTTTTTGTTTTATGGTGAAGTTTTACAAGCTGCAACAATGAAAGCTCAGTATATGAGGAAATATAAGAAAACTACTAAACCAGAAGTGTGTTAATATAGAGTATATTGCTGCTGCTACTATTGGCATTCTGTCCAATGAAAAGGTCACTTTAGAATGGTGATGTAATGCAATAGTATGCTTCAGAGAGCAAATATATTCACCAAGTATATGTCATAGCTTTAAACTCAGATTTTGGAATCACTGTGGGCAATAACTAGCTGGGAGCAATGTTATTTTGTGTGCAATTCTCAGAAACAGTGCTGCATGTGGTCAGTAATTGAGCTCAGAAAAACTACTGCCTGGCTTTTTTAATATTATTTGAGTAGATATTCCAAAAGTTCTGACTGTACAGGACTGAATGGTAATACTAATTAATTTCTTATTACTGTGGAATTTAATTTATATTATAGAGGAGCCTTAAGTGATAGTAACTGTACAGGAAGTTTAATCTTTTCTTTTTTAAGAATATGACTGGTATACAATTAAAAACGTCCTGCAAGTAGACCAGAATTGAAGGGGCTGAAGGAGCAGGAGGAAAACATCATGTTGCTGTGTAGTTTGACTACTTTACCAATTGGATTAATAAAATAGGAGAAAACACCACATCATTTCCAATGATGTCAACTATGTACTGGGAGGACTGAAAAATATTGCATTTGGGTAAATTTGTGAGGGACTGAGAAAAACTAGACCTACCAAAATAAAGGAACAACTTACCGTAGCAACTGACTTGCTCAAACAAATAAAATGATGCTCAGTTATTATGATGGAAACTGTTTTCCAGTCTGTGTATTTGGTGGTATTTTATAACACTATTTAATAGAACGAATACTTTTTAGAACTACTCAAAGTGCTAATGCAGAGAAAATGGCAGCAGCAGGAACAAACTTCCTCCTCTTCAGTCCCTTTCTTTTTCATTCACATGTGCCTACCAAGATTTTAAAGAACTGAGACACTGCCAGGCATGTTTTTAGGAGCCAGAGACCACAGCACAGAACTGAGACATTAGCAGGTAAACATAGGAAAATAAATCATTATCATGTGATTACAGAGCAAAAGTTCACATTACCGTCAGACAAATTATGCCCATGTATTTGTTCTTCTGCTTTCCTCCTGAGTTCATCAGAGCAACCACAATACAAGGAAAAAATAAATCTAATTAATATTGAAGAGGGACTTTTTACACGGGAATATAGTGCTAGGACAAGAGGCAATGGCTTTAAACTGAAGGAGGGCAGATTTAGATTAGATATAAGGAAGAAATTTTTCACTCAGAGGGTGATGAGGCAGTGGAACAGGTTGCCCAGAGAAGTTGTGGATGCCCCATCCCTGGAAGTGTTCAAGGCCAGGTTGGATGAGGCTTTGGGCAACCAGGTGTAGTGAAGGGTGTCCCTGGCCATGGCAGGGGGGTTGGAACTAGATGATCTTTGAGGTCCCTTCCAACCCTAACCATTCTATGATTCTATGATATAAGCAGTCCTTGTTCCTGATATTTTGATTATCCTCCCATCTTTTATCCCTATTACGTGCTATGTAATTTTTCTGTTTAGACTGGACACTGACAGAAGAAGTTTTTCCTCTAGGTTTGCACAATGTCCAGTAAAGGTTGGGGGAGGATCGGTGGTAAAGTTTGGCGGGATTCTTTAAAACAAAAATGTTAACAAAGTTGGTATCTCTGCTCATAAGAAGGAGTAATTTCCAAAAAAAGTGATCCCATTCTTCCATCTATTATTCCTAACCATACCACTTTCCAAAACCAAAACAAAGCTCATTTATGTTTTTCTGTTAAATCCCTACTTACTAGTGCTAGAATTAATAAGGATATAGTCACATAATATTGGTTACTCTGCAGCTGTGATATTGAGAAAGAAAAAGGAAGAAAAGTTGTGGAAGTTGCCTGTAAAAAAAGAGATTGGACTCTTTTTGGTTTCTTTTACAAGAGAAATTTACAGCTAAACAGAGGACTGCTGGCTCCAAGATTTTTAGTCTCAGTACCAACTGCAGCATCCGCTTAGGCTACAGAACTATTTTCTTTGGAAAAGCATTAGTAAACTTTAGTGCCCTTTTCTGAGGACTTCTAAAGATTAATAATCTCCCGGAATCATTGATATCCTCCTTCATTGCCCCTGACTCTGAAGAGAATATCTTTTGGTTTAGAACAGTCATCTGTGGTTTTGTTAGAGAAAATCTTCCTTTGAAACTGAGTGATGGGATGGAGCCATGCAAACCTCCTCACAAAGAATGCTTTGTATCCCAGCAGAAGCACAAGTGGGGTGCGTGCTCACTTGGACCTGCTCAAGGCCATTTATGGCTCTCTATTTCACATTCATGCACTGCCTATCGATTCTTTCTTCCTCATTTATTTTTATTTATCAACTAGCATTAGAAAAGATTATTGCAGTTGTGATATTCTACAGAAGAATTTGGTAATCAGAAGGGACATAGCTCAAAGCTTGACTTTTTACCTTTGCTTCAGCTCGTAAGCCTCACAGTTCGAAACATTCTCTTTTTCTTCCTGACAGACAAACTTCATATGACATTTACCGTAACATGATTAACTTTGGTGCCATTTCCACTTTTAGAATATATCTACACGTTTTTAAAAAAGAACTGCAAGCAGAAGGATGGATATCATATAGTATCTTGAACAAATTAAAAGCATAGAAAACACAGTTAGAAATATTCTTTGAAAATTTCCACAATCAAGAGAAAAACCTTGTATTAGAGGTTCTCAGATATGTCTGTGTGTAAAGACAAAAGTTATAGAGGATAAAAAAAAGCTACACTTTTCCTTTCTTTAATTTTTACAGTTTTGAATTCTCTAGTTAATAATAATATTGTGTTTTCTTTCACCCTCCTCCCTCCCTGTGCTCCCTCCTCCTCCCTTTCATCCCCCTCAACTAGATTCAGGCTGCCTGATCAAAACAAATTACAGGACAGCCTTATAAATTAGTTACAGTAGACTAATGTCTAATGGTGACATGTCTGTTTTGCCATGGTGATGCTCATCCTCCAGAGGTAATGTCACCTAGGTTGTCAGACAAGCAACAGCATTTTCATAAATAATCTATGTGATGCTAATACAGGATGATTTGTGATGCCTTATAAAAAGTTTGGTTGGGTTTGATTGAGTTTCCCTCAAGATACTGTATAGTTAACACTGTGACCTGATCTGACTTGGCCGACTGATTTCTGAAAAGGCTACTCTAAAATACTGGTGTGCAACATGAAGGCACTATGTTACCCAGACACAGCTACACTGATATACACAGATAACTATAATATTCTGCATGTATCTCTGGTTAGATCAAAAATTCACAAATGCATTAGAATACCTATAGAGCTAAAAAAATCTGTCTGATATTTTTCAAGTGTAGATTTACTGGGTGAGGAGGGAAAACAAAGGGTCGAATCTCTTCCCACCCACCCCCGATTACCATGGCCTAATACAGTTTGCATGCTTCACTTCACATGACACTGACCTGTCATTCAACTGCACAGCCCTCTCTCACCCCAAACCGATCATGGCCAATCTGGCCTCAATTTTACCTTTCAAAAATGCAAATATCTATGTTGGTACTAAACAGCTAAAAACTACAGGGGAAAAATGCTTTGTGATTAATCTAATGAAGTCATATACCTCATTTGTAGAATATCACCTCCTTTTCAACTAATAAGGGCAAAAGTGCAAACAATTATAATATAAATGAGTCTCTAACTCTGGTTTAGAAATATGAGCCGGATGCTCATTGTAATACTTGAAAAATCTCAAGATGTTCCCCCATCAGAAACGTTGAGCTAGAGACCACTACTAACCTACCCGTGTCTCAATGAAGCTGGGTTAAGTTCTACTGGTTGATTGGCTACTTCTGGGTAAGGACAGTCTGGGCTTTCCATTTGTGCCGCAGTTAAACCTTCTCCCCTTTGTTTAATAGGACACGTTTTGCCAATGTCTTGACATACATCCCAGGAAATTACACTGCCTTCACTGTTGTCACACAGAGATGGCCAGTCCTGTGAAAACAACGCGGTTCTTATTTTGAAAAGAGTATTAAAGTTAAGTATGGTGCTCAGTATTTTTGCAGAACTTTCCAGGGTATGACTGAGGTATGACATGGTTGAATACTTAATGTTCTTTGATGGAAATAAATAACTAGATCTTTAAAAGCCATTACATGTTTTTTGAGGGTCAGAGCATATGAGTGCATGTTCATGAGAAGATGGAGAGAGAAAGTGAGAGGAAAGAAAGAAAACATGCAGGAAGATAGAGAACAGAGGACAGGATGGCCAGCTTAGGAGGAAGAATTTAGTGTGGACCATCTTTACCAAAAGATGAGAACCAGGAATGCCTTCTAACTTGTCAGATTTCCTATATTCTCCATGTTTTTTCAATGCAGTTTATGATGCAAACACTAATACTCATACATAGAAATCAAAGGACTTAGTGAAAAAAACCTGCAAGAGCTCCAGCAAATATGGCATCCTCCTCACACTCTGATCAAAGGCAACAATATAATGCCAAAATAAGACAACAATTCAATACTGACATCAAGCTATAGAATAACATCCAAGGATGCAAGAATCAGCACAACTGTCTATTTAATAAGAACAGAAAAGGAGTTTTAGTATTGCTGCAATTTGATCTCTTGGACGTGCAGTTTTCTGAGTCGGTGGCATATACAAGTCCCAGTACTTCAGTCCTGTAATTGCAATTGGTCCGCTTAAATCCTTACACTTTGCACTAAGCTGGCAGTTGTAGCATCTAACAGTATTCCTGGAGAAATGGAGGCTCTCTGGTCTGGAGCCCGTTTGATAAAGTGTTATTGAAATTCGTTCTCTGAAAAAGTCAGTTCTTTTTAGAATCCACAATTTTTCTCCCAAATGGTCCCCTAAAGCTTTGTGGTAACAATCAACACCATCCTGGTAAATGAAAAGGACTCCAATTTTCAAATTTTGGACTCTATCTTGCCTCCCCTCTGACATTATTAAGGTGCTGCTAGAGCATTTAGACCTCATAAAGATATTCATGGGCGAAACCAAACCAGTTCTTCCTCAAACCTGGTGTCACTTCAATTAGACCATATCCACCTTGAAATTAAAACTTCTGATGAGTTGTCCCAAAGGACAAATGTAATTCAGTTAAGCATCCTGTGCTTTCAGTCGTCAGTGCGTATCTTCAAATTTCAATTAGGACTTCTGTATAGAGCTACTGTGAGAAAGGTCCAAGATATACAGGTTGCTCATGCCAGTTTTCTGGCAGCTTCTCTTCCACAGCAGGGCAGAAGGACTTTAGAGAGGTTTCTTAAAAGCAACACTCCTTGACTTAAGCAACATCTGATACTGCCCCTGCTTATTCCTCTAAAGCCATTTATTCTTCTCAGAAGATGCTTTGATACACCAGAAGAACAGCTGCTGAAGTTTTTTCTTTGCCCTCTGTGGAGAGCAAATCATGCAGGCTTTAGCTCTTTTACTTACTGGGTTGTTTCACAGCTGTAGACCTCTGCTCCTCCAAGGGGTTTTGAGATAGCAACTAGGAGGGACTGTGACCAATTTTTCATTAACTGCACTTTCACAATTATGGCTCCTCTTTTGAACTTGCAATTTGCTACAGTCTGTAACAACTTTTCCAAACACCATTTCCAGCTGGATATTTGTGGTTTAAGACATTTCAACAAGCACACTGCCGTAGTCCTTTATTCATAAGAGTTTCATCAATGTGAAGATCTTGTGATACCCAAATTCTCAGTTTAATTGCTTGAAGAGAAACTTTATCCACTAATTAGAGGCATCTTTAAAACCAGATGTGCCCTCCCTGTTCCAGTGCAGGTATCTAACCATTATAAAGGAAAACAATAGTCCCATAAATATCCTATCCTGTGACGTTTTCAGATGATATTCACCCTTAGGACAGCAACCATGAAAATGTTGAGCAACCTGGAAAGATCTCACTTCCCACATAGAGTGCCAGGGCCCTGAGGCACTTCCAGCCCTGACTGTCCCTGCCCAGATTTCTCAGGACCTTCCCCCACCCCACCCATAGTCCAGGACCCCATTTCAGCCCTGCCAGGGCTGTCAATCCCTGCCTGATCTATGCTGTGAGTCTCCCCAAAACATAACATCACTTAACTTCCAGAGAACTGGAGCTCTAGTTAGAAAGGATTTGGGGGATGCTGGTCGAAACCTCTTAGGGTAGGCTCATGCTCAAGATTTTCTTGGCAGTTATATACTGCTTAGAGCAAGAGCCTGGAAGATGAAAGCAAGCAATCACTGTGTCAAAAGCAAGAAAAAAATGCATACCAACATCTGTAACTGAGCAACCCAGGCATATAGAGCTTCATACATCAGCCACTAAGCTAAGGGGCAACATCAGCTGCTCTTCGCTAGTCAGTGATCATTGGCAATAGATTTTCTCCCTTCTCCATTTTTTTTTTTTTAAGTCAGATTCTAATCATGTTCCCAAAGAAAATGTTCAACAGTTCTGTCCCTCATTAACACCTGTTAATGAGATGCATATTCACAAGTCCCGGTATTAGTTCTACCCTGTCAAATGCATCAGGGCTCTGTTCTTCCCTGACACGAATACATACTAAGTGAATACTAAAAGCTTACTGATTTTTTTAAAAATTAGCTTCAAAAAAGTCCTTCATGCCAATTAATGAAGTGCGCGAGAAAGAAGCAAAAGAATATTTTTCCACGTGGCACTTGTACGGCATGTTCACAGACTGTCGCAGATCTTGTCTTTTCCAGACTTGGATATGCTTTGGACGGGATGCTGTTTCCCAAGAGCAACTTTTTTCAGGCCTTCTCAAACTGAACTGAATACAAAGGGCCAAGGCACAGAAATTATCCAAGCAGTTCATGTCTTTGGAGGAAACACAGTACGCAATTAAGGTCTGGTTTACTCAGGAAGAGAATACTGGCCATGTTTCACAGGAAATTCAGCTTCAGTAAATTTTATTTCAGTTGCCAAGTTTCATTCTGTATGCGAAGCGGCAGCTGATCTGCAGCAAGGAACGGAAAGTAGAGACGATGCAAAGTTTATTACAAAACTTCTTGGTTTTGGGAGGGATATATAGAGCATCAGATCAGCTCTTTAGCAGATCAATGCTTCAGGAAACACTGCAGCTAACATTTCTGAAAAGACCCATTCAAATTCTGTGATCAGAGACATCCATTCCTGAATTTTATTGGTATGTTACGTGTGAAGACAGATGACTGGGTATCTTCCTACTCCAGAAGTGCAACCCTGTTTACCAGAAGGACTAGATTTTCATCACATTTTTCTAAATGGTCTAGAAATTGTCACATTATTTCCTTAATTCTTCCCTCTATTTCTCTTTTAATCCTCTCCTTACATTTCTGTTTCAAAATTTGCAAGGTGGTTTCAGTGAGACTATTTCAGTGACCACACACCTTTCAATATGAGTGTGGAATTGCTAGAATTGTGTTCAGTGTGAAGGTAGGTAAGATCCCATATTGTACTACAAAATCCCTTGAGTAATTTGAATATAAAAAATGTCGGATCTTTACAGTGATTAAGTGGCAATAAAAGCCAACATAAAAAAAAATCCTGATATTTGTTAAAACAAGATATTTTCCCAGACGTGGAGAACGTTTTCGCATTAATATCCAGCAATACCATCTTTATGATATTTTTTAAACTATCAAGCTATACTACATTTTTTTGCGACAAATCAAAACTGAAGATCCATACTATATTAATCATTTACTTCCTGAGAGGAATAAAGCTCATACAGATTTTAAAAGAGTTTAATAACCATAAGGAAAATAAATACTAGTTTTTCTTAAATGACTTTTCAACCAATCAGAATGCACCCCCTGAATATGGGATATGACTGGATAAAATTGCTCCGGGTTTCAATATTATTGTCATTTGAGAAAGCAAACAATAGAAACCTATCTTCAGTCAGCTGTGAGCCAGCAGTTGTTTCAAAGAAGTAACCATATCTTCTATATTCATGAATGAAGATAACTACAGAACATTCCTAATCCTTCAGTGAAAAATACAATATCGCACTCTGCCTCCCTGTTTTTGTTCATCCCTGCACAAACACAGACACCTCAACTGAAAGAAGTACAGTCAATTGTCTTGTTATGTTCCTTTTGCATTACAGATGCATTAGAGCTCTGCTTAGGCTTCATAATTGAGTTATAGCAGTCATCCACATATTAGATTCTAGGCTGAGCTTTGGCAAGACTAAATAATAGATTGAAAAATACAATTATTGCTTACCTACAGAATTCCTTTGCTTGGGAGGTAAAGCATATATATCAGAAAAGTTGTTTGGTTTTTTTTTTTTTCCCCCAGGCCTATTCAATAAATGAACGTTACACTGGGATTCTTACACAGAGTATCTTTGAAATGGGTTTTGTATTGATTTTTGTAACTACCCTGTTAGATGACGTTATCCCTTAGTGTGTCATGTTTAGATGGGTCCGCCCGGAGCAGGTCACTGAGGTGATAACTGTCATTTGGAGGGACAGAAAAGCAATCATAGCTTTTTCATTACTTACTGTTTTCCTCCTGCGAGTGTGGGATCATTTGACATATTATGGCTTCTGTGATTTAAGCTGCATTCTGAAATTAAGTGCTAGAATATCAAGCTGTGGGTTTAGAAAAATAAACTTCATGTCAAAGGAACCACATGCCCTGTAGGTCATAACTAAGATCCAGAAGAAGAAACACTCTTCAGAATTTAAAAAACAAAACAAAACCCAAACATCTCTCCCCCAAAAAAATCCACCTGAAAAGAAATATGTTTTTATAAGAGGCATAAGGATCCAAAATTGTCAAAGTAATTTCAGACTGCACTTCGGATGTAAATGAAAAATTGAAAAGCAATTTACAACCTGAATTTCTTAATTTTCCATGCTGAAACAAAAACATTGTGAAAGTATCACCAGTTTGTAAAAACGTTCAGTAAATCATTAACAGTTGAATGTCAGAGTACAAAAAGAAGCCAAAAAGCATTTTTTACCAGCCTTCAGAAAAACTGCCACACTTCCCTCAGGAAAGTCTGAAAAGCTTTTGTGAGTGTGACCAAGTTTCTAGGAAAATCTAAGGCAAGTTTTAAACCAGCCCAAACTTGTTTTAAATCAAATCTGTAGTAATGCACAGTTGCTGACAGAAAATGCAGAATATGGTAGTTATTAAGCTGTTCTGATACAGAACAAGGAAACTTATTACACTTAAGCTGAGCTTTTGGAATTTTTAAACTTTTCAAATACCAAGTTAAAAAAACATGTTAATTAATTAATACACTAGTCTCCTGTCCCAGATACACTTTATATGCAATTTTTTGGGGCATATTTTTAAAAACAAAGCACAAAGTCAAAGTAATTTCTCTCTAATTAATCTTGAACACTTACCTTGTAAGAACTGTTCATGTATTTTAGGGATGAGTCCTTAAACGGTCAGATTATTTTTTTTCATTAATTCAGAATCTTCTTTTTTGATCAAAATTACATTTCATTCACAAGTCAGGTCATACATCCCTTACATGAAACTCATTTTTACAATTCTCAGTCTGTAATTCTCTGGAAACTCCTAGTGCTATAAAATGTCATTATGGCAATGTTCACATATTATATGGTCATTGGGTAGAATGCACAAACAATCCTGGAAGCAAGGACTGGCAAGCTGTATTTCAAAATATCCTACATAAATGCCAGGTTATAGAACTTGCTTTCTCTTATCTTCTTTCTCATTCTTCAAACCCTGTGAAGGTTTAAGGTTTTACCATATAGAGGAATAGTTTCAGCCCAAGGCCATGATTGTAGTCTGATGGTTCAGGAGCCCTCTAAAAAGCAGAATGTCTTGGTCTGAATAGCTTTAGGCCAAGGAATCCAGGCCACCCACATGCTTTACAAAGGTTTTAACCACGAGGTTATGTCCTTCTACTGTATTTTCAAGGAGCAAGTCTAATCTATTTCTCTAAAAGAAAGCTTAAAATTCTCTTTTATGATTCCAGAGTGGATGAGGTTCCCAGACTCTGGACAGAGACAGACGTCTGCATATGCTCAAACATGTCTGTCTGGGCTAGTCCTCAGTAGTAGTTCCCTCCTTAGCAGTCAATTTGGATTTCATGCTGAAAAGCTTAAATTGCCATACCATCTGTGGGGACCACAAATCACCAGCTAAAATATTAAATACTACCAGACAGGGATAAAATTTTCAACAGGTTAAGAGCAAGATTAGTAAAACAAACCACCATCTCCTTACCCTTTCACTTTCCCTAAAGTAAGCTAAGTAACTAACAAAATAACATTTTTATTATTTTTTTTTAAAGTAGACAAATATTACGTTAATCTATACTGAAGTGGTTATGGATGGACATTGTCTTCCCGAATTTCTAAGCCCCCAAATTAATGAAAGTCATGAAGTATTGCTAATCTTCATTTACCTTAAAATGTCCCACAATAGATTTGCAGTCTTGCAACTAAAATTAAAGGTTAATAGGTGTCATTTTACATTTTACATATGGGTCTTGTAAGTAATGCTTCTTTTGTGTTGTTATCTCACATGTTTAGAAAAAGACTGACCGTAAATAAAATAAATTATTTTTAGAATATGCTCAGAAGTACTCTACTTACTTGGTGCTGATCAAAAATAACGGGACAGTTGAAAATGGCCATAAAAATAGAAGGTGATCCAGTTGCATACTTATCTTTTTGTTGGATATTTGAACAATTGGTGGATATTAGCACTATTGAAATAACTATAGTATACAAAATGAAAAGAAGAGATGTTATCTGAATTGAAAAGTAATCATTTGGCAGATCTCATAACCAAACACATTGAAGAAGAAATTGATGGGATTATTTCTAGTGAATAATATCGGTCAATATATTCAGTAATTCCATCATTCATAAGAAATAATTGATCAAGTTTATTGATGACACAGAGATTGGTTGACTAAAAATAACGATAAGAATAGGTCGCTTATTCAGAGATATCCAGATCACATAGCACCATGGGTGTATTCAAGTAACATGAATTTTAATATACATTTAATACATTCAGTATTCAGCCAGAGGCATGTTTTGAGAGCTCAAAACCAGCTTTCTGATGGAATGCTAGTCAAAACCTTATTAATTATGAAAACTTTTTTTTTTTCATTCAAAGGACAATTTTAAATTTAACTATTTAAGATTTTAAAGAACTTTTGCGTTTTTCTTTTTCATATTTGCAGGAAAATATATCACTGGAAAAGATTCAAAACTAGTTGTTTTCATTTAGTAGTTTTTTCATTGGTTTTCATATGCAAAGTCTTCTGGTTTCTAGATGTCATAAAATTCAAATTGCAGGCACACATTTTCCCTTGGAAACAAATGAAATCATCTTAACACTGATTACTGCAGTCATTCTCTGAGATTCTGGAGGAGTTCTGAGAATCTAAGCCTTTTCAAATCATTCAATAAGCCTCACTAGAAATATACACTGTTAATTATAAGATATTAATAAAAGATGTACACTATTCTTTTCAACCATTAGCATGCTTCCTCCAATGGGAAACTAAGAGATTGTTGTGAAACTTTATCATCCCTACAGAAAGCTATAACTGTGGGTTAACTGTCAAGGAAATATGACAATGCTATCCTTTTTTTATTGACATTATATTTTGAAAATACAGAATATTAAATCATGATACTATCAGTTATTCTTCCTTACTTAAATTCAAGCCACAAAAGGTAGTGAAAATTGAGTGAAATTGACATTTTTGAACTTCTCAAATCTCTTTCATAATAAAAAATTAGTTAGTTTTTTTTTTTCTTAAGCATACTTTCTTTTCTACTTTACTGGGTCATAGACTTGCCAAATGACTTTACATTGTATCATCTTAAATATGCATTATTGCCTATCATGTCAACTTTCAGAGATATAATTCCAAAAAATGTATTCAGGTTGTTTAAAATCCATGCATATAATTCTGATAGAGAAACACTATAAGAATCCATTGTAAAAAAAACCCCATTCAACCACAATGTATTTATAACTTGTCACAGACTATTAATATGCATCATCCCAACAAAGACTCTCTTTGTTCCAAACCGAAAGCGGAAGAACTGACTGAAGCTGGGAGGATTCTTGATCCACAGGCTTCTGTTGCTCATTCTTAAGCCAGCATGGCTTCTTTTTCATGGATATACTTATTTACTTTGTCTTCTTTCAGGAATGTAAAAGGAGTTTAAAGTAGCTTTAGCTGGGCTGCAAGATTGGGTTAATAAGATTATAACAAATCTTTTCTATTCTTCAGTCATCTTGCTTTGGGTTTGACTATGTGGTCTGAGGAAGCCTTTGAGCTTCAGCTGAAACAACTTTCACATTTCTCAAGACGCGAACTTCTTTGTTAACTCCAACCTTCATTATTAGAAGCCAACATCTAGAGAACCATTATATATTCACCATAAAATTATTGCAGCTACTTTGCAAGTGTACTCTATCTTTGTGGCATAACTGACCAGATGACCCCATTATGTCTAACTGGGTTTGAGAGAGAGGCCACATAGATAGGAAGCATCAGCATGGTGTACTCACAGATTTCTAGATGTTCCATACACTGAGGTGGCACTACTTTTCTGGGAGCCTTGGGCAAAGGTTAAGCCATGCATTTCTTCTTCCTCACATCCACATAATGTCTGTGTCAACCACATCCCATTATTTTCCCATTCCCTCTCAGAAAATTCTATAAATTTTTAACAAAGCATGTACCCTTTTCTAATATAAACAGACCTTTTTGCAGAAATATCAAATATTTCAAGGAAATTAAATAGCTTTGCATCATGTTCACTGAATACTGCCCAAGAGACAAACCTACAAAAAAAATCTAAAAAGAAAAAAGAATATTATAAAGTCCTCTTTATTTTTCTAAAAATTCTCTATAATACAGTGACACATCATTTCTGTAAGATCTTCTATTAAAACAGTATTTATTTTACACTCTCTATCCTTCTATAGACAAGACTTTCCATAGAGAAATTTGGTTGAATGCATGATTTTTTGTGAATAAAATGTTACATTTTAGGAAAAGAAAGAAAAAAAAGATTTTCTATTAATAAATGAGATTCGATGCACTTAATAGAAAGCAAAGAAATTAAATTGCCAAGAAGTCAGTACTAGTCATCCCAAACATTGATTTACACATCTGTTCTTAGCTGATGCTAGTTTCATCAATAATTGCGACCCATAATATCAATTTCTAAAAAGCGTAACTGTTTGTAAACACAGGACACCAAATATTTAAATGGCTCCAGTTGAGAGAAGTATCTGAGGAACTCCAGATCATTAAGTGTGGCATCAAACCCGAGTAAACTTGTAGAAACTATTAATAAAGTATAGAAACAATGGACTTGAGGACATGTGATCCAGTGCGGAAGAAATAGCCTGGTATTCTTCATAAAGAAGCACTGTGCTTACAGTTTATTAATGACATCTGTAGGACTGAAGGTGAGGGTGATCTAGTTGGCAAACTATATTTGTTTTTTTATGAAGTTATCTGCCACATCTCTCGTGGTAGGCTCTAATAGAAATTAAAATTCCTAAGGCTGACACAGATACCCATTTGTATATTATGGAACAAAAAGTGCAATAATAAATGGTGATAATGGATAATGGATAAATGGTGATTCTGTAGAGGCAAGTCAACAATGAGTCTGCTAGGAACCTGCACTGTCATCTGCAGTGTTCAAAATAAGCTTATGTTACTGTTACTCGAGGTTCTCAAGTTTGAACAGATAAAAGGAAATGCCTAGTACAAATGGTAACCGTTATTAAGGGGAATCAAATTGGGTGCCGTTCTGGTTGCATAAAGGGTAAAATAACACTGCAAGAGCTGGAGGGAAGGATGCGAGGCACAGATTCCATACAAAGAACAGTTAAAGAGATAATAACTCTACCATCTGGAACAAAGACAAGAAAGGTCTATAAATAGCTTTATGAGAAAGTCATATAAAATCAAGCGTGGCCTGCATGAATCGAAATCATGAAACAGCATGTTTAAAAAGTGCAATACCGTATCACATCATGAACATAAAATTCAAAAGCAGAAAATCCCAGATATGTTCATGGAAGAAAAATCAGAAAAATATTGCCTCTGACTCACGAAGGCCACACATTGCTGGCAGCTAGGAGGGTACACAGAGGGAATTATGGCCGTATGGTTCCCTAGGCATCTGCTGCTAGTCACTAGTGAAGAAAGGAAACCAGGATAAGATGGACTCTTTCATCTGATGCAGCATGGCAGCACTAATGTTTTTATTCAGGAGCCCCTGGTATTACAGAGGCGAAACAATGTCAATTGGCTGATTAGCAGTATCTTGCAACAGGGAAAAGCAGATGCTCTTAAAGTAAATTGCTTTATTTGGAATGCATACAGGACTGCAGCAGAAGTTCCCACAGAGATCCTGCAGATTGGCCAAATGCAGTCCTTCTCACCACAACTCTATGTCCATTTTGGGAGGGGGGGTTGTAGGGTTAACACACATCTTTTTCATATACCCATCCAAGCTCACTGTAGGAGCACCTACTTTAGAAACAAATCAACCATACAATCCTGGTATTACTTGCTTTTTCTTCTGAATTACTGACACCAAAACCACAAGCTTTTTGAGATCAAGGCTGTCTAAAACTTTATACACGCGAAACAGATGAATGTCAATGTCCACCTGTATTACTCTACTGGGTTTAGTTATGTCTTTCATTTATGGTCTTTGTAATTGTAAAAAATGCTTTGACCGTATGGAAAGAGCCTCTCTCAGAATCAGAGTTGATACAGAACTTTACTTAGTTACAAAGAAGAGATTATCAGTTGGGAGGAACTAAAAGGAGACAGAAGGAATCTAACAACTTTAAAAAAACTTTTTAATGTCATTTGGATCTCCAGGGCTATTAGTCTGTAATCATAAGGCTTTGGCCACTGCGAGGCATCATCGGAGATCAAAAGTGAAGTCTTTGGGGTGGTTTGTACTCTAATGGATTTCTCTTGAGTGCAACTTAGCTCTGATTTTTTTTTTTTTTATTTAAGGATAGTTACATTATCACTATAATGTTTTATTACCATTAAATGGCACATTCGCTTTCAGCTGTAATTGAAGTTTTTCTTGTGTGGTAATATAGAGTCTGGTTATAGAACTTTAGCTAAGAGCTAGAGTTTGCAATTCAGAGTGCTTTGAGATTTGCAAGAAGAGTCTCATAAATCAGTTTAAAGAATAATAATGGAAGGCAGTGGAATGAAATTATTAACGTTACATATACACTCAATTTCATTTCAACTGTCTTTGCATCATGACGACTTTTTCTTGACATATAAATATGAAGCTCTACAAAAGAGAGAGCTTTTTCTGTTGTGAGAGAATGACAGTATTAAAAGAAATCAATCACTTATGTAAGAAAACTTCAGCAAGTAACTGAGTAGTACTACAGGCAAAAGCAGATATTCCTCACAAGGACCGTGCAAAATAGTGAACTCTACTCATCTGCCTTCCTTGTTGTATTTAGGCATAATCAACTGGAAAGGAAAGTGAGGCATGCTTCATGGGGGTTATGCAAACCACACTATGTTGTGAAGATTACCTCTCAGAGCTGAACAGATTGGCTGCTGGAGCTCATTATTGTCTTGTTACGCACGCTCAGTTTTGCAATAGTCTCCACAAGCCCCCACCACAAACCAGGAATCACAAAAATCGTCACACAGAAAAATAACTGTGTCCCAGAGACGTTACCATTTGATGGACAGGTCGAAACAGAATTAAAGCTGAATAAGAGGAATATAGGTGAATTTAGCAGCCTATTTCCAAAATTGCAATGCTGAAACATTGTTTTTAACTGCAACTAAATATTAGCTTGCCAGCTTTGGTCTGCCATCTTATCACTAGCTGGCTGACATGAAAAGAGCTGAAAAGGTTGAGCGAGAAAGAGGATTATATCATTTTTTTAAATCATGTTCTGAAAGAAAAGATTAAGTGTTACTCAGGATTTTGAAAGAGTGGGTAGGCAACTTCGGAAAAAGATACCAGACTATCATACTCAATTTCCAGAGTTTTCCTTCCTACTTTAAAGACTGTAATGATTCAATGACATTTGTTAGGTGTATCCCTAAATTACTGATCTAGTAACCTCAAAAAATACTGTCTGTTCCTCCAATATGGCAGCTTTGCACTATAGGCTAAAAAGGAACTGGAGATTCAGGCCTGCCCCCCTTCATAACCTGCTTCTTCTATAGCTATCATTGGCCAACAGCAGTAGAAACTGACCCTGTCTGCAGAGAAGAGGGATCTCAATTCTCCCTGGACCTCAGATGGGAGCAGGGGAATGAGAAGTTCGTTAAATACTCTTCTTTCTCTTGCACTTATGTAAGAATGGTGTTACAAATGTATAAAATATATCCTGCAATGGCTTGATTTTGAGATTCAAAACCTTCTTTTAACAAAATAAAAACCAAATCAATCTTAGGACTTTACATTAAGACATCGAGAAAATGGATAGTTCATTTTCAGAAGTTAAGAAACACGTAGCAAACTGTGTTTCCATCAGTAACATGGGTAAAACATGTGCTTGCACATCTGCATGACCACAAACTCTGAATTTTGGAATCCTGATGCCTTCCTGTTTGCTTTACTTCTGATCTTATTTCAAATGAAGAAAAGCTGTCACTGCTTTGAAACTGACCCTATGCATAGATTGCTATCATATATAAAAAATATTACAGGGCAATTCTTATCAATTACGTTGTTTCACAATATGCCTGCAGCTGGTTACTAAGAAGGACTAGTTTCAGGGATGTTTTCATATCAGGCAACACCATTTCAGTAATGTGGTAGACTAGGTATGCTGGAGATGACATTCATTACAGTTATGATCACTTTAGGTGACAGCTACTAATTACCAGTCTTTGGGATCATAATCACTGACCATATTCTCCAGCTGTCTGCTCACCTGCTTTTAGATTATATTTAACTCACCTAGGAGTCCTTCTGATTTCCCAAAGAAATTATTCTCTCAAGACATTCTGAATACCAGAAATGCCATCACATTTATGCAAATGTGAATAGTGTAAAATATCAGCTAAACATTCTAGGAACAAAATTTTGTTTTATTTTTTATTTTTAGGGGACGTTTATAGATGCAAATCCAGAAACAAGATGAAGACAAGCAGGGTCTTAATGATCCAATGACTCTACCCTACAGAAATTAAATTTTAGAATTGTTCAGAATATTTTTAACAGACATTAATCTCAATGTTACAGAGTCACAAAGTCACCCTCCCCTTATTAGGGAAGGTCAGGCACCCTGTTAGCCTGTGCTTGGGAGAGGCCTAAGAAAGAGCCAGGACCAGAACACAGCTCTTCATGTGGTGCCAACAGGTGCAGCATTTTGCACAACAGGGCACACAGGAGAGGCCAGCAAACTTTCTCTGTCTAGCATGTACATCCTCAGCTGTGGTGGTGATGTGCCACACCACCTGGTCCCCAGGAGCCACTGAAGAAACTGTCCCTTTGTTATCACTCTTGGACTCAGATGGAGCTTCAGACAAGGATGCAGCTCTGCAAGTCTCAAGCTGCAGGGAATGTCTGGAAAGTCTTACTGAGCCAGGAGCACATGACCTTCTAGCCTACAGGATATGTGCAGTTGTCAATGATCTATACTGGCAGGCAAAAGAGCTGCATGGGATGTCTCCAGACTGTGCAGAGAGAATGAAAAAGAGATCAAATGGATCTTCTCTGAGACCCGACACCTCCAAGAGCCCAAACCTTCACTTCTAGTGGAGGGGCAGGAAGAGCCCCTCAAAGGTGCAAAGTGGGAACTTTCATCAAGAGAAAAGCTGGAAGCTGGTGACTGCTCACACCAGGAAGAATGCTCCTGCCATATCTGAAGACTTGCAGTAACAGAATAGATTCAGTGTCCTCACAGCTGATCAGGAGCTGGGAGTGCCATCAGTGTAGCATCTTTGGCAACACTCAAGACCACTAGGACTAAGTAGACAATGACAGTGGTAAGAAACTCCCTACTGTGTGGAACAAAGGCCCCCATCTGTTGACCTGAGTTGTCCTTTAGGGAGGTTTGCACGTTCTAGGGGCTTGCATTAATAATGTTGTAGAGATGCTACAGAGGCTCATCTGGTCCTCTGACTAGTACCCTTGCTGCTCTTCCATATACGCATCAATCATACTGCCACAGGTGACTTGAGAAGTCAAGTGTGCCTACGTAACTCTGGTGGCAATGGTCAAGCGCATGGAGGCCCAGGTGGTGTTCTCCTCAATCCCACCAGTGAAGGAGAAGGACCTGAAGAGAACTGGATCAATCCTACGCATAAACAGTTGGTTGCACAGCTGGTGTTGGCAGCAGGGTTTCTGCTTCTGTGACCATGGGACCCTGCCTTGGAAGGCCAACAGCTGCTTGGAGAAAGATCCACCTGTCTAAACAGAGCAAAAGTATGTTTGCCAACAGACTGGCCAACCTGATAAAGAGAGCTTTAAACTAGAAATAGTGGAGTAAGAAGATATTCCTTAACAAACAAGTGAGGTAGCTACGGAATATCTGCTGGAAGGACAAGAGAGCAAGGCACAAGACTCGATTTCTGTAGTGCACTGAAGACAATTTCCTTGTCAACGAGTAAAGGCACCCTGCTGGACTTGATACTTGTAAACAAGGAAGAACTGGTCAGAGGAGTGAAAGCCGTAGGCAGCCTTGGCTGCAGAGACCATGAGATGGTAGAATTCAGGATCCTGTGAGGAGGGAGCGGGGTACAAAGCAGGACCACAACCCTGGCTTTCAGGAAATTTTTAGGATTTCTCTCTAGCTTCTTCAGAGATCTGTTTTGAATAATCCTATGGGATAGGACTTTGGAGAGAAGAGTGATCCAGAAAAACTGGTTAATATTCAAGAAGTCTCCAAGCTCAGGAATGGTCCATGCTGAGAAGCAGGGAATTAAGCAAAGGCAGCAGGAGACTTGCATGGGTAAACAAGAAGCTCCTGACTGAATTAGGCATAAAAAGAAAGTGTACAAGAGGTGGAAGCAGAGGCAGGTGACCTACAAGGAACATAAAGATGCTGTCTAATCATACAAGCATGGGATTAGGAAAGCTGAGGCCAATCTGGAGTTGAATCTGTCAAAGGATGTGAAGGGCAACAGGAAAGGATTCTACAAGTACATAAATTGCAAACGGAAGTGTAGGGAAAACAGAGGCCTGTTGCTGAATGGAGTAGGAGAACTGGTGACAAATGTCATGGAGAAGATCGAGGTGCTTAATGACTTCTTTGCCTCAGTCTTCACCGGTAAGATCAGCCTTCAGGAATCCCAGGCCTCTGAGGCCAGAGTGAAAAAATGGATGAAGACAGACCTACCCTCAGTGGATACGGACCAAGATATGAAAAAAAACGGACATGCATAAAGATGGGCCTTGATGGGATGCATCCATGAGTGCTGAGGGAGCTGGCTCATGTCATTGCAAAGCAATTATCTTTGAAAGGTCATGGAAACTGGGAGAGGTTTCTGAAGACTGGAAGAGAGCATATGTCAGTCCTATCTTCAAGAAGGGCAAGGGAACTACAGGTCAGTCAGCCTCATCTTGGTCCCCGGGAAGAGTGCTGCCAGCATGTTGAGGGAGGTGATCCTTGCCCCCTGCTCAGCCCTGGTGAGGTCACATCTGGAATACTGCATCTAGTTCTGGGCTCCCCAGTACAAGATGTGGACTTACTGAAGCAAGTCCAGCAAAGGGCCATGAAGATGATTAAGGGACTGGAGCATCTTTCAGGAGGAGAGGCTGAGAGAGCTGGGACTATTCAGCCTGGAGAACAGAACGTTCAAGGGGGATGTCATCAAAGTGTACAAATGCCTGAGGGAAGGGAGAGAAGAAGAGGGAACCAGGCTTTTTTCAGTGGTGCCCATTGACAGGACCAGAAGCAATGGGCTCAAACTGAAACATGGGAGGTGTCTGAGCATCAGGAAACACTTTTTTACTGTGAGAGTGACCAAGTACTGGCACTGTATTTTGTCACTGCATTTTCCAATATGAATGTTTTGTTATTTGAGGGGGCAAGGATATATTTACAATGCATCTTTTGGATAGAAAACACTTTCTTTGTGGTTTTTTTTCAGTAATAGAGTACTGGCGAAGACTGCCCAGTAGAGTGCACTGAGTCATATATCTAACCCTCTTAGAAATACATAGAAAAGCTTCTGAAATATTATCTAAAAATGACACCAGCACAAGAAGTTTCCCATAACTGTTTTTCTGTTCTTCTAGAAATGCTTAAAAACTGCTGTCAAACTTCATTTTATTCAACATATGATGGCAGTTTCAAGAAATATACTAATTTTTCCAAATAAATTAGATTACAACCATATTTAATGAAAAACCAAGTCTCTAATGATGTTCCTAAAACTGACCTATTGAATAAAGTATCAGCAGTGGCTCACATTGTTATCCATAGCACAGTTTATGAACTGTAAGACAAGAATAAGTTAATCATATCTCTGTTGCTTCAGTAATACGAATTAATCAGGTGTTGAATGGATTGTGGAAGTGAATTTATTCTACTGAAACCACATCATAAGTTTGTATGGAAAAGACTGAAAGTCTACTTTTGAAGCCAAAAAGAAATTAAAGTTTTAATAATAAAATGCAGACACCATCAGTGTTGCAGTACAGCTACCTCTGGACTAGTTGCTGATATTCTCTTCTCCTTGCATGCTAATTATCTAGATCTACACGTGTGCATACATACATGTTTGAACTTGCACACTCTGCACACACACAGAGGCATGTATATACAAGCTCAAGTCAAATGGTACAGACGAGACTAATTTAAATAATGGGCAGTATAAAAGACAACTTAAAATAGTCTTTTTAAGAGTATGTAGAATATTTTGGAAGCAGAACTGGTAAGATGGCACTAACACAAATAGGAAAGTATAGTGAGCCAGTAAATACACAGTGAACAGATCATAAAGACCAGAAGAATTTGGCAAATTATCTAATAGCCCAGATTCCTAAACAAGTCAGTTATTTCTGTTATAATCTGCATAGGTTTTGTTTTTCACTTGTACTGAGGTGTCTATGCAGTATAAGTAGCCACTTTTCTAAACAAATGTACCTGCTTCATAACACAGCAATGGCATTACATATTTCCTCAGCAGTTTTAACCTAATTATTCATTTATCCATAATACCTTCTGGTCATTTTTAAACAGTGTTATTTATCTGCCATATTACCTTCGGTATTTCACTAGTGATGTTTGTAGCTGCAAAACAAGTAAATATACATGGCAGTACAGGACTTATATTTACAATGGGTTTCATTTCACTTGAGAAAAAGAAATTGATCTGTAGCATATACTTGTTACAAATGCAGAATTACATTGCTGTCACTTTTTATAGTTCACTTTTTAAAAGAACAAAAAATAAAACAATCTTACATTACTTTTTTATAAAATGTTTATATAAAATTACAATATTTTGGATCCTGATTTGCAACCGAAGTGGAGCTTGCAAGGACTCCTGCAAGGGAAGTCATGTTCTGACCCTAACATGAGACTCACACACATGCCTGCCTTGCCCTAACCCTTGTTTTTTGGTTGAAAACAGCTATATCTGGGTATCTGTAACATAGTGATATTTTTTCTTTCACTCACTTCAGAATCCATGTATTAGAGAGACCTAAGCCTGTATTTCCAAATTAGTTCATATCAGCTGTATTTGCTCAAATTTGTATGTAGTAATTCAGTATGCATTCTTAATATCAGAATACATAGCTATTCTTTCATTTAATTGTAGTCTTAGCCTCCCACTTCTGCCTAAATCAATATAAAAATCACCTTTGACAACCATGGGACCTGGCAGATCAATAAAATGTTCAAATTCCTTCAGAAAGAGGAACTGTTGCTTATTATAGCTAATGGATAATTGTTACAACCAAAATATCATTTCTCTAATCTGCACCTCTAAAACCAACCCCATTGACTGTAATAAAATGCAGAACAAATGCATATTTTAATTTCTAGGAATGTATTGATTATTCATCTATATGCAGTAAAAAGTTAGTGGAAACTGATTTGTATTAGGAGTGACCAAGAATCACATCTTGATTTTCTTTATACAAGATTCATCTTATATGATTGTACTTCACCTTCCCAACTGAATAGCTGAAATTTTATATGCAGCAATTAATACAGCCACAACAGCAATAATACATGCATCTACACAAAGAACAATTATTCTCTAAACACCAGTATGAACTAAATCTGATTTGCTGAAATGTCAGCACAATCTGATCACTTTACAGTCTTGCAAAAAATAGCTGTTCAGCTGGGAACAAATGGTAGACTAGCCAGTATTCACCTGTTGCCCAGGAGCTGTGACTTTTTCATCCACCTGTGAGAAGTTGTGAACTCCAGTAAAGAAGTACCACATGTATCAAGTATACATTACTTTGCATCCACATATAAAAATAATTTTAAAATTGTTATGAGCAGACAATGGAAGAGCATCACTTTTTAGTCCCCTAGACTGAGACCTACTTTAACATGATGTGTTGCACCTGGACCACTTGGAATTGACCAAAAATCCTCCACCTCAAGCTCTGTGTAGCCCAGTGATCTGGCTCTCATACTGACCCTGTAATGCCTATCCCCAGGCAGACACCTCTGCTGTACCCTAAATAACTCTCCTGTCATTCCCTTTGAAAGGAAACCCAGGGATGTGAATGGGAAAGGAGCCACTCCAGTAACCTCTTCAATCTGGATAGTCCAAGGACCACAGGTGTGCAGTTCATGGAGTAATTATCAGCCTCGCAGTGTAAACACGGGCACAGAGACACTGCTCTCACAACTAACGTTGATGACCAAACTGAAGAAAGGGAGAATGCATCTACAAAAGTGGTCATCATTCCACAGACATGTTACGAAGTGGTTAGATGTAAACTGAAACCCTAAGGATGTGTTCGTGTATCTCTGTGCCCAAGTACACTCTTTCAGCAGGCTATCTTAGCTCAAATATAATGCTGTGGGAACACTAGAAACTGGAGCTGGCCAATGTCAACTAACACTATTTTTTATAAATTTATTTCATTTTTATCAAACACTATGGCTTCCTTCAACCTTTAGCTCAAGATCCCTTTTAAAACATTTGCTTTATTCAGAAAGAAGTCTCACGTACGAGCAAGCAAGCTGATGTGAGATATGCAGCTTTAAACTAGATGAGAATCTGGTCCAGAAAGGGTTTCCAAAACTCAAAGTGCCTCTTCTGATACACCATGTTCTATAGTTGTCCATAATACTTTATTTTCTATGTTGTTATGTCATTATATATAGACACAGGCACAGATGTTCACACACAAACAACTGTGTAGATAAATTTCTGATATGATATCACCTGCCTTTCCATTTGGTCCAGAGCACTGCTAGACACAGTTGATTCTGAGATATGTGCTTTCAGGAAGTGTATCGGAATAACCTTAAGAACATTTCTTCTGTTTCTACTAATAAAGGAAAAGATTCAAGCCACATCTGTAATGTTGTATTTCTGAACAAGGTGTGCTTGTTCTACCAAGGATATGCCAATAATTCAAGGTAATCAGCAGGGTGCATTACAGAGGAAACTCTGAACCAACAAGCTGTACAAACAAAATAGCAATCAGAAGATTTAATGCATTTCTGATGTACATTTAAGGCATTGACACTGGGCCACAGATGTACATGTGTTGTGTTTTATCTTGTTGAGATATGGCCTGTGAGAACCTATTATAGCACATCATCACCCACAACTACTGGGCCCAGCAAAGGAAAAATTCCATCACACGTTACTCCTGCAGATATATTAGAGAAACAAATTGTACTTGGAATTGAAAAGTCACAGGCTTATTCTGTCTTAATAAATTCCTGCCAAAAGGCTAAGTGTAAAACTAGAAATACTTCCCAAATGTTGTTACTGTATTATCATCTTTGACATCTCGAGGGCTGCTCAGGGGATCATCTAGCTATCACTTCAGAGTTCTCACAATAAATCTGCTTTTTTTAACCTGTGCTTGGTTTTATGTAGCCATTTTGAGTTTGCTGTACTGGAAATTTAACATTCCCTTTACCAAAAGGCAAAGGCTGTTTTATAACAGCAGCTCTGACACTTTGGTGATCTGATGATACTACACACTTTTCAAAATCATAGATACACCTTCAAATGTTACTTTAACTTTTCTGAAATCCTGTTATGCATCTGAAGGATCTTAATAGATCTGATTCTGTCCCTGCACTGCCATCTTTCTATTCTAGATTATGCATTGCATTTTGATCATTTTTTACTCTGTTATCAACACTATTGAGTGTTTTCTCTCACACACACCTTGTAACTCTTCCGTCATGTAGTATATAGCAATATTGCAAAGTTCTCAACTACATCTATTATTTCTGATGCCTTATGTTTTTAATTTTCTTTCTACCTCTCTTAACAAATACATAAGGAGTTTATAATATACTGGTATGAGGATGACAACATGTTAAATAAAATGCACTAGGAAAGAGCACTTTTTTGAAGTTATTCCAAGAAAAGCAGTCTTTCATGTCAACCAGCAAAACCATTTTGTCCCATTTTATTTCTGCTTCAACTAAACAGAGAACAGAACAGAAAAATGCAGAGGGTATGCCTACACCTTCGGTTTAATTATTCAGTTTCCCTCTCAGCTCCTGCTTATTTGATGGGCCACACTTCAGGACTGACAGATATTTCCTGGGACGGAACAATGAGGTCCTTACCCAGGCAGAACCCAGGCCCGACTGAAAATTTAGGTAGGCAGGTGCAGGGATGAGACAGTTTACTCCATTGCCCATCTCAGTTTGCCAACACCTTACATTCAAAAATATCTTCATCCCACTCTCCTCTGCACATGGTACATAACCCCAGCATCATGCTATTAAAACAGAAATGCAGAGTGATGGAAAGCAGCCCTGTAGCTATCTTTGTTTCGATATAAAGATATACTAGTTCTAAAATAAACTTAAGCAAATTGTGTGTCTCCATTCCAACAAGAAAAAACACTCTAGACCAAGGAGAAGAACCAGCCTTGACAAGTGCTCCTAGCTATCCCAGCTGCGGGGCACAGGGTGGTATAGTAAGAAGTCTGGGACATGCTCTGGACGCTTGTCTAGAGGAACCTATCAGGGTGTTCCATGCTGAGGGTTATGAACAGTAAAACCCCAAAATAGAAATCAAATAATGGCCTCCATTAAGGTAGCAGCTGGTATGATCATGTAGCAAAACATATGCTGCTACAAGTGGCATGAGAATTCTATAGGTGTAGATGGAAGGGCTATGAAACAGGTACCCAAAAAGAGATCACTGAGAAGTTATGCAATGCACATCAGTCAAAACACTGCTGGATGAGCTGGCCGTGAGTGGTATTGATGTCATCCACCCTCACTCAACATACCAGGGAAATAGAATGACTCTCTGGAGCAAGCCACAAAGGTTACATGAGGATAGCCAAATGGCAGAAGCAACCTCTCAGTTGCCTAAGCTCAATCTGACAAGGGTCATGAAGTAAAAGCTGCAAGTGATGATCTGACATAGTTACAAATTAAACAGATGTCAATTTAGTTTAATGTGAGAGTTTCTAAACTGTACATGCTCATAAGTGTTCATCCACTCCTACTATGTGGGAAGCAACCTATAGCAAGGGAATGGGACAGTGAGCTAAAAGTGCCGACTCCTGTCTTTGCTTCAGTAATAAAATAGTCAACTTCTTCAATGAGAGCCTTCCATCTCTTTGAGCGACACCTAGGAAGCAACGTTGAGAACAGCATTGAGTACCTATAGATATAAAGAGGTACCTGAGTACTTTTAAGGATGTAGGCCTTGATGTCTCCAGTCTACAAACATAAGCAAAGGCATTTTAGATCAGGTCAGTGTCACACTGAGTCGTCAGTACAGCGTGGTGTAATGGAAAGTGAACTGACCTACTTGCCTTTCAGTCCAAGAAGCACTATGATGTTGTTCTTCAGGAAAAAGGGTAAATAGCAATGATCACTCTACTTTTTCTCAGTCATGTATTTGTTACGATTCTTGTTCTGTGCTTCCTTCCTAAAATGTCCCAGATTTTTTTTATATGAAAATGTGGGCAGGTCTGGATTTACACAGTGTCATTCCCTTACAAGTGATGCTACATGACACAACTTTTCCACCAGTCATTCATCTTCATCCTTGTGCATTCTTTTGGAGGTGAGGCATTAGTAGGCTACTGTGAGCACTCTGGGGTAACCAGGATGCCTTACGCAGTATCTTGTTTGTTTGGAGGATGTCCTTCCTCCTTTTCTTTCTCATAAGTGTCATTTTTCCAACAGTTAAAGTCGATATGGCTACTGTTGAGCCTTATATGAGTTCACATATACGTTTCAAGAGGGCTTCAAACCTCCCCCAGTATGTGTGCTTAAGTATGTAGTGATCAAAAAATTTCTGCCTTTGTTTCAGTGCTTTGAGAAGCCAGAACAGCAGATTGCTGTTGGCTGTGTACAGACTCTTTTACATCAGCAATCAACAGGTAGGCACAGCCAACCACAGATCTTGAAATCATCAAGGAGCAACTTGTCATCTCAGCTGTGATGAAAGCCAACAACTGTGGTGTGAGATATGAAAGTACACCGCAAAGAGTGATATTCTCGTTTTTCTGGCACCCAAACAAGACAAAGACAACTGGGTTTCGCAGTTGTGCATCAGTGCCTCCTAGTTTAAAACTCGTTAATGTTTCCAAGCTCCAGTAAATGAATGAACAGAAAATTGATCATTAAATGGTGTGATAAAAAGTATGAACAAGACATCCAGATACCGGGAGCTTTCTACACACTGAGTGTAGCACCCTTATAAGCAACAAGCTTACAACGTACACCTGCAGACCTCACTAAATTGTTTAGATTGCACACTTTACTGTAGGTCAGGGCTGTTAATCACCAGAATGCCCCAGGGCAGCTACATACAGCCTTATTTATGAGCAAATCAAGAAACTGAAATACTGAACCGTGCCTGATTAGCTGCACTAATATGCTACTTGTGGCTAATTTCTGAGCTGCTTAATTCGCAGGTGTTTGCCCCAGCCAATAAATCACACTTTCTACCTCCTTTTTGCACTCATGGACCTGCCATGCATATGTGGAGCCTGTTTAAGTGACAAGCAGGAAATAATTGATGGTGCATTAAATCACTCTGGTGTTTAGTGAACTGGCTCCCCTTTGAAACAAGCCTTGCTACGTTCCCACTCCCAGGCTCATTTCAGATGTTATTGTAACCCAAGTCTTCTGCGCCACTGCTTGCAACCTTTCAAAGGTACAATGTGTACATTTCCTCATTTTTATTTGTTTTACTTGTAGAGCACACTATTTGCATAAGACATCACTATTAAATTTTCCACAACAGCTAGTCGCCAATGCGATGAAGCAGCACAAAATTCTACTGACTGAGAAGTTGGAAGGGAACGTACCAGGAGCCTTCACAGCTCCAGCCCTGCAGTTTCCCTTAAAATATTCTTATACAAAGCTGTCAGTAAACAGGTGTTCTCAGTCATGTTTTGTATTGATCATCACTAACTTGCTTGCTCTGAGTTTTTTCCTTCAGATGAGAGAAGGGGATCTGAAAGTTGAACTCACAGAAACAATCAACTCCAAACTCACTCTAAATCACCAGGCAGATTCATGTTCTGTCCTGTATCTTGACACAAAACCACAGAGAAGCCGCCCAGTCTCCAAATTCTATCTGAAAATGCTCCTGAGATATACTGGGAGGCCTGAAACTAGGGAAGGATCACATTTTTTCTTCTGTCTTTTGGTTCACCCCATATTAATATGTGGTTACCTATAGCAACTTTTATTTGGGGGGAATCCTGGTCTTCAGCTTGCATTGTAATGGAGATAATAGTTCCTCAGGGAATTCTAGATGAGTCACATAAATCTTTTTTATATGGCTTATGGAGAAAGCCCTTTGGAGCTAAGGATAAGAAGCAAGACCTAACCACTTCTTTCTGCTTTAAGGAGTCTATTACCATTCTCCATGATAAAATTCCTTTGCCATTATTCTGGGGCCTAAGTAAAATAATCTCAAAGTAAAAGATTTCAGCAAATAAGTAAAGATTACGATTTTTGAACATTCTTACTGGCCACTTACACCTTATTCTGACCTCAAACAGAAATTGAAGCTAATGAGTAATGAATCATAGAATCATAAAATCATATAATGGTTAAGGTTGGAAGGGACCTTAAAGATCATCTAGTTCCAACCCCTCTGCCATGGGCAGAGAAATCCTCCACTACACCAGCTTGCCCAAAGCCTCATCTAACCTGGTCTTAAACACTTCCAGAGATGGGGCATCCACTACTTCTCTGGGCAACCTGTTCCAGTGCCTCACCACCCTCAATGTAAAAAATTTCTTCCTTATATCTAATAGAAATCTGCCCTCCTTCAGTTTAAAGCCATTGCCTCTTGTCCTAGCACTACATGCCCTTGCAAAAAGTCCCCCTCCAGCTTTCCTGTAGGCCCCCTTTAGGTACTGGAAAGTTGCTATAAGATCACCGCGGAGCCTTCTCTTCTCCAGGCTGAACAGCCCCAACTCTCTCAGCCTGTCTTCATAGCAGAGGTGCTCCAGCCCTCGGATCATCTTCGTGGCCCTCCTCTGGACTCGCTCCAACAGCTCCATGTCCTTCTTGTGTTGGGGACTCCAGAGCTGAACACAGTATTCCAGGTGGGGTCTCACGAGAGCTGAGTAGAGGGGCAGAATCACTTCCCTCGACCTGCTGGCCACACTTCTTTTGATACAGCCCAGGATACGATTTGCTTTCTGGGCTGCCAGTGCACATTGCTGGCTCATGTTGAGCTTCTCATTCACCAGCACTCCCAAGTCCTTTTCCTCAGGGCTGCTCTCAATCCATTCTCTGCCCAGCCTGTACTTGTGCTTGGGATTACCCCGACCCACATGCAGGACCTTGCACTTGGCCTTGTTGAACTTCATGAGGTTCTCACAGGCCCACCTCTTCAGCCTGTCAAGGTCCCTCTGGATGGCATCCCTTCCCTCCAGCGTGTCCACAACACCACACAACTTGGTGTCATCTGCAAACTTGCTGAGGGTGCACTTGATCCCACTGTCCATGTCTCCAACAAAGATGCTAAATAGCACTGGTCCCAGTACTGACCCCTGAGGAACACCACTCGTCACAGGCCTCCACGTGGACATTGAACCGTTGACCACAACTCTTTGAGTGCGACCATCCAGCCAATTCCTTACCCACAGAGTGGTCCATCCATCAAAACCATGTCTTTCCAGTTTAGAGGCAAGGATGTTGTGTGGGACAGTATCAAATGCTTTGGATAAGTCCAGATGAGATCGTCTGCTTATTAGTATCACAAAAAAATCTTATTGGTGTCCTGTGAACCAGAATATTGTCAACAGTTTTGTGGTGATAGCTAAAAGTGGGGATTTCTGGAGATACTTTTTCTAGAGGATACTTAAAAGTAATGATACTAACTTAGCAGAGCTTTACATTGTTTGAGGTATGTTTACCTGAGACTTTTTCTCCTGCAGCAACTAAGACCAGCAGAAAAAAAATTCAGCTCTCCAAAAACAAGGCAACTAGTGAAAATTAAATGAAAAGGAACAGCAAAAGGATAAAATATCTACAAGTGGAACAAAAAGGTTTTAAGGAGAATGTATTAGATATTCACAATAACAATGAATCACCTCCACCATCAAAAAATATTTCTCATATGTTCCATAGGAAACCATATGGCTGAACAAAAAAGGTAAAGGAGACAATACCAAATCTGAAAAAAAAAAAATTATCTTTCTTAGTCATATCCAACTGAAGAAGTTTTTTAAAGCATAAATTGAGACAAAAGACATATAAAATCACAATAAGGCACATAAAAAGAATTTTGGAGATAACTTCCTAAAAACATAAAATAAAAATTAATAACAAGAAACCGTTTGGGTTTTGTTTTTTTTCCCCTAAGCTTGATATGTAATCTATGAAGTGAACAGAAGGTCAAAGTTTACAAAGAGAACTTAAATGTCCTGTAGTAGCCACCGGTGAAGATGCAATACTGAGTTACATGCACATTTAGCCTGACCTAATATGGTAGTTTTACGTTCTTATCTTCTGAAGTTATAAAATGAAAGTTCTGCTCTCAGTGTTTTCTCTCTTACTCTGATCCACTTTCCTTGAATGCCCAGAAAGGATTTGTTAGCTTCTGGGGAAGCCATAGACTTGCAAAAGAGTTGGGTTATGATCTAGATTATGAGACATTTTTAATACGTTTGTAAATTTTAAGGCAAGAAAGAGCCATTATGTTTGCCCAAAGTAATTTCCTTTGCTATCTGGTTATAACATTTTTTCCTGAGTAGTTTCTGAATTGGAAGGAATTATGCTTTTCCATTAAAAGGAGTTTGTTTAGATATAGAAAATAGTGGTTTAACCTGGAATATACTTTATAATTTGGCATACTTATGCAATCTTTTTAGCAGTAATTCATTTATAAAAATAAGAACTATGTTTGAGATACTGTGTTTCAATCTATCTCAAGCACCTTGATTTAAAGGAGGTTATTAATACAAAGATCTGACTAATAGACGTAAGTCATAATGTCTGACCTGAAAACTTTAGGGTGAGACTTTCGAAGCTCTTCTACATTAGATTATCATAAACAATTTAGCTGAACCCAGTATAAAGAAACACAAATTTAAGTGTAAGGGCATGACATTTTCCACTGTTTATTACCTGAATATTTTGATTTGGTTTTGAGGTCTAGTTTGCTAGGATGACTACCAGAGAAAAATATGATGCATACATGTCAATTAAGATAATTTTAATATAACAGACTATAGAGTTTTGACTTAAAAGAGTGTTTTTCCCTAAAACGGCTTTTCTTGGAAGTTAATGAGTTAATGTTTAGGGTCAGGGGTTTTTTAGTTAAAATAGACTTTTCTTTTGTTTTCTGCATTACCTAAAATTTTCACAACCTTCTTACTTGATATTTTTATTGTGTTTTTTCAAGGATTAGAAAATGGTTACTGAAACTAATTATTTAATCAATACCATGGTTTTATGAAAAAAAAAAAAGTGTAACATTTTCCATGATATGTTCAGTAGATATTTCAGGTAAATAGCACTGTTGAATTGAATTACATTATTCAAATAAACAAGTGCAATATATTTAAACTTGATAATATGTCACAAATAAATAATAATATGACTGAAGTGGAGAGACAAGGAATGAACAAATTTGTACAGATCTTCAGTTCTTCATTTATAACCTTTTGGAGGTGTTTTCAGGACTAAATTACTTTTTGGTCAGCTGACATCCATGGGAAAACTCCAGCTGAATTCTATGGCAACAACAGAAAAAATACACAGCACATTGTCAGTATTTCTAATTTGACTTGACATTTTGAATATCTTAGGATTTTATGCCAACCTAGAAAAATCATCAAGAAGCTTAATGTTCATTGGCTCAGTTCTATGCCCTTTTTAAAGTCCAGGACCTTTTAAACATGATGAATTGGACACTGAAAGCAATTTCTGGAAAAAAAAAAAAACAAACCAAAAACCACACTTCAAAATTCTTTTTTGTATGTTCTTGTAGTTTTTATGGTATTTTAAAGAAAATTACTGAAATGGTCATTAGGATTTCCACACAAGGCTCAAGTCAGGATAATGAAATAATTTCATTTATTTTTGTATACGTTTTTATTTTCTTTTGTCACTCATCCTGTTTTATAAAACAGACAAACCTATACCTCACTCATGTTAACTTCATACTTAACAGACACATGACAAACTCTGACTAAAGGATGATCACTGGGGCTTTTCAGACAAATTTGTCACATGTCTATAATAGTCAGAAAATCTAGTCTGAAGTTCCTGTTCTTTCAGAAAAAGTATCATAAAATAAAGTGAAATGTACTTTGAAATTTCTTTAGATGGTCTTGATTTTTATATTTGTTTCCTTTTTCCGACATATTTTTCTCAATTCAAACTTCAGTCAATTCCACAGAGAGATCCTTCTCAACTGTGAAGGGTTGCAAAACAGTCCCCGACTGTTACAGAAAACCTTACAAGTATAAGCTGAAACTACAACAAGCTCCTATTTTATGCAGTCAAGCTCCTATTTTATGCAGTCTTGAAGAGATTTATTAAGATAAGGACTAGCATTGGCTTGTGATAACTATTGGCATTCTGATAGAGTTCTCTCAAGTTTCTCTGCTTTTCTCAAAATCATGTGAGAGAATTAAGATTGTTCGGGTTACCTTAATTGCTCCTCTCCATATTCATGATGAGTGTTTTACAAAGTGAAACTACCCTATGTCATTTTTGTGCTTTAAATTATTTCTGATTTTTGAGAATAACTCTGAGAATACGCTCTTAAGAGATCTGTGCTAGAAATGACCAAAACATATTTGCAACTTAACCTCGTATTAACGAATATTTCTCTTATTATTGAATTTGGTTTTTGTTTTCTTCATTGGCCTTGAATTATTTCCCCAGTTGAAAATCCATTCTGTATTTCATCACATTCTGGAGGAGCACCAAAGGGATAATGTATGACAATTCAAAAAGGGAAAGGAAATGTATAATGCAACTTAGTAACACTATGTAATTGTCATATTGCTGAAATGTAAGCATTGGAGAGGGATATGGGAATGTCAAGAAGTGTAGTTTCTGTATTTAAGAATTAAAGGTGTGCCAGCCTTTACTGTCAGAATACACTTTCAGGAGGCAGCAATGGAAGTTTATATTACAAAGGTCACTCAGAGAAGAAGAATGTCACAAAGTTAAGTACATCCAGGGAAGATCAGATAATAAGGAATATCTTTTTCAAAGCTAAAATGATAGATTGCAAGAATAGTAAAATAGAGCACTTGGCAGATAGAAAGGGAAATCAAGACAAGAAAAAAAAATAAAATAGAAGGGTAATACAATATAAGTGAAGCTGTAGAAATCATAAAAAAATTGCTTGGAAACAGGAGTGAAACTTATTGAATAAAATAAAATTTATTCAGAGGATTCAGATGGCAAGATTCAGAAAAATAACCAGCAGAGTGGCATCTTAGCTGATTGCAAGATGCTTGACGAATACATTTTAAAAAATTGTCATGTGTTTTCGTATAACACCATATGAATAATTTAACAGCAATGCCAAGATTTATGAAAAGAGTATTATCAGTGAAATGTTAATGCCTGAGACAAGAAATTGTGGGGGTTTAGGGTGACTGTACAGTTCTAATTTATAAAAACTTATAGCATATAACATGAACTTGTAAAGCTGAGACAAGATCTTTCTGGATTTCTACAGTATTAACAAAGATGAAAGCTTGATGATATTTGGGAATTCTGTGCTAGTTATCATTTAATACAATCTTTGGCAAACAGAGTATGTATAATACTGTCACAGCAATATTTATACAGAATTGCAAGACTAATTATTTTTCATTTAATATTTTGCTTCCTTTGATGACATCATCATAAAGTGATCTGTTGTACTGAACAAGAAATTTTATGATGTCATTAAAATGTTACAGACATAATCATTATGTAATGATGGTCATTTTGCCCTTGGAAAACCTATAAGGAAGAGCATTTACAGGCAGATGGATTTGATCGCTTGCTTGCGTGTCTGACCACGACACAAGACAGACAAAGTATTTTGGTTTCCTGTGGACGGCCTCTGTTGCACCTCGACAAAGAAACCCGCCTATATTCCATGCATTCCAAGCCATGTTAGGCTTTTCTGCGACACACAAAAAAGTTGATAAGCAAGCACAAAACCGAGAGAATTCCGTCGCTTTACCTGCGTAGCCCTCACCTGCAGGATAACAGTTTCTTGCAGCAATGGGAAATTGTTGGGGAAAACTCCTGAGGACACAAGTGGGTGGGGCAGAAAAATATTGACAATGCCTGTTTTAAATTTATGATACCATAACAATTTTCCATCTTTATCTGCCTTAGTATTTCCTACAGGGAGAAGATACGAGGCTGAATTTCCATGGTTGCAATATATGTACAAGCAAGACAATCTGATCCTCAGGCCCTAACCCCATGATGTTGAAATCAGAAATGGTGACCATAATCGTTCTCAAAAGAACACTTTCACATGGAACAACACAATTTTAAATAAAATAATTTAGACAGTGCAAGTATAAATTGTGATCAGAAGAGCATAGATTTTTGGCTTCAAGCTTTCAGGGCAGATGAGATTAAAGGCAACCTTTCTGCTAAATAGTCTGTTTAGCTATCTGTTCTTTGCAAACATATCAGCAGACCGATAGCATACTCCTCTAATAATGTGGTTTCTGCTTTTTCTCTGCAAATATTAAAAGTTCGCTCAAACCTAAAACCCTGTTAAGGTGCAAATAAGCTCTGGGTCAACAATTATTAATAAAAATCACATTTTCCTATTCCTCCATTGGTGAGCTAAAGAAAATAATATAAATTCATTTCCAAACTACGTGTTATAGTGTGCTTCACAGAGAGACTTAAAGACCATACTTCCTTCTCCCATACTCCCTTCCCTTGTGTTAGCCACTATAATTTCCTAATCTTCCAGTACTTTATTTCAATTAAATGCTACAACATCTTTTACCTTGGTTTATAGTCTGTTCTTTGCTATAGAAAGCACATGTCTGATGAACATGGTCCTCTCTCTGAAAATATCCTAATCACTAAATTTGTGTCAGCAACATAAAACTCACATACATGCTAAGACTGGTCATAAAGCCTGGCCATGATCTGAACCATGGGATACCTCCAGTTACAGAAATACAAGCCTTGTATCAACCAGAAAATTACATCTTGCTGTGGACACACTGATTCCTAAATGTTTGAAGATGCTGGGGTCAACCCATTACCCGTTAGAACTACAACAATTGACAAAATTCAGATGGCAACAGGCTTTTCAGTTGGACATCTCTTGAGGTCAGATTGACAGGAGGCAAGAAAAAGCACAGAGAGAAAAAAAATCCATGAATCCATGGCGTAGCCTCCAGGAATCTTCAACTAGAAGCAGCACTTATTTAAAATCCTGTTCCTTCTAGATGGGAACCCAAACTATGCTGTGTATTGTGAAAAAAACTGTGGAGCAACAGAGATTGGACATGAGTAGGACTTTAAGAGAGCATTTCATGAAGGTCTGTCAGCTCTGGATAGAGTGCAATCTCAGGCTGTTAATGTTGCTTGTCCACCTAAGACTTTGTTACGGAATCGAGTTTTACCTGAAGATATGTCTTAAGCAGGCTCGTGCAACCAAGGCGAGACAAGTTGGGTTTTAATGTTGAAGTTTTGACTTTTGCAATGTATTTTTGTAATGCATTTTTAATGCATGCAGTCTATTAAACAGGTACATTATGAGTATAAAACAAAACAAACAGATTTCTTATTTATTTTAATCTCTGCAGTGAGGAACATTGAAACATTCCCGCTTTTATGCTTTTCAGACTGCTCTATATCAGGTATGACTACCAATAACAATTGTAGCTATTTTTCTTTTCATTTTTTTCGGTACATTGTGGCTGATTTTGAAAAACAGCTCCTATTTTGAATCTTCACACAGTTGAAAACTTCTAATAAAAAGTGGATGTTCTATTAAAATATGACACTTACATATTGCAGTGCAGTGCTATATGATACCAAGGGTGAGGCTCAGGCTGATTATACAGTTTCATTACATACTATGGTTTCTTTTCACCAGTGTGGTATAAAAGGTCTCACAAAAACTACAGCCAGGTCTCAGGGCTTTTTTCCTCTCTGTCTATGAGTAGTTCTCTGATTTCAGCAATCATGATTTATTGTCATTATAAAATCTTCCGATTCATGAGCCATCAATTTAATTGGTCATCTGTTCCTACACAAGCCATAGGAAATAGGAAAGGCAGAACCTACATGGTTGTCTTCCACCTGCCCAGGGCCACCTCTACTTTCATCATTCATGACAGACACTTGCTCCAACTCTTTTTGGAAACTCCTCTGATGGAAATTCCATAACCTCCCCGGCAGAACTGTGCATTCGTTACTTAGACAAGGATTTTTTCTTTTGTTTGTTTGTGTTGTTGCAGAACGTATTCGTCTTTTGCTGAAAAGGAAAAAGTTCATTTCCATTACATAAAAAAGCTACAGTTGTGTCTCTCTTTCTCTAAGCTAAATAATACTATTTTGATCAACCTTTTCTCATAAGTCACATTTTCTACGTTTCTGATCTTTCTCATTTCTCTACTAATTTGATCTTACTCTTTCTAAAAGCACGGTATTAACAAACTGAATATGTGAACATGGTATGTCAGCTGGGGCCATTCCAACCCTGAGCAGGGTAGAAGTGTTAGGGCACATGTTTTTCAAAGTATATTCTTGACAGCCCAAGGTGGTGGTTGTCTTTTTGCAACACCATTGGCGTTGTTAACTCAGGCTGGGGTGCATTGGAACCCCCTAGATCCACTTCTTCAGTCCTCTTGCCTAGTCAGCTTGTATTTGTTCTTGCAACTATTTATTCTTACCTAAGCACAGTGCTCTGCTCATTCAGTAACTTTATTTTTTCAATTTGTCAGGATTTTTTTTTTTTAATTCTAATCATACCCACCGATGCACTTCATGCCTCAGCCAATCTACAGATTCCTTAAGCATCCTCTCAAGTCTTTTGCCCCATTTTCTAGTGACAAACTCAAACCAGGCCAGATCTCTGTCAAGTCTTGTTCACTGCAGCCTTCCATTTGGAGAGCACACTACTAATAGCTATAAATTGGGTATGGTTTCCCTTTGGTTTCTGTGCTAGTAACAATTTAACCTAAATGACATTTGCCAATCTTTCTTCTGAGACCGCAGTGCAAAACGTCTTACCAAAAGACGAATACTGTCAATTTCTTCTTTCACCTATCAGGCAATTATTTTGATATGATTTGCTCCTCACAACTCCTTGTTGGGTGTTTATTCCTCTCTGTTATCATTCAGGTGTTTGTAAATTCTTTCACTATTAGGTGCATGTGTTTTTCTAGGAAGGAATACCTTATATTTCCTGCTTCTTCCTCCTTTCTTGTTTATATCTAAAGATCTGCTTTGCTATTTTCTTGTTTGTGGAACTTCCACAAGGTCTCAGAGAAAATGGCTCCTGGTCTGCAACTTCTTCAGCTGGATCTGTGAGCATCGCAGTGTGAAATTTATCTGGCTCACATGATTTACAGCACCTACAGAACAACTCTCTCATCTACTCTTTCCCTACTGTAGACTGACTTTTTTTTCACCCTGACACTGGTCGGTGTGGGATGTCAGTCAATGCTTTTAACAAATGTTGTAGCATACTGCCTTGTAGTGTGCTGCCATACTTTCCAGTAGCCTTCATATATTTACAGCACATCTGTGAATACTGAAAACATAGAAGAAAAGCAGCAGAGTGAGCTGTTACCAAACTAGTAGAATATGTTCATCCTCTCTAATTGACAAGCATCTCGTTTTACATTATTGGTTCCTAGCCTTGGCCTGATATATTTCTTACAGATAAAGGAAAGTGGTCTCCTCTATCTCTTCCCATATGCCTGTTTTCTTCCTTTACTTCTTCTCTGTTCGTTACTGGGAGCTACAGAACTTGCATGATCTAATGAGATGAATGGTATAAGGTAAGAAAGGGAAGCTCTGTGCTTTCTCTGAACTAATCTCTACCCTGGTCTAAGGGGCTTATTTGCAGCTGAAAGTCCTGCCAGTCTAGAAATAAATGCCTCATAAAGAATTACTTAATTTATTTAATAATGTTTGAATCAAGTCTTTCTTCATTTTCCATAAAACTAGAATAGGCTAGAAGTAATTCAATTATTTTTTACAAGTACTAATGAATAAAGTAAATGTGTAATTTCCAATAAATTACATAGTTACTTGTGGTGTGAAAAATTGTGCACTCAAAACAAGTAAAAAATGTGTCACTTTTATTTTTATAGTATGTCCTTTAGAAGAGATATTAAAGCACTGTTTACTTTATCCCATAGTACTCTATAGAAAACTGTAGATTAATTTTCCCTCAGAGAAGCTATACAATATTTCAACCCTGAAAGAAAAAAGTGCCTTTGAGAGAATCATTCAGGTACCTTGTGTAAATTCTTCAGTAATAAGAAATAAGTATTTATGCACTTCACACATAGCCTGTATCTGTTGAGGAAATATATTCGTGCCCTGTTAAAGGAAAGATTTGGTTTTTTTCTGTCTGAGTATCTTTTGCCCCTCTTTTAATTAAAATGCAAACTTAGGCATAATCCTGCCCCCTCAAACATTTTTTTTTCTGTTCTGAAATGTGGTTAGACTTTCTTTTCTCTGGGCAATGGGTAGGACAGAAAAGTCATGAATAGAAAACAGGATGAAATACCCCTCATGCCATGCACTTCCTTTCCCTCCTGTTTTCCTTCAAGAAAATCTCTGTATGTTCACGGAAATGACAAAAGAATTTATTTCATATTTTCAAATATAAAAAGAGGCAACTTAGAGGAGTGCAGTATTCATAAAAATGTACTTACTGCAAACTGGGATCCTTCTTGGCATACCTTTATGCAAGCACTGTCTATGAGTAATGCATCCAGTGATTGTGCTGGTGCACTGGGGAGGAAGGGGAAAATACAGAGATTCACAAAATAGGTATCTCAGCAACCATAAATGAAGCAAATTCACTTTAGCTTTGCTGTGACCTCCAGGAAGCAGAGCATGAACTGCTTTGATTTATCACAAAATTGGAGCTCGCATTTAGAAATGTAAGTGTGAGATCATTTACTTAAAAGCTGTAGTCATCACCATAATCTTTAAGGAGCCAGATCCTGAGGCAAATTGCTGATGTGCTGATGTGCTAAGGCCTAGAAAGTAAGTCAGAATTCCAGGATACTTTACAAATATGGCAATATTGGCAGACTGTAAATTGGTTTCTTTGTGCATGTTGCCTAGCCAAATAATCCTTAAGGAAAGCATGATAATAACATAAGTCACCAAATACATTTCACCAGGCCCTCTGTGCAGATGCAACTCTTCAGAATAAAATAAACCAGCTATGCTAGTTTTGAAGACAAGGTACTCTTACTTAGTTGTGAAATAAAGCACCACCTGGCACAATATAATCTTCTCCTCTGCTTAGGCTTTGTCTACAAGACATGAAACCAGTACCCGCACAGATGACACTGGCTCTAGAGCAGGAGCGGGACGGGCATGGATTTAGAAATTAAACGTACTGGCCACTAAGGCAATCCAGCTAAAGCAGTGCCACATGTTCAGATATGCAGAGAGGAACAATGATCTGTGAGACCTCCAAACTCTATGTGTTTCTGGGCCACAGAGGTGAACACAATCTTTGCCAGAATTTCTTTAGATGCATTGTCCCTTCAGTTAGAGCATTTGCACTTTTGATAGACAGAAGATAGACACTGACCCTTTTTCAGCTCTGCTGAACAACGACCCATCACCTTTTTCCAAGTACACCTTGTTACTGCATTCTGTGCTTTACAGCAAAATTACCTAAATAGAGAACTGCTAGTAAAACATTAAATAAATGTTGAATAAGTGTTGACTTCTTACAACGACTCTCTAGTATCATCCCTTCAGTAATCTAAAGAACAACAAACACAAAGCACACAATGAACTAGCTTTTACAAAGGACGCAGGATAACAAAACAATAAAATATTTTTTTTAAAAAAAAAGTTTAGCTCATTTTTTTTCCCGGTAAGCTGATTCAGAATAGGATCTTCAAAACTAAACAACATATGATCAGTACGTGCACAGTTACATACTGAGAGTCTATATAATAAGTGTTTCTTGTTGTTAGAAATGCCTGGAGTACTCTACCTTCTGTAATATGCTAATGACACACGCTGAGTTCCAAAAAAGTATCCAGTGTAGGCTAACTACTGACAGACACAAAAATATTTACATAGATGAACAAAACTGTTTGTGGTAATATACTTGCAAATTTGTCTTACAGATGTCATTTCCAGACATGAAGACATGATAATCGTTTTCCAGCTAGCTCTAATTAATTCTCTAAAAAGCTATAACAAATTACCATCAACATATTTGAAAGCATTGTAGAAAGAGATTCCTGATTTTTTCAGTCAATGTAGAAATATGGTGATAATTCTGCTATTCATACTACTTCTGAGATTTGTTTCCACACCACACACTATACCTAGAATGATCTGAGAAATTATTTTTTCTTCTTAAAAATATCCGTGCTTTCCAAGTTTCCAGTATATATTTTCTTTTTGATTTATTTTCCTATAGGGAGAGAAGGGTAACTTCACAGCCATTTTAAATGCATTTTTGCAAAAACGTACAGCAGAGTAAATCAAAATCGAACCACCTCACTCCTCAAAATTAAAAGAGTGGCCAATATATCCTGTGTATATAGAAAAATATTATAAGAAATAGTTAAAAAGGGATTCACAAATTCCAGAACCTGAACAAGAAAGAATCTGAACTAGACAGTAAGAAATGGTGAGAACCATGATGCATCCAGTCCTGGATGGAAGGCAGATGAGCCCTGACTACCAAACACAAGCATCCCAGCAATTCCCCTCTGCCAGTACAGCTCTCTGGCCCTATGCTACAAAGTCATACATCCTCTTGTGTTCACTTTCTCTGAACCCAAGGATTTTGCATTCACGACTGCTCTTGTTGCCCAGCTTCAGCAATAAAACAGAGAATCAGTCCTTTCCAGCCAGCCTTATCAAGCCTGGTGGCAATGCTGCATCTTTATGCAACATGGAAGCTGTAAGCTTGAACCACCCATTCAGGCCAAGCCGCTTTTTGGTCCAGCTCAGTCACTTTTTGTTAAAGGTCCAACAAGACAATTAAAACAGCCCTGGTCAATGTAGAAGAAACTCAGACATCTAAATCAATGCACTGAAATCTATTCCTGGAAGGTATTACTTAATTTCTAAGTGTTGTAGCATTAAGTAATCTTTTGTTGTTGGTTTTTTTTTTTCCTAATAATTGTATTCATCCAAAACATCCACTTCCCAATGACTACATTTTCCGAAGATGTTCCATAAATATTGTTTTCTCAGTTCCTGACATTATATTCATAAAGTATAATATTTTTATGACTTTAAGTTAAAAACACACAAGTAGCATTTATATTAAGTTTCATGCAGATACAAATCTTGGTAGGAGAAAGCATGACCGATATGAATGGCACAGTTTTAAACATTAGTCTGACTTCTTAACACACAGTTAAGCTTAATTTATGAGGGCTTATGAAATCTGACAGGTCTGAATTGGGAAATTGAGCAAAATTTCTTTTAGAATAGGGCCATTTTCTTGCGGAAATTGGCTTTTTATATCCCTGAGTTATTCCTTTTTAACTCGGCTTTTTTTTTTTTTTATGTGAAAGGTTTTGAAAAAAGTGTCTTTTTTTTTCCTTATTATGGAGTTGAAAGACTTTGCAAATATTCCAATTTAAAAACCATAATGAATAATGCCAGGAAAAATGACATGACCACAATTTCAACACAGTTCTTTCACCAAAAGAAGCATATATAACTTTGTCTACTCTACTTGGGAACATAGGCTGGGGATATTTTTTCCAATGTAGCGGTGTCATACTTTCTCAGAATATTTAGAAGATGAGCATTATGTAAAAAGTCAGAAAACTATTACGTTCTGTTAGAAACTAAATCAAGACTCCAGCCCATATATGTGCTGTATGGAAATGGTGTGTTGAAGCAGTTCTCCTGTTGAAACCATCTGTCTACATCTGCCCTCTTGCCATCCATATGGGCTCTGAGCACCTCTGAATATGAGGAAGTTACACTTGTGGCCCTTGTACTGCTCACGGCCATTAGCTGCACAAGAGTAGGAAAAAGAAGCCTCCCAGTGCTTCACCTGAACCAGGAACAATAGCTCACTTACACTGCTCTGTCAATTTGGTGATGCAGACTGGCGGGTGATGCTGATCAACGAGTGGTACCAGCAGGTTGAGGGAGGTGATCCTTCTAGGGAAGCCACATCTGGATTGGTGTGTCCAGGTCTGTCCCCTAATCAAGAGAGATGGAGCTACTGGAGGGAGTCCAGCAAAGGGACATGAAGATGATGGGGGGACTAGAATATCTCTCCTATGAGGAGAGAATGAAAGAACTGGGACTGTTCAGCTTGGAACAGGGGGGATCTCATCAATGTATATATATACCCGAGGAGAGGGTGCAAAGAAGAGGGATTCAGGCTCTTTTCAGTGGTGCTCAGTGACAATGGATGTAAACTGAAATACAGAAGTTCTGTCTCTGCGGGTGACCAAACACTGGCACAGATTGTCCAGAGAGGTTACAGAGTCTCCATCCTTGGAGGTATTAAAAAGCTGTCTGGACGTGGTCTAGGGACGTCTGATCTAGGTGGCCTTCCTTGAGCTGAGTGGTTGGACTGGAAGACCTCCAGAGGTCTCATCCAACCTCAACTATTCTGTGATAATGTGAAGTATGTCCCAAGTCAGAAGTATGGATACATAACAAAAGCCAAACATTGTATGCACCTCTCCTGGACTCACCCAGGAGGCCGTATGGCTATAACACGGAAGGTAGAGGCAGCATTTCCTTGCTGCCCCCTCCCCTGAAAACTTTTCCTCAAGAGGTTATGCTCTCACTCAGCATTCCACGGAGTTCATACTTTTTATGTCCTTAACAAAGTGATTGTGCTCTCTGAAGATTTCCCTCCATTTCAGAAGGATGTCCCTTCTGAGTTCTCCATCTCATGAATGTCTCCCATGAATAATTTCTCTTTCTGAAGTTAGCATTCCCCCTGAAGGCTGATTCATGGTGAGAGTCTTCCTCAAGTTCTGCTCTTCAGTGATTGAGGTCCCATGTTTATGGAAAGAAAAAAATCTTTCGAGAGTCTCAGGGCATTGATATCTTGCATCTCAGCAAATTGCCATAGGGTAGAGCATTGCAGTGTTATCTGTTAATACCAGAAGGTGCAGTCTTATAGATTTTTATGTTAAGATGCAAAACAGTGGCACCTGGTGACTCCAGCTCCTTGAAGAGAAACAGTATTTTTGTATTGAGTCTGTTCCATTCCTGTATTCATCAAGTCACTTTGCTGAGCAAGAACAGATCAGTTAATTTTTTGGCCCAGCTTGCTGTATAGCCATGTTAATCGGAATTTTCCATGAAGGATTTATAGGGCACAGTTAAAATGAAATATACTTGCTAACACCTCCGCAGAGGAGTTTATATTAGAAAATAGCTGAGAACTAACTGGATTCCCTTTAGAAAACAAATGTACATGTATACACTGCACATTGCAAACCAGATAATATACATTGTTCAGGGTATAAATTAGACACAGGGAAAAAAATAAGGAGAAGAGAAGATCAAGAACTTAAATCTGAAAAGCTTCCAGTTGTCTTTTCCAGAAAAATAATAATGCAAAATATTTTTCTGCTTGTTTTTTTTTCCCCCGCAAACCAGCTACCTCTCAGCCACCGGGTGGTAAAGTTTCAGTCTAAATAAAGCATTGTTAGTATGAAAAAACAGCTGCAAAAAAAACAAATGACAGTCAGTTCTGACTGTCAATCTACACATTTAATGAGAAACTCTGCTCAATTTAATGAATCCTGGTGCTTCGGTCTACCATCACTTTAAGTAGAACCTGCATACACGACTATGTAGTGTCAATTTGGGATGTACATGATGGCAGTACAATACACCTCTGAAGGAAGAACTTCATTTTCTGAACTATTAACCATATAAGCAATTGCTACTAATTTACTGTGAGAAACGTGTGTGAAAATGTACGTGCACATGATTGGCTTGGTGAGACAGCTTGAAAATATTTAATCAAGGCTGAATAATACTGTGTCTACAGTAGCAGTTAGATTAAAAACAATCAAACAAAAAAAATAATACTATCACTTCACCAGTGTCAGGGGTGAAAGTCTAATTGGTTTGTAGTTGAAAATAAACTACCTTCACTGTGAACTGACTACTTGAAATCGGAGTGAGGGGGGGATATTCATTATCTTGAGCTTGACCTTTGATTCCTGAGTCTGATAAAACCTGAAAAGAAGTATCCTTCTTCCAAAAGTGTATTTCATATACATGGGGGGGGGGGGGGGGGGGGGGGGAAAGGAGAGAGAAATCAAAAACTCCTTGAAAGCTGCTATTTGACATCAGAACTAGGTGGCTGACTACAATGCCTAGGTCAGGAAGTGTTTGCTCATTGTGAGTGTATGGATATAACGTTATCTCTAACAAATGCGTACATTTATGCCTGCGTCTATCAGCCAAAAGTGCCAGCACAAACAAAACGCTCGGATTACTTTAGGAATCTAAGACTGCTCTTGTATTTCTGCACGGGGTTACCGATTTTACCAGCGGCGCTCGAGCGCTGGCTCCCAATGCCGCACCCGCGCCCCTTACAGCCAGCCGGGAACAAGCAGCCCACGGCCCTGCCCTCCGCCCCGCAGCCCCCTGGCGCAGGCCACCCTCGCCCGGCTCTGGCGGACCGCAGCCCGGCTCCTCTCGGCGCGAGGCTGGGAACCGGCTCGTGCCAAACACAGGCTGGGGAATTTCGGTTGTGTCACGTAGCGAAAAACAATGAGTGGAACAAATGAGCCCGAGCAGCTCGGAGAGCTGGAAACCCCTAATTAACAGACCCAGCCACAGACAAACACCGAAGGAGGGGCGGGCTGTTTGCACCTAGTGCCGCTCAGCCGGGCTGACAAAAAATTCACGGAAGGTCGAAGAACTTCCCGCATGCAACGCTGGCGGCGGGGAGGAGGCGGGGCTGCCCCTTCCAAGGCTACCGTGGCCAGGGGCTGCCCTGGCCGGGGCTGCCGTGGCCAGGGCTGTCACGCCTGTGGCGATGCTGCCACCTGCCGATGCCTCGCCCTCCCCTGAGATTCGTTTCCCACCTCCGCTCCGCTTTTCCAGCCGCGCTGTGCCTGCGGATCACTCAACACTGGTTTCTCAGACCTACTTGGGTCTTTTGGGCATGTTTTTATTTTTTTCGCCTGGCTGAGAACCCTCTACCGCGCCTGCAACTGCGATGGCGCTTGCGGGAAGGACAGACATCGACATTAGACAGCTGCTACTGGCCCTTGTCAAACGCAGCCTCCTTTTCCAAACGGAGCTTTCGCTCCCAGCAGTTGTAATGCTGAGGACTGCGGTATCCTCCTTGTCAACAAGCCCCTTATCGGTTAGTTATCAGACTGCGGAAAATTATTTTCTTATAAAAAATGCCTGTCCCATAAATATACAAAAAACTTCCGCATCAAGTTGTCTTAATGAAAACCTGTGTAATAGCGGTAAGTCTTATTTATAAAATTTACACAAAGACTTGTATAAATGCATACAAATGCACACATAAACACACGCACAGAGGGAAATAGGATTAATAAAAGGATTTTTTTAAAAAAGAGAAGTATAACCTCACCATATTCAAGGAATAGTCTCTCTGTGAATTCCTCCCTCTACTTTCTTCGGACAATTCATCTACCTCAAGCTAAAAAGTTGGGGAAAAAACATTGCAACAGCATTCCATTGCAGGCTATGGATTGCTCTGTATGTTTGGGTATCGGGTAGGACTCAAGCATCAAGCAGAGAAGAGCCGAATTAAGGGATGAGCTACTCTGACAACTGCTTCTGCTCCCCAGCTGTACAGCAGCACCAAAAGCAGTCTGGCATCTGCTACAGCACTATCCTCCTCTCAAATTCATTCAAGAGCCATGCCTGGACAGCAAGAGGGGCTGCAGGAGCCATCAAGCAGTAAGAAGCAGGAGTACACTGCAATGAAAGCTCTCAATGGCACAGACACAGGGGGACCCTCCTCAGTGCCTCTCCATGGCTTTTGGGATGGCATCCTGACCAGACTATGTCCTGCCAAGCCCCCCCTTCCCGGGGACAGCTTTGCAGGGCGTTTTGCAAAGCCTCGCTCACGCCATTTCCGTGCTTGCACAGTCCCATTGCGCGGGTTCGTCCACATCACCTGGGGATCTCTTTGTGAAGAAGGATCTGATGCAAAGCTCCTTCCAAAGAATTGTTTGAGTAGGGCAACCTCCAGTCGAACTCTCAAAATCAATTCATCAGCTAAGCATGTTCTCTGTGTGCTGTCCCTTCCCAGCACACTCAAGCACAGACACACACACGTTTTTGAGTAGCTGTTGAAAAATGTCATACGGTGGTTTAGAAGGACTACCTTTAGCCTTCTCCCTCAAAATCTTGGTTTTGTGTAATTATATGTGTGAGACTGCTTAGGACAATGGCATCCGAAGTTTTCGTTTAGCTCTGTTCTCTGCGAATGTGTCTGAATGTTCATGTTCATATGCTGCAAATACCCTCATTACCTTTGCTTGTGCTGCAATTACAACTCAGCCAGCACTAAGCCACAGCGTATTTTCGACTTGCAGCAACTGCAGGAGCCAACCCGTCTTCAAATGACCAAGTCAGGAAGCAAAAGCTCCTTTAAGTTGTGTGGCTGCTTGCATCGACCAACAGTGGCAATCCCGTGGTCAGAGCCTCAAGGAAGCATGTGGCAGTGGCAACAGTACCTGTCCTCAGAGCAACACCGCCAGCTCTCCCACGCAGTCAGCCCAGCGCGAGCATAATTCTTGTTTCTTTGTGCTTGATTAAGGACTCTGCACCTGAATTTTAATCATGGGAAAATTGTGTCCACTACAGAGCAAGAGACAGAGAGAGGGTGCCCTTGGAGGACCTTCCGTAGCATTATGTTTAATCATTATAAGACAGATAGACTAAGGGTAACAATTCCAGCAGCGGACAAGCCCTGATGGTTAGCTAAGGTACCTAAGGGTGTACATTTTAAAAAACATTTGCATAATGATGTGGCTGTTTAAAAATTACATAACAGTAAAATTAAAATGCCAGAGAATGGCACAGCTGAGCTGCTGCTTAGGTTAGCTGATGTGATCCTGAATCTCTCTGACAGCTGCTTTCTTCTCTGAACTGCTTGCTCACTTGAAATGTAAAGACACGCTTTTCCAAACTCCAGTGGCCCTCACACTTTTCACTTACATATAAAGTCTGTGGTAGGCTGCGTGCTGCTTTCTCAAAGAAACATTTCATACTTACAACATATTTTAGCATCTTAAGAGTCACTGCCAAAACAATACCCGCATTTAAAGGTCACCTTTATCTGCTGTTATAAAGTTATGGACTAAATATTGTTTACAAATGTATATGAGCATAATAAATGTATGTATAGAGCAGTTTGCTTTTTTTAAAAAAAAAGCAAAATACCAGTATTCCCAATCCTCTGCAAAACATCCAGTATATCCTAATAGTTTAATTGAACTATTAGCCTGACTGCTAAAAAACACGTTATCACTAACGTAGGTTTCTGCACTTCAGCTTCAGCACCACTATATCTGATTTAAAATCTGCATTTAAATACCGTTCAACTTTGACATCCACGAGTGTTGAAGAGAGTGTTCATATTTTCCTCTTGCTGAGAAAATTCTTTCCTGTCAAGTGTTGTAATTGAGCCACTAACACCTGGCATAAGTCTTATCTACTTTGGTAATTGTGATATCGAATGGAAAGACATGACTTCCCTTGCTTCTGATTTTCAAGATTACAAAGGACTCAGACCAAAAGTCCAGATCCAAACATTTGCTTGTTCAGTTAGGACTGATTTGTGGTATCAACTCTGAGTTTAAATTCTGTGTCTGGGCTTCATCCCAGTTGAAGACATGAAGTGGTGCTGGGAGGAACAGGATGAGCAATGGAAGCCTACTCTATACTGAATTTTCATGGCATTTCCCATTGCTAAAAATGAAAACATAAGAATGAAACTTGGAATTCTTGACTGCAAATGACTGCAAGGTGCTTATTTTTCATCACTGATATTTTCTAGGAAATAAATTTAAAATTTGAAGGTCAAATGTAATCTCCTGTCTGTGCTTCAGAGAATTACAGATATTGACCACTGAGAAGCCCACCTAACTTTAAACTCTAGGCTTCCTGTTGTCTATTAAAAGTTGTGGAACATCAATGACAAATGGTAATGAGCAATAATCTTTCAAGAAATTTCCAACCAGTGGAATTCTTTAACAAAAACTGCAAATCATAAACAATTGTTTCTGAATAAACAATTGTTTTCTTAATGAAAAGTGCTTAATTTCATCCAAATTTCATTTTGCCAAAAAGAACTTTGCTACCAAGAATTCTGAGCTGCTGCCAGGATTATTGTTATGCGAAAGTCCTCATTCAGTATTGAAATTCTTCTTTTTTCTAGAGAAGTTGCAAATTGAACCAGAAACTTCCTTTTACTTTGCCTACCAAACAAATGCAGCTTCTATGATATGCTGGAAACATCTTACAACTAAAATGATAAAGTAGTTTTGCTTGCCAAAAATGCATTGTTGCTTTAAAGCAGCAAATGAATTTTTAAAAAATCCACATATTTTACATTTATGAATCATTTAGGAAAGGAGAATTCTTCCTCAGCAATAAGAAAATAAAATTGCAAAAGCAACACCCCCACTTCAAAAAAAAAGAAGGGTGTGTTGACTGATACGCCTTTAGCTTATTACTGGTGTTCCACTATTTACGCGATTTGCTGCTTGCAAACGTAATAAAGGGAAGAAGATATGTGGAAGTAACCCTTTTTCCTAGTATAACAGACTTGAATTGTCCAAAGAACATAGTTTTCAGTAGAACAAATATGAAACAAATAGGCCAAAGGACTCCATTAGCAGGTAAGCAGACATTTCACAAGGAATACATGGCTGCAGATAAACAGAAAAAAAAAAAAAAAAAAGGCATTTGCATTTTTTAAAATCTTGGAAAACAGAAATATTTTATCACTATGTCATAACCGCTGTAATGCCACTTTCACACAATAGTATATAAGAACACGCTGCTATTCAGTCAGCTGTGAGCAGGTTGGTGTAGTTCTTTCATGGTGTCAGTGTGCCTCTTTCCTGAAGAAATATACACTGGTACCTCCGTAAGGAACGGATAAGAACTTTGGAGTCAGGCACAGTGACTTACTTCTGAAGCCACACCTGGAGCAGAAGTTAGTGAGAGACATCTCTCGACTGATTGGTAACATCTACTGTACATAAATGGCACGCATTTGTCAGCTGCTTGAGGTTTGCAATGGCTCAGCTGCTGCATTAGATGGGGAAGGAAGAAGACCAGAGCAACACCACTTTTTACATATGAGCACTTCATACTACATTTTATATTTGCTTGAACTGAAAGCCAAGAGAATGGTCTCTTCTTCTAAAAAACAAATCAAAATTCCTTTAATTTTATCCCCAAACATTAATACTTGAGATGGAAAGCCAAAGTAGCAGGACAGTTACAGGGAATAGTAGAATGGCACTGTGCCATAGCGCTCATGAAGATAAACACAACAGGAAAACTATTTTATTTTCTGGAAATTAGTCTTAGATGCCATGGACATAGAATGAACATGATACAGTCCTCTAACATGCATGTATACTACACATACACAAAGAAAAGGTTTGCACGCACATTTATCGCTCTGAACAAGAGGAAACTTTTTATAAAGGGTGTTTGAATGCTGTTTATTCAAACTGAACCATACCGTTCCTAACGAGTAGACAGATTAGAGATATGTCTAGTAAAAAAACCTGAACATTTAAATCAGTTGAAAGTGCAAGCACTTACAGCTTGTCTCCATAAATGTAAGATAATACTTTATGGGTGATCTATGTACTGATCAAAATGGGGTTAATATACTTGTTACTGGAAACCAGATACAAATAAGACAAGAAACTGGCTTAGCTACGTTTTTTTTTTTTCAGGAAGAAAATGAGGGGAGAACTGGATATGATCAAAAATGTTCTTGTTCGGCAAAATACACTATGATTCTCTGCAGTGTTTTAAAGTTTGTTCAATACTATGTAATGGAATGAAATGTTCCATAGCAATACAGATCTTGCTTCTGCTTGAGGGACTGCATATCACTATTGATTTCAGTTGAGGCAGGATCAGGTTCTTAGTTAGAAATGATAACAAGCCAATTCTGAATTCTCTTATACTTACCAAAGACAGTCGTCATCTTTGACAGAGATGCAGAAATGGTAAGAAAATCTATTCATGTGCTTTAGACTCTGGCTTTTAGCAGCAGAAAAAAAGATATCCAAGAGCACAGCTTTACAAGCATATGCAAGAGCGGCATTATAGATGACTTTCCTGACCAAAAGCTTGCATGATCAGGCCAAATTGCTTGTGAGGCTTTCATCAAGCTTTTAAATTGCACCAACATAAGGGGAGAAAATGGTGTTAAAAAAAGTATTTTTAAACCTGTTGCAATATACTGGCTGTGTTTGAATTAAATTGCAGATGTCCAATGTTCCTGAATTAGTACTTTTTACTAACAGACAAAGAGCACTCCATTAAACTTCTGTTTCGTATCACACTACTTGTCATTAAACAATCAGAGCATGTTTTCTCTTTCTTTTGACCTTGGCAATTAACATATAAACTTTCAAAGCACTACACTGAGACCTCTGAAAAGAAATACGATACAGAACACAATTAGTGACATAAAGATGAAGGAGACAAATAAAGGGTATCTAAATATAAAGAAATTTCCTAAAACTCTTCCTGAAAATGAGACACTGTTATTAGAGATTAGACAGTTTAAAGTGAAAAGACATCTGACATTTGCATTGATGCTGTAGTAGTGTAGCTCTGACTTACAGTAGGGGTAATTAGAGCACTCACTCTACAGAAGAAGAAAGACCTGTCACTCTGCAGCAAAGCCCCAAGCAAAGCAGGATAGCTAACAATGTCTTATCCTTAAATTACGCCTCTGATTTGAAAAAATATTTAAAAAAAAACAAGGTTTGAGGTGGATTGTGTAGTGTTAGTAACTGAACCTTTCCCCACTTCTCTGTTAATATTATTACAGCAAGTTATTACATATTTTTTGAAGCCCAGAGGACAGCTCAAGATTCATCTGCTTGAGTAAATGCACTGAGATAGGATTATTTTGGAAAAGCATGATGTAAGCAGGCTCTTTCTAACTGAATGAAACCCCTCAAGATACTCATAATTAAATTGATTAATTTGGCTTGTGAAGGTGCATTGTGTCATCTGATTTTGGAGGTAGACAAATATTCAAGAGATAGAGTATCAGTGTCTTCTTGTCCCTCCTTTATTTAGCATTAACATACTACCAGTGAACATGGGAAACATCTCAGACAAAAGCTCCTTTTCAGCTGAGCTGACAGAACAGAGTTGGAAATTTCAATTTTCTCCAGTCCTGGACAAGAAAGAATTTCCATGCATTGGAAATAGCTTTAAATGTTCTCAAATACATGGAATGCAAAGAGTTCAATCTCTGTTCAACCTTGCACACATTGTCTGCAAACTCCACTGCTCCTAAAAAAAAACCCTCTTCTACTAACAGAAGTTTAGACAAAACAGATGAGGTTCTCACTCCTATATGACCAGGGACAAAGTGGATGATACCTACAATGATGTCGCCTTCTTTTCTTGCAACACTATGGATCTTTTTGTCACTCGCCCCCAGAGATCCACTGGCACTATTTCGTCTTTACAGTGCTTGCCGTGAGACACAAAAGGGACAACTTAATGCTGCTTTCTGAAATAGTAGTCATTTTACAGACTTCAAAACAGAGATTAAGAATGAATGTCAGAGAGTTTTGCAAAGGGTAGCTGACTTCCAGGTAATGGTCTCATACCTACTCCTAAAGCAAGCCATGAAGGTTTTGTCTTGCAGGAATCCCTAAATCTCCTCTGTTTAGAAGAAGCAATAGCTTTCCAGGGAAGTAGAAAACAATACTAAAAATTATTGACTGTTTCAATTTGTAAGGATCCCCTTGGCTACAGCCACAATGGAAGAGAATTATTTGGGCTTGCCTTGCCAAATTCGTGAAAATCCATAGCTGAAATCTATGACAGCAAATGAAACATAAGGCACATAAGCAAAAACAATTAAATGTAATAGAAAATCAGAGAAATTTGGTCGGTAATCAATTTAAGATTACTATGAAACAAGGCAAACTGGCTCTTCAAAGAAGACTTTCTCAATAGCTCTCCTACTTCTGTTGAGTAGGTATTGCATGAAACTTGATCATCATTTGAACTGCTTATGAATAATTGATTTAGGAATAACTTCACTGACAAAAATCTCCAAGTTCAATTTGCTATGGTTTGTGGAACATATTTATATCCATTTATAACAATGCTAATCGACAGCAATCCAGGCTTTGGAACCCTTAAAAAAATTAATCGAACATCACAAACTCAAATACTGTCGATCAAAATAATTTAATAGAGTGTCTTCCATAGATTACCTAACAAAGATCAATCATAATCACAGGACCCTCAACCATTTCTATTCTCCTGTGGTTATTAAAATAGATGGGATTTTCCAGTATGTCTGGAAGATTAATGAATCAGATTTCTGGTAGATCAGAGTGGGATACTAAATTAGGAACAAGTAGTTCTCCAGAAGAACCCTCTCCAGTAGCCTGTCCCTACATGAAGTTTTTGTCAGTAGAGTTCCACGTGGGACATCTTTGTTGATCACAATAACAGAAGCATGTCCCAAGGTTGAAGAATATTTAGTACTTCCTAAATTCCAAGAGGACAACTGGGCCTACAGTTGTACTGCAAGAGAAAAAAAAATAGCCAATGGCAATCCTGGATATTATATGTTGTCTTCATGAAATATTTTTTAATTGTTATTATTATTCATTTTGTTGTTAGAATTGATGACTGAATGTAAGATAGGTAGACTTTTGATGTGGTATCAGTTGCAGACATGCAGACAGCTGAACAGAAGATGCATCCACCCTGTATTCCTGGACAGAGTGTCTACTTATGTACACCAGGAGCAATGAATTACATTTAACTCACTGCAATAGCAAGAGAACGATGAGCTATTACAGTATCTCTGGGCTTCATGCATCTTTACACGAAAGCACATTAAAAGCAGGGTATCTTTTCAGCCAATACTATTTAACTTTTTGTTGGCCTGACGTGTGTCTGTGTGTCCCAAAGGAAATTACATTACTTTCATAATAAATACATTTTCATGTAAGAATGTATACGCATTATTCTGTTGGACAGTGGCACAATGAAAAGAACAGCTCACATGCAAATCCAGGAAAAAAAAAAAAAAAGACATGTAGGAAAAGAGTCATCAATACAAGAACTGGTATCAGCACAGTACACTCTGCACAATCAAAAGATGTAGTCTAGGGTACCTGAGGTGACTCGATTTAGGATACTGAGTCCTCTTTTACCTCATGGGTGCAAGAGATGCAATGTTCAGTGATAGCAATACTTGTCCTCCTCATAGATCCTTCACATGATGACGAAAGTGGCAGCTGGCAAAGAGGACCTCTGGAACCAAGCGTACATTTTGGCTACAAAACTATGACTCTCTTCAAAATTTCTTTTCAATCAAAGAAGTAAATCCCAAAAGGGACCTTAATAGAAAAATGTACTTTGTTTACACTTCTCTATTTCTATTCAGTTTGCCTTCCTACCCAATTTTTCAGATCTCCTACATGACTTTATCACAAGAACTGCAATTACAAACCATCAGAGTAATTGTGCACAAAATAGTTTTATTTATTATATGTGTTTATTCAGAAATAAGCCTGACACAGGACATTGCCAAATATTTGGAAAATTACAATGCTCCAAAAGCATTTATATATTTATATTTATATAGAATATTTTAGCCACATTTTCTACATACGCAAAGAACGCCCATCTCAGCACCTAGCTGTTCCCTTTCTTGCTGCATCCTGTCTCCATTGTCAGTGTGGCGCGAGGGTCTAATTTGGTATCACACTGAGGGATGTTGTCCCAGGAGACCTCTCAGCTGTGCATAGGTAGTTATAGGGACAACACAGTAGAAGGGTTCCCCATTCCTGAGACCCTCCAGGGAAGAATCCTGTTGTGAGAATGAAAATCACAGCAGCTGCTTTTACATGGTCCAAGCAGAGAGAGAGACAAGCTCACTGGAAAGCAACTATCTCCTCAAGCAGGCCTGCAGATACCACACAGAGGGGACAAGTCAGAATTTTGCAGCCCCCCTCAACAGGCCCATTCTTTACATATGAGACTGAAGAAGCAAAACAGAGTTGATACACGCTGTGCATGACAAGGGAATAAATGTTCTTCAATCATTTGGTGCTATTCTTCAAAATACATGGAAGTACGTTTGCTTCATGATCACTTGAAGTTTTAATGTTATGACACGATATGCAAACTGATACCCGTTTCATATTCTCTTTTGAGAGGGGAAAAAAGTAGAAGTGAACAGTTCAAGAAGATACAAGACTTTTATTCGGCATGGAACACCAGGAGAAGACTTGGATTATAGGTTTATCTGTCCCTTTTTATGAGCGACCTTGAAAATTCTTAGAGAAAGCTAGAGAGAAAAGCAATTACATTTTGAAATTACACATCACTGTTCTCATTCATCTTGATAAGCACTTTTAAGGAAACAAAAAAAGGCTCGAATATTGCTTTTATAAGAGTTATAGAGACCTTGGTTTTGCAGTCAGTTTTAAAATAAATTTAGATGTACAAAGATGAATTTTTATTTCCTTTGTGTTGCTAAATTGGTGACTTATAAAAAAAAAAAAAAAGCCCTGCAGTTCGATACTGGGCCCTTTGGCAAAAAAAAAAAAAAAGTGTACAGGATTTTTTCCCTTGTTCTGAAAAGATACACAGCAGCTCAGCTTATGTTGTGCAGTCATCCCTACTGTGTCACGAGCATCTGCATTCATCCTTTTCTGTGCATTTGTAAGTGTGATTGAAGTGTTGATAGGAAGCTGCGTTTATAAAAACCAGGATGTTATGCAAACAATAGGCACAAGATCTTAGTTATTATTATTCCTGCTGGTTAAGCTCCCCTGTGTTCATTTAGGCATGATCTGTCTTCATGTTTCTTTTACACTCATTATTATCTTGCTTTACCAATTAGGTAAGGCACTAAAAGGCCTGTTATTCCAGCCTGGGAGGGCTGAGGGTCAGAAGGAGTCATGCTTAATGTTAAGTAGCTGTGAAACGTTAAAGTCTGTAAATTCATCAGGACAGTTGGCCTAGCCCACTGCAGGGCAAGGGGTGTAAGTACTTTTCTGCTTGAATTATGTGTGGAGCAGTGCTGGCTTTGAAATGCCAGGATCCACGCTGAGCCCGGCGGAGGCTCCCCAAGCACGTAGCTCCAGCCTCAGCTCTAATAGCAGGAGCAATAGGGGTTATATTTGGAAGCTCTTGGCAGTCAGATAGAAAAGGAAACTTCAAAAATCATTCTGCCTCTTTACTGAGGACCCCCTTAGGAGTACTACTGGGAAGAAGTCTGTCGACCTGCCACAGCTAATAGTCACTCAGCAACCCGGCGTAACCACCGCTCCAGAATCAATGCGCTGCAGCTATTCAGTAGTACCACATCTGATGCTTGAAAGGACGGAAAACACGATATGTGACAGCTGCTTATGAGTGATAGTGATAGTGAACAAAAAGCCTAATGGGTACTGGAATCTCCCCGCCCTGCGTACAGAGAAGACGAGGAAGGGAATGATGACTTTTCCTAGCGTGGCTGCACTCTTCAGCAGGCACCGTCCTGTGTGCCAGATTGGCATCTCCAACAGCTCAACTGCAATTATTCACATGCCACCTCTGAAGCTGTGGTTTGCCACTCACATAATCTCTGCTATATCACATACCAGACTGCTGACTGCACATCAAGAGGTTTTTTCCTTGTTGGGCAGGAGAATAAGAGACAGACAGAAAACAGAAAAGGGTCAAATCTGCTCATCTAGAGTTTGCACAAGGAAAGCGAGAGCTTTTGTAGCCAATGTGCACAAGCAAGGCTAAAAAGGCTAATCTAAGCAAGGCTAGTTTAGCTTTAGAACTAGTTTTTTGGTTTTTCTGATGCACCAAAAAAAATTGCCAGGCTTTGTGGTATGGTGTTTTTACTACTGGCTTCATTGGGAACTTGCTTGAATATCCTTATGGATATACAAGCTTGAAACTTAGCACCCAGTAATATCTAAATAAATTTGTGAAATGTGGATTATTTCCTGAAATCCCAGAGTCTCCAATTTTGATGTGCAGCAATATGTTTTCTACAGCAACTTTGCTTCTGTATAGTATGTGGCTTAGCATCTCAAACTTTTGATTCCATGTCTGAGTACACACTTACAGTTACAACTTACTTCCATAAACTTCACTCTTCACTGTGTGAACATAACTTTGATTGGTATTTAAAGAAAAATATTCCCTTTTTTCTGAGAGTGAAGCACATCCATTAACATGGCTGAAACTTTTTAAAATGTGCTTTAAAACAAATGTCAAAAGCGTGGCACGCTCCAATAGAAAAAGCATTCAATACAAAACAATAACATATTTCAAGCATGCAGAATAGCAGAACAACTGCTCAGAAAGAAAAAAGAAGAAATTGCATCAGGAGAGAACTTAATAGCATTGTAAAAGCCAGGGGTCACTGAATTTGGGGTAAAAAATTTGATCAAAGGGCTAGTCCAATCATTTGTCTATACAAGAAAGTGCTACCCTAAGCTGTCAGTAGCTCCTCTCGACCTATTAAAAGTCCTGAGTATTATTTTGTAGATGTCAATTGGAAAGACTCTGTTAAAATTCCCATTTATGAGAATATTTAATTAAGATCTATTTTACTGATTATTTTTCCCTCAAATACATTTTCTGTGATTATGTTCAATTTTTTAGACTTTTTTTTTAATCTGGGTTTAAGATACACAAACATCCTTCCAAATGTTTATATACCACCACGGAATATATTCAAGGCTACCTTTGTTTGTGATTTTATCTTCATGCTAAGGGACTCAAAAGGTTAAGATTTTAATCCACTGCAAGGGATTTGCTGAATAAATTCTTGTTTGTAAGAGCTGAATTAAGACAGCACACTAAACCTACTCCAACTACCTACAACACAGTGAATCCTGTCAAGAAAATAAACTCTTCTGTTTATCCTTACTTATGCACAGACCTATGAATAACTCTCATAACCAGCTAGTGATCCTGCCTACATTATCTTGTCTGTAAACATGCTCTGCATGCTGAAACAGCTGAAAGGAATGTACAGGATTAGGAAAAATCACAGAAGCTGAAAACATGTTTTAACTCAACTATGGGAGAAAAAAACCCTCTGCTCCAGGTGAAAAGCTTTATAGTCTCTCTCATCTCCCCTTATCCTCTCACATTGCCCAGAATTGCCCTACTTCATCAGAGAGAAGCTATGGTGAAAAGCTCCTTAGAATGACCCAACCTGAAGGAATACTTCCCGCTTTAATTTTCCTAAGAACAGATAAAGCAGTATATAGGCAGCTTCTTTTAAATTACTGTTTCTCAAAAGGTACACTAGCACTGGTTAGGAAAAAAAAAAAAAGTTATATCTGAGCAAATAAAGCACAGATCCCAAACGGTTTGCGAATTTGTAAACCATTGCTTAAACTTTGAGTCTCAATATTTGCTTTTTTAGCCCAGGAGGTCCTAAGTATGTTACAAACTTTATCAGCTATCCTGTTCTCATTAATACTACCAGGATTTTTGTTGGTAACATCAGTTGGAGAAGTAATGGGCTGCTTGTTTAAGTACAGCATCTAGCATTAGCCTGTAGAGAAACAGCTGTTTGACAATATAAAGGAGTGTTGCACAGCAATTTAGGACAGCAAATACATGGCCCTATTATTCTGCCTTCCTGACATACTCTCCCAATGATGCAAAATGGACTTATGTCAGAATACTACATTTGTTGAAATCTGCAACATCACAAGACTGCGATTAGCTGGCAGTTCTCTTCAAAATGATTCTGTACCAGAATTTGGAGACACAACTTCAGTCTAACTTCTTAGGCCTCTCTATTCATCAGGTGGAATAAGCATAAAGCCTTGATTATTTACTATGATAGGATTTAACTTCTTCTCTCACCTTGTGAACATTAGGAACACCTTCGTTTTTGTAATTGAGCTGTGGCACAAAACAATTCCTAATACTATTTTAAAACCTGGGTTTGCTACTGAGCCTGTTTCATAAAAGAGGGAAAATGCGCTTTACTGAATATTCAGTGCAGTCTGCAGGACCTCAGTCTCACCTGAAGGGTGAGAAGAGGTTTGGAATGGTCATGTAACCCCACCTCAGTGACATGCTCTGCTGATGTGACATATTTAGAGGCTGCAGGACCATGAAAAATCTCATAAGAAAAGCAAATAGTAGTATAAAGTTTCATTTATCCTACTTTGTGAATGAGTACGTCATAAACATTTCTTGAAGACCTTTACCCTTCTGCAAACTAGCTGGCACCCCAGAGTCCAGACTGACTGGGCAAGGGACAGAAAGGAGAAGCTGACCTTCCTTCAGAGCTCTATCGGGGTGAAAGCAGCCAGGAGATTGCATTCCTCAGTGTTGCTCCCTGACCTCTTCAAGCAGAGACGCCCAATAACCTGTGCCGATGTTACAGATATACAGCAGGCTCCAAGGAAGCCTATCCCTCAGCACCAGAAGCAACCATGGCCTGCAAACCTACATTTCACATAGGAACATTCTGCTGCACACAAAGAAAGAGGTGCATCATCGAAGACAGAGTCAGCAAAACCTTCTCATCAAAGCTGGAGTGATCCTGTACTTTGCTGTCTTGAGACTGTACTTTTGCCCCACTCAATGTCTGCTGACAGGAGAGATTGTAATATGATGCTGTGCCTCCTCAAGGGTAACAAGAACTTGCAAGCAAGAGGAAAAATGCTTACTTGTAGCTCACTCAAAATTATCTGATTTGTTTCTCATTGGCAGGGGAGACAGGTGGTGCCAGAAGAGAAAAATTTACTCAACAGCAGAATGTTCAGGGGACATACGTCAGTTTCAAGAAACCTAATGGTCTTTATTGAAAAGGTTTCTGATTTTGTGTCTGCTGATTTCCAGGCTTCAAGCTCTTAGACCTCAGGTTTTTAACTTTTCTAGGAAAAACAGCATCTACTTTTGACCAATTGGTCCTCCCATCATGATATTACATGATATTACCCTGGGAATCAATGAGTAAATCCTAACTCACCATCTAGGCAAAAGAAAATATGGTGTTCCCTTCACAGAAACATGCCTCAGCTACAACTTGTAGGCAAGAGTCTCTCTTTTCTTTAGGTACACTTGTACAAAGCCTTTTGTTCTGGAGTACTCTGCAGGTAAGCAGTCAGAAAAACAGATGCCTCTGTTTTTCCAGCCTGATGTGGTCACGTGCAGTTAGGTTGTATAAGATCAGAAATGTAAGTCTCCACTCATATTTTTAATGCTGCTACTGGCATTTCTGATAAATTTCTGAGTCAGCTCTACATCAAGGTCGTACCACATGGAAGAAAGTCTGGCATAGTCTATCCAATGGTACTGTTTCCACTTCATGATGTAACGCAGTTAATTTAGCATGGGACATACCACAGATCAGACTCCAGTGCATTGGTTTTTTTTAATTCCTTTGGCAATAGGAAAAGTGTTGATGTTGCTGCATCATTTTGTCTTCCAAAATACTATTTTTACCAGAAAGTAATACAGTGATGAAATACATCAGATTAAAATCAATGTTTGAAACTAGACATGTTCACCTACAACAGATTCTTCAGAACTAACAGTAGAAAGAAATTTATTAATAACAGAACAAATGAATATCTTAGCAGCACTGTTAGATTACAAGATTTAAAATCCAATCTTTTCTTGTTTAACTTTCTACTGCAGAAAAAGTAGTAAAGGGGCAAAAAATGCCATAGCCTTGAATTTCTGAGTACTAAGAGTATGATTCCTCGTTCCACCTTTATGAAGAAACCTGTGCATTCCATATATGCAACCTCAGAATCAGATGCATATGCAGTGTTTAATAACTGTTACAGCATTTGCCAACAGTTAAATCCTTTTCCAATTAGAGTATTTCCCATTTAACTTCTTTAGGCTAAGCTATCTCCCAGGAAATTATCTCAGTAAAGCCGTTGTCCTAATATTTCCTGCCCCAGTCTTCTGCTATAGCCCATTACATGCTGTGTGCATACATGCACACATACACACATATATATGCTTCATTTCAATATTGTTTTTCTTCTCTAGTGCTTGGCAGAATCTTATCTAACTCCCCTCCTGTTACTCAGTTTTATAGTGGAGTAGTTTTTGAACTGAAAAGAAATTACATTTTTATACAAAACAACAGTGAGATAAGATCATGATTTAACAGAAACTGAATGACTAATACCTCTAATTCCAGAAACGAGCATGAGAAAGAAAACTTATTCCATACCCAAGGTGTGTGAAATACTGAATCTAAACTGAAATTTAACCACAAAATTTGGATAGCAAGAGTACTAGTCTGGACAAGGGGAATATGAACCCTCCTGTGATGGCTCACTAATTTTGATCTGGAAAGTAAATTTTAAGAAGAAAAGGATAACACATTATCTACACTCAGCCTGCAGTACCTCCTCTGAAATGCTGCGATTCCATAGTAAGACCTAAAAAGGACTTTTATTTTATTTAATGTCTCTGTCTTCTCTAAGAGGTGAACTGAGAACAACTGATTAACAACAGGAGTGCTAAATCTCATCTTTTCCTTAGAGTTCGTTTTCTAACACATCCAAGATTAAAAGTTTACATTCCTGAGTACAACTTCAACAGTGCATGGGAATGGTTTCCTGCTGCAACTTGAACATTAATGAGACCCAGCAGAATAGTTGCATGTAGAATAATTAAGAACAAGGATAGAAAAGCAAAGATCAATCACATGATCTTCAAAAACATACAGAAGACAAGAGCTAGAGAGAGAATTTAACGCTGCTAGTACTCTCTGGTAATTTGGCCAGTTTTACTTCGTCAACAAAGAAATATTAGACATCCAAGAAAGTCATCTGGAAATATCATATATTCATTTACCACACTTCTTTTGATGCAAAATCTCAGGCCACAACTGAAGGACAAACGGACAGAAGTTTGGCTCTAATGCAAAAGAAAGGTTTGGAAACAGATACATAACTATTACTCATCACACGTAACCACTGCACAATTCTAAATGCACATGGTACATTTTTTGTCTCAAGCAGACCATTGCATTTTACATACTGCCAAATTTTGAATATTTAATCACAAAGTCAACTATGAAACAAGATCCATAGATGTTTGGGGTTTTTTTTCCCATTCAGTGTCCAGAAACAATGCCAGTGGATATAATTTTGTAAAATTAAGCTAAACTTCCAATGCAAGATGCTGATTTGGAAAAGAGACAGGATAGGGAAGAAACTCTTCTTGCAATAGAAAAACATGTAAATTTCTGCCTGTAGAGCATGGACTTCAACAATCTGAAAGATGAGTTGAGTGTTTTCTTCATATTTTCTCTTCAAATAAAACAAACAAACAAATAATAAAAAAACCACACACAAAAAAACAACAAACCAAACAGCTGAGAAGTCCATGCAAAGTTGGAATTAAGCCAGTGAGAAAACATTTCAGATGTGATCCTGCACACCATATACATGACCAGAAAGTTTCTACCTTTCTAAACATGTAGAGAATTATTTTCTCTAAGAGCTATGGAAATGATAAAAGTGTATGCTAAATTTTTCTGATTTCACATTTGCACCTAAATGTTAAGGTTTTTTCTATGAAGACAAAAAACAGAGATTGCAATTCTCATCAGTCTTCCTCCCTAACCAGAATTTTTTTTGACATTAGATTTCCTTAGAACCCCATTCAGAGAAAAAATGTTTTTACAATTTTTTACAATTTATAAGTAAACCAAAACAAAATCCCACAGTTCTTGTTGCTAATAAGGACGGTAGCCTCATTCTGCCTTAGATGTCCGATAAAGTACTGCATGATATCAAATAAGTTTTTTTTAAGTGTTGCTGTTGCGTTTTACAGTTGGAGGTATGCAGATTTGTCTGGTAACCAAGTATATTTTATTATTTACACTTTATTTGTATTATACAATGAAAAAGATTGGGTGACCAGCAGAACTAACAAAAAGGACAATAAAATAATCATTTGGTGTATAGGTTGGGACACTCCAGTCAGTTAATTCGCTTTTCTACAGGAAGCGTATCTGTCTGAAGTTCCATAATATAAAAGTGTCTACTTTTCCACTCAGTAGGCATTTCTGAACAAAATATCCCTGTGGCACGGTTTAAGGACAATTACTACATTAAAACATTCAATTTCATAATACGTATGAAATTAACATATAAATATAAACCACCACCATTTCTCTCATCAGCAATAGTAAAGGCAGCAAATAGTGAGTTCAGCAAGTGGATCTCAAGGAAGTTTTTATAATACTTTGTTGGGATTTTTCATTGTCTCGTCGGAAACATCAGCCACTTCTCTAAAAATTTTTGAGTACAGATGTGTAAAGAAGTGAACACTGCTTAGTATTCACTGATGCTTTTGTAAGTAAAATTATAGCATGGATTTATTCATAAAATAAAGAACATATTCACTTGGATATGTGTTCATGTTCTTCCCTTAAAGAGTTTCATAGGATCAGGCGCCTCTTCTCATAAAAACCCTTCCACTCTTAATAAAATGGGGAAAAAATTATACTGGTGATGAAACACACCTATCATAGAAGCATAGAATAGTTCAGATTGGAAGAGACCTTTAAAAGTCATCTAGTCCAACCCCCCCGCAGTGAGCAGGGTTATCTTCAACTAGACCAGGTTGCTTAGAGGTCTGTCTAATCTGGCCTTGAATGTTTCCAGGGACAGGGCATTTACCACCTCTCTGGGCAACCTGCTCCAATGTTTCACCACTCTCTTTGTAAAAATCCTTCTATCTAGTCTAAATCTACCTTCTTTTAGTTTAAAACCATTACCCCTTGTCCTGTCACAGCAGGCCCTGCCGAAATGTTTGTTCCTATCTTTCTTATAAGCCTCCTCTAAGTACTGAAAGGTCTCCCTAGAGTCTCCTCTTCTCCACATACGTACACTGGTTAATAATGTCTCAACTTAAAACAATATAATTCCTGAAAGTTGTGTATCATGAATCATTTGTTTCATTTGTGCAGTACTCGTATGGATTTGTCAGTATGACCAGAAGAAAACAAATACACTTTAATATATGGTCCTAAAACTTCCGTGTAAACATGCAGCTAGCATGTTTATATGTTTATAGCTAACAGCAATATAAATGTTAATTTAGTTCTACTCCTATAGAGGGCTATTTTCTCTAATAGTTACAGAAACGGAAATAAAGTTAAGTCTAAATTGAATACATTGTATTTTTCTTCTTCAGACACCAATAATTTGAACTGAATAGTTTTGGATATGTTGTCCAATATATTTTGGGCAATACGTATCTGAGACATAAAAAAAATAAGCATCCTAAAGAGAACACAATAATATATTGGAGAAGACCTTATAAATCATAATATTGGAGACTTTTTGAGAATTGCAGAAGCAGGATTCATTCCCTTGGACCAAGAATTTGAGAGTACATGCATTCCGATCTTTCATATGTGTGAACGTATGTATCACACGCATTCTCTGGCATTCAGCATGTCTGCATTGGCAAGTAATCCATCTGACATTGACAAAAGAGCCATGGAGATTTATTTTAGAGTGATATACTGCACCCTCTGGCTTCAGGAGAGATAGACTCTTCCCTCATCTTTCCTGTCTATTATGAAAATTATATATTTCTGTGGAAAGAGATGCTATGGATACAACTGAATCTATTTCACATGTTAATATCTGTCTACATATGCCACTACCTTAAATTTGGGGATTTTTTTCCTTAAATGCATAGCTCTTTCCTTCCTCCCAAAATTCTACTGCTCTTGTCTGAGTGAGTAGAACCAAGACATACTCAATACCTAAACTGGGGAAGATCCATTTCAATCTAAATATTGGAGGAACAGGAATGAAATAACAGAATTGGAAAATAAAAAGTTAAATAACACTTGCTGCCTAAAGATTTATTGAATAGACTGCTGAATGATTTATGCTCTTCGATAGATACATATGAATGCTTTAAATAGTATACATAATGACTATATTCAATTATAAAATGTCCATTGTGTCAGTATTTCTAACTCCCTGAAAAAAAAAATTACTCTTGAAACATTTTTTTCTGGTATCATGATTAGAAATATTACACTAAATAAATGTGGCATTGTTCTCATTTAAGGCAGTAAAATGGTTCATGTTATCCATCAGAGAAAACAGGGTAAGAAACTTAAGAGCAACATTTGGATGCCCAGCATCATTCTTTTGTATCCCTGCACCTCATCTGTTTTTGATGTTTCCCAAGAGATGAAATGCATGTATCTGAAGAGTCTCATAATTCTTGCACCAGTCAGAGTCACATAGTGCCCTCCTTTCCCTCTTTCAGTCCTCCTGACAACTTGTTTCTAGTCTGTGTTTTCTGAAAAAGTCTGGAGCATTCTTCCACAAAGTTTGAAGATGCAATCCAGCTCCAGAGAAGCCTGAAGACCTTCCCATGAAGACCATTCTTATCATGAGGAAAGAGAGCCTTTCCCCAAAGGGAAAGCTCCTTTAAGCTATGAGTTGGAAAAAGAAATCATGTATGAAACGAGGTCTTAAAAAAATGAGGTCTTAAAACAAAATCGCTCTTGTGACGAGTTCTGTTATCTGAACAGGACCACATTTTGCCTGCGACCTTCAGTCAGAACATCTCCTCAGTGTACCTTCCATCCACTGCAGTGCTTCAGCAGAGTTGCATGCCGTCCTGATGCAGCAGCCTGCATTTTCCAAGCCAGCAGTAGTGAATAGAGTCTAATGTCTGTGTTTCATTTGCGTACAAATACTTCAAAGACACAAATAAATTCCACTGCTGATTTATGAAACACTTTGGAGCTGTGGCAATGGACAGGAATTAATGTACAACCAGGGATTTAGTAGTTTGAACTGAAGTTCCAGTGCTAACTGTAAGCTGGTATTTGTAGCAAAACTGAGATGCTCAATGAAGGCAGTAACTTGAGAGAGGGCATCTCACTCTGAACTTTAAAATATAACACAATGCAATTGTTTCTGGCAATCTTAAATGTGTCTCTTATGGTTGTTTTCCTTGGCTCACCATCTGCTCTCCAGTGTTAGAAAGCTGGGGAAAGGAGCGGGGAGGGGGGTAAGAATCAGAATCAGACAAGTGGGCTTTCTTAAAAGAAAATCTGCTGTTCCATTTCAGATTTTGAAGGTATAACTCGCTCCAATAATCTGGGACAATTGCCTGCCTCAAGCCCAACTAGGTGTTCCAAATGTGAAAACTATTTCTGAATTTTCCCACAGATTTCACCCTTGCCTAAACCCATTCTTTAACCCTCAATAACCTTCTGCCTTCTTTGTCAAGGAGGCTTCTCCTGAAAGACAACCTGAACCACCTTATGCCAGAGGTGGAGATATATTAGTACTTCCAGCATAAATCAATCAATTAATTGGTAATAACTACTAGGATTAATAATCTTTGCCTATCTGGCTTCATTACTCAGAAACAAAGCACCAATACCTCTTTCCTGCTGTCACTTCTGTTCATTTTTTCCATATATTTTGCTCAATCTTAGACAGCATTACAACTGATTTTATTTAAAAGTCAGATCTCGTATTACCTTTTGGTACCCGTGCTTTGTCCTGTACCAGTGCAGCACAAGGAAATGAGGTGCTCTGCTTGCTGGGCTGCGTTTTCATGAGTGGAAAGAGAAAGTGAGAGCGTGTATTACAAACTGTGCAAAACTGGGTAGATCCCAGCTACAGCTCCTACCTTGGCAGCTGCCAGTACACTGCAAGTGACCATGGACTCTAACAGGTATTTGAAGTTGGATTAAGATAAGACAATAAAAGTCACCATTCCCTGCCAACTATGCCGTTTTCACCACCACAAATGCAAGGACGTTTTTAGCATAGCCCATGAGCAGCCACAGTCATAGGCTTGGTAATGTTAATATAAATGCTGAGGTGAAAACTGTGAGGGTTTAGGAGAAAATAAAATTTCTCTGCCTCAGGAACAGATATATCTGTCAGACAGCTGGAGAAGGTTGTGGGCCTGTATAGCTTCAGCTTTCCTGTTGTTATCTGGATGTTTATCTGCTTCATGTGCTACAAATTCTATTGCAGACTGGAAATGCAAGTACATGGTACTCACAAAAATTACCTAGTTGGTGCCATTCCACAAATCTTCTCGTCCGAAAGGGTTACTGATCTCTCATATAAGTAAACCCTAGACATCTATATTGAACATAAACCTAGTATGATCAACCTCAACCATCCAGCCCTGACCTCGTCCTTTTTGAGCTTTAGTTATTCTTCTAGATATTACTATTTAAAGCCTTCCCACGATTTATAGCACCTTGTTCCACACTTTTTTAGTTTCCAAAGCCAGGCCCTAAATAAAGACCAAAAAACACTTCAAACAACTTAATCCTTCCTAGAAAAGCCTGTTAGCATTCAAAGATGACATTACATCAAAAGCAAAGGTTAAACTCCAGAATGCATTCTTTGAATGAAGTAACAAAAGCGCTGTTATATCCTTTGATCACTTGAGCTCACCTGTAGGAAATGTTACACCTTTTTATTAAACTGTTGAATTGTCTTTGCAGTACAAGCTGGAGACATTCTTGACAGGCTTAAAGTCATTAACACCTGCTCAGCAGAGCCTGTAATACTCTCTCGTGTCTATGCATGTTAGTACAGCAACTCTATAGTTTCCTAACATCCCAGGTACTCTTTCCTCTTGATATTTGTGTAACAAATTTATTGAAATGAGTGAAATAATAGCAGATAGGCAAAATTCTACATGACACAGATGTGAACAGTAAAATATTTGATGGTTACAAATAAAAAACCCTAGCACTATATTAGCAAATTTATTGAATTACCATGACGCGCTTGTAAAATAAATCACCAGTTAATTACTGTTGAAAAAAACAACCCAAACTCTGTGTTTTTTTGGTGTTTAGCCAGTACATTTACCACTGCTCATTGCCAACTACGGTATACATAGTCAATCCGTCTTCCATTCACATAACATACATTCATGTTCTCACACAAATAGACACACACACGCCATGCACTTTTTCTGTCTCTAGAAATATCTACTTATATATAAATGTGTATACATGCACATATGGCCTATTAAAATAAGATTAAATATCAACACTATGTCTTTGATTTCTCTTCTTTTAAAGATTTTGTTATACATTTCTTCTGTTTTAGAAGTATAGCCAACTATAAACATGCCTTCTTTTAAAAATAAATAAATAAGTTTATAAGAATTTTCTAGCAATCCAGACTGCTATTTAGTTCTAATATCTTCAGCAACGAACAGCTGAAAGCTATTTTCCCCCAGTCTCTGTGTTTCCTTTATTTCCTTTTATTCCTTAAGTTCTTTTGCAGAGCTCATCTCTTCATACTTAAACAATATTTTTAAGAAAGATTAGCATTCCTACATGGGCGCGCTCTCTCAGACACACAGAAAGTTGATTCTCCTTTTCTTCTCCAGTTGTGCTCCATATATGTTATTTCTTTCATGTCACAAAGCTTTTGGATATTTCTAATACACTTTACATTTCAGGTTCTGAGACATCTTCTGCTGAATAAGCACACATGTACATGGAAGCTTACTGCCAGACCATCACTACGTACACATACAGAAAGAATTCTTACATAGCAATGAATGCTACGAGACAGTTAGGAAACACAGCGCAAACAATTACCAAATATAAATGGTGGTAGATTTTAAAAAGAACATGTATCCTTTAGAAAAAGAAAGCTAATGTAATCATCAAAAACTAAGTTTACATCCTTCTTTCATACTTAACCTATGATTTTCTTAGAGAACTTTTGACTTACTCATGCTTCTATCCTTGACCTATTTAGAGATAACTATTCAGTGGAGGCTTACAGTGAGTTTCTGGATCTTAATCCTGTTGTCTCGATTAGTCTCTCTAATGATTATGCAGTTTGATTTTCTCAGAGGGAGGTGGAGAAGAATGGGATAGAGGGAAGGGAGCAGTTTGCATAGTCCCCATTACCTTCTGATTACAGGAAAAACAAGATAGTGTCATGTTGGCTGAGTTCAGTGGGGAGGAAGGCAACGTGCCTTAGAATAATTCTGTACAATCAAGAGATTAGAAGGATTAAATGTAACCAAACCTGTCGTAAAACAGAAGGATGAGAGCAATATGTTTTTAAATTGTAAACACTGGCTAATTTGTTGACTCATTTGTGAGATAGTCTACTAACACAAAGAGAACACTAGTGAGAATAAAGGACTGCCTTTACCTGTTTCCCTCCTGAATCATATGGAATGGATTTAAGATTGCTGTGCCTATCTGACCTTGTTCACTGAAGATTTTTCTCTCTCTCCAACCCCCAACTCAACTGGGCAATAAAACCTGAATATTTTCTAAAAATATAATTTTTTATGTACCTGTGGGTAACCAGAATGAATGAGTAAAAGCTACTTCACTTGGAAGAGTTTTTCATCAGCAGTTTCTTCTCAGGTTTTGAAGGATTTAGAATTTGTATTTTTCATAAATTTGAAAATGGCTTTCGTAACAATCCAGCCAAACAAAAATCTATAATTATAAATTATAATTATACAATATAAAATTATACAATACAAAAAATTATACAATACAAAAATTAGCCTAATGGACTTTTCATTTTTCTGTTTTTGATCCCTTCTTAAGTTAGCAATTAATGTTTTCCTTATGTCATTTTATGAAAATAGCTCATTACTTGCAGTGTCAGATGGAAATTCTTTTACTTCAAATGTCTTCAGTTTCTGGAGAATAATCTCATCTTTTCCGTTATCACACTGCTGTCTGATGCAGAAAGCAAGCTTCACTCTGCCCAGAGAAACCCTTTTCAGTCCCCACAAGAACTCAACTACTGGAAATATTCACACCAGTTTAAAACCAGAAACATACCCAGTACTATCCTCCCCTAAAAGCTCATAGAAGGTGATGGCTTTCACGGAGATCAGCAGCTCCTCCAACTGGAAAAAACATGTCCCTTCTTTATCAAGCACTTTAGGCTGTGCTGCTTACTCACTTTTAAAAGTCATTTATCTCCACTTCTGTCAGCCTGCTCTTCCCTCCCAGTCACAGCATTCAGCAGAGAGGGCTAACTGCAGTGAAGTACAGAAGCTACATGATCCAAAAGGACATGGAAAGCAGTAGTAATTCCCTCCTATATGTAATAACACTAGAATAGTGGAGGAGCTGTGGCCTGTCAGTTGCTATGCTCACAACATTAAAATAAAGATGTTGTGTTCATCAGGAGTTTATGTAATTGGTTTAAGACTGTATCATGCCAACATAAATCAGTAAGGCAATATCTGCAAGGAGAGAGAATATCTTTTATGAGATCAGCCAGTATAGCTAGAAAACACAAACAAATTTCTGAAGTCCTTCATGAGATGAAATACAGGACCTCTCAGTTTCCAAACATGTTTTAGCCCATGTAATTCCATGGGCTAAAATGAAGGTAACAGCATACAAAAACTGAAAGTTTACAGCTCGTGTAGACATATAGGCTGAAGCTAGCAACAAACTCAGATACAGTCTCGAAGAAAATTTTTAGCTGCTCTTGGCTTCAGATACCTGGCCTTCAGTCATCAGGATGAGTCTCAAATTAGCATTCTCAGATTAGTTACTTCATAAGCACTGTTCTTATCACAGAGTCATAGAATAGTTTGGGTTGCAAGGGACCTTTAAAGGTCATCCAGTCCAACTCTCCTGCAATGAGCAGGAACATCTTCAACTAGATGAGATTTCTCAGAGCCCCATCCAACCTGACCTTGAATGTTTCCAGGGATGAGGCATTTACTCCTTCTCTGGGCAACCTGTTCCAGCATTTCACCACCCTCATCATAGAGAATTTCTTCCTTATGTTCAACCTAATCTACCCTCTTTCAGTTTAAAACCATTACCACTTGTCCTATCACAACAGGCCCTACTAAAAAGTCTGTCCCCATCTCTCTCGTAAGCCCCCTTTAAGTACTGAAAGGCTGCAGTAAGGTGTCTCCAGAGCCTTCTCTTCTCCAGGCAGAACAATCTCAACTCTCTCAGCCTTTCCTTATGAAGTAGCACAGCTCTTTACATAGACTTGCCAACAATGCTTAAACTGGAGAGCAGTTAGCATCACTCCTTTCCCTTTAGGAGTCAGAGTCTGAGGTTTACTCAGCTTGTGAGAGAGCATAAAATGAATGAGGAAAAAAAGGGATTTGTTGACATTCTCAGGACCAAGGTTTCCATATAGACGCACCCTTCTTGTTGGAAGCTCAGCCTCATTTGAAAAAGTGTGTAGGCAGTAGATGAATTAAGGACTGAAAGATCAGGTTAACATGAATGTTTTAGCCAAAGGGAAATGGTGATTTCCAAATAGTCACCCCAAAGTTGGACTGTTTTCCAGATCATTTGTTCAGCAACCTTAGTAATCAGTAAAGGAGTTTAGGGATTCTTTTGACACACTGTTCATCACAAGCAGAAACCAGAAAGTCATAACACTAAAAAAAAAAAAGTTTGTTGCCCTAGGCATGTTTTAGCTTACTGTCAGTTCAGTCTGTTCTAGCGTTTCACTTGTAATAGCTCCCTTGATGTACTTATGACTAATAACAATAAAATATTAACAAAATAGTTTTGCTTGGTGGTGACTCTAGAGATAGGAATGAAAGCTCTTGTTGTGTCCTTTGTTTTGTTTCAAGTCTGACAACTACTTTTGCTCCCATTACCACTATATCATTTCAGTGCCAAAAGTATCAGTGACAGCAGTAGCACCATATTCCTCACTGGTGTAAGAATAAACAGGCCGGTATGCTTTCCTCACCTTAGAGGGAATTTGTTTTCCTGTAATGTCTCTTCCTCCTCAACTCGAACTCCTCAACACCCTCCAGCTCTTCCAGCTTCCACCCTGATGCAATAGAAGATGCAGTGATACTTTTCTTCCTTGAGGTTCCTCGTTGCCTGTGTTGAGCCACCGTTCATCCTTCCACTCATTCTTCCTCCAGCTGCAGCCCTTATAGCTGCTACAATTCACAGAGTCTCCAGAGTGATGTTTTCTTTAAAAGCCAAGCCTCTCCCTCTCTGTACCGCAGCAACAGATGTGAGAGGTTTGGCAGTGCTCAGAACGCACTCCCATAAAATCACTCCAAAATATCTGACAGGTTACATTTGAAATTTTTAAAAATAAATTTCTGTTTGATTGTAGTTCCTACTTGCTTATAATCATGCCTACAGACCCCAGGTGAGATTGGGCACCATCTCCACCTGTAGTAATAAACAGCCCTCAATGCAGAGTTTGCAGTATAAGCTTAATCAGACCAAAGATAAGGGAAGCAGATACTATAATTCTTATTATCTCATTTCACTCTAAGACACAGCTGAGTTTTTTCAAAATCTTTGGCAACTGCAGCAAAAGCGTTCAGGTAACGCTATGAGCTTGATGGTGAGTGTATAGTGAAATGAGTTTGTATCTTTTTCAATTTTTTTTTTTTTTTGCAAAAGCTTCATGTGGTTCAAGTACTTACAGAATTACAGTTTATTTGTTTCAACACCAGTGCCTTATGAACTAACAAGGGATCTGTTAAGAGGTGCTTAAATATTTCATTCAAACTAGATTCTATGGTAAAGCTAAGTTTAATTTCTTTAAATAAACTAAGGTCTACGTTTTTAATCCCTTGGGTGATGTCAGATGAATGTACAATTTTATGAGCAAGCTAGGATGGATTCTTAGAATAAGAACAAAGAAAATAAAAGAGAAAATAAAACAAAACTTGAAAAAATCAAGCACTAACCATTGGCTAGTACTGAGGTTCATTTTTACATTTTCTGTATAATTTGTAGCCTTTCACTCAAATGAAATGATGCCTTTAAAATCTGTTTTGCAAACAAAGTGACTAAATTAGACCAGATTCGTGATCATGCAGAGATCCCTGTTTGTCCTAATGCTATGGTCCTCACCTCTTGAGGTGTTTCAATTTCCATAGCTTGTCCTCTCAGACTTTTGTATTCTGGTGCCTTTTTAATGCTAACACCAGTCAACTCCAGATTGTGACATCCCTTGGCATTCCAGCAGTGATATGATCCACATTACCACTGGCAGGTTATCTCCTGATAATTGTGTAATTAATTTACTATGTAATTACCATTGTTTCCAGCAACTTGCTGTGTGATTCTCACCTTGTTACCACAAAGTAGCACACGTTGATTTTGACAGCGTCAAACCGTGTGGTGTTTGAAGGTTCGTGAACTTTATGATGACTGGAAGGCTTGCAATCTAGTTTGTCATAGTTAGGAGACTGAAGTGAGAGCCAAGATAACTTGAGAGGGACCACCATACTTAACTGGATAATGGCAATCTCTCCAACCTCCAAAACAGAATGTTTCTATGAATAAATTATATATTTTTAAAAAATAAACAAATTCTAGACACATGGAAGCTTCTATCATTTAGGAAAATTTCAACACATCTAGATACACTAAGCACTGTATATGTCACAGTATGCTGTTTTTTAAGTTTTTCTAGGTGTCTTTTTTTATATACTACAGTCTCCATACTTTTCCACATCATCCATTCTTTGTTTCTGTTTTCAACCAGCTTATTTCTTCTGAAGGTTTCTACTCCATTTCTCTAGCCGTTTTTTTCCATTCACTCATTAAGAGAACTTTCAAACGGGATTTTCAAGCTAATTCAAGATGAGGCAAATGTGGTTTTCTCATCCCACACTCTTCTACAGAAAACTGAAAAAAAATGTGTCCATGATGCTTAACTCACTTTACCAGTGAGATCAGTGTTTTCTTCATTTTTCTTAAGCATGGATAGATTGCTCAATTTTGTTCCATCGCTCTTCAGTTTTGCTAAATACTTAAAGAAGACAAGAACTCCTTTCAGTTCAAACTGACGAATTTTCCAAATATGGCTGGATTGTACAAGTGCTTAATTGCCTATAACCTATGACCAAATATTGACACAAATGGGGATTATGTCTGCAGAGCAGAAGCAGAGGTAGGACAGGTCTACTGGGCAATCTGGGAATTAATCAACTTTGGGTTTTATGCCAACATGTGACACGCTCTTTGCTTCAATTTCTAGGGCTGAAGACCAGAAATACCTATTCTAAACCAGCTTTTTAAAATTCCTTCAGCATTCTGAACAAATTACACTGGATATGACCACATTATTTTTTTATATAAATAGTTAGAATTGAGTCTGGATTCAGATGAGACTGAAAACATTTCTTCTATTGAAGACTTGTCCAGTGAGACAGGCCAGAAGGGTGATGTTCACTATTGTTTAAATATCTGCCAAACTGCAGCTTCAATATTAATGGCTTATTCAGGTCATGCCATTTCTTAGCGTCTTTTTGGTATCATCGTCTATGATATTTATGCTAATTGCCAAATGCTTTCAGTGAACCTAATTTCCAGCTTCAGTGAAATAACTTCTACGCATCTAATTTAAAAAGTAGAACACTTAATTTAAACAGAATATACATAAAGGGTTTTTTTCTCTTTTGCCGCATACTGCTATTGTTAAGCCTGAATCAGATATGAAATCTAAGCTTGTTATTGGAAAAAAAAATCCATTCACATTCAAAGTTTAATGCTACTCAGCTTTCCATACAATCACTGCAATAACACTTCATCTGTCTGTTATGAGTGTCCTTGACAGAATGTTCGCAGAGCTAGTCTTATACAGACAGTATCAGAAATGAGAGTGAAAGGATATATATATATTTCTCTCTCTCTCTCTCTCTCGCATATACACACACACATATGTGTGTGTGTGTGTGTGTACATACAAGCATATATATACATGTGGAGTTGATTGTTTTACTGCTCTGGACATTTGCAAATTCTCACTGAAGCTATTAGAAGATACTACAACCTAAGAAGGGAAATCAGGGCTTCTGGATTCAGTTATGTTTTTAAATTCTTACAATTACATAAATAGTGATGCAATTGTTAATATAACGATTGTTGCATACTGATTCACTACCTGTATTAAAAAAGATACTTGCTGTCATATATAATCCTACTCAGTGTTCATGGTGAAATCATACACCCAAGCAACAAAAAATGTTCAGAAAGTTATGACTCCGTTCAACTATTTACAGCTGCTGGCCTAATATACATTCTGGTACAACTTCTTTTTTAACCTCTTAATGAAACCTAATACCGCAGATCATAGCCTAGCTCCTTAAGACTGCAGCTTACAGGATATCTTTGTGGTGCATTAATCTTTTAACCCCTTGAGGCATACTGAACATCAATTACACAGTGCTGTTGCCCAGAGGTGAGATATGTGAGCTGGAGCTGAAGACAGACTACAGCAGCGGCATCTCACACACAGATCATGAACAATCCATCTTCTTCAGGGTGTGGGGGCAGAACAACTTCAGAAAGCCATCAACGCGTAATACGGTATTTGAGTGCGTTTGCGGCTAAAACTAACTTGTCGCACAAGGAAGAGCTCGCAAATCATCCTGACCTTCCTGACCCCACGCAATCTGCTGCTGAGGAGCACAGGCTATTAGAGAGCCTCGCAAGGTCCACACAAAGGAGCAAAAAGGGACTTTTACAATTGCCCTGGATTTCTCGGAGCATCCAGCTTAGCATGAGGATTGATGGTAAATAATGCCACCAAAATTGAGAGTTATCATTGGTATTGCTTAAAGACAAGGCAGGTCAGCTCTCAGAAAAAAAAGGGAAAAATCAGCCCCCCAAAAAAAAGCATATGAAGTCTCTGCTATTGAGATTTCCCTCCTGTTGGAAATACTAAAAAGTGAGCTTTTCCTACACAATAAGGCTTCTGTGAAAACTACAATAAGTGTATGCCTTGTCTACATGGATATCTTGGATCCCAGACACTTTGTTCTTAAGATGTTTAAGACAATAAGAGTCTTATTGTTTTAGAAAGTAGAAATCTAAAACTGTACACAGAGTGATTCTTATGAACCTCAGCTTCCTTAAGGATAGATATATCTGGTACTATCACCTTTAAGGTCATCTGCTGCTTCCTGTTGTAGGACTAGCTGTTTATGTCATGAATATACATATACCTTTCACGAGCAGCTACCTGCAATTTCATCAAGGTTTGCCTTGATGCCACAACACACCATGTCTTCGAAAATTCACCAAAGCAGCCAGTTCCAGAAACCTCTAAATACCAAATAAAGCATGCACTGACTGAATAAGGACAGCACTGAATAAGAAAAACAATATACTGAATAAAGGACGTGTTAGAGTATGATAGATGCATTTCCCAAAGACTTTCATTGGGGCATCCTGGGGCTGAAGAAAGGGAATGAGCAGCTAGGAACAAACACTGGTGTCAGGCTCCAGAACTAAGAGTTTATTACCTACTTTTTATTGCTCTTCTATTAGACAGAATAACATGGAAGTAAAAGAAGTCTGCATCGGTCTATGTTCAATACAGTACGTATCTTGATACTTATTGCACAGCTAATGAACTATCAAGATCAGTGCATATTACTGGACTATTTCTTTCCTCAGAAAATACTGGGTACACCTCTTCTTGTTTTAATTTTTTTTTGAGGTTGGTATTTACCACCTGTCCAATTCCCTCTGTTAACAGGCTTACTCTAAACTCTTTCTTAGCAATTCTTGCTTCATCTGACATTGCTGTCTTCCGTGTTTCAAGAACCTTTCCTACTTTTAAGATATCCATTGATATAAGCAATGCTGAATGCTGGCTGAATGTGTAAAGACATAAATTCTTCTCTAGTAATCAGATAGAAAAGCCACTACTGTAAAAGTCCATTATCTGCTTCTGTTTGTTTGCCACAAGTCTGACTATTGTCTCTGACAGTCTATGTCCGACTAGGTGTCTGCTCCTGATCACCCTCATCAGCAACCTTCATAGGAGGCAGAAGTTTTTAGAAACCAAAAAGGGGTCCATTTGGTTTGTGAGCCTGCCCAAAGTTTCTCAGCAGCATAGGCTAAATTGAATTTGTTATTTTTAAGATAAGGAAAAAGTCACTTCCTTTTCATGCATGGGATGGCAAAACTCATTTTTTATTGTAGCAAAGCAGTTGCCATCCACTCGTGCTCAGCCTCTGCTTAAAGCTGGCCCCAGTTATCTCTGTTTGTCTGTCATTTCTGCTTTTGTCTTCGTTTGCAGACTATCAGTATTTTAAGTACCTGAACAAAGGCGTGAAATATTTAGGCATCTGCTTGAACTGTATAACCAAAGAACTAAATGCAGTAAAGAAACACTTTAGTAATGCACAAACATTACATAGATTATAGTTCTTTCTAGATGCAGTTATGTTTTCAGTGTGTTGCAGCTGCAGAAGGTTGCTTGTAAAATAACTTTACACAATCACAACCTTTAATCAAAGAGGAGAAAGACTAGATCGAAGTTGGATATTTTGCACATACGTAAACTGACTTGAACCTGGCAGCAGCAGTGGTGGCCTTGTTGAAGTTTGTGGAGTCATTGATTTAAGTAGGGCCAGTGTCTCATTCCCTGTTTTTTAGAAAATAATCAGAGAGATTGGCAACATCTTTCACCAATGGAGGAGTAAGGGAGAGCCTTGGCTCCATTAGATCTTTAACTTCTAGATAGATAAAGCTAATCTAAAATAGGATCCCTTTATAGTTAATGGATGCAGCTAGACATCTCCAGAGAGTGTTTCATCCCACCCAGTTTTGATGTATACCAAGGAAGAACTGCCCTCAGGAGATGCATGTTTTTCTATGCTGATTATAGAGAGAATACAAATGACTAGTGCATTTAGATGTCTAGCTTTCAGATAGCTAACTTTACATTAAACAAATACCACTCTGAATAGATATTTAGAGGTAGATATTTTATAAAGTCTTGTGATCTCACTTACAAAATGAAAATAAAAATGCAGAATAAACAAGTTATGTGTTAAAACCCCTACACAGATGCATGCAAAGAAGGTAATGGGTCTCTCCCAACACCATTAACTTACTAGATCAGCATGTGCTCTACACATTATATAATGCACATGTCTACAAATATATACATATATACAGAGAGATTCAGAGGAAAATGCCAGTAACATTGGAGACCATGTAAAAATTTTCACGAGATTGTAGCTTATTGTTTTGATCATTGAGAAATATTTCTAATAACTTTCTACAGGTATATAATCCACTAGGAGAAGAACATTTCAAAGACTATTTTGTAAACTTGTGCCTTAAAGTATCATGAGTACTTTATACTTTGAAAGAGAAATGTATTCACAATAATATTGACTAGTCTGGAATGTTTGATTTATTGAACGAAAACATCAGTCCATTCAGTCACTTAGTTGTTAAATCCTTTAATGTTTTTGATCATTAAAAGGATCATTCTCTAATTTATGAAAGTAGCCAACTAGACTTTTTTCATGCATATCCTTTATATAAATGTGCACATCTATATGTACATGTATACACATACATGAACACAGACATTACAACATCTCTACAGTATCTTAAGTCTTTTAATCACTGGTAAAGAGTAGACAACTAATATCTCCATCATTATCTACTCCAACTGTCAGAACCTTCCCATCTTTAAAAACACATTAACTGTTCTCTTTCCATACAAAAGCATTACAGGATTTGCTTCTAAAGGTCCCTTGTGGTACAGACAGAAATCGAAAGGCCTACAGAGATCGATGACAACTATTTGGAATCATCCGAGTAGTAAATTCCCTGGTAGGCCAGCTACTACCAAAATAGTACTGTTGGGTCGGTTCATAGCATAGTATACCCCATCCCCATTTCCAACAAGAAATGTGGACCAGAAGTCATTTCTGGACAGTTTTGTTCAGTGTGTCTGCTCCTTAACTTTACTGTTCCCAAGATATCTCTCTGAGATTCTTCAAGGTGGGTTTTCTCCCCTGCAAGTAGATAGTACACAGGAGGCTGCTCATTCTCTGAAAGTGACATTTCTTGCCTCCCAGCTTATAAGAGGAGAATAGGTAACACTGGCTGAAGAGTCAAGACAAAGAACACTGAATGTCTGAAGCAGGCAAGGAGTTACAATACTGGGCACTTCTCCCTCTCAAGTTAGCAGTCTGTTGCAGCCACAGGGCTTTTCTCGTCAGATGAGCTTACCTGCTTTAGCACTGCTTTTGGATCTCAGTGCCAAAAATACCTAGAAAAGTATCTACTAATTATCTGATAAATGTGTTTGTTCATGTCTGAAGTGCAGCTTATCTAATTGCCAGTGCCCTTCCTTTTTCCTCTAAGGGGTAGGTTTAGTTGAGAATTCTCCCAAAGAGCTTGCTTTTCATGTAAGTAATTATGTGCTTTGCTTGCTTCGAAGGGATATTAGCTCATCTGCCAAAGGCAGCAAACAAAAAAAGAAATGTTCTCAAGGAGATTCAGATCTAAAATAAATCAGAAGCGAAGAATTTTGAATTTGTGGCTTTAGACTTTATTAAATTTAACATAAAGCTAACAGGGAGGCTTGCTAGAAAGTACTAGCAGATCTGTGTTACTGGAAGTGTTGTCTTAAGGGCATAAACTTGTAAGGCCAAGTCACTAATCAGCTTTGTACTTGGGAGCCAGGAGATTGAAAAGTTAATAAAAACAATCAAACAAACAAGAAAAAATTAGGTGTTACTAAGAGGGTAAACTCTTGCAAACTTTGCAAATCCCTTGGCAACCACTTCGACATCTGAAATTCCCACGACTTGCTAGGTCCTACCAATCCAACTTCCAGGCTCAGTCGTCCCTTTCTTTATGTTTTGCAAATCTCCAGGATCTACTATGAACCTGCAGGGTGCAAATATGATTCAGCTTCCTACTAGGTCTACTGGACTAGGAGAAGGACTCAATCCTTTCTGTAAGCATTAACTTAGGCAGAATATGGTTCAGCTTTATTCAATAAAGGAGAAAGTATTAATCTTGATAATACTGAAATATATGAGATAAATTGTAACATATATACACTACATACAAAATAATATAGTTTATGCTTATCATTAGAACAAGCATGTTGTTGAACGAGAATGTTAATACAGTTAGTCAGTTATATAAGTTCATTTGATGATGTCCTTCACTAAAGGTTTTTAAAGAACCTAAAATTCAGTGGGACGATATGTATCTGCACACAGAACCGAGGAACTGATTAAAAGGCAGGAAATGATGATCACTTTTGACCATCTCAGGTGGTTGTAACTGGAAGTCTGACAAAGAGCTATGCCATGGACAGTGTTATGCAATGTAAACATTCTTGAATGTGGATGAAGCGATAAAATTTATTGTTGCTCATCAGGGCTGGCTGCTAAGAACTACAGGATAACCTCATTATACTTAGTGATAGAATGACAGATGAACTTCAAGATAGATTAATATAAAAAAGGGGGGAGTGGGGAAGAACTTTCCTTATTCACAGACAAAGATATGGTCTCTTGACTTACTGTTACTTCAAGACAAAAAAGTATTGAGGATATTCTGAGAACTTTGAAAATGTCAAGTCAGTGGTAAGAGACAGATTGTGAAGAAAAAAAATACACAGACTAAGACTCAGCTTGAAAAAGCAATGACTGAAAGGGATATAACAAAGGTCTATAAAATCAAAAATGGCAGAAGATAATGAACTGAGAATAGTTGTTCATCATTTCTCATCAATACAGGAGGTAGGAGCAAGAACTAAGATTAGTAGATTGCATATTCTATACAGCAACAACAACAAAAGAGATTTCTTCAAACAATCCATGTTGTGTGCCAGAAGACATTGTGGCTGCTAGAATCCCCATGGATGCGAGAAATGACCAAACCAATCCAAGGAAGATAAGGTTACCACACATCATTACTGAGCCCATCACTGATGCAATTAGGAAGACCCAGTGCCATAATTCATTGGATGGTGGAAGAACATACCTGATAAATAATATCGCATGTGCTGTTCTTACGCTGTTCCTTATGCTCCGTTTGTTGTGAACTTACATTCTCAAGTTAGAACAACATGAGTAAAGCCATAGAGCTAAAGTGACAGACAAGACTTGAAGGAATCAGGTTTGGATAACAAAGCTTATCAAATCTACTAAATGACTTAATACAATTTCTTGTCAAGAGGTACAAGTTCTACTTTGAAACGTGTCTGTAGCCTCTGCTACCTTTACAAAAGCTTACTCATCCAAAGGTTAGAAACCTCATTTTCAATCTTAACTTGTTCCAAGCAAATTTATAAGCACTGGTTTTTTAGCTACCACTGCATCCTAAATGCTCTATGTTTCCTCAGTGTCCACTGTTGCTCTCTCGTCTTCCCTTCGTCCCTAATAAGCAACAGTGATAGATCAATTATACTGCCTTTCAGCCTTTGTTTTGCTGGTTTAAAAAAATTGAGATGTTTATGAAATTAAACCTTTGAAATTGATGAAATTGACATTATTTCATACATTTTTTTAAAGCAAGAAATATTTCATTTTGATGATGATACCTTTTCTAACAATGAGGTGCTTCAGCCCTTAAGAACTGTGCACTATGCAACTATGCAGTCTGGCTGAACTAACACTGCTTGAGAACCACCCACACAAAAATACCAGTAAAGCTAATTTCATCAGAGAAAAGCAGGAGATACTATTGGCTTGATTTTGTTCTTGTGCTTGTTTGCTTCTCTTGGGAGTTAATATCTGCTACCATAAAATGGAAACAAAAAAGAATAAAAGAGAAAATGGAATTATGACAGCGAGAAAAATAAAATAATAAAAACAGCACCACAAAAACATTCCCTGAAGTAAAAATGGATTAGTAGCTAGTTAGATAACATAGTGATGAAAAATGGTTATAAAAATCTGTATAAAATGGAATGTACACATAGTGTGAGGATGTCGTTGAAGACTGACATGTTCCTGGAGTCCGAAGATCATAGAGGTGGGGCATATGCATAATACAATAGATATAAAATACGTGTCTGCATGCAATACTGGAGAGAACTTAGCTTCTCATTTCCTTTTTTCAATTTCTTTATGTCTTGTTCAGCATGCGTGCAATAACTTTTTCAATGTACGCAAAAATGTTTAGGTATTAGTAAGTACTAGCGGTAGGTTCAATATTCTGCATATATTCATATGCTTATAGTTTAATATTATTTAGCAATTATAGTCTTCCATCTTGAATATCCTTCTGATCCAGCCAGATATTAATATTACACCTTCTGTCAATACATATGATACAGCCTCATCTCAGCAAAACAACTTATAATTCAGTATCATTTGACCAAAGCAAAAATTGCAAGATTGGTAAAATTCACAGATGACAAGCAATGATAGGAGATCAATGCATCTTTTTTTTCCTTATCATCTCACCATGAGTATCCTTACACATCCAGAAAGAAAAATGGATGAAATAGGAGTGAAACAAAAATATGGGAGTGTTCAACACATCTTAATAACAAAGATGTAAGTCTTTGTTTCTCAGTGGACTCGACTCATGCCAACTCTCAAATACCCTAATCTGACAATAATTTTACCCTTCCTACACCTTATCATCTTCTATATTATTTTTTTCTCTGAATAGACTGCTACTAACATTGTTGGCTGCAAACTCCATCAAAGTATGAAATTCAATTAAATAACTGTCTGTTGCTAAGAGTATTGCAAAGAGCTGCTATTCCTATAGGAATACATTTTCAGCCAGATAGTGCAATTTGATGTGGCTGTCTTATTTAGAAAATGTGCAATTTAACTGTGGAAGTAAAGAATTCCTAGCTGATTGGAAATATCTACATCTATGTTATTTTGATACGTTATCTGTATCACAGCAGATGTCTCACAGCAGCTTACCATGCAACTGCTGTCTTGTGAGAGGGGAGGCCAACACCAAAACACAGAGAGGTGCCAGCTCACAGGGGTACAGACCTGCAGTGATAAACCTCCTCACTACAGGAGTCCAGTCATTGTAGTAACTTAGCAGGGTCTTTAAGCTTTTGAAAAAAAAAGGGGACACAAGACACCTTAGGCAAAATAGACCATTGCAGTGTTACTACTACTAACCTTGGTCCCAGTCACACATTCCTTTCCAAAATGAGAGAGGGAAAAAGCCAGATGGCTTCTCTCTGATGCCCAATGGAGAAAAGTGTAAGCAATGCTGCAATCCCTTCTTTGATGCTCAGGCAAACAACTACAGGGAAGTATGAGGAGCCAATGGCAAGCCAACAGAAAGAGGTGGTCAAAGCTCCCTGACACTGTTATGAAACAAGCATGCTCCTGCAACATACTTTGTGCTTCAGTGTCAAATCTGCAAAAAAATAGACTGCCAAGTAGCCTGAAGGGAGCTGCAATGAAAACTCCCTTCCCTATTCTGCCCTCCTTACTTCCTTTCTCACCCTCCTGCTTTCCCTTCAGCTAATAATCCCTTAAAACAAAAGAAAATAAGGCTTTTTCTTGTTGCAGAGCTGGAATGATCCTCACATACTACCACCAAGTGGGTTCTCTATCCTTCTTGCCATTATTTATCTTATCTTCATACTAAGACTGTGCCTTCTTTAGGTAGGGAATGATATTAATTCCATGGTGTCTAGAACAACCTCAGGCTTGGCTAGGTCCTCTTGCTATATCAAACAACAAACTAACAACTAGAAATTACACCTAACTGTATGCTAAATAAAATCGTGAAGCAACACAACATTTTTCAGCTGAAAGGTTTGTCTTCACCCAGCACAGTCTGGGATGAACAATGAAGAGAAGGCGAAATACCTGGTAATATTCCCCCCTCACTTCTATGTTATTTACTGTATACTTAGACTACCTCAGTGAAATGAAGCAAGACCTGTTGCACCTGACCAAGAACTTTTAACATCTTAAAAGGAAAGGTTTTTATTAAGAAAAAAATAGGACTCAAGAAATAGATAAATCTACAAATTTATCTCATCCTTGCTCTGAAAATATCAACAATTTAAGCCAAGTGAATTACCCAAAGGGTAAGCTTTCTTATAAAGTATCTGCACATTCTTATTAATCTTATTTTGTGAGTTGTGAAGCAGTACAGAATTTGCATCAGCAGTACCTGAGCCTTAGTTCAACTGATTATCTGTCACAGACTTCATTAACCATTTAACAGCAGAAGTAAACAGTCATTGCCATGGCATTTTGGGTGGGGTTCAATTGTTGGTTTAAATTTAGGAGTCTACAAGTGAGATGGGCATCTGAGTTCCTGTCAGTGGAGACCTATGTCTCAATTCAGTTGCCTAAACATAGGCATCTAGAGCTGTTTGGGTTATCTCAGATGTTTATAAGGCAGATATGACACAGGTCCTATGGGAGACCTGAATCTTTCTGGGATGGCAGCAAAACCCAGGTTGGGATACCTTAGCTTGCCTACAATGACAACAGAGGCCTGAATTAAACCCTAAACCAGTGTAATCAGCGCACTGAAGATCCCTTCAGTAGACACCTACTTTTGGTCAACCAATTTGTCTCCAATGATTGTATCAAGGTCCTTCCTTTCCTGTGTCCACATTTGATGGTGGAGAACCTACCAACTGGAAGGAATTTGCAGCAAGTTTATATCCCTGGTCCAGTACAAAACACTTAAATTTTGTGACCAACAGAGACCCAGTGGGTGCAAATTACAAGTTTCCAGTAGGGAAGGTTCAAAACAATTCTCTCACTTTCTTAAATTGCTGAAATTTTGAGAGCAAAGCAAGATGTCACATGCTATTCAATTATTACAGGATTTAGAGTAATTCTTATCGTAACGCTGTGCAGACAGAAAAAGGCTGAAAAGTTTTCCTGCTTCTTACTAAGAACCTGGAACATAAATTGCTTCATGTATTGAGACTGGTGTCCAATCACTTCACATGAAGCTTATGTGATCTTCCGACTGACTCTTATCATTCAAATTTTCAAACCACCACAACTAACCATCATGATGGAAAAGAGACTGATACTTTGACTGACAAACAACGGCCACCTAAGATGCAACTAGATGCCTTAGGTGCAGATATTTTGAAAATATAATTAAAAAGCCTTGTGCACATATGCATCCAAACTCTATTGACTTCTAACAACTCTTGGATGTCTGAATACCTTAACCTACTTTAAAAATCCATATAAGACTGTATCTGCCCTGCAGTTGCAATGACTACTGAAGAGAGATGTGAATAAATGTTGCACTAGCTAGCACCAGCACCAGAAGCAGCCTAGGCACAGCATCCTGAGGTCACTTGCAACTGATTTCCTGAGTTTTTCAGGCAGTTTTTGAGCCTCCAATGCTCAAGGCAACTGAAATTATGTTGCCTAAACTAATTTACTGAGTTGATGGCACAGTTATTTTAACTTGCCTATAATACACTCCTGAATTTCAGTAAAAAGTTTCAACTCCTAAACCTTAACATTTTAAAATCAGTAAGTATCAGAATTGCAAATCCAGAGTCAGTTAAATTATTCCGCCATAGCAATACAAAAAAAAAGATAACTTCTTTAAAAGTAGTTTCGAGCCAGAAGCTTTTCCCATGGTGGTGATTTATTATGTCACGTGAATCTATCAGCCTCTCAAGATATAAGTTTACAGTTGTGAGTTTTAACTTAAAGAGTTCACTGATTAAACACATAGTTAGACTTAATAACACCCAGCACACCTTTTATATAGCCTCAAAAATGTGAGTTATTACTTTTGTGCTGATTTTAAACTGTTTAATTTCTTGGAGTTATAAACTGCTTTGAACATTACAAGTACGTAGGTATCACTGGATTCAATAAAAAACTTTGTTATCAACATGAAGAAAATCAGAATCAGGTTCTCAATGAATGTTTAATGAATGGCACTAATAGGGTTAGCTGTGAACAAACACTTGGGAAAACAGTTTTCAACTAAATTGAATTAGTTTCAGTTAAATGGATATTCAGTTTAATCATAGTTTCAAACTTCTGAATTACATTCATTACTTTCATTCAGCCAGTAGCAGACATAGAGTTTCCATTAGATCTTTCAGTTTGACTGGTAAACTAATAAAGTTCTCAGTAAAGCAGCTACGGTTCATTTTGAAATGGGATTTGAATATGTTTGCATTTTAAAAACAATTTTGACTCTATTACTTTGATTTATTCTTTCTTTTTACATCCCGTGTTGAAATTGTTCCTTTAACCATTGCAAATATGAGTATATAACCACTTTATTAGAATTCCTGTTTTGATTAATAATCAGCAAGCCCATATTTCATTGCAAACAATGGGCATTGGTGAGAAACATTTTAAGGGACAAGCAATCCTTAACTGCAGATATTTTACTAGCACGACTTACCACAGTTACTTTTTTGCTTTCAACACAAGTAAGAAAATTAGGTTAGCACTTCATATTTATAATCTCTGTTTTTAGAGCAGATTTGAAGTCTGATCTCAATCTATTGTGCTATACATGGACTGATTTTCAAACATTTTGGTAAATTTATCAAGTATACTTATGTGCTTAAACTCAAGTTCAGCTTCTCTGAAAGGCTGGACCTAAAGGCTTGAACCTGTACAATGCTGGACTATATGTACAATATTTCCATGATCTTTTTCTTTTCTGCTGCCTTCAAAGTAAATCTTCCCTACCACTGCAAAATACACTTCCATATTCACACACACACACACACACACACACAGTTACTCCCTCTCTTCTTTCTGTACTTTCTCTTTCCTTGAACCCCTCTACGTATGCCCCTTCCATCCCTTTAACTTTCTTCTGGTGCTCCTTTCTAAGGAAAAGTTCAAAGACTGAGACGTTTAGCACTATTTGGATAAGCATGAAATTCTAGTTGCTTATCCCAATTACACAAAACCTCTAAGTCTTTTGAACTTTCTCTTAGAAAGGAGCATGCAAAATTTTATGCTTATGCAGGACACCTGGATTTTCAAACCTGAGCTGGAATTTTATGAGGACAGTCTGTCTTGTGGGGTAGTATACATACTAAAGTGAACACAGAAATAAGAATAGAAAAACACTGATTTATAATCCTGGATTTACTACTGTATTTTGAAAAGTTTTCTGACCATCCTCATATCTCATCTTCTCTTTCTGTAAGATGAAAGAAGTAAAATTACCCACCTATCACAAGAAAGCTGTTTGGACTTTTAATTCACAACCCATAGCATGTGCTTTACTGTAGAGAATGAACATGACAATCCTGTGGCCTTTTAATGCATTTCAGCACCACAAGCTCCAGGCTGGCCAGTGCACAAAAATGAAAAAGAACGTAAGGAGTCAAATAAACTTTTTTGCTTATGATAACAGTAGCAAAAGATGTATTTAAATTTGTCAGTATCTAAGCATATATTTCATAAATTCCATTTGGCTCATCATTTAAGTTCTGGCATCATAAAATGATATTAAAATTTCCCTTTATGATTTTGCAGGTTGAACAGAATCTTTGAGAGTATGATTATGCCTTTTAGTCTGAAGCTGTCCTCCTATTCCTCAGCAATAGCATTGATAGGTTGGCTGAGCACTTCAGTTTAAGCTTTCTTTTCTATAGTTATCACTGTTGGCAAAAATACGATTCTGAGAATGGCATTAGAGAATATTATTGCAATGCAAGAACAAATGGTCTGAGAATTGCCCCGCAAGAATGGAGTGACAGAGAGAGCAAGGCATCTGTGGTACCTGTAACACGCATCTTAGCTGAGTCTCTTTTAGTGACCCTGGTTATGACAGTGCCATCAGAAACATTTATGTTTCATACCTGTGGTTCTTATAAGTTGCAGCACAGATACAGTACAATAATGAAAGTGGCATTATTAACATAAAATGTCATAACACTTGACAGCTTCATGTAAATGAGGACCTTCCTAGGTAAAAAAGAAAGAACACAGCTTTTTCTTTAAAGTGAATTCAAAACTAAAACGACTGATCCAGGCTGGAACCCAGGAACGCGGTGTCTGTGACACACGCAAGCACAAATTAACTTCTCTTACTCTCTCTGCTTTTTCGGTCAGGAAAATGTAATTTGTCTATTTTGATACAAGACACATAATTCTTAGCAAAGCCTTCTGCTATTTTACGCTTTCTTCAGCTGGTAGGAAGGGAGGGGGAAGAGACGGACGGGAAGGAGGGGAAGGAGAGTGATGCAGGCTGGACTGAGTGGCAGCACAGAACAGGACCAGCAGTTGGGGTCCCCACCCTCTCTCCCTCTCTGTCAGAACGGAGTGCAGGTGCTTTCAGACCTAAATGGAGGAAGTCAGAGCTTTCCTCCCCTGTTGTCACAACAGACTTAGCAGGGCCTCCTGACGTGGCTTCCAGCTTTCTCATCTTCTTGCCTTGTCAGAAGGTTGCCATCATTTAGAAAGGTACACAGTATTTTGAAAGGATTAGGGGATAAAACACAACTCAATTTGTTACAAAAGAGAGACAGAGGAGGGGAAGGGGGAAAGCAAAGTGTCACGAGCTACAGAGCGACTGGAAGAGAACAACGTGCGCAAATAAAAATAGCGAATTGATTGAACTCCTGTTCTTGTGAAGCAAGGGCAGAAAGAAATGATATGTGACAAATACTGCCAGAGCAAAGCAAAAGGAGCAAAATGTAGATTATGACAATGTACGAAGGCAGAGGATTAGGTGACACCAGCAAGGGAGGGGCCACCTCCTCCAAAAAAGCACTACTTCTGCAATTATTTAATTCTGACACAGGAAGCTTCTGCTTGACTACTAAGTGTATATCAACTACAGAAATTTACAGTAATGGCAAAAAAATGCTGCTTATTATTGTACTAGTAAAGCCTGACGGTGGGGTTTTTTTCCCTTTCTTGGGCTTTTATCTTAAATTGCAAGTCAGGAAATTCCCTTAAATATTCAGATTGCCCACAACTTCCTCTTCCCCCAATAAAAAAATGCCATTGTGTATGGGGTTTGTAGATTTTCTTTTGTTCTATTTCACAAGTTGTTAGACTACTCATGAACTTGGCATATTTCAAATATTTGTGCTGAAGAATAAATTAATATTCACTCCTTTATTAACAGATCTTACTAATAGATCAAATATCTGTTATTTCATTGGGTATTTTGAGTATACTAGCAGCATGTTGTATGATACATAATCTCTTATGCAAGTCAGAAGTCGGTTATGATTTGGCACTAATAGTTGCTAACATTAAACACTGAAGCATGCTATTCATTTAAAGAAAGTGAGATAAAAAAATCCCCTTTCTCATCACTTTAGTATATTTTAATGATTTTCCTCTCAATTTCTACAGCAAATAAAAAATGAGAAGCAAGGGTTTGTAATACTCTTTTTCCCAAGGAGGACATTTTACTTGTTTCCCCTTAAATGAATATAAGAACCGTTCATGGCAATGTTTACAGTCATAAAAAACCCACGATTAATCACAGCTAACCAATTCACAGGAGCCTTCATTTGCAAGAAGTTGATATAAACCAGTTTTCATTAGTATTGTCTGCCAAGATGTAGCTAATTTACTTCTAATTTATGTTTTCTCTATTTCTGTCTTTTCTAATTCTGTTACGGTACTTTTGTTTAAGTGTCAGTGCTTACTTAAGTAAGCCAGTATGCCAGTAATTACTTGCATACACAGATTCTGGCATGTGATACACAACAAAACTTTTTCTACCAGTCAACCCATCGACTGACTGTTCATGGGAGCGTGAGGATTGTGCAAGTGTGGATTCCTTGTGGCACAGGAAGAAGTCCAAGTGATTTGAATTGCCTACATTACCTGAAGAGACCTGAGAAGCCTCCTCCATTACTTTAATTTTGTTAAGAAAAAAAAATAAAAATAGAAAGCTAATTTTCAGGGAAGTAATAGAATTTATAATAAGAAAACTGAAAGCAAAGAAGCATCTTTGCTTTCACATGTTCTGAATTTGTAGTGCATCTGTAAAGAGCCCATTGTCCTTCAGCTCTTAAAATAAAAAAAGTCTCAATTTTAAAACTTATTTATATACTTATTACAATAAAAAGTTATTTAAATATTTACTTTAAAATACCTCATAACTATTTTACAAGGCATTTTAATTCTTTTTTACTAGAATTGATAATATTCAGAACCTGACTAGAATTGTTGGTGTGGTACTGGATGTTAGTACCACAAGTTTACCCCTTTTATCACATAAAATCTCTTGCATGCTGTAAGAGATGCTATACTCTTAAATTTTTCCTCTAGTTATTAAAATGGTAATGTCACTAACATGGCATCTTTCTAGATTGTCTTTCAACTTTCTTGCTCATCTGGACAAGGAGCAAATACAAGTAGGTAAATTCATTCCTACCCTGGCTTAGCTAATCACTAAGCAAACATCTCTGTTCATTCCCTACCACTACTAAGCTTTCTCCTATCCACCTGTGGACAGGACAAAACAGACACACACTGACTCTGTAAATTAAATTCTTCCTGAAAGAAACACAGCAACTGTGCAGAAGAACCCTGTAAAGAAAAGAGTCGGCTATGTAGGCCTAATCCTGAGTCTTGCTGGCATAAAGATCTCTTTCAGTCTCAGAAATCTGAAATTTGCAGAAAAATCGCATATATGTAAAATGGAAGTGTTGTTCTTGTCCATTAGGATGTACAATAAGGAAGGAATGAATTACGTATTTTTCTTTTTTTTTGGATGGAGTTTAGTGGTTACATTACAGCTTATGTATAAACATATATTTAGCAAAATTAGCAAACCAGGTCAGCAACTAGATGGCTGAACAAGAAAGGTGCATCACTCTGCCTATGCAGTAGAGTTTATAAGAGAAAAAGTGCCGTTTATAATCTTTTGAGTAGCCTGACCTGCAGTAGGAAGATCCTGCAAGAAAATAACTTTGCAAGTGCCAGTTATGCAAGAACAGTAAGCAACTCTGCCCCAGGGTATTTCTGACTGAGTTCCCACTTAGATTATTATGGCGCTAGTTGCCCACACTTCATTCTTTTTTGTAAATAAATCTCTTCCACATAGCTGGACTGCTGTCAGGCCTCTCCTGAAGAGAAGAGGTTCACTCCTAAACTCCTAACTGAGGGTTAGGAGTTATAACTGTCTTATATCGCTTCCTTTTATTTTCCCTGTCACAATCTATAGTCAGAGGGAATTACTCAGTGAATTCTAACAAGTGGCGGGAAATACTTTGGTGCGCGATGTAGCTTGAAGGAGCAGCTCCTACCAAGGAAAAGATGGGGCAAGAAGATCCTGAAGCACAACCCCCAGAGATACCAGAAAGGCACAGAAGAACACAAATTCCAGTTAAGCTTCCAAATAAAATAAATCTGTTAGTTTGAAGAATACTAGGATCTTTCATTTCAGACCTGATGCTGGACAGTCTCCCAACAGTCACTGGGTTTCAATTAAAGAAAAATATTTTATCAAAAAATAATATTCCAAGGCAAGAAACCCAGTCAGATAGGTCTTATCTTTTACTTGGTTTACTTTTTATGGCTTTATTTTTTTGGTTTTGCTTTTTAAATATTTTTATTTTGTTTAATCACTTATCTAATTCACAAAAGAAAGAAAAAACAATTTTTTCTTCAAACTTTCTAATTTTTGCTTCTCTACCCATAGCTGATGAATCCTGGCTGACAGCAAACACCTTTGTAATTCCTTAAAACCAGACTGTAAAGCCAAGGATGAGCTCTACTGAAACCAGTCAATTTGTTAATTGCTGAGAGGAACTTGACTTAATGTGACAATGGGTGCCCTCAATCAAGAGTTTCAAAAGACTTTGTGTTCCTAAATGGCTGTTTTGGAAAGGATATTACCTGACTCAGAAAACACAGCAGGATGTTGGCAAGCTTTAAATTCTCTGGGCAAGACTTCAGCAGTCCAGCTAGAGCCTTTCCTATACTCTTAGCATCTACTTGGCCACAACACAATTCCATTTATCCTGGAACATCAGAATCAGCCTAAGTCAGGAGCAGTCCAGACAAAAGGGGGAAAAAAAATGAATGACCTACTCTAAATGCATGTAGCTCCTTAAATTGCTGTAGACTGTCTTGAACATGATTTGAATGGAATGTGTGAAGCACATGGATAGAAAGTTCACAGTAATCTGCCACTGTACGACACACCACAGATCTGAGAATTAAAGGGGAAAGTCCCAGTATATAGATCCAAAATATGTTGTGATGATTTGAGGGGGGCAGGGGACGGGGAGGGGGACGGGGTGGGGGGAAGTTCTGTTGGCAGGAGAGGGAATTTTCTCCACCAGATCAGACTCCCATCCCCCCTCGGGGCTGAGCCAATCAGGGCCTCTGCAAATTGCCCTATTTAAGTTGGGACAAAGGAACCAGAAAAGGTGTGTGCCTTTGCCCAGGAGCGAGGAGAGGGGAGGAGGGTGCTACCCCCGCTCCCTGGCCCCCGGCCGGGTGGCTGCCTGCGTCGGGCCGGCACCACCCACTCAAGATGGTGGCGACAGAGCCACTTGGGGAACTCGGGGAGTGCCCTGCTCCCGGGGTGCCTGCTGGGCCAAGTTCACCCAGAGAGTACTAAGACCTGAGAGAAACGGCCACACAGACACCAGGTCAGTGAGGATGGAGCGGGAGGAGGTGTGCCGGAGCCGAGTTTCCCCCTGCAACCGGTGGCGAGATGGCAGGCAGCCCCCTGCAACCGGGATGGCCTTGGTGGAGCAGAGACCCACTCGCAGCCCATGGAGAAGCCAACATTGGGGAAGAGATGCCTGGGCTTGAGGACAGTAGTGAAGCATGGGTATTACAAGGTAGAGAGGCATCTAGAGTCCGTGGGACGACCCATGCCAGAGTGAGTGGCAACAACTCCCTAAGAATCTGAGACTGTGGTAAAGCCCGCACTGGAGCAATCCGATGGGGAAGGATGGCATCCTGCAGATGGGACTCATGCTGGAGAAGTTTGTGGATTTTCCTCGTGAGTAGGGGATCCATTGGAGCAAGGGAAAATGGTGTAAGGACTCCTCCTCCTTTAAGAAAGGAGCAGCAGTAACAACATGGATGAACTGACCTGCACTCCCCCATTCCCTGTGCCCCTGCACCGCTGAGGGGGAGGTAGAGCCGGGAACAAAAGGAAAGGGGGGTAGGGAGGTGTTGTTTTTAAGATCTGGCCTTGTTTTCTCTTTCTCCTCTCAAGTAAACGGTTTTGTTTTCCCTTTGTCCTTTTTAAGCAACTGTTAACAAGTTGTTTTGTTTTAAGAAAGCCAAGTCTGTTTTGCCCAGGACCATGGTTGGTGGGTGCTCCCTCTCTGTTCTCCTCTCAACCCTCAGTTCTTTTATTACATATTTCTCCTCTCCGTTTCACTGGAGAAGGAATGAGAGAGCGGTCGTGTGCAGTTTAGTTGCTGGATCGGCCTAATATATTTATGGCTATTTAACTGTTTTATTCTATTTTTAGTCTACTTAAAGCTGTTCTGAAATAACTAGTACACTTAAAAGATGTTATCAGATCACTGCATTACTTAAGAAAAACATGACAGTTGTTATAGAAACTGTCTAAAATAAAAAAAATACATGATATTATGACAAAAAAGTTAGTGAGAGAACATGAATGCAACACAGCATATACGGACATCTAAGCCTGAAAGCAAAAGCAGATAAACAGATTTTGTAGTACTAATAGGAAAGTTACAGGTATTCTATCACTCTTACTTATTTTGTGTAACTCATGAAAATACATAGAGAAAGCCATCACTCATTACAATGGAAACACAGAATCTTAATCCATATAATCAAATTTAATTAAAGACTGGGCAGTAATGCATACAAATAAACGCCTAATTTTGACCTTCACTGATCTTTAGGTTGATCATCTCACTTCTTTACCATCTTCAGAACATGCATTTCTCTCATGATATTAATAACGCTAGCGGACTTTCAAAGGAGAAGTTTTAATAACGAAAATCATTGAAATAATAACAATTGTGCATAATCTGTATTAGTAATTTTGTTATCCAGGTTAAGTATGCCCCACACTTGTTTTTGCCAGTTTTGGAATAAGAGGTTTACACACCAACTGAGTTTGGGGGATTGCTTACTCTTACTTTTTGATGGCTTTTCATTCTTCTCCATGATGAAAAGGCAAATGATACTCAAACAGGCACTACAGCCATGGACTGTTCTATGTGCAGTAGCTGCAGAAATTTTTAGGAATATATATTTTTTTGCCATAAGTTCATAGAAACTCTCAGCTATTGGAGAAATTAATCCCTACACTTTGGATCATTGTATATCATATTTTTCATCCTTACTGATGTGCCATTTATTACCACTCCCTACCAAAACCAATACGGTGTGCTTTAAACAAACTCAGCTCCTTCAAGCTGAGAATGACAGCCAGTTAGTGCACAGTACATTTCATTGTAAGTCAAGAAAACTTGGTCAAAGACATCCAGATTCTACTTTTTACAAAATGAGATTTATAATGAGGTTGTAATGTTTGAGCAGAGCTGTGCAGGATCTCAGTCTATAAAGCTTTATCCTAAAACTCGTACTGAGGATTTCAAAACAAATTTGAAAAGTCTGCAGAATTAAAGGTCTATAAACTGACACGCAATGGATAGTGCTTAGCATACATCAAATGTATGTCAGCAATAAGGACTGCCACTCAAGAAGAAATTTTGCTGGACGCTGCAGGTTGTCATCTTTAAGGCTGCAGTTCTGATGCAGACAGCTCATCTATCATGCTCCACAAGTCTTCAGTTTGGGGATATCTTAGTACAGAACTATCCAATTAATTGCTTAAAGCTGTAGTAATGTTATGCATGACAAGCAGGAAAATTGCTCTGATTAGGCAAAAGTGCAGAGTCAGACCTCAGAACAATGCAGTTGTATTTCCTTGTGAATATACAGGGTAGAAAAACCAAGACAGCTCTTCTCTTTGAGTGGATGTGAAATATGTACTTGATACTTTCATTAAAAATCAAGTAAATAACATTTTTATATCATCACAGTCATGGAGGGCCACTAGACCTCTTGCTGAAAGAGAAGCATCTGTCTTTGAATGGCATGGCATGCTTGGAACAACATCTCTTACTCTTTCCATTGGAACATAAACAAAAATTATCTCTACTGGAAATACATGAACAGAAGCAAGCATACTTCAGCTAGGATCACCGCAAATATATTGCTGTTTCTTTCTCTCCTACCACTGAGAATGCTTTCCCTTTTCCCAGGGATTCCTCTGGGTATGTAGGTAGTGGAGACACAGCACTGTACACTCTGACCACTTCAGGAGAGCACAAGTTTCAGTCCAGCTGTAAAAGTGCATTAAAACTGAAACAAATGAATAATCAAATATGATAGAGAAAAATGAAATTAATTCCACAAGGTGTCCTACATTAAGACAAAAACTCAGAGGAAGATCAGTCATTCTATAAGCCAAAAATAACAAACACAAATAAGATGGCTCAGGCTCTATTTTCACAAGTGACAGGTATATGTTCCAGCGACAAGACAAAGGTCAACCTGGAACTCAAAGAAAAGTTTAAATAAGAAATTGACAATAGAATATAAGAGAAATATCATTAATAAGTGATAAGCTTTGGAAAGCACCAGGAAAAAATATGCAAATGATAAAATGCAGCTCCCTGCATTTTGGAAATCTTTTTAGCTGAAAGCCATTGACCTCAGCCATTAAGGCCATGAAATTAGAAAGGAAATTACCTCAGTAAGCTGAAAAGTCTTAGTCAAAAGAGTAGCATCTAGGATTATTGTAATCATTTTTCACAGTCCTAGTAAACCAATCACTTAGTTATATTATATTTTATAGTTTATAGGGATACACCACAGTTTGAAAGGTGTGTCAATGTATGCATGTACACTAAAATGCACAGTAACATTCTTACATTTTTCTGGACCAAGGACCTATGTAATAAACATTATATATATATAAAACACTATACATATAAATAGTATATAAACAAGAAATACAAAGAACAAAAGAAATGTGACATGACCTAACTTTGAAGCTTGATCTGCTCTGAACAGGAGGTTAGACCAGACAATTTCCAAAGTTCCCTTCCAACTTCAACCATAAACTGCAACCAAACACCTCGCCTTGCAAAGCTCCTTGTGGTTCACAACTGGAGAGCAGCTTTGGGAATGAGTAACTGAGGGAAGTTGGTGTAACAGGGCCCCACATGATCTTACAGTTGTGGGGCTGATGGCAGTAATGATATTCCCAACACCCAGTAGCCAAAGCTTGAATATGTACTGCCTTCTGCCTTACCACAGATTTCTTAAACATAATGTTTTACATAATTTTTAGCTCTTGCAATTACTATAGAACCAAAACAATCAGAAAGGACAAAAAAAGAGTGAAGCTATAAAATAAAGACATGAGAAACATAATACAATGAGAGAGATACGTAAAAGTTTGTGTGCACAGTATTGCACAAGACAGTTTACATACACTCTGAAGCAAGTCTTTTTGAAGAAAGATTTTTTCTGGCAAATGTTGAAAAAAGCAGGAGAAATCAGAGTACAGATAGAAACAATAATGGCCACAGAGCTTGGACTGAGTTACAAAAATTTAGTATGATAAACAGAAAGAACTGAAAACAGATCTCAAAATAATGCCCTTCAGTGTATTTATGTTTGGTTTTCAAATCATGTTTGTTCAGTTACTGGTTCATTTTAGAGGTATTTGCTCAAAATTTTGTAGACTGTACACCAGGCTTTTCAAAGAAGTGGTAAAGAAAGCTAAATAGCATGTTCATTCTATTCTGTGCCATAAACATAGCAACACAGCTCTGTTCATCCTAAGAGAAACTCCAAGTGGAGTGCTAGGTTCACACTATATATCTGGCCCTTAACTATATCTGAACCCTGTGCTGATCACTTTCCTCTTTCCCTGCACTAAGCAACCATTCACACTCCAGGTGGACACAGAAGAGCTGTCAGAAATGGCATGTAGATATCAGGCGGAATTAGGTGTGTCTCTTGCTGGAGCCCTGCGTTAGGACCAAAAGATGCTCAGAAACTCAGAAGAGAGTCGACAGCAGACCTAGAATAATCCTGACCCTCTGCTGAAGTCACATTAACTACATTTGGGTTTTCAAGACAGAGGATGAGATAGCACCAAGACAGCTAGCCTGGGGACAGGCTTCAGGTTATTAAGACAGCTACGGGGTTAGCCAGGAGGGATACAAACTTCGGTGAATTTTCCTGAGGGAAAGGGGGAAAAACAGGAGTTAAGACCAACCGAGTAGCCTGCCTGGTAGCAACAGTTAGACGATGGCAGCCTTCAGCTAGCCAGAGGCGTCCATGAAAACTGCACAGAATCTCTTCTAAAATCCAACTGTGATGTCCATTTGTTGCAGAAATTAATTCCCCAAAGAAGGGAGCAAAGGAAAAAATATCAAACATAGCAAATTTTTCTGACATTACAAAACGAAGTGCAAGTCTATACCCTTCTCAATATACTATCTCTGTTAAAATAAGTACTTCTTTAGCAGTTCATTTCTGATGACAGCCAAATCCCCAAATATTAGTACCATGAAGAACTATTAGATATTGAACCACTGAAGAAATACAGCAGCAGAATAAATAGTGATGCTGTTCTATTTCTTTGAACTAGATTCTTGAAACAAAGTGTGGGTCTTTCTGCTAGCTATGCAGGTGTGACAGAAGTAGTATGACTGAAAAATGAAATAAAATGTTTCCCTACTAAATACATTAAACCAGTTAATGCAGATGAACAGGTACTGCTCATTTTCTCTCCAGTAGTATTGGCTTGCAAATTATTTGCAAGAGGATGCTAAATTCTCTCTTTGGTATGGATCCAGCAAAACTACTGCCAGATCACACCTTCTGGGAAATGTGGGACTAGGCATGGGATTTGGCACAAAACTTTACGAATGTCAGCTTCCCTGTAAAAACATCAGGTCTGTTGTCATGAAAACATCAGTTATGAGTAATTTCTTTTCTTAATATTACTAGCCAATACAAATAGAGAGGGGATGAGATGTCAGTCATGTGCAGCCATGCACTCAGGACTGGATTTTTGTAACACAATTGCCCAGAATAGAAATATGAATGTTGGATTTTGAAATGGATGCCCACACTTCGGATCAGTACATGTTGTATTTAAAAGTATATCTGCCCTATACTTCATTATGAAGTAACTGACAATTGGGAAGAAAACAGCAAACAGCATGAGCTAGGTACTCATGTTCAATCCACAGTTGCTGAGGTATCACCCTATTTCATTTTCTTTACAGCTATTTGTCTCTGAAGAGTATGGATTTATCTGTTTGGTTTTTTTTTTTTTTTTTAATGAATATTCCCTAAGAATGTAAAGCACTAGAGAAAAGTTAGGATTTGAACAAGGTAGTCAGGGCAATAAATTCAGCAGTCTGTGATATTATTTTTACCAGTCTGGCAAGCAATGAGCTGCATGAATGCTTTACTGAATCAGTACGCATAAACTAAGCTCCTGGCAAGTCCAAGCCTTTAAGTGGTTAATTAGTACCTCATTTCTAACGTAGTGCCTAATGTGCGAGAAAGCAGAGAATACCTGTTCCAAGCAAATGGAAGTCAGTCATCTTTTGGAAAATGGCTATGAATTTTCATAAGCCAGAAAAAACTTTTTGTCCGAATGGACATCTTACTCCATGCAGCCATTCAACAGATACTAGTCACTTCTGTAAGTACCAACTGGCCAACATAGAAATATTCAGCCCTCTGAGTCATACGTTATATTTGCACTGGGATCTCCTCAGAAATCTCATACTGATAGCAACAGCAGTTATGTCTGAACCTTAGCACAAAGCACTGCTGAAGATCCTAAAATTAAACTTTGCCCATAACATCACCTTTTCTCAATTCCCCCTTCTAATATAAAATTAATTTGAATGTATATTTATAAGGCTAGCCCTTGTGTAGAACAGTCATCCAGGAAGAAGTACACAGAACGAATCTCAGAGGTGAAAGCTTCAGTATGGGACCAGTGTCAAAGTAGGTCAATTTTTAGGACTAACAGCCTTGACAGTGTCCCTTTAATATGTTGATCTGTTTCTGTAAAGCACATTAAGAAAAGTTTAGCATGAAAGAGGCTACAAATGTGTTTGATATGATATGGCAATAAGTGTACATTTTGAGCATACTAAAGCTGCCAGAGTACATTTTAAACTGCTTTTCTTTACTAGCTAAGGGCCTAGTTAAATTAAAAAAAAAATCTAGACTTCTGTACACTAGAAGCTGCAGAAAATCTGGTTTTCTGTGACATCTGTAACCTGCTGTATATATTTTCAAGGTGGAATCTACATCTTTCTTTGAGAGATAATGAATATTACTTGTTTGTTCGGGCCCCTGAGAAACCTCAAGTTGAAATCAGGGCTGGATGTTGTCCATATAGAGTTAGGCAAAACCACTTGCCATAAGAATTGAAAGTCTTGAGTACTTTGTTTTCAAGAATACTTCTGAATTGCCTCATCTGCTGCATTGTATTACTACTGATTTGCTTCATGTGTCCGTTATACACATATGAATCTATCTATTTGATGAGAGTTTGTTACTGTATGACATATACAGTCTGCATCATATTTACAGATACTGCTAAGGAACGCACGCTTGCCAAAGAAAGTTTTTTCTAGTGAAATCTTATATCCAAAGCGATCTTACTAGTTTTTCTTGGGTAAAGGGTAAAGTTTAAACAGCAGTCTCAAATTTTATAAAGAATCCTTCCTAAATAAACTTCAGTGAGGAAATTCCAAGCTGCCTTTATTTCTGTAATGTCTTGCACAATCTCTTTCTATTATCAATTACTACTCTTACGAAGTACTTGTTGATGCTTTACGATTACATCATGCTGGCCTCTTCATTGCTGCCACTGTTGCACATTACTAAAATAAGCTAGAAGTATATTCAGTAGTTTTGTTTTATTGCTCTCCTTTTAAGCAAGTTATCCTGTAGTTTTCACTACTTTTGTATCATCAGCAGTAAAGGATATAGTCATCATAGGCCCTTTTTAAATCTCTATTATTACACTAACTGATGCAATTGAAAAAGTAGACAGATTTTCACGCGCACAAGCCCTTCTTCAAGTCTGAAATGGAAACAGCCAAACTTTAAGCACACAAGTTATACATACATACAAACCTGTTAAGTGAACACAATGAAATAAATTTTTTTGGATAGCACTGTGTTCACACCATTTCCTAGGAATATTTCTGGAGTTGCTTCCAAAATATTTTTAGAAGAGTAAACATTCAAGGAAAAGTATTTAAAAATACAGCTAAGTAATCTACTATTAGGAGATACTTTAAAAACTAAAATCCAATCACAAAGTAACTACTAAGGCTTAATAAAATGAAGACTGACATTCTGCAACATATCAAAGAATAAAAATACATAAAATATACATTAATACAAAAATATCTGTTCAAGGAACATATCCAGAAATGTTAATTAATGGCAGATGAGGATCAAATAATTTTTTTTGTGCAGAGCCACAATTAACAAAATGTAAGATATGACTTATTGTGCGTCATAACTATAAAAACGAAATCAACAATGGGTACTTGATATCCCCAAGTGAACAGCTCCCAAGACCTCATCTTCAACCAAAATATCCTTGTACTAGCTTTGATGTATGGCAATGTAGTGTTTCCTTTGAAACTGGGGAGAGGGGAGATAATGTTTCATAGTTTCTTAGTTTTACAATAGAGCTTCATCTCCTCATATTCGCTCTCAGCACAACTGGATAGAAAGCAGACAACAATATTTTAGCTGTCAACATTTAGTGTTTAAGTTAATTTTTTCCTCTTAAAATTATGATTAGAAATGTATCCCTGCACTGTATCTTTATTCTTCCCAGAAATGTCTCCTACATCTGACACAACTTTTACATTGCTGCCATGATGAAATCTGAAAAAATCATTTTTTGAAAAAAAAAAAATGGAAAAGGGTTGATTCATATACTAGCTTCCAAATCTAAATATACACTGAGCAATTCACACATTCCTTCTGAAATTCTTGTTATCTGCAGAAACAATGACAGCAGGGCTAGTTGTCACAAATCCTTATTTTACTATGCCTCTCTTTCTTCTCTTTTGGATTCTATTCTCCTGGAAAAGTAAGCATTACCTAGTCTTTTTTTCTTTATGCACTTTTCTATTTTTTTTCCATATTTGTTTGTTTTAGCTGGCACTCTCTATTTTATTGCTCCTTCCTGCAGATACAACATAGGTAAAGACACTTTTGGTTTAGAATGATCAATTTAGGAATATAATTTATTACAAACAGTTATTTCTCTAGAATTTCTTCAGCAACATCTTAATTAGCAACAAGGGCAAAGAACTGGTAAGGTAAGATTCGTGTGCTGCAGGGCATCCCAAAACAGCTGCCTGATTGCCTAATATTTCTTTCATATCAGACCCCAGTGCACAAAAACTATCCAAACAGAACTCTGCACTACTCCCATTTAACGCAGGATGTCAGAAAAAACAGGTGCCTCATCCTTGCAACAAAAATCTTTCTGCATTGAACATCTTTGATAAGAAACATTCATAAGCAATAAGTCTTTAGAGATTTTTTTTTTTGAGTCTTGCCTAGATGCATCTCATTGGCTTTTCTACAGAACAAAAAGCTCTGAATCAAAATTAAGAAGCGGTAGTCTCAGCCACTGCTGGCATGTAAGAGTCAATCCTGAGGCTGAGCATGCAGTAAAAGAAGCTACAAGGCTACAGCAACAGTTTGTTGTATACAGTTCTGTTAATGTGCAGCCAAGCCAAAATCATAAATGAGCCCTACCTCTCTGGAGAGCCTAGCTTTGCATATGGCTCTGTCCAAGGGTTGGCAAGGTGCAGTCACAACAGACTAGGAAGAGTGGGAGTAACAACTTGAACAGACACTACATCCCAACAACACACCTGCCAAAGTGGACACAGAGCTATTGTTCCACAACACTGACTGGCAGCCTTGGATGGAGCAGGGAGGAGGAAGCCATAGTCAACAGTTTACTTAATATCGATGAGATACCCGAAGCGTCTCTACTTTCCTTTTCTTTGCTAGCAGTCACATACCGGCAGAGCTAAAATTTTGTGCAGGCACTAACAACTGAGGTATAGCGAGGCCAGCTGCCAAGGAACTAGGGAGGGCTCTTAGTCTGGTATCAAGGCAGCCTTCCTATAGGGACAACACATCTCTTTCTCTTACACAGGAAATTCTGTGTTCACAGTTTGAAGAAAGGAAGGTCAGATTTAGCACAAGACCTGAATGAAACAGGTCTTGTTGGATAAACCTACCGTGCTGAAATCACGTGAACTCGTGTAAAAACAGTTTTGTGCGTCTGGCAGCCAGGAACCAGAGGTGAGACTCACGCAGTGCACCTTACCAAATATAGCCAATTAAGTGACAATCACCAGATCTTTAAAAGAACTACTTTTCTGTTTCTAGGAACCATCTCTTTAAGTATTGTGTTAACTTCACCATTCATTTAGTACAAAGTTAACCCATGCACATAATTTACAGTAAACAGGGAATAAGCTTCTTACAAGGCAGATTGGAGAGACTACATACACGTTATCTACGACCCCAATCCTACACAAGATACACAAAATAAACGTGTTTCTTATATAATACTGCACCTTCTCAGCAAAAAGCATATCACTGAGCCTGGGCAGACAAGAAAATGATCCCTCCTTCAGGGTGCCGCATTGCAGTTTCAAGCACAGAAGAAACAGCATAATGTGAAAAGCGAGTTCCTAAGAGGCAGCGCTATCTCAGAACCCAATGCTGAATATCTGGGCACACAAAAGCACAAACAGAGATGAAGGAAGAACAGAGTGGTCACAAAATAGCATTCACGGATATAAAAAAAAAACCACAGTGAATGACAGCAGCAGCAATGGAGTGGGATATTCAAGGCTAAGACACTGACAGAAATCCTTCCCATTTATAGGCAGATTTACATGAAGGCAGAGTATTTAGGATTAGAGAAGATAAAAGATCAAAAGGCTGAAATTATGTTTGTTTAACTGGGTTTCTGAAAAGGTATATTAAGAGGTGAGCTGCGCAAACAAATTAAGTTTATGTAGCTTTGACATACCCAACAAAGGGTAATGAAAACCACAACTACCACTACGAAACAACAGCGGGTAACCAGCTCCTTCAAGGGAGTGGTTCAGGAGACGAGAAAATTACAAAGATCACTTGATAAAAAATATTGGGAAGAGCAAAGCCTTAATGTGTTGCTTCTTCTGATACTTCAGATTTCAGCTTTGTCATGGTTTGCTATAATCAAAACGCAGGTAACAACATGACACAGAAATGGAAAGCAAGCCTGAGGTTATTTTCATTTGAGACACAGGAGTTGCCACGTAAATTGCTGAGAACTATTTGGCCTCCAGAATTTATCTGACCTCTTTCACTCCAGAAGGTAACAAGACAAATATAACAACTCAGGCTCTCACCAGCTGTCTGGATGTATCTGCTGGAGCCAAGGCTGCCAATACTTGGTAACTTCTTGTTTTCACATCACTGCAACTACTTGAACTCCTTTCGGATCCCATCCTGGCATTCTCCCTACACATTCACTCTCCAAGTGATACTTCTCTGTCTGAAAAAAATAAAAATGTTTTCTAAGATAAAACTCCTTCAGCCAATCTCCACATTTACTGGTCGAGGGTACTGCTGAAGAGATCCCAGGGTGTGCTAATTTCTACACTTAATCCCACCCTTTCATACCCTATGTGTTTAAGAATACCACTGCATTGCCCAGCAATAGTACAAAACATTCCTGATAAAAGCTCACACGCATTTCCACCTGCAGATTGATTCAGTTGCATTGACAGTTCCTAGCATTTTTATGATCTCAAACTAGACCAGTCTACCTATTAAGTGATCTTTTTGCATGGCTTTACAGCAAACTCTTCCAATTTATTGTTACACACATATTTGAGCATACATTTGGCTGCTCTGAGATCCAAAATGCTAATTTTGAGTTTCATTATTTAATTCTGTCCTTTCTAAACTTATAACTGCTTAGCTTCCAGAAAAAAACACTCAAAATTATTTTTAGTGTGCATAATATTATATATATACCATTGAGTTCAAATAATACAATTTCACAAAAAGAAATAGGTCTGAATTTATTGAAAAATATGTAACAAATAATGCTGCCACTTATACAGCTGATTTGATACAAAACATTTTAAAATAATTTCATAGTGTTAAATGCATGCACTGCTATTTTCTTCTATTTTGAATATTCTGTAGCTACAATCAAGCCTTAACGAAGTTAGCATGGAATAAAAAATTATGTATGTCCTTACAACATTTTTATAGTAATTTAAGGACTTGTAATTAGCTAAGTTTATGGTATTGTTCTAATCTGTACTTTTTAATGCCATTAGTACAATCTCAGTCTGAGGTATAAGACCTAAACTAAGACTTTGGAAAAGCTGCAGATGCTAAGTACAGAAAACGAAAGGACTAAAAGATTTTCTTCATTCTTTTCACTAAAACCTAATTTTGGAAGTGGTTTGGGATTTTATCATAGAATCATAGAATGGTTTGTGTTGGAAGAGATTTAAAGATCATCTAGTTCCAACCCCCCTGCCATGCACAGGGACACCTTCCACTACATCAAGTTGCTGAAAGCCCCATCCAGCCTGGTCTTGAACATTTCCAGGGATGCAGCAGCCACAGCTCTCTGGGCAACCTGTTCCAGTGCCTCACCACCCTCAGAATGAAGAATTTCTTCCTTAGATCTAACCAAAATCTACCCTCTTTTATTTTCAAGTCATTACCCCTTGTCCTATCACTACATGTACTTGCAAAAAGTCCCTCTCCAGCTTTCTTGTAGGCCCCCTTTAGATACTGGAAGGCTGCTAGAAGGTCTCCCCAGAGCCTTCTCTTCTCCAGGCTGAACAACACCAAGTCTCTCAGCCTGTCTTCATAGGAGAGGTGGTCCATCCCTCGGATCATCTTTGTGGCCCTTCTCTGGACCCACTCCAACATGTCCATGTTCTTCTTGTGTTGGAGTCCTCAGAGCTGAACGCAGTACTTAGGATTGGGTCTCATGAGAGCAGAGTAGAGGAGAGGGAAACACTTCGCTGATCCTGCTGGCCACACTTCTTTTGATGCAGCTGACGATATGGTTGGCTTTCTGGACTGCCAGTGCATATTGCTGGGTCACATTGAGCTTCTCCTCAGCCAACACCCCAAGTCCTTCTTCTCTGGGCTACTCTCAATCCATTCTTCACCCAGCCTGGATTTGTGCTTGGTATTGCCCTGACCCATGTGCAGCACCTTGCACTTGGCCTTGTTGAACTATTAGGTTTCCCCTTTTCCAGTCACTGGGAACATCATTGGACTGGCACGACTTTTTGAACATGATGGATAGTGGCTTAGTAACTTCATCTGCCAGTTCCCTCAGGACCTGTGGATTCATCTCATCAGGTCCCATGGACTTGTGCACCTTCAGGTTCCTTAGATGGTCTTGAACCTGATCTTCTCCTACAGTGGGTGGTTCTTCATTTTCCCAGTTCCTGCCTTTGCCTTCTGCGACTTGAGCAGTGTGGCTAGAGCACTTGCCAGTGAAGACTGAGGCAAAAAAGTCATTGAGTAGCTCAGCCTTCTCCATATCCCGGTAACCAGGTCTCCCGTTTCCTTCCAGAGAGGGCCTGCATTTTCCCTAGTCCTTTTATCACAGACATACCTCCAGAAGCTTTTCTTCTTGTCCCTCATGTCCCTGGCCAGATTTAATTCTATCAGGGCTTTGGCTTTCCTAACCCAATCCCTGGCTGCTTGTACAATTTATTTGTATTCCTCCCAGGCTACCTGTCCTTACTTCTATCCTCTGAAGGATTCCTGTTTGTGTTCAAGTTTGTCCAGGAGCTCCTTGTTCATTCATGCAGGCCTCCTGGTGTTTTTGCCCAACTTTCTCTTTGTTGGGATGCACCACTCCTGAGCTTGAAGGAGGTGATCCTTGAATATTGACCAGCTTTCTTGAATCCCTCTTCTCTCCAGGGCTTTATGCCATGGTACTCTACTGAGCAGATCCCTGAAGAGGCCGAAGCCTGCTCTCCTGAAATCCAGCATAGAGAGCTGCTTCTGTGCCCTCTTTGCTGCCCTAAGGATCTTGAACTCCACCATTTCATGGTCACTACAGCCAAGGCTGCCCTTGAGCTTCATTTTTCCCACCTGCCTCTCCTTACTGGTGAGAACGAGTTCCAGCATAGCACCTCTCCTTGTTAGTTCCTTTATCACTTGGAGAAGGAAGTCATCATCAATACATTCCAGGAACCGACTGGGTTGCTTATGTCTTGCTGTGTTATCCCTCCTACAGATACCAGGGTGGCTGAAGTCACCCATGAGGACCAGGCTCATGAACATGAGGCTGCTCCTATTTGTCTATAGAGGGCCTCATTGGCTTGGTCTTCCTGGTTGGGTGGCCTGTAACAGACCCCCCACTATAATGTCACCTGTCCCTGCCATCCCTTTGATCCTGACCCATAAGCTCTCAGTCAGCTCCTCATCCTTTCCCAGACAGAGCTCCATGCACTCCACCTGGTCATTGATATAGAGGGTGACACCTCCTCCTCGTCTCCCCTGCCTGTCCTTCCTAAAGAGCCTGTATCTTTCCATTCCAATACTCCAGTCATAGGAGCCATCCCACCATGTCTCTGTGATGCCAGTAAGATCACAGCCCTGCAGGCACACACACATCTGTAACTCCTCTTGCTTATTCCCCATGCTATGTGTGTTTGCATAAAGGCATATAAATTGGACCCCCTGATGAAGCTGACTTACTGGCTAGAGTCGCTGGAATTCCTTTCTGCTGCTTTTCAGGTGCTCTCAGCTTATCTTGATCAAGCTTGATATTATCTCCCTCCACTTTAAGTCTAGTTTAAAGCCCTGTCAATGAGCCTTACTAGCTCATGAGCAAAGACCCTTTTCCCCCTTTTTGAAAGGTGAATCCTATCTGATGACATCAAGCCTGGGACCATGTAGGCCATTCCTTCATTGAAAAACCCAAAATTCTGGCAGTGACACCAGCCACAGAGCCATGCATTAATAGACTGAGTCTGTCTGTTTCTTCCAATGTCACTGCCTGCAACTGTAAGGAGAGAGGAAAAAATAACCTGTGCTCAAGATTCCCTTACCAACTGTCCCAAGCCTGAAGTCTCCTTTGGTCTTGGACTATGTGTTGCAGCTTCATTGCCACCCATATGGAAGATCAGTAATGAGTAATAGTCCGAGGGCCGTACCAGGCTGGGAAGTTTCCTAGCGATGTCCTTAACCTGGACCCCAGGGAGGTAGCAGTATTCTCCAAGAGAAGGGTCTCTCCAGCATATTGGACCCTTTGTTCCCCTCAGAAGGGAGTCACCTACAACTATTACTCGTCTTTTCTTCCTCATGGAGGTGGTCATGATATGAGGGGGTAGGCCCTTCTGACCCTGGCAACACCTCTGGTGTAGATGGACCATCATCCATTGACTGGCCTTCCACACCCAGAACCTCATACCTGTTGTACTGAGGCACCTGGGAAGGTGAGGAGGGCAAGGAGGAGGGTTGCCTGCTGCCCCGAGCGTGGACTTGTCTCCATGCACTCCTTTCCTTTAAGCTACTGCCTTCAGCCTGGTGGGGGGAGAATACAGGATGCCCTTGATCTTGGTTTATTTCTGGCGGCTGTTCCTGCTTCTGTCTCAGCAAGGACAAAGCATGGTGCCACCAGTCTCTCTCTTTCTCAGACTCCCTGATGCTCCTTAACCTTTCCACTTTCTCTTGTAGCTCTGCCACCACGCTGAGCAGATTGTCCACTGGTCCCACCTCACACAGCTGTTCTCACTGCTGCCATCCCTTACCAGTGAATGGCTCTGGCACTCCCTGCAGCCTGAGACCTGGATGGCCGCCTGTTTTCGTGGGAGCTCTGTCTGGATTTCCACAGCCATTCTCGTGAGTGCAGAGGAGACAACTTTCTGCTGGGTGGATACCATAGCTAAACTCCTTCTGAGACAGTGGCACTTCCTGCCAGAGCTGTCAGCCCCTGGCAGGTGTCTCCACTGCCATGGCGTCTCCCTGCCTTGGGAAAAGGCCCCATGCACCAAGATCTGCTGCTCCACTGCAGATCCAGCCGGCTCCTCTGCAGCTCCCCTTGGCAACTGACTGTCTTATCTGCTCTATATCCATTCTCCAGATGTGAATTCCTCTGTTTCAAAAGATACTTTTTCAATTTGTATCGCAACAAAACAAAAGCAGTTGAGTTTTGCCCTTCCTGGTGTTTTTGGCATTTTCACTTCAAGGAAATGCTGCAGGTGGTTTAACCTGACACCTCTGCCTAAATCAAGATTCTCCATCTCAGCAAAACCCACGTATCCACAGTGTGAATTTTGCTAATAGGAGACACAAAAAGTCCGGCTTGATATAATAAAAATTAGAAGTACAAATAAAACTAAAAATAGCATGGGTACACAGTTCTCATATAATGTGTATGAGAGATAGCGTTTGTAACCTACGCTAATGTTTATGATATTTTGAGTAGTTTAACAGCACATCATCTCTTTTGCTATCGCTGCTGTTGAATACAACGACATATAAATTGCAGGAATTATGACTGGGCCATGTTTATGTTACCTTTAAATTTTTCATTCATCTTTCTGTTTCTACGTTTGGTATGTAATAAAAATTTCTATAATCCTTCCAAGAGTTCAACATAACAATGCTTCAGTATTGCTGCAGAAAACACTTTTATAAGCAGAGATTATGGAGATGTCTGTGACACTACAGTCTGTGTTATCACGCAGCCATTAATTATTAAAAATGCCCTGAACACTGTAGCCCTCCTTAGAGCTTCTGGATATTTCATTAATATTTTCAGTGGAAATAAGAGCAATTATCTTTATTACTTTAATATCAGCATTTGTGACTGATATATTCCAATAAAAGATGCATCCTTTAGGTTTGGAGAAAGGAGGCTAGAGACAGCGGAGGGAAAGGGAGATACAATGATATCTACTTACTACATTCACTCCATAAGACAAAATGGCAAATTCCTGATAGGAAAAGCAGCACTTGACATGAAAATAAAAGAAAAACCAAAAAGCAAAACCTGAGATTCAGGAAAAGCATGTGTTTCTACTTCAGATATGATACAGAAGTTAGCTGCCAGCAGTATGAAATATCCTGTGTTTTAAGATCTCTGTTTCATATTTACATTGCACAGTATTATTACATTTTAACTTTCCCCTTAGAAATTACTTACTCTTTTAAAAATGAAATACAATGAAAAATCATTTTGTATCACAATAGCATCTGAACATTAAAATTAATCCTGAAGTTGCAGTAGAAGATGGAAACAGGCATGGAAGAACTATTAATTATTGATGATATAGTTTTACTGCTCAGGAGAACTGCAATAAATCACAGTAGAAGTTCTAGAGGAGAGTTTTAGGATTTTTTCGGGGTTTTTTTTTTTTTTTGACTCTTAAACTAAAAATTAGTTTGATTATTTTTTCCTTATCAGATTTCTTATAATTAGAGGCTATATGAGGAAGATCATTAAATAGTAAATGATTTTTTCATCAGCCATATGGTCACCTCAGAGATTTAGGAATCTAGTTTAGGCTCCATCTGTGCCAGTAAGAGTTTACTGGCAATGTCAAGAACTCCATGCTGTACACAAGTGGACACGTAGCAGAGGAAACCTAAATCTGAGGTGACATCGTGCCACAGACAGTTTGTGCATAGATCCGATCTCAGATGCTCAAATTCTGCCCTGGGTCATACACGTAAGGTCTGACATATTATGGAAAAAGGGAAATTCATAACTTGGTAGATGTAACGTAAGGAGGGAAATTCTAATTCATATTAAAATTTACAGCGTTGTAAAATGGTCACCAGAAAAAATTGCCTTTTAGATAGCTATGGTTCCGTGTCTTGATATAAAGAAGCTAATTATACAGCACTATATCTGCTGAAAAGGAGAACTGACTTTGAAGCGGCAAAGTTGAAATCAGAACTCATCAATTTGGAGCATCTTGAGACTCTAATCACAAATACTGTCGTCTAAAATCAGAGCCCAGCTATGACAAACTGTATTGCATATAAGTTTCTAAATGAAGCCAAAAGCTTGGATGATTACCTGAAATCACTAAACTAGACATTAACTCTAAAAGGTCGGATTTCTATCTGAACCTGGCATTGAAGGAAGTGGTTAGGAATAATCTTTGGCAATAAAGCTCGTCAGCACCTTTGCTCTAGTTGATCAGGTTTGCAAGTAAGGATGCATATTTTATATAAATCTGTTCCTTTTGGAAAACTCTCCACTTGTTCATGCTCTTTATTACCAAGCTAGAAGATAAACAGTTTTTATGCTGCTCATGATTGCTCTCACTGATTCTGGGCTGGGTCAAAAATGAGAAGTAAAACAGAAGAAGTAAGTTTTTGTCTTATTGACGTCAATAGGAAGACAAGCTTTAGTTTATTCAAAGTAGTTCATAAATGTGCAAAAATATCTCAAAAAAAAAAGGGGAAAAAAGGGAACGAGGAAACACTTCAAATATCTAATTTTCTCCTTTTTTTCTCCACTGAAACACTGAGAGATGTGTACCTTATTTTTTTTTTTTGCCAAATTTTAGAAATTCAGGAAAAAATTGATCAAATTACAAGTAAAGAATTTCATTTAAAAATCCGCTTCTCTTTTTAGACAGCATTATAAAGTGTAAAGGAAAGACCGATTACACTCATTGAAAACATTCCATAATGAAATGTGTCAAGCAAGATAGTAAGGGCAAGATTTTTTTTAAAATGGCTGTAATTATCAAGTGTACATTTTAAAGGACTGAGTATGAGAAGGAGACCTTTTTAAAGTATTTTTTTAAGAGAGCACATGTTCTTAATTTCCATGTAAAGTTTTTCAAAAGTGGGACCAAATTTAAGGAGTACAGAGTCACTGTATTAATCTCACTAGTATTGTCACTAGTAGTGACAATAGCAATAACAATCACATTAGTATAGTCCCTACTAGTAGTACAGAGTCACTAATATTCATGTACCAAAGAACAGACTTGAAAGTTTCCCACTTCCCTGTAGCACACTTCCCTTACAAAAAATTAAGGGGAAAGGAAATAAAAGGAAATGTCCTGCTGTCTCTTCAGTTATAAAGGCTCAGTTGCAACCTATGATCCTAGCTGGAGCAAGGAGGTGAAGCCCCCTTCTCCAGTTCCCTCTTAAGACTTCGTACATCAATGGAGCACAAATAGAATCACTGCTGTCCCTAAGGCACGAGGGCTGTATGTGTCTTGCAAAAGGATTAAGAGTGGGTAGCGCCAGTGCATATGTTTATATTCACCATATTTTTACTATTTTAGGACCACACGCAAATGGAAAATATGCTGCAATGCTATACTTACAGAAGAGAACTCCTGAGAGTTCATGTACAGAGTATGCATTTAAAGATGGTTTCAGGAGGACTATCATGATCTCCTGCAACGTGAAGCTGTAAGGTTTTGAGTTTTAGATGTGGCTGACCACAGATTGACTTCTACATGATCTATTTGTCATCGCATATCACACTTAAGAAAAAAAGTCAGAAGTAGGCTTCTATCTCCTTTTCGAATCTTTAAAAACAAAAATATATTCACGCTATGTGCATGCTGACAGCTGAAACATCAACAGCCAAGAAACAGTAAACAAAGAAAAAGCAGAATATCTGCAAATAAGTTTGGACTGGCTCTAGGGCTACTGTAATTTAAATGTACTGTCAAAATGGGTAGGGGATTTTTGCTACAAAAACCAAATAAACAAAAAAAAAAACCAGAAACCTCCAACTGACAAGACCATTGGCGAAGCTCATGGAGCTTTTTCAGTGAAAGTTCAGAAGTGCTCCACTGAACAGGGCTGATCTGGGAGCAGACTTTATTGCTCATGTATGGGAACCATTGCCCTGATGACAGGGTTTTACAGTTACATATTGTTAATTCAGTTAGCTAGACGCAGTGCTTCAGGATAAACAATGATAAAGCTACACCTCAAGTTGGAAAGAGTAACCTGCAAAACTTGCATCTTTTTCCATTCTTTAAAGAAGAAGCATACCCAAAGAAGGAGAAGTCCTTTGTCTCCGTCTCCTTTGGGAATTACAATAAGGACACCATTAGACTTTTCGACATCATACCAACCCCAGAAGATGTGTTGAAACAATGCAACTTAGAACAGTCTGTTGCTTTCCCTTTCCCAACCATTTTGTGATTGCATCTCCCACACCCTTCACATAAGACTCTAACTTAAGCCATAGGACCCCAACAATTCATTGCAATTCAATGATCACAAACTATATCTCACATATTCTGTTCAGGACTTTCTTGTTACAGAGGAACATCAACCATTTACTCTGAAAATAAATATGTAAAAGAGAACTTGTACAACCATCTGAATGTTTTGTATCTAGTCTGAGAGAGTGGTCTACACCCCCTCGCTAGGCAATGGTAGATGTATCTCAGGTATCTCTGATGCTCTCTTGAAAAAAATCACACTCTGTCTCCTGATTACAGAAGGAGCTTAATGAACTTAAATTTGACACAGGACTTTTTAAAATGTGTTAGATAATTCCCACTCATGCATAGTACGGTTTTCCTACTCAAATTCTGAATCGTGATACAGATTCAGTTTCCTGAAGCTGTTACATGGTAGATTTGGTATCCTCAGCATGATGCTCCAGGGCTTCTATGTGAAAAACTTTAAGAAGAGAAGAAAGAACAGAAGTACTTCCTTCATTCACACCCTATGTACAAATAAAGACAAGTGGAGGTGATCTTATCATTTTAACAAGTGAAAACAGACCTCAACTATGCTAGAGCAACTTAAGAAACTAATCTTTCCTTTTGATGCAGTAATATGCTTTAGGCCAGTTTCTGAGGACAAGTTGAAACTTTTTAGACTGTTCTCACTGATGAAAAGCTTTTCAAGATCTTGGGCTCCATTGAGTTAGGTGCTGGACAGACGCCGCCTACACTAGATCTCAGAACAGGGAACACAGAGTCTAACGTGAAACGAGATGCAGTTGTGTTACAACTGTGTTTTGCCAGCTTTCACCAAACAGAATAAAAACAAAAACTTTTTTTGTATCCTATTTGGATCCTGTAGTTGTTACCTCTCTTGTTATAGTCCCCTTTCATTTTGAGTAGTACATGCACTGTAAATTTATTTAATAAGTACGTATACCATAAATATACTATTTACTAATTTAAATTTACTCTGCAATTACAGTTAAGAAGAAATCAAAAAGAATGATGTCAAACTTAGGGCAAAAGACATTTTAATGAGCTTTTAGCAATTAATCATGAATTTATCCTTGAACTGAAAGCAGGAAGACAGGTAGATGGAACTATGTCACCCATGGATTCAATGGCAACTGTCACACTGTTTTCCTTTCCTCTTTATTTACCCAGAAAGGCTACACTAGGGAAAAAACAGTATTTGTAGTAAGCAGACCATAAAATTTACCCTATTTTAATGAGCATCAAAACTGCACAATGAAAAGCAATCACTTACAAATATATCCAGGAGCAATGGAATGCTGCTAAATGTCGTATTTCAGTGCAGTAGGTGGCAACAAATACAGCATTGCAATAAGGGTGTCTTTTATTAACAGAAAGATTACCAATAACCTTTAAGCCTTCTATCCACAATCCTGAGATCTGAGGAGAAAATAAGCTAGACTAATCTCGATTCCTATTGCTTTAAAGTATCACTTTCTAGTAATTGAACTAACAACAGTAAGTTTATCTTCTCAGTTTTGTTTCCACTTAAAGTGATAAAGCCTGGCTCCCCCATAGCTTCGAAAAATTCATTACCTTACAGCCTCAGACATCCAGAAAACCTTGCACAACTCACCACAATTTCAATGCTGAAATGCTTTAAAAACCTGGCCCTCCATGAGTGACATATTCCCAACCAAGGCTGAAAAATGACAAGCCTGGAAATGATATGTAAAGGCAGACTTTCAAGAATTTGTCACCCAAATAAGGGTTAGATAGCGGAGTTTTGGGCCTGCATCTCTCATTATTCACAAAAATAAAGGAACAAATACCATTTCATAAACAAAGAAGCTGGTTATCACACCACTGTGGATGGGACTTCTGGAAAAGCAATTCCCCCTTTCGTTGGGACTTCACTCAGGCTTTGACATTTCACTATTAATTCTTCCTGGATACAGGTGTGAATTTCTACTGAGAGAGCAGACTACCCATCCAGAGCACCTCAGGATGCATGCCAAAGCAAATACATAAGAAAACAAAACTCATGGAGCACAGGCTCTCTGCACATCAGTCTAGGTTTTATTTCATCACTGATGCTCCACCTAATTCACCTTTGGCTGAGTTACTGGGGCAGGATGGGGGAATAAGCTACCTGTCATGGTTATGGGGCTAGCCGCATCCCTCTTCCCTTTCTTATTTCTCTGAATATACCTTGCCCTCTCCAAAGATATAATTCTCTAATCTATCCACTTTAGATGGACCACTGCACAACATGTGCTTGCCTCCCTCCTCTGCCTGTGCTCTGAGTTGGCTAGACACAAACAAGTCAGATCCAGAAGCTGCATCTCCATTAGCAGAACACTGAGCCTCAGTTGGTAAGTGCCACCAAGAGACTAAGGGCTGCCGGCTCATGTCCACACAGGCAGGTACTTCAGCTCTGCCTCAGTCTACAATATCCTGTGCATGAGCTGCTCTTGTACAACCTGTTAAGCTGTATGGGCACTTAGGAAATTTCTGTTCAGAAATCCATGATCAGCAGTAAATACATCACATAAATCGTCTTATTATTTAACAATGCCTTGACATACAGAGCATAAAATTTATATAAAAGATTTGAAAGTGAGACCTTACATTCAACTCCAATGTAATTCAAGCCTTTCTATTCTTACAGTGACCACTGGAGTAAGCTACTCTGGGTGCCTCGGACCTGGTTCCTCCACAAAACTTCCCCATCATAAATTAGTGCAGCCTCACTGGTCATCTGATCTCAAAGTCTAAGATCCACCCTCAGAAGTAAGCTTCTACCTGGGCTAGAACAGAGCTAGCAGTTCAGTCAACTCTTTAGTGTTGTTGAAGAGTAGCCCAGCTTGAAGAACTCTTTCCTGCAAAGCAAACCAGTTGTTCCCTCAGTCGGCATCTTTGCTAACGCCAGTGGACAGAGGCAAGGTAAAGATGAAAATGCCTTCCTGAGCTGTCAGGGGACAATCTGACTGACAGAAGATATGGCCATCCTACTTTCCCTTTCATCTTGCTCTCTCTGACAAACTTTCCCATTGAAAGGAAACCGACGTCTGTACGCACTGACTGAACCATGCAGAACAGCCGCTCTGTTGCAGCTCTGTCCCAGCACCACTTGGAGTTAAAAGCGGGAACTGCCTCAATTCTCAGCAGCAGCTGCTTCCTTCCCCGTCCCTACACAACTAGGGTTTAGGCGAGTTGATAGCTAAAACATTGCTCTGAGAGTCCACCTATCAACAGCATGATTGACGCTAGCAAGAAGAATAGATTTTGGTAAGAAAGTTGTCCTGTTTATGTTATAACTACCTTCATACATAAATTGCATTCATGAGTCTGAGCTGTTCATCAATTACATTCAACTGATCAATTATGATCAACTGATCAATTATGTTCAAATATTTCAGTGTTCCTGAGGAGCCAGATCTGGTCAGCTGGCTTCAGCGACCATTCAAAGTGAGATGTTGTAGAACAAGAAGAAAGTCAGAACAAGTTCACCAAGGTAACACTGTAAGCACTTCAGCGAAACATCAAAGAGATCATCTCATATCTTAAATTAACACTGAAGTTACATATCCATCAAATTTCACCAGGTGCTGCTTCATGAAGGAGATTTTACTTTGGGGGAAAAAAAAAGTCTACAACTTGCCAAGTCTTCTAACGGTCTCAAAAGCCTAAAGAAAAAGGGGAGATATATTAAAAACCAGAAAAAATATGCCAGTGCATTATTGCATATGATCAGCCCACTGTGCATTGCTGATCCAGCTCAACGTTTGAAGCCAACAGCAATGTGTTTCACCCATTACTGAGGCCCCGGACAGGACGACTCTGTAGGGGTGGGGTTATCACAGAATAATCACACCCTTGGGTATTGGGTACGCAACCACTTCTCAAATCTTGTAACACCCCAGAGGTGTGATTATCTGCTGTCATGCTTTAATTCTTAATTAAAACAAGAGCTGCAGCTCAGATAAGATCTGTGAGAGGATTATGGTCATTCTTGGTTAGACAAGGGGGAATGTGTAACCTTGGAATTAAAATTCAGGTGCTTGGGTGAACTCTGCGATGCTGAGCCATGCCTGAATCCAGCTCGTCTTAGTTTTCCCTTTGATATGATTCAACCAGGAGGCAGCACACACAAAAAGCTGCCATCCCCAGGAACCAAACACTGAATAACCCAACAAACTGCAGAGAGCTGCCATCATTCAAATATTTTTGCACTTTAATCACTTCTCAGCATTTTGACTTAAATAAAACTGTAAACTTTAAGAGTGCTTCTAATGATGCTAAAAGACTGATTCTCATTACTAGCCATTAGTAGAAGTCACAGCAGCCATAAGAACACTGGAGGAATGTCTTGATGAAATGTGTACTAAACTACTCAGCTTGCAAATATAAAGATGGATATACAGCCTGAGGAAAAATGTACACAAAGCTCTTTTGTGATTTTTTAAAAAAACCTTAATTTTGTTTTTAACAAATATTAACCCAACTTAAGGTCTCTTTTAAAGGTTACATTTGCATTTACAAAGAACTTTCAAGCAATTTAACTATAATGAATTTTAACAAGGCTGCTTCCTGTCCTCACTGCTTACCTATTTTTAAATTTTATGAGACTCTTCTGGCAGAGTCTTGTAGCAGTTAAGCTGAAAGCCTGGATGCATGCATACTTTAGAAGTGGAGGAGGAGAAAAAAGAAGAAGAAAAAGAAGAAAGGAAAATAATCAATTTGGTATCAAATTTATTCCAAAGCCGAAAAGTGCATTTTTTTCTGATTGTGAAAGAAGACATGCAGGGAGGTCAAAGGTCAAACAAAGAGGAGACAGTATTGTGTAGGAACTGTCACGCATCACCACCTATTTTGACATGCACAGGGCCGTTTGTTGTCTGTCGAACATGCAAATTAAGTGCCTGCTGTCATAGCTAGCCGATATCTGAAAGTGGAAAATGAGACCACCTGTAACCAGTGAATGGAGTGATGGACAAGCATTCAGAGCTCGTCATTTCCAACGCCATTCACACCACCTCCGAATTGCATATGACATGTAAAAATCTTTTCTTAATATTCACAACCGGGAAGTTTGGGGAATTATGGAGGCTTCAACTGCTGCATCTAATGGGTTCTCCAAGCAGACAGCTGTGACTGTGAGCTGGCTTGATAATTAGGTGTCCAGGAAGATTTTATGCTATGAATCAGTTAAAAGGGAGAAAAGAAAAAGAAAATAATGGCAAGCAAAACTCGCTGGAATGGAAATCATATTAACCCTTGCATGTCTTCCCCAGCACTTGGCTTTCACAATTCCTGTGAAGCAAGATTTGCAGAAATCAGACACATAATAATTTGTCTTCTGTCTCTGAGCAGCACTGTCTTCCTACTCAGAAAACTGTGCTCCAACACTGTTTGATACTTTGTTTTCCTGAAGAGAACTTAGAAGCATTAAATCTAAATACGCCAATCCCTCCTCAATTTGAAAGCAAAGGCAAAGCTTTATTTGAATTTCTAGTTAATATGGCGCATAGGATTTTAAGGAACAGATTCATTGTACTAAAGTCATGTCCTGTCATGTGCCTGTACATACGAAAATCAAATAGTTTAGCTAGCTATTCTGTAATCCTTTGCATGTTATCCCTACTTTTGTATGCATATCTGTCTTTGTGCATGGGATGCCATAAATACTGCAGGCAGTATAATGCCGAGAAAAAATGTGATCTTCCCGATTTTTACTTCTGCTTGATAAATAAAGCTGCTCTAAAACACTTAGGATCGGAGAGTTTAGATGTGCCCAGCTGCACAATAAGCTCACAAAACCTGTTACTTTATTCAGGGCCTAACTAATTAATGCCAGTGTTCATTTCTAATTAAAAAATTAAGCTCTTCAGTTTGCAACTTCTGTGCTGTGTTCTGAAAGCTGTTCTGGCTGGGTTTCCTTTCAAACATAAACAAGACATGCATACAGCATGCGTACAGCAGACAGCACTCAGGAATGTTATTCAACCCACTGAGGATGAATCAGTATTCAGCTGTGGAATATTGTCCACCAATACTTCCAAGCATAACTAGAGAGTTTGAGGAGCCTGCCTGAAGTCCTGCTATGCAAAGGTTGCAGCCGTGCTCCAGACTCCTAAGGAGTGAAGCCAGGCTCTCAGAACCAGAGGCAGGTGAGTTACTAGTAAGATAAACATGCTTCTCTGAGTCATGCAATAGAAAACCTGCATTTAAAATTGGTTTTATTTTTTAAAAACATGGCACTTTTTAATATACATTGTGTCAAGCTGCAAAACGCAGTAGCTGTTTCATGGTTGCCCACAACACGCTTTCACTGCTGCTTTGATTTAGGTCTCCAGTGATTCTCTCTTCCCTCTTGTGGCAGGGAGAGTCTGTAGAAGCTGAAACAGGACTCACTTACCCCTCTGACTGGGGCAGGGAAGGGAAATCAGAATAGGAAGGAATGAAAAGAACTAGTGAATAGACACCCAAGGGAAAAGGAGCAGAAGAGACACTGGAGAAAGAAAGATCCTACCTGCACATGTTCAAAAGCCATCCCTATCCCATCTTCTCTTGAATAACATGGCTACCCTGTCTCTTTCTCTGCGTTCTTGTCCCACTTATTTTAGACCTGCAAGTTTTCTCAGAAGCACTACTTCTCTTAAGTTTCCATATGCTCTACAGAGAAAAAAAAGAGATAAGCATCTCAAGGAGTCCCGTTTTCCAGCCACAAGCCAGCAAAGCTCTTTTGATGATTTACATCTCCAAGACTGCTGGGAAACAAAGTAGGAGACCCTGAATCAGATACCACTCAGCCAGTACTACACTGGCAGGCAGAGCTGAGGAGTCTGCAAAGGTATACCTAAACACAATCCTGAAATATTATCACTCTCTTTCTCTGTTTCTCCCAAACATCAGTTTGCTGCTGGGCAGACAGAAGTGGAAAAGGCAAAAAAAAATGGCAAGCTCTCTGTTTCATTCCTTCACACCCATGCCAGAGAATAAGCTTGTTTCTCTGCACCTGAAATCAAGATCCACATAGGACTTCAAGACAGGCAGCACGAAGGTGGCATCTTAATGATCATATTCTAATCTACACACAATAGGAAACCTAAAACATCGAAAGTTAAAACCATCTAGTGTGTGCATTTCCACAGAAAATCAGATTAAAGATTTCTTCTTCAAAACACCTTCCAATTACTATCCATGTGCAACACACCCACATGCCCCAGCAGTGCCTTTGCAACTACCAGACTGTCAATGTGACCAGGGTTGAAAATATCCCTCGTCTTTGAGCATATTCCAGTATTTCATCTTTTTTAACTTCCTATAAAATGGGAGAAGAACAAGCATAAGACTCACTGACTGGCTTCTGATATGTCCCTGCAATATCTGTGCTGGCACAAGCAAGAAGGCAGCACACTGCCATGCAAGTAGGACTTACACTGGCATTGTTGCTGAAGGACTACGTAGCATGGATTTGCAACCAGGCCCACACTGTTCATCTGCCTACTAGGAAGCTAAGTGGGAGTCCAAGAAGTTGGGCCCCACTCTCAGCGTGGCCCTAGGCAATCAGTTCACCTCCAGCAGCATGGGTACACCAGGGCCCTGATGTCATGACTGATCTTAAGGGATACCACAGATAGTCATTAATAACAGCAATTCTCTTTATATTCTCTTTATATGTATTTTACCTTGCTACTATTTTACAAATTAAAGCAAGCTTTGTTTTCTACATATGAGCTGTTAAAATACAACGCTACAGCCTTCAACATCTGCGAATATACTTCTCAATATGGCTTGCTCCAAGTTTCAAATAAGAGCTAATCATTTTCAGATGTCAAAAACAGGCCATCAAGTAACATGAGTTTGTTATCTCCATTACACAAGAAGTTAGAGAGAGATCAAGGTCTGTGAGAAAGCTCGTATAAGGGTGAGAGGGGGAGAAGTGGCCATCACGTGCCTTCAGATCAAACCAAGGAGAAACTCGCACATCACAGATGAGCAACATCACTGTGAGATTAGCAAGTCTCACTCAGACTGGACTTTTAGCTAAAGAACACATATCCTAAATTTTTATTTCACTGGAAGTGATTCAAACACGTCACAAGCTGGCACTAAATGCTTTCTCAGAACAGGTCCGAGTAGCAGTGACAGAGGAGAGCTTTTTTAAGAGAATTCTGTTTGCTAACATATTACAATACCTGGAACCCAAAACAATCATATTTGAAATCTCTGCCTGCAGTACTTCAGGCCACACATTGCCACTCCTTCCTTGCAGTAAGCAACGTGCCAAGCAAAACACCTGATTGGTCTGTCAACACAAGTAGCAATGGCATAGTATTTCATAATTATGTAAGTGGCAAGTCACACTCCTTGGAGCAGCTCCAGGAAAATAGTCCATGGGATAAAGTGTTATATTGCCAGCCTTGTCTGACTTAGACATGCCCAGGTCAATATAAGCCACCAAATACTCATCACTTCTGAAAATTTGACTACTTCCATTCCTTCAATAAGTATTTTACCACCTAATCCGAGACTTGTGTTTCTGCAGATAACTTCTTGTGAAGGTTTTATTAGATTTTCCTAATTTATTTCACGTGCCAGACTTGAATACTCATCCTGTTGGTAGGAACACAATCTAAAAGGATGCAGAAGTTCTCTTTATTCTGGAGCGACTTACAATATAGGTAGGGCAAATAAGGCCCTTCACTTTTGTATGATGTTTTTGTAGAAATCTGCTTATTCTTTCAAAAGAATCTATTACTGAGAAGCAATGTGACTGAAAAAGACACAGCAGATGACACTGAATTTTATTGAACTAGGTTCAACCTTAAATAAAGCAAGCCAATGGTTCTTTCTATACGAATGGAACTTACCAGAATACAAGAGTTGTTTGCCATTCAAACACAAGTCCATTTAACCCTAACACTAAAAGTTAAATGTGACTTAAAAGTGCTGTAGAGACACTGAATTGTCTCTCTTCACCAGGCAAATTTTCACCCTAATTAAACAAGTAAAATAATAAAAAGTCTCAAGAGATTTCTAGTAAAATTTCCAGGTTACATTACCTATATATTGTATTATCATTAATATAGATTTAACCACTACCTGTATTATAAGAATTATCTGTATAGGAAAAATACTTTGCTTGCTTTGGTACACACAATAATTGAAATTTTCAGTTAGGCTTAATATTTAAAAGCAGCAACAGAAAATTTTATCTCTGTATTAATATGCACATGGTACTTTTCTTTCTGATCATATTCTTCAGTTTCCAATATACTGAAGCTTTCTATCAAAAGAATTTCCAACAATAGATTACGCCAGTAAGAAGGAAAAAGTACAAACATACTTGTCCACTCACTTTCTAGATAAGCTTGATTTCCTACATCATGTTTAAATTGATGGGTTTATAAGTATTTTTCCATGTGACTTTATCTATTTTAGAAATACTGTCTTACCCACTCTACAGATTTCTGAAACGTGTACAAAAGCAAGTGAGAAGAAAACACGGCGTGACTACAAAACACGCTATCAGCGGAAGTAAACAGCAACAACAAAAAAAACGAGCACCGCGCATTGTGATGAAGTCCTCAAACTGGAGTTTTATGATGGCAGCTTAAAGTTTCTTACATGTCCTTGTGTCGCAGCACTGAATGAGCCAGGGACAGCTGCACCAATTCTACACGATTAGTCAAGGTCAGACAGTGGAAAGGGAGGACACTCACTATTTGTCAAGGGAACAATGGCAGGAGGCTCAGCCTTTCTCCGTCAGGAATGACTGTTCGCTACATGCATTCAATCAGTGGTGAAATTATGCCTGGCCCTTTTTTTGTATAGTAGAGAGGGGCAACCTTTCCAGACAATCGAAGTGTAGGAACTAACAAGGCAGAGCAACAGCACAAAACCAAGCTTGTTTTAAGTACTGAAAGCATATGTTCTTGACACAAATTAATGTTTTGACACTCGCGGAGACGAAGGTAATAATTTCTACAACCTTTGAGTAAAAACACTAAACCCACTTAAAATTGTTCCTTTATTACTTACTATTGGGGTTGCAGATTTAAAAAAAAAAAAAAATCCTGACAAGTTACTAGCAATTATTTTGATTACTGTGAGGATTTTTGGTGTTTTGTGTGTTTTTTTTTTAAACACGTATTTTTCATAAACCTAGAAACATACGCAGAAAGAAAAGAGTTTAATTTTTAGCAAAGGCACATTGTTCAACATAGGTAGGAAACCAGAGATGGAAAACAAGAAAACAATCCAAAGCATCTATCATTAGCACGAAGGGAAAAAAAGAAAAACAAAACATTTTTAACAATCAGATTTTATTTCGGTGTTTAATTATGTGCACTTGGAGTTGTATTTTGAATTTCTTTATGACACAGCACAACTATAGAAAAGGGAAAAAAGTAGTCACAAATAATGGAAATGAAGTAGTTGTTTTGATACAGAACTCTCACGGTACTGTACTGGAATAAATGGGTTTAATTGTGTAATTTCTGTCACTTGTATGAACAAGTGTGGCCATGCAGAATGTGCTTAAACTATTATATGGAGACTACACTAAGACCACCTTTCTAAAAAGCCCACTATAAATTTAGATATATTAAAAATTATTCATATTTGCTGCAAAGAGTATTTAAGCAGGTTTATGGCAGTTCTGAATGCTAACGTACTTTTAAGTGTTTTATCATATTTGCATTCATCAAAGGTGAACAATTTTTAGATACTTAAGGCAGGAATTCTTACAATTAAGGAGTTTGAAAGCATTAGTCTAAGTACATGTAATTAAAAACATCAAAAGGCAAATATTCTTTTTCTGGACACCACCTGAAAACTAGATTGCATTAGCTTTGGAAGAAAGGAATTTCTCCTTCAGGTAATTTTTGCAGCTACTGAGGCTGCACAAGCCACACCTGTAGTTGCACACTACCATAAAAGAGGGAAGGACGGAAATCCGTGAACCATTGTACCAGCTTCTTCCCAGTAAGAGGAGTAAGGCCAGCCCCAACCATACCTACTTCTTTCTCTCTTGCTGTCTTGCAGACACTGCAGGATGTTTGAAAATATACTTTAAATGCCTACAATCTGTTTGGTGGGTTTTGCCTCCAAAAATCTTTCCCCCCATGACGTGATGCTGTACCAACCCTGCAGTTAAGGAATCATCTGCCCCAGCAGAAAAACTGATTCTGGAAAGATTCAGTAAGGAGAGGAAATGGAAGAGATTTTACCTTGATTTAACTTCACACCCAAAATATCCTACATTCATGATAAATTTCTACTGAATTATATCTGAAAAAATAGGGGTTTAATATATTAACTTTCAAACATCCCTTTTCACCTGGAGCAATTTAGAGAAATCCTTTAAACTAGCACAAATTTAGTTCTTCATATATCTAATAAAGACTGAGATTAGACTGCATGAACTGGATCTGTTAATTGAGACAAGAAACTAGTGCACTACCTTCTAATTCTAAATCCTTAACAGTACTTTGTTATTGCATTGTTTACAAAGCAAGGCATCCTTGACTGGTTTCTTTATCATATTTCCAATGTCAACTGAATAAATTAGAACAAGAAAGCGTCAGAGTACAATGCACCTTTTCAAGCCATTTGGCTTAGTGAAGCAGGATAGATTCAGGCAAAATTACCTCTTTTCCAGTCTGGTGGCTTTGCAGAAAGTTAGCGTCTTTTTCTTCATCTTTAGCAGTCCCTTCCCATCCTCTCTTTCTCTAGGAAGAAGCCCTATGAGGTAAATGAAATTTGGAAATGGAAGTAACCACTGAGGTCACTTTCAAGCTGCTTGCCATACACCTTCTACATTGATAGGTACAGTTGCTGCTTCCTGTCATGAGAATTTAAACAAATTTTGTTCATTCTAATCCTCCTCTCCCCTAACTCAAAGCAGAAGCTTTGCACCATCATCCCTTCACTGACTCTTGTCTATTTGCTAGAAGGTGAAGACAGACCCCATGTTTGAAAACAGTGCTGATCAACAGAAAATAGTCAATCTCGTCTAACACTGAGCAAGGAAATTTATTAGAAAAAGGAAGACAAAATTTCTTAAGCTATTCCAGTCTTTTTACTAAATCTATCACAAATCAAACAGACCAAAAACCTCGCTTGGGAATTACGGGATCTGAGAAAGAACTTATTCAAATGAATTCATCTAGCTAAAGGCAACTGTTATTTAACTGCATATTTAGAATTTTTCAGTATGAAAAACCAGATATTTCTATTCCATACTGACTTTTCACATATTTGGAAGGCTGAATTTTGAAACCTCAGAGCACATTAGGAAACAATATTTTGTGGCATTATTGAGAGGGGTTTTTTTCCCAAATGTGTCTACTGCCATATCTAGTATCCGTACCTGACTGGTTTGCAAATTTTTGCACACAGCTCCAAAATGGAGAAGTATTGCTTGAAACTTTTATCAAGTATAAACTATGCAAGTGATAGCATTTTACATAAAAGTTTTACCCACGGGGAAAAAAAGAATAATAAAACCTATATTGATGTTGATACCTAGTAACTTAACAAGCTATTTTTACAACATTCATTTAAAGTCACAATGTCATCTTTTCTCCAAATATTTCAAATTGGAGTAAAATCTTTTAACATTATTCTTTCTGAACACTGTGGGCTGCAGAACGTTCCAAATATATCTATTAAAATATACATGCTCCTCATAACGAGTAGAGAAATGTTTTTACATGATTGCAAAACATGTCTAAAATGCTTTAATTCATTAGTGTAGTTTTATGACAGACATGTATTCTGCTTGAAATTTGGTCTAAGTTTGATGGATGTACAGTTTACCCATATAGTAAATAAGAATACACAGCAGCTTCAGGCACTTTATAAAACAGAAGACACTGATTGTGAATAAAATGCTATAAACAACATTCAGAACAGTATCCAACTTGTCATTTTGATAGTGCATTTATGCATTTGACAGAGAGTGTCTTCACTTAAAGAGGTTAATAGAGTCACAACTTACATATTACCAAAGTTGAACTCATCTATACAGACTGTCAAGGGAAAGGCAGATGGATAGGTAAATCAGAAAATACTGAAATAACTTTCTCACTGCTATAAAAAGGAGGGAGAAGAGGAAGAACTAGGACTCTGAGAATCACTAATTCCTTTCTGATATCCCTCATAGTGTACTGACTTAGGTCCCTATCAACTCTGAGAGCCTGAAACACAGGAAAGTCAACTATAAAGACCTGGATATAGAGCAAACCTGGATATAGAGCAAATTATAGCCTGATGCACAGTTATACTCAAAACGCAGTGTTAACTCTTCATGCACATTTCTATGAATCATAAATATCACTGATTGCTGAATTCATTCATTCTAAATGCTATGCTGTACTGAAAACCTCTGAAATAAAGTTGTTTGAAAGCAGGGATATTGATCTAATATCAAGGCATTACAGACAGATCAAATTAACCACTTTCATTTAAACCTAATAAATCTATTTCTAGTTTAACAGTATTCATTACTAAGAGAAAGCACTTGTGCAGGCAAAATGCAGTTCACACAAAATTTACATCATAAAACAATCATCGGAAGAATTAGTGTTCTTTAAAGAGGAAAACCACAGCTGAACTAAAATGGAAATAAAAACCTTTTTCTGGCTTTCTTAAATTAAAGGAATCATGATGACAAGCGTGTGCCTGTAGAATCCAGAAATTTAAATCTAAATATTCTCCAAAATTGGATATGAATCAAGATCAGAAAATCTACCGTGAACCATGCCAAACAAAGATAGAGAGAAATATACTGTAAAGCTGAATATAAACTCTTACTTTCATAATACAATTCGTGAGCATGTATTACTGGACATTAGCAGGAATTTCTGCTACTATAAAACCTATATTTTGCAGAAACGCACTTTGAATAATTTCAGTCTTATCTGTTAGATGCCTGGAATACTTGCAGGAAAAGAAAATAAAAGTAGGAGCATCATCAAAGCATCTAATTTAAAATTCAATAGTTAAAAAAAAGAATTTTGAATCTGCATTTACTGGTTATTACCTCCAACATCTGCTAAAATCAAGGACTAAGATAAGACCTCAAGTTTTGGATGTTTGATAAAGGGCCTTGACTTTCAGAGGACAAGTGCTCACCACTTTCTGAATCATTAAGTAGAAAATTAAGGGCTGTGTTCCTCCATCCTGGCAGAAGCATACCATATGATTTAGGTGATGAGTCACTGAGCTGGAATTTCGATGATCAAATATTCACAATGAGATCCTTGAGAATGAGCTACAGACCAAGACCAAGAATTATTCACAGAAGTTATCGGGTGAATAGTTTTGAATAATGAGCACACATGAGAGGCTTTGCTTATACAATGTGTGAAGAAAAAAATATCAATGGTGGAATAAATTATTAATCTAAAATTGTGTATCTGGCTCCAAAATATATTTACCACATTATAGTGAACCGTAATCCTGACTGTGAACAGACGGCCTTTTGCATTTTCTAAGTGCAGAGTTTTCACAATAGCCATGCACTGCAGGAAAAAATGTCTGCATGGAAGTGATGGTGCGAGTTCGTTGGGGAACACAAAATATATTGCTTCTTTGATCAAAGGTCAAACCCAGAATAGTAATGTAAACACACACTGGCTGGGCGTAGGTGAGAAGTCTTTCATAAATCCAGCAGAAGCGAAAGCTGTCACTAATTTCTTTTATGAGCTTGTTTGATGACAGTGGCCTGAGGTACCAATTAAAGGGAGTTACTTTATGACATTATTAGCGCAAAGCGTGTTCAAAGGTGAGCCTATTTGTCATGCCTGATTAGCACCAAGTATGAGAAAAATTAAAATGGTAACAAACCCAGCAAAATCTGTTTTTTAAAAGATCCAGTCAAATTGATTTGACTTTCACGTGCTCAACTACAAATTCTATTTCATTTCAGCTTTGTTATGTTTTGTTTTGTTTTTTAATTAATGATTCAAAATAGAGTTTCTTACCAACCCACTGGCACCATGACAGCTATTAATACTATAGTTCAGATAATTTTACTGAGTATTTGGGTGGGAGGTTTTGATTTACTGGACTCTCTAATCATGCTGTTATTTTACCCTTTGTTTCTCTCATTCTAAGCCACTTGACTGATTCTCCTATCAGCTCATGACTGAAAAAAAAAAGAGCATGTAAAATCTAAATCTTTAGCTATTATACTGGGTGACAACTAGGCTTTCTAAGCATATTTTCAACAAAATCTTAAAATTCCCTAGAAAAACTCCAAGACTTCTGCAAGCCCTTGAGAAGAGAGAGTCTAGAACAACATTCTTCATCCCAAGTTAGGAAACTGGATGAGACTTTGACACTAGATGTCTTGTAAGGGTGATCTTTTCCTACAGTATAATAGTCAGTGGGGCTTTCCCATTTTCCCACTTCCTTAATGAAAGAAAAGACGTTTTGTCAACAAGTCCTCAAAGTTTCTGATTTCAAAATCTGAGTTTCATCTCCAGTCAGTGATTTCAATAGTCTTTCATTTTATTAACAATTGATAAAGATTTCTTCTCATCCTAGTGTGGAATCAAAGCAAAATTTACAACGAAATTCAATCGTATTTCAGAAAGTTCAAGGGGACAAGATGCATCTGTTGATTTAAATACTAACCCTCAACTTCCGTTTTTAAGTACAACCTAAGAAAAGTTGTGTTAAAACATCACCATTTACCTAAAAGGTTTCTTGCAATGAAATCTAGAATTTAAACTATGAAACTAACTCTTCTTGTCTTCTGTCCTAAATACAACTCAACAGAAGCCAGAAAACTTGGCATCAAACCTGCATAGCTATCTCCCTTCCTCCACAATATTAACCCCCAATTTTTAATTTCATTACGAATCATAAGTATGAATATCAAATTCTGTAAGGTGAATGGCATTTCTTAGACAGTAACATTTTACCTGAAAAAATGTACTTGAATCTAGCCCAACATTAAAAGAGTGGTTGCACCTAATTCATCTTAAGTAATCAGGAGGACGTAGATACAGTATATGCATGTCAGGTACCGAGAATCCAGTCTCGATGGGAATGCAACGTATAGTCCCCTGCAGCTGCACAGATCAAACACACACTGCATATACTGGGTCCTCAGTTCGCTGGCTGAGACCTCCTTTACAGAGGGAACTCAACACACTGAGATGTGCTTGACAGTATTATGCAGCTGCCCATTGCATAGCATTAAAGAGTTTGTCTACAATTTTTGCACCCTTCTAAAAATACAAAAGTTGTTACTGCTTTCACTAAAGCTACTACAAAACCAGACTCCTGTCACTGAACTGCATATGCAGGTCATGTCTTTTCACAAATTCTATAGGAAGAATATGACACGATCCAAACCAGATTCTCAGCCTAGGCTTTCTTCCTTAAAACCTTCTGGAAGTTAAATATGCCTATAAATATGTATTCAGTTTGGCTGCCCAGAGCTCGGAGTGTTTTAATAAGTTACTGGGATTCTAGTGTAAGACAAGGGAATTCTATTCAAATCCATTAAAAGAAAAATCATAAGCTAAATAAACAAAAACCCAATCATCAAAAAGAAATGTTCCTCCTTTGACAGAGAAGAAATAAACCATGTTTATTTTAGGTTTAACAAGTCTAACCACATTTCTTAACTGTACACCTATGCACCTTAATGGGAACTTTTCCTAGATTTCTAAGTCATTAGATGAGTAAACTTGCAACAATTTCTTGCTCTCTTTCCTTACCCTCTCCTTGTCATGAACAAGTCGACCTGATATTTGAAAAAGTAGCCTCACTTACACTCAATCTCTCATTTCTGGCCTTTGTCCCTTGTTTACATCTCCTCTTTACCTTATTTATCATTTGTTCAGTACTATCCATGCGTCCTTCAAATTTCCAGTATAGAAGTTAACAACAGTCTCCCTTTATATTAAAAACATGAAAGTCAAAAGAAGTGCTGAGAAACAACAGTGTTCAGCTTCGCCACATTAATTACAAATTACTTTTGACTCCAATGTGGATGTGAGTCTCGGAGCACTTATTAGAACGGGAAACCAAAATACTGAGAAAAACTTGAGGGCCAGGTGGAGACAATGTACAGACCAGGAAAAATTAGTAAGGAGTTGTGGGAGGCCTATGAAATACCAAGCAAGTGTGGAACTTCACCACTTAATTAGGGCAGGGCATGAATGCAAGATTATGAAAAACAAGTAATTAAAGCATGTTGTGAAAAGCTCTCTCTTCTAACAGAAAGGCCAAACAAAAAGGCAATAAAGTAGTAGGAAAGAATCACACCTAAGCACTCTTATTATAAATTAACACCAATGGTAAAAAACTCACTTTTGAAAAAAGATTGGGTCAAATTGAGTCACAACAGCCAAAATGTTTACAGACATAGAGAAGAGGTGACAGCAGCAGCAAAGAAATTTCTCATTTTCCCTCAAATTATTATTATTATTATTAGTAGTAGTAGTAGTAGTAGTAGATTGACCATTGACCAGCTACTTCAGAAAAAATTAAACTGAGGAAATGAATTTTTCATTCTGGCCTGAAACTGTGGTGTCTGTTGTCATTCTCGCAGGAAGAAGCCAAGCTAGGATGTGCCTCTAGGTCTCACCAGCTCTGTCCTTAATGCTTGATGCTTCTACTATCTCATTAAAGCATTTTATGCCATCACCAACTCACCAGTGCTCTCACATCAGCATTTTTCTCCACTAACTCAAAAATAGTAGTTTTGGTAAAATATGTGTGTCACACCAGCATCAGAGTGTTATTCTTTAGAAATCTTCGTTCACATTTGCATGGTAAAAATATTCTCCATTGGAAACATTTATTAAGATATAAAATAAGATCAAAAGATTGCAAAAAGCAGATTGAGACTGCAGTTCTTCTCATAGAAATGCTGAAGTAACTAATTCAAAAAAAAGTCTTCAGAGACTGTGCATAGACAGTGAGATTGAGTGCACCCTCAGCAAGTCTGCAGATGATGCCAAGGCGAGTGGTGTAGTCAATACTCAATCTCACTATGCCATAGGTAAGGATATTAAATAGTGTTGGTCCCAGGACACACCCCTGAGGGACACCACTCATTACTGGTTTCCACTTGGACATTGAGCCCTTGGCTGTAACTCTTCTTTTAACTGTGCTGTTAACCATTTCTCTCCCCATGAAGAGCTGGCAAAGCTGTTGGGGGAGGGGCGGAACACTGGGAGCCCCAACATTCTCTTCCTGGAGACACTCCAAACAGAAGCAGCCAGACCTGCGTCTGCCAAACATAACTGACCATCTGCTGACCATGGCACTGCCAGCTCTGTGGCACCCACCTTGTGGCCCCTGGGCCACCCCAATGCCTCAGCTGCTGCAGCCATTCGTCTCCCTTGGAACATTCTATGCCGGAGGTAAGGACTGACCCCGACTTTGGCAGCCCAGGGACGCCCAAGGGGAAAATCACAGCCCTTCCTCCATCGCACCACTCCCTCCTCCTTCTCAATGCCCTCACCCACACTCTAGCCCCAGCGTGGGATGTGATCACCAGCGTATGCTCACAACTATCACAATGCACCAATGGGTGCCAACTGCCCGGGCAGGGGCCACAGCCCTTCCCTGCAGCCCGGGCACCCCGGGCACGCTGGCACTACAGGCACCCTGGGCACCCTGGCACCACAGGCACCCCGGACACCCCCTGGATGTATGGCATCCCCATCAGCCCTGGCACCTCAGTACTCCTGTCCCCCTCCAGCAGCCCCAGTGCCCGTGGGTCCCCTCTGTCACCCCCAGCACCTCCAGCGTCCCCAGCACCCCTGTTCCCCGTCAGCTGTGGCACACAGCCATGGCCCGGGCAGGGCTGCCCAGTCGATAAAACATACGGAGGATTTCCAGGTATCTCGCGGCTGTCTCTCCTGTTCCACTGCGCAGCCCCATCCCACTGGCACACAGCTCACTCCACAGGGATCATCCCTGCCACGAGCTCCCCGCTTGCCCAGCGCAGAGCAGAGGGACATCCATACTCGGGCCCAGCTCCATGGGTGCCCCAGGAGACTCCCCCCAGCCCCCAGCTCAGCACAGCTCCCTCTCACCCATGCAGGTCTGCAAATGGCTCCGTGCGGCGGCTGCTTCAACCCCCCCATCGTCTGCGTTGAGCAGAGGAGCCCCAACTCGCCTCCATCAACCACCTTCGCAATGGGCCACGGCGTTGCTGCTCCACCAAGCGCTGTCCTCTGGGGACCCCCAGGCTGCGGGGTGCCCCTGGCCTGGGCACAGCCATGGGCTCCCCAGGGCCAACAGCAGTTGTTCGTGCCTTACAACTGTCAGGGGACAGCAGTGGCTGGACTCCCCTCAGTGCTGCCACTGTCCCTTCCCTGCAACCACCATCTCGAGGGGCAGTACACACAGCAAGGTCCGTCCAGCACTGCCAACCCCTTCAGGGCACTCCTGGGCAGTGGCAGCCCCGCAGGCGGTGGTATGCATAATGGCATCTCCCCAGGTGGTGACATCTCCCTGGGTAGTGATGTCCCCATGGATGAGGGCACCCTCCTGGGTGGTGACAACATTCTGGGCAGTGGTATCCACCCAGGCAGTGATGTCTCCATGGACGATGACATCCCCACAAGCGGTGACATCCATCCAGGCAGTGATGTCCACATGGATGAGGACACCCTCTTGGCTACTGACATCTCCCTGGGCAGTGATGTCCCAATGGATGAGGGCACCCTCTTGGCTATTGACATCTCTCTGGGCAGTGACATCCCCATGGATGACGGCTTCCCCACAAGCAGTGACTTCCACCCAGGCAGTGACGTCCACATGGATGAGGGCACCCTCCTGGGTATCGACATCTCTCTGGGCAGTGATGTCCCCATGGATGACGGCTTCCCCACAAGCAGTGACTTCCACCCAAGCAGTGATGTCCACATGGATGACGGCTTCCCCACAAGCAGTGACTTCCACCCAAGCAGTGATGTCCACATGGATGACGGCACCCTCTCGGCTATTGACATCTCCCTCAGCAGTGATGTCCCCATGGAGAAGGGTACCATTCCAGGCAGTAACACACCTCTACGCAGTGACATTGCCCGCAGCCACTCTGCCGTCATCCATGTCCAAGCCATCAGGGATCCCATGGTGATTCCAGCTGGTGATGTTGTGCTGCCTGAGCAGGTGATGTCGGAAGAGGCTCTGAGGCACTTGGCTTGCTCCCTGTGGGCACTGCAGATCAGCCAAGACTATCCCAGCAGTGACTCCATGCCCAGGGACTCTGCTGGCACTACTGGCACCATACCCCATCACAAGATCAGCTCACTCCGACTGCCTGAGGAGATGGTCTTCACTGACTACAGTGTCCCCAAGACCTCCAAAGCCATCCTGAGCACTGAGTACCTCAACACCAACAAGACAAAGCCTGAGGATTCACAGCAGGATGTGGGGATAGACCTGCCACCACCCCAGGGCAGCGTGTCCCTGCACAACATAAACCTGGAAAAGAAAAGGAAGTGACAGAATGACTCATTGACAAAAAAGGGATACAAGCACAAGGCTCCTGCAGCCAGTGCTGGGGCAGGAGGGTGGGATTAGGGCTGTTGTAGGGATAAGATGGTTTTGGGGAGTGGGAGAGGGGGTCTGTTGATGATGCAGTGGTTTTTATGACTCTTTTGTTCTCAGTTTTTCTATTAAAAGCCATTTCTGCAGAAGCTCTCCGTGTCTGCATGGGAAGGGGAGCGAGCGCAGTGGGCATCAGGAAATAGTACCAAAGAGGTGCAAAAGCATCGCTGAGACCCAAATCAGATCCACCACACCCCAAAGGGCACCAAGCCCTTTGAAAGAAAATAAGAAATACATAAGAAAGAAATAAAAATGTTCTGCAAAAATGTTACGTACAAGACATACCGAAGCAATAAGAATTGTTCTTCCCCTTCCTACACACTTTGTTCAAACACACAAAGAGCCAATCAAGCATACCAACGTTACTTAACTATACAACATTTCACTGCCCTAGGAAGTCTGTCTACTCAAAAGTAATTCCCAGGCAGCTAGCTCTCCCTCCGTGATCCCTTCATTTGTGCTTCAGCACTTCAAAAAGCCAAAATGGCTCTGATGATTTATCTTAACATGCTAAATTCAGGCAGCAGGGAAATAGCCTAAGATAAAACTCCATGCTCCTATCCTGAAATTAAAAAAAAAAAAGTTGCCACCCAAAACTTACCCCAGCAATGTCTGCTGGCATGACAACACAGAAACGAACAGACAGTTAATTCTGGGCTTTCTGCTGTTGTGCTCACTTCTTTCAGGTCTTTTCAGTTCTGCAAGATCTACCTCTTTCTTATCAGTTGCAAAAGTATCCCAAAATTCTATTGCTTAATACCTGTTAACATCCACTTTGAAATCTACTAGCACTTCTTTTTTCAACAGACTTTATGTTTTCCAAGTTTAGATTTACCAGTCTTAAAGACAGAGTACATCTTCATGGAGAAATCAAGACATACAAAACATAAAAGCAGCACAAAATATTCTGTAGTACTTTCACTAGTTTGTTTGGTTTGGGTTTTTTTTAACCTAATAGGAAGGCTTCTGAATCTATTATAATCTTACACAATTATCCAACACGTATCAATTTGAACAGGAAACCCTTAATCTCCTTCCTGCAATGTTGATAATCAAGGTGACGAAAGTCTTGCTTACTTTATTGTGCAGCAGTTAAGGCTAGTCAATGTATTTACGACTTCTGTTGAACTGTTAATTCAAATTTAAGTGTAACACTGCAAACTCTGTTTGGTATACTAAATAGTACAGGACTACAACTCTCAGAAAAAGTGATGTATTTAGAAAAAGTAGTCTTATTGCTCACAACATGTGATATGCTCTTAAACTTAGTTAAATAAGCTAGAAACCATTTTTGGATCTTGAAAAATGTAATTGGCAGTATCATCTCACCTAGTAAGGTGAAAGCCCAGAATCATTAGGAAAAACAAATTATTATTTTACAATAAAACATTATACTGCCTTCTGTCATTTATAGCACAGGTTTCTAGAGGAAAACACAGAAATATCCCAACTTTCCATTGCTGCATATATCACTTTGCTGTTTAAAAGCTAGAATATTGAGTAATATTTTAACAAACAAAACACTTCAGTATTTTCAAGTATATTCAGAAAATAACTCATTGTTTGATGCCACAAAATGAAAGTTATCTGTATGCATGTAAACAAAAACAATAGTGAATGCAGCACAATGGAAGAGCCATTTAACCTGTGAATTGCAAGGTTATTTTTGTAGCTGTATCCTGTCTAACCAATGCAGCAGATGATTTATGGTCTCCAGCAGAGCTTCATCATCATTGTTCTCACCTTTATTTCCATCATAGTTAATTAAAGGGAAGGTCATTGTCACCTTATGTTTTAAACCTTCTTAACATAATATATCACCCCGGGTATGCTCTAATAAGGAGACCTGTGAAGGAATGCTGTTATAGGAAAAAAAACTTTACAGCATAATCCATCCTGTTAACAATTACACCTTAGATTTACACATAATGAAAGTTAATAAGCAGACAGAATGAAGGCTACATCTTGATATTCATTCAAATCTTGATTAATTGGCTGTGTGATCTGATGGAATAAACAGTAGTGTGCTTTTCTTGACTTCAGGCGTATGTATGAAGAGTGAGTTTCTAAAGGGAAGATCTTCCCTTGAAATAATTTTAGCATACAAAACACTGTGCCAGTGGGAAAGAAAAAAAAAAAGCGCACGTATTTTAAATATTACCAAAGAAATCTCTTTTGATGTTAGATGTACAAAATAAACCACCTTTAAGTTGAAGATTGGCTCAGACAGATTACAAAATATTCAGACAATGAAGACAATGGTTCTTAATACAGTTTCAGTAGGTGTTAGCATTTTTAAATCCCCTGAGGGAAAAATTCAAACTGACTTATAATTATCTACTAAAGAGAATTAGCTCTCTAAACCAAACACAGATCTAGGGGGAAAAAAATTCATTTAAATATATATTTAAATATTTACTTCAGAAGATCTCAAAAAATCTTCTATGCTTAATCTATATTAAACATTTTTTAAACTATCATGCTGTTTATACAATCAGCCAAAATATGGGCTAAACATACATGGAAAATGGAGTTCCACAGCACTACTGTGCTCATTAGCCACAGACAGGCATAGAAAACCCGAATGCTGAGCACTTTATGGCCTTTCAAACTTAACTCCATACTCGGAGACAAAGTTGATTTTTATTATAGTATTAGTAGACTGTAGTATAAGCCCTAGAAGTTACAATGAACAAAAGTATGGTCCTCATCATTAGCATGTGCCTCCTGTCCTCATGTTGCAAATAAAGCTGCCTTCAACTTGTCTATATGGAGACAGCTTGCTTAGCTGGAGGCAAGTTTTTACCTCAGTTAACTGTCCTGTACAGGTAAATTATTGACCACAGAACCAATCTGTCTACTGATAGCTAAAAAATGGCATCCAGGGATCAAAGTCCCGTCCATCGGCTCAGCTGGAATCACTAATTTTGTATTCCTGCTGTACACACCAAAACTTCTCTATCAGTGGAAAAACAACTGGTCTGTATGGGATCAAAAACATGCTGATTCAGGACCTCCTTATCCTGGCTGCAGTGCTTCCAGTGCTGTGTCCAGTGATGGAGTATGCATTTTTTACATGTTAGTACACGTTTAGATAGAGGCTCTAAGATCTGTCTTATGCCTCAGTGGTTCGAGGAGTCAGGAAGCAATTTCACAGTTGCCCTGAAAGAGAAATTTTTATCAATTGCTTCCAATGACTTAGCTGGAGACATCGGCAGAAGAATGGCTAATAAACTGCCACTTAGACAACTTGCTGTTGACACCAGCAATACTATACTCTCCATACCATGAAGACCTGGGGAACTACAGGCCAGTCAGTCTCACCTCTGGGCCTGGCAAGATCATGGAGTAGATCTTCCTGGAAACTATGCTAAGGCACATGGTAAAAAAGGAGGTGACTGGTGACAGCCAACCTGGATTCACTAAGGGCAAATCATGCCTGACAAACTTGGTGGTCTTCTACAACAGGGTTACAGCATTGGTGGATAAGGGAAGAGCAACTGACGTCATCTACCTGGACTTGTCCAAACTATTTGACACTGTCTTGCACAACATCCTTGTCTGTAAATTGTAGAGACATGGATTTGACAGATGGGCCACTGAGTGGATAGGAATTGGCTGGATGGTCACACTCAAAAACTTGCAGTCAATGGCTTGATGTTCAAGTGGAGACCAGTGACAAGTGGTGTTCCTCAGGGGTTGGTATTTGGGCCATCACTGTTTAACACCTTGTTGGTGACATGGACAGTGGGATCGAGTGCACCGTCAGCAAGTTTGCTGACGACACCAAGCTGTGTGGTGTGGTTGACACACAGCTTGGTGTGGGGAGGGAAGGGATGCCATCCAGAGGGACCTTGATAGGCTGGAGAGGTGGGTCTGTGAGAACCTCATGAAGTTCAACAAGGCCAAGTGCAAGGTCCTGCACATGGGTCGGGGCAATCCCAAGCACAAGTATAGGCTGAGTGGAGAATAGATTGAGAGCAGCCCTGAGCAGAAGGACTTGAGGGTGTTGGTTGAGGTGAAGCTCAACGTGACCCAGCAATGTGCACTTGCAGTCCAGAAAGCCAACTGTATCTGGGGCTGCATCAAAAGAAGCGTGGCCAGCAGGTCGAGGGAGGTGATTCTGGCCCTCTACTCTGCTCTTGTGACACCTCACCTAGAGTACTGTGCTCAGCTCTGGAGTCCCCAGCATAAGAAGGACATGGATATTATGGAGGAGGTTCAGAGAAGGGCCACGAAGATGATCTGAGGGCTGGAGCACCTCTCCTATGAAGACAGGCTGAGAGAGTTCGGTCTGTTCAGCCTGGAGAAGAGAAGGCTCCAGGGAGACCTTCTAGCAGCCTTCCAGTACTTAAAGGGGGCCTACAGGAATGCTGAAGAGGGACTTTTTACAAGGATGTGTAATGATAGGTCAAGGGGAAATGGTTTTCAACTGAAAGAGGGCAGATTTTGGTTAGATCTAAGGAAGAAATTATTTATTCTAAGGGCAGTGAGGCACTGGAACAGTTTGCCCAGAGAAGCTGTGGCTGCCCCATCCCTGGAAGTGTTCAAGGCCAGGTTGGATGAGGCTTTGAGCAAGCTGGTGTAGTGCAAGGTTTCTCTGCCCATGGCAGGGGAGTTGGAACTAGTTTAAGGTCTCTTCTAACTCAAACCATTTTCCACTCTCTGGAGACAATATAAGTACATTATCTGCTTATTTGTCTTGACTTGTCTTCTGGCATTGTTACTAAAAGCCCTAGAGGCCTGAGATCCAGACCTGTGAGAACTTCCATTGAGTTGCCACATACTGAGCACCATGCTGAAAAAACTGTCGCACCTCAAGACAAACATATTAATATGCTCATGCAACAACAAAACTCATTCACACATGTGCATTATGTTGCTGTGCAATTGTGTGGAACGGTATATGCAGTAACTCTATACACTGTATTCAGTCACCACAGAAGTAGCCTTCATTCTTAATACACTGATGTGAAACTTTTCTTAAACATCAACAATAAATTTTGGCTAATAGTATAAATAATATACTGTAACAATGTTGATCTTTTCAACACATCCTTTGCTTGTATCTAGCCACCACTTCAGGAACTCCAAACTCAGTGTTGTGTTATAGGGCAGACAAAGAAGCAAAGCAGGGAAATGGGCAAAGATGAATCAGGTCTTATGCTTCATAATAATCTAGCTGTTTGGCTTATTGTGTTGTGAAGTTCTCAATCATATTCATTAGAGCAGTTCATTTTGCCTCAGGATAGAAGTATTTCACAGACCAAAGCCTAAACCCAATGTTATTACTTTAAACATCCAGCTAGTGAAACGTAGCAAAGGAGACCTTTCTTCATACACATTCATAAAAGAACCATGGCCGCAAACTGTAATCCACACCAGCTTGAACAGTTGGAAACCTGAAAGAACCACCAGATGTTTTAGTTCGTGTCCCAGACCTTCCAATTGTATTCAGTTCTCCTATGGTACTGTACTAAAATTAGATGTTTTAGCTAAAGTGTATCTTTTGCATAATTGGTGTATTGCTTTAGCTCCTCCTGAGATGTGAGGAGTTCTCTTAAATTTTGAGGCCTTAATATTTCTCCCTTGATGCTACTATTACCAGTCTCAAACATTCAGACATCATGAGTCCAACAAAAGAAAAAAACCTCAACTCGATGCCACAATCTCACTGAAAAAACCCTGTTTCTGTTACACGTTCGGTGAGTCTTCTGATCTCTCATTAAGGAAGGCACGTGCAAGTTACTGTGCCAGCTCTGCCTGACATACAAAGATACAAAGCCCCTGCTTTAGAAGCTCCTACTAATTAAGAGGTAGTATTAAACCTACAACTTCTTATCAAATCTCAACTACTAATTAACTAATTACTAACTACAGGAAGCTTCCCTGCTCTCTATACTCCCATCAAAGATCCATAATTAATACAACCTTTACAGTCCCTACATGGCTTTGCACCCCTCCCTGAGAGTAATGTACTCGCTCCTCCTGCACTTTTAGAGGTTCTGCATTATCCTTTTCTCCACAGGCTTGGCTTGGCATTAATGAGAAGGAAAGAAAGGATGACCTATACTTGCTTTTTACAATGACCTTTACTACCCGTCCCTTCCACGAAAAGTGGGGAACTAGACGCATCAGGCGATCAGATGAAGGGTCTTTATGGGCACGGAGGCTGGAATTTCTCTCATCTGATGACACTCACAGCAGAGGCCAAAATCAAAGTTACACAACATGTCAGCTCTGACAGACTTTCTGTGAGGCGAGAGAGATGTTACATTAGCAAACACAGACAGTCTGCCTCAGAAGGATGGGCAGTTCTACACAGCCACATAAATCATTGTCTTCAGCTCATTTGAACTTCACAGAGATGGATTTGTTCTGATGTGGTGAAAGAATGTCTCCTCTACAAGCAGCTTAGAACAAGGTTCACAAGGTTTGCTGTCCACACACTTGACAAAATTTTAGTACCTCCATTAACCTGCAATAAGTGATCAACCCTGACACTGATTCTCCAGTAACAGCCTATCTTCATGATGACTCTTGCGTGGTTTCTCAACATAAGATCACAAAAATGAGAGATGTCTGAAAAGAGAGACCTTGGGATTCCCCCTCATACAGCAAGTGTCCTCTGCTCAGGTGAGGACTGAGGAAATACTACAATTCCCTTAGTAGCATTACCTCTCTCTTGGCACCTGTCAATAAGCCCATCTGTGTTAGGAGGCTCTCCTTAGATAGGAACAAGCAATCCAGAGTGTAGCAATGCAGTGACCTGAGCCTTCAGAAGCAGCCAGGGTACCATCCAAGCCTCCTTTTTCTCCTCCACAAATTAGACGACAACTAAATATTAGGTACCTCAAGGAAGAACTTCTGTTTAGGTGGTCATCATCAACAAGAATGGGATTAAAAACAAACTGTAAGAGAAGGTAAGTCCTAATGTGCCCTAATTTATAGTGGAGGAAAGCACCAGCTTTTTGGCCTGAGGGACTTGGAGTCTTTACTTGACACTGGTATTTAAAGTGACAGATGATTACCCAGAGATGGAAATAATGTGACATTAAAATATTCCCCAAGACATACAGCATTTGATACCCTAGCTCAAGAAATCTACTAAATTTAAAATTATTATTATTATTATTATTATTATTATTATTATTATTATTATTATTATTATTATTATTATTATTATTATTATTATTATTATTATTATTCAGACTGACTTGAGAGGCAGCACAGGCAGCCTGGTTAAAGAGCCATTAAAGCAAAGAAAAACATGGGCAAAAAAGCTAGAGAAATGACTCTATGCCTATGTCTAAGACCAAGATCTGGTCTTAATGCCTAACAACAAAGCCATATAAAGGCTGGGTAGAAATCAGTAATGGGCTCACATGGGAATCACAGTGACTGAACTTTACTTACTGACATGCCTACCTATCTCTGATATAAAAGATCTCATGATCAATATCACATCAGTAACTGTATATCAGTTTATAGAGACACGATCTAGTATTATATATACTAATACATTTTCAATTAATATCCAAAAAAAAGTTCACCTACAACTCACTGATGACATTCCTAGGCTGTAAATAAAGTTTTGCACTCCTAACAAGTATGGCAGTTCTCTTTCTCTAGCCCCTTCCCCAAAAAAAAACAGTTTTTATTTTTCCTCTCAAGACTCAGGAAATTCACACTGTTGAAAAATACAGCCAGGGAGTTCTTCAACACAGACAAAATATCACCTGTCAAAAAGCCCCTACATTTTCTAGATTTTTATGGTTTAAAATATGACAACAATGCCACCTACTAACAGTCTGAGGCTGTATTTACATGACTCTTTAAATTTCCCTGATCGTTAGGTTTCAGAAATCTAGCTGGTCTCACAGTTGCCTGCCAGTTCAGCATGTCGCTCTCCAATGGGAATGATTTGCTGGAGACAAAGTTAAAAATTGTGAAACAAGTTCAGTTTTCAGCATTACACAATGGGGTTAGAGAATAGCTAGCAATAAAAAAAAAATATATATTTTAAGCACTGTTTACTATTAATATCTTTATAAATCATGTATAGCATCCTGCTGTATTCATATTTTTACAGCATAAATTACGTAGGTGACAAGTTGTGACAGTCATATGAAATCTGATTTTATGACATTTTTCCACTTGCTGCCTTTGGTATTAAAAAAATCAGGTTAACGTCATTCTGCTTCATATTTATAGTTCCTATAGAATGACATGGAGAAATTTCAGAGTAGGTTAGTCACATTGATATGCATTTGTTTTCCTACGTAAGTGAGACTGCTTATACATAAAATCAGTAAATTTACTCTAATCCACATCTCAGCAAGCCAGCACTGTTTATACTAATTCATATAAAAATCTTGTACACTAAGAAATGGCCATAAATATTCTCTTTGGGATTTCTAAATACACCTGCCTCTTTCAAAACTCTTCCTGTTTCTCTAGTGACTCTGAAGAGAAAACACACCAAAAATATAATGGTCTATTTCTGCTCCCCTCAAAGTGATCAGCATTGTGACTTTAGCGAGAGTAAACCTTTCTAACTCAATGTAATTTAAAAATCAAGACTAATCAGTTAACGCTTTCCTCTGACTTCCCCTACAAAAAGTCAAAAAAAAAAAAAAATGTGCCTGGATACCAGAACTCTAAATACTAGTCAGATTTTCCTTTTTCTTAAATCAGGGAAACACCAAAAAATGCAATTAGTTGACTCATATACTAAAAAACATATAATGCCACTTATGCTGCCAATGCTGCCAATGGCTCTTGTAAAACATGTAATAGCAAATACAGACACACACTAAAGAAACCACTGGGGTTTATTACTTACATTACGGCGAGCAACACACCCTGTAGACTTCTTCAAATTATGGCAATAAGTTATAGAGAAAGTGATGATGTAGTTGTCTGGCACACCTGAACAGCTTCCTTGTTCTCAGCACAAAATTTTCTTCATAGTAGCTAGCGTGGGGCTATGATCTGGGATTTGTGCTGGAAACAGCGTTGATAACACAGGGATGTTTTTGTTATTGCTGAGCAGTGCTTACACAGTCAAGGCCTTTCCTGTTCCTCACACCACCCCACCAGCGAGTAGGCTGGGGGTGCACAAGAAGTTGGGAGGAGACACAGACAGGACAGCTGACCCCAAGTGACCAAAGGGATGTTTCATATCATATGACGTCATGTTCAGCATATAAACTAGGGGAAAATTAGCTGGAGAGGCCACTGCTTGAGGACTGGCTGGGCATCAGTCCATTGGTGGTGAGCAATTGTTTTTCATTTGCATCACTTATTTTTCTTGGGTTTTATTTCTCTCTCATTTCCCTTTCATTATTATTATTATTACTATTATTATTGTTATTGTTGTTGTCGTTATTTTATATTTTATTGCCATTATTAAACTGTTCATATCTCAACTCACAAGTTTTCTCACTGTTACCCTTCCGATTCTCTCCACCATCCCACCAGGGTGGAAAGAGCAAGCGGCTGGATGGTGCTTAGTTGCCAGCCAGGGTTAAACCACAACAGCCATGTTTCATGTTAACAACAAGTTTTTGAAAAGCTAGCCCAATAAATATAATATATCTTTTTTTCAGGTATGTTTTGGAAGTCTTGGACAATTATTTATTTTTAAAAGCTTAAATGGCTCCTATAAGATAACTCAGTATTTTACACCTGGAATACTGCCCAGCACTGCAGTAGCATCTTTAATTTTATAGCAAAACACTGCTTAAACTCATTTATTTGTATCTTTTCCATTTCTTTTTTATCATAAAGCCATCAGGATGTTTTTCAGGCCAATGCAATATTTCTTATATAGCTGTATGAAGAATAAGGTTTGAATACGAAGCAGAACTATACTAAACCTTGCTGATATTCTATGAGTAATCTGTCTTGTGTGAGTTCAATTAATTGGCAAACATTTCCAGAAGGGAAAACATACTGCTTAACAAACACTACCAAAATTTTGCTAAATAAAACATTTATTTTGTTGTAAAATTTGCGATGTGTTTTTTCCATCTCTCATTTTCTTCTGCCAAAGACCACTCTAACAGTCCAAGGAAGCTTGCAAGTGCACAGGCAAACATGTAAAATCCATTCCAATGATGGGAGGCCAAAATACAAGCTCTCTTATAAATCCACTGTTCCTCTTTACTGTAGGTTTTTCAATGTCTTTACAAAGAACTCCACAGACTTTTTAATTTTTCAACAGGTTATTTCTGCACTTTCATAGCAGGCAGGGGTATTTCAGCCCTTCTGACATGTCTTTCAGAGAATATGCTGGAACATATCTTACATCACACATCACTTGGCCACAGCGTTTATTAGAAGACAATCCCTATCAAGAAAGTAAGTACCTTGGAAGAAATGCATTAAGTAAATGCAAACGAAACTAGTAATGACTATGCAACATGTTAATCCGAAACAACTACTATCAATATCTCATGTTAATTCTGTCTCAAAGGAGCACCTTCTTGTATGACTACCATATGCTTTTATCCTTTAAAAATGTCGACCCTCGCTAGTGCCTATTAGAAGGATTTCTCCCAGGCGTTGTGATCATGTTTCAAACCACTTATACTCTTGGACAGCCAAGGGACTGCATTTGCTCTATCAGAAACCTAATGCTGAATGCTCAATACTTCAACGTGTCAAATTCATGTACTAAATGAATGAATTAAAAAGCAGAAGGAAGTGAACTAGCAAAACTTCAAGGAAAACACACAGTTCCGTTCTGATCTAATACGTGTATCTCTGTCAAGTTGCCATCTTTCATTGGTTCAGCGGAACATTCTGTGTCACAAAATCCAAAACATACTACAGGGGCTTCATAAATATTTTTAACTTCATGATGTTTAAATAAGACTTAGTGAAAATTTAAAACTTACTTTCGATTATGTCAGCTTAGAAAATAGAATTTGAAAGATTTTTTTTTCAACTTGAAATCTGTTAGAAATGTATTTTCTAATTCCAGGAGGAAGATAAGCTGAAATAAAACAGTAAAACCTCCACAATGATAACTGTCATAGATACTTTGAGACACAAAACCTAGCCTAAGTGGTATGTAAGCATGTGGATACTGGTTACTTTCCCCAAATTCTTGCTGGTTTGCACACATATCTCACAACTACAAGTTACACTTTTCATGCACAGTGTTTCCTATAGTTTTCTCTTTCACCGAGCACTGCACAGTTGCCCAGCCCAGCCCCAGTCCAAGCACAAAAGGGAAGACTCAAACAAAGTTTTCTTCTCCTTTTTACCGTGCAACTGCTTAACTCATGCACCCATTCATCTTGGTCAGAGCCTCCGACTCCGACCTTTCAGGCCAGGGATGCAACTTCAGGAATACACACAGCAGAAATAGACTCTCCCCTACTCCACACAGAGGGCATGAAATCCTGGCAGCCAGCAAGAGTTTTGTCTGCAAGGCCAGGATTTCACACAGCATGTCCATAGTTGAATGACAGACACAAAAGAACTTGAAAAGTCCTACGCTCTTAAGATAGATGTCACGGCTGACAGTTATGGTATGGATCTGTCAGCTGGGAGCGACAACACATTCACTGGCCACTTATTCTTCTCTCTCTCCACCTCAGGGCTGGTACCGCCCAACTTTTGAATAACTGCAGGCCAAGATTTGGCGCTTAGGGAACAATCCATGAAAACCCGTATCTTCAGATAATTCATTCCTTTCCATAGATCACCTCTTCAAGTTTTGTGAGCTCTAGGCTAAAATTACAAGTTCGGAGCATGCTTTGTCAAGCTCGTGCTGATCAAGAGAACTGACAACATAATTGCTTTATCAAGATGAGTATCTATTTGATGTTCTTTTAAGATTCTGCCCAGCTGGACTGCTAAGCAGAAATTTATGAGGTTTTAGAACAGATGTAACCAGGTTTAGAGCTATGGGGATCCTTTTCTTCCTCCAGATGTACATGTATTCATGTACAAGAGTTTCATATTTAGGTTTCAGCTCTCTCTTTTTTCCCCACGCCCCCCACTCCCCTTCTTCTTGACCTGATAATGCCACGGACATTTGAATTAAGCCACAAAATGTCTAAAATAATATACTATGTTTGCAGCAGTGGGGCGATTAAAAAAATTAATAGAGCTTTAAAAAACTTTCAGCCCTACTGTGTATTGTTTCAGACCATAGTTATCCCCTAAAGCTGCTAGCAAGTTACCTAATCCTTAGATCTGCCAGTACACAGAACATATGGAAGGAGAGCAGCAATTTATATTCCTAAGACTAAATATAGACTATTCAAACAAGTATTAGGTAACCTATTGATTTGACAGGTAAAGTATATTTCACTGTATGGCAATATTATGAAGTTTAGAAGAGCAATTCATTAAGCAAAAAAAAGTTTGCGTCTCAATACTGTAATTTTAATAAAGATATTTGAGTAATTTTCTCTATGTAATGATTGCAGTCAGCCCAGATTCAGAGGAAGTTAAACTCATATTGTCATTAATTTTTTATATATGAATTTAAAATACTTTACCAAGAGAATCCCTGGGAAGAACATTTAAAATAACTGCATGCTTACATTAGTTAGTAGCAACGCAGAATGATCGTTCTCTAGTACAGGCTCTGAAAGAACTATTTATGAAGTTACGATGAAAGCTTTAAACCCATCACAAGCACAACATTCATTGAAGGATTAAAGGAAATTATTTAAAGTTATATAAGTAATCGGGTATTATATATATTTATCTTCTGTAAGATTCTCTTGCAGAGAAACAGAAGAAAGATGATTGCAGTTGGAAGATCTCTAGGAGAAGTTTGACGATTGAGCTTTGATTATGTCTTGTGTTAGAGAGATAAAGGATTAGTCTTTTAGTAAGTAGTTTACCATCCAGTACTCAAGGGGTGATAACTACATAAAGAAATCACTTAGTTCAAGATTCAGAGAGACTCTATACAACTCTCGCTTATCAAGGTAGACTTCCTGTTAACTAAATAAAAATACATTCTGTGATAATACTAAATACTAATAACACTAAATAAAATAAATAAAATAAACACTATCATACTAAATACTAAAAAGAAAAAATTATTTAGAATCGTTATTTCCTCATTTAAAACAATTACTTAAAATATTTTCATTCAAATGCTGATATTTCATCATTCATCATTCACCATCATTCATATGCATGAATTCTTCAAATTCTTACATTCCTTTGCCATGATTTTTTTTTTAAAAAAAGAGGTAGCTGATTCTGGACACCAAAGGGTATTTGTTTAAGTATTTCATATCTGGTGGGCTAAATTTTAGGCTGCTTGGGTCTAGAGTTCTTTCTAAATCTTTTAGCACTAGAAATGTATTACTGAGTTCAAATGTTGCTAAATTCTGAGTAGTGACAAGCTGAAGAAGACTCATTTGGAAGAAAAGCAGGATTCTTCTAAGCCTGAGGCCAAATCCTGGCTAAACTTTTAATTCTGATTCAACAGTACTCTACATCTTGAAAGACATTCTCAAGGATTTTGGTGGCATCCAAACTGAAATCAGGAAAGGAGCTCCTCCAGTTTTGGTAAGCAACGAAGCAGGGGTAGATTCAGATGAAGTAATTCAAATCACAAAGTAATCACCAAGCTCTGTCTCCACACAATTCAAAAGAGACTTGTTCACTTTGTTTGTCCTGATTTTTGATTATTGGTTTCTTTTTCCTTTATAATTTTTTAAAGAGCAATAACAACTAACTTACCTTGTTATCTCTGTCTCTTCTCTGCTGCAGTTTTTCTTTACCTCAAATAAATTAAGCTCTTCCATTCTGCTCTCTTACACTTTTCTCACCCAACATTCTGTCACTGCAGATACCACAGTCTTCCAGAGACTGTTCTTCTCATTATTCACAAATCTTTTTAGGTGACAAAAGAGGATTTTACAGCCCAAAACCCCCACATATGAGAATCAGAATCCTATATTCCCTGAACTCCCATGAATAAGAGAAGTAGCTCTTCATCCATGTGCTGAAGGTCAAAGATGACTCTAATGCAAAAGTTTATGTACTCACAATGTGAATAATTACTCCCCCATCTCTTATCAACAAAAGATTTTGCTCTGATTTTGTAAACAAGGCACATAGAAAGGCAAATAAATAATAATTAATAAAATCCTGGACTTATATGTGGAGGTTTCCCATTCAAACTCCTTTTTTTAATATTTTATTTAATATTTTATTAAATAAATTATCAAGTCATTATATTATGCGAAATAAAAAAAAACACTAGTTCAACTCTGCCAAATTTTCAAACACACTATTGCAGTGATGTTAGTAGAAACGCATGATGTTGAAGCCTGGGCAGAATACGGTCCATCGTAAATTCCTCCTGTTTCTATTACGTAGTTTAAACCAAATAAAACACAAAACTGTTGTTTGCGTCTATATTCAAACACAAGATAAAATGCATGTTTGGACGTTCAGCTTTGTTCTTTCATTGCTATGCCAAGCTCTTATTTAGTTTTGGTGTGTAAACTTTTATGTGTATAAAGAATAAATTGATTAATTTGTCTGAGAGTTTAACTCTGACTTCAGAATTAGCTTGAACCAAATATTCTCATTTGACATATCATTTAAATTTCCATCAACATACATTTTAGAAGAAAAGCTAAGTATAGAGATCTTACTCACACATATTGTTTTCTCTCCCTCACTAGTATAAATCAAAACAAAAAGAAAGATTAGATGGCAATACAAAAAAAGGTAGGATTTCTATAACACTCCATCTTGCAGCTATAAATGGAAAAACATATGAACGTGTTCAATGGAGCTGAAGTTTAATATTACTATCCAAATTCCGTTTTATCCCACTGTCACCGCCACCAAAGGAGGGGTTTTATGTTGGAGATAATATGATACCGCAGTATAAGCCCTCCTCAGATTTCAAACAGGTCAACTTGTCAAAGCTTTTTAAGGGAGCCAATTACATTAATTTTCCACAGCAGAGAAATACATATTTCATTTCCATCTCCCACTAGAGATGGGGCCCAGGGATTCTGTTTCGAAAGGCTCTTATCACTAAGTAACATTCGTACCCCCAAAGGAACCTTTGGCAGTCACTGGTCCATTGATATAATTGAGCAAGGTATGAGCTGTCTGACACTGCCATGGCATTGCTCAATAGCGCTGTGCACTAAGCACTCGGAACAATGAAGCTTCAGCAGACGGCCGCATTGTCAATAAATTTCAATTACACTAATTGCCAAGAGTTCAATGAGTGCACTTTCAAAGGGGAGGGAGAAGGACGGATGGAAGATTAAAAAAAAGCCTATGCCTACTAGGGCTAAAGAATAGGATGCAATAAATAAACTGCAGCTTCTAATGGGGGCATTAATGTATTTTTTTTAACATGGCTTAACAAGATTTTACAAGCTGTACCAGTTTCAGTGATCCTGTTTTACATTTCTTTGTTAGTGTCTCCAAACAACCTATACAGAGACTCAATTATGTGGCATTATCTTTCGGGGAAGAATCATTTTCTTAGGTTTTTATGTTGTTCGTGTTCTGTTCAGGATGGATAATGCATTTGAAAGCAGAATGCTGTAATGTCAATTCCACGTGCGAATGAGGCTGCTCACTGAACAGGCATATAGCGACCAAATGCATCACCTTACTGGAGAGACACAGTCACATATTCCAAATTAATTAGAGCTATGCATGAAACTTACATATACACATGTGTATTCACTCCAGTCACTATTAATATTAGGCACACAGCAATGTGCAGAGTATAGATACAAGTAATTGATATACTTACCTCTTACCCACAGATTATTTACTGCAATATCTGAACTTGCGTAAAAATATTGGTGACTATTCTGAGCTAAATCTGGTAATATTCAGTTTGCCTTATATGGGACAATATCCCAAACAAAGTATTTCCTGCTATGCTTAGTTCTGTTTTGATTTTTAATATAGCCTTCTGTGTAAAAGACATCTCAGAGGAAAAGGCACTTCACTTAGTATATTTTCAAAACTTTATAGACATTCTAAGTGAGCAGTTAAATGTTTAAATTAATGACTATATGATGAAGCAGTATGAGAACTTACAGGACTGTTAACAGTTCCCACTTCTGTAGGAACTGTATGTACGATTGAACTCGATAATCATTTATGTCAGAAGAGACCCAAGGAGGTGTCTAGCTTGACCTTTTACCAAAAGTAGGGTCAGCTCCGAGGTCAGAACAGGTAACTCAGGACATTATCCAGTTGGGTTTTGAAAATGCCAAGGACAAAGGTTGCCCAACCTTTCTACGCAACTTGTTCCAATGCTTGACTATCCTCATGGTGAAAAACATTTTCCTTACATTTGCTTGGACTCTCTCAAGTTTCAGCTTGGGCTTGTTGACTCTTGTCCCCCCACCATGCCTCCCATTCATCTTCCAATGAAAGTCCTTGTTCTAAGCACTGTTTAATTGCACAGAGTGCAACGGTTCTAAAAAACATACAACCCAAAGAGGTACACATGAAAGTATGGCAATCTCAATGAAAGGATTTGAAAGTGGGCCTCCCCCAGTTCAGTCCACTGGCTCTACTGGTATTCAAAAAAAAATCTCAACTTTAAAAGGCCATACATAAAACTTCGGAAGGTTTTACTGCAGCCCAAAATGGAAACCTCAAAGAACTCTGCAGAAAAGAACGACTTTGAAATCAGTCCAGGAAACCAAACACACTTGTAGTTTAATATGTTTCAAGACTCGTTTCTTTAATAAGAAGCTAGACAGCATAATAAAGTCGTAATAAAATAGGTCTTCAGCATCTCTGTGCACCACTGAGAGTGGTGACAATAATTACTAAAGCTGTAAAGGTCTCCATAAGACACTAGAAGAACTTACAATACACTAGCTCAAGGCACAAAAGTTAGAAACAGTCAATTATCTACACAGGAGATTTTTAACAATTTTGTTGAGAAACATGAGCAGATGACCTCAGCTTTCTGGGTAAAAAGCACAAATACTTTCTAGCAAAAGAGAGGAGCAAATGGTGGAACAAGTAAAAGACTCAATTTCCTGCTCTGCTTGATTATGTTTATGAGTTGATAGACATCTTAAGATTATTACACCTCAGAGAGACCAGATGAAGATTTGCCTATGGTCATGTAGGAAAACTAAGGAAGAGCGGAGAGCAGGACTTCGACCTTCCTGGAGGCAATATCACTCAGCCAGAGTATGGGGAGATTTCTGCGGCTGGCGCGTTAAGTAGCACAAGACTGAGAAACACCACAGCATTGCAGCGTAGGTAGGAGGCTCACCACTAATATCACAGCTAATAACACCACGTATGCAGACCAGAGGTGAATGAGGTATGGCTAAGGAAGAAGGCTAGAGGTGACGTGCTTCTCAGAGAGCATGAGGTTGTGGGGAATCTCCTGGATAACTTTGGAAAAGAAGAAATAATCGGTATTTCCACCTCGAAGGGCAAAGCAAGCCTTATACAGCAGAAGTAATAAATGGCATTTAAGAGTTATTTCCAGCAACCTATGAAGATTCTGAAGCACCCAAAGAACGACACCAGGTATCACAGTATGTCTAATAAAAAAGCTGTGCTGTTGTTTGGTGTTGTGGGCTTTTTTTTCCCCAAAATTACTGCAAAATTAAGAGCACATTTTGATGCATCAGGCTTTTCCCTAACCCAAAGAAATCACATTTATGACTACTCATTATCAGATTCCTCTTTCCCATTCGTCTTCCTCCATTATATTTCCAACAGCCAATCTGGAAGTGGAATTCAATGCGAAAAATGTGAAAATTCTAAGGAGCTTTCTGAAAAATCAGTGCTTGTAAAGAGGCATAAGGACCAAGTATTTTTCCACCCAAAAAAGGTGAGTAGTGGTGTGTGCTAGTCACCCTGCACACCTGTGGATCAATCTTATCACAGTTTGCATTGCTGCTTATTTAAGGCAGGGTATTGTAGCCAAAGGACACAGAGTTTGTTTCTCATATATCTCACAAAACAGCTTGTTTAGGGTAAGAATTCTCTGTCAGGCATTTTTGTTAACTCCTGCATTTCCTCAGCAATTTCAAAACTCTAAATCAAAGTTTCAAGAGTTTTGAAATGAAACATAGCGGACTGCGTAGTTTCAGTCGCATTAGATGTTCTGATCACAGACTATTTTTGTTTACTGATGACAAAATATTCATTTTAACAAAAATAAAATAATACATATAGACTTCAACAAAAATCTGCTTCCAACTGATAAACAGGTTTTCAAATTTATTTTTTTTTTACACAAAAATTTTAGACACCAAAATTAAAAAATCAGCCCAAGTATGTCACTATTTATCATGCAGTTCTCCCAAAAAGCACTACAGAAAGCTACAGGGGCAAACTATTCATCCATCTGGGCATCTATATGCTGCTAATCAAAGCAAAGGAATTATTCACAGATTTCAGATCAGGAGTCATCATGATCCTGTATTTCAACTTACTGCATAAGGCAGGCTATACAATGTCACAGAATCATTTTTGCATCAAGACTATTAACTTGTGGCTGAGCGAAAGCTGGTTTTAATAAGATATCTGACCTCAATTTAAAAACTTTGTGACAAAAATTCCAACACATTTATTGGTATTTGCTAGTGTTTCATTTCTCTTAAAACTAGGTACTTAGTTTCTGTTGTTGCCCCTACCCACATGAACCAGACTTTCTACCTTTTGGAATTGGTTAGGATTGTGTCTACTAGTTCTAAAAGACCAGTAGGTATATATTTATGCAAATCAAAAGAAGAGAGGTGTTCATCCGAGGTGTTCTGTGCACCTTTGACATGAAAATCTGCCTTGAAACAAAATCTTAACATTAATGTGAAAACTCATTTTAATATCAAGCTGCATATGCATTTCCTTTTTTCCATAGAATATTTTGTTTATGGGTTACAGGAACCTAATAGAGAGTTCCATATGAAATAGCTAAATCACACGTGAATTAAATTACCACATATATAACACAATTAATTTTATGTTTATTATAATAATTCTGGAAAGTTATCCATCCACTGGAAATTGTTTTTTTAAGATCAAATTTTGCACACACACTGTGGTACTCCACTGGTAAAAACAAATCTTCTCTATTCAATACCACATTTATGAATGAGACCTGTGAGACATAACAATTCAGGAAAAATCTCTGCTTTTCACTTCAGAAATGAAGATGTTCCCTAGTGTAAAAAAAGAAAAAAAAATATTTGCTTGTGAAGTGTAACAAATATTGTTGATTTTACTTTTATAATTTTGGAATATGCTTTCATATGTGTCAAAAAATAAGGAATGGTTAACGGCATTTAGACTATCATTCAAGGTATTTATTCAAGAACAAGAAAATTATTCTCTTTTGTAGGAAGGCATGCTTGATGCTATTTCATCATGACAGCATAAAACTGTGGTTTATACTGAAAATTGTGGTTGTGTGCTTTCTGAGCTTATGAGACAATCAGATAAACTCATTGAAACAAAATAATTTTAAGCTTAAACCATGATAACTTTGGAATACTAACTTTCCAACTTGAATCTGTTTATTAATATTGGCTTTAATATCAGGTTTTGAATCTACTGTGCTGTATTCTTCAAATTACAAAAAATTAAGAACATATTTTCCTGGTTCCATTCCACTTCTGTAAGAGAGATTCATGAGACTTAATGAGGTTGTCAAATGATTCCTGATGCCTGAGAGTAATTTTTTTGCTTCCACTTACACAATAGAGTACTGCTTCCAGGATAACAGGACACAGCTATATGCAACTTTCTGCATGATCCCGCAGCATTTTAAAAGGTTTTTGTTTTCCACAGACATATAATAATTTTATAGTATTTACTGTGTATCCAGATTGGACTGAAAGCTCTCTTTTAAACTCCTAAATATTTAGTCCCTCTCAGAACTTATGTCTTAAAAAAAATCTCAGAGGTGTTGTCGAAAACTCTGGGAATCTATGAGAACAGTATCCTGTCTAAGTGTACTAGAGAAGTATGATATATTAAACCTGACAGGATGATGTTCATTAATCTTTGAAATGTAGTCGGGACACTGGTAATTCCAAGAGGCATTACATTAAAATGAAAAGCCCCCTTATGGCAAATGAAGGTGGTTTTTTGTTTCCTGTCATCATCCATTTGTAACTGCCAATAGCCGCTAGTTAAATCAATGCACCTGATAAATATTGCTTGACTGAGGAAATCTAGAGAATCATCATTTCTTAGCACTGGGTATTTATCTTGTTTTCTTATTGCATTTATTTTTCAGCAGTACTGTACTCTGAAAACCTGCTCATACCATTTGGCTTTTCAGCAATTAACATTGGCCTAAGGGCAAATTGAGAGAGAGATGGTTTCAGACAAAAGTATATACTACAGCTGTTGCTTTACCACTCTTCCTTGCAGTTGAAGAGGTTTGTAAACAGAAATTCATGATTCCTGATGTTTTCGTTCAATTTCTACCTCTCTCAGCTGTATGGTAACATTTGGAAGGCTAGAAAAGCTCTATTCTCCATTCATCTCAGGAAAAACGAAATGAAATACTGTGTCTAAACCATGACTCTAGAAATAAACCTATATCCCAGCAGCAGGTGAAGACTGGATCTACTCAATGATTTACCCCTCCCTCATCTTTAAATATTACAAAATTCAAGATAAAAAAAAAAATCACTATTTACTGTTTAACCTTTTAGCTACAAATCATGTAGTTATGATTTGTAAAGGAAATGCAGAAAAGTGGGTGGAGGCAGAAGATGTGTATATTTGATACAGTCTTTAAAATTCTCATTTTTTGTTGTTTTTGCCTATAGTATACAAAATATGAAGTGCAAATTTAAGGCTTATCCACAATTCTTTACACAAAATATTTATAACCCTTGCTTATAAAAAGGCAGTAGTTTTCAGAAGTGCCCATTTACTTTGATTGTTTCCTTATTTTACATGTCTAGCCTGTGATCCACACATTTAGGCAATCCAAGATTGGTGATTATTAGATTTTAAAAGTACCGATATGTATTTGTATTTTTTTCTTTAGTGGTAAGATTACCAAACTATTAACATGTTTCCTTGGGTGATATGCAAAGACTCTTACAAGAAGCTAACTCTTCATCAGGGACAGTGACAAGCTATTTAGTTTAACAACAGAAGGAAACTCTTTCTAGTTGGGAAAAATAATGACATTTATTTGCCAGAGAGGCAAAGAAGCAGAGAAAGCGATACTTTGAATGCTATTCTGAAGCACAGAGTCAGTGGTCTTCTCTGCCAGAAATTTCCTATTTGACCTTGAGCAAGCTAATCTGAATGCTAGCTCTCCATCTTTAAAATGGGCCAGCAATTTCACTCCATGATACAGTACTAGTGTGTAGATACAAATATTATAGAACATGAGGCACACAGCTAGCAGCTTTGAGAGCTGAGGATAGAACAATATAACACCAAAACCAGAAAATATCTCAAGGGGAAGTTATTTCACAAGTATGGTATTTGGTAAACGAACAAGTAAAATACACTTGACAAGTTTTGTCGATAGTTGGTTATATCCAATGCCAATTCATTCTAGTCTCCCAAGATAGAAAATTCATTAAAAATTAATTTGGCCTCATTATCACAAGAAGGTTTTGGTCTATGACCTTCACACCAGTTTAGCTGAGCATGCTTTTATTTTGAGCTATACTCTTACCTGAGGTCTTACAGGCAGATTTCATTCAGAATTTGTAGGCACACCCATAATAAAGGCTTGATCCAGCAAAACACTTAATTCATGCATAACTTGAAGCATGAAAATAATGTCACTGAACTCAGTCCAGCTGGCTATGTATCTAAGATTACACCTATGTACCTGTCCCTTGACCAAAGTCACAGAAGTTTGCAAGGTTGCCCTGTGCTTTAATGCAGTTACGCCACACCATGGAGAAGGCTACTGTTTTGACTGAAGAACCAAGAACAAATCTTTCAGCACATACAGTATGGTTTTCCTGAAAACAAATGGCAGGAGAAAGGAGAACACAGAGACTATACTGCTGCCTGGCCCCACACAAGTATGAAGAGAACAGTTGCCAGAGGACTGCTTATGCTCTGTGTGCTACCCTGCACATCACAAACATAATATTAATGCAGACAACATCATACACAACTGCCACAAAGAGAGCTATTGAAAACAATCCTACCACGCTTAGAAAGAACAGAAAGGAAGCACTAATGTATTTTGTCAGAAATAACCCATATCAATAGCACATATACATATATAAATGCTCCCATTCCGTTTTTCCATCATCTTTTAATATCATTTGGTGAAGTCTTACACTTTCGTCACCACTGTCATTCAGTGGGCTTTATCATATCAACGGTCATCATCAGGAATGCTATTGTTATCTCTGCCATAAATATAATCTATAATCTTTGCAGTAAGCTTTAAGATCCGGCTTCAAGACAGACAACACAAGCTTAGTCCACTCCACTGATCTACCTCAACCTGCAAGAACTGAAGGGCAATTCAGTGCCTAAACAGCCAGTTTTAGTGGAGGTGCCTTTAGAAATCCAGCCCTGGCTGACTGACATTCACTATCTTTCTCACATCCTCATTTTCAGTAAGGAATAGCTTGCTCCTATGTTTGACAATATGTATTTCACATTTGGTAATTATTCTTCATCACATTATCATAATGTACCATGTCCTAAGGGCAACAGCCCTTTGAGACTCAGTTCTCTTGGCCTCTCCCATTAATACAGGCCTACTGGCTGTTTTACATGATTGAGGTTTGACTCACAGAAATACAAATAACATAAATTTAGGCCACTGGCTTTTTAATCTTCCCCTTGGCTCCCCAGCAAGGCAAATGACAATATTCTAATCTGTTTTTCATTATAATTAAGGCTCTCATTTAGTTTATGGTTTTATAATTGGAGTACCACACCTCAAGAAAAATCACAGGTCCTTTCCACTTCACAGGCAAATCAGGGAAATTCTGCAGGTAACAGGAGAGGCCATAGGCAGTAATAGAAAAGATATTTATATAGAAGGAGAAGAAAGATGTTTCAGAAAGGTTCACATTTCCAAGGAGATGAAAAGCATGCCCACACAGCACAACTGGGCACATGTTAGAGAGCACTGAGCAAGCTCCAAATTTGTTTGTATCTGATGCAATAAAAGAAAGCACTACCCCATAAGCATAGCAGAAGAATTAGCATGCCTCACTGTGCAAGCTGTTTAGTCCTACTCACAGGGGCTGGTCTGCAGCCAACTCACTTGATACCAGCAATGGGTAACCCATGCCATACCCCATGACATGATTTAAATGTGCACATCACCGTAAAAATAGTTCGGATTTTACAATAGAGCTTCCCTTAGACTGGATCTTTCCAAGAAGGTTAAGTCTTCACCCTGACTTTGCAGAGCTGTTTGAATTTGTTTGCTTTCACTGGAGGGATGAAGCCAGTTGCTGATGGTTCTCCTTACAGCAAAGATCTAGGAACATGGGCTCGTAGTTGAGAAAGATGACAAGTAGAGACAGGCCAAAGGCTGGACTACTAATCCCAGACAGAACAACCTTGGTTTTGTTCTGAACAAGATATTTTAGTTGATAACAATGCCAGAAGACTGAATTGTGTGTTTGTTCTTTCTGCTGCGAGTCATTAATGCTATTCCAAAACAGGAAAACTTCAGTTAGGCCTTTATCAACTTACACACGCAGTGTTGATTAAAAAGAACGCACTAAGAAAATGTTTTACTTTTAATCAGTCACAGACAGGACAACATAGGGTCCCAAGGAAGAAGAAAGTGACAATACAGGATTTTTTTCCCCAAAGTCCAGAGGAATCAGGGGAGATAAACTTACAGCAGAAACAGCAAAGTGACACACACACAATCAGGCACTTAGCTCAGGAACAATGAGGACAGGACTGAACTGTACAACAGCAGTTAAGATTACTGTATGTGCCAAAAATCATCATCCATCAGCATGGGAAAACCAGGCATGATAACAGCAGTGTGCAAAATGAAGTAAGGTTAAAGGACTTCCAGTTCTTTCAGGATCCCCAGAGCTCCTGGACTCCACCAGGGCCAGGAGCACAGAGCTGTTGGAAGGTTACATTCAAAACAAGAGTCTGCCAAGAGAAGTACTATTGTATTGGCATCTCTGGGGGCATTTCTGACCTGCATTTTCTCAAGCAATTGTGCTTTTTCCAAGCTGCTGGTGTATACTCAAAGCTGGTGTTTAGTGAAGCAGATGCTATTGTAACCGACAGGTGAGCTGGCCTCTCCGAGGGAACACGGAGACACACATCTTTATTAAAATAAGCCAGCCCCTATTATCACAAGATTACTCCACAAGTCAGAACATGGTACCAGCAAGGACAATGATGACAGGGATTGTACTGTAGGCCTCTTCAAACACTAACTTTACAAACTGGGATATGCGCTGCACGAAATAGCAGCTAATTTCTATTTACTCTCAGACACGCATTTTAACATCCAACATCCATGCACCATGTGTCACTTTCTACATCCCCACCCTCCCACATAATTAAAGTTTGAAAGAGCTGTCATTCCTTATCTAACCTTTGGTTTTGGGGAAGTGGTTCCATATTTTTTTCTCCTTGGTTCTCAATGGTGTGAGTTTAGGTATTACTTATACAATTCATAAAAATAACTAAGAAAAGCTGTCGCAAGAAAGTTATTTCAATTTGCTTCCAGAGAAGGGGTTAAAATCAACTTCACTTCAACTACAACAGTGTTGACTAGCAGTCAAACAACTACACTATGAGATGATTATGACTTCACTAATAGCAGAGCATATTTTTACAAGAATTTTATGGGAAATATAATATCTGCCATACAGATGATACAAGAGAGACTGCACATAGCACTGAGAGTGTTCAAGGTGGATGTGGGATAACTGTACATACTGCTCAATACCTGTCCTCCAAAGAAGTCTATAGTTGACATGGCTTCAACACTTCTCTACAGAAACAGTCTTTAAGGGGTTTTTTTCTCATATTGCCAGAGCAATAAATGTCCAACTTTTCAAATAGTTTCAAAATGGCTACCAACAAAGGTTCGAACTGAAATTATGTCACAGACAGTAGAAAAAAAAAAAAAAGGCATTCTCCTATCTCTTCTTTTTTCCCTGTTCAAAACAAAATAAAGAATGAGAAATGAGTATTTTTACTCTTTTTTTTTTTTTTTTACTGTTATTCTACAACTTCCTAGAACTGCAAGAGGCTCTAAAATTACAGGGTAGTAAAAGGAAAAAAAAATTAAGAGACTAAATCACAGACACTATCAATTTCATTGCAAGAAACATAAGGATGAGAAAAGAACATTTTAGGCCTGCATAATTTTGATGTCGCCATTTCATCAGTCTACAGTGTTTTCCACAAACGGGAAAAAAAAGAATCAGATAAAAGTTGCTCCACCTTGTACCATATTAAAGAGAAAAATTTTGAAGCTGCTTCTATTTTGATGAAATTGTTCTGCCATTTTTCAACACAATTTACTGACGACTTATCTGGCTTCATCAAACACATGAAAGACCTAGGAAGAGAAGCAAGGTTTGAACAGGTTTTCTCAAAAGCAGTCAAGTATTTCCAAAGACTATTTGTATCAATAACGTAAGTAATACTCACTGTTTCAGCCATAGCAGAAGTGGTTGCAACTCACTCTGCATAACCCTAAAATCTTATCACCAACTACTGATTGAGGTGAACAGTGTTCAGCTTAATTTTAATAAAGCTTAGAGGTTTAATAAAGCTTACTCCAGTGAAACAGTTGACAGACTGCAATTTTTGCCAGGCAGACTGCGATACCTGAATTTACCACTGAGCATAAATGGATTTAAAAGTGAAACAAATTCCAAATTTACTAATTTTGCCACTGTAAAATAGTTTCATAGAAGTAGAACTTTGGAAGTTTTACAAAATCATTTGATAAACTTTACTACTGCTTCCCAGACAAGGCAGTTAAATGTACAAATTAAGTCATAAAAATAATCTGCAAATGTGCTTACGCAAATTGATAAAAATAGGACATGCACATTAATCTGTGATTTAAACAAAAAGAAGGCAGCATGTTTATGTTTAAACTAGAAACCTTTGTGGCTTTGGGAAGAAGAAAATTTAAAATAAAATCTGACTTAATTAACAATGGTTAATACTAAATATCTGAGGCATAAAATCTTAAAGCAGATAGGACAAAAAAGCACACTGAGGACCTAGAAAGTTTAGATGTGAACACATGCTTCAGAATTCACAGAATGTTACAGTACTTGTAGATCTTACATCATAGGGATGAGATGTTATCTGTCATTCATGAAAAGCCTAAGTAGCGCAATTATCTTGCACATTAGGTATGATACCCTTAGAATTAATTCACATCACTCAGTGGATATAAACACTCCAAAGGCTCATGAAATCCAGGAAACAGAAAACTTACCTGGTCAATACTAACTTTGCTTTACGATGGTGTAAAAATGCGATGCGATAAATGGTTGCACCATTGTTTAGCTCTTACATGGAATTTCTAAAATTTCTTACAATTCTGCAGTCAAAATCATGTTCAGGTTTTACTGATTCATGGGCCAAATGAAGCCCTTGAAATACAGGAGTCCTAACATTTAAGTGAAAGACATTAAACTTAGAGGTCAATAAAAAAACCAATTAGGAATCATGGCAAAATACTCTTTAAAAAGGAAGATAAAAAAGAAAAAGATCACTGGCAAATCAAGTAACAGTAAAAACTAAATTCATTTTATGATAGAAACATGGGCATAGACACAGAATTGACAGATATATTTTGTAGTCAGAAAAACCCAATTAATCAAATACGAAGATAGCTTTTCCATGGGAAAATGTTTAGAACATTCTTTTGATACTGGGTTTTGAAGTTATACTTGTCTTCCTTTAAGACACTGAAAAGAAATTGCAAAACTGGAAGCTACCAAAAACTGAAATGTTCTAAAGTGCCTGGGCTGGACGCAGCAAACACATATATAACTAGAAATATTCGTCCCTACAATTTGTACTCCTAAACTGAAAGAAGCAGCAAGCACACATTTACCTCCTTTTTTTGTAAAATATTTTGCTCGTTACGTTCAAAAAATGAATACAATCAAAACACAGTCTTATGAAAGAAGTCAGGACGTAATGGTCAAGACATAATGATACTGACTATACCACTTCATAATACCTTCGAAGAATAACCGACAATTCATTCCCCTTGATAATTCCTCTCAGGAAGTAAATATTGCTGTTTTCCATTTTACAACTGGAGAAATAGGAAAAAGACTGAGGAACTGCCCTGTGGCTGCATATCATGTTAATGGTTCCTCAGAAGCTGTGTGGTGCGCGCTAGCTCGCACAGCTTCTTCTTTGCAACGATTTCAAATGTACCTCGTACCATTAGGAACATGAGCCTGACCTAGTGCAAAGTCATGATGCAAATAAACAGAAGACCAATCCCACTGTAGTGGAAGTAAGACACAAGCACAGATGATGCGTGCTAAGTGTTTTTCAGATATGAGCACAGGACTTGCCATTCTGGCTCAAACTTGTCACCCACCAGGCCTAATACGCTGTCTCCAGCCACAGCCAGCACCAGATGCTTTGGTGAAAGATACAAGAAACCCCCACAGATGCAGGATAATCTGTCTCCCTTGAAGGTCTCATCCTAATCCTTTTAGTTATAGATTCCCTTAAATCCTGATGCATGAGGGTTTTTATCCCTTCAAATACTCTTTTTTAGTATTACTATCATAACTCTGGATATTCTTGTTATCCATATAAATGCCCCTTCCCTCTTTGAAGCTGGCAGAATTCCTGATCTCATCTTCATCCAGAGTCAATGAGTCCCAATGTTTATATAGCCACCTTTTGGTAAGTGCTTCTTTATTCTTAAGAGACAAGGAAAATTGTAGCCTCCTGATCTTTGTTCTCTGCTTCATTACTTTTTTTTACTTTTTTTTTTAAACCACATACTTCAGCACTTCCACTCTCATCTGACTCCTCAGGTAAACAATCACTTCAGATATGTTTATGTCACTAGCTTTTCCCTCTACTTTTATCTGCGCCTGTCCAATTCCGCAATATTTTTTTGCAAGATGGACTTCCCATTAATGCCCAATAAATTTTATATACCATCATGCTGTTGTCTGATGCAATGACTGTGTATCCAATTACTTTAGATTTTTTCTGTATTTCTTCAAAAAGAATGTACCCCACAGTTACCTAGTCTGACTGAGTCCGTGTGAAATTCCTTAAGGCTTCTCTGGACTTGATTAACAAGTAACCTACAAAGAGGTTATCCACCAATAACGTGTCGTTGCTGCCTCATTTCTCCTTCCTCTTCCCAGATAACTAATAAATACATTACACAACAACAGACCTAGTACAGAAACTTGTGGCTATTAACCTTTTGCCATGATGAAAATGGACCGTTTGTTCCTACTTTGTCTCCTGCCTCTCAGCTACTTTTTGATCCATGATAATACATTGCCTCATGGCTACTTGGTTTCTCTTAGAAGAGATATTATCAATCCACAACCTTCAGAAAACCATGCATGACTAGCCACAGAATCGCGCGATAACTTACAAATCATGACATATTAAGACATAATAATAATTCTGTTTCTCCTGGTGTCCAATTTCTGAGTTAGACTGATTCATGATCACGAGCTTTATTTCCTGAGCTTCTATAGGTTGTTAGGTTTTTTTAGAACTGTTTCTTTTTTACAAAAACTTCTAATTCCATTTCTTGACTTCCACAACGAAGACTTTTAAAGAAACAAAATCAGGTAATATGGGGCTTAAGAGAAAACCCCAAGAGCTAGCAATGCTGAGTGATCTCTCACCTACGACCTTGTCAGAAGCCTTTTGAAAGAGAAACTTAACATCCTCTCTATTCACTGGCAGGCATGTTCAAAGAATTTTATGGTACTAGCTGGCTGAAGTTTGCTTTGCAGAACTGTATGATTAGCTATGGATTATTATCTTCCAACTCCTTTTTCTGTTTCAGTGTTATTCCAGCTAAGCACCCAGCGAGGTTTATCAGCAAGTAGCCCCACAGAGCTCCTGTAGAACCTTTTTAAAAGATTTCTACCCTCTTATCATCCAGTCAGCCCACTTTTAAGCAAGGTGTTGGGTTTTGTTAGAAATTCGGCCAAGTCATACTACAAAACCATGTAGGCATGGTGACTTACTACTTTAGAAATTATCACTGTTTTACTACACCTTTCAAAAGTATAGATTGAAAAAACAGCCTGCACTTTTATACATCAGTGAACCACTGAGAGATTGTAAGTCTAAATAATCAAATATTCTGTGTTAAAGGATACATCAATTGCACAGAAAACTTTTTAGAATGAGTTCAACAGCGAACTCCAAGCACAAAGGGGAAAAAAGAAAAAAAAAAAAAACAGACAGGAGAGAAGCAGAGAAAAAAGACAAGATATTCAGGGCAAATATCATACCAAGGATTACCTTAGTAACTGCAGAAGCCATACTTATGGCTACTTTTTTTTTTTAAGTGGTCCACACATTTCATTTCCTCTAGCTATTATATCTTCCCTTTTGGAGAAAAAAAGAGGTCTCACACTGGGATAGTATCTTGCTATCAGACCTAGTTTTATAATACAGTCAAAGACCCATGTGCATTTACATTTTAAAATGTAAACTGCGAGGGCTTCACTTCTGCTTAATGGTCATTGTCCTACTCCTTTGAGTCCTGTGAGGTTGTGGACCTACAAGAGAAGCCTGGAAAACATGCAAGTCCCTCCAAGAAACTGTCATAGTTAAGGTCTGAAAAATCGTGCAGAATCAGAGGGTACACAGGGTATAACTTGAGATGGTCTGCATAATTCTGTTACCTGCAGCACCTAAAAGCAGACCAGTAAAAAAGTTCTGCACAGACCATTGCTAGTTGCTACCAGGCAGGAAGACAGATGAAGAAAGTAGGTCAGGATTTAAAGGAGGAGAAAATAAAATAAAGATAAATAAAGAAACCCTCTCAGAAAGAGTATATGATATGGGGAAGGAAACATGGTTCTTTTCCAAAATCACTAATACAAATACTGGCAAGAAGTTGGGAAACATATCTTGCTTGTTTCACTTGAAGATAAAATCCTTTTGTACAACTAAGTACAAAACTAAAGGTTTATCTTGTGTTACTGTACTAGTTCTACCATATATTTGACATGTGGTTTCCAGAATCTCAAAGTTTCAGCTCACAATATTTGAAAAGTGAGATTTTAAAACCAAGAAAAAGCAATTATATTCTCTTGTGAACTTTTACGTGGCACACTGCATAAGTTGTACTTACCAAAGCTCACAAATCAAAAGGAAATTCTGCTGCTTCTGACTTCCACTCCAGTCAGGAACTTCCCTGGAACTGGTAATTCCAAATGCAAAAGCTGTAAAGCACAAAAGAGGACACAGGCTGAGTCCAGCCATCTTTGTAAATCTCCTGAATTTGTACCGCATGTTTTTATACTGTTATTGTGGTCTGAGAAGGTCACCATGCAATGCCGTATGTGAAGATACTGAACCATTTTGGGAAAGAATTGTTTAGTTCTCCTGCATCTGGAAAGCACACCACATGGGAAATATTGCTTTACATATAATTTTAAAGCAAAAGCTGATTTCCAATAAGGCCTGTAATTGCAAGAAGATATGAATTTACTCACAAATACCAGACAGCACTTACAATTTTCCAACATATTTTTTGGCACAATAGTTATATTACAGTGCCATCCACTGACTCCCTCCTGCAAGTACACACACTGACACGCACAGCTGCTGTTTTACATTGAGTTGGCTTAATTCCCACTGAAGGGCCAACCATCCCCAGACAGATATATTCCCAATTCATTTCCTCCTGCAATGATAACTGTGAAATTTACCCAGCTCACAAAGGAAGAGAAATAATTTCTCTAATAGCCTTAATGGGTTTTTAGAGACCTTGGCTAGCAGCCAAGAGAGACTTAGACATGGCTTTGCAGGCAGCATGAATACAGAGCTTACTTTCATATGTGTGTGTGTACACGTGCATTGTGTGCATGGTTTTATTGCAAGATACGTTTCAGAAAAAAAAAAATGTATTAATTGAACCCCATCAGCACTGATGCGCCCACCAATAGTTTTCCCTCACTGACATCAAGGGATATGAATGAAAACTAATTGTGCTTCAAAGAAAAGGCAAATCACAAGTCTGTTGTAGGATTAGGTTTTTCTTTAATTAAGATTGTTGAAATAAACAGCAAGAGAGCTGTTATGGACTTTTTCATGTATACTTTAGTTCCAGTTTCTCTATTGAAATGTGAGACTATCATGTTATTACAAAAGAAGATCAAAGAAAAAAATTCACTAGAAAAGCCTGGAAAGCCTTCAGGAAAAAAAAAAAAAAGGTAAAACATTAAGCTTTACTTAAGTAAAATTCCCTGAAATAGTCCACCAAAGAAATGTTTTTAATATTTCAGTTACAAGTAGTTCAATAATAAATTCTTACAATTAGAATTTCATAGTATGTGCCTTACTTATACTCTCCTTTAAACAGAAGTGGAGCATGTAAAGACAGATTTTAGGAGAAATAACTTTGGCAATTCAGAAGCTGCTGTAATCTACCACAGTAATACACATTTGCTCACTTTTTGTCATAACGCATGTTCACTGACTGACACATTACATGCCAGCACAGGAAGACGTGTCCACACCAGCATAAGCACACTGCAGAGACTCTGCAGAGCTTTAAAAATCCTATAGAGGAGGATCCATTTTTGTGACAATCCCCATACTTAGAAAAGGGTGACTGAGTCATGAAAAGCTTCAAATTAAGAGCGGATTAGGAAGAAAGGAGCCTAAAGAGCACACGGGTAGTCCAGCTGGTTCGACTATCTAGTGGCAGTTCTGGACCACATGTGCATACATGTTCTCATGATGAGTGAGAGGGTAACAAAGCACTAGGTTATATATTCTACCATGCCTGTAATGCATATGGTGTGAACAGAGCTTTAAAAATCCTCCTCTGCGGCAGACTGTCACTACTGGAGATGAGTTTAAAACATATTGAGCTGCAACAGAGCTTTTAGAATTTGACGCACATATGACAGGCAGAAGAAACAGGCCAAACTTAATGCATCTCCCCAAGTTTTCTGCCATAAATAACTGCCCTGGCCATATAGAAGGTCAGGGAGGAAATTCCTTTGGAGCATTGTGATTTGGAGCACTTCAGCAAGTACATGTCCTTCCTGACCTGCCAGGCTCTCAGCCCCCTCCAGCTCTTAATCTTTAGCCCCTTTCGTAATCTGCTGGTGACAATCGCCCGATTTATATTTATTTAAACCCGATGTTTCCTGTTGCTACCTATGCTGGCAATGGAGCAACAGTTGTGTAGCCTCCATAGCACGAGCTGCTTGCCTTCCCACATGTGAACTTTTAGCATTCAGGTAAACTGTAGGTAAACAGTAACCAGCCACTGTAGTGCAATTATTGTTGCTCAGTAATTGTCAATTGTTTCCCTCTATGGCAATATCTGCTATTGCGTCTCACCGTTAGCAATTAAAGAACATACCCAAGTATGGTCATCAGCCACAAGTACTACAGATTTCCACAATCTGTGTTCTTTGTCTTTGGGTACAGGTGGAGAAATCTACATATCTACTACCATTACATCAAATGACTTCAGCACACTGATACTGATGCACGTATGTTTTCATAGTGCCGACATGGAGGAGTTTTAGTAAAGGCTCTACTCTGTTATTTTATGAAAGCTGGAAAAAATTACTATCAAAAAACCAGTTGTAACTAGGAAGTTCTCCCTAGCAAGCTGGGTTCTGGCTAACATAACAGGAAAACCCATCATCTTGGGTTTCAGGTTAGTTCAATGATACCTGACTGCAGGGTGTAACTATACTGAAAGTCACCTACATAAACATAAGAAAGTGGTAAGACACAAAGTTGTAACATCTGGAAGAAGAATGGAAATGAAAATCTTTTTTAACAAAGACAAGGGTCATGAAGACTACATTTGTGCTCCTGAATCCCGAGACACTGCCTTTTAAATTGTTCCTTTTAGCATTGTTACTGGAATAGACTGGTTTTATTTCAACTAAACTTTGTATCTGCAATCATCTTGATTTTTTTCAGTCTCAAAGTATTTGAGTTGTTTTTCACGACGGCATTGGAAGCATGGACTAATTTTGTCCTCACAGAAAAGGAATAAAAGTCAAAATTCACCAATTTTGTTTTAAACAAAAATTCTTTCTCAGACCTCTAGTCTCAGCATAGCAGAGATTAAATGATGGTTTAAGCTCAACTCTCTTGAGGCAGGTACTTAAAGCTGTTTGAACATTTCTGCTTTATCGCTTTTCTAAGGGCTACAGCGCTAAAAAGAATTCCCTTCCTCAAAGACCACTGAAGTCTGACAGAGATGATATCAAAAATTTGCTGGATTTTAGCACTTATGAAAGTTGGAGGCTGAGCATATGCCCTAGAAGCATGCCATATATATGCATCTCCAGAGGCAAAATTGCCACGTGTCCACAGTAATAATTTCTTTTTGGTATTTAATATTGTTTCCAGCACCTGGAATCCCATCTTCTGTTTTCCCTGCTTTTTGCAATATCCATTAATGTCTTTCACTACAGCTTCTGCAGCACACATATATCAACTGGCCAACATATTACTATCACATTTTAGGGGCCAGGAAACTCAAAACTTTAGAATAGCTGCTAAGTGCAGTAGACATCTTACAGTGCCTAACCTGACAAAACTGTAAAATGAATGGCTGTGATGGGAACATAATATGCTGCATTTTAGGTCCATAACTTTTAATATCACATACCCAATACTGCGCATTGTTCAGAACTACTGCAGAGACCTCAGGTCCAACCCTGCCAGAGGAAAATCTGGTGCCCACAAGTACATCCAAATTGCCATTTGAAAGGAGCTCTCCATTCAATTCCAGATTCACCATCTATCTAGGTAGCAACCCCAGACACGAAGCCCTAGGCAAAGCAGCAGGCCATCCTCTAAAACATGCAGAAACCTATTTCCCTAAGGACTCCGAAAAGCTTTGTATGGTTAATACGCTGCCAGGCATATCCAGCCAAGGTTTTTCCTCAGCTGCTTGCAATGCCCAGGAGGTGGACAGAGTGTAGAACACATCATGTCACAATCACTTTTATGGTCACTTACGAGAAAACTGTACAGATTTAACCAACAAAACTTAGCCTTAACTTTAACCATGCAAAATCCCATCCAAACTTTTCTTGAATGTTTCTTTCTTTCCTCTTTTTTTTTGTTGTTGATTGTTTGTAAGATCACTACTCTGTGAATTAGGCGGTGTTCAGGTTAGGTTTTCTTATCTAAATTGCCCACATTGCATTGCTGTTTTGGTTCGACCTGTATAAAACACAATAGCAACACAGACTAATACCTCTTCCAAAGAGATACTGGAAAGACCAAAACCACACATATATAGAGGTTCCAACTTACATGATTGCCTCCAGATCATATAAGCAGGATAATTTCTCATGTGTCATTTCACTTTCTCAATTAAATTCATCCATTCCGTTTACAGGCTGTAGTTATACTCTTTCACCTACACGGAAATAGGCACGTGCTGACCTGCAATATCTCACTGTCCAGCAACTCTTATTAGTTCATGGTCACAGCAATGTTTTTTCTGGCATCCTCTTACAGGAAAACTTCAGACTTTCCCTATTTTGGGCCAGTTTCAGAATTATTGAAGTCCTCTATTAGGATCTCTACCTACATTACATCTCCTTGAGCCTAAAATTTCAATATTATTTTTTAGCCTGTTTAATTCATATATGTAAGTGTTTCAAGTTTAGAGGAAATCTGACCAAACTGAGTGTTTTGTTGGTTTTGAAGCAATTCTATGAAAAGATTATGGCCAGAAGTATACCCTAGATTCACATCACATACTCAGAGTTTCACTACTACAGGTCAATGTGTGGGTCAGCTGTGGGTAACAGCCAAATGATCACCCAGATGCTCACTTACACTCCCTTCCTTGCGGGTGGCGAAGAGCGCAGAATAGGATGAGGAATATCTCTGCCAAGATAAAGACAGGAAGATTGCTTGCCAATTACTATTGCGGGCAAAATGGACTTGACTTGGGGAAAATTCCTTTACTTTATGGCCAATTAAAACAGATTCAGGTAGTAGAAGCAGAGGCAAACATTAAAACACCTTTCCTCGTCGGAGCATCACAGGAGGGGAAGGTGGGGTCTGTACCGTCAGCACACAGCAGTTCCTCTCTGCCACTCTTTCCCCCTCACACTTTTCCACTGCTCCATCATGGGCTCTCCCTGTGGGCTGCAATCCTTCAGGAAAAAAAAGAAATGCTCCAGCATGGGATCTCCGTGGGCCACAGTCCTGTCAGGAACCATCCACTACTCTGGCATGTGGCTCCATGTGGCGGATATCTGCTCCAGCGCCATGGAGCACCTCATCCTCCTCCAGCCTCAGTGTTCCCTCTCCTGTTTCTCACTCTTTTTTTCCCCCCTTCCTCCTCTGCCTGTTTGGTGTTTTCCACCCTTTCTTAGGCACACCTTCCCCAAGCCGCCGCCGCCACCCTTGGCTGGGGGGCTCAGCGGTGCCCTGCTGTGTGTCCACTGGAGCTGCTGGAATGGGCTGTGTGCGGCGCGGGGCAGCCCAGCCACTCCTCACCGGGGCTGCCCCGCAGCCCCCTGTCAGCACCGGGTACTCAGTACAGTCAAAAAGATGAGCATTTACACCTGTTAAGGCCAGAAGGAACCAGCAGAAGGCTCAGTCTGACACAGAGCATTACATTCTACCCAGCTGTGCCCTGCACTGGCTAGAAGCTTGCATCAGTCTACAACACATTTTGCTCCAAAAGGTAGTCAGTCTTGATTTGAAGACTAAGACTGAGACTGCATCCCTCACTAGCTTAGCTTGTTTCACCACTTTTCAGCTGAACTTGCCCGTTTCGTGTTTAGTTACTCACTCCCATTAACAAAAGGACAGTACGTAGCACTCCCGGCGTCTCGGTCTCACCAGCCCTACAAATACGCTGCTTGTCGCATCCTGAAGTTCTTACAACATTCAATCCTCAATTTCTCAGTATTGCTTATTTTCTTATACTTTACCAAATCTCTGACAGCGTAACATTGGTCACTATTTTCTCAACTGTCACCAATTTTATTGTTTTTCACTAGATTTGAACAGCTGAAATAAAGCCTTCTAGGTGAAAGTCTGTCACCTACATGTTTCTAATCTCTCACTTTCCAGGCAGCACCTGACTCAGGTCAGCAAGCCATCTCCTTCTGCGCTTTCAGTTGTAGAAGCCCATTCTTTTTTCTCTCACAGAGATTACAGGCCCATGCACTGTAGGAAGTATCATTGTCTGTATACTCATTTATTTAGTTTTTAATTCCTCACCAGTGACTTCTCTGACGGGCACTCAGAAGCTGAGAGTCAAAAGAAACATCAAAATCCCACTCTATAATATTGGCACCCGGGAAGAAGAAGAGCATCAGTGTTTACACGGTAACATCCACTTGCTACTTTGTTTCTTCCAGCAAATATAAAATAAACAGGATAGAAATGGTAAAAGAATCAATAACAGCTTTATCTAAGAGAAACAAAAAGAACACCTTAAAGCTTAGCCAGCATTAAAACAGGTCAGTTATCCCCTACTAAACGAGGTCCCACAACGTCACATAATCTGGCCTCCACACCACACGCTAAAGGTAGGCTTAATATAGCACAAGCTCTAAGGTAACAGTCTTGACCGCTGAATAAAGCAGTCTGAAACCAGAGGTTTGGAAACCTTTACCTACCCTTCCTTGCAGGGATTTCCTTCTCTTTAGCCCTGATTTTGAAGCTAATAAACTCCTAACACTCACAAACATCACAGTACCCTCTGGAGCTCTACAGCAGCCTCACTCATCCCCAGCACCTCAAGGCTCAGCCATGTGTCCACCCTCCTTTCATGCAAAGCCCACGTTACTAAAATCCACCTCACTTCCAGCCATCCCAACCTGCACAACTCCGCAGCCCGGACGCCTCTCCCAGCTGCACAGCAAGATAGCTCTGAAGGAAAGGCACAGCCTCCCTTCCATCTATAGAGTTTTCCTGACCCTGAACACAACGTGCTGCCCAGCCACAGCCTTGTTAACAAAACAGAGCACACAGCGTGCATTCAGTGAGCAAAACAGGTAGCTCAACCATTCATCACACTGTTCTTCACAGAACTTTAAAATAATAATAGTGCGCAAGTGTGATGCCAGGTTGAGGTGTGTGTACAAATGGGCAAGCTATACGGGCTGAACACTAAGAAACTGTGTGAGGTACTTTAAAGAGCATTAGGTCACCACAGAGGGCTGGCAGACAACACCTAACATAAAGCACACTTGAATAAACTTTACATGGGGCTTTGGGAATAACCACTGATGGAATAGCACCAGTCCAATGTTCAGTGCTTTAGAAATTACACCTTGCATTTTTCATTTGTGTGTCATCACACTTGTTTTTTTCTCTCTTTTCTTTTAAATGCAATTGCCCTTGTTCACTCCATAATTTCTTGTTGTTTGGTTTGGTTTGGGGGTTTTTTGTTTGTTTTGGGTTTTTTTTTGTGATTTTTTTTTTGTGTGTGTGTGTGTGTGTGTTGGGTTTTTTTTTGTATCACTGAAGTATTATTTTGCTGGTTCTCAGGTCTTACGTGCTCCAGCACAGAAGTGGTGTCACCCACTCTTGGTGAGCAGTACTGTGTATGTCCTCTTGAACTCAATGGATAGAGGAAAGTAAACAGCTTTGTGTTAGAGAAGGATGCACTTAGTCAGAAAGATTCCGATTTTATAATACAGAGGCAAAAAACTAGGATGATTTACTAGTAAGTTTTAGTTCCTCTACACTGGTAGCCCATAGTGGTAATGTCAAAGCACTGTAAACTCAGAACTGAATGTCGTCACCATGAAACAGAGGCACAGAAGGTTTATATTACTCACTCCAACTCACACAGCAGAATAATCACGAAACCAGTTAAATAATGGTTTTCTAGGGAATTTAAATCAGACTGAGTCCTGGCTAGTGGGTTCATTCATTGGAGTATGGCCATTTTGTTACATAGGACAAAATGGAGACAAGTAGGTTTGAGATTAAGAGGTTTGGCTTTTAGTGTTCCTCAACTCAAATTCTGTCTAAAATGTTAGGCATACAGCTTTATGTTTCTTGTGTAGTTCATACAGTAGTTAGCTGTGATGTTGAGCTCTTTATTATATTACTAAATCACAATATCTCAATTATGTTCTGTTATTGTACTGAAATATTATAGTATTCTTAAGTCCCAAGTGACTACAAGAGACACAAAAATACGCTCCACTGTACATATCACAAAAATTAATTGGCCTCCAGATATAGAACTGTATCTGGAGTAAAGTGGAAATGTACTGTAGATAATTAGGTCAGACTTGAAGGTCTCCTAAGTCTGCTTTTGACCATAATATTTCTAACTCATGGATGCAGTTACAGTAAAACTCTTATACTCCAGAGGGAGTGCAGCTCTAAAGGTCTTTGCTTATCATACCAATTGAGATTTTCTCATAGATAGTTAGAAACAGAGACCAAAACTTGTAGGAATGAGGACTTAAATTATATTTTTATTTTGGCATTGTAACTTAGCCTAACAGCATTGTTTTGCAGCTCAGCTAATATTAATACACTTTAATGGTTAATAGTATATGCAATGCTGTGGGACTTTGACAAACATTAACACATTCGTAATTCCAGATATAATTAATTTGTGGAGTAAATATATTTCTTCAATCCTAAACACCTCACTTCACCCCTCTGCTCAATCCACTTACCAGTGCAAGTTCATTCAAAGAAATCTGAAGGGTAGAATTCCGCAAGATGCAGCTGCCTTTCTCTGTCTTTTTTTAATGAGAAAGTATAATAGAACTCTAATTTGGTTCCACAATTATTTAAAATCTAACAGACAGACAGTCTACTTCCATAAGCAATAAGGAGTGTGTCTATATTAGTGTTTTGTTCAACTGAGGAATCAGAATCATTTAGGTTGCAAGAGACCTTGAAGATCGAGTGTCACTATTCCCCTAACACTTTCAAGTCCACCACTAAACCATGTCCCTAAGCACCACATCTACACATCTTCTAAATACCTCCAGAGGTGGTGACTCAACCACTTCCCTGGGCAGCCTGCTCCCGTGATTGACAAACCTTCTGGAGAAGAAATTGTTCCTAATATCCAACCTAAACCTCCCGTGGTGCAATGCACTTTTGAAGCAAATCTCTCAATCCATCCAAGTTTTCATTTGTATTGTGAAGGAGTCTCAGAGGGTCTATTTGGATGAAATTAAACTGGAAGATACTCACCCCACAGCAGTACACCTAATGAACGTCTGATGAAATGAGGCATTCAGACCATTGGATGAGACTAGAACTAGACAAAAGTAAACCCTGTGGAAATGTGTATAGTAGAGATGTTAGCCCTAGAAGGCTGTCCCTTTTACACTGGACTAATTTAATGGTTGATACTGATATAGTGTGTGAAGGTGTGTCTATAGGCCCAATTTCTGAGGACAGTTCATCTTAATGTGCTTAAGCTCTAACTAGATAGATTCGTAAGGCTACAGCAGTAGAGTGTTGTGTATAACAACAGGACAGCCTGGGCAGCTGGAGCCCAGCAAGGCATAGATCCATGTTTAAGTACCCTGCTTCCCAGGGGGGTTTTAGTATATCTATTTTATATAATATTTTAAATGCAGTTTCCACAGTTGTGTCCACAAGCCCTGACCATGGTTCAAACAGACTGTGCAGTATCACTCAAACACACCAAGTGCAATCAGTCCCTCTCTAAAGACTGGTCAGGACAAATCTTCTGCACAGAGTAGGAAGTGGAACATAAGGAGTTCTGGTCTCCTAAATTAAATAAAAGCACAGTGCCGAATAGCCAGGCAATCACTATCTGAACTGGCTCAGATTAATTAACCCTGGTGCTGCTCTAAACGCAGCCGTTTACCTAATGTCCGGAAGTATTGTAGTGAATGAAGCTCAAAGCTTTGTGCTCCAAGGCTAAGTCATGTAAATCCTATTTTACATCCAGCCAGCCACCTCCCAAACCACCCCCATCTCATTTTCTCAGACTGTACTCATCTACCTGTCAACAAGGCCACTACTAAACCTGCTAGTTCACAGAGTTTCAATCTCTTTAAATCTCATGGTCAGTGGACTGGAGGCATTGTGTCTCTCTGATGCCTGCTTTTCACTGTTTCTGAATTTAGCAGGTCAATGCAGCATGTCTGTCGTGGTTTATGGATTGAGGGTCCAGACAAGAACCGAGAGGGAGCACCCACCAACCATGGTCCCGGGCAAAACCTGTCTCAGGCTTTCTTCATAAAACAAAACAATTTATTAACAGTTACTTAACAAGAGACAAAAGGGAATGAAACCGGTTACTTGAGAGGAGAAAGAGAAAACAAGGCCAGATCTTAAAACAACACCTCCCCACCCCCTATTTCCTTTCGTTCCTGGCTCTACCTCCCACCCCCCACCCCCCCCCCCCCTCCCGGCGGCGCAGGGGGACAGGGACCGGGGGAGTGCAGGTCAGTTCATCCCATGCTGTTACTGCCGCTCCTTTCTTAAAGGAGGAGGAGCCCTTACACCATTTTTCCCTTGCTTCGGTGGATCCCCTACTCACCAGGAAAAAAATCCCCAAACTTTTCCAGCGTAAGTCGTGCCCGCAGGATTGCAATCCTTCCCCACGGATTGCACCAGTTCGGGCTTTACCATTCTCGGCCTCTTAGGGAGCTGCTGCCACTCGTGTCGGCGTAGGTCGTCCCACGGACTCCAGATGCCTCCACGACCTCGTCGTGCATCCCATGCCCATTATTAACAGTACCTCGTTGTGCATCCCATGCTCCACGACCTCTCCTGGGCTCAGGCATCTCTTCCCCGACATGGCTTTCTCCATGGGCCACGAGTGGGTCTCTGCTCCGCCGAGTACACCCTGGCTGCAGGGGGGCCGCCTGCCATCTTCACACCGATTTGCAAGGGAAAACTTCAGCTCCAGCACACCTCCTCCTGCTCCATCTTGACTGACCTGGTCGTTGTGGTCGTTTTCTCTTAGATCTTAATGCTCTCTGGGGGAGCTCGGCCCGGCGGGCACCCCGGGAGCGAGGCGCTTCCCGAGTCCCCCATGCGGCTCCCCCGGCGCCACCTTGAGCACGTGGCGCCGGCTCGGGACCGAGCAGCCGCCCGGCCGGGAGCGGGCGCAGCGACCTCCTCCCCTCTCCTAGCTCCTGGGCAAAAGACCGCCAAAAAAAAAAAAACCCACGCACCTTTGTCTCAACTAAAATAGGGCAATTCACAGAGGCGCCAATTTGGCTCAACCCCCCGAGGGAGATGGGACTCAGATCTGGTGGCACAGGGAGCAAATCCCCTCTCCTGCCACCAGAACACCCCCCCACATCAAACTATCACAATGTCCTAACTCTTTCACATCTATAACACTTTTTGTTTTTTTTAAGAGCCTGAAGTCAGTCCCATGATTAAGTCTGGATCTAAACAACTAGAGATGTATTTGTTTTTCAAAAGTCATTAAGAATTCAGTAGCTTCCACTGTCTTCTTGGAGCTGCTGGATAGACAGCAGAAGCCCTGAATCTCCTGGGGGATGTAGCCAGGTTATCAAGAAAAAGATCAGAGAATGAAAGTCTCCGAAATAGTCAAACAATCAGGTGGTTTATCTGTGGAGTCAGCAGTCCCGCGAACTTAATTTTCAGAAGATATTAATGATATGTGAACTACTGCAAAATATTCACCATTCCCTAGTTTGCTGTATTAGCAAGAACTGCTCAAATAACTGGGTTTCACATGGATCTTGTGTACCTAGAGTCTACCTAGAGTTTCTGTGGCTGCTCAGTCGTAAGAGCTCAAAATCTCTAACCTGATAAAAATAGAACTGGTCAGGTAGTCTTTGTCAAATGTATTATTCAAAGAGTACTGCTGTTATTCATCAAAACCATTCTTCAGCAAATAGCTTTTAGCAGCATTTGACCAATTCTGTAGCTGGCTGAATATTATTCACTGAATAAATTAATTCATGTGTAGTGGCAATATTTGTTGAATAATTTATTTGAGGAATATTTTTTCAAGTATTTGACAAGCTCCATTAAATTCCAATAAAATCTAAGACATCACCTAATTAAAAATAATTAAAAGTCTGTTTACAAAAATTGGCCTTATTCTTTGGTACGTTGTACATGCTTTATGGCATTTGACTTACTCTCCAGCTCCCAGATAAAGTTTGGATAACCCAGACAGGAAAGCAGACTCAGACTGCTCAAAGCTTTATACTCATATTTACACACACCAAGACACATAAAATGTATGCTGAAAGAAGCTGGGTACATATCTGTGACTGTGTATTTTGCAGACCACAGTTAAGATTTCTATCCAACTGTGAGATTTATATTTCAGGCTGTTAATATAATACACAAATCATTAGAAAAATTAATTTCCATAAATTATCAGCAGGAATCACATTTTGATGTAACACATAAGATTTTTTTTTTTTACTGTGTCAATATTTTTGTGATTTGTTTTTCATATGGAAAGCATTCTAACATTGTAGCAAATGCTAGGATTTAAAATGTACTTTGCACAGTATGTACACGTACAGATGCAAGTATAAATTCATACACTTGTACACACTCATTGAAAGGTGACATTTAGGTTTACCTGTAGTTAATTTCCAGTGAAATTATTATAACAATTACTGTCTCTATATTCCGCAGCTAATAGATAGATATTAATAAACTGAGTAACTATTTTTCAGAAGCTTGTGCGTCCTTTTGTCACCAGTCTTTGAGTAAGAATCTAGTTTTCCATGTTGCAGTTCTTTCACAGAAAAGTGAAATGTCAGTGGCAACCAAAACATCGGTTTGGTTCTCTATTGCCTAGTAAAGAAATTAGACTGGATGCAGAGCATAAGGCCAGTACTTCAGTGCCAACTGATTAGTCTTAAGGGAAAAGTACGTGTATATAGGTGAGATGCATTTATTTAATAGATCAAAATGATTCACCCTGAAAGAATGGTGAGAAGGCGGCAGAGGGAAGCTGTTCACAAGATTATCCTGTTGGAAGGATTTTCAGTACATGGGATTATCTGTAATGAGATTAACTACTGGGAGATCAAATTCTGAATGGATGCTTCAGGGAGACAAAATGCCCACTAAAACAAAAGAGAAGCGGGAAGTAAAAGCTACGGGATTTAAGATAAAGTCTGATCCTGAAAGTCTTGTTGTTCAGGCAGCAATAATAGGAGGAAGACTGGTTGGCAAAAATTCAAGAGACACATCAAGTGCACATCAGTGAAAGTCTAAAGAGTGTTAGGAAAAGAGTTTCTAATGAATAGAGCAATGTGGAAATGTGATAAAAGGTGGCCACTGATTCTTTTGCATCAATGGGCGGTCAAGAATTCTTACATGAGCAACAAGATGACACTGCAAACAATCACAATGTGTGTTACGTTTCATGTACAGTTACAGAGATCAGTTTAGACAGAATTTTCAATAAGAGCCTAGAATGGAGGACAAAGCTACAAAACATTGTACAGAGAAGGGGTAACATTTATTCTTAAAACTACCCCAGAAATTTCAGAGGCACACATTTGGCAAACCGTTACTGTTTCTAGAAATTAGTCAGCAGACAAATTTCTGAATTTCATTTCACTGGTGTAACGTTTATACAAAACAGAAGGTGGTTTTGGGGAGGGAGGTATCAGTATATCACAAAAATGTATGGAAAGGAATTGTCACTAAATCTAAACTTAGGTCAAAATAAAGATCTGAATTTTCCAGAAGTTTCGGTCCAACTCGGTATTTTGCCACTTCTAATTAATATCAGATGCCACTAGTGGGTAAGGTTATATTTTTGAGGCATAGCCCAAAGAAGAGGTAGAGACTGTATATCCATCCATTCAGAAATGCAACTGCAGCTCCGTCTCTCAAACCTTAGGCATTATGCACACCTTTTCCTCCTTTTAGGGCAGAAACTCACGTGGGGCATAGTTTCTCTGCAGTGACTTTGACACATCTAGCAGAGATATCCAAAGGCTAGTTTTTAAAAAGCCATGGAAGACATTACTCAGAAAAAGTACTCTGTCTATACAAGAACAGTCTTCTGTTCACAGATGTACTTATAGTTCCACAAGTTGTGAGATATGGGACTTCTGTTTTAGGTAGAAACAATTATTAGGAACAACTGGATAGGAAGCCAGGTCTGGTGTGGACCCCTCGCCCTGCCCTGCCTCTGTTATCCCTCCCTCACTCTAGTAGAGATATGTCAACTCACAGCTGCAGTTTGTGGTCTGCTCCTCTGCTGAAATGTCCTTAGCTATTCTACATGCCACATGTGGGAGGGGATAGGACAACACTGGCTACCTGACGAAGCCCCAGACTTGCAGGTAGCCATGAAGATGCAGTACTTCATTGTGGAAGCATGTTTCAGAAGCAAAGAGAAACAAGCATACGGCAAGCATGGGGTTGTGCTGAGTGGGATGCCAGACCTGGGAAAACAAGGGTTGTATGCTGAGCTCTAAGTCACCAAGGGTATTTGAAAGGCTTCTTCAGACTCTTCACCTGGCAATTGCAGCACACACACAAGATGCAGTAGAGTGGTGCCTGAGAGCTCTGCAACTTAAAAGGATTAAAATACCTGCTTCCTATGCCCCAGAAAAGTGCCTGATCAAGAGACTCCAAAGAGAAAAACAACTACTTTTCCTTAAAAAAATTGTTAGGGAATACCATATAGATGTGTGTGTGTCAGTGAGCACATACGCATTTTCTTTTACTTCAGACATACAATTATGTATCATAGGTTTAAATTTTAAATGATACCTGCTTAATACAGTTCCATGCAAACAGGCATGGTAAATCAATTCGTAAAACTTTTGTCATGCATAAGTAAAATAAAATTTAAACAGTTTCTACAGAATCCATGTTTATCAGATTTCTGTATTCTTAGCAAGCGTGTTTACACAGAAAATGTTATTGTTACTGTTGTATTAGAGTAAACATAAATTCCACAGGTATTAAGTAATTAAGATACTCAAGATTTGAAGATTGAAATGTTATTTCCTAACACAACACTTCTGAAGCTGTATGCATGCTCTACTAAGCATCTCACTACAATATTCTTGACAAACACTCTATACCCTGTCTTTTTCGTTACCGAGCCTTCAAGAATGCTTGATTTTTTTTTTTTTTTTTAAAGGTGACAGGATCAGGTAACGGTAGTTTTGTTTGCCAAATCAAAAAAATGAAGTCAGATATTTGAGACCAATTGTATATCATAAAATGGAGAAACTTTACATTTTTCCTGATTTATCTTTTAACATACTCTGAAAAATAAATAATTAGTATTCAGGCACTGTATGCGAATCCATCATTCCCATTTTTTCATCCTCAGAGAACTGCAAAATCTCGGTCTCATCTGGCATTCAATATCTGACTTTTAATAGCTGGGAAATAATCAAGAATCTTTCAACCTCAAAGATAATCTTAGGGTGATATAGCTCAACACTTCCATACACTTAAAGTTAGGAAAATTAAATATTTCCAGCAACTAGAAAACTCGTTGCTATACATTGTAATCGAAAACTTGTTATGTTTTCTACATGATCAAATGGTGACTAATCTATCATGTACTTTGTTGCATTATGCAGTATATGAGCTAAGTAATTAGCTAGAAGCAAATCTTTTTCATTATTTATCATGAACTATTTTCCTCCCCAAATTAACACTAGTATGGTATGCACTAAACAATGAAAAAACGCAAAAAAAACCTCTAATTCACTTAAACTTACTACATTATCAATTATTTCTAACACAATTTGATTGCTGTCTAAAAAGAAAGGGTGGAATATTCTTATGTATTGTTGAAAACATTACATATTTCTATTGTTTTGAAGTACTCGTAGCAATAGAGAAATGATCACATGTCAATAAAGTTAATTATTGTTTCCTCATCTGAAAGAGGAACTGCTATTTTGTTGACAAGACACAGATTTTTCTCCTTCTTAAACATAGTTTCATAGCACTCACTAAAAAGTACTTATACATAGGTCCTCTGTAGGAGCAACTCTGGTAGCATATGTCTTAGATTTTCTTAGTAGCAGCACTGTTTCAATAATTGCATTCTTAACTATATAAAAATTGCTTTTATGATTTATGTTTGTATTTTTTTGCATCTGACAGTCTTTCATGAAGAATAAAGCAACTATGTCTCAATCATTGTAAACGTTGTCACATTTATTACTATGAAAAATACTTTGTTCATCTTTCTGGAAAATTGAACATTTCTCCCCAAAAATAATCAAGTAAAAAATTGTCTATACTTTCTAACTATCTCATACAGAACAATTATCAGAAACATTTAATGTTTTCAGATTTCGAAGTATCTATAGCCCTCAAATTTTCTTTGTTCAAGTCTTTTGTTTTTGAAGGAAAACTGATACAATGCTATATTCACTGTCAAAGTTATGATCCATTCACATCTTATTTACCAAATCCAAACACCTAAATAATACTTAGGCTCACCTTCATATCATGATCACACAATGTGTGGTGGATTGAACTATTCCAAGGATTGTGTCCCACAACACCAATATGATAAAGATAGCCGACAATACATAAACATAATACGATCATCTTCGATACTCAGCACGTTGAATATGCAACAATTGTTCTACAAATACATTTCAAATATATCTTTCTAATTTCAATGATAGTAGTATTCATAGCTACGCAATTTTTTTAACTTAAGATTTTTTTAAAAAAAAGTCAGTGCAGTATAAAGTATGTTAAGTCTATGAGTGTAAAGTACTCCTGTTTGGGAGGCCTTGATCTTAGACCAGGTGGGCTGAGACTATAAAGTAGCCTTCAGAGCAGCAGTTCTGTTTGAGTCATTCTGATATGCCTCTGATGGAGAGAATACTAATTATATTTCTCCCTGTTTGTTGTGCTGAGATTTTTTTTCCTCACTCAGAGTGTGGGAAAGCTTTATGCTTCTCTCCTCATATTGCCTCAATAAACGATTCTGTACCCAGCTTAAAGGAAGTTTTCCACCACAGTTCTCTGCAAACTTCAGCTGGCCCTTACAGTAAACTCAAAAAAAGCCAATTTCTTTTCCCATTTCTATATCACAGCTCAGAAACTCCACTCTACAATCCCTTCAGCAGCAGCACAGTGCAGTGAAAGCTCCACAAAGGCTAGAGATTTCCTTCGATATTCAAGCTGCAAGTCAAATGCGAATTCAGAAAACTCTAGTAAGGCCCTTGACCTTTGCAATCAGAGGAGGTGGCTTTCCCTCTACTAATAGAACTCACTCAATCTTTGCAATAAAACACAGAGGGCACACAAACAGTAAACAGTCGTATTTAGCATGGCTGTTAGTATATTTCCAAAGCCTTCTTCCTAGCATAGCTCTACCCTTCTGCAATGCAAGAGAGGAGAAAAAGATTTAACAAGTACAATCTCATTAATCGACTCCGTGATTTGTATTTCGGTAGCTCAGTGTGCTATTAGATCAGTAGTTTTATTTTTCTAGTTTGTTTGGTTTGTGGGTTTTTTTTCATTTTTGCGGTTAGCATAAGGATCCTGTAGCTGTTTAAGGTTTCTTTACATTTACTGTGAAAACATCTTTAATCAACTCCTATATTGTTCTGCAAAGGTTTGATTTCAGTCTTGATTTCAGATTTCCAGTCTTCTGCTTATTCACATAACAGACAAAATAGAAGAAAAGTCTTAAAAGTTAGTCATTGCTTGCTTGACACAGACAAGAAATTAAAGGAATCAGGGGCAGAAAGTAACTGTATGCACTTTCTATCCTTCTTACAGAAGCTGTGCCACTGTGCAGAAAAGAACAAATGATTCATGCCCAAGCCTGTGAGTGTGTATAGGCGAGTTTATAGCATGCCTACTGGTAAAGATCGAACAGAGGATTTAAGCACTGCTCATAGAGTTACTGCTTCCTGCCCCACCAGAGGAAGACACTTATTTGTGCAGATGAGAGCAAGTGCAAAAGGGCAAGGACACAAGAAGAGGAGCAAGAACACGAGGAACTTCCAGGTCAAACTTGAAAGCACCTCCAGTATCAGACAGCTGCTAAGAGAAGTCTTTTTCAGACCACAGTTTTGCACCAAGATGTCCAAGCTCTTTTTTTTTTTTTTCTGATGTTTGCCCAAGTACAGGAACTTCAGCTACTTCAAGGCAAGTGTTTTGCAAAAATAGTCCTAGCTTCTGCAGCGCTGCTATTACACTTTAATGGAGGAGAATCGCATCTTTGTGGTTAATGGATCAGTGACTGAATAAATAGCTACTAATAACTAATATCATCAATTCTCTCTCCTTTCCGAAAGGCAATGTTAGCCTACTGCCGTTCCTCACTGGGAACTCATTCACAGTTAAGCTCCTGGTGATTTTGTGTGTCATGTCAGCTCTTCGAAACAGTGTAAGGAAGACAGGTTGAATAACTGAAAAGCTACTTGGCTCTAACATTTCATAGCATTGTTTATTAACTTAGTACTAATAAACATCTGCAATCTGCTTCATTATTTCCTTTTCAAAAGGATATGCAACTAGAATCCATCTCTAATTCAAACTGAATATAACGTTGCTTTCAGCAACAAGATTCTAGGCTGTCTTAATTTTATACAATTCTTGCTTAAGAAAATGTGCACTATCACAGCATTTGCCAAAAAAGAACAGGATGTCTGCAGGGACATATAATTAATTTAGTAACTAATAGCCACTACAAAGAATTGTATTACCAAATTACATAACCTATTAGCTCATAAAGAATAGTTTTGATGAACAGAGAATGAATTACAATGAAAGGCTAAGCAGAAGTAAAAGTAGCTATACATCTATTATTTGTGCTTCTTTTTAAATACCTATTTTTCATTTTGGAGTTTCTCATTCCCTTAGGTACAGCATGAACTTAAAAGCAACCCAGATTTTTCACAGCATTTTTAGAGTATATGATGGATCAATAATTTGTTGGTTTGTTTATGAAATATGCCAACTTACTGGGACAGAGTCATTTTTAAGAGGAAAGAAAGATCAATATATACGTGCATAGATTTATGGGTGGTTTTGTTACAATCAAAATAAGTCTTTCTGTTTAAAGGACTCCAAAAGCCAAGCCTGGCTTTTCTTTTTCATTGATGCATTGGCTTGAGCAGGCCACTTTAATTCTAAATGCTAAGAAATGTTACTTGTGAATCTTTCTGTTAAAATCCTTTTGGAGTTTAATTTAAATGAAGTAAGTTCAAAAAAAAAAACAAACAAGCAACAAGCCTACCAACCTTCCTGTATGTTGCTTCTAGAGGGGATGGATTTGAAATACAAAAATACAGCACTTAATGCAAATCTCACTGTAGTCAGTTGTTCACTGAACTCCAGTCACTGGGTTGTCTCTCACTGAACACAAAAGATCTGAGATCTGGACTTTTCACGTGACTATGGATTCTCTTTTGTTGCTACTGGTATGGATGGATTCTTGATTTACTGAAAAAAAATTCAGAACGAACTGGCCACTGCCTTCCTTACCATATCCGTTACACTCATGACAGGAAATATCTGTCTTTCAAATCAGAGTAAAAACTGTAATCAAAGACACAATTATTTTTCCCCATTTTACACACAAAAGATGAAGATGAATACATATTATTACATACACATTATCTAATAATAGAAATAAAATATATATTGGAAGAAAGCTATTTTATTTACTGGGTAGATAACTGTACTAAGTCATAATATTTTTTGTTTGCTTGAAAATGTCATTAAAGAATGGAACTTAGTACTGATTGTTAAAGAAAAAACATGCAATTACATATTTTCAGTCCTCCATGTAGGTTAATTTTTTGTACACTTTGTCCATAATTCAGTGCAATTCCACAAACTTTGCTTAGAAAACAAAGACTACAAAATTGATTTTTATTACTTGAGCAACGAAGCTAGTTTATCGATCTTTCAATTTTTTTGTGTGATTTCAGATATCTTCCTTAAAATACACCAGAACAGGCCAGGGTTGTGTGTGAGAAGAGGATGACATGATGCAAGTCACCTACTAAACACAGTTAATTCAACTGTTTTCTTCCTCAATGAATACATTCTCTTCCACATTTTTGATTTCTCACTTTCCCTCTCCCTGCTATAACATCCAGAGATATCAAAGGCATCATTAAAGAAACAAAAAAGAGAAATCAAGAAAAAACACAAGATCACCTTGTTAAACAAATTCAAACGAGCTACTAAAACAAGAAGAAATAAACAAAATAATAAAAATATTTTTTAAAAGATGCTATTATTAATATTTTGATTGTGATGTGTCTCATAGTCAGTTAGAGTTGAGAAGTGGAACTGCCTCACCTCTTCAGTAATACGCAAAGTTTTCCAAACCTAGTCATTTAAACAAGGTACTTTATTAGCTTCAATATCTCATTCTCCAAATTAAAACAAATCTGCAAATTATCTAGGAAATTCATTTTTCATTGTTCTAATCTTCAACAGTATTACATTATCAACAAAACAGTGGGAAAATAAATACATAAAGTTTTCAAGGATTTGCAGAGTTGCCTGTAACTTTATAAAAGTAACCAGAGGAAATTTACCTTTCTTGTCTTGTTCTCACTCTTTTCCTGTCATGGGTAAAATTCTTAGTTGCTGTCCTACTGATTAAAAAAAAAAAAAAAAGGCATCAAACCAAAACATTCACTTCTGTCAGGGCTGTCAAAAAGGTGAAGAAAATTACCCAAGAGTTCTGGCTGTTCTTTGAATAAAATGAAGAAAAAAGAACACATTTATTTCTTTCCTTTATATTGTCTTTTCTTTCAATGTATTTGTCCAAATCCAAACATAATTCCTTCTTGGACTTTTTCTACCACTGTTGATTTTATTGCCTAATTTTAAAATTCATTCAGTGCAACTTAAGGAGATTACCTATTACAGATAGGTACCCTGGATGTGAGTGACTATACAAGTGGTGGTCAACTTCAATGGATAATTTACATACATTTATTGTGCTCTACATAAAACATGCCACATTAAGTGTTAAATATTAATAATTACTATTTCTATTATGAACTATGTCTCTGTTAACTGTCATAACTACAGTGAGCTAAGCAAATTGTGAAACTGTATAGCAGACTTTTTATAAGAGACTTGAAATAATATTCTATTAATACATAACAAGTAATAGTCCTCTTTTTTGTCCTTTACAGTGTAATCCACAAGCTTACTCAGAGGTAATAAAAAAATGTCTGTATCACCCCAGAAAGTATATATCAAAGATGTTGTACTATCAGAAAGTATACATCCAAGATTCTGTGCTAAATTTTTTATTTATCCCATAAGTCTTTAGATTAATCCTGTTTGTTGAATTTCAGCTGATTAAGAAGACACACAAAGATAAATATTTTAGACCTCAACAATGTCCAGTTAATTGATGAGTCTACTTAAAACTACTAAACTGTTTACATTGGCCTGTATTAGTGATACTATTTTCACATTTATTTTATGCATGATTGCCCAATAATCAAATGCATCTATTGTATCAGTCATTGCACTATTCATCTTTTTTCTGAGTTCCTGTTATTTATAGGCAAAAATACTTATTTCAAGAAGCTTATGTGTTCTTTAGTGTAGTTAATATTGTGCTTTCCCAAGTTTCTACAATATGAACAAATAATTCCTAGTAATAATAATATGAATAATCTAATCTAATATAAAGTCATCATGCAGGTGCTATTTTAGGAATTTTGCTATAATTTAAAACGACCAGAGTAATGACGAGGTGTAAACTGTCTTTAAACTTTCACTATGAAAACTAGAAACTACTTCCCGAAGATGCTTATTTACAGGTTTCATTAGGTTTTGCTGAACTGAGTAGGAAACTCTTGTTTTTGTTATTTTTCAATTTGCTGGAAAAGATGTTCCATAACTGAGTAGTCGTTGACTGTGCTTAATGTTAGAATTCCTGAAACAATTACTAGTTTTGTTAAAACTCTTGGAGATCAGATTACACCTCACCTTCAAAGTCTCAAAGGAATGAAATTCATTACAATTGTGAACCCATTCTTTGTGCATGTTGACAATGTCATGAGAAAAAAAACCACAGTGATTGAAAAGACCACACAAAACAATTTCAAAATGCTTTAGGCACAAACTATGTGAGTGACAACTACAAATTTAAGTGCTGTAATTCTTTGATTAATATAAAGAAAGTGATTTAGATTATTTTGATAACAGCCTTTAGGGAAAAAAAATGACACTTAAAGGAATATAAAAATTTGAGGTTCGAATTACTCACCTGAGATGTGTTTTTATAAATAATCTGTCACCTATATTTTGGAGGGAGAAGAAAAAAAGCTGAGTTATTGGATTTTTACAAAGTAAACTACCTACTGCATACTCCAGAAGTGACACATTTTTTTCTTACCATATCCAAAACCTCAAGAACTTGAAACATATAATAACCTGTTACAGAGCCAGAGTACGGACATGATAAGAAAGCAAATTCAGAACTTCTAGTTCACCAAAAAGAGCAAAACTATGCTCTCTTCAAAAAATGCTTCCATACCAAGACTTCTTTTTATCAATAACAGTTTTGAAGACTGGCTGCACAGATAATAATGTATAATCATTTAGTGCCTAGTACACTAACATGAAATAAAATTACCTGTTTTAAGAAGTGTATGTGAAGCCAAATTCTGCTCAAAGGTTCTATTTATTTGCCATAAAAGAAAACAATTATTTTGCTCACTTAAGTGGTCAAATAATTAGACACCTGCAAAGAAATCCAACATGTCATTCCTCTCTATTCACAAACCTCTGAAGCAAATTTGTATCCCACATGCTGCCCTTCTTCATTGAGGCTTGGCCCCTAGAAATATTCTGCCATTCAGTCTGCTGTATCTATGGCCTGATTTTGTGTAAAAAGCTAAAAGGGAAAGGGAAAAATTATGAAAAAGCAGAATTATATCCCTCCTGTATCACTTGCTTCCCTCTCTGGTAATCCAAATGATCCTTGCTTAGACTAAGTTTCAGCTGCTAGATCAACCAGTGCTGACACCAAGGAATGTACACCTTAACAGGAAGCAAGAGACAGCATTTGCTGAAGTTGTCATTCTCTCATTTTTGTAGCTACTTTCACATCTGTTTGATCCTTCAGCTTATTATTCAATAAAATAACTTGATCTTACTGAAACAAGTGGGGTTTTTTTAGTGCTCTTCAGAAAACTCCTTACTCAATACCTAATCCCTTTATATTACATGATTTTTAAAGAAATACAAAATTTAATCTATTTTTTCCAGCTGTCTTGGTGCAAATAAGTACCAATAAATTGGGAAATTTGCAGATGGGCCTACCAAAGAGTTCAGTCAAAAGTCGTCGCTATTTTCTACCTCATAATTATTTTGCTTATAGAAACTGCAAAGTTAGATAAAAATTTTTAGCATGACTCATTGCTGAGGGGCCTAAGAGACAAAGCTCACCTGAGCAAGTGAAACTGCAGATGTCACAGGCTCCTTTGAATGTGAAAAATCACTGAGTCAAACAGGAAGAGGAAGAAAAGCACATTTACCTGCATCAAGGCATTAAAACACCCATTTTTTTCTCTCTTCAGCCTCCTCAGAAGAAAAGATACACACAGCAAGAGCATTCACATAGAGCATATATGAAAAACACAAGACAGGAATTCAGTCAAGTTCCTACCAAAGGAACCAGCCTATCGGTAAGCTCAGATCATCATTAATATTCTTGATGAAATTTTAGGTCAAAGTGTCACATGAACTCCTATTCACAAAGATTTTGCATATTTGGGCTTGCCCACTGTGAAAAGAATTCATAGGATAGGAGAGTAGGTTCTTTGAATAACTCAGGTTAGAAGGGATTTCAAGAGGTCTCAAGTCCAACCTTATGCGGCAGAGGGAGAGGAGTTCAGCTGGAACGGACCTACAACAATCACCTAGTCCAACTACAACTTCCTCCAATTTATCAATGCCTTTCTCTAGATGGGGTCTGCGAGTGCTGAACACATGGGAATAATAATTTTCCTCCAGCTATCAGATATGTTTCTGTTAATATAGTCCAGGACCTTCTTTTCTGTCAGGACACACTGCTGGCCCATGTCCAGCTTCTGCAGAGCTGTTCCCCTGCCACTCTGTCTCCGGCCTGTATTCTTGCAGAGGGTTTTCCCTTCCCATGCACAGGACATTGCTGAATTTCAAAAGGTTCCTGTTGATCCATTCTTTCAGCCTGTCCAGGTGCCTCTGAATGACACACCTGGCTTTGATCACAATTTGTCACCATCACCTAGTTTGGTGCCACCTGCAACCTTGAGAAGCAAGGACTCCATTGCTTTCTCCAGGTCATTGATAAATGTGTTTGAAAGGATAGGTTCCAGAATAAACCACTGCAGCTCTTGCTTGGCCATTCACCCAATTTTCAGTCCACCACTCTCTGCTCATCCAGCCCACACCCAATAATTAGGTTCTCTACGAGGATCTTGTGGGTGACAGTGTAAAAGTCTTCTGAAAATAGAAAGCAGCCTCACAAAAGAACTTGCTAGTTCTCTCAACAATCTTGGATACAGATCATGAATTTGTATGGGTCGAGTTCCCTCATGTTACCTCTGCCTCAATCTATATCCACTGCTGGTGGCTTTCCTTGAACTCTTTCACTAAGCACAGAGGCCAAGGACATCTTGTTGGTGAAGAATGAAACAAACAAGGCACTGGGTGCCTCAGTCTTATCTGTGTACGCTGTTACTAAACCACCCATTCCATTCAGCAATGGGCTCACACTTCCCTTGTTCAGCCTTTTATTACTGATGTCACAACAGACATTCTTCTTGTTGTCCTTGATATCCCACACAGGTGCCAGCTCCAGTTGAGGTTTGGTCTCTTAACATCTTCCATGAATCTCTGGGCAGAATTTCTTAAACTCCTTCTTCACAGCCTGTCCTTGCTTGCACCACTTGTGTACACTGCCTGTCTGCAGTGGAGCTCCACCATGAGTTCTCTGCTTAGCTATGTCAGTCACTTCATAGTTGTGTTTCTAGGCTGAGGTGCCAAATGGGTACAGGAATTATACTGATGTGTTTGTAATACAATGGCAACCTAGAAAAATCTGCATGTATCAGCAAATATATTTGATGAACATACATAATGAAAGGATGATGTACTGCCCCCTTAAAAAAAACCCTCAGCAGATCCACATAGCCTTAATGAAACCAGAGGCAAGAGAAATTTACGTATCAAAACATCTAATGAGGTATACATTTAAGATTTAGCCTGCTGATCAAAATTCTAAGGTCTGCTATTTTTAAAGGCATCTAAGGAACTTGGGCAGCCAGTCCCACAACGGCGCCAACGGGGTTCCTTATGCACCTTTGCAAATCCCAGCCCACATCTATACAAGTTTGTGAAAATTTTGTAGCTTAAAAATAATGGAAAGACTTCACCCTAACATGCTTTGAAAGTCAATGATAAAAATTTAAAAATTAACATGCAGCCTGACAGGAAGCCAATTCAGAGGACAGAGAACAGTAGTGGTAACAGAATAATCACTAGGAACTGGAACATATGGTTGCTGCAGCATTTAAACCTGCTGGAGCCAGAAATAATTTATCTGACAGTGGAACTGATGAAGAAGTACAGTACTGTTATCTCAAGTTGATTAAGCATACACCAAACTCCAGCATCACTCATTTCATACAGCTCCACCTAGGAGTGGCCACTCAATAAATGATGCATTTATTGTGCACCTTTTCTATAAATAATTAACATCACTGAATAGGAAACAGACATTCAAATTACTCTCAACACATCACCAGAACCTAGAATGAAAGACTACTGAAGTTGGCCGGATTGTTTCATTGATTTCAGTGGAATTTGGATCTATCATACTGCTTAAATATTACATATTCAGGGAGAAAACCAAACACTCTTCTCAAGGAAATGACTGTTTCAAGCAGACTGAACGTGGCACACTAAAAAGAAGATGGGATGCACATGGGGATGCATATGTAATATGTATTATATACCTGCATATATATATATAAAATTGTATTTATCTGATCAATGATTCATAGCTTTTGTTCTCTTTTGTTTGAATAAGGATACTAAAACTGTAATGCTGAGTCCAGTCTACATTTCCTTGTGGTCAATAATAAGACTGAATAAAAACAGTTAACATCTTGCACGCATAAAATATATTCTCAAGTATTTTATAATTATACTAGAAAGCCAGGTTTGAAAGGCACGCACAAGATAATGTTGAGAAGAGTTTTGATTAAATGATCAAATTTTGCTGCACTGTGAATGAACCTGAAGCTATTCAGTTGAAAACACAGAAGTTCTGATTTATTTCAGAAGAGGAGAGAATTGACAGGTCTTTTCACAAATACATGTATATTGCCAGATGATCTTTTGGTTTTGCGCCAAAAGACTACTTGTCTGTAGCTAGAAGTTTAGAACTCTAAAAAACAAAAAATCTTTTCCTGAAACTCTGAAAGAGGCATATAGAAGTGGCTCGTAAAGGTTCTGTGAAATAGATCGTGTAAACTTTAGGTCTGTTGAGAACTCCTTTAATACACCAAAGTCCTTAAATAAAACATCATCTATAATGAAGAATTGTGCACCAGCTGTTTTAAACTCCATGGACAAGAAAATGTAAATCCACAAAAGAAAACTAAATCAAAAAAGGCTCTGACATTAGTGACAAGCTTTTTGGACCAGTCACAGTTGCTCCAAATGCAGCTTTAGAAGATCTGTGCCATCCTTTGGAGGCAATTCAGTTCTTATCTTTTACATCTCTCCTTAAATACTTAAAAGATGATCAAATTAAAATTTTTGCCCAGAGATTTTACCGACGTACTGACAGAGTAATTTGGGTTGTCACAGAGCAATTTAGGTATGAAGGGGCCATGGGAGGCCATCCAGTCGAACATATGGCTCAAGGCATGCTTAACATCAAAGCTAGATCAGATTGCCTAAGGCTTTGTCCAATCACATTTTGAAGCTCTCTGAGGATGGATATTTCACAACCTGTCCAGGCAAACTGTTCCAGTGCATTAATGCAGTAACAGTACTGGAAAAACAGTGCCAGCAACAAGAGCTGTCTGACAACCATTGGGACAATAAGGATTTCCTCTCCTTCCGGCAGTGAGTGATGCAGGGCTCCATGTCATGCAAGACTGCTTAGACAGAGGGTTCCCAGAAAGTGAGTTACATACAGGAGCAGTGGCACTTCCACAAAGACTGAAAAGTACAAGGTCCTGCAACCACATACAATTCCTGGCCACAAGAGAACCCAAGAATCATAGAATCACAGAATGGTTAGGGCTGGAAGGGACCTCAAAGATCATCTAGTTTCAACCCCCATACCATGGGCAGGGGCACCCTCCACTACACCAGGTTGCTCAAAGCCTCATCCAGCCTGACCTTGAACACTTCCAGGGATGGGGCATCCACAACTTCTCTGGGCAACCAGTTCCAGTGCCTCACCACCCTCAGAGTGAAGAATTTCTTCCTTCTATCTAATCTAAATCTCCCCTCTTTCAGTTTAAATCCATTGCCCCTTGTCCTATCATTACATGCCCTTGTCAAAAGTCCCTCTCCAGCTCTCCTGTAGGCCCCGTTTAGGCACCAGAAGGCCCCTACAGAGAAGATTTTGCAGGGGTGGCCTAGCATGCTCTAGTCTGAAGGGGCAGAATAGTGTCAGTGATACGAGGAACTGATCTGGAAAAGTAGAAACTGGCTTATGTTGAAATTGCAAGAAACGAGAATAGAGTGGAGGGGAACTGTAAAGCTGTCCTCAGTCCCAGGTTCCCTTCAACAGCTCTAGATGTTAATACATGATGTTGTAAAAATGAGTGAAATCAAGTTGCTTGTCTGCTGGCAACACAAAAAAAAATATGTTGCTCTCGATAAAAGTATGTTTTAATGAGGTTCTGAACAAAGATTTAATGTCAATCACAAGACTATGATTTTCTGCTTTGGAGGAGAGAGATGACTTCACAGTAGCTGATAATAATAATAATAATGCAGTTCTTACTTTGTAAGCAGCTCTGTGACTCTGACACATGCTTAGCTTTTTCCACATTTTTTTGCTTTTACTGCCTTCCAGTCACTCCCTAACCAACTTCCTTTTGCTTTACTTTTTGAATGATTCATCTACTACTACAATTAATTGTGGGATTGAGAGACAGGGCAGGCTATGACCAGTAGACTCCAGTTATGCTCTACATTATTTGAAACTTGTCTATTTAGATTGTCAACTCTGTGTTTGTACAGGGCTTAGCAAGATGGGGATCAATACTTGGCTGACCCTTAACCACTTCAATAATAAATATGATTAATAACAATGTCAGGATTACTTTTTTCCGATCCAAGAACACTAACACAAACAAATTCATTGAGGAAAGATGAAAACCACAGCAGTTCCCTGTGCTCTATTCTCTCCATTCCACCTGCTGTTTAAATCCAGATTTACAAAGCCAAATAAACAGTCATTCTGCCTCAAACTTTGCTTATTTTTTTCACTGCATGAAAGATAAGCCACTGCTACTATACAGGGAGCAATAGTTCATTCAGCCTCCAATATCTGATATCCTTTACTTCCCAAAGTTACCTTTAGATCATTAAAGAATTTTATCAGCTAGACCTTTTGCACTCTGATACCCATCAAGAGGAGAACGGAGCCTCCAGTGTCTGCATGCTGATAAGAAATTCCTGCTCAGAAAAAATAAATGACCATCTTCTGTCTTATTTAACACTGCTTATTCCTTTTTTTGAACTATTGTCTGTCTCAGAGTGTGATCAACTAAGATTGTTGTTTTTCATGCAAAACAAGATCATTACGCTGTCTTACCACCTTCTCATCCTGTATTTAACTGGTTATAATCCATTGTGCTTGTCATAAAATTACCTTATAAGCATTTGTAGGCAAGAGTATTTACGACACGTTATACAGAGCCTAGCACTTCTTAATCAGGACACTTTCATTATAAGCACTACAAATAATATAGAAGTGGGGGGAAAAAAAATCATATTATTATATTTAAACAATTGTAATTTTTCTATTTGAAAAAGTGCAGAGTTCAGGTTCCTTTGAGGTAAAAAAGAGTCAAAATCTGATAATTCCTTCCACTTCTATGAGCAGAGAGGACCCATATGAGCAGCTTTTGACTGAGGATGGATATCTGCTGTCTGCAATTAGGCACAATCACTGCCACAGCAGGCAGTTACTATCACCAGACACAATTTCTTGTGCAAATGTTCATATCAAAATCAGAAGCGTAAGCATTAGCCACTCTATCTGAGTCTGAATATATGTGGTAAAAGCAGTTACTTAAGAATAACTGTGTTAGCTCCTTTTAATAATTTTGCCAGAAAGGTTTTGCATAGGGAAGGGAAAAATGTATCATTGACATCTGCTTTTTGCCCTCCATAGCTAAATGCATTTTCACCTCTCTTCTCTATACCCTGATATGCTTATGATGTATTCCTAAAAAGTCCAACAGCTCACAAATTGATGGATAGCAATTTTTCCCATGAAAATTACTGTGACAGAGGAGTGATGCAGGCAGGAACTTAAGAAATACATACAGTTTAAATACATAGGGAAAGTGTGCATGGTGTTGGGGATGGAGAGGCAAGAGTCAGATCATCCTTATCATCAACTGGAGGAGATGTTGAGTTTTTTAGTGGCTGGTTTTATAGCAGCTGAGATCTTTTGAAATCATCCTTCACCAATCAATACATACCAAGCTCTGCTAAGTCTTGTCACTATGCTGTTTCTCTGTCCTTCCCTCTGGATGGTCTTGCTGACCTTGATTCAGCAGAGGAAGATGATGAGGATGAAAATATAGCCGTTCAGACAGAGAGCAAAAGCACTCACACTAAAAGATTTATGCTGGATATTCAGGCCCACAGATAAGGTCACTGTGTCTGACAGATAGCACACGATGTTCAGAAAGGTCTCAGGCAGTGAAAAGCCAGCATCTTCTCCAGCAGGTGATCCTGATGATCTTGCTGTGCATTTAGAGTAGGGAAATCAGGGCCTAAGCAGCATAGTGGCTGGGAAAATTAACAATTACAAGACTGCTAAAACTAAAGAACCAGAAGTTGAGTGTCTGAGAGAAGAAAGAACTTTTAGCCAAATTGCTTAAATTTTGATTTTTTTTTCTGCAAGAATTATCACCTGTAGCAATATCAACTTATCTCAAAAAAGACAATGTTAAATCTTCAATTGTCACACAATTTAGTACAAGAATACTTACTCTAAATAAGGGTATATTTTCTATTTTTGATTGCTTTGTATTAAAAAGTAAAAAAAAATTCTTTAAATACAACAATCTTTCAGAATGTTTATTTCAACAAGAAACAGAAAGAGAAAATGAGCCAATTTTTAAGTGCAAGACTGCAGAAAATCCAAATATATCACCTGTCTATAGTCAGGTAAACAATTAGGGAAAAAAACCCCACAAACATGCCCCAAATGAAAACTGAAAACTCGATAATACAGATTTCTTAGTCTAATGCCTCTGCGCAACATATTTAAGCAGATTCTGGAAACATGAAGTAGTCAGGCCGGTTTCATTTCGTTTATCCACGTAATCAACATTGTCACACTGAATATTATTGTGTGAAATGAACTGTACTTCAGAGAGGTACCATACTGCTATTGTGACCCTGAGAAGCAAGCAAGGCCTGCTCTGGATGTTGCCCTGGTCTGAATGACCAGGACTGGTAGCATGGTTGATGCAGGATATCTTCTCACACAGCTTTGCACAGTTAATCGTTTCTACTGGTTGCTGTAAAGAAAGAGATGCGGAATCCTAACCCTGACTCCACATAATTTCCTCTGCTTTACTGGAAAACTGACTAATACAGGGCTAGAGAGAGGAATACAGCCATATTTTGGCTGAATGCAAGGACTGTTATTCTACCTTGCTTTTACAATTGTGGCTTAGTGGCAGCCATGTCTTTCTTGAGGTTCTGGGAGTGCTCTGGTCTTCAGAAAGTCTGCAAGCTAGAAGGCAGGGCCCAAATCCTGTGCAACCATCAATGTCTTATGCTACCAACACTCTTTTTGTAAGCATAAGGTAGAAGCTTCCTGACAACACAGTTCCAGTAGAGTCAGTCAGGCCAGAGATGGCAAAATATGACCACTGTACCCCTAACATGAATTCCTCAGGTACGCACAGGCCTGTGAGTCACACTGCGCTGCACTTTGGTAAGGGCCAACTCTGCCCACTCTGCCAAGCAGGAAAGGCAAAGTGTAAAATGACATCAGCTAGACAGATCAGGTATCATTGCCTGGGAGGGCTTCTCTTTCTCATGTTGTCAACATAAGCTCTAAATTCACTGATAAATAAAGTGTGAAGGAGAGAGCTGGATATCAAGCCTGAGGAAAGGCAAGTTATAATGATTCCATATTAGCTGTTAAAAAACCTCATTCACAACACAAGATCCAGGATTTTGCAGCAGTGCAGAGTGTTTCAGGCTTCATAAAGACACATATTCAAGGTTTTAATTAGCACTGTGACAGTTTCGAAACTGCTGTCAATCAATCTTTGGTTAAAAAAACCCACACTTGTCAAGTTTGCATGCCCAGGGAGAGTTAAATTGAAATTAAAGTGAATTTTAAAAGATGGGAAATAATTAGGGCACCAGGAAAAAGAATCCAGAGAAAAAGAAAGCTGTGAGAGGGAAAGTATGTTACTAATTATGCTTTTTACTTTTCCTAATTAATCCTCATTCCAGTCCCAGCCCACCTTTAATAAAATTAATGAATGATTATACTGGGAGTGTTATACTGTCCAATATTTGGTTATGCAGATTTGCCACACCGTGTGCTCACATAAAAGCATGCCCAAATGACCAAGTACGTGCCCAACGGAAATACCACAGAAGGGTCTACACTATAGGAAAGAGAGTCCCAAATTCATACATAAAGTTCATTAGCATATTCACGCAACCCAGTTTCAAGTGCAAAAGCAAAGTTGTGTATTCCCTAAAGCCTACTTGAGAAGATTACAGAGGATGTTCACATAGAACAAAAGGGTATCAGCATCAAACACTTCCATTCTCCAGTTAGCACAGCGCCAATGCAAAAGCTGAAATCTAGGAGGACTGCAAACATCAGCTTGTGAAAGAGAATTGTGGGAAAGACATAAAACTACTGTGAGACGGGCACCCAAAACACTAAGCTAACAGAGACTGTGCGAAGCAAAAGCAACAAGGGAGTGAAACGTGGAGGAAGACCTGACATTGTGTTCTGAATAGACAGCTGGGTGAAGGGAATACACCCGAAACCCTCACTGGAGAAGACAAGCAAGACTTTATTTAGCTAAAGGAGAAATTATAATCATTGTCATAACTCCTGAAGCTACCACATTCATATAAATATATAGAGAGGAGTGAGGGGATGTGCACACATGTGGTTCGTAGATAAAAACATACACAAAACATGCAAAATATCCTATATAAGTACATACAAAAACCTCTTTATCAACAAGGTCAATAAAGAGATGCAGTGTCATTTATACTTTTTCAAGCCACCAGTTGTTCATGGTGCATACCTGAAAAGTCTGTATCACCTTTATAAGGCAAAGGCCCTGATGCTATTTCCTTTGCAGAGAGGTCTACGGAACAGAACAAAATTACATACCCAGGGAACAGGAATGATACAACTGCTGTGGCTGTACTGAAACATGGTTAATACCCTATGTCTGACCCACTGAGCAAAAGTGGCATCCTTCTGCAATGTTTTGTGAACCTGAAGATTAAGTGGCAAGACAAGAGAAAGAAAACTCAGCTCCCAGCTAGCAAAGGAGTTCAGTTCCCACCCACTGTCCCTCTTCAGAAGCTCTACCTTTATCATTAAAGGAACATGCAAGGTCACTCCAAAGTGACAGTTCATAATCATAATGTTTAAAAAATATATATTTTGATAAGGGCAAGCTTTAAATTACAAGGGTTTTTTACTCTAGACTCAGGGATTTGCTCTTGCATAGCTGCTCTGTGCATCCATAGGGTTCTATTTCTGGGGGGAAAAAAAAAGGTGATCTACAGTATTCTGGAGAAGTCTATACGTACTCTGTTCTCTCATGGCCAAGCTCTCCACTGGGAAGGTCATATCCCTCCCAGCTCTTTCCCTTTCCTCTCCAAGAAAGCAACCAGAGTTCTGACTTGCTTAAATGTGAACCTAAATGCTAAGTGATGTTGTTATAAATAAGTCAGAGACACAGTCTCTTCCAATCCCTTCATATTTTAAATCTTACTGCGTACATGAAAATAAACCCAGGACCTCTCCATAGCTCACTATGCTTCTTAAGAATTCTGCAGCTCATTCATTCGATGAATTGGCAAGCTGAATTGGCTCCCACATATTCACCCTTTTCTCTAAGCCAATTTTCTTATCCTTTCTTTCTCTTTCATTTCCCAAGGTAGAGATGCTGGACTTTCAAACAAGAAACAGAACTGAACAGTTTCCTACAATGTTCCTACTGAAATTGTAATTGTATTTTATCTCATAGTTTAAACAAGAAGGATATCATTGCTATTAACAGGCATCTAAGATATAAATAGCCAACATCCACACTCTTTTTTCCTGAGGACCACGCTGAAACAAGGTAACTGTACTAAGATTGTATTTTGCGAAAAAGCTGTTTTATTTCCAAGAAAGGCAAAAGTTATTGGATCATTTCTCGGCAGAGAAGTTCCATCTGTTTCAGAATGACTGCGGTTAAACATTTCTGCAAGAATATGGTTAGATGCATCAAAACACCTATGTTCAGTTTCATAAACTGCCAATATTTCAAACTGCCAACACAAACAGCTTTCCATGACCCCTACCTGCCTTTACGCACGTACAGGTCTTCTGCTGGCAAACACACAGTATCTGAAGGTGTGTTGCAAACTGAAACAATATCAACTGCTTAACTTAGCCCTGCGTATTAAGGCTATATTTGCTGCTACTTCTAATACATGCCCTGTGAGAAGTATGTTTTTAAAATACATCCTTTAGCCTCTACAGTTTTAACAGACATGTCACCACAAACAAGTACAGACAAATATTGTGACGTTTGAGTTCTTCATTAGAGCAAATACTGGTCTATACAGTTCTTCTTTTGTGTATAGAGAGTAAAGCATCAGATAGCTTCAGAAAGTCAATTAAAGAGAGAGACAGTGCATCTTAATCATAGGGCTTTTCCTATCTATTTTTCCAGTAGTTACTTAAAACCACTAACTTGAAATCAGTCACACACTGTCTTCAGAAGTTCACTCAATCAAAGGGCCAAGCTCTGAGTAATCAAAGATCTTAAATCACTGGAGCTCTCAACATCAGCCACAGGAGGATTAAAAATCCAGTAGCCAGAACTCAATTCTTCGATCTAGCGAGCACCAGCGCATTATGAGAAGTCCCTAAAGCCCTAGATCACAGCCCAGCCTTTGCCTACCGTGGAGCTAAGTGGAAACCGTCTTTAATTCCTTAGGAGATCCTATCTTGCCAGATGAAAATAGATATTGGTCTCTGTGTGTAGGATGATTAGAAGAATGGAAGAGGATTAAACAAGATGCAAGGGGAAAGGCTCAGAGTGGCTCATTTACATGGTATTACCGCTGACAGATAGGTGTTAACAGAACAGAGCAACCTAAAGGCAAAACTGTATCTGAATTAAAGCTGTATTTATTTACTCAAGTTATAAAGGGATTAAGTGCTGTTTATTTTACCACATCCAGCACTGTTTTATCTATTAAGCACTTTGATGCTTACTCAATTGTTCTGTGTCACGCATTGCACAGCTGTTTGGGGATGTGTTTATCTTCATTTAAAACAGAAGCTTTTAAATGTTTCAAACATAAAATATAGATGCTAATGGCAAGTTAAACATTCACGGCTGTCTTCTTGTCTCCCAAAATGGAGACATTTTTTAAAACAGACAATGGGAAAAGTAAAAAGCACATTTAGAAGTTCTCTGCAGATTGCTGTCAGGAAGAACCATGTACAGGACAGTATGTGTCACACATACACACGTGTGAACACAAAGGCAGTGTCACTGACACAAAATTATTGTATTTCTATTAATTTCTAATTATTCAAAAAGCTTTAATTAGGCAGGGAAATGACTTAGCAAGAAATCCATCCAGCCCAAACCACCAGTCTTTCTGAGAATCAGTGAGTTTTCTCAAAAGCCAGTTTAGCATCTCAAAGTAGCTACATTTTTACACTGAGTAGCCCTGTAACAGCTGTTCCCAGGTGACCTCATTCTCAGGAGACCAGAGAAACTTTCCCTGCTCTGCCAGCAACACCAGAAAATCAGCTATTTGTAAGACCCAGTCTCAGAGCTACTTGACTGCTCTTATACCCTTAGCTGCCTCATTTACCATCCCAAGTTTGCACATGATCCTTATTATCTTCTGGGAACTGAAAAGCTAACTGTACCACTTAGCTTGCCCTTCTCTGCTTGTGCTCCAGCAGACCTACTTTCCTTCTCCTCTCTTCTTCTCTTTCTGCTCATTGCAATAATGCCATTTTGCAAACGTTTGTGTCATAGCCCAAACCTAGCCAACGCATTTCACATGAAGTATGGTGAGAGTGGTGAGCAGAGCAGAGGGGGATGAAGACAGACAGAGGATTACAGAATCTCTCAGAGTTTCGTTTTTCAGTCCCATACAGAACTACCATTGCTCAGTGCTGTTATGGGTTTGTTTATGTTCATACTCTCCACAAGGAAATATTTACAAAGCCATGAGGACTCACTCGAGTGCAATCACACTCTTATTAATCCTCTCAGTAACATCAGATTTTTATCTTCTGATGCTACCTTTTCTGGTTGCAGCTGTGACAGAGCTGAAGTGCTAAGAGGCTGTGGGAATGAGCATCTGCATGTTTCTTTTCAGCAGAGAAAAAAAAAGAGCAGGTAAAGGACAATGGAAAATAACTCCTGTCTCAAATTGTACAACAGTAACATGTTTCTACAATCTGAACACTCAGATCCCTGCAAAACTACAACTAATTGTACCCTAGACTCATTATAAGATGGGTCTAGAATGAAAATGAAATGATGACAAAGCTAAGTACTTGAAATAGAAATATGAAATAGAGGCAAAGCTAAGTACTTGGTAGGGAAAGGCTCCATGTATTGTTGGGGAAGGCTCTGCTCCTTTCGCTATTAAAGCGTCTCACTCTTCTTTGTGGAAGGCTTATTGTTCATAGGAAGCTATCTGTGCCATGATGGCAAGTAAAATCTGTGCAAGCACTTATGAAGTCAAGCCTCATTCCCCAGAAAGGTTATCATCAAATGGGCAAGAAAAGCAAACAAGCAAGCAAGCAAACAACTCCCCGCCCCCTGCCTCCCCCCCAAAAAAAAAAAAAAAAAAAATCAACAAACAAACAGAATAATGGATTGAAGATGTAAGTAATAAATTCAGTCCTGCCTTGAGAAAACACCTGTAAGCCTTCATGTCATGTAGGGCAAGTAACCCCCTGTAGGCATCAGGGTCTAGCAGCATGTCTTAGCTGGATTCACATCTCCATGTTCATCACAACTAGGTCCTCCTTCCAGTCACCTGAGCTGTCCCTGGCTCTCTCAACATGCTCCTCAATCATCTCAAGCGCTTTTTGCAGTACTGTTCTCGATCCTGCCTGCAGTTGAAGCATGACCTACTTACACTTGATTTTGAAAGGTAGTGTGACCCTGACACTGTTGAAGATTTTTTTCTTGGTAGTGCAGTTCCTTGTATTCTCCTACAAGATCAGACTCTGCCATTAATACTTTAGATGTGAATACCGGCCCTGTTACGTCAGGTACACTATTATGCACAAAGGAAACAAGATTGAAGTAAACAAGATTTCCAGGCATTAAATAATAATAAAAGAACCCAGAGACTTTAACTAGCCTTTTTATAGAGCTTCAATGCCTCTTAAAATAAATAGGTCAGTGATGATAGAAGGACTGGGCTCTGATTTTATCATTCTATATTTTCAGAATGCTTTCCAGCATCCAAGCACAATATGAAGAAAAACCACAGGCCTATCTGTTCATGCTTCTCTAGCCTTAGTATTGATATTAATGCCAACAAAATTAGTAATTTGACAATTAGTTTTCCACTTACCTGAAAAGACATGAAAGGCAGAAAGAAAGTAGTTTAACTAGATTATAATGTGGCTGTGACAAGTCAGGTTCCTGTCATGTTATAGCCTTCCAACTTTAACATTTTCATGTCTGCTTGGCAGGTTATTAAAATAAATGAGGGTGTGTTGGACTGCTGTTGCACTTTTCTCTAATGGGAGTTCAGGAATTTGCAAGCCGCTACCGTAAATTGACCGATCGTGAAGTCTGAAAGAAGTTGGCTAAAGTGGACAATTAGGAGCATTTCTCCACAGCTGAGTGAAATATTCCTTGTTATTTTAATAATTCAGGCACAGGCTAATTTTCAGAGGCTGAGTTTGTCAAGATAATGTGCCTTGTGCTTGTCTGCTTGTCATTTTTAACTCAATCCCACATGTTACAGGTGCAGTCTAGCTTACAAAACAGGCAAATCACTCACAGTGGAATTTGCATACGGAATATAGATATATTGTACTAAGGGAAAAACAGTCCAAGAAGCCAACAGATAGCTGTGATAGGAATGCACATGATGCTAAAAACTTTTGATGTTTGATGGCTGTTATATCCCTCTTTATGCTGATATAATTAAAGGTGTTATTTGGCACTATGCATACACAAATATGTATAATGTACAGCATCATGTAGATTTCTTCGTAAAGAAAGATGGTAAGGCCACAGGAATCCCATGTGGCATGCAGATGCTCTGGGTAGACTCAGTTACCTTTTTCAACTTAAAACACCTCAATGCCAAAAAAAAGTGGAACATTCAGGGAATAGTTACTTCCTTCAACTGAGAGGGTGAAGTCTCCTTTATAAAAGATGAAGTAGCTTCTATAGACATTATTATACCCAGCTGCTGAAGGCAAAGGGTACACTACGGAGCCAGGATTTTGAAACCTCCAATTCTCTTTTCTCCTCTGTGTTACTACCAGTTGCTTCTTCTCTGAGAGGCAGTGAAAATGGCATTCTCACCACGCATTTTTCTCTGATTTTCTCAAGCTGGGTTTCTGGCCTAATCTGAACACATACACAAGCGTTCGTTCAGGTTCAAACTGGTTCAGAAATTCCTTAACTTGCTACAAGTTTCCCCTTTTAGATTTAAGATTTAGCGATGAGAAAGGAGAATTCATTCCAAGAAAAAACAATTGCAGCCGTGCAGTGGATGAAGCATTTCTAGGACAGCTTCTTGAAAGTCAGCTCAGACCTCTAAAATACTGGCCTATAACGAAGACATCAGGAACTGTATCATCCTAAGGAACATCTTCACACTGCAGCAACTCTGAGGAAGGCACTGCGTACCTTCCCTGACATGCCTTGTTAGCTTCAGAACCCCAGAAGCCCATTACAATGACCATCAGGGATGGACACCCAGGGAAAAAACATTGTCTTCATGAGGGTACAGTTAGATGTTTACACAGAGGGTGAAGAATTCCAAATTACTTGTGAAGACTGGGCAATAGCTGCCTTTTAGTTTTCTCCTCCATGAGATACACACACATAGAAATGTATATATGTGTACACGTGTCTTTTCATATATGTATGTACATATATGCATATATTTGTGTATATGCATTTATCTGTTTGAAGGTGTAGGCAAATTCAATTCATTACTGCAATTTTATCAACCAGATTTCTCCCTTGAGGTCATGTAAAAGAGCTCTTTGCTATTCTATGACCTCCCTCTGAGGTCATAGAAGACAATGCAACATACCACTTTGAGCTCACCAGGCCAAAGAGTCATGATGCCACCTGATCCCTGGTGTTGCCATCACCTCCGTATATTCAAGTAGCGATGGAGCAATACTACCATCTCTTACTATGAAACAAAATTGAAGGCAATTCTATTAACTGAGTTGAGAGATGGAGGATATGGATCCCCAATGACAACAAAGAAGAGCCCATTAAAACTTGCAGAACCATGAAAGGTCTAGTGGAGAGAGTGCACTTACAGTTAACAGTGATGTGGTATGAATGCTTAAAATAATGCACCATGAGAGCTCCTGTTCTCAGACCATTCCTAGAGATATTCTAAAACACTAAGAACAATCTGAATTCCAATATTTGCATGCAAACCAGGCTATCCATGTGTGAACATGAACATTTATCATATATTATTCATTTCTGTTTGCATTTTGAAAGTTTCAGTCATTCAGTCAGGGAGCAATCTCAGTCCTAGGCAGCTGAGGTGGCCACTTGCTCAGCATGAGGAATGAACAGCACAGAGCGAACAGCTGAAGCAAACAGCTCCACAATTCACTCTCAAACACTATCCATATAAAATCATCCATGCAAAAGCATACCCATAGACAAGCAACTTGCACTCAGCAATTTGCAAACAGAATTCATGGAATGAATTACATGTTAGAAATTAGTCTGAACGGATCTGATCTTCACACATGAAGTCCAAAAGTCTTTGTGTCAGACCTAAGACATTGCTAAATAATGAAATAGTGGAGACCACTATTTGAAGTCTATGCACACTACCACTTCCCAAAAATTTAACTTCAGAAGCTTCAGAAAGGGGACTGTGGCTGCTGCATGTGGATGTGAGGAAGGAAAAGGTCAACATACAAGCCTGAGACCATTCTCAAGGAACTTGCTATCTCTGCAAGGAAACAATGACCAGTATAGCTAGCCAGAAAAACTCATCTCTGGCCAAGTAGAGCATGAAGTGTCCAAACATCAGCACTGGATCAGAATCAAAACAAATGTCAGACCTCCAGCTTCAACAGGGAATGAATCAAGGCTAACAAATCACAACATTACGGAGATAGCAAAAGAAATGTCTACAGCCTCATCACTACAACTATCATCCTATGGCACCTCAAGTTAAAAAATTAAAATCTTTCCCAGGAAAGGCAACAAAATGAGCAGAAGAAACATCTAAGCTGGTGACTTCACTCCTCCTGCAAAAGAACAATGTTTCAGCATGCTACTGATGTCTATTTACTCATTTATTTCCCCTTCTCACCAGTAGATTTTAGCAGAAAGCTTCTCTCCATTATGTTCCCCAGCCCCCTGGTCCTCTCAAACGAGAAAGGTGGAAAAGGGACTGCATTCTTATTTGTGTATTAAGCTTATACTGATGTAAATATGATAGAGTTGTGTTGCTTTCTACTAGTTTGCAAGATTAAGAGGCATGACCACTTCCGGTAGCACAGACTCTGTGCCTTTTCAGGACTAGATAACATGTAGCCAATTACCTCTGAAAATGATTGGAGGATCTTGTCTGCTTGTGGTTCAAAACCCACAGAAAATGCTGTTGTTTTTTTTTTTTTAAATATCTTTTTTTAAAAAAAAAAATTGTTTAAGACAGGCACTTGAATCCAATGTGTGTCAACAATATGAATTAAGTACACTGAATATGGAACTTAAAATTTCAAGAACATTACACCTGATATTTTAAAGCTGTAACAACAGAAAACATGGTGTATATTTGGTCCTCAAAATACATTTTAGTGGCCAAGGGGAAGAAGGGAATTGCCATTATCAGCAACGAATTGAGGTCAAATATTAACCATAAGCAATTCCACAATATTTAGAGGTTAAGGAACATATTCAGAAATGCTAGTGTTTGCCTAATTGTTTATAAGTCTAACATTGAGCAAATCTGAGTTCGCACACACTTTATCTCTTTAACACTAGAGGGATTATCTTAACACTTAGAGATTTGCAGCCTTTTCTTTACAGAATGAGAGCACACTAGCGTGTATTAATGCAGATATTCCCCATATGTACATGCAGATGCCATGAAAGCCCTTTTATAAACTTAATCTTAAAATTAACTTAAAATAAACAATCTTAAAAATACTTACATTAAAATATTTGCATGTGGAACAGATTTTGAAGCAGTATATGTATATTTTTATGTGCTGTACTCTGGTTAATATCTGCAGTTCTCTTTTGCAGAAGCATACAATTGTTAATGACTGTATTTTATTACAAAAATGTAGATTCGGAATCCTGAATTTTCCCATGGAAGAACAGAGCAACCACATTTCTATTATCATGCTTTCCTCCTTTTGTTTTTAATTCAGCATAATTACTAAGCAATCCTATTGTCTGAATAATTGTGGCAGCTTCACCTGATATGTAATAAACAGAGACTGAAACTGGGTGAAACTCTCTCCTAAACTGAAGTTATGACACCTCTTTTTAAGAGGAAAACTCTTTTTCCTTCACGGATTCATTTACGAGTATCCATAGAGATAAACAAAAGTCCAAATCCATTTAATTCTGCATTGTTACACATAATGAAGCCTAAAATATTTCAGCGAGAATAAGTATTTGACATTTACAGACACGTTTTAATGTAAGCCACATAGTATGACTTACCTTGTACGTTTGCAACAGAAATGTTAAGGATAATTATCAGACAGGTTAAAGAAGCCTTGATATTTCTGAATCTCCTATAGAACTCCAAACTGCCGAGACAGAAACGTAGATAAAAAGCATGTCAAAAGCTTAACAACTTTTGTAAGTCATTAACTATTGTTAAAAATGCTAATATCTGACAATATCAGTTCATTAAATTTATATGGCACTTGAAGAAACTTTGTGAGAAAAAGGTTACATTCCTCAGTGTCTGAGATTTCATCTATCTTGGTTCATTGTAAAAATGGTTGTCTAGCACCTAGTAAGGGAGCCAGTGGAAAATCTAGAAATATGCTGAAATGTATTTTCACGTATATTCCAAAAAACTCCAAGGTGACTGCAACTTGGCTTGGAACTGTCAGCTTGCTGTTTGAACATAGCAAATAAGACTGGTTATGTCATGGTATATTATACCATGATATACATTGAAGGTAGTGTGGAGTCTTATTATTATACAATTATACAACTATAAAAAATACACATAATATTGCATATCATTCAAAATAACCTTTCTACAAAAAACCTCTTCTTTTACTGTCATTTCCCCTTCAGGAAGCCCTTTACAGAAATATTATAGTGATTAGTTCCAATAACTTGGACAGCTAAATAAATATTTACAGTATCAGAACATACAGTGAAAAGTCATTTGCATGGACCCAGATGACCTCATATGGATTATCAATTTTTGCAATTAGTGTGTAAATAAACAAACAGGATTAAAAAAGTCAAGGATATTGCATCACAGAGTGTACTTTGTTCATTTATTTTGACAAGCACAGTTTTGTTTTAATTATGAACAATAATGCTACTAATCATTTTATAGTTAAAGTATTATGGGATGCTTGATGAAAAGAACATACTTTGAAAATATATCTGCAAGGATACAACCAGGAGATAAGTTCAATAGCAAATTTGATCTAATGATAGCCATCTTTTTCCAGAGAGTTTAAACTTCTTTTTCCTTTTACTTCATCACAAAATATCATTATATGTTTTACTTTCAATAAGCCACAAAATATTTTTCCATTTATCAGTTGCTGGGGCAAAATAGTTTGGGTTTTTTTGTTTGTTTTTTTTTTTTTTTTTAATTTTACACTTCCACATACTTTTTCCTTATTTTACTCTTTTTCCAGTGTTTTCAAGGTTACCAACTTAGTTGTGTAATCTCAGGCAAAGAAGATTCTCCATGCTTTGGTTTACCCACCTACAAAAATTGTGTAACATGCTGATCGTGCAGAATTAGTATGATGATGTTTAATCAATCTTCATAGAAGCACTCAGCTTCAGAATCCTAGTAGTGTGCATGTAGGAAGTATCAACACATTTTATTTCCTATGATTGCAGCATCGACAGTGGTAAAAAGAGAGTGTAGGTCCACTTTTTAAATGTTAAAATTATTAATGAGTCATGCTTTTCACATTTTACATTTTTCCCTGCCCATGACAGGGAGGTTGGATTGGATGATCTCTGAGGTCCCTTCCAGCCTATGCCATTCTATGATTCTATGATTTTAGAGGCAGAACATGCCATTATTTCTCCAAGTCAGAGCTGCCATTTTGCTAATGCAGCACTGAATATATTGGAAGCATATTAAGGTATAAATGCAGCTTTATAGTAGTGCTCCTGAGACAGAAAGACTGTAAGAGTTTTTTCAGTATGTTCCATTTTATTTTTCTCCAGCGTGTAAAAATGCTAATGCTTAAGAACAGGACTTGCTATATGTCATCACACTGTCTCTTTAATGTCTCCCTGTTTTGAGCTATGTTCCCTATGACCAATTTTGTTATCAGATTGCTAACACAGCAGCTGGTTAAATAACTGTTAAAGATTAATTATTACCATTATTTCACAGGAGTTCCCAAAACATATCAAATGCTAGATAAAGTTTATAGCGAGACAGGGACTGTCCCCACCCTCAACTCCCTACCCCCACCACCCATATGATGGGAAAAAGTGTTCAGAAATGTTCCTAGTTCATTGCCTGTGAAAGTCAATGGCCAATCGATCAGGCTATACTCTTGCAACCAGAGGTCACGACTAGAAAGTCTGTAACACTGTATTGCTTCATAGACATGATAGCAATTGTAGTGCAGATGCTTAGTAAGTAAAACAGCATGTTTTTCTCACTGTTAATGTTGTTTCTTCCTGCTGAAATATATCTCTTTAAATAGATTTCTTGGTTAATAATATTTTAAATTAATGTCTTGTGTTGATCGTTAAAGAACAGATTGGAAACTGAAGTAGCGGTGCCTAATTGAGTAACTATTACTACCCCAGTAATGGGACATGTGAAGCATTTTATCTGCTTTCTTTGCAGATTGTTAATTTAAATGGATGGCACAGCGATAAACCGGTTAGAGTTAATCAGCTGAACAAAACTGTAGAAAGACAATGTAAGGATCATTTTAATGCTAACTCGGAAAACTACAGGTGTTGTAAAATATAATAATTAATAATTATAGATTTGATGAGAAACTAATTTCTGAAAAACTGGACATCATTCTAAAGCTACTTATGGGTAAAAGTCCCTGAATTTCTTCAGCATAACAGCCTAAAAAGGTCTCATATTAGAATGAGACTGAACCGTAGCAGAGGAATTTGGTATTTCTCAGCCTTCATGCATGCACTGAAAGAAACTGGAAGGGCCACGAACAAGGCAGCAGCCCCAAAGGGCTATACTTTGAACCATAAAAACATAGAAATGTGTATTATGTGCTTTCAAAGTGAATTAAAAATCTCATTACCACCTACCCAAGGTTTCAGGTGCCCATGGACCCTTAAAAAAAAAAAAAGTGCTTTCAAATTTTCAGTGCTAAATAGTATATTTTTGTACATGTTTTCTCAAATATTAACAGAAATTTCAGGGTTTGGGACTTTTTTTTTGTAGCAATATGATATGAATAGTATAGCTTAAGGGACTAGGACCCTGGCCTTATTGCACTTATTAATATAAACTTATCTGTAGTGCGACACCAGTTCCATCAAGGTTTAAAAAACTCTGGACATCCTACTTCTGTTTGGAAGGGCAGGGGAGGGAAGACTCTCTTGTCTCAATATTAATATCTGATTTTGTGAACTCAGAAGATGACACTAAACACTCAGGATGTTGGATGCTCATTGTGATCCATTCTTTGAGGACCTTTGCTTATGTGTCCATCACAAACTAAAACTCCAAGGACCCAACAGCTATTAGAAACGTCCCCAGAAAGGACTTTCACATCAGAATGTATGGGAACCAAATAGAAAAATGTCTGGTTTTAACAGACAACCTCTTCAGCCTGCACAATTCTTCTTGAGGTCTATTCACCTTGTGACCATCATAGCAAGGTCTTGTCCATAACAACTGTTCAACAAGTCAATGGAAAAATATTAAGAAGAAGAAATTTAGTCCCAAATTCTTGCCTCAAAATGGTTCAGTTTTAAACAGAAAGTCTCTTTAAACTTGATGTATTGTAATCTGATTACTTAGGCCTGTACAGCACAAAGGATTACAATCTGTAAACATGATTTCTAGGTTAACATATGGCAATCTCAAAGGGAAAAAAAAAAAATCACTTCACAAATACACTGAAATCAGTAGGACTGAACAGCAGTAATGGTCTGCTGAATCTTAACCAAGTTCAATAATGGTCTGGATTTCAGACTAAATAAAATCACTATGTCTGTACAGCTTTTACCCTGAACTCCATGGACATGTGTTGGAGTTCCTATGCAGAACCAACCACTTCAAATCATGAACAAACCTCAGAGTGGTAGTTAACACTGCCACAGAATTAAACGTAGTGCCAGGGATAGTTTATACAAAACAGACCATGACTCCTATAGAACATCAAAACTGCTAATATACATCTATACTAGGGGATGAAAATAATGAAATTATGAACATGATAAATACTGCATCTTTTCAAAATCTACAGGTGACAATTTAATAGCAGGGGGTTTAGTACTGTATGTTTTGTAAAACTTTTCCACTTACAGGAATAGAGAAAGAAGAAAGTTGTCTTACATTTTTGCGTAAATCTGCAAAGTGGAATAAGTAGTACCTATGTTAAGGTACAGGCATGAAAGATATTTATATACAGGTTTTTAAAGGATGACATATCGAAGACATTTGCAGGAATATGCACTGAGTCACTCAACCTGATAGAATGAGGATAGAATGAGGACTGCAACATTTAAAATACCTTCTCAGTCTTCTCAAGGTCAGAGAAATGTGTAAAATAAACTATGAGGTGAGGAAAAATAGAAGAACAGGGAAGCCAAACGTTGTACTTATCTGCATAGTCAGCCTCCTTTGAACCAGCAAGCAGAACAGCCATGAACCAGCACAACCTCGGAATGCCACAGAGATGCAGATGTCTTTGAAATGCCTTCTTCTTAAACATCTGTCTGGGCAAACGCATCCAGAGGGTTTCTTGTCTCACCAGCCCTTTGCATGTCTGACACTGATGTAAAACTTGCCATTTCCATGAAAATGCCAGCCCTTATTCAGATATGTATCCAAAGTCCTTGTGAGCACAGAGAGCTCCATATTCATTATATGCATATTGTTTGTATCAGGGAACTGGATTACTTTTTTTGGTTTTAATCTGATACGCTTCTTTGTTGATGTACTGTAAATGTACATATGTATTATTCCTCTTTCCTAACTGGAATCTACTTTTTATTGGAAGTATTTTTATGATTATCAGCAAAAAAAGGCAAATACTGGGTGAATCATTATTAAACACAGTAGGCATGACTTTTCCTGTAAGTCCTATAGCAGCTTTGTTTTCATTCAGGGATCACTCAAATCTCTTCATTTAAGATTTTTTAAGTTTTTACAATCTCTGTCTTTGATCCCTTTAAAAAAAAAAAACCAACACCAAACAACAAAACAACTTTTTCTAATCCTCATAGTGTAACATAATTTCACAGCAATGCTGACCCATAACACTCTTTCCTCAACAGAGGAAGCCAGCTACCACAGCACTCCTAACACCAGACAGAGATCAGTGAATGACAGCACACTCCTCCAACCTCCAGCTTACTGTATGGGCATACAGACAGGCAAAATCTCTCTGCAAGTCTCCACTGCAATGATACTTCAGAAAATTGCAAAGGGAAGCGAGGCTGTGGTCCCATTCCCATTTCTCCACTGTGGTGGTGGACAAGGCTAGCTGATGAACAAACCACAAGAAACTGCTAAGACCACCTGAGGAGTTACAAAGAAATGGTAGTTTTACTCCTATCCTGGAGAAAGAAGGAAGAGTCTACTGACACTTCCCTCTGTGGTGGTGAGAACTTCAGAAAGCTTGGCTCTTCCAGCTATAATAGCACTCCAAGATAATGTATCTTTCCATTTAAAATGTTGATATTCTTGTAGAAAACTCCACAACTGCATCAAAAATTATTCTATCTTCAGACATGAAATTAAAATTTATGCCCGTTTACATTGTGGTATGTGATCAGTCTACCTACTTGCATTCATGAGGGTATAGATACCTTAGCAATAAACAAAGTATGTAGATCAAAAGTTTCTTCTCTTTAAGAAGTAATCTATAATGATCAACAGCTCGATAGCCAGAGAAGATTCATAATGAGTCATACCTAACACTGCACGGTACAGATCACTCCAAATAAAAGGTAAGTTTAATTTATAAATTTAAAACTTCTCTGGTTCTGTGTTGATGTCCCTTTTCCACTATTCCACAAGTCACAAGAGTGAAAACAACAATCTGATGTTTTGATCCCTTGGGTCCTGTTCAAGCCTGTACAGAAATGTAGTTAGTCTTGATGCTGAAATATTTTCTGTCATCAGTGCCAAGCACCAAATGTTGCCATAATATCTCCCTCTCTCCCCCATGCAGTATTTGACAACACAAAATGCTGCGCATCCAGACATGAAAACCATATAGGGATGCAGCCTTCAAACAAGTGCTGAGCACTCAAAATCTTCTTTCAGATCCAGCTGCTATACACATCTGCCTGTAAGTACCAAGCTAAAGCTTATTTATGCTTTGTCAGCAAGCAGACTTTCTGTTCCAGGCTTCTTCAATATCCATATTATTAGTCCACTGAATGCTGAATTATCAGAGGATAAGCAGGAAGTAAAGCTGCTCTGGTTGCTTACTGCAGGCGAGAGGTGGAGAAATAGCAGGAAATCAGAACATTCAGCAACTGCATATGCAGGTGGCTTCTCTTCTGAAAAACGTCAAAACAAAAGGAGGGAGGAAAGACTAATTCTGTCTCCGGGAAGCAGAGAAAGGAGAGAAGTGCTGAGCAGAAGAATGGTGACAGATTTAGGCAACATGGCCTGTGAATACAGGTGGAAGGAATTATATTCACCCAGCCTTGGAAAAACGCACTAAGGAGAACATGCAAAAATACTGTAAGATCTGTAGTAAAACATGAGATGATCAATACTCTTTCATTTTCAGTGACAGGCACACAAAAATCAACCAGCTTCAATGGTAGCAGAAGACACTCAGGTTAGCTCTCAGGCACAGTTTTAAGAACCTTTCCACTCCAGATAAAGTTGCCTGGAAAGCTGCAGAATTAAAGCTTTTCAAGAAAATGTTACACGGGTATCTGTAAGGGATGGAGCAGGTATATTTACCTATGAATGGAAAGGCACTAGCTGGCCTTTTCAAAGTTGTTCCCAAACTTACATTGCTATGAAGTTATTATCTGCTTGTCAGAGGATTTAGGGAATGCTGTCAGGACCCTGAGTGAGTACTGCGAGGTGGCGTAAAGGTTTTGCACATCCCAAAGGCCAGCCTCCATGGTGCTTGGGTCAGGGCTCAAAAAGGCCCAAGGCAACAAACAGGGAGCAGCAAGGACTGGCTGCTCTGTAAGGGAAGGGCAGCCAGGAGATGAGGGTGACAACAAGGCAGGCAGAGGCTTCATCAGCAAGGGAGCAGCCCTGCAGTCCCTAAACAAGAAGAGCAAAGCAAGTCTGGTGGTGGCAGTCAGGTTGAGCAAGAGTCCAGACAACAGGACAAGTCTGTAATGCCAAGGCAGGTCCACAGCCAAACTAGGCAGTTAAGTGTCCAGCTCAGTGAGTACATGGCCAAGCACGGGCACAGCTGCAATAAAGGTCAGGCAGCAGCAACGAGAAGAGTCTGAGCTTAAGCACAGCACTCAAGCGAAATGAGAACAAACCCCAACAAGACTTCTCACAGCGCTTTCTCACACGACTTCTGTCACAGCAGTTGGATCTGAGGCCACACAGCTGCACCGTTATCAGCACTGACCTTGAGCCCGGGCTGCCAAACCTGCAGAGGGGAGTGGGTGCCCTCAGAGGCCAAACAAATACTTAGGAAGGAACATGGAAACCGATGCTGCATTCATTTACCTTTCTTCAGTGGGTACCTTCTAATATTTTTGTGCTGTTTATAAATATTATCTGCAAATTCCTACTCTGGCATAAATTGACATTTTTAGTTGCCTTTTCAAGGGTGCTAGTACAGTTCCAAGGTGAAACAACTGATCCAGCATAATAGTATAAAATCCTGGCAGATGCACGGATAATACTAATATACTAAAAAAACTGCCTTCTTGGAATGAATACACCTACAAAGAGGTAGAAAATTATAGCAAATTAATATAAATGTTCAGATTGCTGATAGTAATTGCAATGTTTTTAAATGTTAATATTGTTTTAGTCAGCTAAATTTTGTTAAACAGGTCAATTGCAAATGCATTCTCTAATTGCAGTATCATAAAAATTAAGAGAGATGATGCTAGCAGGTATTCTTATTGATAGAATAAATGGAAGTACTTGAAAGTATGCAATCTGTTGAGTAGAAATCATAAAGTAAATGTGATTAAAATTGTATGGCTAATTAGTAGCAATGCACCAAATATTTCCTTTTAAAAAAGCTTCATATTTTTCAAAGCTACACCGTTACAGGAGCGGCACACCTGGATTCCATCCAGAGATCAACTACATCCCTTTGTAGTAGATATTTCACTTGACCTTCTAATCTGAAGCTTGTTCTTGTTACTTTACAGTCAGCTTTTCTTCAAGCCAACTTGTCAAACACATGGGTCACATTTTCCAAATGCCAGCAGTAATCTGAAGTATGATCACCCAGAATGCCTTATCTTCAGGAAAGCAAGAGGTGGGGTCATTCTCTCCTGTTAAGAAAACAGAAATAAGTGTTCAACATGACAAGTCTCAGATCTCTGAGACTTGGCTAGCCATGCAAAGCTTCACTTACCACAACTCACAATTCTCCATCAGGTTGGATTCCTCTCGTTTGAAAAACAACCCTACCCTCCAGCTTTAACAGCCACACAGAACCTGGGCTTCTTCACAAACCTCCTCTAGAAAAAGGAACTCTTCCCCAAGCCTGCCACACTCCTACAGCAAAGTACTTTGCTCAGGTCTCAACAGAAGGGTCAGCAGTGGCCTGATGACAGACTGGTGAGAAAACCAAATAGCAACTGCAGTACCAATTATTGTTTTAACTATAAGGTAGCTCCAATACTGCTGAAATCAATGCCCAAAGATCCAGAAACAGGAGTTTAGTTTCAAAATAGCCTAATCTTCTCATTTCTATGATAAACGTGAAAAGTTCTCCACTGTGTTTAGCTCAAGTGTTGTAAATGTAATGCTATTCATTCTGTGATTTTTCTGAGCTAATTCAGGTAGGTGATGGAGATGACGCTGCTTCTGCATTTACATTTTATCTGTCCAACATTAGCCTTTACCTAAACTGGCACATATTTGAGGAACTGTGCTGCCTGTGGTAACTGCTATCAAATCATTCAATGTATACAATATATGCAACTGAATCTTTTTAATATTCTACCATAGAGTCTATAATTTGAAGAATTAAGTCAGGTTAGTTGATGCTTAAAATGATGGAACTTGCCAAATTACACTGACTTGGGATGTTTTAAGAATGTGTCAAAAATAAAACCTAGAGTTTGTCGATAAATCAGATTATGAGGTGCTGTATTAATCAATCACTTTACAATTCATCCCCCTCCTTGTTTGCCAGAGTCCAGAGTAGTTTTGGAAACTTTGGCAGATTTCTATAAAAACGCCTTTGCATTATTAACCACATTCCAAGAGCAAAGAGTGACTGAAAAAAAGGCTCATAGTTGTGAGATCACAGGTTTGTGGGGCAACAACATCTGGAGACAAAACAGTGACTCGACCAAATGTACTGACAAAAAAAAAGAACAAATGAGGATCTTTCCTTTTGGATATGAAATATGATAGAATTTTATATCATCTATTAAATAATTCTAATCCTTTTCTCAACCAAATGCTTTCCTATAAAAAAAAAAAACTTAGTATTTCATGTTGAAATCTTTCCTTCTAGAACCCAAACTCCAATTCTTCCCTTCTTAGCCAGCAACCCTTAATTTCTTAAAAACTTACTGAAATGTTTTCTCTGGTTCTTTTTCTTTAAAAAGACATGCAAGGTATTTTTTTTTTCACGAAAGTTACAAGCAGGTGAGAATTTAACAATTAATAGTATGGTTTTTATACTAGTAGTGCCAATTATATGCTGTTTAAGCTTATTATCTAATTGCATGCTAGTGCTGGCTTCAGAGATGGCATGACATTAAGTCAGACTTGTGCTGCATTCCCCAGCAGTGGAATATTCAATTATTTGTTCTGACTCATGTAATTCCCTGTATTCCAAGCTTGTTAATGTCATTACAGGGCTGAAATAAAGTGATTACTCTAAATGAGTATTTATCCGATAGGCAATGCAATTCCTGCCCCCTCCAGCTGACAACAGATGATTGCAAGTGTTCTCCTCTACTCCCTCACTTGCACCTCCCCCTCCTTCCCCTGTCAAGGAGGAAGCCGTAACATTGCAGTGCTCTATGAAATACTGTCAGATGGCGTAAAATATATATAATAAAATAAAAAGAAGCGCAACCTTCCCCGGCAGAGTTAAAGCTAATGACCACTGCTTCCACTCCCAGTCAGTGATGACAGGTTGAACTAACTGATAATGGCATGCCTGCTGTTGAGCTGGCCACTTATGTTATTTCTCTTGACATGGTTCTGGGGAAGGCCTAATTTTTTTGACATTTGACCATGCAAATTTGAGTCCTGATACATTATTCTGCATTTACATCCTCCCAGTGTTGCTGTTTAAAATGTGCTACAAGCTCCTTGAGCTCAGCTAATAAAGGCCACAGAATGAAAGAAAGTTAAATATGAATGTAAGAGGAGACCTAAATGAAGGGCTAGCTTGTACATCTCAGAGATGACCTTCTGGAAATGAGCAAGTGGAAAATCCTTTCTAAAGCAAATGGTAAGAAGTGTAACATTGATTTTTTTTTTCTTCAAATTTTTTTTTAAAGATTCTAAAATATTCACAAAAAGAACATTAAGTTTTACACAGACATTTCTTCAGTCAGCAGTTCAGCTGAGGGTATTTTAAGCCTAGGTTCCATTAATGACTCTTAGTAATACACCTTTCCCAAAGAGCCAAAAATTCACAGTGCTTCATTAAATACAAGAAAAAAATATGGCTTACTCTCTCTCTTTCTTTTCACTTGCTCTTAAATTTTTCACATTGTTGAAGTCCAAATGCATTACCTGTGAGCAAACTCAACCTTTTTCCATCTCTTAAAATTAATTTGTATAAATTTACTGCTTATGAATAGCAATAGCTTGACAGCTCTGAGAAAAACACGTCTCTTTTTAGCTACAGAGTGGGTGCAGGCTGGACCCATGGCTCCTCAGCTAAAGCTTTTAAATCAAACCTGAATGGATCACATGCAGGGAGAGGTCAGCATTGCACGGGCCTTTTATACGTCTGGAATCAGGGAAGTTGTGGTAAAACTTCCCAGGTTTTTCTCTGTTGTCTTCTCTTGTATTGACTCTATTTATTACAACCAACCTCTCGGTGCATAAGCCAATATCCCCTGAAGACAATAGAAAATTTTCTGGCTTATGTGCTCTGCTTCACTCTCACATAAAAACTCCAATAATGAGATGGCTGCAAGAGGATTACACTGCGTGCAGCCTCCAGTGTCTGGCATGCAGTTAGCACCTGGAAGTATCAGACTTCCCCCAGTCAATCACCTCAGAAAATACTATGTTTTGTAAAGAGCATAAATCAGCAATTCTAAGCACAAATAAAACAGCAATCTACCATGAAGAAAACTTTGATCACTGTGTAATCTGGGCCACCAAGTAAGCCATTCACTCTAAAGATACTGTAGCTTGCTCTTTAATGGCACTCATTTACACTCTCCTTACTATTCTCGCAAGTTCCTCTAATTTCATCTACATTTGCCAACAACTGAAAACTCTGCAACACTAAACAAAAGACACAGTCTGTGTGATATTGGTATGATTTAGTCAGAAAACTTGAAGATGTTAATATTGCACTGTATCTTGTTGCAACAACATTATACTATATCATATTTTTACCAGCTCAGGATATCATATTACTAACAAACCAAAGTAACACCAAATGATTGATTCCATTTTCTTTTTTATTTCTAATATCCACTGGTATCAAGACCAAGTTTTCAAATTCCTTTTTTGATGCATATGTTAAATGTGTAACTTAAATCTAGCTCAGACTGACCACCACTGGGAAAATACCTCATCGCTCGCTAGCCATGTAAATATGAAGGTACTTCCTCCAGTTTTCAAATAAGTGTTTCTTTTGCAAGACCAACACCGGTGACAACTCGATTAGTTATTTTGTACTCACACTGAGGACAAGGAATCATAGAATGGTTAGGGTTGGAAGGGACCTCAAAGATCATCTAGTTCCAATCCCCCTGCCATGGGCAGCGAAATCCTCCACTACACCAGGTTGCTCAAAGCCTCATCCAACCTGGCCTTGAACACCTCCAGGGATGGGGCATCTACAACTTCTCTGGGCAACCTGTTCCAGTGCCTCACCACCCTCAATGTAAAGAATTTCTTTCTTATATCTAACCTAAATCTGCCCTCTTTCAGTTTAAATCCATTGCCCCTTGTCCTATCACTACACACCCTTGTAAAAAGTCCCTCTCCAGCTTTCCTGTAGGCCCCCTTTAGTTACTGGAAGGCTGCTATAAGATCACCGCGGAGCCTTCTCTTCTCCAGGCTGAACAGCCCCAACTCTCTCAGCCTGTCTTCATAGCAGAGGTGCTCCAGCCCTCTGATCATCTTCGTGGCCCTCCTCTGGACTTGTTCCAGTAGCTCCATGTCCTTCTTGTGTTGGGGACTCGAGAGCTGAACACAGTATTCCAGGTGGGGTCTCACGGAGGAACATGGACGACCTCCTTACTCACTCTAAAAGGACTCAGTCAGTTTGCATTCATATCTGATTGTTAATCCTTAGTATCTCTCCTCTCCTGATCAACAAGGAATAGCTCCATAAGAACTCACTGAACTGACCAGAATTTGGGTATCATTTAACAAAAACAATTCAAAACAGAAACAAGGTGGGGTATGCATTCACTGTGCTAGATAGTGTTGTGAGTGAAAGTCAAGGGAGGATGCTAACGACATTTGAACAGCCAATAAACTAATTCAGAAATCAATTAGATTACTACCAGAAAGCCTTCACTCAAGCAAATATCGGTATCTCTAGTTGGTCAGAAAGTGGCAGTAACAGCAGCAACAACTTCAAAAGTCCTGTAGATTTTTCTTTTTGTACAGCCATCTAAAATATGTTCTCATCCTGCTAAAGCATGAATCATCTTGAAAATCCCCTCACCTCAAGTGCTGTTTCATCCCGCAGCAGCTGAGGCTGCAAGTGAAGCCATGTGAAACAGCTGGCTATGCAATATCCTCTCACCAATTACCTCACTTAAACTACAGAGGATACAATCTAAGGCACATACTGCAAATCAAACATCATTTCCCTCTGCAATACTTCAATTCCACGAGGACTGATACCTGAGATACAATTGGAACATCCATGTTGGATATCCACGCTACAATTTTTAAAATTACAGTGTAGGCACAAGAAGTCCCAAATTTGCTTTGTAATTTCCCTTTGAAAACTCAATGGACACCTGCAACGTTTGCGTAGCTAAAAGGAAATCACAGTTTGGCACTGTATTTCCCTGGGGAGAAAAGTCACAAACACTCTAGTATTCATCACCAGTCTGGTTTTGTAATCCAGTAACACAATTACCATGAATCCAGTAATACAGAAAATAAAAGATCTGAGGCAAACAGCCACCATTTTTTCAAAGAACTGTGGCACAGACAGTTTTTACACTGCAGGGTGTGTTCATCTGGAGGGGGAAAAAGATCCAAAGGCACAGTGGCATGAGTGGAAACTGGAAAAGGGAAAAAGGACACTGGCCAAAGCTATAAACACCTTGAAGATCATGATTCCTCCCCTTTTACTATTGGAAAAAATTTCACTAACTGCCAATGCTGCTCAGTAGTTAGTTAGAAAGGCTGATGTCCAGCAATGTAAGCTCATGGGTTTTTAGACCTACCCAAGCTGTCTCCGGTTCACTAATAACATTGGGGCCGGTTTAACATCTTTGTCGGCGACATGGACAGTGGGATCGAGTGCATCCTCATCAGCAAGTTTGTTGATGACACCAAGCTGTGTGGTGTGGTTGACATGCTGAAGGGTAGGGATGCCATCCAGAGGGACTTTGACAGGCTGGAGAGGTGGGCCTGTGAGAACCTCATGAAGTTCAACAAGGTCAAGTGCAAGGTCCTGCACATGGGTCGGGGCAATCCCAAGCGCAAGTACAGGTTGGGCAGAAAATGGATTGAGAGCAGCCCTGAGCAGAAGAACTTGGGAGGGCTGGTTGATGAGAAGCTCAACATGACCCAGCAATGTGCACTTGCAGCCCAGAAGCCAACCGTATCCTGGGCTGCACCCAAAGCACCGTGGCCAGCAGGTCAAGGGAGGTGATTCTGCCCCTCTACTCTGCTCTGGTGAGACCCCACTTGGAGTACCGCATTCAGCTCTGGAGACTCCAACACAAAAAGGACATGAAGCTGTTGGAGCGGATCCAGAGGAGGGCCACGAAGATGATCCAAGGGCTGGAGCACCTCTCCTATGAAGACAGGCTGAGAGAGTTGGGGCTGTTCAGCCTGGAGAAGAGAAGGCTCCAGGGTGATATTATAGCAGCCTTCCAGTACCTGAAGGCCTACAGAAAAGCTGGAGAGGGATTTTTTACAAGGGTATATGGTGATAAGACAAGGGGCAATGGCTTTAAACTGAAAGAGGGGAGATTTTGATTAGACCTAAGGAAGAAATTCTTCACTTTGATGGTGGTGAGGCACTGGAACAGGTTGCCCAGAGAAGCTGTGGCTGCCCCATCCCTGGAAGTGTTCAAGGCCAGGTTGGATGAGGCTTTGAGCAACCTGGTGTAGTGGAGGGTGTCCCTGCCCATGGTATGGGGGTTGAAACTAGATGATCTTTGAGGTCCCTTCCAACCCTAACCATTCTATGATTCTATGATTCTCACCTAAGTGCTTTCCAGAGAAATGAAGAACTAAAATAAATGCTAAAAGATGACAACAGAATGGGATCCTATTAACCCCTTAGTAGAGAGTAAAAACATGACAGCTGCTATTCTGTTTCAAATGTGTAAGTCTCCTTCTCAGCATCAGTTTATTACATCTCTCCTATACCAACAAAAGTTAGAACTTGCAAATACCTTACAGTTCTAATCTAATTTCTGTAACATATAACAGCACTGCATAAATTGCATGTGCTGTCTTCTCACAGATTCAATATAGCCTATTTCTACAGCACATTACTTTAAATATTAGCATTTTCCTGTTTATATCTCAGCAAAAACAAATTTTGCAGCCATATTGAAAAACAGCTTCTTCACACACGATTTGTCATCTTTTTTCAAGTGAAAGTGACTTCATAATGAGCAATGCTAATATTGTCCATATTTATGCATTAGATACATGTATATATACTACTGCCCTCTGTAGATTGGAATTACAACACCTGCAATGCTCTCTTTCAAGACAGGGTATGTTTTTGAAATATATACAATAGATTTAGAAGCATTCAACTGCTATGTATGCACTCACATAACTTTCATCCTTTCCGGAGTTAGGATCATGTTTTATGAAATCACATTATATCCATTCAGATTTTCACATTGCAACTGAAAAGTATTTAGCCAGCAGCTGCATCTTTACAAACACATCCTGAATTACTGACCAGTTATTAAAACATCAGTAAAACTCCCAAACTGGGACCTCTAATGATCAGTAGAATTTAAGGGCTATTACAAGGATTTCAAATAAACTCATAAAACTCACAGATAAGTGAGCAGTAAAGCTTAGCTCTCTACTTAGCTGGGTTATCAACAACAAAATCAGAATAACAAGTTCAGCTAATGCCTAAAAAGAGAAAACTGGTCTATGCAGAGGAAGCAGGTAGATCCCTTCCAAAGACCTCTATTTCTCAAAATCCCATCTCTTTACAAGATTAATACAGGATTAATATCAGTGCAGATGTATTTTCGACACTTTAGCTAACCACAAATATTCTGCTTCTACATGACATTACCTTAATGCTAGCTAAGTATAACTCGCTACGCTCTGGGGTTATTTGCTGTTGCAATTTTAGCTTGCGTTCATACTTCGTCCCAAGCAATAGATAAAAAAAACCCCTACCTGACTAAAATAACTTTTGCCAGAGACATTTTGATCTTGCCTCTCCCTACTTGCAATTTCTGCCACCTTTGCAGTTTCTGTTACTAATATATATAACCTCGATTAAGCAATGGAGTTAGGCAACAGCCTTCCTGCTCTATTAGGCCTTGTGCTCTGTTAGACTACAGTCTTTACGCTCAGGTTACAGAAGTGACCTGGATTTTCCACTTTTTCAGAAAATCTATAAAGTAGAAGCTAGTTAATTTGGAGAGAAAAAGAAACAGCAGCATACAATTCCAAGCTTGTAACTAGGAGGCATAAAAAACTGTTTAAAGCCCAGCCTGAACCAGGAGAGAACAAAGCAACAGCGAGAAGCTGGGCAGCAAAGAACAGACAAATGGCCTGGAAGAATGAGAATGCATTCCCGACAGGGAGGCTACAGTGACACAAACTGCAAAGGATGTGGCAATACAGAAAAATTCATAAACCCTCAGAGACTCCTGTTCCAAATACACTCACTGGCTGTTGCTTCTAAAAAGAAAAATCTACATCAAAAGTAAGAGAAAGACCATAGACTGCAAATGCCCGGAAACATCGCTCCACACTGTGGAGGGAAATATTCTCCTGGACTTTCCATTAAAAATTCTGTCCAGTTCTCCCTGCCCTTGTCCTGGGAAATCTGGGAAGGGTGGTCCTGGCAGGTCCCACACTGCTTGCTACTTGAATGGATACTCCTTTACTTCTGTTCGTTTACTGTCACTACCAGCAATAAACACAAACAGGAGGTAGCCTGTATTGAAGGCAACATGAAAGGAGCAGGGGTGCCAGACTTGGGCAGGAAGTGGGAAGGAGGAGAAGGTTAAACAGTGAAGCATGTGCTCCACATAACTTCAGGCAACTCAACAGCAGCTGCAGTAAAGCATCACCAACATTTCAGACAATCCTGAAGTAGCTCTGCTGTAGACTGACATCCTGACACAAAAGCCATGACTAACTCTTAGCACATCTAAAAAGCTACTGATGCCATTTCTGTGTAGGACTTGAACTACTGGAGCCCCTAGAAGATGAAACATGGGAGCCAGCAATGCAATGCAAAATGTGCCACAGTCTGAGAATATTTCAGTGTTGTCAAGCAACTGGGTCAAACGTAATCCGATTTCAGTACAACGTGTTATCAATGGCTATGTCTATCTTTCTTAAAGAGTGGCTCTCAGTCACTCTTCCTGGGTTGTGATCTGCTTACCTCCCATGTAGCTGCCACATGCCTGATCTTCCCCAGATATGACACCTTGTTCTACTTGGAGCAGTTTCCACTGTTCCCACACGATATAGGGAATTTAGACATTTATCCTGGACTACAGGTCAGAGCAGAGGCAGCAGCTTGGACTATTTGCCTGATGTCCAGAACTCAGTCACAAATGACTACTGTCTGCATGCATGGCACACTGGATTTAGTGGTACTCAGGTGCAGAGGAGCCACTCTGGTCACACACTGCAAGCTGAGTGAATCCATCCACAACAAGAGGATACCAAATTGCTATCCTCTTTCCCTCAGTTTCATGAAACTGCTTGAATACATGGTGGCTAAACCTCCTTAGTTTGCTACGGATATCAAGTCTCCAAAAATGTTATGTCACTCTTGACCTCCCAGTTGGAAATGACAAAGCAGCAAGCACGATGGAGCATAGTTTAATCATAAGCAAGCTGGCCCAAATGAGTTGTCTACCTACACAAAACAGTGCTGTGCAAAGAGAATGTCCTGAAAAAAAGTCTACTTTCATTACTCCAGCATAGACCTCTGCCTAGCCCAATTGCATCTTTGCAGAGCTAATTAGAGCAGAGCACATTAATCCAGACACTCTGCTCATCTTGCCAGCTGCTCCACGGAGATGTAGAACGCAGTCGTGTCCTCTCAGCCAGCCACAAAACAAACGCATGAATGTCTGCTTTGGAAAATTTATTGTTAATACCCATTCCATAGCTGGCAAGCTCTCATTTGTTACCAGTCTCATGGAGTGATTTTATAAGATGATGAAAAGGTCCTTGCAAAACTACGAATCTGGCTGCACATTTAAATACGACAAACACAAAGGTGGATGTATTAACAAGACCTTTTCATGGAGACAAAAGCAGAACAAGCATCAGGGAAATGAAGCTGGCATCCGGTCTACCCAGCTGATAGCAGTGATGCTACACTCCACCAGGGCATTCACACAAACCAGGAAAACAAATGTTAGTGAACACAAAGTTCTCGCTTACAAGTCGCAGCGTCTTCACTAGTGCGTCTGGAGTGCGAAAGGGTACTGTCCTGCTTGGGGTAAAAAAATCATGGATGCCTGTTTCATAAAATAGCTGATAGAATATGCTCGGAATTGGCCTCTGTGGTTACTCTTTTGGGAAATGATTATATTTTTATATAGTAGAAGAGGTATAACTCACTTTGGTTTCCATTTAACTCCCAACTTCCATTTGAAAGTTAATGTCAGTATTGTTCTGTATTGTTTTAGGAGTCACACTCTGATCATTTCCTGACCTATGGTAGTCCTATTTTGAAAAATTCTACTTTAGAAGTGGGGAAAATTGGTCATTCTAGGTAATAAAAACTATACAGCACAGCAGCATTTTAAGATATTGAATCCCACACTGAAACATAGGGTTGGTACCTTCTAAAATCTTTGGATGGCATATCAAATTTGAAAGCATCTACTTTTTTTTTTTAAATTCTTTCCTTGCAATGCTAGTTTTCTGATAGTTTTGTGAGGATTAGGCTGAATTGAATTTAAGGCTTTTTTTTTTTTTTCCAAAAAGAGCTGGAATCTAGTCTGTAGCCTCATTTTCAGTAATTTGGAGCTGCTATCAGGCCTTTGATCATACCAAGCCTTACAGATGGAAAAGTTCTACTTTAAAATTTGCCAGGTGTTTGGTGATGTCAGTAAAGTTCTTTTAAAGTGTCAGAAACCGTTGCTCTGTTTGTAGTTTTGCTAATACCCATTACAATGGCATTGTCTCCAGTCAGAAAAGGGTAAAAAGAAACAGCTAAATGAACTCTCCTTATTCCTTGACCCACTCCAGGCAGTAAACTACACACAAACACCTAGGCACATAAACAGACACACACATGCAAACCTGCATCTTTGGAAGGAATACATTGAAGTGTTTGCACTTTGGGATAATGAAGGAAACATGTAAATACAGCACTCTATTCTTCCAAGAAATGCTTTCAAAATGCACATACTCCACTCCCCCTAAATTATGGTAGAAGATGGGTCATAATAGCTGATGTAATACGCAAGAAGGGAGAATGGAGCACAATTCCCTAAACTCGATAAAATAAGCAATTACTCTTGTTATCTGAATGGCTCTGTCAGTGGAGAAGTTGTCTGTGTCATAACAGAACCTAACAAAGCCTGTTGCCTTTAAGCATCAAAGGCTTTGGCCTTATTATCTTTCTAAGATGTGCATGTATAATAAGTTTTCCCAACAAATGGTGAGGAAGCATCTCTGGCAAAATATAAAATGGTGATAAACTATGTCCAAATGATTAATTCACAGAAATTCTCCATCACACTGCAGCTACATGTGCCCGTCTCTTCTGTTATGCCCTTGGAGATTTTCATACTAAACGTATGTGCATATTTTTCATGGCCACTGATATTTGAATTGCAGCCTGCTCCCATGCAGAACATAAAACACTTCAAACTGCATAATGCTGACTAAATTATAAGTTCTCCAGTGGCCCGAGGTAGCAAGGGCCATAATAATGAGTGTGCTTAAGTGGTTTGTGTAGATTTTTTTCCCCTTTAATTTTAATGCCCTGACTTGCTGCTGCCTTTTCTAAAGCTAGGGATTGTCTCATACAATCATAACAACAGGGAAATAGAAACTGCATTATGCTTTGAAAAAATGAAGGATGCAAAGCAGAAGCTTCAGTCATCAAGCACAGTGATAGCAAATTCAGCTCTGTTGGTCACATGGAATAGGAAATGCTTTGGTGACTTTGTTCATATTTGTAATCATATTTGGGCTGTTTCATATATAAAGGCAATTCAGACTACACTTACTGGGTACACCAAAAAGCTGCAATCTTCCAATCACATTCATATTGCATGTACAAAAAAAACCCAACAACAAACCAAAAAACCACACAAGTGAAATCTCATTTGATTAAAATAATAATGAAACCAGGTAAGTTAAGCCTGCCAAAATACTGAGAACTTTACTTATGGCATTACAATAGGTCAAAGTGGACATCTGTATGAACTGTAATGAACGCTTACTGATTTTGCAATGTTTTCAGTGTTCTGTTATTGGTTATTTTTCTTGGTTTTACTCAAAAGACAAATGGATGAAAATGCTTACACTGCAGCAATGTTCACTTCCACGGTAATTGGAAAAATATACGCAAACTGTGCTAATATCCATGAATGTTTATAGTCAGGCAGATAAAAAGGGCCTGGGCACATGTTAACTGTTTCCATCAACTTCCCTCACCTCTAAATAGAGACCGTTTTTGGCCAGCACATTGAGGAGCAAGGAGCTATTGACTTCACAAATCAGTGCAGAGAAAGACAGGCTCCTTGCGAAATCCTTTTCATGTGCCTCTTTCGTCGCACCATGTTTTTGGAAGCTCAATTTCTACATTCTCTGCTCTACAGGATTGAGGCAGATGTTTAAACTCACTTCTCACAGGACTCAGATCAACTCCCATCCACACCTAACCACCTCATCTGGTCTACAGTCTGAGGCCCTCTTTGCAGAGGACTGCGAACTGATGTAGCTTGAGTGCTCCTATATCAAGGTGGCTACACAAATCTTCCTCTGGCACCAGTTTTTGGACCTCCTCATTGTGAAAACACAGATTAAAATTCTTTTGTAAGCAGTATCAAGACTTAAAGGGGAGGAGTGAACACACAGACTCTGCCCTACCTCCAGCTTGCTCCAGAATCTTGGCGTGGAGCTCCTGCGTCAGTGAGCAGTAAGGGCGGCTCTGTTGGCGTAGCAGGAGAAGATCTGCAGTGGCTCTGCCGACTGCCTACAACACATAAGAACTCCTGATGTAACACCAAGACCTCCCTGGAAGTATCGCCTCTTCGCTCTGGTCTCTTACACATTTTGCTTTTTCTCTTTCCATAAATGAGAGTAATTCCCCATTGTTTAACCATTTTACTTGAAATAAGTCCGAAGTGAGACAATAAAACTACTGGTTAGTTTTCAGAGAGCACAACCCTACTTGTTGCAGTGTCTTCACTGCAGCTCTTTTCCTCACTTTAATTTTACACTTTGTGATTCAGGTATTGGGTTGTAAATACAGACTATAATTATTTACTTAATCTGTTTTCATACTCGAAATAAAAGCATGGCATAACTCACGAGTCACAGCAGAGGTTGGAAGGGACTCTAGAGGTCATCTTGTCCAACCCCTCCTGCTCTAGCAGGGCCACCTAAAGCTGGCTGCCCACGACTATGTTAAGATGATTAACATCTACAAGGATGGAGACTCCACAACCACCTGGCTCCGTCTTCTTTGCATCTTCCCTTCAGATATTTGCACATGCTGATGAGTTTCCCCCTGAGCTTTCCATTCTCTAGGCTAAACAGTCCCAGCTCTCTCAGCTTTTCATGGTATGCTGATGATGCAGATGCTCCAGTCCCTTAATCATCTTAGTGGTCCTTTGCTGGAGTCTCTCCAGTTTTCAGTCCACCTCACTTTCTGCTCAGCCAACCCATACTTCATCAGCTTCTCCATAAGAATCTTATGGGAGACTGTTGCTCACCAGCCTGGGCTGCGGCACCAAGGACGCTGTTGCATCCTCCGCAGCCAGGAGGAAATGGCCTGCCTCTTGTGGACAGGATAGGTACCTTGAGTTGAGTAGTTAATTAGTAGTTCATTATCTCAACTCAGTCCAGCTGGATAAGAATGATTGGTGCCATAATTCCCCCTTTTTGTTTTAGCATTTTTTCTGTTTTCACAAAGGCTTTATGGGTGAGCAGAGACCCGGCCCATTCATCCAACTCCAGCACGCTTCCCTCCCGCGAATACCACGTCGGGGCTTGCGGCTTTACCTTCTTCTCCGAAGGACTCTCGCTCGAGCTCCCGGCTCTGGCGCTGGCTCCGGCTCTTTTGGCTCGGGCTCCTTAGGCTCGGGCTCTCGGCTCGGCGAGGGAGTCAGGGCTTCCCAGGGTCTCATGGATGTATCACGTCGGGGTCACCAGTTGTTGCTCACCAGCCTGGGCTGCGGCACCAAGGACGCTGTTGCATCCTCCGCAGCCAGGAGGAAATGGCCTGCCTCTTGTGGACAGGATAGGTACCTTGAGTTGAGTAGTTAATTAGTAGTTCATTATCTCAACTCAGTCCAGCTGGATAATAATGATTGGTGCCATAGGAGACAACGCTGAAAGCCTTACAGAAGTTGAGGTAGATAATATCCACTGATCCCCATTTATCTACCAAGCCAGTCATTTCATTGCAGAAGGTTATCAAGGTAGTCAAGCATGACTTCCTCTGATAATCCATGATGATTACTCCTGATGACTTTCTTGTCCTTCATATGCCTGGAAATTGTTTCCAGAATTAGCTGCTCCATCACCTTCAAAGGGATTGAGGTGAGCCTGACTGGCCTGTAGTTCCCAAGGTCCTCCTTTTCACTCTTCCAGGGGACAGGAGTGACATTTGCTTTCCTCCAGTCCTCGGACACTTCTTCTAGTCACCACGATCATTCAAAGATTATTGAGAGTGGCCTTGCAATGACATCAACTGCCTCCCTCAACACTCGCAAGTGCATCCCATCAGGACCCATGGACTTATGCATGTCAATTTTAATTAACTATTTTCTAACCTTATCCTCTTGCAGCAAGAGTAAGTCTTCCTTGCTCCGGACTTTCCCCTCAGTCTCTGGGCCCTCAGAATTCTGAAGGTGGGTCTTACTAGTAAAGACCAAGGTGAGGATGGCATTCAGTACCTCAGCCTCTTCCATGTCATTGGTCACCAGGGCCCTTGCCCCATTCAGCAGCAGGCACACATTTTCCCTAGTCTTCCTTTTGCTATTTATGTACTTCGAGAAGCTTTTCTTGTTACTTCTAGCATCCCTTGCTAGATTCAATTACAGATGGATTTAGGCTTTCGTAACAGCATTTCTGCATGCTCAGACAGTGTGTCTCATTTTTATGTCTGAATTTTGCCAGGACCTCATTGTTAATCCATGTAACCCTCTCCGCGTTTTTGCCTGACTTCCTGCTTGTTGCAATGGACTGCTCTTGAGCTTAGAGGAGGTGATCCTCCAATATCAACCAGCATTCTCAGGCCACTCTTCTATCTCAGGCCTTATCTCATGGGACTCTACCAACAGATCCCTGAAGAGGCCAAAGCCTGCTCTCCTGAAGGCCAGGGTGGTGATCTTGCTTTTTGCCCTGATGATTACTCTTCTCAGGATTTTGAGCTCCACCATCTCATGGCCACTGCAGCCAAGGCTGCCTTTGACCTTCACATCCCCAACCAGCCCTTCCTTGTTTGTAATTATGAGGTCCAGCAGAGCACCTGTCCTCACTGACTCCTCTATCATTTGTGTCAGGAAGTTGTCCTCAGTGCTCTCCAGGAACCTCCAGAATTGCATATGCCCATCTAGGTTGTTCCTCCAGCAGATATCAAGGTGGCTGAAGTTCCTCATGAGGACCATGGCCTGTGAAGATGAGGCTACTTCTGACTACAGAAGGCGTCATCCATTGTTCTTCCTGCTCAGGCCATCTATAGCATATACCCACTACAATCTCACCCATATCAGTCTGCTCAGCAATTGATACCCATAAGCTCTCAGCTGGCTCATCATCCATCCCTAGGCAGTGCTCTATATACTCCAGCTGTTCTCTCACATAAAGGGCAACTCCACCACCTCGTCTTCCCCGACTACATCCCTCCGTTGCAGCACTGCAGTCCCACAAGCAATCCCACCTCACCTCTGCGATCCCAACATCATAGCCCTTCAACTGCACACAGATCTCTACTTCCTCGTACTTATTCCCCATGCTGCAGGGATTAGCGTACATGCACTTCAGAGACACACCCCGGGATGCTGACTTCCTCGTAAAGGTCTGGGGTTTTCGATAATGGTGCCTTGTAAGCACTTCCTTGCTTATGTGTAAATGCTTGAGGTGACCCTGTATAAGCCCTGTTTTGTTGACTTTGTTTATTACCATTCTTATCACTGCTAATATTAAACAAGCTCCTGAAAGCCAAGTAAATAGGAAGGTGTTTGAGCAGTTATTCTGGCCACAAGTATACGTTGCTACCCATAAGTAATGACATATATGTTTATTCATGTACAGGGTATGCCACCAAAAATAGGTAAGACTGACTCAGAATACCCGATTTGATTTCAAGGGGCATCAGACATATTTCATAATCTCCCAAAACATCTATCTGCATATTTTGGTACCTTAAACTGTCTGAATGACTGAATTGCCAACCTTTGCAGGCATAACTAGATCATCTATTTGGTTTGGACACCTCTTTTAACACATAATCTGTTCAAAACACTTCCTTTGCTGGCACAATTAAGTCAGGCATGTATTTTAACACACGAAAAGTCAATCAGGTGTGTTGGTTCATCAATGTGAATCGTGATAGAAATTAATAAAATGCAAAAACTCTAAAATTATTCTATTCAGATGCGTGAAGACACTTGCTGAAAAAATAAATAGGCGGTCATCTGGCTTCAATCTGTTTCTTTGTCTCTAACATAACTTGTCACACATTTTAGGGAGTTGAAACAGCTACTGTTTGGTACAGTGGAAGTCTCTTCCTCTGAAGTGCTTGAGGTCACTCCAGGCCTGCAAGCACCTGCAGCACAGCAGTCTTCCTGAAGTCAAAAGTGCTTCACTCAGCCCAAGTGGACAGCTAACCTTCAAAGTGGCTTTTTGAGAAAAGTGCCAATTTTGATTTGTATCCTTATTCAGAGAGCAGTGAGTTGAGAATTCATCTGTGGCTTCAGGCAGATTTTAATTTAAAACTAAAAATACTACTACTACGACAACTACTACTACTAAAAGAGAATAGTCAACTCCACTGATGGTGTGGCATGTAGCCACCCTCCATAACATTCCTCTGAGGCATGCATTCCAGCTTTTAAAGCTCAATATGATGTTTTCTTTATCATACTGAACTTTGCTTGTCCCCAGAGGTTTTTCAGAGAAGGTTTGAAAATAAAGGTGTGTTACAGGAAATCTCATTTACAAAACAGTATGTAAAATAGTCAGGTTTTATTACGTTTTAATGAGCAGGTAAGCTTTGTTTAGACCTAGCTTCTTCAGAAGTAGGATATTTATACTACCTTCCACAGTAAAACAATGCATCCCTTATCTCTTGGGCATTCACGTGTGAATCTTGTCAAGATCTATTGCAGAGTTTTCAAGTGTCATTTTTAGGATGAAAGATTCTTAGAGAAGTATCTCACAAACAAACTTTCAAAAGTTGATTGATGTTTCAGACATCTTGCTGTGTGTAAGACACTGTAGTTTGTTCAAATTAGTTTACAAGATTTCTCACTTTAGCTCATTAAGAGCACAAATGCTGGATGCTAACGATTTAGGGAAGCAAGGTGATTTTTATGTATCCCCTTGGAACACACCCCGTGTTCCCTAGCCCTCTTAGGATTTAATATGTGATGAAAGGTTCAATTTAGAAAAGAGAAGGCTAAATTAACAATAAAAAGGGCTTCCACCTAGTACTTCAAAAGGACATTTATGACATGCCTCTAAACTTCTATCTACACTTTATGTTTTAATTAACTTCTGAGTGAAATAAATGCACATTTTTCAATCCCACTGAAGTACACAAGTTTTGAGCACCTATCTCCATCAGGCCCTCTAGTAAACTAGATCTACTCTTTTCTAACTTCCAACCTAGTGTTCATAATTATGCTTTGGATAAACAGTCATTAAAAACAAATACATTTTTCAAGCAAAACATTGCACAAAACGGTCATTCAAACTGAAAAGCTTACCTAACAAGGCTCTGTTTATGCAGGTCAGTCTCCTTGTTAGAGGATTTCCTTTCCCCATAAGAAACAGATTCAGCTTTCCTACCAAAACCAGCCCTAATGAAACACTTATCAAGAGCAGCAAACAAGCTGATAACTTGGCAATGTGGCCACCTGTCAGGTAGGCACTGGTCCAATGTTACTGGCTGATTTCATAGAGGCCACAGAAAAAAACATGAGCTTGTAGTAACTTTCAGGTGTAACCAATATGGGATGAATAGATCCAATGGCCCAGAGGGAATAGGTTGTTTATGCTGCAAAATTTTAGTCTCCCCATCTTGGAACATCATCTCTTTGCAAGCTGAAATAAACTGCAGACACATGTTCCCTTTCCCTAAATTAGTCTTGCTTTGATGTCATTCGCGGCATGATTTTAAGACTGCATAAATAAAACACATGCCTGCATGTTAACCAAGCACTGGGCAGAAATATGAGTGTAAACTGGCTCCACTCGTGGCTCTAAGTAAATGTAAGCATTGTAAGACTTACTTTCTAGCTTCTGTGTACCACCCAGTAAAACCCTTGGCCTGGGTCTGTGAGGAATTATCCACAGCCAAAAGGAAGCCACAGAAGCCGGGTACTTAAATTAACCCCTTACATATGCCCGAGTAGTTGGGCACCTCATTCTGCTTGGATTTACAGTAATGCCTCCCACACGTTACAATTACCTAATAACCCTCCAATTTTTATCTAAAAGCCAGTCAAACCACTTCTGTATCCCACATCTTGCCGCCAGCTGAACAAATGTACTAGCTATGGTTCTTGTGGTTCAAGAGATGCCATTGTCACTATCAGATTTTCCTGTTAGCATAACCGAATACTTTTCAGACCAGTTTGGCCCACCCTAAGGAGACGTTGCTGAAAGACAAAAGGAATAATCGCTGACTACAGAAATATTCTATTGTCAGAATTAAACACAGCATTTGCTCTTTCTGTTGTTTAATTCAGCTTGGAGACTGCATCCTTCTGATGATGAAGACAAGTCATAGAGCTTTAGTGATGAAAATGAGCACCTTCAATCCCCTTAATTTATAAAGTATTTAAATCTTTGTACTTCTGCAAGGGCTGTCACTTGCATTATTTGTCCTTCTCTTTTTAATGGATAGTTGTAGTTCCCCTACGTTGATCTGAAATCTGACACATTCTTTTCTAATTAAGGACATCTAATGGGAAAGTTACACTTTCCCATGATGCCTGCTACAATAAATCCTTCTAATTATTAATGCATCCAGGCAAATGACATCTCATTATTTTGGGTGACTTCACAAAACCACTTGACAGGAAATAATGATGACTCAACCCTGAGCCTAAATTTGGAAGAATTTAAGTAGATCAGAGATTTTTTCACTCTGATAAAAATTTTTGATTCATACGGCTTAAACTAATAGATACTCAAAGTCAAGGGTTCTGATAAGTTAAACTTCTTCCCACTGCAACGGGGTGCTGACTGCAATAGAGAACACTGGTGTGTTTTGCAGCCTGTGTGAGAACATGCCATTCCTGTCGTATTTCCCTTCCCTGAGCTTTGTATACCCTATTTCTACAGTTAATATATACTGTAATGACTGGAACAGGGAATGAACAAAGGCAATTTTAGATAGTACTTAAAATTTGGTTTGCCACTCACTCACCAGTACTATTTTGGGGCTTCTCCTTTCCTGTGTGCAAACAGGGGGAAGCTTAGATCCCCGTGTCTCTTCCAGGGAGCATTCAGCGGGTTCACCCAGCTTCCCACGGAGCTGTCAGCGCATCAGTTCACGTGCAGCAATTGCGTTAAATGGCAGAGCAGCAGCTGCCAGAAACGCTCAGATGCTGGCATTAAGCAGATATGGCAGTGCAGGTGGGCTCCTCAGCCACCCTCTCCCAGTAGACTTGGGGATTCTCTTCAGGGTACAGCAAAATAAGACGTTGCAAATGCTTTATGAGACTCTCCCACCACCTGAAGCCACCGCTGTTGCTACCAGCGCAGCGAGCTCCGGGCGGGCACAGCCTCCTCCCCGCCACGGGGCTCGAAGGCCTTGGCCACAGTGACACATCCCCAGCCTCCTCCCCGGCCCTCGAAGCACAACTCAGGGCTGAGGATCGCATCAGCTTCCCCTGCTGTATTTCGGAGACCCAGCGTGCTTAAACGGCCCATCGCGCTGGAGCGGGGTGGAGGGGGGGAAAGGGGGGCTTCATCCCTTCTAGGAAACACAGGGGCTCCCTGAGGGCTGAAGCACAGCGCCAGCCGAGGCGAGGAGAGGTGGGATGCGTGAGCGCCCATCGGATCCACAGCAGTTTGCTGAGGAAAAGGCCACGCCAGCAGCCAGCTATCCCCCGCCCCGTCCCGGCTCTCCCCACCCCGTCCCGGCTCTCCCCCACCCCGGCCCGGCTCTTCCCCACCCCATCCCGGTTCTCCCCTACCCCGTACCAGCTATCCCCATCCCATATCAGCTATCCCCCGCCCCGTCCCGGCTCTCCATCGCCCCGTCCCGGCTCTCCCCTGCCCCGTCCCGGCTCTCCCGGTTTCCGCGGGCGGCCGCTGCGACGCCAACGCTGAGTCGGCAGCGCCCCCTGGCGGGCGGCCGCCGGCATCGCGCTCCTCCAGGCCTGACCGGAGCTGGGGCCGGGGCCGGGGCTGGTGGCGGCGGCGGGGGGAGCGACGCGGGGCGGCCTCGGTGCTGAGGGCTCCGCCTGCAATCTCATTTAATCTTTGATCATTATTATCACGGTGCTGCAGTGCGCTCTTCTGGAGCTTTCGCTGAGGGAGCGTTACTTTCTGTGCCTGTCAATAGCCATGAATAATTCAGGGCGCTGCCGCCGAGGCTGAGGTGCCCGTGATAAGGGTGTTCAAAGACCAGAGGAGACTCAAACTTTCTGAAAGTACAGGGGAAGCTGTTAAACTAGATCTCTGACGTGTGAGCTGGCCAGTTTTCGCCCAGAAAAGTCTTGAAATGCTTAATGCATCCTCTCCTGTCCCGAAATGCAGCTGGAGGGCGCAGGGACGTGGCAGTGGGGGTTTTCCCGCCACAAAACGTCACACTTTCCTCTCTGTGCTGGGTTTGTGTGGTGGGGCTTTGGTGGCAGGGGAGGGGCCGCAGGGATAGCCCCTGTAAGGAGCTGCTGGAAGCTTCCCCGGCTCCATCAGACCTGCCCGGGCCTGGGCTGAGCCAGTCAGCGCCTCTGTGAGTGACATATTCAAGAAGGGACAAAGCGACCTGCACCATGTGGGACCTGCAGTGAAGAGAGGGGGCAGGTGGAGGGCTGGCCTGTGGCCTCCTGGGCAGGTGGCTGCCCACGCTGGGCCACCACTACTCCACTGGAGATGGCCGTGGCGGAGTTCATCCTGACAGGACCACCGAGATTTGTCTGGCCCATGAGGCCCAGTGTGGCTGCGGCAGAGAGAGGACTGAGATCTGAGAGGAACGGCTACGCAGACACCAAGGTCAGTGAAGATGGAGTGGGAGGAGGAGGTGTGCCAGAGCTGGGATTCCCCTGCGGCCCATGGAGATTAATGGAGCAAAGATGCATCTGCAGTGTGTAGAGGATCCCAAGCCACAGCAGGCGGCTGCGCCCTAAGAAGCTGTGACTCTCCAGGAAAAGCCCATGATGGAACAGTCTGATGGGTAATGACTGGATTCTGCAGGAAGGACTCATGTCAGAGAAGTTCATGGAGAACTGTCTCCCACGGGAAGGGATCCCCACATTGGAGCAGGGGAAGAGTGTGACGAGTCCTCTCCCTGAGGAAATAGGAGCAGTAGAAACAATGTGTGATGAACTGACCGCAACCCCCATTCCCTATCCCCCTGTGCTGCTGGCAGGGGAGGAAATAGAGCCAGGAAGAAGGGAAGGGTAGAGAGAAGGTATTTTTAAGATCTGGCTTTGTTTCTCATTATCATCTCTGAATGTGGTTGGTAATGAATTAAATTGATTTCTCCCTAAGTCAAGTCTGTTTTGGCCATGACCATGGTTGGTGGATTATCTCCCACTACTCTTATCTCAACCTTCAAGCCTTCTGTTATGTTTTCTCCTCTCCATCCCACCAAGGGGAGAGGAGTGAGTGAGTGGCTGTGTGAGGCTTTGTTGCTGCCTGGGGCTAAGCCATGACACACTCATGGTGCTGACATGAGGCAAGACAGAATGAGCAGCTCGTCATTTGGTGGAAGACTTTCTTTGCAGATCTGTGGTATGAAGGGACCTCAGGAGGTCTAGTGCTCTAATCCAGCCTCTTGCTCAAGGCAGGGTCAGCTAAGAGGTAGGAGCAGTCTGTCCAGGGCTTCATCCACTCAGGTCTTGAAGTCCTGCAAGACTGCAGAATGCACAGCCCTATGGGCAAACTGCTGTGCTGCTTGGCTGTCTTCACGGTGAAAAAGCATCACTGATACACAGTCTTGTTTCAGCCTCTAACAGTAGCCTCCTGTCCTTCTGCCCTGCACGACTGACAAGAGCCTGGATTCATCTTCTCAGTGACTTCCTCTTAGGTATCAGAAGGCTGCTATCTTCACTAGGTACGTAGCTATCAGAAGGTCCCCCAAAGTCCTCTCTTCCCCACGCTGACCAAACCCTATTATTTCAGCTTCTCCTCACAGGGCAAGAGCTGAAATGCCCAACCATTTTTATGCCCTTTACTGAACTCACTCTAGTTTATCCTTGTCTTTCCTACTCTGGGGGTCCCAAAAATTGATGCAGTTGGGGTCTAGCAAGTGCTGAGTAGAGGGGGATTGTTCACTTCCCTCAGCCTGTTGGCCTTCTTTGCAGACACAGCATGCTTCTGGCTTATGTCCACCAGACTCCCTAAGTAAATCCTTTTCCACAGAGCTTCTCACCTACCACTCTGCCTGTATTGTTGCACAGGGTTTTTTCTTCCCAGGTGCGAGACTTGGCATCTGTCCCTGTTGAATGTCCCTGTGCAGATCCAACTGGATGACAGCTCTGCCCTTGAGCGTATCAACTAGACTCCGGTTTGGTGTTACCTGCAATCTTGAGGAGCAAACAATGCATCACCTCCTGCAAGTCATTAATAAAAAGGACATGGATCTGTTGGAGCGAGTCCAGAGAAGTGCCATGAAGATGATCTGAGGGCTGGAGCACCTCTCCTGTGAAGACAGGCTGAGAGAGTTGGGGCTGTTCAGCCTGGAGAAGAGAAGGCTCCAGGGAGATCTAGCAGTCTTCCAGTATCTAAAGGGGGCCTACAAGATGGAGAGGGACTTTTTGCAAGGGTGTGTAGTGATAGGACAAGGGGCAATGGCTTTAAACCAAAAGAGGGTAGATATTGATTAGATCTAAGGAAGAAATTCTTCACTCTGAGGATAGTGAAGCACTGGAACAGGTTGCCCAGAGAAGTTGTGGATGCCCCATACCTGGAAGTGTTCAAGGCCAGGTTGGAGGGGGCTTTGAGCAACCTGGTGTAGTGGAGAGTTTCCCTGCCCATGGCAGGGGGGTTGGAACTAGTTGATTTTTAAGGTCCCTTCCAACGCTAACCATTCTATGATTCTATGATTCTGTGATTCTAATTTAAACAGGACAGGACCCAGGATAGACGGCTGAGGTAGTCCATTTAGTACTGGCTGCTAGGTAAAGCATGAACCGTTAACTACTACCATCTGAGCTTGATCATCCAACCAATTTTTTACCTGTCTAGTTGTCCATTCATCCAAACTGTGGTTTCTCACCTTGGATATAAGAATATTGTGAGAGATGGTGTTAAAGGCCTTGCTAAAGTCAAGCTGCTGTCCTTGCGTCCACTAATCTAGATATTTTATTACAAAAGGCAATCAAGTTGGTCAGGCAGTTGGTAAACCCATGATGACTCTTCCCAATCACTTTTTTCTCCCAGCTTTCATCGTGAATCTTGGGAAGGAGCATAATCCAAAGCCTGGAGTATGGTGGTGTTTCTGTCTGGATACCAACACACTTGCAAATGTTTTTGTAGCGGTTTTACTTTCTCATTTCAACACCCAGAAAATATTGGGCAGGTGAAAGAGCAGTTTGTCTCTAATGTCAATGTTAACTCTTCCTGGAGCTTTCTGTTGTCAGTGTTGGTCACTGCATAACCAGCTAAGGATGAAATATTATGTCCTGGTTTTAGCTGGGACAGTGTTAGTTCCTCTTTTTAGCAGCTAGAAGAGCTCCGTGTTTTGGTTTTACTCAGAGGCTTGCTCTGAGAAGAATGCTGATAGCAAGCTGATGTTTGTAGTTGGAGGTGAAACTCCAAGGACTTTTCGGTGTGCCATGTTCTGGCTGGAGTGCAGAAGCATGGTGGGATAAGGGGGGAGCATAGCCGGGACAAGGGGGCCGCGATTCCCCTTGTGATTTGTGGTGGAACTTCAGATTGAGGGCCAAACTGGCCAATTAGTATTCCATATCATGCAGCATCATGCCCAGTATAAAAGTGAGGGACAGCTTCATTCATGTTTTAAGACTTTCTATGCAATTTTTAATTTCAAAATGCAAAAAGCACTGGAGAGCATCTTTCTCCTCTTTTTCCCTTCCTGAATCATCCTTGCTCCATCTAAGGAATCACCGGTGTGCCTTTGCCAGAAGTCTTATTAAAGGCACAAAACAGAGAACCTAGGGTTTTTTTTGTGTCTGTGTGGAAGTACACTAGAAAGAATCCACCATAACATGGGGAACCATACATAGAAAGTGAAAAAGGCATAACATGGATTTCCATCCCATTATCAGCTCTGGCTTCTGTATTTGCCTTTTCTTTGGCTTTTCCTGCCTGTGAGGAAAAAGTAAATTGCAGCAGAAAGCCAAGAATGCTTTTGTGAAACGGCTGTGTGACCCTTCTTATATAGCATGTTGTCTCCAGGAGAGAAAGGAGGTGCTAGTCCTGCTGTGCTTATGCATAGTTCTCCCAGATTAATTCGAAATATACACACGTACATAATGGCTAACATATGACAAGGCTATTGCTCTTTTCCTCATAACAGACGGGCTAAATCAGTTGCTTAGTGTTGTAGCTACACTCAGCCAAGTCAGGGTTTGTAGTTTTCTTTTGTCCTCTTTGTCCCCTCATCTCTATGTACAAATTGCTCTTTATGTTGCTTTGATCCAACAGAAAAGAAAGGCAATATAAAATAAGCTGGTTATTAACAGTAATTGTAATTATTAATGTAATTATAACTATTATTGTAATAATAGTTGTTTTATCAAGTTACTGCTTATCAGATTACAGCATGGTATGGTCTTCCGAGGTCTTAAAGGTTCAGTGGACGCCAACAGGGACCTGAGCTCCAACGCATTAAAGTGGTATCTAAAGGAACATGAAGGGCACATTCTTCAGCTACGTATCTAAGAACATACCTACAGCCTCCTTGTGCACACATCATGCTTGCACAGGAATGGTGCAATCTGACATGGTGGGTGGGATGCTCTATTTCCAAATTGTCCCAGCCCAGATTCTGTCTCAGTTCCCCACGCTTAAATCCAGAGTGGTTTGGATTTGGTGGAGTTACACTAGTACAAATCAGGCCAGTATTTGGCTCTTTAGTTCATTACTTATTTACTGGAAAGTAAAAAGGGACGTTTCTGTTTTGTTAGAACTTCTCAGTAAGCGTATTTGTCACAAGTAGAAAACCCTTATTATGTTTAAGCCGTGCTATTACAAAATCCAGCACATTTAGGAGCTGTCACGGGGCACTGCCTAATCCAAGAGCACCATTGTTCTCTGAACTGAGCAACAAATTGACAATATTCACATTATAAGTCAATATCTTTGTCAGATTATCAAGGTTAACATTTCAGAATACTTCAGAAGATGTATCTCTCCTCAGGTGCAGGAAATAAGGAAGAGCTTGGCTGCAAGTAATTATTGCTATGTGGAAAACAGCACCTGTAGCAGTTGGCTTCCCTGAGAGTTCGACTCAGGTCTGCTGGATGGCTGAATCATACTACTAGTCAGCATGACTTCATAGTCTGTTTTCTGGATAAGACATAGGAAAACACCTGTGGCTATGCCAATAAGAGACATTCTGTTATTGCAGGATTTGCTATCTGATTCTAAATTTAATAGCTTGTTTCCTAACTGTGCATTTATTTGAATAAATTTGTTATCATTGTACTCGTCAATGTGATGAGTGCCAAGAGTGATGTTAGGTCAGTTTAGAAAATATAGGGTATTGCAGTCTTCAGTATGTGCTAGGTTTTTTTCTCAGAATTTTCAGAGCCCACCAAAGTCTCGGCATTTTAAAATAGACCCTCACCCGCTTCATGACGATGCTGCGCTTGCTTGAATGTCGACAACACAAAAAAGTGCTGGAACCTTTTCACTCACTTTGTCCAAGGAAATGGAAGGAGGACACCAAAGTTGATGGATGACTGTGTAGGCTAAAAAGCAAAACAGCAAGCCCAAAGAATAGGAACCGTGAGTACTATCGCTGTGCAACTGAAATGATGGGATGCTTGGAATATAGATGACAAACGACTATGAAGTCCATTGTAAGAGGAAACCACCAAAGGACTAGCAGAGGCATATGCAGAACATCCATGGTTTTGTTTGAGGGAGACATGTAGATGACAAAATAGCCTTACATGGCATTCCAAGAGATGTTGTGTGATATATACAAGTCCATGGGACCTGACGGAACGCACCCACAAGTACGGAGGGAGCTGCCTGGCATCATCGCAAGGCCACCCTCAGTTATCTTTGAAAAGTCATGGTGATTGGGCAAGGCTCCTGAGGACTGGAAGAAAGCACATGCATCCCTATCTTCAAGAAGGGCAAGAAAGAAGATCCAGGGAACTGGAACCGATCAGCCTCACCTTGATTTTGTGGAATGTGATGGAGAAAATAATCCTGGAAAGCATTTCCAAATATTTTAAGAGAGTGCTTGGGAGTAGTCAGCATGGAGTTACAAAGAGGAACTCAGGTTTGACCAACCTGATAGCTTTCTACAATGACTGTCTCAGTGGAGGAGAGGAGATGAATGGACATGGTCCAGGACAATCAGCTTTAGGTGGCTTGCCTGAGAGGAGGGTGGTTGGATAAGACGATCTCCAGAAGTCCCTTCCAGCCTCTGCCCTTCTGTGATCCTACGAAATGAATCTGTGGCATTGTTAAGGACATTGCACGACACACACAACAAACACGCAGTTAAAATGTGTGACAGGAGATAAATGATACCATGTATTAGCAGCACCTATAGGTTGGAGCTGCGTTTGTATTCTGTGGCCCAGGAGGCTGGAAAGGTGGACCTCTGCAAACACCATTTAATTACCAGCACGGAGAATGAAATGATGCTTTCTGTTTGCGCTGTGTCTGAGTAAAGGAAGGTGAGCAAAGGATTCTGAACCAGCCTGTGATAAAAAGTGAGTGCTTTGGAGCTCTGAGCTGCTGAAGAAAGTGGGTCCCAGGGCATTCAATATTAATTCTGACTGTTCAAGAAACAGCCTAAAGGAGAGGCAGATCCTGGAAAGAAAACCAGTAATCCCAACCTAGTAAAAATACTATCTGTGCTTCTACCCCTAACTTTTTTTTTCATTTGTCTTCCTTTCATTCCATCTTCCCCTTCTGAGGACAAACTGGCAGCAGAGAGCGACTTGGAAGAAACATATGTGAACAAATCTGTTGAGAACAACAGAAATCGGGCCCACAGTGAACAAATCCATTGCACTTCACTGGCTGCTCTTTGTGCAAAGCGATTTTGTTCCGCAACTCAGCGAAAACGGCAAACTCCGCTCCAGCTAATTGCAGGCCACCGATCCTGTGGAGCTACAAATCGCTTAGGCTTACTCAAAACAGGAACTCACAGCCACGTATCAAGTATATCCACGAACACAGAATATTTTTAGACCATTTGTAAGAAGGTGTCTCGAATGGGCCTTTTTTTTCTACATTCACATTGATCACCTTCAAGAACCCCGCTCCAGTACAGCACCAGCTGCCCTGCCGACGGCCATGATGTGGCACTCCCAAGACCAGACAGACATATTCTGAGTGCCGTACGTACCTACTGAGGAGAACTGGGAGGAATAAGAAGCCAATTAAAATGCAACAGATGCAATGTTGGGAATCCAGCAATCATACTTCGAAAATCTATCTGCTTTTGTTTTTATGAGTGTGTGTTAACTCCATTAAGTTTTAAGGCACACTGGAATGCTGTGATTTCCAAGTGGCAAAAACTGCTTTGAAACAATTCTTTGCTGTGACACTGTAAGGAGGACATTGCATTAACAGTTTATTTGAATAATACAAACTTCTGAGAGACTGGAAATTAAATATTCCAAATGACCTTTAAATATAGCATAAGCACTTTCAGGTTTAATGGACAAAGCCTGTTCCCACTAAATGCACCCTTGTACTGCCAAGAGGGCTTTGAAATAAAATAAAATCTAGAAGTGGCAAGTTTGAGGCTCTTAGTGTCAGAGTCAGACCAGCCAAGCAATTCTAAACTGAGGTGATCTTGGTATTAAAGAAATCTGTTTGCATGGACTTTTACGTTTCACTTCACTCTGGAAACCAAAGTAGTTCCCTTGAGAAGCTACCTGGCTTCCGAGGCATTTGCTCAAGCACGAGAAATACTACAGATGACGGCTTGAATCATTTCCAGATAATGAAGTATCTTTATTTAAAACCTAATCTTGATTAAAGCTCAAAGTGCAGAAAAAAAAATAATTAAAGAACCTTATAAAAGCTTCTTGTAAAATAACAGTACTCCTGTACTGCAAAGTAGACATCTTTGGGTTAACAACTACAGATTAGACAAGTCCATAATTCTAGACTGAATCACAACAAGAACTGTTTCTTCTAGTGTTTACTTCTTCAGCAAAACCCAGAAGGTATCACTTTTCATTATGAGGCAAGCAGTGTAAACTTTGCTAACAAAGATTTTTATTTAAACTAAAAAGGAGGACATAGAAAATGAACGGCAAACAGGAAACGGCTTTTCACCTGTAAATATCTGTGACAAATCAGGACAGGTCAATGAAATGATGGTCTCCATCTCTGAATGGTCTCTTTGTCCAAGCGACGGCTTTCAACAAACAAACTGATCATGACCTTCACTTAGCGTCATCTCTGGCACCCCTTATGGGTGCTTTGGATGCTCTAAGACATGCAAGTGCCAGTGGATGTCTGGACAACTGAATTAAGCTTCTAGTCTAGGCTGGTCAGACACTGGCTGTTGGGGCCCCAGTGACCGTACTGACCAGACCTCCACCCACAACAGGGGAGGCTGTACAGCTACCCTGTGTCAGCCCTCACATGGACACTTCAATGGAGTTGTCGGTTGCAAACTTAGAGCCATAAAAAGCAGCCGTGGTAGGCAACCCGTTATGTTTCTCCACTCACAATGGCAGCTAAATCAGGCAGAAAGAACAGAGCACCTTTAAGAAATACGCACAGCAGAAGATATGAAAGGTTATATATACAGAGAGAGAGAGAGTTTGGGAATGAAAGGTTATATATATATATAGAGAGAGAGAGTTTAGGAACTCTATAAACTCTAAAACCATGTCTTTTTGTTCCTGTGTTAATAAAGCTAACTCTTTAGATAGTGGGACCTGTTGATGGGACAGTCTGAGGAACCCTTTCTGCCTGTTGTGTAAACACAAAGAGTCTACAGTGTCGGTCAGTCTCCTTTGACAGTGTCGTGTTCCGTTTTAAATCACTTTGCTGCTTGTCCCTTGATGCACTTGGGCTAACATTCCCAAATTTATAGCACTATTTATCCTCAGTCACTATGTAGCTCAAGAATTGGTAAATAAATCTATCGAGAGGAACTAAAGCCTAACTCTTCTCCATCCTAGACCAATGTCTCATGGGGCCGCACTCCGTGAACCTTGAATTACTTTCTGCACGGTGAGACAGATTCGGCTAGGGGAACGAAGCACGTCCCTACCTTGCCTTATAGCCTTGAGGTTCCTACAGTCTTCTGGGCAGTGGTATATGCGAATTTGAACCCTTTCAGATTGTAGAAAGAATGCATCTCTCAACCTTACCAAGTGTTTTTCACACTGAACTATTGTTCAATGTCTTACTGAAAAGGACCTAAAAAAACCCCAAACACCCATCCCCTCGATTTATCACAGGCGAGTACTACTCCTTCCAAAGAATAAGGCCTGCAAGCTCTGAACAGGAACGGCTGAAGCCTTCTCACCTTGAGGTTTCCCCATTAGTGGGCTTGAGACGACCCTCCGCAGAGTGTATGGGATGTCTGGACTGCCAGCTGCTGCACTAGAAGCACAAAACTGCACAGGGAAATTGTCCTGCCCAGAGGCACTACGTACCAGGTGAGGTGGTTTGGCTTGTTACGGATCACGTATTCCCAGTCACACTGACTGGGGCTCCAAGGTGGCACTGCATGTTTTTGGCTGAGCAGCAGGAACTGTTTCCTAGTCTTAATAAGACGCTGCGATTTTCTCTGCTGCATTTTGAAGTGTTTTAACCAAAACTGTGCAAGTTTCTTCAGAAAGAAGCAGCTTAATAGCTTAGTTTAGCTTATTACTTTTTTACATTAGCTTAATCCTATATTGTTTGCACCCAACATTACTGTACATCTGTCCTGCCATATCATCTTTAGTACCAGCTCTTGAAACTGTGAGAAATTATGTACTTTTACCCTAAAGCTGAAATTAATCCTGAAGCACAATTCTGCATAAGCAGCAATTTCCTTTGGCATAAGACGTGGCAAACGTAAAATACCATGCTAAATGCTGATAGTGTTCTAAGTTTGTTGACATACGTGCACTGAAAAACAGAACAGAAATTATTTTGCACATGGCTGTATTATCTACATTTGAAATGTTAATAGCGCAACCACCAAGGACCTCAGGGTCTAACAGGCTCTGATTGCCCTAATTGGCTCATAACCATCTTATCCCTCGATAACCCCTCCTCCTCCTCTTCTTCCCAGGGATTTCGCTACCTGTTTTCAAGGTCAGCTCTGATATGGCAGAGCTGCGTAACGTGGCTCAGCTCAACTGCTCTGCTGTTTGCTGTCAGCAACTTGGAGCAGTACCGCAGGTGGCCAAACCAGTGATGCCATCACAGAATCAGCTGACACACCCAGAGTCACTAGAGTGGCCCACTTTGACCCCTATTTTTGTTAAACTCCACTAAAACCAGTACAGTGAGGAGCGTGGAGTAATGTAAAATCTTTAGTTCTGTACAGAAGTAATTACCTGTGATCACCCCTCTGCACTGGAGCTCCAAGATCTTCCTCACCTTACCTGCATCATCACTCCTGGACTCGCACTGAATTCACCCAGTGGTAAAGTTACATATTTGTGAGTCTTCAGAAAGATAAATACAGTGTGAGAGGCTTCTGATGACTTCTATTTTAATTGCTCAACAAAAATTTTTATTTACTAAGCAGAAAATTATTACCATTCATAATCACTATGCTAGTCCTTTCAAAATTATTACACAAATAAAGTTATAAAAACGTATTTTAAGGATCTGCTAATGTTACTGTTCAAAAAAAAACCCAGCCACGATCAGTTAAATGGTTTTATTCTCAAAACAACTGATCGGAAATATAAAATATTTTATCACTATTTCTGTTTAAATATTGGTGACAGATTATGCATTTCCTTAAATAAAGTGCTATTTTTACAAACAGGTATTTCATATTTACTTTTACTGCTGTTCTAACCTCTTAATATTGAATAGATAAAATGTATTTTGGTTAATGAAGAATGCAGCATTACTTTTCCTGTATATTCCTTCTCACAAAACCATTATGTTTTCAATTTCGACTCCTTTATCTGTATCCAGCCAACAGAAGAACATTCAGTTTATAAAAGTCTCCATGTAGAAACTCTCATAATTTGTGGAGGTTTTCATGCCTTCTTCCATGTGTCCATGGAGGCCTCCTATGGATTCTTCATCTACGGGCAAGAGTAAAATGAAAACATGCATCTTCTTATACGGTCATTCACTCTTCCTGCTCTTCTGACTTTGTTCTTCTGAAATCCAGATGACTGACACCTCAAACAATTCCACACTTACATGGAACTATAAAAGCAATCTCTTTATTGTTTTCTTAGATTCTTTGTGGGATTCGAATTTTAAGTACATTACTGCACAAAGTCCTATACAGGTGTAGTTAGGACTAACTTTTCAAATTTTCATTTGTACACTTGGATTTACTCAGCCAGATGCCAAACTTCACCGTAAGAAAAAAAATAATCTTTTTTTTCCAGTAGCTACCTTTTAGAAGAAGCAGCTTCTTGTGGTTTAATAGAGCAGCCAGGTGCTGTAAAAGAAAAAAAAAAAAAAATCTGAAAAATTGCAACTAGCAAGACTCACAGCTTAAAAGAAGACAGAGTAATTCCACAGCTATCAGGAAAAGGCCCACATTTCCCAATATCACTGTTATCCCAGACTCTAACAATTTGACCCTGTAATTCATTTTATTCATCTTAAGCCCTTTCCTGTACGGAGGACATGAGAAGTCAAAGTCATGTGAAAAGGTCATCCATCTACTGCCACAAGCCTTTCCAGTACCTCTCTTTTCTCAATGTGTACCTTTCCAGCAAGTGACTTCCTGAATCCTGTACGATTTTTATTTGCAAGTCTAAATTGGTTTTGCTCCTGTTTTTACTTCTGACTCTGCAATCTCTCTAACTCCTTCCTTTGGATAATTTCCATTTGGTATTTCTGACTCTGAATCCAAAAGTAGAAAGTAAACATACAAATGGCTCCCCACTCTCTTCCACTCTATTCTGTCACCTCTTTTAAAACACCCTCATATGTATCTGTAAGTCATATCATATGTCTAAGCATGTACCAGTATGCAACATACTATCATACGTACAGAGAAACTGGAAGACCGGAATTACCGCAAAGAATTATAGATTGAATGGCATCATATTCTTTTTTCATCATAGGCATAGTTACTCTTCCTTTAACTTGTATCTGGAGAATATTCAGTTTATTCTTTTGGTATCTAAATCCTCCCTTTGCTCAGTGCCCCTCCTAGGTGTTGGAGTATTTGCTCCTTTTTCTTCCCACCTGTTACAAAAGAAGTGTTATGTTTAGGTGGGGGAGAGCAGCTGGATTTCTATACCATGTGATAAGGCTCAGCTTTTTCTTTTGAGTATTTCAATAAACTTGGTATTAGAAGGCAAACTAAGCTAACTGGCAGTTAGCTTTACCTTCAACAAATCTTTGTTAATTTTTTTTTCATAATGAGGTTAAGAAATGCCCTAGGAGAAAAAGAAGATTGTGCCCTTCAGAGTACAAACCCTGGATGTTGTCTTGCTTTTTTTCATGTCATTTTTGTAGAAATGGCAAATTCTATTACAAGCCCCAGATTTGGAAAGGGAACTCCATGAACCATGTCATCACAGATCTAAAATTTGACACTACTTTATAAATGTATTATAACTAGCACATGGGATTTTATTTCTACTATTCTGGGGGAAATAATTTCAGTTAGTTTGCTCCTTTTTTTCTTGCACAGAGTTTCATAGAATCCATCAATTTTTTTCAGTTTTCTGTTTCTGATTTGTCAAGTCTGTTTTGAGATGCAGCTCACTCTCCTTTGGTGTAATTTCCTTCAATTAACCTGCAGACCACTGCCAGATCTGTTCAACCTCTTAATTATCCACTTGATGATTGCTGCATGAGTCTTGACACAACTACCCCTGCCAAAATAAACAACCCTGAACAATTAGTCCCGGCAACTGGGCATTCAAAAAGTCTGATTTTCATCAGAATCATGTAAGCAAAAAGGTTGCCTCAAACTACAAACATAAACATTTCCGGAGGGGGATACGATTTCTTAAATCCAGTTTCCTCAGAAATCTGGACTTCATGCTGCCGCTTGGTGTTCCATTGAAGCCTCCTCCAGGAATGTTTTGTTCCTCTGAGCAGTCATCTTGCCTCATGGCTCCATGGGCGGCTGGTCATCTACTCTGAATTTATACGGTGAAGCAGCAAGCTCATTCTGTGTTTGACATATTTCACTGGGTTATAAAGCAGCAGTCTCCTCCTAGTAGCTTCTCTTGTCAGGGACAGCGTGATTAGCACGCATTAGCAATTTTTCAAGCCATAATTTTTTCCCTTGAAAACTACCAAAGTGTCAAAAAACACCGTAACATTCACTCTTGCAATAAATTAATTTCAGCAGAATTTTCTGAAGGTCACAAATTCATTTCTATTAAAAAAGAGACAAAAGCAACACTCTTTACGCAAGTACTTTTGCCTATTCCGAATAGGGACAAGAACTATGGTGCCACTGAACCTAATGGCTTACAGGTCTAGTAACCCGTAATTGTTTTATACTGCAATTAGGGCAGTCATCTAGTTGTCCTGGTTTTGTCTGGGACAGAGTTAGTTTTCTTTTAGCAGCCAGAAGAGCTCTGTGTTTTGGATTTAGTCTGGGATTTGCTATGAGAAGAATGTTGATAGTGCACTGATGTCTACAGTTGGTGCTGAGACACCAAGGACCTTTCAGCTTCCCATGTTTTTGTCAGTGTGCAGGAGCACAACAGGCTGGGGGGAGCATGGCCAGGACAAAGGGCCCACAACTCCTAGTTCAGGATTTGAGCTTATATTTAAGACTGAGGGCCAAATTGGCCAATGGAATATTCCATATCATGCAACATCATGCCCATTATATAAATGAAGGTTGGTTGGAAAGTTTGGGTTCTGGGATTCTCAGAGTTCTATCCCTCTCTTGCTCTCTTTTCAAATCCCTCTTTTCTGGCCTCTCACTCTTTTGGGATTGTGGTTTCGGGACTTCTCTGTTTTTGGGATTGCTTGCCAGGACAGGATGGGCGTTGGTCACCAGGTGGTGAGCAATTACACTGTCCATCGCTTCTTCGTATATATTATTATCATTTGATGTATTATCGTTTTTATTATTATCATTATTAACTTTATTTCAATTATTAAATCGCTCTTATCTCAACTCACAAGTATCCTTCCCTTTTCTCCTTTAATTCTCTTCCCCATTCCTTGGGGGTTGGGGAAGGTGAGCGAGCGGCTGCATGGTGTTTAGTTGCCGGCGGGGTTAAACGATGACAGCAGCTCAGGCAAGGACTGGAATATGGAGCTCCCACTCTCTAACCTAGTATCACTGGTGTGAGGTGTGGAAGACATGGTCTCAGTACCCTTCTGATAGAAAACAGATACATGTCAAAGCCTGTTATCTTCTGCAAAGAAGAATTGTCTCACTTCCAGCCCCAGGGATGACACAGCAACTGACGTACAAAGCTATCTTTCTGCCAGCAGTGAGCTTTGTAATAACTGAAATAGCTCATCTGCCAAAACCCAACGAGCACTCAACAACCTTTCTACAAGTTCTTGTAGTATTACAGTGAGTTCAGATGCAAAGACCTCAGCAGGAGGTGCTCACCAGAAGGAGGACCTCGCCAGAAGCTAACTGAGGATTCAACAAGACGGGAATTGATTTTAAACTGCCAAAAAACTATCGAGAAGAACCTGTAGTATCTTCTCTAAACAAGTCTGTTGTGTGAAATTAGTTACACCACCAACCCTCTACTTCTCATGGTCTTGCTTTTACTTTTTCTGCCTACTGTTGTTTTCCTTCTCCTGCATTCCTTGTAAGTGTAAATGTACTGCAGTCCTCTCTTCCATTCTAGAAACACTCACCTAGATGCTCTTCTATTTCTGTTGCCTGCCATCTCATACCAGCTTTGATGAGCAGCAATAGCTCCTGACCCAGTAGCAGCAGGAGAGGGGCTGAGCCTGGGCAGTGTGGATTAAGGCATTTTGGGACGAACTGAAGCTAAGTGGACATTGGAGCTATAGGGATGAGGAAGGGTGTGGAAGCTGCAGACATGCGTGAGCTTGGTGATGGTAGTCAGCCTACAGACTTCTCACAATTATAAACTACATTTCCAGAAAGTGAGGATTTAGCTTCTTTTCCCCTGCTTTTTCATTTCTGAATCTTATGGATATGTTTGGATTGTATTCCATTATCTTCTTTACACACCTACAAGCTAGAAACATCCTAAAAGCAGAGCTACGCTGACAGCCACCTTGTCAGGTATTGAGCTTTCAAAATTACTCAAAATATTGAGGAAATCACAGTGATAGGTGTGAGAACAGTGATACTGACACAGCCGAAAGAGCAGGATGGTTTTATTATCCTGTGAGCTACATCTAGCTTCTTAAAAGGGCAAATCATGAGGTGACTTTCTTGCTAATGGTGTCCAGGACAGGTTCCTAGGAAGAGCTGTAGAGAAACCAGTGGTTGTGGACCATGCAAAAAGCATAAAAAAATTCACATATTACTTTTCAAGCACATCACAGAAGCCAGCCAGTTACAGACACCATGATGCCAATCAATGATTAGAGTGTAATGAGCTAGAGTAGTTAAGATCACATCAGAAAACCTAAATGTATTCACCATGGAAAAGCTTGAGAAGGTTCCCATTTCAGAAGCCTTCTTTATGTGGGAGGCCAAAGTATCTTAACCTGAAGTATTGGTAAAAAAGGTTATGAAACAAATACACAAAGCAAATAGTAACAAATTGCTAAGCCACATGTTCTAGAGGAACACGAGGATTAACCAGCTGAACTGCTGAATACAGAGCACAGGTTCTTGTTTAAATTGCCACATAACTGAGAAGCAATAAAAATGATGTCGTTTTTTTTAATGGTTCAAGAGGAGATCCAGGGAAACACAGACCAGTGAGATGGACAGTAGTACCAGGCAGCTTAGCATAAACTATAACAAAGAATCTGAAATTTTGTGGAAAACAATCAAAAAGGGGTTTCAAAAGTCTTGCCTCACCAAACTACTGTAATTCCTTGAAGGTGCCAACAGCCTTGTAGATAAAAGAGATCCACTTCATGCCTGGATTTTTAAAAGGCGTTTCACAAGGTCCAAGGCTGGCTCTTAAGACAATAAGGAAGCCAGAGGGTAAAAACAAAATTTCTTGTGTGGATAAATAATCGGTTAGGATGGCAGAGAACAGACGGTGGGAGTAAACAGTGATTTTTTTCCACCACAGAGAGAGTCACCACTAGCATTGCAGTGATCTGCACGAGGACTCAGGACATTCAGTATATGATTTCAAAAGGGCACACAGAATGAAGTGACAAACTTTCCAGAGTTATCCATGTAAACAAAAAGAAAGGCAAACAGAAGACTGGTGAAAGGACGTCATGAGACACCAGGACCCAGACAGTAAGATGGAAGACAAAATTTGATGAAGATAAATATGTATGAATAGAAGATTTGTATAATGTAGTAATGTATGTAAATACGTCTAATGAAGTAATATGAAGTAAGGCATATGGAAAAAATGATGTGTGAGTTGTTATATGGAATTATAGGCTCTGAGCTCAAACTCAGTAGATGAGCTGGGTTATAAGTGATAGTTCCAATTAATACCAATTCAGTCTTCAGTGACAGTCAAAAAAGCAAAGTAGTAGAAATAATTAGGAAAGGCTAAGAGAACTGAAAATAGAGAACACAACTGAAAAACAAACGTCACTGTGTCACGTGTAAAATCCAGGGTGTGCCTACATCTTGAATACTGTATGCTAGGCTGGTATTGCCAAATCTGAAAGGATGTAACAGAAGAGGAAAAGAGGTCAGAAAAACTATAGCATAGGGAATGATTAAGCAGCTTGTAAGCCTTCCGTCTGGAAAAAAACATGGCTGAGGAAGAGTGTCACGGACATCTGTAAAATCACCAGTGGCGTGAAGGCAGTGAAGAAGGAACAATTGTCCACTGTATCTTCTGATCCAGTAGGATGAAGCAAGAGAACTCAGGACATGGCAAGTTCACAGCAAGTGAAAGCAAGCAGCTCTTCGCAACAACGTCAAATAAGATCAGATGAAGGAGCCGAACACAACTGTATGGACCTTGGATCTGACTCAGTACAGCTGCTCTCATGCTCTAAAATATTACACATTCCTGGAAATTACTTCAAGTTCCGGAGACTGCATAAGGGTCCCATTGCTACTTTTTACAACAAAAAGCAGCTTACCTGGTGTGGAAACTTCCTTTATCTACATGTTTTCTTCTTCCTTCTCTGTTAGTGTTTCTGTTGCTGTTTCACAGCCAAATCTATTTCATGGAGCTCTCCGACACAAAACCTCAGAAGCCAGATCTCTGATGGCAGCCTCCTTGCAGCATCCTGTCAACTGGTCAGCAGGAGCAACTGTTGCCTCCATTCTTATAAAAGGATGTTCTCCCCAACTCTGTGTCACCACTACCGTCTTTCGCTGTCTTCAAGACACTTTTAAGCTCAGTGGTTAGGCTCAACAAGTTGCTTGGAGACACGTTACATCCATATGCTTCTTCAGTTCTTGAGTAATTCCACTTCATTGCGCCATGTTATCAAATCCCAAAGACCAGCTTCTGCTCACCTAGTAGTACCTACAGAAGAGGCTCTTCAAGTCTGGGATGTTATCAAGAGACATCCAGAAGCTCCCACATATGCTGACTACTCTGAGAACAGGAAGGAAGCTGCACAATGCATACAGTGACATCTGATAGTGGCTTTCAGCCAAGCAGACTATACAGAATATAGAAAGTAGCCTACATTGACCAACTACCCCAGCAATGCCCAGTCTTCCCGAAGACAGGAGCAGGACTACAGTTGGTATCTGCTTTCACATATCTAGTGATATTCAGCTGATTGAGATGGGAACGACCGGGACTTGTTCATTATAAAGCCTCCTAAAGCATACAGTACCTCAAATATTATTTAACATAAGCACTAAATGAATAAAATGGTTTTGTGAGTGGATGCAAGCAGCAAAATAAGCAACTGAAGGAGAGCAAGAGGCACTTTAACATGGTGAATTTCTCGAGGCCATTCAATGGCTTTCACGTTGCTCCTAAAACACGGAACCAGAAATACACATACAAATAGGTTTTGCCCCATTCTTTAACCTCGAGTAACAGATGTGTATCTGCCTTTGGCTCAGGTGGCTGGCAGGACAGAGATGTGCGACTTTTTTATCTAGGGGTGACTACAGTAAACGTATTCATTTGTTCCAGGTCAGCAACATCTTTCTGTACATTTTGATTATAGATAGGACACTTTAAAAGCAGTTTCTTCAGCAACAGCTTGCAATTAACACTGGTGGTTGGAACAGATGTATTCCAAAGAAACTGACTATAGACAATCATATAAAAATATTACCTATACAAAAACTAAATGCATACATACATAATTAAAACACCTTTCTAAGCCAGTATACTAAATTGTAAACCCTGAATATATTTATTTGATCACACTAGAGAAAATTGTCTCCTATCAAGAGTATGCAAAAGTAAATTATGTATCATACAGAAACGCACCTCCCACTGCTGCCACATATATGTATATACACACACTATGTACAGCATACTGTATGCTATAGTTTGCTATACTTACATCCATTTTCTGTTTAGTAATGCATAACAAAAATCTTATGCTTATTTCAGACAGTACTGAAGCGTGTATAAAAATCTTAGATATCTCCACCTTTTTACCTTGAAATCTTCTCTACAGTCTCAGCAAGAGACGCAGACACAAATCAATCATTAACCCAGAAAGCAGTGAACTGCCTTGCTTGCCACATTCTATCTTCTAGCCAGTATTAATTAAAAGTATTCACACATTTTTCAATTCATTTCAGGTGCTACTTACATTGGGAATGACCTGGAGGTCGTGTGTTACTCACACTACTCTCAAAAGAAGAGTGGAAGTTGTGTATAGTTTCTTGTAAAATCTGTCTCTCTCGTCCCTGTAAAAACACAATAAAATGAGGTATTCTTAAATTTCTGTTTAAAAATTGAATTTATTAAGAGTTCACAAAAAAAAACGTGCAAATATGTGCATCTATGCCCAGAGAGTCACAGTGTAATATCAGGAATAATAGCAAAACCTTACCTCCCAGATATCTAGCAAGCCTTGTAGTAATCTCTCCCTGAAACTGCCAGACAGCAATGGAACCATTTTCATTATTTTCTTCATCACTTTATACCATAAACCATCATCCACCTCCCCTCATTTTTAGCTTAATCACTTGCTGCTGCTCTTAACTTGGAGAGATTATCTTTTATGTTTTGTTTACCTGAGCTTCCAGTATCAGAGAGACAATGGATGTCAAAACTGAAAAAGCAGCTGAGAAGTGTCAGCAGGACTAATTAAAGAGATGCTCCAGTCCGTAATCCTTCTGACAAGGACATTGCATACTGTATGCCATTCTTAGCAGATTGAATCATGTCAATATAAAATTAAAAGGCAATAAAAGCGTCAGGAATGAGAGAAGTGCTATCTACCAAATCACAGAGAAATCAAGAACTGTTAGGGAAAACAAAGGAGACCTTTCCTTTTACACTACATTCTAGAGCTGGACTACAGTGGACAGACGGTTCTTTTTAGCATCACTGAAACTAATATTCAGCAACTGCAATACTGCCAATGTTTACATTAACAGTAGGTTCTGATATGATTTCCAATTCTCTGTAAAAGAACTGTACAGTCACTGAACTAGGGAAGAGTTAACAAAAGAGAACAGGGAGTACCAAAAAGGAAGATATTTTTCACTAACGCAATACATTAAATATTTTGCTTGAAAAATATTCATTTGGCTTTTCTAACTAACATCTTCAACTGAATTTTGAAATGTATGTTGGATTAACAACATAAGCAAACCTTGAATTAATTTACTAAGTACAGTACTTCAAAATGTACCTTTCCTGCATTCAGTTCAGAAATAGCTGCCAAAATTTGCTGCCTTGATCCATCAGTTTTAATACCTAACTCTTTCAAATCACCATCAGTAAGTGTGAGGAAGGCTTCCATATCCACCTGCATATGGGAGGGGGAAAAAAAAAAAGATAAGACAAATTTACCTAGGCAAAGATTCACTATTACAGGTTAAAAGTGTTTGGTTGGTTGGTTTTTTTTTAATTCTATACACTTCCTATAAATATTAGTCACACAAAAATTTTTAAGGAATTACCAGCACCAAATGGTACCCACTTTACCACTCTGTTGTAGAGTTTTAAACCTGCTGTTAATAATTTAATTAATTATGATAGTATATTTAAAGTATTAATGGAATTTTCTGGGTTTTTTTTAGACAAGCACTGTCAATACAATATATATACTCTCCACAAAAAATCATCTATTTACAGTAGCAGCTAGTTGAATAAGCCGAAGATTTCTCTTTTTCCTTTTTTGCCACACCTCTCCCTCACAAAAACTTTTGGAATTTCAGAATATTATATGTACTTTTCTAGTGTCTCCTGAGAAAAACCTAGCGTTTGTTCATATATCAATTTTTATTATATCAACACATCCATAAGGCTGTGATAAGAACAAACATGATGGTCGCACTCAAAGAGTTGTGGTCAACGGCTCGATGTCCAAGTGGAGATCAGTGACAAGTGGTGTTCCTCAGAAGCCGGTACTGGGGCTGGTGCTGTTTAACATCTTTGTTGGAGACATGGACAGCGGGATTGAGTGCACTCTCATCAGCAAGTCTGCCGATGACACCAAGCTGTCCGGTGCGGTTGATACGCTGGAGAAAAGGGATGCCATCCAGAGGGACCTTGACAGGCTGGAGAGGTGGGCCTGTGAGAACCTCATGAAGTGCAACAAGGCCAAGTGCAAGGTCCTGCACATGGGTTGGGGCAATCCCAAGCACAAGTACAGGCTGGGCGGAAAATGGATTGAGAGCAGCCCTAGGCAGAAGAACTTGGGAGTGCTGGTGGATGAGAAGCTGAACATGACCCAGCAACATGCGCTTGCAGCCCAGAAAGCCAGCTGTATCCTGGGCTGCATCCAAAGAAGCATGGCCAGCAGGTCCAGGGAGATGATTGTGTCCCTCTACTCTGCTCTCATGAGACTCCACTGGAATACTGTGTTCAGCTCTGGAGTCCCCAACATAAGAAGGACATGGAGCTGTTGGAGTGGATCCACAGGAGGGCCATGAAGATAATCCAAGGGCTGGAGCACCTCTGCTATGAAGACAGGCTGAGAGAGTTGGGGCTGTTCAGCCTGGAGAAGAGAAGGCTCCAGGGTGATATTATAGCAGCCTTCCAATACCTGAAGAAGGCCTAGAAGAAAGCTGGAGAGGGATTTTTACAAGGGCATGTAGTGCTAGGATAAGGGGTAATGGCTTTAAACTGAAAGAGGGTAGATTTTGATTAGATCTAAGGATTAAATTTTTTACAATGAGGGTAGTGAGGCACTGGAACAGGTTGCCCAGAGAAGCTGTGTCTGTGCCATCCCTGGAAGTGTTCAAGGCCAGGTTGGATTGGGCTTTGAGCAACCTGACATAAGGTAAAGTGTCCCTGCCTGTAGCAGGAGGGTTGAAACTAGATGATCTTTGAGGTCCCTTCCAACCCAAACCATTCTATCATCTAAAACTTTTCATATTGATATAACCTTCATACACAGAGCACATTCATTTCCACAAAATGCTCCTTTCTCTATCAGCTAGGGGAACAATAATAAGCCCACTGTGTGTTCTGATGCAGCTAAATAATTTGTTTGTGTTTGTCCTGAACTCTGTAGCAATTTTATGTTCATTCACTACCCTCTGCCTTTGGCCAAACCAACACACAATTATCACTCACATCTGATTCTGTCTTAAATGTTGTAATGAATTACTTTTACTTATTTCCAGCAATGTTTCCTTTCATTGCATCCTTCAGGCAAGTTACTGTCACAGGCCTCCTCTACAGTGATGCTTAGGTTCCCCAATTTAATTCTCCTGTTGCTTATTCATAGCAGATAAAGAAGAGAAAGCAGCCATCTCGGTGACTCACAGCCTGCTGTTCTCCATCTGCAAATGAGGTTCCAGCTGTGATTCCAGGGATAATACAGTATGTCTTATAAACTGTTTAGCCACGTTGAATATAGACATATATAGAAAAAGCAGAGTGAACAGACAGAAAAAAAAATCCAAAGCACCTATCTATATCAAAACCGTAGGTTCAGTGTAAAAAGCACTGATATTTGCAGTATCCTGGAGAATGCCAGGAATACCGCTTGGTCCATGTTTCAAGGTCCTCTCTGCAACCAGAAGCGGTTGTAAAACTTTAAATTTGAGATTCTGCATCACAATTCTGAGGCAATATGCGGTTGCATGCTAGTTTTTCTAAAACAGTAAAAAGTAAATCTTTTAAAAAAGACGTACCTCTTGTTCCTCAAAAATAGGCTGATATTTCTCAAGGGACAATTTTTTAAGGATGCCAGTCAGCTCATCTGTAGTATTAGCAAAGAAAAAGAAGACAAAAAAAAAAAAAAACAACATAGATCAGGAAAGATTTTAGTTATCTCTGCATTGTTAACTGCTGAAGATATATATTAAAACATACTCCATACAGTGATATACGAGATCAGAAACCCAACCACATTTACTCTGCATCACAAATTAAAGTAATGGCTTATTGTGTTCTCACCTACTTCAGTATACTGGAATTCCATCTAGTCTTACCTTGCTAGGATAAAATCTTTCTGTTGTATCACCCTTTCTTCCACATTAAAAGGATCTTAAAAGACCAAACCGCTAAGGACAACTTAAGCACTTCAGTGCCTAAAACACAGGCTAACAGTACTGGATATTGGGTTTCCTCTCAAAGTCTAAGGAAATTCAAAGTTGGAGGACCTGATAGTGAGTCTTCCCACACACTTAAAATGTGATTAGCCAGTTAAAACACTAAGTGTAAGTGTAGTTTTAGAATAACCCACCATTACCTCTCTTAATTACACACTACCTCTCTCAACTAAGTATTCTCTTTGTTTTTATTGCTTTACTGCCACAAGTGACTAATTTTTTTTTTTCCTAAAAGTACCAAAGCGGTCAGATAAACTAAGGAGTCAAAGTCAAAAAGAAGAATATGAATGATTACTTTACACAACCAAACTGTATTTAATATTCCCATATAAACTCACTTTCATTGTAAAGACATCACTATTGCATTCCCAAATATACTTTGCTTTTATTTAGTTCACTTCTTTGTCTTTTGACTGTCCCTTTTCTTTCATCATCAGAAACATGAAACGGAATCTCACTCTCTAAGCTTCTCAAAAGACATTAAGTATCTTGAGATGGACGCAGCTTTCTATGCACCATTCTGAAAGCCTCCTTTTTTACCTAGAAGATCCCACAAAAAACTAAAGTGAAAAAAGACTCAACCGAAATATTTTCTGCTAGGGTTTTGGTTTTTTACCTCCAGGCCAGTTAATTTGGTATGCTTAACATGATTTAAAGGTTGGCATAGTTTCAGGCTAAAAGCTTTACACCCTAACTAAGGTTAATCCATGGGAAAAGGTAACCAGCTTTAAAAGCATAGCATGAGAACTTCTCCATGCAGTTTCGTGAAAAATATCATCTTACAAAAAGAAAATAAAAGTTTCATTATAAGCTTTTAGAAACATTATTAACCTGTTTTTCCTTTAGGTCGTCAACTAGCCTTCTCATTTTTCATCACACTGTTGTGCTTAAATTACGGGTTTATGATATGCAAAGAAGTTTTCAGAGTCTCTGAGCCCAGAGCCTTGCTGTCATAAACAACTATAACATCTAACACTTTTCACACACAGACACAATGCTTTCAGCTGTAGGCCTTTCATATTTTCTTTCCTTCTTTCTCACTTTCAGTTCCTGCATTATACATTAAATTTGAACAAAACCTGAAACCTCTCAGTTTTACAACTCCCATGTTAACGTATTGCTTCTCCTCTGCTTTTTTACTAAGTCTTTCTTTTGCTCTACTCATATCCTGTTTCCTTACGTACATCCCTGGAGAAAGCAAAGGTTCTCAGAGTTCTTATTAATTCTGCCACATTACTCCTATTTAGCACCTCTAGTAGGATAAGATTACCTTTCTCCAAGTTTTCAGAACCTCCTTTTACTCTCACATGGTTTCGTCTTTCATGATTGTCTACATCGCTGGTTCTCAGAATAGGGACAAGTTGTTGATGGTCCACCAGTTGGTTGCCTAAAAAGAAACCATGCACACCTCTGAAGTCTGCTGCCTACTGTTCCTTCACAGTAGTATTTAATGCAAATCAATTTTATAATTCATTTAAGTTTACTTGAAAGAAAAAGAAAAGTTAACATTGCAGGAGAGCCTTCTGTACTTACTCTTCTGATTACTGATGGGCCTATGAGCATTGGTGCTGTTGCCACCAAACCAACCCACAGTAAGAGAGGCCCCTGGATTGAAGGGCCACTCAACTCCAAAAGCTTATACACATAACGAACCCAGAACTATTTAGGTTTCTGACAACCTATCCCCCTGTTACACAGGAAACTCACTGTATCACAGCACTAGTGGTGTGGCCACAAAGTCCTGCTTCTCCAGGTGAGATTATAACAGCTGATAGCTTGGAGAATTCCCCTTGTTATCTGACAACGAGTTCCCTTCACTTTGTATATTTCTGAACTGACAATTCTTATGTTATAAAGCCATCGTTATAAAATGGCACTAACTAAAATGTGAAAGGATTTTCTCCAGCAGTCAGTACAATATGTTACAGCTAAGCCATGATAAGAGGACAGAAAGCAGGTCAAATATTCCCTCTCTAGTGCCAAATGGAAAGTACAGTGTCAACAGACAAAAGTTAGCATAAATGAAAACAAAATCAATACGGACACTTTTAAAAAACCAAAAATAGTACTAAGCGGCTCTTGCAGAAACCTGGTAAAAAGTACCCTCATCTCTTATTGAAAAGATTCTGAGTCATGTTATTTTTTTCACTTTTTGAGATGTTTACAGAAGAAAACAGAGTCATTGATGTCTGATTTCTGATTTCCAATGCAGTAACATGACTCTTTAAAACAAAGGGTTGTAATTTAGACCTAAAAGTTCAACCTAAAAGACAGTAATCTTTTCGGAAAAGTGATAACATTATTAGCCTTTCTTATGACCTGAAGTTAAAAATAAGGCCAAAATAAAGGTATTTTTGCAATTAAAAAACATTAATGCAATACGGCTCTTAAAAATCAACTGCATGTAGTTATGACTGTCTATGAATCAAAATTGTATTTCCATAGTGAAAATTCATTGCATTTATTTAAAAATATATTTTCATTACGAATGTGGAGAAAGTGCATTTTCTACCCTCAGCAAAGGGTGAAAACCAGGAACAGGGGAAGGAAGGTGGCCATGTTAGTGGCCTACCTACATGCTCTATGTTAGCTTTACGATGGTACCAATCTCGCTCTAAACAGAAGGGATCACAGCTTTTAGGAGAGAAATAGCCACAGTTACTGTGGGAATGGCAATCTTGCAGTAAGAAACACAAAAATATTTTTTCTAGAAAGAAAAAAGTGCTCGCTCTCATGCAGATTGTCATGGTTTGATGTGGAGGGGGGGGGTGGTTCTGGTGGCAGGAGAGGGATTTTGCTCCCTGCGACCTCCCCGGTTTTGGATCCGGGTTAGGCTGAGTTCTGGCCACCGGATCAGACTGCCATCCCCCTCGGGGTTGAGCCAATAGGGCGCCTCTGCGAATTGCCCTATTTAAGTCAGGACAAGGGAACCGGAAAAGGTGCTTCGCCCAGGATCGACCAGAGAAGGGAGGAGGGCACTGCCCCCGCTCCCTGGCTCCCGGCCGGGCGGCTGCCTGCGTCGGGCCGGCGCCGCCCACGGAGAATGGCGGCGGCGGAGCCAGCTGGGGAACTCGGGGGCACCCCACTCCCAGGGTGCCCACTGGGCTGAGTTCACCTGGAGAGGACTGAGATCTGAGAGAAACAGCTGCATCGACAGCAGGTCAGTGAGGATGGAGCGGGAGGAGGTGTGCCGGAGCCGAGTTTCCCCTGCGGCTGATGGTGAGATAGCAGGCTGCCCCCCTGCAACCAGGACGGCCTCGGTGGAGCAGCGACCCACTCGCAGCCCGTGGGGAGAAGATGCCTGAGCCCGAGGATGGTCGTGTTGGGGGCACGGCAAGGCAGAAAGGCATCTGGAGTCTTCGTGACGACCCACGCCGGAGCGAGTGGCTGCAGCTCCCTAAGTACCCGAGACTGTGGTATAGCCCACACCGGAGCAATCTGTGGGGAAGGATTGTTTCCAGTGGGCTGGACTCACGTTGGAGAAATTTGTGGATTTTTCCTCGTGGGTAGGGGATCCATTGGAGCAGGGGAAAAGGGTGTAAGGACTCCTTCTCCTTTAAGAAAGAAGCAGCAGTAACAGCACGGAATGAACTGACCTGCACTCCCCCAGTCCCTGCCCCCTGTGCTGCTGGGGGGAGGAGGTAGAGCCGGGAGGAAAAGGAAGGTGGGGGGGGGAGAAGGTGTCGGTTTTAAGATCTGGTTTTGTTTCTTTCTGTCCTCTCAAGTAATCGGTTTTTATTTCCCTTTGTCCTTCTAAGTAATCATTAATAAACTGTTTTGCTTTGAGAAAAGCGCTGCCTGTTTTGCCCAGGACCATGGTTGGTGGGTGCTCCCTCTGTTCTTGCCTCAACCCTCAGTCCTTTTGTTTTTTTTTTTTCCCTCTCCTCTCTACTTTATTGGAGAAGGAGAGACTGTGTGAGTTTTAGTTGCTGGATCAGCCTAAAACCATGACACAGATACACATTAATGCAGTACAGCTACAGCTTTAAACACTCTGTGCTCTCGATGAACAAACCTCCTATAATTACAGTGATCTACTCACCATCTTCCGTAATCGTACCACTGCTGGAACCATTGCTCTTGGCCTGTCTGTGAGAAGAAGAGAGAGAGGACTCTGTGTTGTGGACCTTAGGAGACGGGGAGGGTGATGGGGATGGTGTGAGAGTTGGCGATGTGCTTTTAGACGTAGATGAAGTCCCAGATGGAGGTCTTTTGTTCATCTCCAGTTTTTGCTGTAGGTAATGATACAGTCATTTCAGTTAGGAAACAAAAAAAAGCGTTTACCTACATACCATGCTTCAATATTACTTAAGTTGCATGTTATTTCTGCAGAGCATGCAGTCAAAACTAGAAGCTTCTGCTTGATTCATATTGAAACAATTGGAGCAATACTGATTTATCTCAGGTAAAGGTCTGTCCCCTGAAACTCATCAAGGAAAATAGATTTAAGGCTGTAATTTTGGAATAAGAAAATGATTTCTTATAAAGCAATAGTATGTATAAGCACTACAATTATTCTTTTTATAAAAGTCGAAATTGTTTTGACTCTGAAAGCAAGTCTCTCTCATTCAGAGATTTAATGAAATGAATAAGGCCTCAATTAAAGCTTTTTGAAGTATATCAGATGCTAATTTAAAGTAGCACTTCATGCTGGATTAACCAGAAATACGTTGCAAGCATAAACTAAGTTCTGGATGCATTTAAACCCCATGTTGCACTGGAATGAAAGTTTCCAGTCAAACCCTTAACTTGTTATTACCTAACATGAGTCAAATTATTTCGAATTTATCAAATATTTTGCAAAATATTTGTTACATTTGTAGCCATGGAAGACAGGAAAACAGACGAATTACAAATGAGGAATAAGAATATATGTGTATGTATATCAGTCATTTCCAAAACAAGTTAATGTACCTCACCTCCTAAATTCCTTGATCTACCTATCACTTTGCACATTTGGATGTTTGCATTATGTGACCTAAGAAGAAGTCTAGGTAACTTTCTCCTGAATTCAGAGTTTAACTTAAAATACCTTTTGTCCGTCAGGCCGCTACAAGAAAAACGTAAGAAAAAAGTTGAGTAACAAGGCAAGAAGGGAGAATGACGGTGGTTCCTGCCTCTCCACAAGTTTGCTTCTGTGCTGTGGCATAAATGGAACCTTTCTAGTTCATGAAAGAGATGCAGATCAAAAAGATAAAACTGATTTGAGTGGTAACATTCTTTCATCACTCTCTCCTGTGTCACAATGTATTACCTCCTTAGCCCTCCATCTGAACTGACTCGAAGTAATGTAGCACGATACAAATTTGAGAGGTCTCTGAAAAGCACCGTGAACTCATTTGAATTTTTTGTCGCCTACTACATTCCTAAATTTCCCTGTATTCTGTTATTGGCTATTTGTGTTTCAGAACAGTCTTCCCTCTCTGGCGCATTGTCTGCATTTATTTAAACTACATCACCCTGTAAATTGGTATTCAGTTTTTCTTTTCCTTTCTTTAAGGCTTGCACAATCCCACCCCTCATGGATAACTTCTGCAAAACTGACTAGTGTAACATTGCTACATTTTTAGATCAGCTATTTCCAAGTTTAGACTGCATGATCCTAATGGGAGGGCACGAGCAATTCCACAATGGATATAGACGTTAAATTTTCAGCATTTATATTGTTGATTACAGCAGAGTAGGCTGTTTAAACTCTTGCAACCAGTGTGGATCCCTATGTGATTCTGTGCTCCCGACACCGGTGTCCCAAAAATCACCTCAGACATGTGACGCATGAAAATCTATGGCAAGATCCACACTGATTATATGTTTTGTTTTTGGTGGATAGATTGAAATTCATCTAGAAATCTAAGCAAAGAGCACTAAAAGAGCTGTTGCCTTTCCAACACACTGGCATAATTTCTGTTTAAAAATCTTTTCAACCGTATGATGAACTGCCTTCCCAGAAGATGATGTGCAGTACATTGCACCTCACTACTACTTTATCCCCTAATGTCTTCCACTGTGAGTGGGAATAATAGTCAAACCTCTTAGTGGGAGCACTGTTGTAACAACAGGCCCCAAGATCTGCAGCTCAAAGCTCACAGGCACAAGTATTATCTTGTAATAGGCTAACTAATATAACTGGAGAAAAATAAGATTTTTGGAGGCACACACGCAGCTCTTCTGAAATTCTTTCCAAGATAAAAACAAGCTGAGAGGAACTGCTGAGAGTTTAATTAGAAATATATTGGTCAGACCACCTCTGAGAGAAAAAGCGTTTGGTAGGTGTTCAGTAGCGGGGACTTTAATGAGGGAAGAGGATAATAAAGTGGCTTTGTCTCCAAGAAAGAAAGAAATAGATCATTTATAACCTGGGAAGCAGCTATGTGGGGTAGAAAGAGAGGAAAGATTATCATGTGCCAAAGAACCAGCATGAGTCCATAGCTTTTGAGGGTCCAGCAGAGTTATAAATACTAGCTTTCAATCTCACCTTTGAAAAGCAACCAGTAGTCCTTTCAGAATCCGGACTGATAGATCAGAGACAAAGTGACTGTTCATGAAAACTGTTTTGGCATTGGTAGTTGCACGCTTTTCTTTTCCTGATTTTTGTTCTCCAGAAATTTCAATTAAATCACTAAACAACCTTGTAACCTTTTTTATCATTGGTATTTACTGACTAAACATACGTATTGCTTCATGTTGTTATATAAGACATCACAGAACGAGATAGCAAATGTAATAATTTTATACTATGGCCTTTTTTGTTTCTTCAGGCAAAACTTCAAGAACTATCTCATGAAAAGATGCAAACAAAACAAATCAAAACGAGCTGTTTGGAGATTACACAAGCAAAAATATGACAAATTTTGCTCTTGGTCATGTATTCTAACATTTTCAGAATACCAGAGATTAGAACTAAAACCCCAAATCATGTGCTTGCTTTTTCTTGCTCTCTGAAACGTAATTTTTCCCTGTGTAAATAAATCCATGCATTTCGCAATAGTGTATCACATCTTCTGTTATGATGCTGCTTCCCAACTTGTCTCTCTGAAGATTTTGAAGATTTAAAATCTTAATCCTTAAAAATTTTGTACAAAACAGTTGTTAACTCAAAGTATATGCACAAAAACGGGCAGGTCATGAGGGTAAAGCTACTTCAGGAAACTGATAGGTTAGTGCAGATAACACGGTCTGCACTCAGGAGTAAAACCTGACTTTGGTGACGACAACTTAATGTTCACACTGCTTAAAAATAACAGCTTGTGGAGCAGACTGGATGCATGCATATTGCTGTGGTGGGCAGATCCTGGTACAAATTCTCTCATGTTCTGCACTCAGATTATGCCTTCGGAGGGAAACTAGCTATACTACTACAGAGTAAAGCCCCGGAATAACTAACGTAAAACACTGGTCCCAAACAGGGCCACAGAAAGAAATGAGAAACCAAAATAAGTGCAGATCTACGCTAAGATCAAGTATTTAATTTACTGTTCTTAAAATAGAGTGAAATTAATAATAAAGTAAAATCACGTTTTATTATTAGGTCTGATCTTTTGTAGACTCGTAATGAAAAGAAATGTTTGTGGAGCTGAAAAGTTTTCACTACTGTAACTTTAGTTCCTTCATTTTAGGCTGTGCAATGTCATGCAGTTAACATTTATCAACCATCCACGACTGAGACACGACCTATTAAAATCAGCCAGTTTGGAAATACAAAAATTTACATTTCTGTGTACCTTTACAACATGTCCGTTGCCAACAACTTGAGTACACTGCAAATCAGACAGGGTGGATGAAGGAGTTGACTGGACTGGACTATGCTGTTGGCTGGGTTTCTGTTCAGGTAAGCCTGCTGCTTTTCTTCTTTGAGCTGCAATCTGAGACAAAACATTATCTGCACTGCCACCTAAGAAAAAAATAAAATAAAAACAGAGTCAAGGAAATGATAATTTTAAAATATTTGTTAATTCTCAATTCGCCTCTCTCTACTATTCACTGTCTTTAAAAAACTGACTGGATGAAGTAAGAGAGAATTATAAGGTTCAGACCGGTTCAGCAGCTTTCAGGAAATGAGAAAAAAAATCAACTGCAGGAGAAGAGAGAATCCCGCCTTGCCTATACACACACAGAGCTGACATACATACTCTTTGGATATAGTTTTCATGATCTGCTTCACCATATTGTCTTTATAGCTGCCAGATACAAAGCTTACTGCTTTGTTTTTAATTGAAAACCAATTTTTATTTTAAACAAAAAGTAAGCAACATGGATAAGAAAAGAGACAGCTCTATGAAATGCATGTTGTAACGAACAAGCATCCACCTGATCCATTGTGGGTGGACTCAATAAAATCAAGTTGTTTTTTTCTGAGACAGGGGCTAACCTACGAGACTTCTACAACAAATGCGAGGCTTTTGTTCCCTTAAGTAGGTGTCCAAAGTCCAAACCTATTCCAACAAAACATATAGAAGTTTTGCTTACATAGCAGTAGGAACCCTCAGAAAAGGCTTAATATATTCTACCATCATCACAAACACTATTTTTTTAGCTGAAGCAGATTCCAATGACTTTCTTATAGAAAAATAAAAGCAGCATGGTACCTGATCTGTTATGCAGTTCTCCTCCATGCCTGTTAATTCCCGCAATGTTATTGGATCCACCAGAAGAATGGGGAGAATGGTTGAAGTTGTTGGAATTTGAAGGAGATGCAGGTCTTCTTGCAAATGCTGGTAATTTGACTGGCCTAGTACCTTTGCTAACAGACGTCTGGAAAACAAAACAAAAAAATCCATCTTTCTTATTTGAGCAAAACAAAGATCAAACTTCAGCTCCTATTTTATATATTTTACGTTCTGAAACTTCCACTGAAGAACAAAATGGGTATCAAAAATAATCTTATTTTACATATACAAATACATTGATTATATATTTATATAAACATATATATGTATATATATTATATATATATATTCAACAAAAGAAATGACACCATAATGAAGGCTTTAATTCTCCTTAATCTTTGGCCAAACCAAAATGAGCGTTAACAATGCACTTGACACACAATATACACAATATTGCAAGTGGAGGGGGCGAGGTGAAATAATCACATGTGAAACTTCTTTCCTGCAGAATCCTGAGTTTGTCTCTCCCATCTTACAAAACAGCTAACACCTACTTCTCAGCCATCATGTCCCTGTTTCTTCTTAACTAAGCTGCAACAAGTGACATGAACTTTCTCTTCTCCAGTTCCATTTTCATATCCCCTTCATCAAAACATCTACCTGCACCATTTTATTGACTATTGTTAACTGAGGCACTAATGATCTAACTACAGGCTAGCCAAATCCTCAGCCACATCCACATCCTCCTTCAATTCTTTTGCTTTTACACCACTGGCCACCACCAACCATCTGACATATGGCTCTCGCAGCTCAGTCTTTTCATGTTTTTTATCCTGTTGCTCAAATCACTTCTTCCAACTCTGACTTACTAGGTTTCTCTCCTTCTCCCTATTCCCTTAGAAAAACCCTTCTTTCCTCATAGAAGGATTGATGGCTAGTTCTCTCCTACTTTCCCTGCTCCTCACTTTATATGTGGATGCCAATTATCCTCTTACATTATTACAATCATCTTTTTCAGGATTATGAAAAAAACATTTACCTTTCTGTGATCTATCACTTTCCTTGTAATACTCTGCCTTATTCCACCTAAATCATCTCTACTGGTATTAAGCTAAATGTCACTTAAAAAAGAGAGACAGAAAAAAATCCTCCTAAAATATCTTTATTGTCCCATTGCTAGAACTGACATGAAATACAGTTCTGGACTAGTAAAATAAACTCTTCTCTACACTTGTCCATTAAAGTCAGGGGAGTAAGTGCTGCTTTTTCTCCTACCAAATATGAAAGGTTGTCAAGGTTGGTTTACTTTCTGTCTGAAGACAAATGAGCTATTCTCCTTTTTGTTTTGCACTTTCACTGAAAACCTTGTAGAATCAGGCAAGGTATTTCTATAAAAAAATAGAATTTATTCAGACTTTTTCCCTTTTTACAGTACTTGCACTTTAAGATTGTATGCCTTCAAGCCTACTTGATCACTAATTACTACTATTTTATCTATTACTAATATTTCAGAATGTTCTGTCTGTATACTTATGTCTTGCTGACATTTCCTCCCCTGGTTCATAAAAATTGAGAAACATTAATTCTTTTCTTCTACCCCTAGTCTTCTTCCAAACCAGAGCAGTTTCTGCCACACTCCAATGACCGTACCTGCTCTGGCAACTAAAACATATAGGTGGAACCAGCAGCCACTTTAGCAGTTTACAGCAAATTTGTTAGGGCTAGACTTTATTCTGGTTAACAGCAAAGAACTTGTTTCATTCCATAGAAAACTTTTGTTTGATTTATTTTCCTTCCATAGAGATGTGTAGTATTCCTAAACAGCAGAGCTTAAAAGGACAAGCCACTACTGAGACTGTGGGTTTAAAGACATTTCTGATAAAAAAAAAAATAAAAATCAGTGTGGCTCACCAGTCAGCATGGCCTGGACATAACACAGTATTTTCATAAACATTTTGTTTGCTTACTATATCAGAGCTCCCACTGCTGTTAAAATCGTGCTTGATTGCCCTCTGTGGCCAGGCAGTTCTCATCTGTTCAGCTTTTCCATCTTTGCTGATTCGTGTTCGGTCAGAGTTCCAAAGCTCAAAACTTGAGGGCGGTAAGAAAGGCGGTATCACTGCTTTCAGTTTATCGCTGGGCAGCCTGGTAAATGGCGCACTACTTCTCAGCTGAGAGAGGGAAACAAAGAAACGAGCCTCTTCTGATGAAAGATTACTGGGAGCTAGCTGATGATGTAGTTTCAAAATTGTGAATTAAATAAAAAAATGAAGACAAATCTATTTTTAAACAAAATAAAATGGAAAAGAGGCACAACAGTAGTATTTGTGAAGACGTACAACACGTAATAGCAGAGAGAATCCAAAGGACATTCTGGCACACGTCAGTACGCTCGTTCATTTAATGCAACAAATATAGTTCACTGAGTGTCAGAAACTGTCTCTTCTGTCATTAGGCTGAATCTTGCTTCAAACAGATTTAAACAGAAATGTTAACAATTAATTCCCAAAGAAAAAACAAGGTAGTCTGCTCTATACTCCCAGATGGGACACCTAGAAACGGCAAACAACTGCCTATTCCTGCTGCATGTGTTCTCCAGAAAGAGAAAAAACAGACACAACTGATTTAGCTCCCTCGAGTTCTGTCAGTCAGTCGCATCAAAAGTTACTCAATCTTCTTAAAAAGAATATAAAGGATAACCAGCCAAATTTAGTGACATCTCCAGGGAGTACGCTGTAGGGGAATTTAAAGCCACAGCATAACAAAAGAAGAAATAGAATAATATAAATAAACATCTGAACTAAATATTTCATGGTTGCCTCTACAAGTAATCTCTCACTTTATCATTGCACCATGTTCCATCCATGTTTTCCTCACAGCACACTGCTTGTCAGCAGCCTAGTTAGCTGTTCCATCTATTTTACTAATTCATTGCTGATCATACAATGGTTTGGATAACTCTTGAGAAGTCAGTACTTACCAACAGCTTCCATACTGTACTACTTGTAGCAGTTTCTAGCCTAAGAACTACTGATATATCACAGTCTGTCAGTTCCTGTCTAGTGACTATCAACAAATGACAGCTCTCTTTCTCATGGTGACTTGGATAGGAGATTAAAAAAAAATAAATAAATGATGGGAACCACATGACCTTCTGAATTGGGCTGAACACACCAAGAACACACCAAGAACACTGTGACATACCATGGTTGTCAATAACTCATCCTCCTTTCCTCCTTTTGCAGTGTTTACACCTGAAAAATATACAAATGATGTTGTGTTGTTTACACACTCCTACTTTTGTTCTCAAGGATAGCTTATTGCTTTCAAACATTCAACAGCTTGACCCTCAGTAAGCACACAGAACCAAGATTTCCAGTGACACTGTCATGTATGTAAATTAAAGTTAAGCAAAGAGTCTTATTTCACATCACAAACTGCAGGGGTTTTGCATGGAGAGCGGTACAATTTCAGCAGATGTGCTTTACGATTTGGGCTTTTCCAATCTCTCTCTCTTCTCAGAATTATTTATTCATTTGTTTAAATAAATTGGTTTTCATCACATAAATCTGTTTATCAAAGATACTAACAATTTTCAGTGACCTTTCTCTACTGTCCAATTTAATGGTGCTTGCTCCAGAATAGTAACATTGTTATATTAGCATTTTCCTGCTGAAATGATGCTGTGCTCAGCATTCAGCATGATCAACAGCCATGAGTACAAACGTGTCTTTTTCTATACGCTACGAATGCATCACGTCTCTTTTCAGTTACTTTAAGCTAAATACTAACTGAATCAATAGATTAAAAATAGTATTATTTTGACTATCCCATAAGTGCTCACTTCCCAGCTTTAACACTAGCTTTGTTACTTGTGATCGGAGCTGTAGCAGCATCAAGGTTTCCAGACGTGTCCATATCACTCTGTGAAACTGCTTTAATGGTGGAATTTAATGATGGTTCAGGCTCATCAGGAAAAGGCACAAACTGATTGGAAGGAAATCCATGGCGCAACGTCTGAGTCAACTTCAGCTTGCGGAATCGATTGGACATCCTGCTCCACCAGGACTAGATTGATAAGAAGACACAACAATTTAGTTCAAACTGAAAAAAAAAACCCCAAAACAGGAAAAGAAATGTACAATTAAGTAATCCTTACAGCCATGATAAATCTGTCAAAGAGTTTTTGAGATAAACTACAAAAGCAATGTTAAAGTGATTTGCAATTGTCAACAGAATCCTTCATCAGAATTTGTATGCATAAGATTAATCTCTTTCCTCATTTTTCACCTGACAAATGCCTTACAGTATTTTTCCACATTATCTGGAAAGACAAGGTAGATAAAGGTATTAGGGCAATTTGAATAGGAAATTTTTACAGCTGCATGGCAAATATTTAATCTTCCCATTAAATTCTGATTTCACCATCCATTCTTACACTCTGGCATCAATGAACTGGCATGTATACCTTCTGCTTTTTAGAGGCGTGCACAGAAGTTTATCTGATCTGCATGAAAGCCTCTCCTTAAGATTTTCAAAATCAGTAGCAAACTGGAAGAGTTCTGATAGAATTCCTGTCAAACTAAAGATCCACAGTTCATATAGGGCTGCTATACAGATAACGTAAGCCCTGACAGACTGGAAAGACTATAAACAGAAAAAGAGCAAGGCAAGGAAACACCAGCTGTGAAAACAACACAAACCTTAGCACTACTGCACCTACAACCTCCATTCATGCAGGTATCACGTGTGGAGACTGTTACCTGAGAGGACCATCTTTGCTCAAAACAAATTTTATCCAAATATTTACAGACTTACACACTTTTACAGGCAGACAGTGCAAGATGCTTCAAGTCTTTAGCAGGACATTTCTCTAGACTGTATGAGACCTATAGGCTACTTTAGGAAGACCTATGTAATCTGTATTAAAGATTATGTGGCTTGTAGGTAAGTAAATCAGATTATACATATCTTCTGAGTATTTCTTAGTAAAGCAGCTTCTTCCTTTTCTGGAATACTTTTTAAAAAACATAATAAAGTCATGTGGAACTGATGCTACCTCATCAAGGCAGCTTTACGTGATATTCAATCCAGGTAACACGCTTTCCTAGTTTACTCTTTATTCTTAGCCATTCCTTCTCCCCATACATATTCCCCTCTCTCCTTGACATTTAACATTTTTCAACTGCTAACTGAAATACGTCTTCGCAACTGTCATACAGTAGAACTAGGTAATATAAACTGTAAACTTATTCCCTGTAAATCAATCCTTCTAGCAGATGATCATTAAAAAGATTTTAAATCTGCAGAGAGTATTGGTAATGGACAGATTTCCCAGACTTATGTATCTCTTTGGAGCCATAACTAAAAATGATTTACAGCACTTTCAGCAACAAAGACCTGATGGAAAAAAGCAAGAGAGACAAATAGTTCCTAGAAAGCAATAAAACCCACACAGTTCAGTATTTATTCACCTTCCAAATGGAACTGAAAGGGAAAAAAAATACATCTAGTTTTAATGCAGAGTACAATGAGCTCACAAAAGAGTCTGCTTGCACAATGTGGTTAGTTTGTTAAAGGAGCAAGCTAGCTTCAGTGAAAAAGGAGATCACTTCTCAATTCCTATCATCTTTGCTACTGTTCTTCACAGTGCTTCTGCTTTGTTAACATATGCTCACATCACAAACTAACCCAAAATGGATTAAGTACAGCCACTATGCTCCAATATAAAAAACTACTGTTCTCTGGCAAGAAAAAAACAACAGTGGAGAGGTTCATGTTGTCCTCTGGTGTCCAGAGTATGGTGGTCTGGAGTTTCCAGCCAGCTGCTGCAGAAGGTTGTGGCCTCTCCATATACCCTACCACATCACACACGTACAGAAGCTGGAATAAAAGGCTTTAAACTAGACTGAAGCTGCCAAGTAACAAAAATGCATTTGTGGTTAAATATAATGCCTGTCAAAAGGCTGAAATCTAGTAGCAATGAGAGAAGGCAATAGAATCAAAGAACAGAAAAAAACGGTGTTGCCACTTGAGAAATACCTTAGACATTTGTAACATTATTAGGAATGAAAGAATAAGAGGAAGAACTGGAAATCTCTGCCCGCAAACAACTTTAATCTAATAAAGAAACTGAATGTGATAATTCACACTGCTCTAATACTGACATTGAGAGTATAACCTGCCAAAGAAGCACAGGCAAGAAGAAAGAGAGGAAATAAAAATTTGCACATGGAAAAGAAATGACCTTGTTTCCAAATCCACAAAATGGTGAGAAACATAGTAGTTAACAGTTCCTGTGCAAAAAAAGATGAAGAATGAGATCATGGTTATCCACGACATAATCGGTAGGTAAAGGAACTAGGGCTTGTATTATGCATAAATTACAAATAAAAGAGACATAAAACAAAATAAAAAGCCTACTAGTCAACGACAAAACTGATCAAACAGGAGACACTGAAAAGGGTTTGTTTTTTTTAAACTTCGAAAGCAGCCTACTTGTGATCAGACATTTTAAGATGAATACCGTTAACAGGAGGAAGGTAGGAATATACGTGCATTTGCTTAACAAAGTAAGAATATTTAAATGAGCTTACACAAACTGAAACCAGATAAGACTGATTAGAACTACCCTAGAGTAATTATAAACAACACAACCTTTGAGTAAATACTGATTATCTTCAAGATGAGTCAAGAGGATGAAGGAAGTTACAGAAGTCAGGCAAAAGACAAATACATAATCATCTTTACCCCAAAGAGAAAAATCTGAAAATTTACTGACCAAAAAAGCTTAACTTCAAAGGACATAACTGAAAAAACTTTGTACGTCATCACAGCTCATAACAGACAGCTGGCATGGGTTTGTTGGGAATAAATCCCACCAAAGCAATCCCTGTGACAGCATAACTGGTCAAGTGGGCAGAAGCAGGGAAAAGCTGTAACATAGCTTGACTTTAATAAAGCTTTTATCACTGTTCCATGTAACATCCATTAAATGATCGAGGAAAACGTGACTCAAGTAAAATTAATATAGGGAAAGCATTGTAGCAAAAAAAAATATTAAGAGACAAATTACCAACAATTTGATCTCAAATTGGGAGGACATATTTTGTGCAGTGAAATGGGAGTTTGGAAATGTTCATTAATAACAGCAACAATGAAACAGAACATACTTTGCAAAGTCTATCTGCACGGTTTTGTGAGCACCTTGGATACTCTAAATTTAAACAATGACAAATTGACATTACTCAGTAGGGATCAAGCTGATGTGTAAGAAGAAATTGAGTGTACAAATACAAAAAAAGAAGTAGCAAAGCAGCTGTACTAAAGAAAAAAAGAAAATCAGAGTCATAACACACTATAAACAGTATAAGTCCACAGTGCCTTACCAACCCAAAAAAAAAGGTGAATTTCACTAATAACAGCATGAAATACACAACTGTGCAAGTAGTTCTTGTATGCCACTATGCGACACTGAGTTTCCTTTCTATATCATCCTTCCTTCTTCTAGAGTCTACGAAATACTATTAAAGTAAAATAAAAGAACTACTGCTGCAATTCCTACATAAAACAAACATATAAATCAGCAGCTTCTCACTATGTTAGGAGATACTAGCCAAATCGCCATAACACATCCACTCCGATTTAAAAAAAAAAAAAAAGAAAAAAAAATAGTAATAAGTATTAAAAACAGTCTGCTAAAACGGGAGTACATTTGGATTTTAAAGGCAGATTTAAAGTTAAGTTCATAATGGAAATTCAGTTCCAAACTTATGAACATAGTGCCTTCCACTACTTGATTATAAGATCTACTTCTAGGCACTGAAATGCTTCAATGCAAACTCTTCCTTAAAAGTCTTCCCTTTGCCTTGCCATTTGGCAAAAATAAAGCTGAACACATGCTATATTTCACAAAACCAGGAAGCACTGTCAATGAGGAATTAACACACACCCCCAAAAAAAACCCAGTTACCTATTAGATCTAAAGTGTTTCTTAGCAATTACTTTCTCTGCTTCATACATTACAGGAAACAAGGCATTGGTTATCTATTAACAGTGAATATATTTACCTTTAGACCTCCTTTGTCATCTGGCAACATTGGGACATTTAAGGATTGCCTACTTCTGGAACAAGGCAAAGACGATCTGTTGTTCAGTTTATTCTTGTCTTTGTCTACTTGCATGCATGCTGATGCCAGTAACCGTACAAGCTCTGTGTCTAAAAGAAAACAAATTAAGATAAATATTTAGTCTGTTTTGCTTTCCCAAACTAATACTGATACACTGATACTTTCTGTATAAATCCCATTTAAGTAGAACATGACATGTCAGACAACTGATCTACTTCTCCAACACAAAGCAGACGAATCCCCAAAACCTTCTTTCTTGGCCTATGTTTCCCACCCCTTCTCCCCACACAGTGGGCGGCAGTCTTACCTTTCTAAAGGTATTTATCAATATAAATAAGCATGCTATTCAGTCAGAATCAGTCATGTGTGACCAAGTGAACTGCCTCCTCTCACACTTTGTAGAAGTTAAGAATAATATTGTAATGCTCCCTTTTCTCACCTGACACAGAAGAGAGTAGAGAAAAATGAATATTCTTTCTTCAAGCGCAGGTTGCAGAAAAGAAGCTTGAAATTAAATCCCAAAGAGAAAGGAGATGTTCAGCCTGGACAATGAAGGGACTGAAAAGACATGGTAAGAAAAAAGGTGGACAAACAAGTAAGGAAAAAAGGAAGAGGAAGGAAAAAGAACAAGTATGAGATGAGGACAGGAAAGCAAAAAAATATTCTGTAAATCTATATTTTATACAGAAATCAGGAAAGATTTTCAGAAGGGCAGACAGAACTGACCTATATATTCCTCTTGCTGAACAGGTAACAAGACAAACTACTCCGATGGTCAAGATGTTAGTTATAAAACAAACAAACAAACAAAACCCAAAACATTCACTATATTTATTTTCTAAAGTTTCATACCATTAGTGATCTACTTTTGACAAAGGAAAAGTATCTGCTAATGACCAAAAACACCATAATGAGTAAATACAGAGAAAACAAACATTAGTTTCATCAGCAGTAGTGGTTTTTGGCTTCAGATAAAGCAATTCAGGTACCAGGCAAGGTTAAGAATAACAAATTACACTGGCTAAACAAACTACAATAAAAACTAAATGTGTTTCACTGAAGCTTCCCCAAAACATGCTGCCTTTCTCTAAAGCACTCCCATGAAAAACAACCTGAACCCTGAAGTGTGATTTATTCTCAGCCTTTATGGACCTAGCGCGAGGCTCAGCCAGGAGTTCACTAGTTTTGTTCTGATTGCACGCCCTTCGTCCTGCCCCTTTACTGCTGTTTACTGAGTGGAAATTTCTAGCTCCAGTTCATAGCTCTGTGCTAACGACACTACAGAATACCTGGGCCACCACAGTCAAACGCCACTGAACTGGCTCTGGTGACATAAAAAACACAGTTTGGAGCATCTTCAAAAACAAAGGCAAGAGTTAAGTCATAAATGTATACACTCATCTAATCAATTAACTCAAAACACACCACTTTCAGGCAGTATCCTTTCTTAGTCCAGTCCAGCCTGGACCTCAGGATACTTCCTAGCAACTTTAATGTATTTTCTAGATTGGAAAGGATGTTTATCTGTTTATGTTGTACATTTCCTAAGTGCTCTTTGAAATACCATACCTGGATCATTCAGCAGCATTATCAGGTCAAAAGCTGTGTATCCATTTTTTGCACGAAGATTGACATCAGCTCCTTGATTTAACAAATACTTTACAACATCTTTGTTTCTTTAAGAGAAGAAAAAAAGGCATTGCTCGTGTTAAAAAAAAAACACACAAAACCAACAAAAACACCCTAATACTCCATTTTCATCCTTTTACACCATTGCTCTTCAATTAGAGATCCAAGTTTTACCTTTTCTATAGCTAACCAGGTCTAAAATTTGTTCGCAAGCTGTTCAGAAGTTCCCAATTCCTTTGTCGATCACTGTTTACTCACTATGAATTACACTAATCAATACGCATAAAGTCAGCCTAAAAATCCTAATTTGAATAGTCAGTTTCTTAAACTGACCCTTAGGAACTGACTCTGGAATTTGCTGCCAAACGCCTTCCCAATGAAAAGCCGTTAATGCCTAGGGAAAAAAAGCAGATGGAAAGACAAAGGTCAGTCCAGTAGTCATCACATACCAACACTCATACTTCAACACAGCCTCATATTCAGAACAGGTAAAAGATTGCATACAGAAAAGCCAAATTTACTGAAGATAATTTATAAACTCCAAACAGTACTTCACTTAATTAGAGATATAAATTACATAATTGAGCAGGCACATTATCGCTTCCTTGAGGTGTTTAATATGCGAAAACAATCAGTATTAAATTATAATCAACACAAACACCTTCCAACAAAAGCTCATAAAAGCTAGTTGCATAAAAGGAACTCACCATCCCGTTCCCATTAGTCCCCCACCCCTCCCAGACACCTGAATAAATAAGCAGGACTTGCCTCACAAGTTAAAAACAATACTGTAATTCAGCCTGCAAAATAAGTGAGCAGACAACAAAGCTAGGGAAAATATATTTAATACAAAATTCCTCTTAAGCAGAGACTGACCTTTTATAAAAACACTGACATGCATAAGCAACACAGAGCAAAAACGTTCTTAAGTAGCAACACATGACTGCAAACTGTAATACTGAAGCTGACCAACAGATCTCAACCTCTCCACTTCAGAGCATTACTTGTGATCGTACAGACCGTTTCCACTTCTGAACACACTCCAGATAAAAATCAGCCTACAATGGAGGAGGAATGTTCCTCCTCTCTTCTAACAAAACTCTGCTTATCCCCACCACAACTCCTCTGAATACTTCCCATTACTTTCGTTCTCTTCCTTAAAACTGCGTCATCCTCCCATCCTGCTTTCTAGTCCTGCACCTCGAGGGCTCACAGAGACACAATCCATCAGTGGCCCTGGCACAGACCTTGCTTGCTCCCTCCTTCAAACCAGACACCCTCCACAGCGCTGTCACTCCTGAGAAAGGGTAAGCTGAGGCTCTGCAGAGGTTAAAGATTTCCACTTGTTACAAAAATTCACAGCTGGCCCACACTAACTAAGGAGAAAAGCTAGGATGTAAAGTACACAATTACAGGGGTAAATATTTATTCATGCACATGAGGTGTCACAGCCAACTTGGGGCACCTCAAATGTGGTTTTACAGAGTTCTGTTTTTACACAGGGTTCTTGTATGCTTCGAGCGTTTAGGTACAACACAATTTGCCTCATCACTAACACCCAGACTACCGATTACTAATCATAGTAAAACTTTGCAAACCAACTGTACTTCTGCAGCATTCCTGCTGCTCATCTATTGATCCATACATCCCTGAAGTCAGTCTTGCTATTGTTACTTAACTATGATGCCAGACAACACTGGGAGGGTTTCAAAGCGTGTTAGAGGGGCTATAATGCTGGCGTTATCTTGGTTGGCTAGGGGTATCTTTTATCCTTCCTAGACAGCTCTAAGTTTCTAAGAAGCCAAGTCTTTATTTCCAGGTCTGGGGTGTCCTTCTGGTCCTTCCACTGAGCTGGTGTCTTTTAATTTGCTTTAGCTAAGTATAAACAATATCAATGTCTCCAGTAAAATTCCACTACCTCAAAGTGTATTAACAAAGTTAATATACTTCTATACTGCTATAAAGATTGATTGATATAATAGGGAAGGGAATTTTCATAACATAGTCCTCCAGGAAACTGAAAGGGCAGTATCTGAACACACGCTCAGTTGTGCTCTGCGCTTCCACACACGAGCACCTGAGTATCAGCAAGGGGACATGCCAGCAGCCCTGCACACCACTTTCTGCTGGCGGCTTCTACTTCAGCTACGCGCTGGGGGAGCTGCCGAAAAGAGAAACGGCTGCACCAGAAAAACTGGTCTTCGGGCACTTCGGTGAAATGCCTGTCACTGCTATCAGCACTGCATTGGTGAGGAAGCAGAGGATCTCATGTAGATCCGAGGAACTACTTCAAAAAATCTTCACAAAACAATGACAATTTGACCTCTTATTTTTCCCCTTTGTTGCACTTTCATGGTCCAATGAGATCTGCTGACTAAAAATAAAAGCTGGAGCAGAATCATAGATTCACAGATTTCTAGGTTGGAAAAGACCTTAGAGATCATCGAGTCCAACCGTCCCTAATCCCCATTAAACCATATCGCTAAGTAGATCATCCACCCTATTCTTAAACACATCCAGGGATGGGGACTCAACCACCTCCCTGGGCAGCCTATTCCAGTGGCTGACAACCCTTTCAGAGAAGAAACACTTCCTAACATCCAACCTGAATCTCCCCTGACTAAGCTTATACCCATTTCCTCTTCTTCTATCACCCAACACTAATGTAAAGAGCCCTTCCCCCACCTCCCCACCATCTTTTCTCAAGTATTTGTAGGCTGTAATCAGGTCTCCTCTCAGCCTCCTCTTCTCCAGGCTAAACAGCCCCAACTCCCTCAGCCGCTCCTCATAAGTTTTATTTTCCAGCCCCTTGACCAGTTTAGTCGCCCTTCTTTGGACTCGCTCCAGGAGCTCAATATCTCTCTTAAAGCGAGGGGCCCAAAACTGGACACAATATTCCAGGTGCGGCCTCACCAGTGCCGAGTACAGGGGCAGGATCACTTCCCTGCTCCTGCTGGTCACACTATTCTTGATACACGCCAGTATCCCATTGGCCTTTCTGGCCACCTGGGCACACTGCTGGCTCATATCAAGCCGGTAGTCAACCAACACCCCCAGGTCCTTCTCCACCAGGCAGCTCTCCAGCCACTCTTCCCCGAGCCTATAGCGATGCTTGGGGTTTTTATACCCCAAGTGAAGGACTCTGCACTTGGCCTTATTAAAGCTCATGCCATTGGCCTCAGCCCAACTATCCAGTCTGTTCAAATCCCTCTGAAGGGCCTCCCTACCCTCGAGCAGATCATAGAACGGTTTGGGTTGGAAGGGACCTTAAAGATCATCTAATTCCAAATCCCCTGCCAGGGGGATGTCCCCTGGGCAGGGACATCTTCCACTAGATCGCTAAATCCACATTTGTACAATTAATGTGAGCGTCACCAGGCAGTGAAGTGAATGTTCACCTCCCTGAGGGCCTTGTCTACAATAATGGAGAAAAGTTCACCTTGCTAAACCAAACATCCTGTATCCAGACAACGCCAAGACTATGACAGAGATCACATGTGAAGTACCAGGCCAACTTCTGGGCTCTGACGTGATCTTAGATGCCCACCTGCATTTGTAAGTAGCTTTAGAGAAAAGGATAATCAGTTCTCCAGCGGATGCCTTTCAGAAAACTCAATGAAAACTAAAGGCTGAGTCAGGGAACATAAGAATGGTTTTAAGACTGGAAAATATGGCACACAGAAGGGTGATTTGCCTGAAGTTTCAACACTCCATGTAGGCGTACAACCCCAGCAGGGGGTGATACTATCTTACAAAACACTGAAAAACATCAAAGGATGGAAGCTGAAATCTGCACCAAAGCTTCCAGTGCCTGCCTGGAGCACTATGTTCCGAGCACTTACTGAGCAGGACTCAAGTTCCCAAATGTGCCACTCGTTCTGAAATCCAAACTCAGGTCTGCTCTGAAAAGCTGAGGGCAGTGCAGGAGTCATGAAAAAATGAGGTCACAAGTCTCTCAATTTCTTGTAAGATCCATCTGCTTCCAGAGTCAGTATCAAAAAGATTTTTTTCTATTGGGATGTAAGAAGAATGAAACTTCTTTACTGCTAGACCCAAAGAGAGAATATCTCTTACCCATGGTATGTGGCCTGCATTAGTGCTGTCCAGCCATGAACATTATCTTGCTTGTCAACATCAGCATTTTTCTCAACAAGGAGCTGAACAAGGGGCAGCTGTCCAGTTACAGCTGCAATCATCAATGGAGATGCACCATCAACGTTCGTAATATTGACCTGACTTGAGTCTTCATCAACGATCGCTTTAACCAGCTGAAAGTTTCCTGCAAAACAGTGACAGAACACATTCTGCATGAGCAACGGGGAACTGCTTAGCCACTGAACTAACCCGTATTTTGATTTGCTGACATTGGTCTATGTTTAGTGGAATTAAAACGTAAAAAATAAAGTAGTAGAGCAACTGCAACACTAAAGTAAAATATTTGTACTGATCTTTGGTCTTTTAGTTGATTAGTACATCTTCCTAGGCTATGTAAAATTGTGGCATAAGCAAGAGGCACTGTTTTCCCTCATCCCCTGTACACTTACAGTACAATTACAAGAATCATTTTCTGAAATGAAGGACTAAGATATAAAGGCTATATGAACTGCAGTGCATCCAACATGTGAATACACAAGCAGAGAATGTTTCTATTAAATTCTCATAAGATGATGTCATGCAAGGAAAACTGATGATGCTGAGACACCGTGATTTGTCTTTCAGCAGAAAAAAGATCCCTGTTCCATTTCCACAGGTTGAAATCACAAAAAGCAAAAATTTTAGAATCAAAGAGAGTGGGTACAAAGGCACTCTGAAAGGTGGTGGAGGCCATCCCTTGTCTTAAGCAGGTAGAACAACTCCCTACGCCACACTGACCCATAAGTTCCTCTTACAAAGGCGGTTCACTGATTCTAAAAACCTCTACTGACACAATTCCACAACCTCTCAAGGAATTTATCTATTCCAGCGCTCCATTTTCTTACATTCAGAAAGTTGTTTATTTTTGATTCTGCCTCCAATATTTAAACTAAATCTCCAATGCAAAACGTCTGTCCTCCTTGCTCCAGCGTAATGTGTTATTCCTGTCATCTTTCTAGTTCTTTAAAAGTGAATATAATGTTCAAGTTTTCACATAAAGAGGCTGGCAGTCACTGAGTTCTCGTCTAGATTACGAAAAGCAGTACAAATATGCTACTGAACCCATTTAATCAGGTTGTGGGTTTTTTTCTAGATCTTAAAGTAGGAACAAGCACCTTGGAAAAATGTATGATGTATGGTCCTCTTAAGAAGAGAGCTTCAGCTCACCCAGCTCCCTTACTTTTTTGATGGCATATGGCAGGCAAAAGCAGGGAAGAAGTTAAGGAGAAAAGAAGACCTCTGTAACCCAATATGTACCACTGCAGGAACAGAGGCAAGAAGCGAATTGTCAACTGCCATGCAAATGGAAAAATTCTCACCTTTAAAAACACCCTTCAGATGGTCAGCTGCTTCATGACACGGGCTGCTTTCAACTCAATCACAGGCATGAACATTTTCTTTGGAAAGGCAGTCAGAATCCCAGACAACCCCTGCAGGCACTTGAATACACTCACTGAAACTAACACCCACCCGCGCCACTCAGCTAATTTCTTAGAATGGGAAAGACACAAAAGCGCAGTTACTTTTTTTGTGTCCCAATTTAGTAAAAGACAGCAGGTGGCTTTTTTAACACACACCCGCATCACAGACTGTTAAATAGAAACCCTGGAACCTACAGATTCTCCAGAATTGACTTTGAACTCTGGCCTGCACACTTCTTAACCTACTGAGTTGCTTTTTTAACAGTCCTGCCATCCATAGCCAAGTATTTCAGAAAAAGAACAAAAGGAGTATGCTGACCAGTATTCATTTGGCTCCCCACCTAAGATTCCTTCCAACCCAGCATTAGTGTTCATACATCTCAAACTAAAAGTCACAGGGGTACAAGAAGGACAGCCGAACTCTCCAAAATCTATCAGACTTGAGGCCTTCCTAGGAAGAGGCTTTGGTAGCTTACATGTGAAGAGTCGACACTTAAGAGAGAGCTCACGGTACTGCTACCTATCACCTCTCTCTCCTCCACTACTATGTCTGCCCATTTCCAGTTCTGGCCACCTGAAAAGCCATTAAGTTCTTGAGATGGTGACTTACGATGGTTAATTGAAAAGCAACTGTTAAACTGTTGTACCAAACCCAGGATGAGATCTGATTGCTAAGACCAGGCTCAACCATTTAAAACACACCTCTAACTTTTCAATAGGAATGCAGTGACAATAAAACTTGGAAGATAACTGTCGGTTTAAATATGCATTGCTGAAACCCATTTGGACAAATGTTGAGAAAAAACGGTATTTTTCTTCACAAAAATCACTCATTTACAAAAAAAAATAACACAAAAAGATCTAAAAATCCATCAGAAACTGTGAAAGCTGCTAACTCAGAGCTCTTCAGGTTGCAGCTCGCTGTTGAAAACAAGGTGAATCACACCAAAGGCTTCATGATTATATTACAGTCAGGAGTGGGCACAGCCTAAAGCTCACTTATTCTACATGCACACACGACAGTCAGGAGGGACAGAACCAGCTTTCAGTGCACTATGACCAGATTTTCTATGCCATTGACACAGAAAGCACAGACTCAGTAAGGATTATTAGGTCCACTGCGTGCACAAGGATATATTACCAATGTTTCCTCACTGTCTGGGGCATTTTAGTCCCAAGTAAGGGCAGGTTGACTGAAGAAGAAACAAAACTCTTCGGTCTTGTGAGACACCTCTCATGACTTCACTGGACATAAGATTTAATCTCGCATGAGGATGAAATCTTCCAATATTTGAAAAAAAAAAAATAAAAAGATCCGTCAGGAACTTTTCTTTACTACTGAATGACTTTTTTTTTATGACTGTCTATATAGCTAAGACTGCTGGCAGTAGGCTAAATGTGCTATCATATAGTTGAAAACATTTAAATGGCAAAACACCAACTGTAAGAAGAGTGATCAGATAAGGTTCAAGTACTGAATCCAAAGAGATTGCAAACAGCGCAGAGTTTTCTGACCTGCGGCGTTATCAGGAACCTCAGCAGAAACTGAACAGTCGCGTTTCCCATGCCAGAGCCATCAGATAGCAAGCCTCAAGTCAAACTCATCTTTTCAGCACTTTTTCCTATGCTGGAAGATCCAGGAGAATAGGTAACCAGAAAGCAGCTTGCCACCCACCACAGGTGCAACCCATCAGAGCCTGGATCAAACTTAAATCAACAATATGGCATTGGCTCTTTCATGTTTGCCACAGAACAGTTTTATCAGTTGTGTGCTCATTAAAGTCACTCTTGCTTATGAGAGATCAGGCAAGATCTGAAACACCCTGGTTTTTTGAAGCAACTTTAAAGAGCAATTACAATGCTTGTAGGGAGTAGAAGCCAGCATATTTTTTGCACAAATTAGCACTTTTGTTTTCATACTTCCAACTTTATCAAAAAGAAAAAAAAAAATCATATTAAAGGTAGTACAGTCTTGGAATAACCGGAACTACTAAATCACACCATTTTGGCATGAAGGGCACAACCAGGAGCTCATAAAGATTTTCTTATATTAGAATGTGAAAAAAAATAAACTACAGAAATAAATGTATTTTTTAAATGAAAAAAAAGGAAAAAAAACAAAGTCACATATAAAACCAGAACACATCTTGGTTTCCCATGTTAACGAGCAAACATGCTCTGAATTTACAAGAACGAGACATGGTGGAAGAGTCCTGTCAGTACTTACCCAATTTCAAAGCATGAAAGACATCAGGTTGCCTCTTTTCTGTATCTGGAAGAAATACAAATATTTCTACTAAAAATCATTAAAAAAGCAAAAATTTCTAGTAAAATTTTTCTGGCAGAAACTACTTAAAAATTTACATAAAGGTAGTATAAAACATATGTTTGGACATACATTTAGTAAGAACAAAGAAAGCACTGATAACCTCTTTATTCCCTTTGGGGAGAATGACTCATCTGTATGGTTCAGAGTTAAAGCTACAAACTATAGTACAGCATCAGTACAGGCTTTTGCATTCCAACTTCCATTCTCTATCAGCAAATTGTATTTGGAAACTTCTGTGTTTCCTGCTTGGAAGACTAAAATATCAATTAAAGAACCACAGTATGGTTTTGTGGTCTGGTGTCATCCACTGTACAAGAACAAATACTCAAATAGTACAGGATTATTTTGAAAGGTGACTCAAAAGTAGCTTTACAAGATGTCCCATTTTTATTTCCTCTTCAGTATTGCCAAGGTAATTTGTGAAGGTCACAAAAATAACAGCGATGATTTAACCACACAGCTTGATATTTGTGCATTAATAGATCTCCTTCAGCTCCCAGATGATCAGCCCCATTATAAGAACTGAGTGAAGGATCTTCCTTTCAGCATGCCTTCAAAGTGCTTTGAAACTGTTGACGCTACGTAAGATGAGGAAAAAATAATGACATATTTTGCCCCTTCCACTCAAGCCAGAAAAATAAAGCCTCCTTCATCTTCCAAAGTATTACTGATGCTACAAAACCAATAGGATAAAAAAAAAATTCAAGGAAAACAAGGAGATGTTGAGAGATTTCCCAAGCCAAATTCTGCCATTTCTATGATAAAACAGAAAAGGTTAATGTTCATAGCTTGACCCCAAATGAAGTAATTTGAAAATGCGAACAAAAGCAATCAGCGGAAACCTCCCAAAAACACGAGAAACTTATTTTAAGACTGTGAAAGAGTTGCAGGTCCTACATTTTCTCCTGGTTCAGAAACTGCTCTTATAGAAAGAACTGTGCATGAGCTCACCATTGGAAAACAGATTACAAAAGAGTAGCTTAGAAAAGGACCAGACTCTGCACCTGGCATGCGAAAAACCTGGAAGAGAGGCAGCCTCAGGGAACAGGAGACCACAAGGAGATGACAGAAGGAAGGACTGCCATCCGAGTAAGCTGAAGCAAGGACAGGGACAGAACACAGGCTACAAGCAGGCCACTGCAGGTAGTTTTGAATTTGTTACTGAAAACAGCTCTGAGCAGAGAGATGCTTTCTTTTGGAAGGCAAATCGCTCTATCTATGGCAACAGATCAGAAGACAAGTTCCTTTTCTGCTGCCTTTCACATGAGAGAAAGTATCTTTTTTCTTCCTAGGATATGCAAGACTCCAGTGCCAGGAGGAGACTGAACCCATGTCAAAAAACACTGCAGAAATATGTGTGCAAGCTTAACATTTTTACCCTCCTTTCTGCCCCAATTAGTTACTACCCTTCTGCTGACAGAAACTCCCCCTCAGGAGAGGCGACAGGAACACTCACCTGCTTTAACGCAAGCCCACCCTTCTAGCTTAAGCAGACTTCTTCAACACTTGAAGTCACTCATATGACGACAGAAGACTTTCGAGACTCACCAGGCCAACTCTGCCTGCACACACATTCTGTGCAAACGCATGGGCACTGCACTAGTGAATCCCACAGATTCCGATTCTCTCTGCGCACTGTAACCAACTGATGTCTATTCCTCGGAGACTGGTCATGAGCAAACGTCTCCAGTCAGCCGGTTCCGTCTGGTAGCGTGGCTGTACGAAAGCCCTAGCTCCAGCTTAACCTGTGAGTCAACATCTGACTAAGTTAACACATCCTCTGAAGCAGAAAGAGATGTCAGATTTTTGTCCTTGCTTCTTAAAGTACAAGGCAAGCTTGACCTCCAGCGATGGCACCTAATCTAAATAAAAATTAACAATTTTGGGGATTGTGGACATGTCTACACAATAGTGTAACATAGACATAATTAGATAAGATTTAAATAAGCCTATCTGGATATCACAAGTGGCAGAGAGATTAGAGGGGACTATCCTACCCTACAGGCTTTCTGCCACCATGGCTGGATGGATGGTAGCACCTGGAAAAGGTTCTTTCCAGAGCTAGTCACATCCTTAGATTTCAAAGTTAAGTGCTCCAAAGCTGAAAAATCCAGATGCAGCTCTTCCAAACCCTCTTGTTAAGCACCTCCAAGCACTGGTCTGCATCATAAAGCACAAATACCTTGAAAATTGTCCCCAAACAGCCACATACAGAATAAAGTCTCAATCTCTGAAACGACTTATTGACGTTCAAATGTCTAACACAATGTCCAAACCAAACTGTCTGATTTCAGGAACAGATTTAATGCATTTCTGTTAGCATAAACAAACTTCTGGAGAAGAAAAAAGACGCAAATCCACAATACTTTTAACAAAACTAACATAAGAGATTCATAACATTATTTTATAGAACCAGCTATAAAGAAAAGCTAATTTGGAAAGATATGTGGGAGAGATATCCGCAGTAAGTAAAAAACTTTAAAAACTAAATTAATTAACATTTCAAACTGATAGGTGACAGCAAGTAGGTTTAACCTTTACCTTCAATAAAAATAAAAATCCTAGGAAATTATACACAAAAAGCTGCCAACAGAATACAAACTTGCTTAGTGTGAGGGTTTGATGGGGGGGGGGGTGGAAGCTTCTGATGGTAGGAAGAGGGGATTTGTTCCCTGTGACTTCCCAGGTTTTGGAACCAGGTCAGACCTGGTTCTGCCCACCAGATCGGACTCCCATCCCCCTCTGGGTTGAGCCAATCGGCACCTCTGCGAATTGCCCTATTGAAGTAGGGACAAAGGAACCAGAAAAGGTCCTCTGTGTGAGGAGAGGGAAGGAGGGCACTGCCCCACTCCCTGGCTCCTGGCCGGGGGCTGCCCGCGCTGGGCCGGCGCCACCTGCTGAGGATGGCCGCAATGGAGCCACTTGGGGAATTCGGGGACAGTCCCGCTCTCGGGGTGCCCGCTGGGCCGAGTTCACCCAGGGAGGACTGAGATCTGAGAGAAACAGTTGCATCGACACCAGGTCAGTGAGGATCGAGCGGGAGGAGGTGTGCCGGAGCTGAGTTTCCCCTGCAACCGGTGGCAAGACGGCAGGCGGCCCCCCTGCAGTCAGGACGGACTCGGTGGAGCAGAGACCCACTCGCAGCCCATGGAGAAGCCATGTCGGAAAAGAGATGCCTGAGCCTGAGGACGGTCGTGAAGCATGGGATGCACGACAAGGTAAAGACGTATCTAGAGTCCATGGGATGACCCACACCAGAGCGAGTGGCAACAACTCCCTAAGAATCCAAGACTGTGGTAAAGCCTGCACTGGAGCAATCTGATGGGGAAGGATTGCATCCTGCGGGTAGGACTCACGCTGGAGAAGTTTGTGGATTTTCCTCGTGAGTAGGGGATCCTCTGGAGCAAGGGAAAAAGGGTGTAAGGACTCCTCTTCCTTTAAGAAAGAAGCGGCAGTAACAACATGGGATGAACTGACCTGCACTCCCCCATTCCCTGTCCCCCTACGCCGCTGGGAAGAAAAGGAAAGATGGGGGGGTGGGGGGTGTGTTGTTTTTAAGATCTGGCCTTGTTTTCTCTTTATCCTCTCGAGTAACCGGTTTTCTTTGTCTCTATATTTTTCAAAGTAACTGTTAATAAAATGAATTGTTTTATTCCCAAACCGAGTCTGTTTTGCCCGGGACCATGGTTGGTGGGTGCTCCCTCTGTTCTTGTCTCGCCCCTCAGTCCCTTTATTACATTTTTTCTCCTCTTCACTTTACTGGAGAAGGAGTGAGAGAGCGGCTGTGTGGAGTTTAGTTGCCGGATCGGCCTAAACCACAACATGTAGTAATTAAAAAAAAAAATTGGAAAATTACTGGTAAAGACACACAGTATACTATCCTGTTCTTTTGGTTGAGTGGGCAGTACTGGATATACTGGTTAAGACTGAAGGAAAAATGCTGTAGTCTAAGTTTGCTCATACCTTCCTAAGCCTTCAGATCATCTATTACAAGATACTACCTCTACAAAATCCTGGATTTCTTATATCCTTCCACACTCGCACCTAAAGCTACATGACCACTGCACATTCCTTAATTACACGGTCACAAAACATTTCTTTATCAACTCTCTTGTCTCATTCAGTGCACATAATGAATGCACTACAGGGCAAAATTCAAAATCATAAAAGCAGCATTTCTTAACTTCATGTTACTTAAGATGCACTGAAATAATGTTATTTTAACTTAGTTTTGTACATACATGAGCACAGTGTGTATGCCCGTCTGTGTGTGTGGACACACACAGAGGCATACTCACATTTGAGAGGAGGAGGTTCCTTACAAATTTTATGAAGTCCTGAAGCTACTTAAGCATTCCCCTCTTCTGCAAGGAACAGAAACATAGGGGACATGCTGACTTGTTATTCATCCACATTAATACTTGGTTTTCTTAGAATATACAGTTCACTATCAAAGGACTTTGAGGAGGTTTCATATATTAAGAGAGTGTTAGGAGAAACTGTTAGGTTATAAGCTCATCTGGCTTTCTGCATGTCACAGGCCTTGTACGAAACACCTAGTGAAGACAATCTGATAACGGGTTTTAGAATGGCATTTAACCTTGATTGCAACTGTAAGAGACTGCACACCTCTCAGTCTCTCCAAGTCTAACGTTCACTGCAAAACAGTGAATAGCCTCCCATTTCGCATTCAAATTCTTCTAACTATAAACTCACAGTTTTTTCCTTTGGCTGCCACATAAAAAGGCCCTCCAGTATAGGACCTCATTTATTAATCTTTATTAATCACACCTCTAAAACCACCTCCTCATGAAACTAGACAGACTGAACTTCTTCAATCTCTCCTTACAAGGCAGGTTTTCTAGATTTTATATCTTTTAGTTTTTCTTTGAATCTGTGATGTCCTTCTTTGATATCCTGTTCTGTTTTTGACGTCCCTTCTTTAGTGCCATTTCAAGTAAGCCTTTGTAATTTTCTTCCTAAATGAGCACCTGGGCCATGTGTTTTAAAAGAAAAAAAACATTTTAAACAATAAAACATTTTAAAACGTTTCATATGATTTTTAGTGCTGGACAGGCATCTCTTATGCTAACAAAGAGGAAACTTCCTGAAGTTGGGTGTTCTTGCCTCAGCCGAGGCACCTACTCCAACATTTTCAAAAGAGTCTAGTTACAAGTTATAAAGAACATTGTGTACAGACAAAACAACCCCTTCCATTTCTAAATAAGCAATCAAAATTTCAGAAGAAAACAAAACAAAAAAACTAACACTTCATACCTGCCTGGGGTCTGATGGTTGTGAGAGATTCCAGGTAGTCCTTCATGTCTTTGTGTTTGAAGCCAACAGAGATTTCAAAAGGCGTTTTATGTAGTACATTCAAGTGATCAGGATTGGCACCCTTCTCCATGAGCTGCTGTGCCAAGCTCACCTTTCCACTAACGGCTGCCAGCATCAAAGGACTCCAGCCCATAGTCTTCACAGTGTAATTACAATCAGCCCCCCAGTCTAGTAACAGATGTACCACGGCCTCATGTCCATGCTGAGCAGCTGCCATTAGTGGAGTGATGTCAGGAAGATCGTCTCTGCTGCTGTTAAGTACAGTTGTGCTAAAATGGTCATAATTGTCTACAAAAGCTCCAGATTCCAGCAACAATTTCACCATGCTGACGTGGCCACCTCTGGAGGCCATTGTGAGGACGCTGGCTCCTAACTTATTCTGTGCATTGAGATCAGCACCGTTCTCCAGTAAGATGTGAGCCACACTTAGATGTCCAAACCTTGAGAAAAAGAAAGTGATAAGGAAGAGAATCAAAACCTTTGATGGCAGAGGCTTCTCAAAGAAAACTGACATATTCCAAACACGGAAAACTTTGTTACCAAATAGTCCTATTGATTAACATCCTATATGAGACCACGCACACACTACTGGATGTGACAGTGGTCACCTTACTGGAGGGGAGCAATTAACTGCTGAAGACTGTAAACTAAACAATTCCACATGTACCACTGACCACACTTATAAACCAGGCACCAATTTACAAGGATGTTCAGCCCAAAGCAGCAACATGCTAGCCTCGCTTTCAACTGCATTTCATCAACATGTAACTTCCATAAACCAGTCACCTTCATTCTCTTGTTTCCAGGCCTCTATCACATTCAAGAATCAAAGCCAATTTGTTTGCAGTGATCTTAATTAAGTACCCTCAATACTATTGAACAAGTAGAGTAAAAACTTCAAACAGTCAATGCTAAAGAAGAAGGTAAAAAAAAAAAAAACAAAACAAAAAAAGAGACCATTTATGAACTCGATAGCCAATCTTTTGTATGGGCATCATGCCTTGTTTTTCCAGTTGTGAACCATCAATGAACTCCCACAAGGGAAGAAGGCTTAGAGAAGACAGGCATGCACCCATGAAGCTCAGAGAAGAAAACAGTAAATGGCCACTGTAAAGAAAGCTGAACTTCTCTCAACACAAAGGGGACCAGAGGGTAACCTTTGTTTTAGAGAAAGGCTCTATCCGCAGAATGGGACAGCTAGCTGTGTGAATGGCCTTCCCTAAAACAATCAACAGAAAACATTATCGTCCTGAGTCAGCCCGACCAGCATGGAAGTGACTACACAGCTCAGCCCAACACAAACCACCAAAACTGAGCAACCAACGAAACAAATTTTGAAGAGAGCAAGGGGCTTGAGCTGGCTTCTGGCCACGTATTCCTAGCAACTGGAGACGCCCAGCATCGTGATGGTGAGCACGCAGGGACCAGTAATGGGCATGCTGTTTGTCTTGTGCTTCAACTCTGTGTTGCAGTTGCTATGTTAGGCTTGTGTTATGATTTCAGGAGACTGCTGTATCACTAGGCTAACTCAAAATCGTGCGTAACATCAAATATCTTCCAATAAGGAAACTTGGTATTAAAGCATTAAACCCTTCCTGTGCAGAATATTTGAAAGAACTTAGTCATACTGGATGCTGACACCAGTTTCTCAGCTTTGATACCACTTGAGTACCAGAGGCTTTGGTAGCTTGTCAGTACGTAAAAGACAATCACGCAAGCCACACAACCAGCTAGCTAACCGTGAGAAAATGGAAACCTTTACCATTCCTCAGCTGAGGAATCCTACATTTTGATAAACATAATACATTGACGTGTATTTTGTGCTCTTGTTGCAGATACCGTGCGTTACTATATTCTTGTACAGTGTTTAATACAATCAAACGTTAATCCTGAAAGCAGCCTTTGTACACTGCAGCAAAGCAAATGTTAGTTGAGGAAATCCCAAAGAACATTACCAGCCACTAACAGCAGACATCAGACCAAAACTCCCTAGTTTCTTTTCACGAAGTACATAGCTGCAGAAGGAAGCTTCCAGGGCCTGTCTATCTTGGTAGCTTTCACTGCATCACCTCAGTAGACCCTGTAACCACTGTACACATGATTAATTTTACACATATATGCTATTTCTTGTCCAATTTCAACAGGACTAACCACAGCCAGAAAATTAAACATGTGCATAGCATGAAACCTGCGTTTGTGCAAACAGTATGTTTCCTTCTCGGTTATCCATTAAAAAAGAAACACGCTCTTCTACTTTAAGCTTTCTCCACCGCTTTCCATAACATCTGCAGTACTTTCCAAATAGCAGCAAGTCATTTCTTTTAAAATAGTGAGAGGGTTGCAGTGGTTTGAGTTTATTGTTTTTAGAGAATGAGCACACAGTTTTCATTAAGGAAAATAAAGTCTAAGAATGTTTCTGCAACTTTTTTTCTTTTTTTTTAACCTTCATAAAATAACAAAATTGTTGAACCTTGTCTTCCTTGTTCTTACTGGGAAACCAGCTGTGTGACTCATTCGTTGGGAACTTTCTATGTGCTTTAATTGAAATGAAAAATGTTGACTTTCAAACAGACTCTTTTCTTCCAAGTATTTTAATCTGTTATGAAACATGAAAAAAAAAAAAACAAACCCACAAAACATTTATCCTCTCACGTAAACATTCAATTATTACAGGAAAACACTGCTCTCCAACCTTGCAAAACACATCTGTAAACCCAGAGGGTATTTGAATACTTAAAGATAAGCACAAAAGCCAGCATTAGCAATACGGGAACCTCCCACAAGCCAGCAGTGGGTTACACAAACACAGCATCATTGATACAGAAAGCAATCCAGTTTTGTCATTAAAATCCTCAGCAATGATTTCCCGCATCCTCCAGCAGGCCATTTAGGAAAATATGGAAGAGCCAAAGTGAAATGAATTACTTCTGTTTACTTCAGTATGGTTTATGTCAAGAGGTGGGTTTTCAACAGGTGGATAAGATACACACATATCAAAAAACAAAACAAAACACAACAACAACAAAAACCCAGAAGATTAAGTGGTGTGGAGATATCTTATTTCCACAGAAGAAAAGAGGGGAGCAGTGTTTTCACGTTCAGGTTACCTCTGGCTGCGACTCCACACTGGCTTTACCCAAGAAATTGCGCACGCAGCTACAATCACCACATCCTTAACACGGAAAGAGAAAAACCTAATGCCTCAGCGTAATCCTCAAACAAATTCAAACTGGAAGGTAACAGGTGACCACTCGAATTCCGCCCCCCTCCCCGGCATAACCACCGCTACACCGGCGACGAACGATGGCGGCCGCCAACATGGCGCCTGCCCGCCCGCACTCACACACGCCGGGAGTGCCCCCCCGCACTCCCAAGCGCCCTCCCCCGGCACGGGGAGCGGGATTTTGAGAGCGAAAGAGCAGAACGCCGGCGGCAGTCCCGCCCCGGGGCTGCCGCCGGCCCGGTAGCCCTAGCCCTGCCGCTGACTAGGCCGGTGCGTCGCGGCGAAGCGGGATGGCGGCCCGAGACACCCCCGCAAGTCCCCGCTCCCCCCCTTCCCTACCTGGCCGCCTGCATGAGGGGGCTCCATCCGTAGTGGTTCCTGCTCTGTACCGAGGCCCCTTTCCTCAACAGGAACCGCACCAGCTGCTCATGGCCCCCCGCCGCGGCGAACTGCAGACCCGTGTTGCCGGCCTCGTCGGTGCAGTCCACGGGAACGGCGGGGGCCGGTGGGGCGGACGCTTCTCCGCGGGGCTCGGCTGCTGCGGCCGCCGCCGCCTCCTCGGTAGCGCAGGAGGAGGCGGCCGCCGGGTCGGAGGTGCCACCGCCGGGCAGCCCTAAGAGGCGCCGGGCGGTCTCGTAGTCGCCCTGCTCGCAGGCGCGGAGGAAGAGCTGGACCTGGGGGGGAACCCCGCACTCCCCCATGGGCAGCGCGGCCGAGCCCCGACCGGCTCGGCCGCCCGCCGCCACCGCCCCCGCCGCCGGCGGCTCGGCGGCCGCCGGGAAGGCAGCGGGGAGGAGGGGACTCCGCTGGCGAGAGGAGGCCGGCCGAGGGCGGCCGCTGCGCCCCGGCTGCTCTCGCATGACGGGGAGGGGAATCCGGGCTGGGCCGCACGCCGCGCTCCTCGGAGCCGGCAAAGCGCTTCCCCGCCCGGCCCGGGGGCCTCGGCGCCTGTCGCCGCCGGGCCGCCCTCCCCTGTCCTGTCCTCCTCGGCAGTCCCGGCGGGGTCACCCCTCCTCGCCCCAGCCAGCGCCGGGGCCACCACTGCTCCTGCCCCTTTCCCGTTTCCCCTTTCCCGTTTCCCCTTTCATCCACTCGCATCGGGGCAGCAGCCGTTTTCCACACCGCGTTCCTGCCACCGTTACTGATTCCCGTACAGTGAAGTGTCTCCGCGTTACATGTTTTTCTGCCTGGGGTCCCCGCAGCAAGCCCTCGCTGTGGGGCTTATTCGCTCTCACCCGACACCACAATCCCTTTTCCTGCTTCACGGCATGGCCACGGTCCCTTTCTGTCAGCCCTGCTCCGCTTACATGATACTTAAGCCTTTACTTGCACCTTCCTACTTTGATTTCCCTTCAGCTCAAAACCAGTCTCTTCTTTCACTGAAATACCGGATTCACAGTTGAGTCGTGTCCTCCCCCCCCCCAAAAAAAAAAAAAAAATTTCCCACTCCCTGGTAGCACCAATCAGTTAGGCTTTCAGTTTAATGTGTTTGAGCGTTAAATCGTGATTTCTTGTGGCGTTTCTAAGTATCTTCTCTCTAGCTTGAGCCTCCCAGATAACCTGAAATCTTTACCAGGTTATATCGATTTACAAAGCACCAATGAATAACTTGAACTGCAGTTGACCAGTCACTTAAGGGTATTGTGTCGTGTCCCTATAAGTTTGGGCAGGTCATTCTTTGTTAAAACCAATTACTTAAATGTCAGAACATGGCACTTACTGCAGTGGTGGAAGGTTTGGGGACGAGAGGACTAGGAGACATTACGAGGAGTGTAGTGAATGCCACTAAACTGAAGCCATCCCCTGGTTTTAGTCAGTGGCATCCATATCAGAGGCTTTCTGCCTCTGATCCACTTGCAAGTACAGATTCTCAAACCTTCATGGCAAAGGGCCAAACAAGTTACACTTGAAGAAAGACTCCAGCAAACAAGAGTCCTGGCTGTGTTTATGACCACTTATACTAGTCCTCTGGGAAAGTACTGTTCAGAGCAAAAAAAAAAACCCCACCTTACACTTTTGCAAATTTATCATTACAGAAAGAATGGGACAGGGTATAAATATTCAGTGATGCTTCCTCTATTATAGATACCATGTGTTAACTCATGTAAATATTTAACATACATACTTATGTTAAATAATTTCCTTAAGCGTAAAGATGCTTATAGTCATCATCATCATCAGAGGCAAGATACACAGCTAGGTAGACTTTTGGTTTAGCGAGTAATCATTCTTACGGTACAATTGTATGAGGAGCTTGCCATTATCAACAAAGCTGGAAGGTACATTTCACTCTGTGTAAAATTTCAGAGCTTGGAAGAGGGAAATGGCAAGAGTGATTAATGCAATATGTTATTCATGATTCAAGAAAACTGGGTCATATTTACCATATGAAAGTGCATGCTTGGGTATAGTCAAATTAGTGACAGGATCACTCCAGTTTATCTTTGAGGTAAGCTACTGAATATGTTGATCGTACAAATAGCTGAGATTATACTATCAAATTCTACTAATGGTTTGGAACTCCAGACAAAGATATCATCAATGTAATTAGGAACCTAACAGCAAAATATGCAACTCTTATTTTAAAAAAATGCATAAGTAAGCAACAGGAAACATTTGTTGGGGGTTTACAAAATGAGAGGAAATTATTTTTAATCATAGAATCATAGAATGGTTAGTGTTGGAAGGGACCTCAAAGATCATCTAGTTCCAACCCCACTGCCATGGGCAGGGAAACCCTCCACTACACCAGGTTGCCCAAAGCCTCATCCAACCTGGCCTTGAACAAATTACTATCTTCAGTCAGCATCCTAGACATCTATACAGATATGATCACTCAGTGATTTCTGTCACTGTTAGAAAATCAAAATATCATGAGGCAAAGGAAAAATAATCAGATCTCTTCTAAAGTGCTGTAGAATATTCTCATGGTGATGCAATACCAAGCTCTCTGGAAAATGTAGGATTTGGTTTCTTCACCAATGAAAGAACAACCTAAGCCTTTCAAACTGTTCATTAGGGTAAGAGGATGGAGAAAGCTTAGGTTGGAAGATAATATAGGAGAAGACAAAACCAAGATTCTCAAGTGCAGATTGTGCATTACTCACTTGGAAGGCTTGTCCAAACTGCATCTGGTTTGTCCAGTCAGTGAAAAATGCGCTGCTTTTGACGAGAAATTCCTTCATGTCCCCGATGTGCTAATTCCTATACGTGAGTGTTGGATTGCTCTGAGGTTGAAATAATTTAAAATGACAGAAAAAAAAAACAAACCCTGATGAATGAAAAACTGACTTTAGACTAAAGGAGACGAGAAAAGTGCAAGCGTCACCAAAAATCTGGACAGAAACTCTCTGTATCTTCTCCTAGCATGCACCCAGCGCCACAATAAAGTCATGCCTGCTTTCTAACACTACAAATTAGAGAGTTTCTGTCCAGATTTTTGGTGACACAAGGAACACAACAGGCCCACCAAAAAAAGCAGAACAGATAAGGCAAGAGCAAACATGTGAGGCCAACATTTGTGAAACTTTTCTAATGGAAGTCTCCACTGCAAATGATATCAAAACACCAGCAGGGAGATATACAGGCCAATGTAAGCTTTATTAAAGGTACTTATAATACAAGGCACTATAAAGGAGGTAAACTTAGAGCCATGATTCTGCATGAGGTAGAACTCATCATTTGCAAAACAAAGTGTAGGAAACCAATGAGGCATGTAATGTACCTGTGGAGGTAGTAAAGTAAGTATAATATGGCAAATGCGTAGTGATGTAGAACTACAAATTGGCCTAGTAACACAGCAAAAAAATCTATTGCTCTTACAGTAGTAATAGGATGTAATACGTTTGGACCTATCCTTATACCATGACACATGAGCAAATTTCTACCTCATCTATCATTCAGGATCACATAATATGGAAGACTATAAAATTACCATCATAATCAAAAGCATCTCAGAAAGGGAAAAATGCAAGTAGTGAAGAAATCTATTCCAACGAAATCCAGAAAACTAGAGATAGCTGACTCAGTCATAATCTTCATTGTGAAGGTCGGGGATGATGGCATCTCAAAACCCCAAATACGATGGTATTATTTTCATGGCAATTTAAGGAGTAAAAGGCTTATTTCCTACTGTAAAACTGTACTGATGTGAATCACAAGGAAGTCATACTTCCAAGAAAAAGAAAAATGAAAGTTTTAGCATGCGTTTGGTGTGAAGACTTTTATCTCTGTCTTAATGAAAAACATAGACACATATATTAGACATACCTTTAGAGACAAGCAAATGTTTCTCCACTATCGTTAGACTCATATGTTAACTTTGGTCCTTTCAGGCATAGGAAAGAAATAACCCTGAAAAATTACTATAAAAAAGTGGTGGTAAGTGCCTACAGAACAGGATGACTAAGATTAATTCCACCACGTAATATCCCCTTGGCTTGTTGGTTTAGAATTTTAATCATGTTGTACATAGCAGGTCTCCACCTAGTGTACTATAGCCAGCTGCTATAACTTTGTGATGAAATTACTTCATTTATATGTTTCTGAATATGCCATAATTTTGATCAAACTTTAAAAAATTATTTGCATCTCAGTATTTCAATTCACCGTGTCTGCACAAGAACACATGAAAAATCAGCCAGGTTTCCGATGTAACAGACCTCAAACAGTCCCTGCAGTAACACATCACATCACACCATATTATTCCGTGCCCAGAACTGAATTTTTGTTCCAGTAGTTTTTGACAGCTAATCTTGCTGGCTGTGGCTTGCTTTATGTACAATATCTCTTCCACTGCCTGCAGATCATGGTTGCTATTTAGCTAAAGAGAGCATTTATATATCAACAATACATACCTATAGTAAGCAAATATACTGATTGATGATGCCTTGGGCACGCACATTCTTACTACCTTTAAGCTATCCTGGCTTGCATACGTCCTTTAGAACAAGATATTTCATATGTGTGTGTATGTGTGTATATATATGGACATATATACATACATATGAGCATACATATATCACAGAGATCTGCAAACCAGTACAGGTTAGGTCTTGCCCAAGTAGCGTCCGCTGAACGCAGTCTGTTTTTATTGGCATATCAGTGTGAGAATTACACAGCATCTACCAGTCTGAGAGAAGATCCCTGAAACAGCCGACAGTTTCTATCTCACTCATCAAATCTCTGTTTTTAATCTGTTTTATTTTTAGGCCTCTGTACCCACTGATCTTCCTCCTATACTCTGCCTCTGCACTGTGCATCCAGCTTCACCTTTGACTCAAAGCCCACCCTGTAAAACAGGGTCCCCACTGAAGCACCGAGGACCTCCCCACCCACCCTTCGGTGCAGACCTGCAGCTGGGAAAGCGGGGTGCAGCCCATTTCACGTTTTGCCTACACTCTGCAACTGCCTCAAATAAAGACACTTTCAACACAAACGTATCAATAAAAAAAAATCCTTGGCACTGGCCGAACAATGGGATGAACAATAATATTTTTAAAAAATACAGGTACACTTGGGCTGACAAAGGAGAGAAGGAGCAGCCAAGGTGGGAGTTGGGAAGGCTGTTTCTTTGGAGGGCAATGCTATTTTACACCCAGTTAAAGCATGGTGAACAATGACCCGTAGGTCCAAAGCTATCTCCAGTGGGTGTGTTTTACAACTTGAATTTTCTTCTCCCTGAACAAATTTCTTATCTGCAATGTATTTGTACATCACGTTCCTCTGATAATTTTTTTTTTCCTTTTTTTTTTTTTTAAGAATACCTAAGCTTTGGCTGTTACTAAAACTGGGAACATTATTCTGGAACTCATTATTTAGTACTTTCTTTTCCCCAGAAAATATGAATTTAGGAAGCTATTTGATATTTGGGTTTATTGAAATATCAGCTGACACTTCTCCACACCCCATTTCTATTATAGATTTTTTCTTCATTTTGACTGAAAGTACAGATCTAAGAAAAAAAAATTAAAGAAAACTTTGGATGAGGAAAATTTTAAATAAGCCTTTGCAAAACTTAATACCTCTATTTTTTTTCTGTAATGTATATGTCATCACTACAAAATAAGAAAAACCTTTAATAATAATAGATGTGTAAAACAGTTCATCTTAACTTACCAGTTTTTTTAACTTAAGTTTTCCTTGTCTGTAGACCAATTCCTTCAATAAGCTCATGTATTTAAGGTAAACTAAATATTGCCTGCCATTCAAAGAGATATTTGATATATATCAAGCAATGAGCAACAGAGACACTCTTAATCTCAGCTATTACATTTGCTATAATGTAAGTTCTTATGGACAATTACATATTCTTGTGTGTAATTGTCTTAGTGCTTTTTGAAAAGTTTAGTTAATATTGTGTTTCTTTTTTTTTTTTGTGAAAAAATACGATTTCACTTCTTCAAAATAAACTCATCAAATGTATTAATTATTCCATGGATCTTCTGTTTTAATTTTGACAACTGAGGGCACAATAGATCTTCCTAGATAAGTGATTACAGATTTTATATGACTTGTCCAGTTAGTCTACTTATTTCTGATGGAAAATCCTGAAGCAACTGAATTTATAGCTCATTAATCATTCTTACTAATCTTTAAAAAAAAAAATCTCAAAATCAATTGTTTTAACCTCCATTGTTATTAAACCTGAAAAAAACAATAGAATTGCTTGAAAGGAAGTTTTCCAAGAAAACATTGCTACAAGCTTTATGAGTAGCAGGAAACTCATTTGCCTTATTAATTACAGATTTTTTCCTTCTGGGGCTTATTTTTACATTCAGAGCGGATGTCTTTATACATTTAGTATTTCAGCTCAGAAATTTCAGTCTTCCCATCTTAATTAACCTCCACAAACTTATTAAAAGGTTTAAGAAAAAGTATCTTTGACTTCACATTCTTTACATCTTGTCCAGACTTATTTGTGAATGCAACTGATATATTCTTAATGATTTTTGCATTAACACCATTATTGTACTTTCCCTTGCTGAATTTCCTGAGATTTATGTACTTGGACATCATCCCCAGGGAACTACCATTTACTAGTATTTCTTTCAGTCGTCACTGTGATGATGATCACAAGAAGCCTTCCTTTGCTCTAAGGGCATTATTACTACTGAGAGCTGCCTCCCTTACTTCCCCACCAGCTGTAACCTCTCCTGCTTATGCTGATGCTCTCCTACCTTTTCTTCAAGCCCTTTCTTCCTTTTAAGAATCTGACTGAGAGGTAGTTATGCTGGTTTTCTTCAACAGTCTTGTCTGATCTTACCCTGTCTGCCACTGATTGTGGCATGCCTTCTGCAGTCCTGTCACGTTCTGTTCTCAGTTTCCCATTTTTTTTTTCTCAAAACTTGTTTTAGTCATGTGATCATATTCTTGTGTTTCTTCCATATTGCTCTAATACTTAAAATACTTAAATAAAATACTTATTCTTCTAATACTTAAGAACCCCTGCAGCAGAACTCTTCTGTTTTCTTTCTCACTGTTCTTAATTAACACCCAGTCCTACATTTTGCTCTTTACATCTTCCCAATCTCTCCCAAATATTTCTTTTGGGAGGCCAGGAGGATCTCCATCTCCTTTGATTCATTCCAAGAAGTCCTCATTGGGCCCCTCAAGCTTAATATTTCTGTTACCCTATTCTGAGTAATTTGCAACGTTACACAAAGGAAAAAAAACAAACAAACAAGACTATTTCTTCCAAACAACTGGATCTAAACCAGCAATATGTTCCAGAAATGCTGCCTGTATCTTTAGGGTTTACCCCTCCACTAGCCAGCAACTAGGGAACCCCTGCCATAAACTCAATACCAACCAGTTGAGCTTCCTTTATTCAGGAAGGATGGCAAGCAAGGAGCCAACGCAGTCACTGGGCATGCAACTACTAGTGCCACCTAACTCTTCAGATCCCAAGCTTGATAGACACAGCTGCCTTTATATGCAATCTATATTCTTATGTCCAGTATATTGGTATTGAATAGTTGTCTACAAACCATATTTACACACACATAATTAACCACTGTTATGCTTGTTATTCCAGCGCGTATGCATGCTTTGACACCAGATTTTACGCATGTATAATTATCTGTGATAGATAACTGCACAGCTGAATAAGAAATAAGAAAATTATATCTATACACACACACACACACTCATCTGCAAATCCACCTGAACTACTTGATTTATGTTAGTTTGCCAGCATCAGGATCATGGAATCATAGAATGGTTTGGGTTGGAAGGGACCTCAAAGACCATCTAGTTCCAACTCCCCTGCCATGGGCAGGGACACCTTCCACTAGATCAAGTTGCTCAAAGCCTCATCCAGCCTGGCCTTGAACACTTCCAGCATGACTCATTATTATTCAGCATCCTTCTGTCCAGAGCAAGACCTTTGCAATAGTTGATGGCCTCTGTATTTGTTGTCACATACAAGATTTATTAGCATCTCAAATCAGAAACAGCTCATAGCTGTGTGCTGTGACCTTGTCTGGCAATGATGAGGTTTTTCCCCTTCCTTACTGTCAGAAGTGTTTTCATCCACTCCTCACCAATGCTGGTGAGCATCACCCAATACCGCTTACCAGGCTTAAGTCCCTCTCTGGGGATGGCCTAAGACCTTTGCTGGGTTGATCTTGACAAGCCTCTGGCAGCCCAGGATAGTGCAGTAGCCTCTTTGTAAAATGGAGAGCAAATGACACCTCAAAACCAGAATTTCAGCTCCCTGTTGATCTGGAGAGATAAACCATATCAGTTATGTTACTTTTCTCTTATTTTCAAACACAAACCCACAAATTCTTACGTAATCTCATTGCCTCAGGATCTTAAGTTTAGACAGACAGGGCTGAATCCTGCTAGGGGCTGAAGTGAAAAAGCATCATGGATGAATTGTTGAGTATAAAACAAATTAGAAAGTTTTGACTGAAAGCCACAGTTGCTTTTTTTTTTTCCTCCCGTAATTCTGCCAATTCATAAAATGGACTGTCCCTTATTGAGATAGTAAGTTGGGGATTTTCACTGTCTTCTGGATTTCTCTCTCTGAGGCCACATTGATTGACATTTTTTCTTCAACCAAAACCACTGCTTTCTCCAGTGAAAGAGGAGCTTGTCATTAACCCCATGGCTTCTTAGCCAATGTTCTGTTTACTCCTAAAGCACATGCTGTTCTAGAGGCAGCAGAAGGGATGAAGTCTGGTTTCCTACTGACTTGTTTCCTTCAGCCCCAAAGCTCTTCCTAGTCCCTCCACGGCAAATAATCTCCCTCGCTGTCCTCCTGCAGCCCTGGCTACCTCTGTCAAGAGGCGGCAAGCCTTGGGGCCATCCCAGTGATCTCCAATGGCCAAAGCAGCTTGCTGTGGCCTTGCCAGCCCCGTGCCAGCCAAACTTTCCCCTGCTGGGGGTACTCGTGCACATCCGCCACAAAGCTACCAGTGTTCATGAAGGTCCCTCAAGCTTCAGGGTGACCGGATCACCTTTTCCTTGAAGGGTAACAGCAAGCATGTGAAAGGGACATACATGCCTTCCTCCCTTCTCCCCCATCCTAGCAGTGCATGACCCAGCAGCACCGGGCTGGCCCTGCTCCGCTGCCTCCCTGCCCCGGGAGCTGTGCGGCAACCGCCCGGGGCCGGATCAGGACCGGTACCGGCTCTGCCGGTTGCGTCCTCAGCGACAGCCCGCAGCGAGGTGGCGACGTGTCCCTTCCCTGGGGCCCTCGGGGCCGAGCAGCCAGCCGACCACCGCGAAAGCGAGGAGCATCGCTCCCGGGGAGCCCGCTGGGGAGCGGGAGCGGCGCAGCCCCCCTCGCTGACAGGCGGGACGGTTCCGCTGCTCGAAGGCGCCGGCGGGAGCCGCTCCCCGCCCGGCGGCACCGACCGTGCGCGACTCTTCAGCGCCGCGCCCCTCCGGGCTGGCCGGCGGCGGGGCGGGGAGGAGGGAGGAGCCGCCGGCGGAGGAGCCGGGCGGGTTTCCTGGCGGGGCAGCGCCAGCGGCGGGAGGGTGTCGCGGCGTGGGCAGGTCTGTGAGAACTTCACCGAGTCCGCCCGGGGCGGAGGCGCGTCCGTGTCCGCGTCCGTGTCCGGGAGAGGCCGCCCGCGGCCCCACCGCCTGCTCGGCATGGCCGGCCGCTTCGGCCGCGGGATGTGCTGGGGCAAGCGGGGCCGGGGCTGCCGGGGCGGGGGCGCGCTGCTGGCCATGGGGCTGCTGGCCGCCGTCGGCTTCCTCGCCTGGCGGCACAGCCCGCCGCCCCGCCACGCCGCCCGCCGCGCCCCGCCGCCACCGCCGCCCGTCGACGCCGAGCTACTGCGGAAGCCGGTGTACGCGAAGCCGGCCCTGGACCCGGGGGCGCTGGGCGAGCTGGGCCGGGCGGTGCGGCTGGAGCTGAGCCCGGCCGAGAAGCGGCTTCAGGAGGAGAGCGTCCGGCGGCACCAGATCAACATCTACCTGAGCGACCGCATCTCGCTCCACCGCCGGCTGCCCGAGCGCTGGCACCCGCTGTGAGTACCCGCCACTCCACCTGCCGCCGCCGGGCTCCGGCGCCGGGTGACCCCGCGGGCAGGTGGGCACGGGGGCAGGGAGGTTCCCGAGCCTGCCTCTGGTGCGGCTCGCTGGAGAGCTCTTCCAAACAGAGGAGGGAGTGTTTGGTGCTATCCCCCGCTGTCAGCGTGGGATGGGATACTCGTGTCTCGGCGGCAGCTCGCTCAGAAACGCGTGGAGGCTTTTAAAACTTTCTTTTTCCCCCTCAAACGCTTTCAAATCACAGCGTTTGCTCACACGGTTAAAACCGTCGATGATTTTGCCTGACTCACGCTCCTGTGCAAGGCAGAAAAAGCAGCGTGTTGGTGGTGCGTGTGCAGCTCGGGAGAGGTTGTTTTCCTCTGGTGGCCCTGGCAGTGTGGTTTCAGCCCTTCAGCAGTGGCGAGCTGCCGTCTTTGCTGTCCCCTGGATAGGTCACCGTAGGCAGCAGCCTACTTTTCCAGTCACTCCCAGCTTTACGAATGCTATGCTTCCCGGATTTCAGCATTGCATTGTATTCAAACATCTTATGCCACGCAATGTAAAGCAGATAGTTTTATCTTCAGATTTATCAGGAGTACACTGCTGTTTTGCGATGTAGAAGCGCTCGTGGAGATGCATAAAGTTCTTCTAAACGGACTTTGCTTGTTCCCGGATACTTAGTTGCTGGGAGAATTTACCGGATGATGGGATAAGGAACTGTAAACTAAGGATTAGACACTGTTTGAGGAGATGATTCTAGTTTGCAGGCAAGGGTTCAGTGCAGTCCTGAGATCAGTGCTGCCCAGCGGGTCCGACTGTATGATCAGTTCTGGCCTAAGGCAAATACTGAGTTTAGCCGAGTGGTTCGCCCCAGCGCGGGCCGTCCGGTGGGTGAGAGGAGTGGGTTGGCCACTTGCAGGGATGTGCCTTCAGCCAAGGGGCTCAGGACGGAACCGCGGCTGCAGAATCCTCTCGTCTTCCTCGCCTGAGCTTGGCTTCAGCCAGTTTATTTCATTGCAACAGGTTTGTATGGTGCGGTAGCAAAGAGCTGTGGAAAAAGCAGGGCTCTGTCTCTGCCACGTGTTCACCTCAGTGTGTCCTGTCCTGTAGTTCACCCAACTGAATGTAAAACGTGAATCCTATGATAGCTCTTAGAAAATTGCAGTGCAAGTGCAAGGCCTTTTTATTGTAAATTTAAGCATGACAGTAGGCTTGTTTTTCTAAGTTATCTTTTATTCTCCCCTTAGAAGCAGTCTAAATACCACAGGTTAAAAAGAACCGTTTTAGTTGCATTTCTATAGGAAGAATTTAAATCATTTCAATTAATTATTTGGACTCCTGCCATTTCTCTCAGACAGGATGTTGGAGGAAATGAAAGATCACAGTTGTTGAGCAGAGGACATTATAGATGGGAGGGAGATTCTTGAAATGAAAATAATGTAAATAGGCAGATGGGTTTTGCTACAATGACACACCCTTTTTGATTTGAGTGTATCAATGTCGAAATGATAAAATGTATCCAAACCAAAAGGATTGCAAAGTGTCAGTGACATGATCTCTGAGATAATTGCCTTCTGAGGCTGTATTGTACTGCTGTAGTTAAATGCTGGCAGGTGGTTCATGCCTTTTCACACAGTTACATCTAAATTATGGCAGAAACATCACAGAACATCTATCTAACTCACACAACACATGTAAGAAAACTTCCCCAAAGACAATTTTGCAATGAAGTTGTTAACTACCTCCCTCAAGAAGGAAGACCATGTAAGAGATCCAAGTAAAGAAAAAAAAAAAAGTTATTGAAAGGGAATCACCAAGCATGTAGTGATAGAAAATTCGTTGCACTTCAGTGTAAGATCAGAGGCTATACAGGTTGAAACATCAAGTCTAGGAAAAATATGATTTAGGTTTTTTTTTATTTTATTTTAAGGTTGGTAATGCTTGACCATTGGTGACCTTTAGTAAACATTTGGGTGACGGGTGAGGCTACAATGGTAGGAAATAAGTAGTATTGGTAGACTTCAACTGGACGTCAGGTGTCCACAAAAAACAATGCAAAGGCTAAATTTTTAGATGCAATCAATGAAACAATTTTGGTACCTGAAGATCAGAAGGTGACAAATACACCATTTTGTTTTAGTGGAGTTGCAGAGGAGAACCAGAGTGTGCTGGCAAGCCTTGGATCTCTTCCAGGAATATGATTTGCAAACCGTACTATGGAATAGAATTAGTAGCGGATAGGTAGGTGTGATCTACTGAGAAAGAGTCAGCTTGGCTTTTGTCAAGGATGACGTGTCTCACAAACCTACTGGAGTTCTTTGAAGGTCGTAATTGTATGGATAAGGAAATGTGTTGTTATTTCTAGAGGCTTTTGATGGGTTCCTTAAACAGCTGTGAAGTAAGGTAAAAAAAAAAGGTAAGCGTGCCTTTTGCTGAGCTGCTGCAATACTAGGTCGACACGTGAAGTGGCTAGTGCAAATTCTGCCACCTCCTTGTTCCAAAAATCCATTTACTATAAAATATAAGGAGTTCTATCTACTAGAAAATTGACGTCAAGTATTTAGGAGATATTAACAGATACTTTGCTTGGAGATATTATTCTGTGTTATGGGGTTTTGGTCTGTTTCAGCATATTCTTATGTGTGTGGAGGTGAGTCTGGAAATTTTAGATCCTAGGAAAATGGGAGGAGGAAAGAAAGGGAAATAAAGATGGGCAACATCCCCACCACGCTGCTCCTTTTAACCTTAATGCCCTCCCACATTCATCAGTGAACCCGCTCTCTGGGTGTGAATTGTGAAAATCACAAACATGAATCTAGTGAAAACTAGAATTTTGCTAATAAGGTTGAGAATATCTGAACCAGTAAGCCTTTAAACCTAGTCCACAAAATCAGGTATACAAGGTGTTGCTTTATCAGAAACTGATGTCAAAAACTTTTTCCCACTATTACGTGTTGTACCTGGCCCTGCTGTCAGACCAGCAGTGTGGCAGTAGTTATTTGCTAGTACCTGTGTCTGGCAATACTGTGCAGGAAGAGAAGAATAATAGTTTGACTGAGATTACTCCCCCAGATAATGTATTATGTGATGATATTTGACTATGAATCCTATACAGATGTTATTTACTTTATTAGAAAGTCTCTTCAACTTTAGGTGTTTCTCCTACTAATATATTCCTGCCAATGTCTATATTCAAAAAATCTTTATTCCTTCTTGTTCTCACAGACTACTGTAGTATGTTTTTCTGAGAACTGATCCTGTTTCTGTTGAAACACAAACCTGGAGAGCTTGACAACTTCTCTTGTTTCCTTCAGACGGTTCCTGCTTCCTTTACTGTCTGCCCTTGAGGTCAACAACTGTTAATACTGTGTTTCGTCACACAGAAACTCTTTAGTTTTGTTGGTGGCTAGAACTGTGTGTGTGTATATGTGTATGCATATGTATGTGCCTATATGTATACATATATATATTTAAACATACATATAAACAAATCAAAGAAACACATGTATATAAACAAACTATAAAGATATACTTTTGTTAAAATATTATGCATAAGAAAGTAAGGAAATTAATAAATGGTGATTCAGTTTTTATAAGGCTAGAAGTTAAATATGCCATAGGGTCAGAGAATGACCATGGTTGGAAGGAACCTCTGGGGTGTCTAGTCTAACCTCCTGCTTGACGCAGGACAACTTTGGTGTTGGAGTGTGTTGCTAAAGGCCATCCTTGTCCTGTCAAATTTTGAAAATTTCCAGGAATGGAGATTCAACAGCCTCTTTGGGCACCTCTTTCAAGTGTACATCACTGCCACAGTGATTTCTCTCTTCCTGCCCCTCAAAAATGATATTATCTGGCTGGCCTAGCTTCTCAATGTCTCTTCTTCATTTCTTGAGTTTATATGCATACGGGAAGCAACAATTATAGCAGGTTTAAAACAAGCACCCTCCATGAGACGGTGATCTGCTGAGGGCTGTGTTGGGGCTGAAGCCCTGTCGGTGCAGCGGGATGGGCTCTGGGCTGTGCGTTTCGGCTGCTGCTGCTCTGCCTTCCCGCCGCGCAGCAGCAGGGCCACATCCCGGCTGGCCGGGCTTCTCGTCGTGTGCTTGTTCTATGGGATTGCAGGGTTAGGGTTATCGAACAACCGATAGTCTCTTAAACAGCCTTTTGCAGTTTATTACAATGTGTAAGAAGTAAATTTCCAGTTTTTCTGCTTGGGTTCTTTCACATTAAGGCCTGTTCTCAAGCATTGTTCCAGGTTTTAGACGTTCTACCTTCTCTTTTTTTCTTTCTGTATTTCTCACAGTAGGAGTGCGTTGCACGTTTATTTCAGAGATGGCTTCTGTAAAATCACACCAGCCTTCTTTTGGTTGACTCTTTTTACAAAAGGAACAAGGCAGGGATAGGCACTTTTGTGCCGACTCAACGTTTTTATGTTGTCTCTTTCATGGTAGAAGCCTGAATCATCACTTGGGCCTCGTATCACTTGTTCTTGCAAGCAAATGGATTTCCAAGTCTTGCCTGTCTTTCCTTACCTGGCAAACGATTTTGAGTAGCCACAAAAGCCCACAAAAGTTTGAATGTGGTCTGCGTAGTAATTAGCAGCTACAAAAAAGTTTTAGATACTCATTCTTTGATTCTAGATAATTTTCTATGTTTTGGAGAGAAGATTTGTTTTTATGCATATATGTTTCATATATAAATATATATAGCTGTGTGTGTATATTTCAGTATCTGTATATATAGGTAGATAATATACAAATAATTTCCTCTGTCTCCGTCATTTATGCTTATAGTGTTATTTATTTTTTGGGATGATTGAGTTTAGAGTAACAATCTTGCACTAAGATTTTTTTTCTGAGTTTAAAAACTATTTTTTCCATCTGCTCCCGGATTTGAACATGATTCTCTTACAATCTTGCTTGCTGCCATATCTTGTTTTGTTTCTTGGGTTGTAAATACCAAATTACGTAGGCTGCTCACCTGGTAGTATCTCACTAGCAAATTCCCAGCATATTCCTTGAGATTAGGTTTTGGTCTCTCTTCTACCCCAAACGTCACAGCATCTGATTTTGATGGGCATGCTGCTCCTGCCAGGAGTTTTAACCTGACCCTGTTCCAGGAAATGGCCCAGCAGCCAGGTGTTTCCTCCCCAGCCCACCGCCACTGCCTGACTTCACCCAGAAGCTTCTCTTCCATCAGTTACCTAAAGGTGAACTAACTGCAATGACCTTTTTGGCAGTGCGTATAGTGAAAGTGAACTCTTTGGAGCGCTTCTTTGTGGAAGCTTGGCCTCGCTGGCACATCCCTTCCCTCTACGCTCTGCGCCCAGGGCTTGCTTCGGCGTAGGTAAGCCCATGCTTTACGTTTGATCAGAGTCCAGGAGACACAACGCTCTTCTACTTACAAGCAAGTGCTTTGTATACAACACTTGTAGGTGCATTTGTTTTAGTAGTTTCCTAGTGCTATGGTCACTGATTTGGGGATTGGGTGGGTTTTTCTGTTTGTTTGTTTTCTGGGCTTTTCTGGAATGTCTGGTAACTACATTAATTGTAGCACCTTTTAGTTGTACTGTTTGTTGGCGGTATTCTTTGCATTTATAAACAGGCTTTGGGCCTGCATAGCAGTGTGTCTCTGTGACATCTCATTCCTTCCTCAGACAGTTACATGGGGGAGTAATAAATCTGCAGCATTGGGTTTTTTTAATAAGCAGGCTTGCACTTTATAGCAGTACAGAATACAGTGATGCTTCCACAAGTGCTTTGCTATTTAGGGTATTTTACTATTTTTGTTTCCCATCTTCTGTGAAAACATGTCAGTTTTCTTTCACATTATGCTTTCGTTTAATAGTCATCTGCAAACATTTTCCAGAAGAGCTCACATGATTTTTTTTTTGATCCTTTTTGTTTACAGCTTTTGATAGAGATCCTCAGCTTCCTGCGACCCATAGATGAGTGCTTTGTTTCGTTTGATTTCATTTTTTAACCTGATGAAGTTCTCAGATCTGTGATAGTAACCACAAATTATGATTAATTTTTTTCTTTATTCAAACAGTGCTTTTACTATACACGATTGTCTGTAAGAACCAGGTGCATCCACACCCTACTATTGGCGGTTACAATAACTTTTTTCAGTTATTGTATTACTTTGCAAAATATTTTTCTTGTACTGAATCAAATTACTCACATCAAGGTAAGTTTCTGAATGTAAGCGTAGGAAATCGTGTGGCTCTGTGCAAATGTTAAGTGTATCTCACTACCTTGGAAGTAGTGAAAAATTGCAAACATAGGTAATTATTTAAGCAAGATGAAACCACTGTTTCAAATCAGCAAAATAAAATAAGAATTAATTGATTTTTTCCCCATGGACACATGTAGAAATGTCTTCTCATTTGCACATCCAGAATCTGGGCTAGGTAGGAACTTCTATTGCCATTTCCTAACAGTTTGGAATTAGGAGGATCTATGGATTTCTTAAATTTGTGGATCTTAGAATATAAATTTAGTCCACTCTCATACGTGGACTGTCTAGACAAGTGTTTTCTTAATGTATTTTTAATCTGTTTTAAACAGATTTGCTTCCTGGCCCCCCCCCCCGCCTCCCCCCGACTTCTTTGCGAATATTTTCTTCCATTTCAGACTCCCCAGCTTTCTTCCTGACTTCTGACAATGTTTTTATACTAGCCAGCGCAGCCCTTTATTATCTGAAATCTTTAAAGTAGTGTTTGGCAGTCTGTCTTGTCAAGACCTTGTTGTCACTGGGAGAACCGTTCTTTAAAACATCAAATAATCTGGAAAACCATTTCACCATCTAGCTAGCCTCTGTTTTCAAAGACTTGATCGTATCATGGTGTCATAGACTGAACTATATGCTGGGGGGTAGCTCTTTCCTAACGAGGTATGTTTCAGCAGACACAATTTAGGGAGCGTTTACCCAGGCTTCTGGGCTGGGAATGGGTGATGGGGAAGTGTGAGCCAGCATTGCTTTAACTCACGCTGCTTGCACGTTCCAGCCTTGCTCTGAATAATTCGACCATTCTGGTGGCTATCAGCACTTTGCTGCTACCTCCTTTGCTAATCAGACCAAGACACACCTTCTGTAAATGTCAGCGCCTTTTTCTGTAATATCCAAACACGTGAGGTATGTAGGTGTGCAACACAAGGTGCAGCCTTTCCATGCTCACATAAGAGTGGGTTTTTTTTAAAAAAAAAACCAAAACAGAACTGACAGTTGGTTCAAGGTAGTTTTATGTGAGGAAACAAATTAGCATGAAAAGTTGGGTAGAGTTTGGAGGAGATAAGAATAATCTGATTTACATCCATTAATTCCACTGGAAATGTCACACTTCTATCTCCCAGGTTTTGATGTAATAGGGCTGTGTTGCTTTTGGCTCACATGCTGGATTTTATCCATAGGTCGCTCTTCCCTAAGGAGAGGTGAAGAAGGGATGTTCAAACGCATGTTCAGCCTGGAGTAGGTAACACGGGCTTGGTAACTGTGCAGGATGGCTCAGAAGTCAGCACTGTGACCCATGTCGTGCTGCTGAGCTTGGGATGCTCGTGGATGGACCTGCTGGAGCCTAAGCTGCTACTGGGAGCAGAAAGGAAGGGAGTAGTAGAGAGGGGGAAGAAGAGGACCCCAGCGCATCTGTGTGGTCTGCCATGGCTTTAGGAGGATGAGAGGAGGAGGTGTTTTCTCATAGGTGGAGGTGCCTGGCAGACCCCTGAGTTCACATTGCCACCTCTGCAGTTTATGGGGTGGGGAGAGGAGAAGGTGAAATTGGATTGAGATGCCCATTCATCCAGATCAGCCGTTCTTATTTACAGCCTACAAAACGCCACGTTTGGGCACACCTCTTACTAAAAGGACATCTACTTTTTAATTCAATGTCCTAACCTAGTTCAAATTAGGATGAGAAAAGGAAATGGCATTGAGAGTCGGCGTGCCCACCACCCACCGTGACAAACCCAGCAAGCCTGGTTCCTAGCTCACTGCTCACAACCCAGCCTGAAGCAAGATCCTGACCATGTTTGCTAAATGCTGCCGTGATGGTGTGTGTATAGCAATGTCACGTACCGTAGTCACGTAAATCACGTTAAATCAGATGTAGCATGCTGTTTCGAACTTCCTAAGAGAAGCTACAGAATCTTGAACTTTCTGTATTTTCAGGCATTTGTAATGAAACTTCAAATGCAAAACTTAAAAATTTCAGCAGTCTAGAAAAATTTTGATTTTGTGGATTGCTGAGAATAATTTCAACGTCTTCATTTTTGATACATGCTTTTTTTCCATTAAAAATGTTCCAGTACGTTAGTTCTAAAAGATAAGTATACCTTTAGAAAGCATGAAATAATTTGAAGCAATTGTATTCTTAATAAATCTTTGAAAATGCACAGAACATTTTGTATTTTTTCTTAAAATACAATTAACTTGGCATACGGAATACAATATTTTGAGATTAAAAATGTATTTTCTCTTGCTGTATTGTTGTTGCAGTTGTGGTGAAAGTCTTACATAAAAGTATGTCAGCAACCATTCCTAATTAACTCATGGCAGCATGCCCGGTGTGCACACATTCATGGTATCTCTCCCTGTGTATAGATATGCATCTCTAAGAGAGAAACAGCTCCTTACAATGAAACAAATTGAGTGATTACATTAATTGACACAAATGTTCTCTAAAATAGCCCATTTAATTTTGTTTCGGCATTTCCTGACTGATGTCTCCTTAGTTTCTAATAAATAACCTATTTAAAACTTGCTAACAGAAGATTTTGTAGTGTAGTAGATTCCAAAGTTGAATTATTAAACTTGTCAACTGAATAGTCTCGGTTAGACTGTGACTTGCAAGGTTCAGTGTGAAAATGCAAAACCAAAACCGCACAGGAATATGGATGTATGATGATACACCCCCAAGTGCCTTGCTTCCATTTGCATTTTGTGGAGGTAGATGTATGAGTATGTGCTGTAGTGAAAGATCCAGGAAAAATGGTATATAGCAAACTTGATTTTAAGTTTGTGTTCAGGCACAGTGTTATTCTCTTTCTTCTCCTGTCTAGGAATTTAAAGATTTGGGGCTGAATACAGATAGAATTTTTAAAATGTAGATGTTTATTTTATTATAAATTGATAAACAAAAGCTGTGTCTCTTGGCATTTCTAGTTTTATATCTGTCTTTTTTAAGCTGTGGATATCAAGCAGGAGGATTCCTGGAACATCCAGCCAGTGTGGCAGAGAGTGAGGGAAAGGGAGGACAATGCAGGAGCAGGGCAGTGTCCCAGCCCACCCCCTGGGACGTGGTTATAGGGCTAGTACCGGCCGCGTTTTCTCTGGGTGCAGCTCTGCTGTGCACAAAGACTCTGCTTGTGTGGCTTCTAGTGGGGTTGCAGAGAACATGGAAATGTCATGTTTACAGGCGATTGGTTTTCTCGTGTCTTTGTTATGTTTTTACGACCGCTTGATAGTTATGATAACTAGATTCAAGGCGATGTATCAGGCAGTCGGTGGTAGGGGCTATAGGTAGTTTCCTGTAGTGGAACTTCAGCTGTAGGAAAGTTAAGCATCTGCTCTGTAGTTAAACCTCTGTAGACAAGAGGGAAGTCGTTTTATCTGTGCTAGACAAATGTCTTATGGAGGGTGAGGTGACTTGCCTCTGGGTTTGTCTTTATGGACATGCAGAGTCCAGACAATTAGCTCAAAGATAGCACCTAGCTTTTAGATGGCTAACATGAGATATAATTAATCCTGTCTTAACGTGATCCCCTGTGTTGGGAAAGGACAGTGTTACGCGTTTGAGGATGACACTAAAGGGCACCTTAGTCAGAAGCTGAAAGCAGCTTGCAGTATAGGCATTATAAATATACATTCCCAGTATCTGCAGAAACATATTTTTGGATTGCTGTCACCAGTTTGTATCCTGCCTGTCATTTTAATGACATATTGTAACTGATACACATTTGTTTTTCTGAATAACCCAAAGTAGGAGTGAAATGATTCACTCAGAAAGTAGGAGCTTGGATATTTGGGTGACACACGGAGAATAAAAATCCATCCTGAAGTTTGCAAAGGTGAATGCAGAAGATGCACTGCTAAAGTGGTTCTGCTTTCAATAGGAGTTCAGAAATGGAAAAGCTGAGTTATGATCACTAGGCTTTAAGTCAGGTTTCAGATTTGTAGTGAGTTTTTTTTGTAGCTTCTGTATCTTGTGAAGTGGTAATGTTTAGTGTCCATATCTATGCCACTGGATTTTTATTCAACAACATTTCTAAGCACTTCCATTTCAGGGATTCATTGGGGTTTTTTTCTGTTATTTTCTTACACTGTTATTTTTCCAGGGTGTAAACACTTTAGGTTTGTAATCTCCCCAGTGGGATTATTTTTTAAGACTGAGCAAAACTCTTTGAAATTTCTTTCAAAACAGAAGGATAGGAAAATTATGCTTCGTTGTATCGACAGTATCTGAGACTGCTAGCAGTTGAGGTCTTGCAGTAATCTAGTAAGAAATATATGTCTTGGAAATAGTTTCTGAGATAAACAAGCAAATCTGCATAGAAGTTGAATAACTTTTGGTTTTTTTCTAATTTTTTAAATGTAGAAGTTTCAAAATTTTAGTTGGTCTATACATGATGATTAGTTTTCCCCAAAATAAACTTGATGTACTAAAAAGCTAAGCTTTCAGTTGTGCTCTGTGTATTTCATAGAATCATAGAATGGTTTGGGTTGGAAGCGACCTTAAAGATCATCTAGTTCCAACCCCCCTGCCATGGACAGGGACACTTTACCCTACACCAGGTTGCCCAAAACCTCATCCAACCTGGCCTTGAACATTTCCAGGGATGGATCAGCCATAGCTTCTCTGGGCAACCTGTTCCAGTGCCTCACCACCCTCAGAGTGAAGAATTTCTTCCTTAGGTCTAATCAAAATCTCCCCTCTTTCACTTTAAAGCCATTGCCCCTTGTCCTATCACTACACGCCCTGGTAAAAAGTCCCTCTCCAGCTTTCTTGTAGGCCCCCTTCAGGTACTGGAAGGCTGCTATAAGATCACCCCGGAGCCTTCTCTTCTTCAGGCTGAACAGCCCCAACTCTCTCAGCCTATCTTCGTAGGAGAGGTGCCCCAGCCTGTGGGTTATCTTCGTGGCCCTCCTCTGGACTTACTCCAGCAGCTCCATGTTCTTCTTGTGTCGGGGACTCCAGAGCTGAATCCAGTACTCCAAGTGGGGTTTCACGAGAGCAGAGTAGAGGGGCAGAATCACCTCCCTCAACCTGCTGGCCATGCTGCTTTGCATGCAGCCCAGGATACGGTTGGCTTTCTGGGCTGCAAGTTCACTCATGTTGAGCTTCTCCTCAACCAACACCCCCAAGTCCTTGTGCTCAGATCTGCTCTCAATGCATTCTCTGCCCTGCCCATATTTGTGCTTGGGATTGCCCCAACCCATGTGCAGGACCTTGCACTTGGCCTTGTTGAACTTCATGAGGTTCTCACGGGCTCACCTCTCTAGCCTGTCTGTTTGCTCCGACGTGTCAACTGCACCACACAGCTTGGTGTTGCCAGCGAACTTGCTGAGGGTGCATTCAATCCGCATTGCAATGTGCACGGTGAGAGATGGTTTCCTTCTTGGGCAAGTTGTCAGCCTTGTCCCACTGGCCTGTCAGGGGGAAGCGGGCTGCCAGGGAACGGGGCAGCCAGCCCTGCTACCTTGGAGAGTCACTTCACTGCAGTTGCATGCTGCCTTCCGCCACAGAGCTCGTAAATAAGATGTTCTTTTTAGTTGTGGCCTCTTTCTTGACTTCAGAAACCAAAGCAACATGTACTGTGGTGCATCTTGCCGGAGGCTGACCTTTTTCTGCAGTGTAGGGTATTTGCTCAATGAAGGAAGCAGCAATGCGCAGTGAATCTCGGTTTGGGAATTGCTTTGCCAAATAGTGTTTCCCGTCTCCAGCATGTAATTTTCAGGCAAATCCACTGAAGTCTTTAATCTATAATTAGGCTTATAAGCTTCTTTAGACTTTTTGGATATCCTTTTTTAAGTAATGGAATACAACATCATTATTCTGTGAATCTTTCTGACATATTTTCCAGAGAAAGCTTTCCTGGAGGTTTTCTATTTCTTTCTTTTTTCCTTCCGTTTTCTAAAATGGGTAGGTAAAGATCCCATTTCCATCAACAGATGAACTGAAATTACCTGGTACAAGTGACTGTGATATACAAGAAGAACTTTCTCCTGGCAGTACTGAGTGTAAATGTTTTTCAGTAGTCTAAAGTAAATATGTATTTATAAAACTGGATTCATACAGTCGTTTTTTCTGTGTTTTTTTTTTTTTTAAAGTTAATTACAATGTCACTCCTTTCGCATCAACATTTGGCAAAATAAATCACTTCTGTCACCAGCCATTGGTGTGAGACAGTGCTCTGTGTGAACGCCCCTGTTTGCCTCAGGACAAGTTACATCCTGGAGGGATGGGCATTTTTGTGCTTCACTTGATAAGTGTGTGTGTGTGTGTGTGTGTGCGCATCCCTATCTATCTATACCTGTATGTGTGTGTGCATGCATACGCATCATAGACAATGAGTGGTGTCACACAGCATTCCTTTCATGTTTGACAAGCAAACAGCCATGTGCCTCCTCTGCCCAAGTGTCATTTCTCCTCCTTGCTTCCTCATTTTCAGGTATTTATTACAAAACTACTCTACAGACTTTTTTTTTTTCCCCTCGTAAGAATTTCAGTTTTAGGGAGATTCAGATTCAGACCTTTTTTTTCCTTTCTTTACCACAGATCTTCATAGATATTGCCTAATCTTTAAAGAAACCTATAAGAATTTTATTTTATTGCAAACACAGCAGCATTAAGTAGTCAGTAAATATATTCTCAATGTGCTATAGGTAAGTGGCTTTCTTTTAATGTCATTTTCTGCATGTTTTGGGGAGTTTTGGTTCCCCTAAATTGACCTAAGAGATTTTGCTATCACATTTTCTACTGATCGGTTCTGGTTTCCTTCTTTAGCTCCGTGTAGCACAGGTTTTGGAGGGCTCACTGCTGTTCTGTTTTGGTAGGAGGGATGTCCTACCTGCTTTAGTATCTGTTGTGACCTACTAGTCTACAGAAGCTGGATTACGTCCTTCTGTCCCGTACAAGCCCTGGTGACTCCAGACAGTAAGCTGGAGCCATAAGAAAATTCAAACATATGTAAACCATTTCTGTTAGTTTTTAACAAAACTACTCATGCAGAATGCTCTAAGAAAAGGGGAGAAATGGTAATAAATACTGTCATTGTTTTAAAATTCTTTCAGATGAGGGGAATCTTTCACAATTTGCACATTTGGCTCAGCTGGAAGTTTCTTGGCATCCTTATGTTCCTTTAGGGAAGTGCATATATGTATTTACAGGAAATACATTCTGGAGCTTAATCCAAAGGTTTGCAAACTTCTTGGCTCTCCATAGAGCCAAAACCATGCATTTCTATGTCTGTTGTTTTTTTTTTTTTCCGATTTCACTGTTATATCTTGGCAGTTCTGTGGTCTTCCAAAATTCTGCTTCAGTGTGCATACGTCTCAGTTCTTGTGCTGTTTTTTTCCTCTTTATATATTGCTGTTCCTTCACAGTTATATTTTTCCTGTCTAGCATTTGTTTCATTTTCCAAAGCACAAGTTATCAGTCATTTATGCTACTGTTTTTACCACTCTTAGGTTTTGTTCTTGGTTTTATTTATTTATTTATTTATTTATTTATTTATTTATTTATTTATTTTCTTTCTGTAAGCTGAGGCATGTTTTGGCCATTGCTTGTTCCTCTACTTGGGGTAATTTTCTGCAAAGACAGACCTTTTCTGGGGTTGCAGAATTTTGGTCATAATGCTGCTATGGAAATGGGACTTCTGGAAGACCAGCTTCCTGAAAGTGTTTGCATGACTTTTCCATGTACGTTCTTCTTCCTTTAAGATCCTTTATATATTCTTGTTTACAGCTAATAAATAGCATATGAACACTTATTTGAGCATAGTTTTCTGAAAATTAACAATTGCTTTTGCACTTGTACTAAATGTAATCCCCTCCCTTACAGATGCAGAGAGGAAAAGTATGATTATTACAGCCTGCCAAAAACCTCCGTTGTGATAGCTTTTTATAATGAGGCTTGGTCAACGCTTCTGCGAACTGTTCATAGTGTTCTTGAGACATCTCCAGATATACTTTTGGAAGAAATTATCCTTGTAGATGATTACAGTGATAAAGGTAGGAAGAATAATTCTAAATAATGTTGATTGTTGATAGGATTTTCTGGTCAACCAGTCACAGGAGGGAAAGATACGCTGTTTGGGTAACATACCATAAAATTGTACAACATAGGCACCTAATTGGAAAACAGGTTTTCTTGTAGCATGCCAGTGAGAATGTTGAGATCTGGACCAAATTTATTTTAGAATGGGGAAGCACATTTGCTGTGTTGTAGCATAAGTGCTTGCATACATAGATAAATACAGTCTGGTTGGAGCATTTCAGGTTTCCTAATTTGAGCGAGTTTTGGTTGCTCCAAGGTTTCCCTGGTGTAAGGTACATTAAGGAGCTACATGTTTATCTATTTGCATTTGAATTATGGGACATAAAACAATGCTGGCATTTTCCACCACATGTGAATTGTGTTAAGGATAAAACTTTTACATGGTAAAAGCTTCACGTAACATTTGAGACTCACTTAACAATTTGGGAATTAATTACAGAGGCAAATATGGAACATCCAGCTTCTTGAAAGTAACCATGATTTGTGTCCATCCAAGTTCTGTGCTTTTTCCTTGTCCTTTCCTAACATGGGCAGTATAGCAGAATCAGAGTTCAAAATACCAATATCTTTAAGGCACTGCTGTAAGTAATACACCGCTGAAAAAAGAGCTTTCTATAGCATGGCGTAAACCAATCATTCCAGAACTATATTCTTCCTTTCTTTTTCTGTTTGTCACAGAACATTTAAAGGAGACTTTGGAAAACTACGTGGCTGGCTTACGCAAGGTGCGTCTTATCCGTGCAAATAAGCGAGAGGGGCTGGTTCGAGCCCGGCTGCTGGGAGCGTCTGTGGCGAAAGGTGACATCCTGACGTTCCTCGACTGCCACTGCGAATGCCACGAGGGCTGGCTGGAGCCACTGCTGGCAAGGTGAGGTTATGCTCTGGACTGGCTTTCTGTCCCGCTGCAGAAGGAGAAGAGATGGTTTGGCACGCTTCTGCAAGTGGAAAAAATGGCTTTTGGTAGGCGTTCCACAGTGTGGTCCCTGAGGCACTGTGAGTGTTTGTCTTCTGGCAGTGGGGTAGCGAATGGAAATGTGGAAGATCAGGAGGTGGATTTTTGTTTCTTCCAAGGACCAGGCTGCTGCTCTGTTTCTTCAGAGAAGGGAAAGTTTTGGTTTCAGGAAGAGGAATCCTCCTCCCAGCTTTAAAACGACCTTGGGAAAGGTGGCTACTTCTGTCAGCCTGGGTGGTGGATGAGAAGAAGGTCTGGAAAGATGCATGCCCTGAGACACCCTATATTGCAGTGTGCACGTAAGCAGATTGGAATAGAAGTCATTAAACTCTGTCTTCCTAGTCCTGAGCAAATCCATCTTTCCAAACTGGTTCTGATATAAAACATCATGAGGGTAGGATAGGGAGGAGTTAATGTTACGTCAACACTGACTTTTACTTGGACACTGTCTGTCCTGGGACACTGTACTTTATAGCTACATAGCTTTTCATCTACACTGCATATCTGTCAGGCAGTTCAGAAAACTTCCATTAATTAAAAAACAAAGAACACCACCCCCAAAAAAAAACAATCAACCAACCAACCAACAACAAAAAAAACCAAACTAGAAAACCGGGATACTAAATCTTTCTTACAACTTAGAATATTTATGATATTTTTGAAGCCTCACCCACACGTAGTCAGCAGCCATACATGTCAGTTCAGCCACTGGTACACCTCGGCACAGCACCCTGCAGCTCCTGCGTCGCACGCACGAGGCTTTGTTGCTTTTGCCCCTTGTGCTGACAGCTTACGTCTTTACCCCCTTAGATGTCATTAGCAGATACTGATAGATGCAGTGCCTGAATCAGACCTCCTAGATTGTATATAGAAGACCAGCTCTCTTTAAAGCATAATTAAAAAAAAAAAAATCCTTTCCTCAAGGTCAGTGGTTTGATTTGCATCCTATAAAAATTCCTAGCATGTAGTGTAGACTTCACAGAAGGACCAGAAAAAAACAGGAGAGAGATTTCCAAAAGCACATGCTGTCTTGAGGTGTCCTGATTCCTAGTGGAACTTGTGTTCTCGAACTCTCCATGTCCATTTGAAATTATATCTAAAATAATTTTTATTTTTGTTTTCTTAAAGTTTTCATATTTAAATTGTTTCTAAATTTCACACCAAGTGTATTTCAGATAACTGTGGGTTAACTATAAACAGTATAGATAGTGTAAAGAAAGGAAAAGAGGTAAAAAATCAAAGAATTAGCATGGTTTTAATGTCTGTCCTCTGAAGAAACAGTTCGTAACTGTGGAGGCGATTCTGTAATTTCTTCACTGCTTCAGCAAACCACTAGATGGCAATCTTGAGGAAGGATTGGGATAATTTTAAGTGTAATAAGTCACCACCTGTGAAAAGTTAGCCCTGGATGTGTCTTGGAATTTTTGCCCTTCTTGCTGCTGATGCAGACATACATCTCTAAGGGGCTGTTTGCATGGCGTATCTGACTCAAATGTATGGGAGCAATGCAACAGTGTTAGCGTTTTGCAGTGCAAACATAGTTGTATTTATAAGCTGCCTGGGTGTTATACTATCTAGTTAATTCTTAAGTTCCAGAAAAGGTGGTGATTCCTTTCATAGCTGAAATCACGTGCCAGATACCTAATTTTTACTCCTCTTCCTTCACAGGAACAACAAAGCATTTTTACATTTTATTGGGATTTTTTTTTCCTCTGTGTACATATCGTTCTCATTGCTTTGTACGTAGGTTTTAAGCAAGTGAGACAGGAGATAGCACTATTTGTATAAGCCCTTTTGTGCACTCTACCAAACAGGATTTCAATGGGAGATCGTAAAGAAGAAAACAGCTGTGTCACATCTTCCCTCTGGCAACAAGGGACTATTTCATATTTAAGACAGTCTTTCTAAGCTCAGACAATACTTGTTTGAAACTGCTTCTGTTCTCTGGTGCATTTAACCACCACAAGCTGCTCTAATTTCAGAGTCAGTGCTCCTTGGTCAGCCTGCGGGTTTTAAGTTTAATAGTCTCATGAGGAACTGGCTCCCCTTGAATGGCAGATACATCAGATCTCTTCCTTGTTTGGCAATATAACGTGTTCAGTATTTCTTCTCTGGTATACTCAGATCAGAAGATGCAGGACTAAGACAAGTACCAGGATCTTAAAGAAGTCAGTTTTTCACTGAACTAACTGTAGAGAAGATTGCTAAAGAGTGATTCAGGAGAAGAGCCTTCGCTGGAGCCTGTGTGCTTTAAGTTGATCTCTCCTGGTGTGGAGAGGCCTTTCCAGAAGTAGAGATGAAGGCAAAGGATCCCACAGTGTTTTATGCTTTTGGAAAGGAATCCAGAAAACCCTGCATGGTACTGAGAAATGGTAGGAGGGAGTTATCTCCTTGCAGAAGTAGATCTGCAAGAAATGTTGTCAGCTCTGATACATTCTTAGTACGATAAAGATCTTAACTATCTTTACATCAGCTTTGCTGGTAGGTGTGTCATTCTGCAGTACTATCTTATTTCTCCTTTTTATCTCCTATGTTGTCGAGGTTTCTGGAGGCCTCCTTCATCTTTGTTTCACCATTGGAGATCTAATTCCTGTGTTGAATGTTTGGTTTTTTGTTTGTTTGTGTTGGTTTTTTTTTGTTGTTTAAGCTCATGGCTTCTTTTTGAGTTACTGTTGTAGTGCTCAGTATAACTTTTTGCAGATTATCGCAGTTACAAGAACAGCCATGAACCAAGAGCCTAGCTACCTTATTCATCCTTGCAGAATGATAGTCATGCTGCTTTCCGGGTATCTTGAATGCAGCTACCTGTACAGAGCAAAACAAATGTTTTTGCTGAGAATGTGGTGCTGGCTATGGCAGCCAGGCCAGATACTGACCATGTTATCTCAAGCTATCTGGCATACCTCTTTTCCACTATCCAGGAAGATTGATGCTTGCCAGGTGCCTACAGCTGAGTCCATCTTGGTGTGTCCTCCTGATGCATCCTCAGCAAGAAATTGGTGGTTATTTTTGTCACTGTCCTTTCCTTGTGTTGCAGCATGAGTTGAAAAGGAGCAAAACTTTGCATTTGGTGTTTGTAAGCATTATCTCTTCTTGACAGTTGTAGTTTATGAGAGATGTTTCTAATGGAAGTCACCTCTTTTTTTTTTTTTTTAAATCATATTAGGATTGCGGAAGAAGAATCAGCTGTCGTCTGCCCTGTTATTGATGTTATTGACTGGAATACATTTGAGTACTTGGGAAATGCTGGTGAGCCACAGATTGGCGGATTTGACTGGAGGCTGGTCTTCACTTGGCATAGTACCCCTGAAAGAGAACAAAAACGGCGGAAGTCCAAGACTGATGTGATCAGGTTAATTTTTATGTATCTTATGAAACGGAATGTTACAGGTGGTTTTTATTTCGCTTGGAAATGCCAGATGTCAAAAAATATTTGAGAAATGAACATATTACTAAAAATTACATATCTTGTTTAGTTCCCCTTTTTTCCAAAATAGCACCTGCTCACCATGCTCCTAAAAAAATGCTGATCTAAAAGCTGAAATGCCTGTGTAATCTTCCATATGGAATCCTTATTGCACAAGCAGTCTCTGGACTCCTGCAGGCAAACTCCCACAGATGCTTATCAGCACACGGAAAGGTTGTAACTGATTAACTAATACTAAAGGATGTCCTCCGTATATTGTGGTCAACAATGAAAAAGAGAATAAAATCATCAACCAGTAAGAAGGCAAAAGTAGTTCTGAAGACTTTATCTGTGCCATAGCAATAGTGGTGGTTCCTTGCTGTGTTTTCAAAGGTGAACTAGTTTGCCAGCTCTTCATTGGGATGAAATGATACAGCTCTACCCACCATAGTTTCTGTGAAGGGCTAACTCAAAGGAGCTCACGTGGATGTCTTCCCTGTGGGTTTTAGTTTTGTTTTGTTTTAAGACAAGTTGCAATCAGTTGGTATTATCTGTCACTCCGTAATGTCTTTTTAGGAGAGGTAAGGTAAGAGTACCAACAATGCATTTGGAAAATGGACACTGTAGATAAAATCCTGATAATTGAGGTCTTCTCAATTTGGCAGTTGCTGTGTTTCAGTAGTGTATTGTAAGAAATAGAGCAGTTGTTTGGTGTTTTTAACATCACAATTTTGTTAGTCTTTGCCTTTATTTATGTTCTGTTGTCTTATGGACTACAACAAATACAGAACTCTCTCAGAATTTTCTCAGTCTTTTCTACGTCACTTATCCTGGTAATAATACCTAGTACTTCACAAATATTAATGAACTGATCCTCAACTGAGAGAAGAGAACATTAAAAAAAAAAATGGGAAAAGTGAGGCAGTAATTTAGTCCTCGTCAGCATGTATTAGTCCACGTCCTCCTGGAAAAAAATTTTAAAACAGAATAAATGTTTTTAAAGCCTTTAGTTTAAATAGGAGGCTTTTCTTCTTCATGACAGGAAGAATTGTCTTTGGCATGCCAAGGTGAAAATGATGAGGGATAAAGTTTCATGGTAGCCTGAGGACTGTGAGCTTGACTGGCTATGGAGTTTGGTTTTTTTTTTCCTTCTGTCTCACCTCATCTCTTTCCATTCTTCGAAATAGCATTTGACAGTGTAAGACAGTATTCCTTCAAAAACATGGCTGGTAAAATTAATTTTGAAAGATTAAGAGTAACTGATCACTGCATCTAGCATTTGTTAATATTTACCTCAACAGCAATTTAGTAAAATTCATAAAACATCTCCTGAATTTAGTTCCAACCAGTATTATATGCTTGGCACTTTAAAGAGGGTCATTTTCTAAGTCTGTAGACAATTAGGAACAATAATGACCAAATTCAAGTTTATATACGCACACACTACCCTACTGAAAGTACATCCCCTAAGTGCACTGTCACTCTGGGCCTTGTGGTCTTCAGTGAGGATCCAATGTTGGCCCCTGCTTTTTCTTCTAAATGTAGCAAAAAATTTAAAAAAAATACAGATGGACAGATCTTAGATAGAAAAAATCTTTTCGGGGGCTCTGTTTACTGAATTCTGCTCAGTTGATGTCTGAAAGTTTTTCCACTTGATATTAATGGGATCAGAAATGTTGTTATTAATTACTAAGGCACAAACATGTTTACTTTCTGCTTAAATAAAATGTATAAGGATACTGCATTTAGAATTTCAGAGCTGACTAAAGTAGTTCTGCCACAAAAGAGCTTATGTTCTACTATGTGAAGATAAGAGGCTAGTAATTTATGGCCACTCACAAAGACAGTATAATTGCAAAAACTTGTGTTAGCACAATGTTTATCTTCTCTAATTTCATTGTTATTTTTATTTTAATACATTCTAGAGCTCATTTCTCATACAATTTTTTACTACAAAATTAAATTTAAATGGCCTCATGATATACTACTTAACCAATCAAAGGCTGACTGTATGCAGTCTGTATGCAGAAAAGACTGAGAAAATGAAAAATGAGAATATGTTGTTGTATTTTTGATCTGCGGTTCATTAATTTATATTTTTTGCTTTTTACTCAATTCAGAGTTGCTATTCTCTTTTCTAGGTCTCCAACCATGGCAGGTGGATTGTTTTCTGTGAGCAAGAAGTATTTTGATTATCTTGGTTCATATGACACAGGAATGGAAGTCTGGGGAGGAGAAAACCTTGAATTCTCGTTTAGGGTAAGTGGCTCAATTGAAAGTAGTTGTTTTTTTTTCCTGAGAACAAAACCAAGTCTCTTGTTTCTTTCTTCATGCGCTTTTAGTCAATGAGATAGCTATAATGTACGCAAGTGTTAAAAAGAGAATATTTTGGGGGATGTTTGTATGGATCTCTTTTCCTTGTTCTCACACTTCAGTATAGTTATATTTTCCTTCAGAGTAGCCATTTAAAAAAAAATATTAAAAATATGTCTTTTGTTTTGAATGGCAATATAAAATGTAAGTAGTGGTGTGATATTTGTGGATGAAGTTTACGTTCTGTGGCTTGAAGAGGATCATTGGAAAGAAACATTTGTAATGCTTCAGCGTGGCTCTGGAGCTCTCACTTCCATTGATGGAGTGAGCGGGAGTCAGCTGGTGGTAGTCACCAGAGGGGCAGGACAAGCCAGCCCCTCTACTTCTTGAAGGCTTTATTTTCTTTCGCTTCAGGAAAAGTTTGTATAAAGGTTATACAAGGTGATGGGGAAAATCTCCTGGCACTGTAGAGCTGTACCCCACCAGAGGGTGGACTCAGGTGTGAAGCAGATAGATAGCTATCCTGGAATGAAGAGCATTTATGGCAGGGGAAGAGAGAGAAGATAGGAGACAGTCCAGACTGACCAGCAAAACAGTCTTGTCCTCCTCAAGTCTGCTGTTAGCTATGCTGCTGCTGATTCCCACGGAGCACTACCTGCCTGTGGTTTGCCTCGTATCACCCTTAGCTGATGGTGTGAGAGGTACACTGCAGGGCCCTTTTTGGCTTGCAGGGAGTTCACAACTTAGTATTCTGAATTCCCTTTGCTTTTTCTGCTCATCTTCAGGTATGTTTTATGGTCATATTTGCATTTCTGTGTACCACTGGATTGGGGGAGGAGAGGGTTGGTGGTTTTGTTTTGTTTTTTACCAGGTGATGGCAGATTTCAGGGATTAAGGAATGTTCAAGGTCAGGTTGGGTGGGACTTTGAGCAACCTGATGTAGTGAAAGGTGTCCCTGACAATGGCAGGGGAGTTGAAACTAGATGATCTTTAAAGGTCTCTTCCAACGCAAACCATTCTATGATTGTAAATAGTATTTTGATGCTACAAAACCACTTTTTAGAAAGGAAGCATCACCAGACTGTCTCTCAGGAGATGTCTGCCTGTTAACCAGAGAAGCATGAAGTCTTCCTGGCTGCTGTTCCTGTCTCCTGCTGCCTGTAGTGCAGAAATCCCAGCAAAGAGGGCACAAAAATAAGGAAATAAAAGGATTAAAGAGGATAATAAGCACAGACCTGCAGTTAACATGGTTTCTTTCTGGGGATAGATTTCTCAGCTGGGATCACTGTTTGATCCAAATTCGCGACGACCTCCTTTCTCACTCCGGGAAAAGTTTCTCTGGTGTGTTAAGTCCAAAACATAGCCTACTTGTCTCGGTCAGTAAATTCAGCAGGTCTCTGCCTGAAGCTCAAAGCAGCTTACCTGCGTCCGTCAGGTCTCTGAGCTTCTGAAGCAAGAGTCCCCCAGCCAGCTCCAGTTCTGGGGTAGCCCATGTTGATATATATGTTGCAGTGATCCGCTCTTTCCACTGGAAGTTATTTCCTTTCTGTGTGATAATTGCTTCATAATAGGGTCAGGAGCTATGAAATAGCTCTTGGTGAAATTATTTTTATGAGGCTTTTGAGAGGCTGCTCAGGGAGCCACAAGTAGCCATAGTTGAGTTCATACTTGGGGGCCCAAAGAAGTGGTTGTGTTCATCATCAGCCACAACCCAAGGCAGATTAAGCTGGAAAGCAGCCTAGTGGTGGATGCCATCTCTAGCTAACTCTGGCAAGGGAAAATTGTTTTTCTTGCTTACTGAGGGATTGGAAGGGGTGATGGCAATGGAGGAGTCATGCATTTTGGGGTACAGATGCTTGCTGACCTGAGGCTTGCTTTCTTACCTGTGACACTATTGTAGCAGACAGATAATCAGAGATAGGAGATGGTACGCTTAGCAGCAAGCTACATCAGAGAGCACAGCACTATCTCCCACAAACATGCAGCATAACAGTAGTGAGCATATTGGATATGTGCATCTCCTGAGCAAGACTGGCTCTTGTAGGCACTTGTTTGTAGCTGCTAGTGCATGGGCAACCAGACGGAGCACCTGTGAGGTGGAGAGAATGCTGCTTTTGAAACTAGTGTTATATACTTGGCCTCTCAACAGAAATTTGCACCTCTCCCAAAGCAGCAAGCTTGGAAACACCAGCCACAGTTGACAGAACTGGACGATACGTGATCTGCTTCATCTTGTTTGAAATGTTGGCAGTCTACTGTCACCCTGACTGCCACAGATTTGGTGGCACCAGAATGGTTGCCCCTAACCAGTAGGAGTTAGGAGTAGCACTGTCCCAGATGGCAGCAGTTTTCTCCTCTGAAATGGATTGTGGGAGCTTTCTACAAGGAGCTTTCTACCTCGAAGAGAGCCCTCTTGCATACAATTCTTGACTCTCCACTCTTCATGCCGTGCTTTTTGAGAGACCAAGGCTTGCAGACAGGACGAGCCTGACCCCTGCCCTGTACAGCATGGAGTGCCCCTGCGCTGATGGCTGCTTTAGATCCAAGCTGGCGTTGCTGTTGACCTCTACCAGGCTCCAGCAGCAGGTCTCATTTCTGATGTTACCAGTTCCCTAGAACCAGGTGTTTGACCCCACGGGGTGCAGCAACATAAAAGAGCAGTGCCTCTGCTCCTTCAGTATGGAGAAAAATGGTCTTCTCGTGGGCCAAGAGCAGGGATGTGGCTCAGGGCAGGTAACAGAGGCCCTTGACCGAGGGAGCAGAGGGGGAGCTCTGGTGTGGGGCTCCCTGGGTGCTGCCGGTGGATCGGGCGGCTCTCTTTGGAGGGGGGCGAACAGTTTTGCAGGATGAACTGTGCGAGGGCCAGCGAATATGCCTGGGTGTGTTAATTTTACTAGTGCGGATTGCCAGTAGGATCTGGGCGTTTGGATGCAAATTGTGCACGATGCGCTTTCCTCTGTTTGATTTCAAGCCCCTGTACTCGTGCTTCCAACGGCAAGGTTTTTTGTGGGAGAGAGAAAAGCACTGTGATGTTGCTTAACTGCATTATTCTGGCTGCCCTCAATGCTGAAGAAGGTCAAGAGGGATAAATCAGTGTTAATTCCGTTGTCTCCGTGGTTTCTAGACCTGCCAGACCTGAAAATTAGGAGCAGGGATACTGAAAAACACTGTAAATAAATTCATTGTTCTTCTCGTCTCTGAAAACACCACCCTCTCCCGATGACATGAAAGGACTTGTCCTCAAGCCTCCTCTTTCTCATACTTTGATTATTCTAAACTGAAAAAATTCTCTGTGGTTTTGAGAGGTGCAACAAGGACAAAGCTTCAGCTAAAAGCATGATGACTAAGAGAGATGGAGGCTGTGTGCTGAATGCAGGATCGAGTCAATGTGCCTTGATTTTGAATTGCCTAATGCTATTTGGCTGGATAAAATTTCACTTCATGGGCATAATGGGCACTGGAATTCCTCTTTCTGAGGGATGTAAAACATGCCCTTTCATCTTCCTCCTCCTGTACATGGAGCAAGAGGAACCTGGTTGTAGCATTTTTCCCCTTCTCTACTCTTGGTCCTGGCTAGTGGCACTGCAGTGTAAGTTTGTTTCTGGGGACCGCCACTTGATAGACCTGCAGTCTGTCCTTCAACCCACCATCATGGCATGAGAGAAATAAACACGTGCAGAAAGACAAAACTGTTTACTGATAAGTCCTTTCTTCTGTTGGAAATTTCATTGCCAAGGAGCCTGGATGATATAGCTTGGAGTCTCCTCTTTTCTAATCTTTTTGTATTATTTCTTTCTGTCTGGGTCTGGAAATCTGTCTTGCAGCAGGAGCAGTCCAGGATGGGTTCATATGCAGCTGCGGAGGCCTCTCCACCCACCCAGCTCTCTGCAGATCATGCATGAGCACTGCACAGGGGGCTCAGCCACAAGCCAGCAAGCAAAATTGCAGCAAAATTGCAGCAGAGAGAGGGGCAGGAACGGAATATTTTCTGCAGTTTGTCTTTATTCAGGAGATAGCGTCCTTTTTTTATTTTTTATTTCTTATTTCTTCCAGAGAGTCCTAAAATATTAGAATGGAGGTGGTAGAGCTTTTCTTGTTCAGTGTTCATTGACCCACCATTAGGTCAGTTGTCCGGAGACCCTGGCAGGGACAGGGATCGCAAGGCAAGATATGAACATTTACTGTAGCTTTTCATAATGCCACCCTCTGTCTCTGAAAAGAAAAAGAAAAAATATCAATAGTCTGCATGCATCAAGATGAAAGTGAAAGTAAAAGGAATGTCACCTTGTTTTCTTTTTGTGGTGAAGGAAAAAAGTACGCTTTTATAATGATAGCTGGATTTAGCTAGACCTGGTAAAGAAACATATTTTCATGTATGTGAGAATGCAAAATATACGTGAAATCTAATGTGCTTCTCTGTTACAGAAAGCTGAAATAGTTTTAGGAGAGAATCTTTACCAGAGTCACTTATTTAGCATTCCTTGCTTTATTATATGGCTGTTCACTTGTACCTGATTTTATGTCGAGGTCAAAATGTCCTCTATTAAAATAAAAATAAATAAACCTTTTGAGGAATAGTTTAGCTGAAATATGTTTAATTTTTGTTTGTAATAAGAGGGTAAGAGAAGTTTTGAATTGTTTTAATGAAAGAAGCAGAATTTAATGAGCATTGCTTAGCAACCTACTGTTATTTCTTAGAGTTCAGAATTTTAATTATTGAAAACCAGCTGTTGTGGAATTCTTTTTGGCAGCAATTTAAAAGAGGCATGGTCAGTCTGTTTTACTGCATTTGAATCAGACCTTGTCACAGAAGAATAGAGGAACGTGCTTCCTTCTTTAACTGCACATTTTTACTTCAGTAGTCTTTATGGTCTGTTCCTCATCTCATTTGAAAACAGACTGATCAAACCAGTAATGATCAATTTAAAAACGTTTATATGGAATATAACAAATATGAAAATTGTTAAACTTTAATAAATTTAATGGTGCTTAATACTTACTGACAAACAGATCTTGTGTGATAAATTTCGACATTAAAAAAGTAATCTTGAATATAGAAATAATAATGTTAGAAAGCTATTATTTTGAAACAAATCTTAAAAAGGCAGATCTTAAAGTGAAAGTGGATAGCTGGTTTTATAGCACCTTTCAAACTGGCAGTAGTGCAACTGAACCTGCAAAAGTATGCAAATTGTTGAAAATATCAGTACAGAATTCTAGATTTCTTGTATGATTCCTTTCATCATCTTCTGTTCAAATTACAAAGATACTGCTTCACCAAAAAGCAACAAAATAGAAGAGAGAAGCCTCTCTTGAAAAGCAAGAAATTAAAATTTTAAATTCAGGAAGTAAATATTATCTAGGGCTCCTTATAGTTGAATAATGAATTACCTATACGTTTAAGGAAACCTTTTGTTTTAAAAGTAAACATATGTATTAGAGTGCTTACAATTTTGTTATTAAGCACTGTATTGTGCCACATGTAAAGGTCTGACATCGTTACCCAAAACCAAATCAACTGAGATAACATTCATTAATTTCTAAATTAAGACATTTGAGAGAAATCCTAAATAACTTAAACAAAAAAACAAACCCCAAACCAAACCACACCCCCTAGAACCCCCCAAAAACAGTCTGAAGACAACATCCATCTTGTGTATGCTGAAAGCCTTCATCTGTGGTGACTTTCTGGGATACCCAAAAGTGCCAGGAAGAGAGACAGAAAAAGTCTGACCTGATCCATTGTCAAGTACAGAAGTTTTATTTGCTGCCTCATAGCTTTTACTCCTGCTGTGTTCATTTGAATAGCGTGTAATTAAAATTGTATTTGTTATACAAGAAGGTTGTCAGGGAGCAAACCTCTCTGCCTCTTAAACATACCTCGGCTAATTTCCCTTGTGATCCATTTACAAAGGAAAGGTGAGGTGCCACCTATGCACAGCTGAATACAGGAGGCGAATTAGCTCACTGGAGTGCCAGTTCTCAAAAGACTTCTACGGGACGTCTGTCAGAGCCATTGGTGATAGCCTTGAGTCTGTTCAAGTGTAGCTTTGTGTCCTGCCTTTCCTCCCATCTGACAATTCCAGAAACCTTCTTTCAGGCACCTGTCAGAAACAGGTTGTCTGCCACATTGTGCATAGTATTAAATGGAAAATATCTAGCCATGCTTTCCTTTCATTACATCACATCAAACTTGAGGTCAGCGGCTGTGTGGGTGAGCTGCCGAAAGTCCATGGTTTTCAAAGGAGGTGAGGGTAACTACAAAAATTTGCACAGAGTTCTGAGACTAGTGTCCTTACTTGGTGGTCATTTATGGGCTTTATCTGCAGGGCCATGTGTTTCCTGGCTTGGGGAGCCGGAGGCATGAGGATGAAGGCAGAGTGAGTTCTGCCAATTCCATTTTCAGGTTCAAGTACTTTCCTTGACAGCAAGCAGGAATACTGGTTTAGACAGGAGAGGTTGTTTCACTCATTTTGGCTGGACCTCCATAGGTCAGTTACAGAATTACTTTCCGTTTTCTTTTCATGTGTTGGATCTCGGGTTCTTTTCCCAGCTTTTCAATGAAAAAGGTTAGTTGTATTTTATGACCAGGCACCCGTACCTCTCCTCTGAAATGGTGAATATAGAAATGGAAACACAACTTACTCTTCTCCAATATTATGACAAGCTTACATGATTTGTCAACTCAGCTTTCCTGCAGAATGCAAGAGTGAGTTTCTGGTAAGAAATTAATCATTGATTTCTTTGAGGAGGCTATTCGTATGGCTAATTTGGACTAGAAACATGGGTCTTTTATTAATAATAATTATTAGTAATTATATAACTTGAATTGTAGACCACAGTTAGACCTGCAGAAATATTGTGGAGTATTTCTTATCACGCCTTCAGAGAAAGTAAAGCTAAAAAAGAGATGATTGCACACCACATAAAACCAGAGATGGGGTTACCTCCTTGTTACTCCCAGTGATTTGCTCGGAATTCACAAGGATGTCATTCCATATCTCATTAAATGGGACACAATTATTGTATGTGTTGCTTATAGTATGCTGCGGTGTTCTTGAGAAGGTATTATCCTTGCAAAGACTTATTGTTATTGTATCCTTCTGCTTGCAAAGATTCGAATTAATGATGCACAATGTCAATTCTTTGTTCAGATATGGCAGTGTGGAGGAAGTCTTGAGATCCACCCTTGCTCACACGTAGGTCACGTTTTCCCTAAACAAGCTCCGTACTCACGGTCCAAAGCTTTGGCAAATAGTGTGCGTGCAGCTGAAGTGTGGATGGATGAATATAAAGAGCTTTATTACCACCGAAACCCACACGCTCGCCTGGTGAGTTCTAGTCCATTGGTGTTGGAATTTCAATAGAATTTGTTTTCAATGAAATAACTGTTAATTTAGCTAATATTTAACATGAAATATTTTTTGTATGTTTATTTCCTATTTCTTCTGAAAACTTTTCCCAAACACAGCATAAATGTATATATAGTTAATTTTTAATTCCTAGGCTCGAAGAAGGCCACATTGTGTCAATATTAAATAAATGAATGAATAAATGAAAGAATAAAGTTAAGCAAGGTGAACTAAGTAAGGAAGAGCTGTTTAGCCTAAAATGTGCACTTCTATGAAACAGCTGATACAGCATTCTATCAATAAAGAATTACAGAAGAGACACACAATTAATGAATGCTAATCAACAAGGTTTAATGGACAGTAGATCTTTAAATGAACAGCGTGGTAATAATCTTTAGCAAAATTACCTGTCTTGTGATAATTGTAAAACTTTCGACTGATGTAAGACAAAATGGATTTTTCTGTTTGATTTACTGCTGCACAATGCTAGCTTAAAAAAAAAAAAAAAAGAAAAGAAAAAATTAAACAAAATCAATATTGCAAAGATTAATTAAAATCAGTCCTGGGAACTCAGATGAAAATGTTCCTAATTAAATGTTTGAAGTATCAGTTCTGTGTTTTTTGGTTTTGTTTTTTTTTTTAAAAAAAGTTAATATTTTTATTTTCTGTGAAAGAAAGAAAATACAAGATCATTTGTTTGCAAAACTTTTCAGGAGATAAGTACCGTGATAATTGTGTAGGTCAGAACAGTAAAGCAGTGTGCAAATTCATGGCTTCGATATATTTATTATGAGAGGGCTGCAGACTGGAAGATGATAACCTGAAATATCCTCACAATGTCTAGAAATGACTTATGTGAACCTCTGGCACAAAGTCCAAAATTCAAGCCTAAAAGAAATGACTCTCTGCTGTCGCTTGTTTCTGGAGGCGCTTAATCTTGCCAGGCCCTTCTCTTTGCACAGAAAGTTTTCTGAGTGCTGGCTTTCTGGTTTTGTGCATGGGGAGAGCTGCCCTGCAGTGGGCTGCTGGGCACCTGCCTCTGGCTATGCTGGACCAGAGCTTAGGCACCAGGCAGGGGGACAGCGAGGTCCCCACATGTTTGAGTGGCCTATCCCAATAGACATGTCGGGGGAAAAATGCTCTTGAAACCATTACGCTTTTAAAAGACACACCGGAGGACACTGGGGAAGCTGAATTTGGTGAGCTTCCACCTCGTGTTCCCGTGGATTAAACTGGGTAATTAAATTATTGTAGTCCACGCATTTGTAATAATTGTTTAACATCATAAAAGCCATTTAGGTTTTATTATCAGAGTCTGACTTCGAGAGAAGTATGGGGTTTGAGTATCCGAAGACAGGCGCTCGCAGACAGTGCCAGGCTGACGCTGCTTGTCATGGGAAAAGAGAAAACAGCAATAAATGCTGACAATTTTTCTTGGAAAGTTCTGGGCAGCTGATGTCTGTGTTGACAGAACTTTAACTTTAAAGGATATTTGCGTGTCATTATTGGAAGTTTTGCATATTGGCTTATCGTAACAGAGTGTGTCAGCTGAGATCCATGCGGTTTTTTGCACGTATCAAAGCTGCCACCGTTTTTTGCACATACCAAAGCTATCAATGCACTCTGGTTTCCCTAATACTCTGTGCACCGCTCGTTGCAGTGATTGAGTTCAGACCTTTTTACTTCATCTAACTTAAATATTCAGTTCCGTAGCGTAATGGAAAAATGATTGATGCTATGGCTACAGAGTTTGGTTCCATAAAGTTTCACTTCAAGATTAATGTTTAGACCTCAGAGCTGATATGTCATGCTGTTTGTTTATTCAAGCAGGCATCTCTGCCTCTGTTTTACCTCTGCTTTCTGTTTTCAGTGATATTTCCACAGCTTTGAGAAATGCAAATATATTTGTGGTTTGATGAAAGTGTGTGTCAAGTGACCTGTAAAAATCTGGGGGCTGCAAAATGGTATCTCATGCCTGACTGTCTGAAGTCCCTAGTCAATATAAAGATAGATTTTTGAAGGCAGACATGAAAAGATGTGAACTCTGCTCCAATCTGTAGACAGGGAGAAGTCTGCAATGAAAGCTTTTCTCTGGAGGTTTAAGATTTCGTGCTCCCCACCCCTGAAACGATGAAGTTCAAAGGAAACATTAGCAGATTTTACAAATGTCATCAGTTAAGTGTAAAACTGTCTGTACAGGTAATTTGTAAATGGATGGTGGAATAATTTAAAATTCTCAAGATTCATTCACTACTCTTGAGATTTTCAATTATCTAGCTAAAGGAAGTTTTATTTTCCAATACGCCTTCTCAGTTCCCAGCAACCTGTATTCAAGGACTTCCTTACTATGGATTTGGGGAGTTTTCTCAGACGAACTGTCTTCTAGAATATTTCAAAGTTTTACGGGCACTGTTACAATTATATTTTGTCAACATTTAACAAATGTAAGGATAATGAAATCAAATCCAGCACCAAAACATGGGGATTTTTTCCTGGCTAAAAGTCCTCCTCATCACTTTAGCATATGGTTCCTAATAATGTATACTGATAATTTAAAAGATTAGATTAACCCCCTGTGGTTGAGTTTTTTTTAATCTTTCTTTTTCTTTTTTTTTTTCTTTTTCTTTTTTTTTCAGGAACCATATGGAGATGTGACAGAAAGGAGAGTCCTTCGAGAGAAGCTGAAATGTAAGGACTTCAAATGGTTCTTGGAGAATGTGTACCCAGAGCTTCACGTACCTGAGGACAGACCCGGCTTCTTTGGAATGGTACGTGGCTGCTGAGAAGGAGCCTCCTCGCGGTTCTCTGAGCTCTCCTACTAACTCAGCCTGAAGGTATTTTTATATCAAAATCAGTTTGGGATTTTGGTAGAATTCAGTTAGAATTGGTAGACTTTAAAATGTGGTTTCTATCAGGATCTTTATTCTATGGGATGCTGTTTATGAAGGAGTTCTTTGAGAGGATAGGAAAACAGGTAATGTTGCCATGAGTTACACCTTCCAAGTGACATTTTGGGAGTGTTAAAGGCAGAAAAGGATGACTTTTTAGTTCTTGAAACGTTACATAGCAAAAGAAAGAGAGCACCAAAGTGGTTTGGTTTTAGTTTTCAGTTGTCAACTTGAAAACAGAAAGAGCGTGCTTTGAAACATGTATTTGCACATTTTATCTGATGAAAATTATGATACTCTGATGATAGGAGAGAGAGCTGGTGCTATGTGCTCCCAAATCTACAGGACTCTGTATGTCGAAGCCAACATGTTAATTTTTAATCTGGAGGTCACTTTAGACAAGCATGGGTTCACAAGCAATTTTTATTGGTTTAATATCAGAATCGTCTTCTCCTTTTTTAAGAGTCGGCAACTTTTTATGCTATTTGCAGCTTACAAATAAATACAAACTATAGCTCCGTGTGTATCACATTACTGTAACCTCATTTGGAAGGGATGAAGGCAGAGATGATGCAGCAAATACCTGCTTCCTCTGGAAAATCAGCAGATATCTGCTGCATGTCTTACTAGGAAGACAAGACTGCACCTTTCTGCCAGGCAGAGATATATAAAAAAAACCTTCCCGATTACCCAAGCAGGTAAGTAAGTACTTTTGCTGGTAACTCAACTGCTCTGCAGATCTAGCTAAGCTGCGTTCCCACGCTGCTGCATCGCGTCCAGCACCGTATCACAACAGCCTTGTCTTGCTGCCATCTGCACGTCAGTTACTCAGTCTCTGCTGGATCTGCTTCCGTGGAGGAGTAAAATTGATTGCTGTGGGCATGCAAAACGTACAGGAACCAAGTCTCCCCACAGCCTTCCCTAAGAGCTTTGTTACCTGTTGAACAAAAAAGATCCTAGTGTGGAAATGCTGCGGTTTCCCATAGGGAGCTGTATTTCCCGCTGGGAGCTGTTGGAGCTCGCCTGGGGAGAGCGCCAGTTGGCAGCAAAGCCCTTAGGAGCCTCTGGGAGAGTAGCCACCCTCCTCTGTTCGTCTGGGAGCTTGTGCTTGAGTTGGTATCTCTGTGTGATCACTGGCATGAAAAGGAATATCCACCATTATCCAGTTACGTTGAACAGACCCTGGTGTAACACTGGTTTGTTTTTTGTTGTTTTGTGCTGGCTCGCTAACTGATGAGGTCAGAGACAGTTGAAGCAACAAGATATTGTAAGACTTACCTTCTATGAACATTGCAGTAGCCTTGTCCTCCCCTCCACCTCCATCCCTCACTCTTCAAAAGCAAGGCTGGACTGGTGGCAGCCATAGAGCTTCAGTCTCCTAGGGAGGGGAAGGGATTTGTGAGGTTTCTTTCACGTTTTAACTGCACGTGTCATCCTTAAGAAAAGTGTTGACATTACCTAGAAATAATAATTCTTGTAATTCTTCTTCAGAGCTGCTTGAGGTATCTACGGTGTAATTTAGGTGTGCTCTTTATATTTCTCTTTGAACAATTCTTAAATGCTGTCATCTAGTTGTGTGCATAATAGGAATACACCATTTTTTTTGGCAGGAAGAATTTAGAGTGTGATTAAAGTACAGTTATACTCTAAGTAAGTGACAGTGCAAAAATGACACCTACTGATTCAACTGATTTGTGGATATTGAGTCCCATCTGCTAACTTCAATGAATCAGTGATTGAGTTCTTTACTTCTGCCTTAGCCATGTAGTGCTTTTCTGGTTCACAAAAATACTGTGTTTAGAAGTGTCGGCTTTGTTAACAGCTCGGCTTAGTGTGAGGTTATTTGATTGTTCAAAGGGATTGCAAAGGGGTATGAGGATTTCTCCCCCCTTGGTAAATCTTTACACTGAAGTTGAAAGACCTTTCTAAGATCACCCATAGGTCAGCCATATGTTCTCAAAATAAATGCAAGAAGTATTGAGCAGCACTCAGTGCCATGCACTGACAGTTAGATAACTTGTGCTAAAATTTTTCTTCTGATACATGGATAAATTTTTACTGTCTGTTTCTAAGCTTGGTTGTCTAAAAGGTTAGCTGCCTAAAACTTTATCTAAACATCCAGAACTTTGACCATTTTTGCCTGAGCTGTTTATATTCTTATAAGCTTTCTGAGACCTAGAAATGAGGGAAATACGTCTCCTTACTAGTAAAATTAGTACACTTAATACCAAAATCATATAACATTGATAAATCTAAAATGCTGCAATGCTGATTTCACTTAGTACTCTACACAAAATCATACTTTGAGAAGAGGTACTATAATTATTATGAGTGTTCATGTTCATAAAATGGTGGTTTTTTAACTTAAGTCAGATTTTTCCTTAAAAGTTCCATACTGAAACAGTGGACTGAAGTTCAAAATGTAAAACTTCAAACATTAAGGCTACAGAGGCCATTATGGGATGAAATTTTGGAAATTATTTAAAGTGCTATCTATATGAGATAGCAACATTAGATAGAAAGATAACTACATGGACAACTTAAAAATAAATTGCCGGAACTTCAAGGGCTATTCCCTTTTTTGCATAGCGTCTTTGTGGGAGCATATCGTAAGTCCCTATTTACTATTTTAATGAAAGAGAAAAGAAAATTTGGAGAGGTTAGTCTCACTTCCCTTCTGAGCTCCCAGTATTGTTTTGTGCAGTGGCGTATTAAAGCAAGGTGAACTAGAAGCTCCTAGAGCTCTGAATGAGAGTGTATTAAATTTCTTCTCGGGGCATCGCAGCTGCCAGGGAAGGGGTGTAGGCATAGTCTATCTTACATCTATATACATATAATAAAGAAATTTTTTACAGTGAGGATGGTGAGGCACTGGAGCAGGTTGCCCAGAGAAGTTGTAGATGCCCCATCCCTGTCAGGTTGGACAGGGCTTTGAACAACCTCACCTAATGGAAGATGTCCCTGCACATGACAGGAGAGTTGGACTGGATGATCTTCAAAGGTCCCTTCCAACCCAAACCATTCTGTGGTTATATGATTCTATGTCCTTACTTGGCTCAAGCAGCTGTGATTTTGAAGCCATACAGTGCCTTGGGCAGCTGGACAAGCAGTGTGTCTCTGGGCCTCGGGCTCCATGCAGCTTTGGAACTTTGTGTGGGACAAGAACTAAACATTTTGACTTTAGACTATTTTTTTTTTTTTTTTTTTTTTTTTTGTGGAAGTGAAGCTGGTATGCACTTAGTTGATTAAAATAATAAGATACCAGTGTTTCTCAAAAGACTGATAATCCGTTTTAGGTTCTTGAGTAGCGCACTGATGTCTTTTTCTGACATAGCATCTGATTTGGCCATCTTTGAGTGCGTGCTTACCAGCCAAGTGTGTGCTCTACTTATGTACTTATGTACTTCAGCTGTTGTGAAACCTTAAAAAGTCCTGAACCCCAGGTCTGTGGGGTTGTCCACCTAGATAGCCCAAACTAGGTCTGCTTACAAATCTTAGCTGTCCTGGGGAGGGATGGTGTGGGCACCACGAGGGAGGACTTTGAGCCATCTTGCATGTGTATTAGCACTGTGACATTGCTGCATTGTGCAGCCAGGTGAACGAAGGGGAACTGGACAGTGCTGTGATCTCTTCATGTTATTGGTGACTGTGGAAAAGCTCAGCTGCAAAGCAAAGGAACATTCAGAGTTCCTCTGCCCTCTAAGGTGTACTGAGTATAGCTGGCATTCAGGGTGCCTATCTGAGGAAAAGACCATGGTCTGTCAGTGCATTTGGCTCTGAACTTGGCGTCCAGATTGGTTTTAAAACAGTGTTGACACAAAAATCAGGATTTTTATCTCTCTTTTTCTGTAAGTTTGGTCACTTGACAGTGAGACCATATTACGTTCTGATACAAGTAGTTTTTCTTTGTTCTTCGCAAACAGTTTCTAGCTACTCCATTTGAATGTGAAGCAACTACGCTGATGGATATCTGTTGTGACTATCCAGCCGATGGCTCTTTTCACTACCTATCCTTAAAGGTGTCTGCAACTGACTGAATCAGTTGGGAGATCAAAAACTTGAGTTTTTCTGTTGACAGCTTCCTTCCACATTTTCCCCCAAGACCATCTTGTCTTCAATGAATTTCCAAGTGCTTAGTCATAATTTTCTTTCAATTCAGACCAGATATAACCTTTAAAAAAAAAATCAAGAAGAAAGATTTTAAGCCTTTAAAACTATAAAGAATTTTGTTTTGCTGTGACATGAAAGAGGCTGTTTTGTAAATTATCTAAATAATACTTGATATATATATATGAACTGGCTTAAAGAAGAAGAGATCTTAGCTGTGTGGCTTAAGTTATGTAATCAAAAAGCCTGTTCCGTATCTGGTGTTACAAGTTCTCAGAGGTATCAGGCTGCAAAGCAGCCTCCTCTGTGGTATACCTCTAAAACAGCATTGTAATGCGATTTGTAGAGCTGCCACTTGAGATTGAATTGGTACCCAAGGTTATGACTGACTAGACCTGGAGATCTGATGCCCATCACAGGAAAATACGCACCACTCTGTTGGCTGCACAGCCTGTGAAAGCTTGAGACAGACTTTTTTAAAGAGAGAAATTCAACTGTTTAATATTAATCTCAAGTGAACACACCATCACTTCAGATATGTGCTTGTATATTCTTGAGCCTCCCAGAGAGATCTGGACTTGCTGGGGTGAGCAACTGAATTCCAACAGCAGTGTCTCATCGTCAGTTCCTTCAAAGGATCTTAATCACTGACCTTGTATACCCGTTTCAGCATTGCACTTAAGAAGTTAACAGAAATCTGAGGATATTCATAATCTTTTTTCCAAAAAGGGTGATATGAAAATGGCATATGCTCAGTAAAATCATTCCCTGTGACTGCTTCCATTACCTTTGAGGTAAAAGCTTAAGCCTGGTCAGTACTATGAAGCTGTTGGCTTGCTACAAATTCACATCTCACTGTGTCCCAGAGTATCCTCTGCCTATACCGGTAATGCGTCAGCACCAATGCCACTGTGGTGGAATAAAGAGGATTCTGATCTATTTTGTGGATGAAGAGAAAGGTTGGCAGTGCTCCACTGGCCGTATTTATCAACTAATGTAATGAAGTTTTAATGTCAAAAATCTGTTGTTGATGCTTTGCTTACAGTTATATGAAATGGATTTAATCTTAAAAACAAAACAAAACAAAACTTAAGAATTATTTACAGAATACCATCTGTATTGTGTCATATGCGAGTGTCCAGATGTTAGGAAACAACAGATTTAAATTTCTCCAAGCAGTAAGGGATAAAGGTCTGAGGTGAATATCTTAGTAGTTGCTGTTTATTACCTGTCCCAGCCTCCAAACAGAGTGATAACTGAATGGCATTGTCGAGTACGCCTGCAACGTTTCAACAGGAGGCAAATGTTGTAGGAAGATGCAGCCAGTAATCCTGCATGGGCAGAACTTTTTAGAACTGAACTGTGTGTTTTAATGGCAAGGTGATCAACGTTTTTTCTTGCTTCTGTTTCTCTAATGCAGCATTCTGCAAAAGAATAAAGGTAAGTCACAGAGCAAATTTTGTTCTTATTGCATGACTTGTTTATGGTGGATATGGGAACAAAGATAGTTTCAGAAATGAATGCATGATTACTGTTTTGATATAGCTGTTGAACATAAAAGGAACTTAAACTGTGTATTCTCATTTAGCAAGAGAAAAATACTTCTTTCACAAATTCTCTCATACCTTTTCCTGCCTTAGCACAGAGGGCCGATTTTTTTTTTTTTTTTCCCTGCATAAATCGTGCTGCGATCAGATTTTCAAATCTGATTATTTCCTAATCTTCATCGTTTTAGATCAGGTAATTTAACGGCTTAGTATGCACTATTCCAACAAATTAAGTCTTGAATATCTATTAGACTTCCTGATGAAGCGTGGGTGTAAAAGAACATCATCTGATGTCCGATAACACAAATTAGAAGAGCCGGGTTGAAAGATGGACCGTGTATGTTTATGTATATGTCTGCAGGTATCACAAGCATTTATGCGTGAAAGAGAAAAATGAGAGAACATACGTGGTAGTATCCTGGGAGTACAGGCTCAGTTTTAAACCACCTGAAACGAAGCTTAAGTTAGGAATCTTTCACACAGCTTTTGTTTTGTTGCCTGTGTTTAGGCATCACGTCACATGCGTAGGAGAGTTCCCGTAGTTCTGGTGGTACACGGCATTTTAAAAATAGGCTATTTAAAATTCCAGGCCACAAAAGGGAGCGCGTGTTCAAGCACGCGCCGGTGGCTGGTAGTGAAGAGCGCACACTCGGAGTGGTAGCGAAAGCGTTGGGTTGTCTGGAAGGGCACCATGGACAAGTGCTTCGTTACCTTTATCTTCCCTTGGAGTCAGGAGACAGACAGGCAAAGTCACACGTTGTTAAACATACTGATGAGAGACCCTCTGATCCTGAGGACAGCCGCTGACAGCAACTGAAACCGATTTATGGTTTTAGAGATACAATTACCGTTTTTAAGTGGTTATGACTTTAAGTTGACATTTCCTCATGTAGAATGTAAAAACATGAGAAGCGTATTGTTTGGTTCATGTAGTTCCATGGTAGTGTTAAAAATCATCTATAATTTTTTTAATTCCTGTATTTCTGAGTGTGCTTCTTGCCTAGTATGTTGTTGCTCACCAGCCTGGGCTGCGGCACCAGGGACGCTGTTGCATCCTCCACAGCCAGGAGGAAATGGCCTGCCTCTTGTGGGCAGGATAGGTACCTTGAGTTGAGTGGTTAATTAGTAGTTCATTAGCTCAACTCAGTCCAGCTGGATAAGAATGATTAGTGCCATAATTCCCCCTTTTTGTTTTAGTATTTTTTGTTTTCACAAAGGCTTTAAGGTGAGCAGAGACCCGGCCCATTCATCCAACTCCAGCACGCTTCCCTTCCGCGAATACCACGTCGGGGCTTGCGGCTTTACCTTCTTCTCCGAAGGACTCTCGCTCGAGCTCCCGGCTCCGGCTCTGGCTCCGGCTCTTTTGGCTCGGGCTCCTTTGCAGCCAGGGCTCTCGGCTCGGCGAGGGAGTCAGGGCTTCCCAGGGCTTTCCAGGGTCTCATCGATGTATCACGTCGGGGTCACCAGTTGTTGCTCACCAGCCTGGGCTGCGACACCAGGGGCGCTGTTGCATCCTCCACAGCCAGGAGGAAATGGCCTGCCTCTTGTGGGCAGGATAGGTACCTTGAGTTGAGTGGTTAATTAGTAGTTCATTAGCTCAACTCAGTTCAGCTGGATAAGAATGATTAGTGCCATAGTATGTAAACAAAATGTCTTCTTTCTCCAGCTCGGGGAGGGGTGCAGTGGTCTATTGTGTTCCCATCAAACCATGCAACACTCTGTAGAAAGGGTACCCAGGGGATTTCTTTTGCTTCTGGTAAACTCGGACACTAAAACTAAGGGTGAATTTTATTATACGCCAAATTCAGTTGTTAGTTCATCCCGTACTGAAAAATTACACCAAATGCACAGTAGAAACATGTTCAGAGAGGAATTCAGAGGCAAAGCCTGTAAGGGTGGGGCTTCAGTCCTACGTTTATACATTTGGCTCCGACAGGAGAGCCTCACAGCCCCAGCAGCCCTGCGAGGAGCCCCAGGCCGTGGTGGCTCGGTGGTCCTCCCCAGCCCCCAGTGTATCGCTGTTGTCTTGGGCTGGCAGCCCAGGCATGCCGAGCGCCGAGGGCTTGGCTGCCTTTCAGCAGGAGTGGGCACAAAGCAGAGGAAAAAAGATGTCGGGTAGCAATAAAAGCAGAAGTTGGGAAAGCAAAATATATGCAGAACACAAGTATTTAATTTTCCAACTTGTGTGGTTTGCTCTGTGGTGGGTTTGAGTCCTGCGGGGTTTGTCTTGTTTGTTTGGTTTTAGCCTTGTGCAGTCCCTTTGTGTCCGCTCGTTCTCCACGTTAAGAACTGGGGATACAATTATCATGACTGGGAAGAGTGGTGAAATTACACCTTGCTGAAGTAATTCTTCTGAGATTTACTCTGCTTATTCTTTTTGTCTGTGATATAATTACACTCAGTAACAGGGGCATTCAGCTTGAAGCTATGTTTACAGAACCTCTTCTGTTCTGTGTAATTTTAAATTTGGTTAAGTGGCTAATACTAGGAGTCAGTAATTGTTATGACATTGTTTAACTTATTTTCAGTTACTTTTGCCTCCTGACTACTTAAATGCAAATCCTTGTTAATGAGCCTGATGTTTTTAAAATCAGGTAACTTAATGTTTTAAAATTTAATCTAAAAGTTATGTACCTATTGTGACAGAGATCAGCAACGCTAGTAAAGAACGTTTAATATCTCTTTCCAAAGATGTATCTTACCCACTTTCATAATTTCTGGTCTTAAAAATCCATCTGCTCGTTCAACCTCAAGAGGGTACTGGAGTTCCTTTTGAGAACAAATCCTTCTAACATCTCCCATTTGACAAACTGAGAAAAGTAGGTAGTCATCTTTTCATAAGAAAATTGAACAATGAGATCCTGGGGGGAAAAAAGTTAAAGGCATGGCAGACTCTTTTGTTTTGCATGAGTTGCTGGCTTGTTCAGTTTCAGCACAGCATTTCATAGTTCCTCCCTACTTCATTTGCAAATACACTGGAACACAGTGTCATTCCTAGGGGAAGCCATTGTGTCTGGCTGCTTCAATGCCCAAAGTCAAGACGGTCCCAACAGTTCTGTGTCACGTTAGCCTGAGAGAGATGTTGCCATTGGATCCATTTGATCTATTCCAATTAGTTTGAAGCAGCTTTGGGGTATAAACCTCACAGCTCAGCAGGATGGGTGTAAAGTGACTACAGCATATCTTCTTTACTTTAGATTAACACTTTAAAATATTCTTTTGTTTTTATTAGCTGAAGAATAGAGGAATGGCAAACTTCTGTTTTGATTATAACCCTATAAATGAAAATCAAGTTACTGGACACAGGATCATACTGTACCCATGTCATGGCATGGGACAAAATCAGGTAAGATTCATGTTTTATTTTTGTTTTGACTAACGCTACAGGTATAGTGTAAAAAGTACAGTAAAAAGCATTGCAGTAGGGCTTAGAGAACATGTTGCCACAGTGAGATGATCTTACATCTAATTTTGATTCTCGCACTGGATGCTTTTAATTTTGATGTCTCTTGAGGTCAGACTTAGGGTAAAAGGCGAAAGCAAAAGAGAAGTATAAGCCACAGGAAAATAGTTCTTATGAGATGACATTTTTAAAGTTAATCTTTTGTTTAGCTAGCACTAAAGATTAACTGAATTTACTGCAAAGATCTCGAATCACTGGATATTAATGCTCTGATGTCTCTGCCGATGGTGCGATGCATCCGCATACCTGTGACAGCAGGCACCAAACTGAGAGCAGCGATGCTCTCGAATCTGTGGAATTACTGCTCCCTGTGCTGGCATCCAGGCAGCAGGAGGAAGGAGAAATGGAGAAACTACCTGACTGCAATATAAACCAATAAAAAAAAATACGAGATGACACAAGAGAATTGCAGAGCCTGAGGAGGGAAGGCCAAACACAGGAAAGGGGTGTAACAATATTAGTGGAAGGGGCACAGTGCAGGGGAGGGCTGACAGGAGCCAGGGAAAGAGGCCTAAGGTGGCAGAGGTCAGAAGAAGTTTGGGACAGAGGTAGGGCAGCAGGTGAGGAGTAGGGCATGTGTGACAGAGGAAGGAGTAGTTAGGAGCTACAGGGAGAGAGTGTGAAACAAGCGGAATCACTGGAGACCTGTTTAGCAGCCGGGGGACTGAATATGGGAGCAGTGATACCAGCTGGCAAATGGGAGTACGAGTAGAGGCGACAGGTAGTAGTTGCAAGAGAAAAAAAGTGGACAGCAGGAAGTGCTGTGGGTGTGGGAACACAGAGAGGCTAAAATAAGACAAGAGGTAGAAGCACAAGTGGGGTGGCAAATAGAAGTCAGGGTTGCTGAACTTCACCTCCTTTATCTGGCTCACAAATAGCCATGAAACCTACCAGCAGGACATTTCTCTCCGTTTCCTTCCCATCCCACGGCCCTTTCTACAGTAGTTCTTAAAAGGTAACAGCTGCTTCTGGTGGTGTGAATTTCTGAGCTCAGTTGGCAGGTGACAGTGGCAGGACCAAAACAGTCGGATCTCCCACATGTACATCCACTGCTGTCAGCTGGTGGAACTCATGGTGACAAGGTGGGTCATCCTCTAGTTGTATTGACGCTAAGAAGAGCAAGGCACTTCACCACAGAGTTTCACGGATGTTTGCTGACAACAGACAGTCCTTAACTTCTGTTTTGTTCTTGGAAGGGAATCTGCCATCCTAATCCCAAGCTCTTCTGCCTGCTCTCCTCTGGTCTGCTGTCATCACTCCGCTCATTACTCTATATAGGGCTTTAGCAGCAAACCCTCATTACAAAGCTTCGCTTCAGTCGCCTGCCCTGCACTACATGTCACAGACAGCTCTGGTTTCTCCACTCCATGCTATTTAACGCTTTCTTTTCCATACTGGCTGGCTCCCAGTCTTTCTCTGAGGCCCTTGCTCTGTCTCTTCCAGCACTTACTCTTCCCACCTGTTACTATTCACACTAGGTCATGTTTTGCTCCTTTTCACATGCCTCTCCTCTTTCCTGGCTAGCTTAAATTTTTGATCCTCAAGTCTGCTCCTTCTCATCCATTCCTCCAGTTGCAGAGTTTGTTCCACCATTCATCACGTTCTTCCTCAAATAGTACTCGCTGCTGCATATTCACACTGTCTCATGGTATAAAGGAATGAAGTTTATTCTCCAGAGTACAGCTCAGTAAAGTTATTCTCCAAAACCATCTTAATAGGATTTAACATTAATGAAGGTTAGCTTGGTCAGCCATATGTGTCTTACACTCCAGTACACCCGTCCTCTGGCATGATATGCTAGCAGCAGGTGGCTGTTTATGTAGGGGACAACTGCAAAAGCGCTTTTCACTGGAAGCAATTCTCCACTTAAAGTAACCTCTGAATATCTGTGTGTGCTGTGCCGAGAGGGAAGAGCTCTGTGCTCTCGATTATTTATGAAGTCCAGCACCTGCTCCCATTTTATGTCTCAGTAAGTAAAACCACACTCAGAAAACTGAGATCCCTGGTAATTTGTTGCTATTTTTCCTTGAATCAATGGCCTAAGTGAGAGGATTCCCTTTAGTCCTTTTGAATTGCTTTCATGTAAGCAGTAAGAAAGCTAACTGTGGGTTGTTTAAAATTAGCATGCTCGTGAAAATACAACTGCGGTGATAGGAGCTGATTGTATATATAAGAGAGGTAGAAAATATGCAAAACACTAGGTACTTGGTGCTTGCATCTCAGGCTGCTGATATTTTGTGGAAGCCTCTGTCACAGTAGACGAGAATGAGAGGCTTTGAAATTCAACACCAATAAAGCCCATTGCCTTCCTTGGTATGTCTGGGAAGCAGTACAGAGAGCACCAACGCCTGATGGCAGGAAGCCAACCTGATGTGGTAAGAGGATGGGAAACCACTGAGCAGCCTGCTTTGACAGCACCCTCCCAGTATTCCCGTTTGCAGCTGATAGATTTGAGGCAAATAGGGAGAGGCAAACGTATAGCTTAGCAAAGCCCTTGGGTTTTCTGTGAAGGAGGTATCAGACCTGGTAACCTTGCTGTTGGCTCTGTCCATCAGGTGCAAATTTCTTCCTGCGCGCAGAAGAGCCGTACCTAAGCACAGAGAGAGATGAGAATGTGGTTCAGGGTCTGGTGAGGTAGCCAAAATCTGCCTCCATCCCTTGTACCACAGAGCTCTGATGTAGCTGGGCACATCCCATCGATTGCCCAGAAGTGGCAGGCACTAGGTAAAAAGCCTCATCAAGTTTCTCAATAGCACTTAAGGGAATCTACTGGCTCTCTGAAGGAAAGAAATGCAGTAAGGCCACTAGTTACTGGGCCATGGATCAGTTTGAAAATGCTTCCTTTTTGCTCATAGAACCCTCTGGACAAGGAAAGAGCACTAAAAGACACTTCACCTTTTGAGGAGGAAGGGATTTATCTCATGTCTTATCAGAGCTTGAAAAAGCCTGAAGCCTGAAGTATTTATTCAGTTTAAAGCAGTATAGGGTAAAGAACTGTATAACGTTTGTTGGGCAAGGAGGCAAGAGTGCTTGGTTGCTAATACTATAACTCAAATCCTTAATGTTATCCAGAAATTAACCATTTTACTTGCTCTTCTCCTCCAAAATCTGATGTAAGTCCTTGACAGGCTGTTCAGGAAAGACGTCAGTAATAAGGAGTGCTCTGACCTAGTAGCTGCTGCATCTACTCCTGATGCATCTGGTACAACCAGCAGCTTGCGGGCTTTCACTGATAATGAATACAAATTGCTAAAAAGAGTTATTATATCTTATAAACCCACTAATGAGCAAGACTCTAAATGTGGCCTTGTAAAAGTGGCAGCTGTAAAAAAGCGTCCATCCAGACACAAATGAGCACAAGTGAAGCTTTTTTCTTTATTCATCAGTCATAGGCTTAAGATGAGTGCCCTCACAGCTCTCTGTGGTGCCTGAAGTAGCAGGCTTTCCATGTGTCGATCAGATACTCAATCCGGGAAGTAAAGCCTGAAGGTGGGGGCATAGTCCCTGCCTCTTAGGGTAAAAAAAAAAAGAAAATGATCCAATATTATCACGTTTGACTCTTGTTGATGATGAGACGTTTGTGGCATAAAGCAGATGTTGTAAAGACAGCGCAGGCTACATCACAGGAACAGGTCCTAGCAACAGGTTTCAAGGGGAAATCAGAGTCTCCTGGGTGTTATGTCAGCAGGTTGACTTCAAACTTGAGGTTGCTTTCTCGAAGCGCTCACTTACTTTTGCAACATCATAAATGAATGATGGCAAACCGGTTAATTCCGGGGGGGTCACTTGCATCTCTGCCCAAAGAGAAGCCATGGAGCTCATCAAGGTGATGCGGTGGACAGCATTGGTCTGTACAGCTGCGAAAGCCACCTTGGTGGAGAAATTCCTGATTGTGATCAAAGGAGGGGAAGAGGAGATTTCATGAAACAACTACCATCAGCATAGTCTAGATCGGAGCTCTTACAGCTGGAAATGGATGACTGCAGACTTTGTAATCACATGGTCCTGTTTACATTAAAACTCCACTTCTAGTTTTTCTTTCAAGGTTAATTAGCCTCAGTGGTTGTTAAGGATGGTTTTGTGGTAAGTTCAAGTATATACAACATTCGTGAATTGATACAGCCCCCTTCACAAAGCCTTACAGTCTTTCTCCAGGGGTGAAACAAAACAAAGGAGGATTCCTTCTCTCCCTCATCCTTTTATTGCTTTCCGCTAATGCAGCTATACTATTAGTAACAAGCAATTTTCTGATGTGTATAAAACTCTCCTCTACCCTACTTAGTATAATCTGAATCAGATCTAAACACACATCCGTGCACTATAGTCATCTAAATTATTTACAAGCATGCTAAATACAAACAGCTCTTAAACTCTGCCACTCTTTAATGAAGTCCAAAATTTGGCAAGTGTCCATGATAAATATAAAAATTCTAAGGAAGTCTTCAGCCATAATTGCTACAAAAGCCAAAACGTTTTAGAGCGTGTTCAGAACACCTCTGTAGAATGTTGTACAAGCAAAGCCAGTAAATTGTCTTTATTAAAGTTCTGTTCATGTTTAAAAGCAGTTGTAGCTGATTTGCTCCAAATAGTATCTGAATATGTTATATAGTAAAATGCTTGTCACCGTGAATCCCGAGTACTTTGTAACTGGAAATAAACATTGACCAAACTTCATTTGAACTATACAGTGAGCAACTCCTTAATTAAAAGTAACATTGTTTTATGACAACTGAATTAAGAAAGCATAATGTCAGACTGTGAACTGGTTTCCATCCTGTTTTTAAGGATGATCTAGAAAGTGAAAGTAGAATATTACAGTTGAGTTGTGTAAGTTCTTTAATGCTGGAATGTCTGTTTTCCAGGGCATTTATTCAGCATTTCATGTTTTAAGTGGTACCAGAGTAAAGCAGTGCTGTGGTGAGATTGATTTTCTGTAAAGTAGTAAGCAAGCGGCAGAAGTTAAGACTCTTTGAATATTTTTGGCAGAATGTCTTTCCACAATAGCAACTTTATATACGAACTTAATTATAGTATCTGAGTATATCTTCCTTACAAATATTTTCTTGTGTACATATGAAATGACTGTTGTCCTTTGTTTCTTCTCTTGGATTTGTAGTTTTTTGAGTACACATCCCATAATGAAATACGTTACAACACCCGACAGCCAGAAGTCTGTGCAGCAGTTGATTCAGGGACCGACTACTTGACAATGTACTTGTGTCAAGAAAACGTCCACAGTATACCTGAAAACCAGAAGTTTGTTTTCAGAGAGGTAAGTGTGCCTGCTTGGTTTGAGGGTTGTTTTTTTTGGGAGTGAGTGGAAGGAGAATTGTTGATATTTTTTTGTCATTATTTTTTATCTTACTGCCTACACATCACACAGGCCACAACATCAGCATATATCTCTGGGATAAATATGCTATCTTGACTTTTAATATCTGAACATAGAACCAAGGTAGCAGCAGCGTGCAGGTGAAGAGTATGCCAGTCATAAAGCATAGGAAGGTGAGGGGAAGGAAAACGCCCTTCTTAACCTCAAAGGAGTTGGGAAGGTCGGCAGAGGTCTCTCTTCACTCTGTCCACATTGAGCGCTTCCTGTGAGCTGCTCAATTCTCTCTCACATCTCACCTCTACTGTCCTCTCCTGAGAACTGAGTTGCCTCCATATGCCCCTTCCCCAGCCAGTCTCATGGCTGGCATACTTCTGCTCTCCCTTCGTTGACTTCTTTTATTTCCCAGTATTTATACCACCATATATCCATGATACTTCACATACCACTGTTCAACTATTCTCTGCTTTTGAGAAACTGCTTCTCCTCTGCAGACCATCTCTTGTGACCCTCCTCATGAGCACCAGAAGTGCTCCTGGAACTTTTCTGCAGTGTAACGTGCAGTTGTGTAATTTGATGCACCATCAAAAAATACCTTCTGCCCTACTCCTGCCCCGACATAGGACACTTCTTACTGGCTGTGGGGATTCAGCAAATCTGTACCTCTCTTCAACTTTAATGCCTACTCCTGAAGAAGAGAAATACTGAGAAGTATGGAGTATATTTAAGAAACATAACATATGATCTTTTAAAATCTTGCATTTAGTAGTTTTTAATCTCTGAAGGAGTTCCTGGATGCCTGAGAGAAAATAAATTGGATGAAAAATGATAGCCTTGGTGAGGTTCTGGAGTGTTATTATTTGGCTAAGGGAAAAGGTCACATAATATATCAAAATGGTGTATTTACATAATGTGTCTGCATAATGCATCTAAACTCTACAGGCTCCATGGTTGACAGATTTCATGCGTAGATACTACCACCAGTGATAGGTGACAGAGTAAATTCTAAAGAAAAATATCAAAACTACTGTCCATTCACTAAATGTAGTCTAGACTGAAGCTCACAGTGATATTACTGAGTAAAATAAAATATTTAAAAGGCTGGCTTTATAAATGACATTTCATTTTTAATGCTGACTTTTAACAAAATTTCTCAAGGTTGTATGCATTAATCCTGAAGATAACATATATTGAATGACCCTCAGTCACTTGAGGAAATAATTGAGAAAACATAGTTTTGGGATACATCTGTTTCCACTGCATTCCTTATCATTAACTTTTAGCATCTGAAACTTGAAGAATTATTTTAAATCTTCTTCTAAAGAGAAGGCTTTGGGGAGACCTAGGAGCCTGCCAGTACCTAAAAGGGACCTACAAGAAAGCTGGAGAGGGGCTTTTTGCAAGGGTGTGTAGTGATAGGAAAACAGGTAATGGCTTTAAACTGAAAGAGGGGAGATTTAGGTTAGATCTAAGGAGGAAATTCTTCACTCTGAGGGTGCTGAGGCACTGAAACAGGTTGCCCAGAGAAGCTGTGGATGCCCCATCCCTGGAAGTGTTCAAGGCCAGGTTGCATAAGGCTTTGAGCAACCTGGTTGTCTCTGCCCATGGCAGGGAGCTTGGGACTAGATGATCTTTAAGGTCCCTTCCAACCCAAACCATTCTATGATTCTGTGATACTTTCTTGTGATCACTTTGTGCCTGTGTGTGATTTGAAAGTACTGCTCTGCTCCAATTCATCTTCTTCTATTGCATTAGATCGAAATCACGTGTCCCCACCTTTCAAGGCAAGTGATGGGTGAGGTGTCAGTACCACATTTGTCTTGCTTTGTGCGGAGAAGTGTCAAACAGTGGAAAAGCTGTCCTTATATATGCAGCATAATCAAAGATTTGAACAGCCTTCCCAGCAGCCTGGCAAGAATTAAGTTCTTGCAGGCACTGAGTCAAAAATGAGTGAGGCAGGTATTGATTAGTCCACTCAAAAATTTGAATTATCATGACGTAAGCAAGAAAGTCATTGAGCAGCTAAGTCTGTCAGCAAGCCCGTGAGCGAGCACACGCTGCTGGGCACCAGGGGCTGCAGCTCGAGGCGCAATTAGTGCGACACTCCTGACGATGGAAGGAGCAGACTTTCAAAGGAGTCAGGGTTATGCTCAGAAACAGGCTGTTGGCACTTTTCTTTTTGAAGCCGCCAGAGGCTCTGGAAATGGTTACGTGTGGGAGCGTCACCTGCACCAGAGGAATGGTCTTGGAGCAGAGCAGTTCTCCGCATGTGCCACACCGACTTTTTGCAGCTCGCTACCCCAGTTGACAGCGCTCTGGGATTGGAGCGAACGACGTGAACTGGATATGAAATGTTCTTGGAGACTCCCATAAGAGGAGGGCGTGAGGCCTCAAAATGCGTTCTTTGGGGAACCTGACTGTGAAGGCCTGTCAGACCTTGCAGCTCCGAGGCAGCTGTGCTGCCGTCCAGCAAAGCAGGCTAACTCCACACACATCTGCAGGCAAGAGGCATGCTTAGATACTTTTGCCTTTTTCACTAAAACTGCACCCTGTGAAGAAAAGGGAAGGGTTTTTTTTTAAAAAATATATCCCACATCTACACTTAAATAACAACATTTACATTTTACTTACCAGATGTGCAATAAGTTGGTGAATTTGGGTAATACCTGTGCTTGGCTTTGGTTTTCTCTGCCAATATTCGGGTGCAGTAACCAAGGCAATGGAAGTGAATGAAGTTAGCGCGTCCTTTACAGGCTAGATGTCAAGACACAAGTCACTCTAAAGCAACGTTAATGTAAGTTTAAAAGCAGGGTCTTCTGATAAAGTTTCAGAGATCCTGAAGTTAGTCATTTCAGCTTCACTGTGTGACCCCATGAGAAGAATAAGTGTGATATTTATGTTACTAATGTCTTCTGTTACTTTTAAAACACAGTGATATGTCTGTGATTTTTTAAGACCTGAAAAGCATATATTATTTCTGTCTTTTGCAGGATGGTACTTTGTTCCATGTACACACCCAGAAGTGTGTACAAGCTGAGTCAAACGCTTACAATGGTAACCCAGCACCATTATTACGACCGTGTACCGGCTCAGACTACCAAAAATGGTTCTTCAAAGAAAGAAGTTGATCCAGATGTCATCTAGGATGTGGCTGAATACGAAAATGTTCTTTTTCTAGTCAGCAGTTAGCCTTTTGAAAATCACATAAGTGATATATTTTTGTATGGAAAGAACTGTAATTAGTTTACAAGCCTTGGATTTTATTTTTTTTTTTCTGGAGCATTAAAAGGCATTAAGCATGGAGACCTACGTAATGTAAGTGCTGTGGTTATATCATGCCACAGAATCTGCTCCTCTTTTCTCTTTATTTGGCAGCTACATAACTGCTTCTGAAGTGTCTTAGGTTCTTTTCACGAGTGACAATATGTTTTTTTGATCTACTGTGTGAAAGTAAGGCAGTCAAAATAATTGCACTAATGTTATCTGCCAAAATGTTTATTTTTCTATTAAAACATTCTGCAGTTGGGACTTTTAACAGATAGTAGTTAATAATTCTTCTTGTCTCTTAAATACCAAGAAGGTGAATGTAGGCCAGATTCTGCCCTAAGTGACTACCACAAACCTTTCACTGAGGACAGTGTGGATTTGCACATGAAGGCAGAGCAGATCTGCATATTTTTGCACAAATACCAATCTAGATGCATACAGATTGCACATGCTTGCCAATACTATATATTTAAATGCTGCGACAATTTTAGATGCTCATGGCACTTGACGAGTTTCTAATCATGCTTAAGTCTGGTTTGGGAGTAAAATGGGGATTTTCTCATCTTTCTTAAAGAACTAAGGCAACAATATTGAAAGGTGACGCTCTGGGAAAAGCTATTTAGATTCACATGGATCTAGCTATGTGGCTGTGTCTCAGACTGCAAAACTTTAACATTATGTGGATTTTCAACATGCATATAACTTGCAAGATCAGACCTAGCAATAATTCTTTTCACAAATTTCAAAATTACAGTTAGAGAAAATGAATCTAAGAAATTACATCTTTCATTAAAGTGTAAATGTTTAAATGGTTCATATAAAAATGCTTGTATAAACAAAAATGGTTTTGTAACTAATTGATATGATATGCAGCTGATATTAATACAAAAAGAATTGTCTTTGAGCTATAACTTGCATTTTCTCTGGGAACTCCTTTTCTGGTAAGTTGTTCATGTCGACACATGTACTTACTGAAAACATGGGGTTTAATCTGCACCAGTACAAGATGTCTTCTGCTGTGGTGTGTGGGATCTGCCTTACCCATTCAGACAAGTAGCATGTATAGCAGTGTATTTGGTCATTGACCATCATCATTACAACGTTGATGAAAACGGTTTCAGCTCATTAGGAAAGTTTATTTCTGTATCAGCTGAAGGTATGCTTATTTGTAGAAGCATGACGATTTCAACATTTTTCCCCAAAAGTCTTGGCATCTGTTTCATTTAGTTTGGGATTTCTACCATCATTTGCCTTTGTTCATGTTTTCTCTAAAAAATATGCAGATCTTTCTTTGAGTCCTCATAAGCTCGTGTCATTTTGATATATCTATATGATTCGGGTGTTGGGTGAGGGTTTTCTTCCTGTGGGAGATGCATATGTAGGTTCTTCCAAGGTCTTGGTAAACCCATGTAGATGGAATGTTTTTGTGAGCACCTTTAAGGTTTTGTCTCTGTGGGCTGGACTGATGAAATTGATGTTAGAATTAATAAAATATTTTGTGATTCAGTAGAGTGGGAACTGTCTTTACAACTATGTTGTGTTTTTTTTTTCTTATGGTCACTGGTTTTCTTTTAATCATTTTGCTGATCCCTTAGGCTCTGATCCCTGTAGCACTTGGGAGGAGACAGCTTTATTTTATGATCTCGCAGGTTCCCTTTGCTGAACTCAATAATGCTTCTGTTCACCTGCTAGCAGCCATGGTGTGCACTTTGTGGAGTCACAAAGGCTGCATGAGCAACCTGTGAGAGCTCCAGCAACACAGCAAGGTTTTTCTATCAATTTCTGCTTTACCCTCTTGACTGTTGATTGAATTACATTAGTAAGTTAATGAGAGCCCAGCTATTTAAAATTGTAGGCAAAACTCTCATTGATCTCCATGGTCAATGAGGTTTTCTTAGTTTTAGGACTTCAAAATTTCATCACCAGGTGATGATATGCAAGTGAAACTTAGTAATTGGAAATTGTTTTCCATACGTCTTACCACTCTGCATTTATTTAGAGGGAGTATTGATGTTTTGGGCTTCTAGTTACATGCAGCTGAGCTGTTTTCTCATATATTAGCAAACCTGCTAGCCTGGGTTGACTATTTGCTTGGCAAACACACTTATGTTGAGTTAAAAAGCAGTTGCCAGCTTGCTCCCCATATCCTGGCCTTTTAGTCCATCTACTTACCATTTTTCTCCTTGATAGCCTTTTCTTTCTCTCAGCTCACTGGAATTATATTGATATCTGGCTTCAGGTTTGGAGAGGGAAGGATTCCATCAAGCATCTGAGTCACAATGCACATCTTCAAACTTCCTTTGCAGGAGGTCAGGGCTACCTGCTGAGAAATGGACTGTGGACTGGGGGCTTCTCCTCAGCAGAGAAAGGGGCTGATTGTCTCACAGAAATGGAAAAATTGGAGGACTCTTGTTGCAAATTGATATTTCATCTGGTTCTGGCCTCCTAGGGCAAATCAAGAACCAGTCGGTCCCCCCCTTTCTTAGTATTCATCTTCCTTTTATTCTTAGAGCAGCATGTTTCTTTTCCCCTTTGCTACGAAACATGTGAAGCACCCATAAAACCAAAACTTGCAACTCAAGCTTATTGATAACCTTAGGTTAAAATAATGGGATATTAGCAATGCAAAGTGGGAAATCCAAGGTTCCTCCTTCTATTTTGTACCATCGTGCTGTTCAAAACAAAAAAGGACATTTTTTAAATATAGAGAAATCGATCAAACAAATTGTTCTACAGCGCACAGTATGCCATATAGTTCTAGGATAGAGATGAAGAAATCTGTCTTCCAAACAGATTTTATTCCTTCCCTATTGCCTAGCTGTGAATACAACCTCTCCCATGTTCACTGGCATTATGCTGGATCAGCATGATTGTGTCTTTTCTCAGGTTCCTTCTTTTCCCCATGTCTGATGTTCCTTGTATGTTCCTAGGTATAGGGCATATTTGGCACGATTAAGGCACAAAAGATTAAGCCAGGAGAAGTATTTCGTGAAACTAAACCATGCAAAATGTTTTCCCCATTTTCCATATCCTGTGCTGAATATACCTCATGAGGGGAATAGTAATATGAAAGGAGTCTTTAATTTAAATTATCTGATGGTATTATCCCCAAATGAGAATTTGGGATTGTAAGTACTAATTGAACATGTTGATTTTTTGGGAATTATAAAAAAAGTCATTAAAAAATGCTTATTTCTTAGTCTTTGTATTCTTTTATTAAAAAATAAATAAATAAAAATTTGCAATCCAGATTGCAGTCTGGTGCCTAATTCTTTATCATATTTCTTTCAACTCATCAGGTAACTATTTTGCTGGTTTTTTTTTTTCTTTTATTCTTCTACCATTCTCCTTTCATTTAAATATTGTGGGTCTTCAACATGGGCTAGAACTTACTGGATTTTCACTTCAACAGAAGACAGTATATGAACCTTCCATCTAAGAAATAAACGACTAAAACCTCTGTATGTGCAGTCTTGACCGAACCATCGTGAAGGAGAATTGTTGGAGCTTGCACAAACTCTCAGAACAACAGTCACTGTTGTATATGCATCGGTCAACATGAATTGGAAGCAGTGTTTCTTGCTAGCTCTGCTGAAACAAAAACTCAAAACTGTGTTCAATTTTTGTTATAGGAAGTGGTAAGATTTACTGGAAGGGGAAATTCATGTTAGTTGGTAACACCGGGACTGATGGGTCTAGGCTCATGTTCCCTATGTAGGAAAACACGGGCAGTTACACAGTGATACTGCTGGGCTGGCAATTCAAAATCTTTGATGTTCTTTTGATTTCATTTGGCTCCCTTAAAGCCCTTAGATAGGAAGATTAATTTGAAGTTGAGCTTTATTCTGATACCCTGGTGTAGAGATGTAGCAATCAAGATGTCTAGAGAGACTATAGGGTTAGGATCATGCAGTTGCGTATATACGGTTGCAACTGTCAGGTTTTTTAGCAGGATTTGAGAATGATGTATAGGCCTGTAACTGTCGTGGTGAGAAAACTTGTGGGTTGAGATAAGAACAGTTTAACAGGTAAAGCATAAGCTGTGCCCAAGCAAAGCAAAGCAAGGAAGCTGATCTAGGGGAAGATGTCCCTGCCCATGGCAGGAGGGTTGGAACTAGATGATCTTTAAGGTCTCTTCCAACCCAAACTGTTCTATGATTCTATGAATTCATTCACCACTTGCCATGGACAGGCAGGTGTTCAGCCATCTCCAGGAAAGCAGGGCTCCATCATACGTAACCATGACTTGGGAAGACAAATGCCATCACTCTGAACGTCCCTCCCCTTCCTTCTTCTTCCCCCAGCTTTGTATGCTGAGCATGGCATCATAAAGTAGGGAATATCCCTTTGGTCAGTTGGAGTCAGCAGTCTCAAGTGTGTCCCCTCCCGAATTCTTGTGCACCCCAGCCTACTCGCTGGTGGGTCGGTGTGAGAAGCAGAAAAACCCTTGACTCTGTATAAACACTGCTCAGCAATAACAAAAACATCCCTGTATTAACATAACTGTTTCCAGCACAAATCCTAAACAGCCCCACACTAGCTTCTATGAAGAAAATTAACTCTATCCTAGCCAAAATCAGCATAGTAACAAAGGCAAAATTTTGACTGTGCTAGCAAGTTAGCTGAGGTAGGTGGGAAAGTCCAAGGGAGGGAGGGAAGAGAGGGAGTGGGGATCTCTCCCAGTTCTGTTGAGGTGCGAGCAATTGACTGCAACAGCAATAGGTGGGTTTGAATTAGAGCATTGCAGCATTCTTCCACTTCTCATTTACAGAGGAAAACAATTATGTGTGTATATGCAGTACTGAAATTACTATGCCTAGATCAACAGTTTTCAATCTTTTTTTCAATCCATTACTCACTGACAGTTATACGAATAGACAAAGCCTGTCAAGACCAGTCCTAGTCAGCACCCACAGGAATGACGTTGCTGTAGATGACATACTTTTAGAGGCTTCCAGGATTTCCAAAGAGGGTTAGAGACAAAAACAGGGCAGGACCTCCTCAGTGAATTCTCCTAACTCCAAAAGCAAGAAGAAAAAAGATGGAAGATGCAGGAAGTGAGTCACTGGCCTGATAGGTAGCGTCACTTGTTTCATGTAGCATCAGACCATCTCCCAGAGTGGGAGAGCACTTGCAGCAGAGGCAATTTCTTTCTTGGTAGTAAGGGAAAAATAAATTTTCTGAGTTTCTTGAACTTATCCATGCTCTGACTGTATTTAACTTGCAGCTGAAGAAAAAGTGGTCAAGGGACTCATACCAGTACAGATACTTAAACCTGAAAATAATGAATGAGGTACTCTGTGATGAGCAAATATAAAGAATATATAAAGAACAAAAATGTTAACTGTGCATACACTGTGAGAAGACTTAGTAATAACTGGGAGAAATTGGAAATTATCATTAGCAGGAAGACATTTGACATAGCTTTTTTTACTGAAACACAGTTGAGGGATTCATGTGATTGAAAAGCTGAAGTGACTGGGTAAAATGAAAGGAACAAAGTGACAGATTTTCGAGCAAAGAGAACAGGATTTACAATTCCTGTGAACTGATATTTTAGCCAAAAAGGAATAAACAGATAAAGAAGGTGTATGGTGTGGACCACCAAATACGAATAGAAAGCCTTTTTGCATAACAGATAAAGGATGTGTGCTACTTCAGAGGATTTTGTCCTAGGGGATGCACTTTACTGATTCCATGGTAGCAAAACATTCTGGGGATTTCTAAGGAGAGAAAAAAAACAAGGCAGCTGGGCAGGTGGCTGTGCCTGACACAATCTTTAATAAGCAGTTTGGTGCAATTCTCCTTTAGGCCTCCTTTTATTTATAATGAACTGTTACCTGGGCATCTGTTACACATAAACAAAGGACAGTACCTCTGAAAGAAGAAATTTGTCAGTGCTGAGAATTGGAAAGAAGCAGTGTTTACAAAGTGTAACTACACATATACATCATGTTGAAAACTTGTATGTGTTCAACACCAAAGTTTTTGATAAGATTGCAAATGAAATATTTAAAATTGTCAGAAATAAAATTATTTGTTAAATCTAAATTTAGCCTCACTGCATCTATTACCCTATTGTCTTTAATTACATGATTTTCTTGCATTATGTTCCCTGGGTTTTTTTTACAAAAGATGTGGAAATTGTCTTTTTCATGCCTCACTGAGTATACAGGAAGGATTTTGAGAAGCTTACTTTGCCTAATCCTCATTGTTCAATATATGGCCTTATTTACTTCCCCATACTAAATCTCTAGCCTGAAAAATAAAGGTTATTTTCTTAGGTTTTTGGTTTGGTTTTTTTTTTTTTTTTGAACTTGAAGTTACAGTGTATTAGTGCTTCCCAAATACTTACTCCTCTATCTTCACAGCGTGACTGTGAGGGAAAAGCACTCCTGTTTTGCTGACAGGGAATGCAGTGACAAAAAGATTAAGGTCAGAAGTACCATATTATTAAATACTGTAATTTGAAGTGCAGCTTTCCTTGGCTTAAATGATATCCAGCAACACTCCAGACTTCTGCAGTTCAGACATAGGAACTGGCATTCATTTGACCAGAGGTGGCCACCTTCAAACCAAAAATGCGCATACAGATGAACCATCACCCCAGGCTCACATTACAGGCAGAACGATGCACAGAACGATGCATAGAAAGGATCTCCTGCCAAGCGCCCCAAAAATGAGGAAGGTATCTTCAGACACTACCTGTCAAAAGTCCACCTGAGGTTTCTGGGCAAATGGGGGTAAACCTTGTTTTCCTAGGTCTGCTTTTGGAACTGTTTTTGTACTCCAGGATAAACATTAGCTCCATGACACAGCACTGCCCAGGTGTGTTTCTCTGACCTGCCTCCCCAGCGTCTGACTTCCCGGCGTGCTGTGCGGGTACCATGGGCAGCCGGGCTCTGCCTCCCAGGTGAGGGCAAGCCTCCAGCTCCAGCCTCAATGGCACTGTGCAATAAGTCATTCCGACCTGTGTTTGGAAAGAAGCGAGAAGGTGCATCCAATTCTTAAAATAACAAAGGGATGTTTGCTGTTGCATCAGTAACAAAAAAGGACGTCAAGCAGCTGCTGAGAGCATTCAAGGTATTAATTCTGTTGTACCACATAACTTGGACTCCAGCTTTCTTTCAGAAAGACTGAGTCCTTAGAAACTGGGAAATTGCTTTGAAAAAAAAAGAAAAAAGAAAAAGCAGCTTAGAAAGCTGATGACATTCCAGAGACGGTGTGAGTGCATGTGTTAATCTAGTGCCAACATTGTAAAATGATACCTAGAGTGATCCAAGTAGCTGTAGTCCTGGTAGCCAAGTACTGGAGAAAATCACAGAACAACACAGGACACGAGCAATGAAGAATGATTTTTTGTGAAACAGATTTTGACAAACTTGGTATCTATTGCAGATCAGGTCAAGAATGGTGAAACGTCATTTAGCATATGAAATTCTGATTAAAAATAACATTATACAAAGTCAATATGGCACCTCTTTCTGTTTTCATCCTAGGACGATCTGTTCTTAGTGTTACGATAACCAGTTTTCTGGAGGAAAATTAATTACTGATAAGTTTGCAGGTGACAAAGAAACTGCAGGACAGGTCACTTGTGCAAACAAAGCACATCGTTTGATTTATCCTAATGCAAGATCAGATGTACAGGAGCAAAGTCGGTCATGTTTTTAGGCAGAATGGATCCAAACCACGGTGCAGAGTATTCCATATAGAAGCAGCCCCACAAGGACAACAAACTGGCTGGTTTGCCTGTAGGGATTAGTCCTCCTGACCTGCCCAGCCCTCGGAAGTGGCTGCTGCTGAGGGAGATGCTGAGGTTTTTGCTGGTGGCCAAGTGCTGACAGGTTGCAGTCAGACAGGCCAATTCACACATAAAGTGACAAAAGGAGAGGTGCCTTGAAAGCGCCTCCAAGAATGATTCCTGAGGTGAGGGAAAGCCGGTCTCATTATTTTACAAAAACAAAATGCAGTGATTAATCTTAGCCCATATGCATGGGAGAAGATCACTGATCCTATGACCCCTTCAGCTGATAAAGGCATGACGAGAACCAGTGGTTGGAAGCTGGAATAAGACAAACGGTTACTGAGTGTGAGACACATCTCTTAGCAAACTAATTGATGATTGAAATAACGTGTCAAGAGATGTGGTGGACTCTTCATTACGGATGTCTTTAAGTCAACACTGCTGGATGTCATTCAGAGGGAAAGGCTGTAAGGCAGCGAGTGTTGCGAGATTACTGGGTGAGGCCTTTCAGCCCAAGGTCAAAACACGATGATCTTAGAATTTATTAATCTATGAAGATTCTTTCCAATTTATTGCACAGAAGCCGCTGTTGCATACGTGAGATAAATTAGATGTATTAGGTTCATCTTGAAAGGTTTGCTGCGAGTGACTTCAGGCAAATTACGGATGTACATAGAAAGTGAGGTGCCTCGGGCAGGGTTTGCTTTCCCTTTTGCCGGTAACACCTCCTGCGTGGGCTCGACCTGCCCTGGAACGCACGGCGACCCGCGTCGCCTCCCGCGTCTTCTCGGGAGGCTGCGAATCAGCGCACCGCTGCCCGGGGGCTTCGCGAGCCGCGGCAGAGGGTGGGCGGTGCGGACGCGTCCCGCCGGGTGGAGGGTGGGGGGGGGACACACGGGAGCAAGGCGGGAAGCTTCGGCGAAGGGCTGGGATATGCCCCGCGTCCGATGAGATGCGTTTGGGCGAACATGCGCGGGAAGGGCTCGTCTGCCGCGGGCTGCTCGCGGAGTTGTGGCGACCCTGGGGGGAACTCCGTAGCCCTGCTGCAGCCGTCGTTTTCTGCAGCCGCGAGCGGAGCCCGGCTCCAGCAAACCGCCGGTTCTGCGGGGAAAAGGGACCGGTTAACGCGACGCCCGGCCCCGGCGGTGCCGCAGAGCCGCCGCGGCCCGGGCGCCGCGTGAGCGTGCGAGCGCGCGGGGCGGGCGGCGGGGCCGAGCGGGAGCGGGAGCGTGTTCGCGCGCCGCGTGCGCGCGGGGGAGGGAGGGCGGGCCGCGGCGGGGAGTGCGCGCGGAGCCCCCGCCCGTGCCCGGCCGCGCGTGGGGCGACTGCGCCTCCGCGCGGGGAGGGCGCGCGGGCCGGGGCGTGCGGCACCCGCCGCGCGGAGGCAGCCGCGACAGCTGCCGGCGTCCCCGGGCCGGCGGGCGGGCAGCGGCCACAGAAACGCCGCCCCGCGGCCGCCCGCGCCCGCCCTGAGAGCTCCACCTGGAGAAGGTGCCCGACCCGCGGGCACTGAGCGCTGATGCCGTGAGGGAAGCTCGGCCCGCCCCGGCCCCGGTCCGGCCGCCCCACGCCTTGCTCTGCCCCCGGCCCCGGGCTGCGCATCCTGCTCGGCGGCTCTGCCCCGGCCGAAGGGCGGGCGCGGGCGGCACCTCCAGCCGGCGGCGGGGGCTGCCCGGCCCGCGGGGCGCCCGCCCCGCTGCGCTGCCCCGGCTCCCGGGGAATGCGGCACTAGCACCCCCGCCCCGGCTCGGCACCGCTCCGCTCGTCCGTCTGCCCGGCTCTAGGGGGGGCTTTTTCCTCTTCGGCGTTTTCTGCCGGAGCATCCCTTTTTTTTTTTTTTTTTCTTTTGGAGGAGGAGGAGGAGAGGGGAAGGAGGGACGTGTTCAATGAGGGCTGCTCGGGCCCCCCCTCCGTGCCTGAGAGGTGCTGTCCCTCCCTGAGCGGACAGCGGGGAGAGCAGCCGGGGAGGCAGAGGCAGGTCCCGCTCCCTTGCACTGCCTCCGGGGAGAGAGGAGGAGGGTGGTGGGGAGCGTGTCTGTGTGTGCGTGGTGGTGGGGGTTATTTATTTATTTATTGCTCCTGGTGGTTGCAGCTGGCAGACCTGGGAAGGAGTAGGCGCCATTGCCAGAAGGATTATTGCCAGGGGAGGGGAGAGGGGGAAGAGAGAGGAGACCCCGAGGCTCCTGGGGAAGAAGAGAGAGGCGGCTCTTTTCCTCCCGCCTTGGCTTCTGCCGCCGGGGGATGCGCCCGGACTGAGAGGGGCTCGGCTACCTTCCGCCTCTCTGTCCGTCCCCCGTCCCCCCCCCCCCCCCCCCCCCTCAGTCCTCCTCCTCCTCCTCCTCCCCCCCATCCAGCAGCATGCATCCCTCTCCGCGGAGACCGGCCGCTGCCACCTCCAACCCTGCCATGCTACTGCTGCTCCTGTGCCTGGGCTGGGCGCCGCCGGGCTGGGGCTGGCCGCGGGGCAGCTCCCGGGGGGCGGCCGGGCTGCCCCAAAACGCCACCACGCCGATCTCCATCATGGGCTTGATGCCGCTCAGCCAGTCCGAGGAGGACCAGAAGAGCAAGATCGGCCGGGGGGTGCTGCCCGCCGTGCAGCTGGCCATGGATCAGATCCGCAACGAGTCCCTGCTCAACCCCTATTTCCTGGACCTGCGGCTCTACGACACGGAGGTAGGGACCGCCGCGGGCCCCGCGCCGCCGGGCGCAGGGGGAGGCGCCGCCGCCCAGTCCCGGGGCGCTGCGGGTGCCGGGGCGCAAGGGCAGCGCGGACGCCCGGGCCGGGGCTGCGGCTGCCGGCGGGGCCGCTGCCCGGCGCCTGCCAGCCCGCCCTGCCCGCACAGCCCCGCAAGCCGCCGGCAGATGTGGAGCGACCGGCGGCGGAGGGAGACGAAGTGGAGCTGGCGGGCCGTATCCTGCCCTCGCCGCGCATATCCGGAGCGGCTCCCCCGGCAGCGCGCGGGTGGGCCCGGGCGGGTGCCCGGGCGGCGGGGGCGTCTGGTGGCGGCCGGGATCCGCTGCCCTTGGCACGCACGTACCCGGGTGGGAGGAAGGCTGCCTCTCGCTGGCGCTCCCTCGCCCAGCAAAGCTGCGGCCGCATCCCTCCCGCAGCAGCTACCCGTTCGGCAACAGATGCACGCCGGCCGCCTTCCTCCCCCTCCCCGCCAACGGGCGCACGCCGCCGTCCCGATTTATCCCGTGCAGCGTCGGGACGTGAAGGGCAGCGGCCGTAACCGTAGCTTGAGGAGGAGGCGGGGAGGCTCTCGCAGGCTTTCGCCGGGTCTCCCTCTCTCCTTCCCTCCCTCCCTCTCCTCCGGCTGGCGCGGCGGGAGCAGCCGGGCGCCCGCCCGGGGGGTGCGCGGCGGGCGGGAGGCGCTCCTGGGAAAGAGTTAAATTTGCAGTTCCTCTCCCCGCGGAGCGCCCGTCGGCGCGGCGGGATGCCCGCGAGATGCCCCGCTCCGGACCGCTGCCCGGGGCCGGCCGGCGGGCTGGGCTGGGCTGGGCTGGGCGAGGAGCCCCGCGCGGTGCTGCGCTGGGAAGCATCTTTCCTTCACCTGGCAGAGAGAGCGAGGCAGGGAGCGAGGCGAGGGCTTTGTTAAGTTGGTTCCCACCACCAGCCACCCCCGACTGCGTTTGGTTTTGGTCACAACTTCGATAACCGTGTGTTTGCGGAGGGCGCGTGCTGCTTCAGTATCGAGGCTTTCCTGAAGATGGCAGTCGGTCCTTGGGTAACGCCAGCGCCCGGTGCTCATTTCCAAGACAACCCCGGGCAAAGCAAGCGGCTACTGAAAATCTTCCCGGCTGTAATTTAAGGAAGCCCCCGTCTTCTCCCCTTCGATTCTCAGGGTCCGGGGGGCGCAAGCTGGGAGCAGCGAAGACAGGCTGTGCTGCTCCGTGACACTGTCTCCGTCCCTAAAATTATTGCAAAAGCCTCTCCTCCTGGGGTGTCTGGTTTTTTTATTGACATACGTTTGTAATAGAATTTTTTCAGATGTCTCTGAGCGGAAATGCGTGGAGGGCAATATTGCTGAAGATGTAATTTAGGAGAAAGCATGGTGCCATCGTGTTGCGTTGCGTGAAAAAGACTGAGATACTGAAAGGGAATACAGGCGAGACCAGCCTAGAGTAGCTGTTTGTTTCCTTAAAAAAATGAATCTCAGGGAATTCTGCAATCATAATGAAAAGAATTATGGGGGATTTTCTGAATGGCATTACCTGTTTCATAAAGTGAGGTACTTGTTAGAAAAAAATCGCAGTTCTCCTGATCCTGTTTTCATTACATTATTCTATTTGCATCCTTCCCTTGGATGGAATTGTTACAAAAATAACACATGCATAGGAAGTAGAGAAGCCTAGGCAAGATCTTCCTTCTTCGTACAGTAATAACATAATCAATAAGGTGCTGCACTTCATTTCAGTCAAAATATTTTGAAGTTCTTAATACAGATTTTGGGTTCTCAACTAGGTAGTTAGCATTAAAATATTCAGGAAAAAATGCCCTATTTGTTCTGGAATGAGTATCGGTTTCTTAAAATTGTGTTTTTACTGTTTTGTACTCTAGGGACATAAAGAATCAGGGTCATGTTGCCAGCTTGCTGTGTGGCACTGAATGCTTTTAAGCAATTAATAAATGGATGGTTATGGAATGCTAAGTCAGGCGAATGCGTATATTTGGAGTACAGTTGGACCATTATTGCATGCTTAGTAGTGACAAGTAAATAACTTAGTTTTCATGAAGAGCACTAGATTGCACCAAAACGGAATAGACTAATGGCTGGAATAGCCATTAAATACGTAATAGCAGTGCAAACTTTTTCACTCGGTTCAGACATTACCTTATTCCTTCATTGCACTTACGGTAAGCAGAAGGGCAGGTGGCTTATCATGCCCGCTTGGTCCTCAGCCTATTTTCTGAGGTCGCCAATAAATAGATATGCCTGAAAGGCCTGGATCCTTATCATTGCATAATCACAGACCAGGGAGTAGTTCTCCCTGTTAGGGCTTCGCAGGTGATGTTTGTGACATCGTTAGCTCTTGAAAAGAGAATGCGGAGCCTTGAACACGTGAGATTTTTAATAGCTTGAGAAATAATTGTGGTATAGTTGTAATGCTTAGGAAATGTACAGCAGTGACTCAGAAACTCATATATCCCCCCTCACTTCTTTCCAAAGTCTCCCATTGCTGCAATCTGATGTTTATGTTGCAATTTTGCGTAATATTTTCACAAAAAGCTCATGAAAAATAATAATAAACATTTTTTTTTTTATTATGCATTCAGGTAGTTTCTGTCAGGATTGAACTGAATATTTTATTTTGCTTGATATTTATGACTCCTATAATAAAGCATTATAATACCTTTACTTTTTCTGACCGACCGTCTGAAGAATTGCAGTTTGCCTTCTAAGTTAGGCTGTTCTTCGTCAGTACTTGAACTCGCTAGCCTTTGAGCACATGAGCAGCAGATCTAGTGCTTTCCAAAGCATTTAAACTGAATTAAGCACTTAAGCACAATCCTTAGTCTATGTCTCAACCAGTTGCAATTGTGTGAATTACATCTTTGTTACAAAATATGACCACAGGTTACAGCAAGTGTATAAAAATGCAGAGGCTTCTGTCTGGAGTATTTTTGATGGTTAAATGCGTCTGGAGTGCGATCCTGATGCCGTTCAGGGAACTCCGCTTTGCTACCCCATAGACGTGTCTTTATCTATTTGGATGTTCCTACGCGGGCTCAGTCAATAAAACAAAGCTCAGGTGTAGCTCTCTGATCTAAGTTATTGTCTTTAATTTGTGCTGTTCATTTCAATGAGAGCAGGAGCAAACTCTAGATGAGACTCTTAGGCAAAATTTCGTAATTAGGTTATTTTAGAAACTAGAGAATTTATAAAATGATCATCTGTAAAGAGTCTCATCCAAAACCCATTGAAATTAATGGCAGTAATTCACTGATTCCAACGGCCCTTGGACCAGGTCCTAGAAGTTAAGGGTGCTTGATAGTTTATGGCTTTGGATCAATAACCGTGATACAATATTTCTTCTTTTTCCTGTCCCCATGATTGTAACTTTAGTTGGTCAAAAATGCAAATAAGTGTTTTGCAACATAATGAAATAAAAATCTCTACATACACTAGATGTAGTTCACAACTTCATGTAAATCAGCAAAGATGCAGCCTGACACATTTGTTACAGGAAAAAAAGCAGAATAACCCTAAAATAAAGGAATTAAACATTCTAGTAGTCAATATTATCAATTTCAGCAGTAGGTAATTTGCATTAGGCAAAAGATGACCATGCAGAAACTAGAGGAAGAGGCATAGTGGAAGAAGACAAGGGCTTTAATGGAAGTTGGATATCTGCCCTTCTGCATCTGGACATTTTCCCTTGAATATGGCATATATTTTCTGGTTTCTTGTAGGAGCAGTGCCACAAGTGATGCACAGACAGGCTGAATTTGTTTTGAATCTAAACACATACAGTCAAGGAGGCTGTGTATGCAAGTTAGAATTCTTTCACTCGTTTCTGAAGATCAAAGTGAGTCTTGACGAGCTGAAAAAAATATCTTCCAGAAGTGGGGTATATTATCAGAAAGAGGGAAGAGTATTCATACTATGGGGATGAGATTATTTTATTTTCTCTAACTACTACAAATAATTTGTGGTAATCCTGATATAATCTCATCTTTGTGTAATAATACACTGTAATACCTTTGAAGAGCTGGTTGGCATAGAAGGGTGAGCTCTGGAAAATGCACAGGACTCCACAAAATCTGAAGGAGAATGTGAACTTATTGACATGTAATACCTATTTGTCTACTTCTATTCTGTAATTAAGTAGAAAGTGCTTTGCCTAATTTATCTGACAAGAAGTTACACTCTACGTGTATTATAAATAGACCTTCTCTTTATTTTCTTTTTTTACTAAAAATTTATCTGTATTTTCAATAAAACTCTTCTCCTTCAAAGTTTAAGAAAATTGTTCAGGCCATGCATGCCTTTTCCAGAAAGTCCAGTCATGAATGATGTCGACAAAGTCAACTCATGTGTTGTTCTTGCAAGCTGAAGTAAGAGTCACATTTACTTTTGGTAAGGATGGGGAACAGGACAGTAGGTTTGCGTCAGTGGTGTAAAATAAGATGTCTATCCAGAGGCAGCTGGAGCTCCGTGTTCAGTAGCACCTGATGGTCCTCAGAGAGGGACAAACAGCTACTGGTTGCTGCCTGATGAACTCTGTCCTAACAGAGCTGAGCAAGGGCACATACCCAGAAAGAAATCACAGGATGTGTAGGTTAGGCTCTTTGTCTTAGGAGGCACAGATTCAAGTCACTCCGACAGCAACTGGGTTTGCATGGGGAGGTATGGTGTACCAAAGCCGAGCTGGGACTCTGGGGGTGAGCCCTGACACACTTGTCAGTGCTCTGGGTACTACATTGTCTGGAGCCTTATTTTCATTCTTAAAGTAGTGCTCAAAATGGGACAGATAAGGTGTCCTTGTGGTTATCTAAGAGTGACAGTCAGCTGAATACAGAGGAGATGTCAGGGTCTAGAAGAGGGTCCAGTTTAACAGCAGACTGAACTGGCAAACATTTGATCTTGTATCGTCAAACGGGCTTGTGTCTAGCATATGTTGAAGCAGTTAGGTAATGTCTTACCTTTAAATATTACCACGTACTTGTGCTGTCTGATATACGCAAAGAGTGTGGCATTAAAATGCAATACGCTACGTGTATGGATGACGATGACTGTCTGCTCTGCTGGCGACGTTCTGCTTGGAAGGGACATACTTCTTCAAATAGTCAGCGTCCCCTTTGACTTTAGCATAATACAGTTCCATTTGCGACGTAACCTCTTTTTGCTTTAGAGTTTTGTAAACTTGGAGGGAATAATCTAAAAGTTAAGTGTTTATGTTAATTCTATGCTGGCTTCTCTGCTGATGCTAAGATGTGGGTGGGGAGAGGAGAGAAATCATGTATTCACTGCACCCACTCCTCTGGGTGCGGATCCCAGACCTGCAGAATGTATATCCTCTAAATATCTCTGCAAAGAGATTAAAGCCAATGTATCATTTTCTGGCATATGTCTTGCAATTTCATGTATAACTTGTCCTGTGCATACTGCAAAACACACTGTTATGGAATCTTTTGAGTCAAATGCCAAACACTCTGTCAGCAGGGAAAAATTATTTTTTGAATAAATCCAGGAAGGAGTTTCCATTTACATTTGAAGAAAGAGGGGGAAGGCCCTATCCTCTGATATGGTTATCAACCAGAGTGAATTACTCAAGTTTGTGGGAAAGATGGAGTGTAATATCCTGGTGATAACTGTGAAGAAAATATTTGAGATAGCAAAAGGGAGAGGAAGGAGCTAGGAGAGAGAGATTTAATGATGGCATTCACACAAAAAGTTGTCACTGCAATATTCATATTGTTTTAATTAAATACAGGTAACTATTTGGGATGGCAACATAAATAGCATCACATGTCAAGGCTACAAAACACCTCCTCACATTAATGATCTGAGCATGATGATGCATGCGTGTCTCAAGCGTTGTTCTTTGCTTTCAATTTCATTGCTTTATGGACGTTTGCATGGTGTATGGTGGAAGAACAGTGCGTTTGAGCAAACTGTAGAAGCTGGGAGCCAAACAGCTCTTTCATGGAACTCAACTGGAGGCCATTGCTGTCACAGGAAAGGAGATGCTTTTCCTTAGAAAAGATTGCATCCTCCATTGCATATGGAGGTCTGGCTCAGGGAATCAAGTGGTGAAAGTTAACAGAGGAAAACCCTCTGTGATCCATTTTGGTTCAAATAATTTTTGGAGCAGCTGTGGCTAGCAGAGAGGTATGTGGAGGCCAGTCAGCAGTCGTGTGACTCAGTCCTGTCGAGATGTGTGTCGATATGCAGCAGTCCCTTATATGCAGCTCTATTTCAGACTGTGGGATTCCAAACTGAGAAAGGTACAGTGCACATATATCACTTTTCTTTTTTTTTTAAAATTTATTTTTGTACTAGGAATCCTGGAACTAAATCAGTGGCAGAGCCTGAAGCTTTTCAGGGTTCAGATACACCGTTCTCTGATTTGTGGGTCTAGCTGAGCTAGAAATGAGATTTGCAGTACTTTTGTGGTCCCCTGGGTCCAGCCTTAATGGACTAGTAGCCTTACTCCTAAAGCAAACTGGCTCAGCCACAGCATCGCTCCAACTGAAAGAAAGTAGTGCCCCTAAGAATAGCTGGAATATATTTTCAGTCGTGCTGTGTCTCCCCTTGCCATGCCACTGACACTCATGGGATGTCTTCTTTGCTAGATAGAGGTTCTTCTATTTGCAGAGGATTTTGCTGTGGGTAAAATCTGCTGGATTGGAGGGCTGCTTCATACTGGCTGCTGAGTGGAAACAGGACATACTGACTGGCAAACACTTTTTTTTTCAGTGTGTTTTTTTTTTTCTTATGATGGAATAACCATGTCATCTCATTGCCAAGTCAGTGATTGATGTCCAATTTCTGTGCCATTTTTTCATTATCATTGGCCTGATGATTTTATCCACAGTATTTTCCAAGTAAGTATTCTCAAATGTGAAAATGACAAACTGAAGGCAAATATCCACCTTCTCTCTGAAAAGAATAGTCACAAAGAATGAAGAATATAAGGGCTAATTCAGTAGGGCTGTCCATATTGTTGTTACTGAGGCTCCTGAGAGATGAAGGCCCAGATAATGGACTAATTGCTTTAAAGTGAACATCACGAGTTTGAGGGATAGGATTAGACAATTTAGGTTTCCTACTACGGCCGTGGTACTTCTTGTACATAATTAACGAGTTCTAAGATCAGAGGACCGTTAGGATTGTTCAGCTCTTACAGTATAGGTCATATATTGTGCTTGGCAATTTCTGCCTGCTCCACTCTGAACTAGAATATGTACTTTAGAAAGCCTTCCAATCTTGTCTTCAGGATCACCCAAAACCCTCCTCCCTGGCAAACTTTTCTGTGTGATTTGCTTGAAATCCCTTTAAAAGTCCATTCCTATTTCCAGCTTAAACTCTGCTGACCTTGTAAGCGCTGATGCTGTGAGAGCAGTGGCTCCCAGCTTTTGTGTACGCCACTCTCCCTGCAATTCCTTCCCATCAGCGGAGCTGGGAAATCACCGGCAAGGCGGGCTGTGCAGAGTGACCAAGGCTTTCTGACTTTTTTATGGCTATCCAGGGGATCCAGCCTTGTATGAAGGGCTCTGATGGATTAGATCCTGCTGGAATCAGAAGTCTTCTTCCCTTCTGAAGATTGTCCCAGACCGGAAGTGAACACCTTGTCAGCTTGTTTCTTGGCAAACTGGGTCTGCCGGATTCATGTGCTCCTTCACTGATTAGCTGGTTCTGCAGAATATTTTTTGAAATCTTGTCGGAATCTCACTCTCTTCTGTACATCCACCTTTTTTTGTAAGACCGTTTTGCCACAATCCCCATTAGAGGAGCTCATCCTGTCTGCCTGGTTATTTCCAGAATTTCTTTTTTTTTGTTATTTGATTAAAGAATCACTACCATATATCTTTAAAATAATGTATTTGTTGAATCTTTTGTTTCCTTAAAGTATTTATGTATTTTAATTTACCATGTACCTATGGTAGGCCTGAGCTTCTGCTGCAGCTTCACTGAACTACAGAATTAGGTGAAGATTCATGCACACAATAGGTGTCTAAGTAACCATTTTACATCCAAAACCTGCAGGGAGAAGTAGTAAGAGGCCCCCTTTGGGATGTTAATTAACTTCCTTTCCACTGTTTACTGTTCCTGCTTTCACAGGGATTTTAATGTCTTTCTGGCAGTACATACCTTTCTTTACAATTTTTATTCTGTATAAAGTGAGAGTTTTTGACAGATTAACACTTAGTGTGGTACAAAATACAACACGTGACTTTTTTCAAGTGTTACGACTATCAGACATGCACTCTTCTATATCTTAATAGCATCATATAGAGAGATTTTAGTATACATGTGTAGTATAAAAATGTTTAACTCTGCATTTCTGTGGAGTCTCTCATATAATTTTAAAGTTCTGTAAAAACACCTTGGGTTTTGCTTTCCCCTCTCGCCTGTGAATTCAGAGAGCCCTAAGTATTAATAATTTACAAGAGGCTGACCAAGATAGAGAGCCAACTTTCTCTTTGTTTCCCTTCCACTTTCTCCCTTTCTAAAAATTATAAGCAGGACCAAATGCCATGTTGTTGGTGAGAAATAATCTGGAGGGATGTGCTAGTGGCAAGAAGACTTTGTGCAATGTAAAAAAGAAATTAAATAGCAATAGCTACCGCTACATAGACAAAGCGATACAAAAAGTTTTGTATTCCAGATCTTTAAACTTAGCCAAGCTCCTCTCTGCTCCTCATTTCTTGCTGTGAAGAATGCTGATGGTATCAGCTCCAGATCGCTTCTTTTTTTTTTTTAAAAAAAAGATTTTCAAGTTCAGTCTCTGAACTGAAGATTTGCTTTCCGAAAGTGCCGAGTGATTTGCATTTTCTGTCAACATCAGTGGGAATTGCTGAATGCTCAGCACTTTAGAGAGCCAGCCCACCTATGAAAATGCAATGCGCTTCTATGAGGAGGAGGCCTAGAATTGCCACTTTTAATTAAGAACAAAGGCATTCATAGTTACTTGCTTTAAAGTTTCAAATTACCTGCTGGAATAAAGTGCTGATTTTGTTCAGCCTTTGGGATATAGATCCTTTCAGGATCGGTGTCAGTATTATTAGAATTAAATATCCTTCAGAATTAGATTATTGCATCTCAAAGATTTTGTAGTTAAGAAATATGCAAGGTACAGTTATTTTTAAAAACCAGACATTTGAAAAATAGTCCTTTTTGTAATTAACACATATATGGAAATGGTACGTTTGACCTTGGCAAAAATAACAGCTTGTACGATGTAAACAAAAGGAGTGACACGGTGGGAGTTCTATGTCCCCAGGGCCTTGTTACTCAAGGCAGGTCTGTACGGCTGGCACAATTATGTCACTGGTAGGTATCAGGAGGTGTTATCTCAATGTCAGCAGAAGCCCTTAGTGCAGGTACAGCAGCAAACAGCTCTTTTAAACAGCTCTAGTAAACATTATTTCATTTAAAGGGGGTAGTTTACTAAAGGGTAGAAAGCGTGTTTTCCTTGACCAATGAGTTCAAAAGTTTAGTATTATTAGAAAGCATTTTTTCATCTATTATAGAGCAAGTTACAGATTAAGCTGCCTCTGAACATTAAACATGATAGACTGAGCAGCTGCTTTTTTTTTTTTTTTTTACCTCCCAGCTTTTTATTCATTCCTGTGGCTTTCTTATGAATCTTTTACAGTTTGCCATCTTCATTCTCAAAGTGCTGCCACTAGAATTTGATCTACTACTTCAGGAATAGTCTCATGCTATATATACTAGTAATTTTATCTTTCTTTTTTCTTCAAGCCTTCTGTTCAGAATGGAGGAAATGAATTTCATCTTTGGGCTGCAATGCTGAGGAAGAGGGAAAGGAAACAGAGATGAGATTTTCAGGCTACATATGAAGAGTGAGATGCTAGGATTTGCGGCAAAAATAAGTTTTCATTTGCCTTCTCCAGGTGAATCTTGCTAGCTACAATCAAATCTGGTCAGCCTTGGTAGGGCAGTTGGAAGTAGATAGCCTCATCATTTGGGTGATGCTGTGGGAGCTAAATAATTATAGCTGAACAGCCGGCTACTTAAAAAGCTGGGACATGTTAGAACAGATAACAGTGTCTCAATATTGAAGCTGCTCTTGGCGTAGGTAGAGGCTCGGTCTTGATGTAAGGACAGCAATTGGCATCCAAAATAAATCATAATGGTTTCCAGTGCATTACCCGGGTTTCTTAGGGTGCGTGAGTGCTCTGTACTCTAATTACACTGAGCGATTAAGCAGCAAGAGCAGAGACACATGGGACAAGAAGGGTGAATGATAACCTACTTTGAAAAAACTAACATTTGAGGCTGGGATTAGAACATCCTATAAATGTTAATGGGTGTTACTCAAGGGGGAGGAAGTTCTGTGTGGGAGGTGTGAGGTGACATATAGCTTAAATATATAGCCAGCCTGTGACACAGTTAATACAGTCTATAGTCAACCTTTTACATGAACTAATAACTCTTTAAGTGATTTATGGTTCAGAACGACTGATGAGGGGATTGAGAACTCAATTTAAAATGCCATAAAGGCAGAGGATAATGTGGTAAGGTGGAAAACACAGAAGAGATTTCTCCTTTTGCTTTCTGAAAGTATTGGCTATAGGCAATACATTTTTGGCAGGTGCTCATTTTTTTTTCAAGTTCTGAGGGACTGTGCTCCTACGAGGGAGCGCGATGTCCTCCTACAGTTTCCCTCTCTGAAAATTACTCAGTTTGTGCAGCTCTCACAAAGGAGATGCCAACAGTGAGTCATCTGGTCACCAGCTCTGTCCTCAGGTTTTCAGCTAGCTCTTGCAAAAGCTATAGTGATCCTTCCTGTGCTAAAGAACAATTATTTACCTTTGGCAAAGCCTCCCAAAACAGTGGGGAAGGCAGGGTTTAGAATGAAATGGCCTTCATTTTCTGACACTGAAATCAAGTTTCAATATGAGTACTAATTCAAATAATTGTGGAAATTCAGCTTCGGATTTGAGAAATGCATATAGGATGCAGTGAGTTGATTTATCAGATTAAGATTTCACAATTGTTATGTTGTAGTGGTAAATTCTGAGGGTGTTGAGTGAACTCAGTTGAAAGACTCTATCTTCAAATGCGTGACGGGCATAATAATGTGCTTTTGTAGGTACTAAGCCTCAGGAGATGTTATTCTAAACCTGAAAATTGTACCTGTATGATCAATCATGTGCATGGCAAACATAGCTAGTTTTTTGATCAAAATGAAAACGTATGGGCATATTTTGACATGAGTATTACAGGATTAGTTAGCAATAAAAATACTATATAAGAAACAATTGTCTGGTTAGGTAGTTAAATGTTTCTGTCAGGAAGTAGATTTCAAGGAAGTCAGAAACACGAAGCTGCACTAGTACATGATCTTGTTTGTTCCTTTGTCAGGCATGGGTTAAATGCAGAAATGCTGAAGAGACCCAAAAGTAGCACAAGGAGGAAGAAAGACTGGTCTAGGTTCAAGCCAGTCACGTGTGTGATGGTGAATGAGGTGATGCTCCCTAAATGTGTGTCCTTAAAATGTATGTCCATCCATATGGTGCTGAAAACGATTTCATAGCCTTTGATCCACCATCGTTCTCTCATGAGTTTAAAGGCACTGATTGGGCAACAGGGGTTGGATGAGGTGTGGTGGCAGATTTGTTTTTCGAACATAGAAGAGGATAATGGATATTCAAACCACGCTTTTTTGTTACCTAAATATGAGCCAAAGCTATGACTCATGAAGCCCCATGTTCCTGCTTAGTTGGTGAAAAGGTTTAGGCATGAGAAGAAAGGCAGTTCCGAGCACCTTAGCTGCTGAGGTTTGGCAGCATGAATGCCTCCTGCTTTCCTCTCCTCCTCTCCCTTAGTGCAGTCAATGCTGAAATAATGCTGGTAAAGGAGGCTGGTCCAAAGACTATTCACCATCAAAATCCTCTTTAAGCCTCTAAGAAAGGTATTAAATGGGATTTAAGCGACATCTTGGCCTACACTGGCCCTCTGCTCAGGGAAGAATTTCATCCTGAGTTTAAAAAATGTTTAAAAAATATATTTTCAATAATCACATTATAGAACCATAAGACTAAGCAACAGAAAATACCTGTTAAGTCATTGTGTTAAAATTGTTGCCATGCTGGACTGTGCTACCAGAGTGTGCTTCCTACTTAGTGCTGTGCCCAGCTAATGTGCTAAATTTCTCAGTCCAGGGAATTCCCATGATAAATTTTGACCCTGCTGCATTTGATTTGGGCATAGCCTTGTACAGGAAGAAAACCAGTGTCTCGTTCCCCACACAAAGGGCTTTATACAGCCGTGCTGCTTTCTGACTATAGGCGACGATGAAGAAAAGCAAGGGTTATGCATCAGGTATTTCTATTCCACCTCATGTTTGTGTCCCAAGAATGCATGGAGAGGAATAATAATTGATTGGGCTCTTCTCTTGCCACTCAGTTGCACAATTAAGTTGGCAGAAGAGTCACTGTGGACAGTTAGTACTCCTGCTTGAGGATATTTGCTGGGTTCAAGGCTGACACTTATTGCTTCTTTATTCAGTATTATTTTGCTCTTTTTACTTTTATTTGTCTACTTCCATGCCCTCATGTCATGCAATATATAGATCGTAATTATAAATTAGAATGTTTATAATTAGACTTTATTTGGAGATTTTCTGTAGAAGCATTTTAGTTGCATGTCAATTTCAGAATAATTTATTGACCTGGAACACTGTGTTTTGAAAATTAAAATTAAAAAAACCCACCCTTACTTTCTGCAGCAAACCAATACTTTGTTTTGAAATGTCAACTATTCACAAAATAAATTGCCTAGCTCTGAACATATAATTTCGAATTTGATTTATACCAAATTAACTTCTGCCTGTGAGCCCTTCCATTTGTTTTCCTTTCAGATTATTGAATCATGAAAACCTTTGAGGTTTTGGGTTTCCATCCCAGCTTGGCACAGGGCATTTCTTTTGAAATCTTGAATTTCCTCAAGATGGCAAACCAATTTGCTATTCAGCTGCATGTATAATGACACCGTGCTGAAAATCGGAGCTTTTTTCCTTCTTGGTCAAAGAAGCATCTCCCAGGCCAGATGTCCTTCCTCTCCTTGTCCCTGGGCTTGGCTCTTGCATTTTTCTCCCTTGCCTGTGACAGCATCCCAGTAGGTGTGGGGGGCTTTCTGTGCATGGGGAGAACTGACCGCTTGAATGGAGGGAAGGGATCACGCAGGTGGCTGCTTACAGCAGAGCAGAATGACATTACTGCTGTGAAGGGGGCTGGGGGGGATGGTGCTTGCCTGAGGGGTGAGGTAGGCTGCGAGTGCTGGAGAACAGAGGTGCCAGTTCTTGTCTGGTGTGGTGGTCTCGTATATATTGCCTCTCTTACTCTGGTGAGTTTTGATTTTCCTGCAGCAAAGAAGATTTTCTCCAGCATTACTGTTTTCTCTGCATTTCTGCATGTTCAGCATCCGTTCCGTTCTGTAGCCTAGCGTGTTACTTGGAAAACTGCAAATAGTGTGATGAAATTACTTAGCTAGCTACGACAATATGTGAAATGCCTGTCAAAAGCTGTGTGACTGTACATGGGAGGGACAAGCCTGAGTTCTGTATATACCCACAACTAGCATTGATTTTAAGGGAAGCATTCTGAGAAAAGCACAATTGGGCAGAGGATATACAGCTCTGAGCTGATGCAGCTTTTGCACTGGAAGTGTATAAAATATTATCAGTACTCAAGGCTGCGTATTCTCTGTTTGGTCTGTGTGAAGCCAGTTGAAAACATGATCTGTGCAAGATAAACCAAACTGAAGCAATCTTCTGACCTAATGATGTACAGATTGCTGTGAATACGAGTTCAATGGGCAACCACTTCGATTAATCCCTAGAATATCTATTTTCAAAGGAATCATACTAGTTTGTTTATTGATTTGTCACCTATGGATGAATATTTCTGCTACAGAAATGTTTAAAATGATACATGTTTAAAATTAGACTTGGCAGAGCAATTTGCCTAGAGATTATTCTTGTGAAGTATTGATTCACAGCACTGCTGTGAGCTGGATTACTGTCCAAATTGGAAAAGCCAGCCGTAGAGAGGTCTTTATCCTTTAATAACAATTAGCTCCTTTCTTAGAGGGACACAGCTGACTGAAGCAAAGGAAAGCTGCAAAATGTCGGGCAACCAGGGAATCTAAGGCTTGCTCTTCAGGGATGTGGGCTGCAGGGGAAGCAAAGGAAGAAAGAGAAGAGCGCCAAGAAAGATGGTTTTCTGGAGCTGGAAACTAGACACGCTGGTGCTGTTTGTGTCGCTAATGGTCAGGTGCTCTGAACAACTGGGTCGCACTCGCCTCTCTCTTCTCGGGCTTTCACCCACCAGCTGCCTGATCGATCGGAGAAACCTGACAGCAGATGTGTTGCCTGCTGTCCATTTAGCCTTGAAACACTTACACAAGCATTCATGGATGTTGAAGAACTATGAACTCCAGGTATCGTTCCACGACACACAGGTAAATGGACGTAGGTGTAGAGTTGTGTAATGTTTGAGCCTCCTCTGCACCCGCTTTTGAAAGCTGGTGACTGAATCCCTTCCTGGCAAACACCTGTGGCCCTTCAGGTGTTTCTGAGGTTCTCGGGAAGCGTTCCCCAAATCCATGGCTTGCTAAGTTGCTCTGTTCTGCACAGTCTTCTGTGCCTTGCTCTTCCTGCTTCCTACGGTGACAGCTGCATAGATCGCCGCCTTCTATTTCTGCTTCTGCGTGAGCAGGAGAGAGGTCTGTGCTGCGCCGCCGGAGCAAGGCGTTTGCCTGCGTAGAGCCTTGCTTGGTGGCTCGGGGAAAAACTTAGTCTGATACAAGAGGTGAGGGTTCTGAGGAGCTAGATATAAAGAGTATTGAGGTGATATCTATCATCGTAGTACTTGCAAATTTGAGAAGAGCTGTGCTTTCACCTTTTCTTCTAGGACCGAGTGAGCTGTGTAGGAATTAAATCAAGACAATAAATTTCTAAAGCTTGTCTTCTAGGCTGACCAAGACAACTGTGACAAAATTAAGAGGAAAGACTCACATGTCAGGGTGATCTGGGACTGTAAACCTGTTCTTAGGGAGATTTTCACTGGTTTGAATTTCTGTCTCCCGCATCTGAGGCATGTTGTGGAGCTTACGCTTGTATGTGTAAGCTCAGACTCATACACGCTTACATGCCTATGTGGATACACACTGCATATACATTAGTAAACTGCTTAATATTTTTAAGTTGTAAAGTAGTGCATCTAAATATATTTGCTTATCTGTAAACCTTTAGACATGGACTATATTGTTATGATTAAGATATTAAAATTTGACATTATTACACCAATAACATTTAAACTGCATTATATGATGGAAGTAAGGTATTATATGTTTTCTTTTGAAGCGCTAGAAAATTATCCAAGGAAGAAATTCTAATGTAATTTTAATTGCGCATTTGGTTCATAAGCATTTATGTGTAGTTTTTGAAGTTCTTAACATTTATCAAATATGATCCCATATGCTATAAAGTTACTTGAGGGTATCTTCCATGTTTAATAATGTAACACAAATGTATCAACTGAATATACTTATTAAGAAAATGTCAGTCTTGTAAATTACTTTTAATACAATTCACTGTTTTATTTATTCATTTATAAGTTCTTACTGGAAATGTAATTATAGATATGCAGTCCTGGAAAATGTATAAATCTCAGTTTCTCATGTAAAAAGATGAAGATGTGCAGTAACTTAATAGTAACTTTCCAGCTTAAATAACTGGAAAGTGTGGATGTGAGATTAAAGTTGTACTTTAAGTGGGCAGCAATTAAAACCTACTGGTATTTGCTCATATACAGTGCTTTTAATCCTGTTTCGTTGAGGCTGGGAGGGTGTAGGTGGATGTTTGTTTGTTAAATGCATTTGCATAGTTTCCAGTTCTGGAAGCAACTCCAAAATATTTTTCCTCACATAAACATTCAATAGATTGGAATTGTGGAACTTCAGCTGTTCTGCACTGACCTCTACAATTTATTTTTAATATCAAAATAATCTGTAATATCTTTTTAAGTCAATCTCTGGAAAAAGTCATGTCATGATGACTTGTAAGAGATTAACAAAATGTGGGGCATAAAGATTTCCGATTTTTCTTCCTGGTTCTGAGAGTAGAGCGCACAGTCTTGAGTTTTAAGTACTGATTACAGACAAGCTACAGAGGTTCTTGGATTTAATCATTTCTCAGGGGCAGCATGGCTGCGAGAGAGCTGTTTGTTAATGTTGTCAGCACAGATTTGCCATATGTGACCTTATACAACCTTTCAATTAACTTTCTTTTTGGCTCTTTGGATGTCAGATTTTTCAGGAGTGGGACAGATAATTGACTTTTTGGCATAGTTAAATAGGAAGAGAGAAAAGAAAATTTACATCCAAAAATACTTATGTTGCTTTTGCTGAAATAGGAAATGCAAAGAAATCACGTCACCTGACACGTGATGTCGCGTGGGGCTTGAACAGCGTCGTAGCTTCATTCGTGGGCGCAGGGCAGTGGGGTCATGCTCTGTCCTGTGCCTTAGGGGCTTTGAATCCATGTCCTCTGCCTCCTTTGAGAGAGCCCTGCCCTACCAGGGGGTTTTGGGGAACCTTCTCAGTCTTTTGCTTTGCTGGTGTTCTATTTCAACTAATTAAGCTGTCGCTACTCCAGAATGCAAACGCTAACTCTGAGGCAAAGGGAGCACTCTTGCAAGAACTATCTGACATCTTTGTATTAAATGAAGCTGTTTCAGCAGGAGCCTTTGAGAGGACTTTCTTCAGCAGAGTACTTTGTAACAGCATGGCTTTGGCACGAAGATGAGAACTGAACACATTCTTTGACTGATTTCTTTCAGGTGTCCTGTATTTTAATGTGCGTTTCCTGATTATCATGTTGTCAATTCCTTGGAACTGGGAATCCCTAGAACACTCCTGATGTAGCACTTCCGTGTAAAAAAAAAAAGCTTAAATACTCACTGAGAATGAAGAGTAAGCAAGTGAAAATGATCTGGTTTAGTAAATGGCTGCTTATCTCTCAAATGGTACATCTATGTCTGCAATGTTCATTTATTTATACAGGAAGGACGGCGTTAACAGGACTGATAGGTCCCTCTTTTCCAGCCTCACCAAGCAGGGGCATCTTGGATAGAGGTGTGATGTGTTTCCCCCCTCTAACTGAAGCAGGGCTGAACTCAGGTTGTGTGGAGAGCCTTAACCTTGAACTTTTGGGTAAAAGGTGTGGGAAGGTAGAAAAACTGCTTCTGCAGGTTTGTGAATCCAACCATGGAGCAGCTTTTTAGTGTAGCAGGGGAAATTATGCCTTTGAGATTTTTACCCATGGGGATGGGCAGCCAGGTATAATTGAGCTGTCTGCGTCTCACTTTATTTCTGTCTTTCACCGTATGGCTGACATCTGGAGCCTTTCCTTTTATAACATCCTCAGGGTGACCAGGCTGGTGGATTCTTACAGGCTTAGGCAAATCTAAAAATAGTTTTACTGGTGGATAAAGAACAATATTTTGGTCCTTCAAAGTCATTCTTCTGTTCTTACCTGGTTTTCTGTGCGTTAGTAGCCAATACAAGGACTGTGAAGCCAGTGCTTTGATTAGTGATGATGCTAACAGGAAACGTTCACGTGCTGTAACTGGGACATGGCTTGAGCATACAAATAGACTTAACTCTACTACTGGGATTTTCTAAGTAGTGCTGATTTGCACTCACATTGCTTGTTGACACTTGGCTGAGTCTATCCTAATGTGTATCATCTCTGACAGGCATAATACGACATGTCCCAGTCTGACTTAAAGGCTGGTTGTCTTTTCTTTGGTAATAAACTGGTTCCTTTGTAATGGAATGACACAATAACATGATAGCTGTGTGTCAGCTTATTTAAGGCATACCTTTATGTGCTTATTCAAAGAAAACCAAACAGCAATGAAACAGTCACTGAAAGTGACATTGATAAGCAAATTTTTTATACAGTGAAAATTTCAAGGCTTGTTTGTTTTCTTGGCCTACCTAAATAAGAAAAAAAAATTCTGCTTCAGGCTCAAGGTGCAATAAACTGAAGCATTGCGCTAAGTTTTTCAGATTGTACGTGTACAGGAATTTCTACTTAAAAGCAAGTGAAAAAAACTGACATTTTGCAATTGCATTAACATGCATCACTGATTAATTAGAGTATTGTTTAATAAACACGAAAAATCAGCTATTGGATTTCATGCGTGCAACTCATTGCATATGATCTGTAACTCCATCTTGTACATTCATGTCTTCTGAGATGCTCTATGAAACCATCTGCCAGGACAGGCATAGGAAACAACAGCATCTTGTCATTTAAAAAGTCCACGTTTGGAAAAGATTTGACATTTTGGAAAACTTTTGGAAATTGATGTTGTGTGAAGTCGTTAGAAGACCGCGTGTTGGATAAATCCATTCTTGACATCTAAGATTCACATGAGCAAGGTATTTTGCCTCTTAGAGAATACAGTTTCTCATTATGTTATCGTAGGCATGAAAATTGTGAACCATAAATTACTTGACAAATGCTAATTTTAACTTTCCTAAACTGCCGTATCACTATCCCTATTATTAGAACTGTCTAACTAAAACAAGAAGAAAAGGTGTTCTATTATCTGTATTTTTTTTCCCAGAAAAAAGTCTTTCTTATGATTCCTGGCAATAGCTCTTTGTTTCCTAAATCATATATTTAAGAAAAGGAGTAAGTAGATGAGCCTGGCTAAATTCTTTATAAGCTATTCTTGTGAACTGCCATGCAAGGTATCCAGTTTCAGTTTTATTCTGATGTTTCATTTTTCAGTGCAGCAGAAGTTCAGAGGTGTACGAAGGGTACTCAGCCGTTGCCTTACGTTAACTCTTTCTTATACAGCAAAAAGAAATGTAGTCTTTACTACCTTTTGACCCTAAGAGACTCAGTTTGTTATTCATTGATGTAATTCCATCTCTTTATCTTCTTAGTGTTACCCTTCATTTATTTCAGGCCTTTGAAGTTGCTGAGTATAATGCACCTTACATGTAGCGATGGTGTATACGCAGGCATCTGATGTGAGAAAAATGATTTGGGCTTGGCATTTTCAGTTTTCCTGTTACTGCTTTCCAGCCATGAGGAATTTGAGCAGAGGAGTTGGCTGGTGGATCCAGCAAGGGCTGACAGCCCCAGAGAGGTGTTTGGTGCTGTGATGCTGGGAGTGTTTCCAAGCACATCCAGGGCAGAAGGGCTCTGCTAGGACTGGGTTTCATCTGACCTAGCTTTGGAGGTCTGGGCTGGGAATATCTCCCTTCAGCTAGCGTGGCAGGTTTTCCTGTACCGTCAAGGAGTAGGCGCTTCTATGTGGAAAAATTCATCTGACCTATTTTAGGTGACTATTTTAAGATAAAAAGAATTGTATCCTAGAGAAAGCTTATTTCTCTCTGTGAAGTATAAAGGGAGCCTCAGCTGGCTAGTATAGATTTTTATATGTCTCCTATGTGGAGATCTGTATTGCGTCAGCTAGAGCCTACCCTAGATGTCTGTGGGAATTTTAATATAAAAAGCTGTAGTAACAATGTGTTTCCATCACCTCCGGCTTTCAGTGGGATTTCAGCAGACGGTCCAGAGAACTCACTTCCCACCACCCCCACTTCATCTTTATCGGTTACAAAAAATCCTTCTTTGGTTTCTCGTGTCTAGCCGGAAAACTTGGAAACCAGGGCAGTGGAGCCGTATTGTGTGCTGGGAACCGGGGTGGTGGCAACGCTGCGGCTGGGAGCAAAGACTGGGGAGCTCCTCCCTGCCATGCCCGTGGGCACTCATGGCCTCCCCTCACCTGGGCTGGTGAAGGGCTTGCTGCTGCCACGTGGCGCGTGGCCATGGCATGGTCATGCCTCCCTGTTTATAGCATTTTCATAGATGAAATTTTGTGATGCAGGGAAAACATATTCTGCTTTCTGGCCTTGCTTTTAACCCTTGTGTAAGGAGAATGTTGTGAGGAGAACTATTGATGCGGAGCGCGGTTTCTTTCAAAACCACAAGAACTATGAAATCGCATTACTGTCACCAAGCCTTATTTTCAAAAGCCAAAGGAAGGGCAGTTTAGATAGTCCTGATGTCATTTTTGAAATTACATGCGCTTATATTTTCGTTTCAAAATTAATTTCAATTGAAGTGGTAGAGATTTTTCAACTATATTACACATGACAATTCAAAATTAAAAAGTCAAAATTTAAATTACTGTTTTTTTCTGAAGATTAAACATTTTGGTCAACACAAAATGGATTATTTCCAGAATTCTCTTTCACGGAAAAATTCAATGTTTGGGATTTTCTGTTCCTAGTAACATGAAAGCCTCTTTCAAAATTCTTCACAAAATCACTTGCTCCTGTTCCTCACGTCCCTGCTCATGTCTCTTCATGGATGTTTTGCTTGTGTGAAATTCTACACAGATATATATTTTATAGTCTTTATTGTAAAAGTTTCATAAAATGCTTCTTTTCAGATTCTAAAATGAAAACGGAGATCCTTCACAGTAATCAGATTTTGGAAAAAATAGTGCATTTAAGTACACTTTGTTTAAAGCAACTTCAGTGCAAGTTTTTATGCTGATATGTTGTGTTCAAATGAGTCCAATTCTCTGGTGGATACTATTGGTCTTGGAGCAATTTACGTGAGTTTGTTTTGTGACTTGTGCAGTCAGCCTCTAAAGAAATACGACCAGTGATGTCTTCATTCTGCTGTCATTCTCAGACACATCTTGCAATTTTCTTAGCTTTCACTGTAAAACAGTGACAAAGCAACGCAGAGACCTGTTTTGCTTATGAAGGAAAGGAATTTTTTTTAAAAAAATAATTGTTAAGTTCTGGATCAGTTGCAGCTAGGCTAAATTGTGGCAGCCTCACAGACTGCTCTGAGAATGGTGAACTGCTGGTCAACTCATACAGTGTGAGGAGAAGTAAAACAGAATTTCTTTTGAAGTAGGTAAGAGGTGGTCAGAGCACTTGATTGATTTGAGTAGTTTCAGTGAAAGAGTAAACACTTTGGTTTTGCATAACAATTGAAATTTATTAATTTTTTTGCATAGGCAATCTTGTAAAACAAACCTGTGTTTCACTTTCAGGCACCCTCTATCCATTTCAGATACCAACTGATACCATACCCTTAGAAGCATTTTCTTGTCTGATGCAGAGGCACCCTAAATATTTTAAACATACAGGAGGAATCTGGGATAAAAAAGAAATGAAGCACTGTTCTCTGAGGCTGTTCATACTCAGTTCTTCTGGTTATTCTCCAAATCTTCTGTGTCATAACCAACGTACTCAGTCCTGCTGTCCATTTCCTCTGCCTGTGGCTCTTATTATAGAATTGTAGAATGGTTTAAGTTGGAAGGGACCTTAAAGATCATCTAGTTCCAATCTCCTCTGCTGTGGCAGGGATGTCTTCTACTACAACAGGTTGCTCAAAGCCTCATTGAACATGCCCTTGAACACTTCCAGGGATGGGGCATTTCCTGCTGCAGGGTCGTCTTTGTTATAGCGTATGTATTATCTGGACTCCATCATTACTGCTCCAGAGCTCCTTTCTCCTGCCCATGACCACTGACTCTGAACACTCTGTGATTTCTCATCTGCCCACAGAAAGCGGGAGAGACAGGGATCCAAAGAGAGAGGAGTCATCAACAGGAGGCTGATGAAATGTTGTGAAGAGGAAGTAGGCGTTTCACAGAGTTTTAAAAAGAGAAGGAACAGGAAAAAGTGTTGCCCCAATATCTTATGAGCAATTTCCAAGCACAGGAATCCTTTAGGAGTGCATGGCTTGGTACCATCTAAACCATAAGAAATTCAAAGACCCACATGTTGTGAGCAGAGTGCTGTATTTGAAGAAGTGGGGTTTGAAGCTGTAGTGAGGGATGTTAACTCCAGAGGTATTTAGCAACAGGAAGAAGAGAGAAATGCATTTTTATTCACATTTTGTTTGGAATTGTCTTCATATTGCTGAGTGGATCTAGTATTGCTGCAGTACTTGTCCTAGTGTATTTCATAGATTGCAGGCTGGAATTCAAAATTTTCTGAAAATGATGTTAAATGCATCATTTAAGGAAAATCATAAGGTTTTTGTGACTTTTCTCAATTTTGTGATTAAATGGTGTTCAATTAAATATTTTTTTATTTTTACGATGAAGGCAGAGACATGGAGTTGCATTCACTATTTTGTTCCAATGATGTTCCAATTCCAAAACAACACGAATAGAAATAAGAATTCCTCAATACATAAGAAAATTCACATGAAGATTTGACAGGTAACTGGAATTGGTTCATGATATTTATGTGATCCCTATTAAATTATTAAAGCCTTATTGATACAAGCAATCATGTAGGTACTTGTATTATAACAGGAAAAATACTCTTTATCCGATTCTCACTTACACAAGGTAAAGGTGCTTTAGAAAGGTCTGATTTTGATGTCTACTTAGACAGAAACCACAGGCACAGCCAGAAGAACAGACTTCAGTGTAAACGTCTTTCCACAAAACTTGAAAAGCAGTATTAATAAAGTAAGCCATTTGACCTGTGGGATGGGTAGAAATGCAATAAGATATAAAAGTCAGAGGGCTGTTTGTCTTCAGTTTGGTGTGCTGGTAGCTGCAGTCAAAGTGGTGCTATAACACAGGCATGCTTTGATGCCAAGTGAAATGCCAAGCCTTCATCCCTGAAGAGACTGTATGGAGAACTTTCTATATGGGAAAACATGGGAGGAGCTGGCAGGAATATTGGAAACCCTTTCCTTTGTAGCACAACCTACATACTAAACAGCAGAGAAAAACGGATGACTGAAAAGCAAAACAAAACATGTAGGCCTTGCAAGGGATACTTGTGTGTAGATACTGGTATATCATTAATAATTTTAATACAGTAATCTTGCAATGATTTGCATGGTGGTAGAAGTGTTAGTAGGCTGAGTGTGGTGTCCTTACAACAAGAACTGCTAGTTCTTCATTTCTAATTTTTCTTGGTACTGCTGTCTGTCCTAACTTGTTCAAAACCTACTAGCAGATTAATTTGCAAAACACAGCAATCTTGACTTCATTAGCCCAAACTTCCAATGGCTACTTACTCTATGCATCAAGTGATACTTACGTCAGGTTCACCAATCTCCCTCAGAACTGTAATTTGTCTTTTTGAAAGATGTACAATTTTTATTCAGAGTCTTCCAAGGGTGAAGAATTTACTGCATCTTTTGCAAAGTTGTATTAATAGGCAATTTCACATGTTATTTCTGGTTAAACTTTGCTGATTTCATATTTCAGTTGTAATATACAATGCTGTCTCTGTTAGATTTAAGATCATACTGTCACCTCTTTATACTCATTGTGGATCGTGTTCATTTCACCACTTTCTATCAGCCGTGATAAACTGACAAAATGCTTTTATTTTCTTGCTGCAAGGCAGAATTTCCAGGAGTCACATCATTCATTAAATTAGCTTTCTGGAGAGAGAACAGAAGAGTATCACCATTCTCTGTTCCCCTACTTGACTCCTGCTTCACCCTCACGCTGTAGAAGCCTGGTTCCCATAGCAATTGGCTCTGCTGTTCCTGCTGACGTGCTGAGGTCCAAAGAACAAGAGGGATACAAATCTGATGTAGTCAAAGAGCCCTATTTATTTTTAAATTGTATATGAAGGTAAAAGTGTCTCTAGAAACTTTGACATGTCCTTGAGTTGTCAGCACGTAGAGAGCACTTACTCTCCCTTTTTGGAATAATGCTGAGATGTAGGCTGTCTTCATAAAGTACAAGGAGTTTAAACTGTATTGTTTCAGTCTGAGTTTTCTTGGTAGAAAGAACCACAATATGACCTTTTCTGCTTGGGAGAAATTTGAAACCAATCTCCCTGATGACAAAAGAACTCATTAGCATGAGAAACCGAGGATACTTTAAGATTTTACGGTTTCACATATCACTGAAAGATTGTTAATCTTTATTGACAGAACATCACATATATAAATATGCAGTTCTCCCAATAGAAATGATATGCCAGACATATTGCATGCTTTGACTTTAAACTTACCTAAAAAGACTGTATGTGTAAATATGTATACCTATGCAGTACTATAGGAGAAGGTGTGGGATTGTGGCTAGTTCTGAATACAAAATCCAAATGACTGTTTTCTTGCTTCGGGTTTCATCTCTTCTGTATGACAGCTCTCATGCTTTATAGACATTTCTTTAAGTCTCGGGAAGAGAACTACTAATAAAATTACTAATTTGAAATGATGGTATTTCTAAAGCTCCCATTAGTTTTTTAAACATTTAAACAACTAGCTTCTAATACACTTAATTTGTAGGGCTTTCTGCCTTGATAGTTATTGAGAATACTTTCATTCTTACTTTTATCTAAGTACTGCTAGTTTAGCCCTACAAAGTTTCTAAATACTTCCACTCACTTCATAAGACCTGATCCATAACCAGGATCCATATGTGTGGATAGCACCCATCAGAGCTGAAGTGAACTGAGATAAGTGATGATGGATATAAAGGTGATCTCTGATTCATCATACCTATTTTTAGATATGTGTATCTGAGCTGGTCAGCCGTTACAGTCAAGACATTTAGATGTCTGCTTTAGGATGAGATGAATCCTGTCCTAAAAGAGTCTGTTTCTTTCCGCTGTCTATAAAACTAACCTACAATATTTAGCATAACTGTCTGTTTGGTCAGATGAATCACACTATGTATCTGGGCATATAGATAAGGTTTTGTTGTTTATACTGTTCAGATATATGAAGATCATCAGCATGTTGACCAGCTGCTTTGCGAAGTTGTGCATTTATAGTTTTCTTACCCTTTCCTATTCATGAACTGATCTTCTTTAAATCCAGGAAATACCTTCAAGTCTGTGTATGTGGTAATGGAGTGCCTGGATACCTCCTAGGTTTTTACATGAGAGACCATCCATTTAGTGTTTGAGAATTAAATCCACTGATGGAAATACGTCTTTGTACCTGAGGGACTGCTACCTCCCAGCATCTGCCTATGTTACCTAATAAATGTTCTCTTTACCTCTGCTGTATGTAGATTTCATGTTTGTCTAATTTTCTGCTTCCGGTGCTTCTTCTAGCGCTATGTTCAGATTTGTTTTTGTTATTTAATATCTTCATTTTGCAGGATGCTTTTGCTAATTAATGATTTTACAGCTGTGAAAATTTAATCTCTTTTGTTATTTTCTAAACATAATTCTAAACTAAGTTCCTTGCTATTATTTCCTTGTCTTTGTTAGTATTCTCAGTAGCACTCAGTTTAATAGCAAATTAACCAGTTGTTTATTCCTTCCATATAAAAATTAAAATGTTAAACAGGACTGTTCTGACATTGATCCTTTGACAGTCTAATCATAATCACCATTCCCAAACTTAGCAATTTGTTGTTTATCATCACTGTGGTTCTTCAGCCACAGTTCAGACTATCCTGTCACACATATGTAATAATATGTAATTAATTTGGCAAAATAATATAAAATGATATGCTAAATTTCAAATGTTCTAAGTGAGTTCACGTTTAGTTTTCAATTAAGATTCCCACTCAGTGGGCAGATGCATCAGGAAAGCAAATACATTAAAATCAAAGTGCAATGAATAACAAATGAAATGGAAAATAGTGGATACAGTGTTGTAATAGACATTAGATAAATCAGTGATATATCTGTATATGACCTGTACTCTATTCCGTCATAAATATGAGTACTGAAGTAGTAGAAGGGGTTCAGAGGTGGGTGATGAGGCTGGTCAGAGGCCTGCAGATGCTTCAGTCAGAAAAGGCACTTGCACAACTGGGACCTGATTGAATCCCCATGCTGCCTGATTTGAAAGGGGAGGTCAATCCCGAGTATCACATTCTGAGAGACTTATTCAGTTCAGTTCCCTTAAAAAAAAACCCACTAAACTTGTTTTTTTTTTAAGTGTTGCATTTTACTTGGGTTAATTAAATATTTGTTGGCCCAGATATGACAAGTAGAACCACGTGACTGTGGTTGCTGGCATTGCTGGAGTACCCACATAGGTTGTCAGTGTTGCCTGTCTTGTTTGAGTGTTGGTCAGTCCACTTTTCGTATTGTCCAATGCATAATGCACAGGCGAGTCACACCTAGACAGTTCTGTCCTGTAGCAATTCCTCTAATTTGTTTGAACTGATACATAAAATTGGTGTGTCCATTATTATTTCATGTAAAGATTGACTGAGATCATCCTTTCCTTGACTCTGGACTGCCCAAATATGACTTTATTTTAGAGCATAAGGAAATGTGGGAAAACTCTGGGTCCTGGAAATGAAGCTGCTGTCTTGGAATTTTCCATAGCACGTGAGAAAAAAACAAGTAGGAGAGAGCTCTGAAGCGAGTGCTGGAAACAGTGAGGAAGGTGGTGTGATGAATGGTCAGGAAGCCACTCTAATGCTTTCATTTAAAAATGGACTTGCAGTCTCTTGTGTAGTTGCAGAGTAAAACTTTAAAAGGCAACAGGAATGCATTCAGAAATCAAAAGGCAAATAAGCAATAAAAATTTATTATGATTAGATTCAGTTTCATGGTATCTTGGAGCCTGACTCATGACTTTTGAATGTCTATAATTGTCAATACTAGAAAAATATGAAAGAGATTCATAATATGTAGCAGTCAAGTAAAGAGCATAGTACCTGTCAGCCCTTTTACAGTGAAACTTAAATTCCTGTCTTTGTTTCCTGTACAAAGTGTTTTCTTTATATTGTTCCATTTGACTTTGAAGAAATATACCTCGTTAACAACTTCAGACTTATCTTAATGAATGTAATTTTTCTATCTGAAACTTTATTTTGAGTTTCTTCATTATAATGGTAAGAGATTGAGTATATATTTCGTAAGAGTCTTTTAAATTTACTTCTGGTAGAAGTGTGCAATTCATGTAGGTCTGATTGTGCTAAACCATAAATATGAGTTGAAATTGTATATATAACAGAACAAGTAATTCATAAACAAAGAATGAAGTTGGTCAGATAAGATTCCTCGAAATTTCTGAAAACAGAAATGTAGTTTAATAATACTTTTTACCTAAACTTTGCTATAGTGAATGTATTATATGGGTCAGTAAAAATATAGAGACAGGTCCTTAAATAGGAAAACTAATTATAAATACTCTTCTTCAGTTCTAAAACATGCCACTTAGAAATTATCCCTCTAAATATATTCCTCCTAAAAACTGAGAAGTTTGGGTTGTTAGCAGTGGTGTCCTTCAGAGGTCAACTAACACTGGAACTGATTTTATGTAACGCCTGTATTATTGACCTGGAGGATAGGATGGGGTGCATCCTATCCTAGCGAGTCTGTCGATGACACCAGATTGGAGGAGTGGTTGATGACTGGTGGCAGGGCTCCATACAGAGGGAACTCAACAAAATCAAGTTGAATGGAACCAATCTGGAGCTCTTGGGTATAAGACATTGACATAATGGCATGAGTCCAGCAGAAGGTTACCAAGAGGGTTAAGTGGTTTGGAGCAGAAGATGTACAAAATTGAGTTTAAAATTGTTTTGAAATACTATATGTAAGGGAAGGCAAACCAGATGGTATTTGGTGAATCACTAGTATGGAGGTAAAGTGCAACTACCATATTGAGCTATCCTCTCTTAGATCTCATGGGCGACATGTGCCACTCTTGTGTCAGCCCACAATCCAGGCGTGTGTTGATTTGCAAGCTCAGAATGTCTCTGGCTGCTCAGAATGTCTCTGGAGGGCATCGGTGATAAATTCCTAAGAACACAAGTGATCAAGGAGCTCACAGGCTGATGAAGTATGGACTAGTGAAGTGGACAGTGAGGTGGACTAAAAGCTGTGTAAACTGGCAGGCTCAAAGTGTAGTGATCAGCGGCACAAAGTCTAGCTGGAGATCAGTCACTAGTGGTGTACTGTGGCATCAATATGGGCACAGTATTGCTTAACCTCTTAATTAATGATCAGGACGATGAGGCAGACTGTACCCTCAGCAAGTTTGCAAATGATACAAAACTGGGAGAAATGGCTCATGTACCAGGTGGATGTGTAGAGGGATCTTGACAGGCTGGAGAAATGAGCAGACTGGAACCTTATGAAGTTCAACAAAGGGAACTGCAAAGTCCTACCCCCAGGGAGCAATACCACCAGGCACCAGTACCTGCTGAGGATGACCAGCTGGAAAGCAGCTTCCCAGAAAAGGCCCTAGGGGTCCTGGTGGACAAGAAGCTGACTATGAACCAGCAATGTGCCCTTGTGGCAAAGAAGGCCAGCAGCCTCCTGGGCTGGCTGCATTAGGAAGAGTGTTGCCAGCAGGTCGAGGGAGGTGATCCTTCTTGTCTTCTCAGTGCTGGTGAGGCTGCATCTGAGGTGTCGGCTCTGAGCACCCTGGTAGAACAGAGAGATGGACTTACTGGGCCAAGTCCAGCCAAGAGTTACAACCTCTCATATGTTGAGAGGCTGAGGAAGCTGGGATTATTTAACCTGGAGAAGAGAAGGGTCAAGGGAGAACCTATCGATGTTTATAAATGTATGATAGGAGAGTGTAAAGAAGAAACAGCTAGACTCTTCTAATTCTTGCCCATTGAGAAGACAAGAGGCAATGGGCATAAACTGAAACAGAAAATTCTATCTGAATGTAAGGATTTTCCTTTTTTTTTTTTTTTTTTCTGTGATTGTGGTTGAACACTGGAACAGGCTATCCAGAGATGTTTTATAGTCTCCATCCCTGGACATACTCAAAACACAACTGGACACAGTCCTGGACAACTTGGTTTTTCGGACCCTGCTTTGAGCAGGGGGGTTGGATTAGATGATCTCCATAGGTCCCTTTCAACCTCATCCATTCTGTGGTTTGGTGGTTGTCTAGCAAGATTAGCTAAATTGAGCTGGAGTGGGAACCATTGAAGGAATTTCAGGAATAATATGAGTATCTGAAGTATTGGCAGACTGATAATTTCCTGCTTTGTCCATGGTGAAAACCACTGTATAAGAGCTAAGCATGAGGTTACTGAGATTTACTATTTAATAGGAAACCTGAAAGGTAATTGGAATTGCTAAGGATTCAATATTTCACTTAATTATGTTAGAGTCAGACTTAATCATGTTACCCCACTCCCTTTCCAGATTAAAATTTGCAGTGTCTTAGTAATGTGAAATAGTAGAGGTTAAAAGAACCAAACACCTAACCAAATGGCAAGACAAGGGAGAAAAGCGCATCGTGAAATGAATACAAGGAGGGACATTACATTCTTGTAATCCATAAATAACTTGTATTCTGTAAGAACAGTAGAAATGAGAGTGGACTGATGTTAACCAGTTATGAGCAAACCTGCATTTTGTCAAAATTTAGTAAATCTGCATTGTGCCGTAAATATTCTGCAAAAACACAGTGAAGTAAATGAGTGAATTGTTCATTACTCCTGCACTCTGTTGCAACAGTCACCTGGCAGATACACAAGTTCTCTAAAACAGGTGGATGAAAAGATTTCCTCAACAAAGCAAACAGTCTGAGAAGAGTTCTGAGTTTCAGTATGCTATTAAGTCCGCAGCCTGCCAGAGAAGTAATTTTTTTGCAACTTTTACAAGTCACTGAACATCTTAACATAACTGAAACCAGTCAGCAGTTGAGTTCATCTGTTATATTAAACCTGACTCAAATGTCAATCTATATGTAAGATTAACAGTGGTAGAATCACAGTTACTCATCATGAGGCTCCAAATGTTTTTAGGGTGGAATTTTTAAGATATATCAAGAAAAAAAACTGTGGAAAAATCTTTATTATTTGAAAACAAGGTATTTTATAGGAAAAAAAAAGAGAAAATAAAGTTTCTGGTTATTATAGAAGAGTCTCCAGTTTGGAAGTCAGGGTTATTTTAAATCTGGAAGAATGTAATTTCAATATAAAGGGAGATCATTATTATATGTTTATTGTTTCTGTCAGTAGTAGCAGTAGTAGGAGTAGGAGGAATAGTAGTAGTTGTAGTAGCAGTAGTATATTCTCACACAACATGTAGTCCTGGGGAGAAGCAGCTGTCAAATTCCCCATTACCCTGAATCATCAGATGAGCTCCTCTGTAGAGGAGAGCCCACAATCCAGGCGTGTGTTGATTTGCAAGCAGTGGCTGGGGCGAGTACTCCCGTGGGCTTTCTCATGGGCCACAGAAATCTACGGAGTTACACACTGCTTCACATATGGCACTAGTGGTGCCATCTCCTGGTATAGTTCAAGGTGGGATCCGACACTCGTCTTGTGTGGGCCACTGCAGGATCAGAACTTAATAATGGGTTTATGTAAGTCTGGCAGGAGCCTGCATGGGCAGTGGTTGGAGAGTGAATCAGGGGTGTATCAACGAGACGCAAAACAAACACAAAATTGCATGAAAGAAATTCTGCCGATGTGAGCAGAGCCTGAAAACCTATAGCTGTATCCTGTCCAGTGAATGCCTGGTCCAAATCAAAGAGTCTATGAAGACTGTGGCTGCTTTGTTTGTTTACTGAAGAGTGACTCCATATGTAAGAGGTCCGGTAACTGACTTTTGGTGCTATCCTGTAGCTTCAAGTTGCTTTGCGGTAGGACTTCCATAGCTATTGAAGTGAATTGAGTAGTTCAGAGTAATATGTTTTAAATCCTTTTGAAAGTCAGAAGCAGGCGAACTTGGGGCTATAACCTCTGAGCATTTCTGCTGGAATCTAAACATAAAAATACATCATGTTCTTCCAATCTGACATCTGCACAGAAGTTCAGGACGCGATCTGTAGATTTGTGTTGATGTTTTTTCCTTGGTGCTAGCTGGGAAATGGAATTAAAATTTAATATGATCTTGATGAATTGGAGAAACAGTCTGGAAAAAAATAGGTACGATTCAATACAGACAAGTGCAGTGTTCCAGCTTTAGCAACAGACAAAGTCAATAAATACTTTCCTTACTTGTCTTTAGATCTTTGATGTGTGGGACTTAATTTGACAGTTTTCCTCGGTTTTAGATAGAGGGTTAAATATATCTTTGTTCAGAACTGGCAAGGGGACATATATTTTAATAAAAAGATGATTAGAGAGGTTTGGGACCATCAATTCTTTCTATACCAATGGTCACATCTTTACATTGGCTGTAACACATCAGCTGCTGACAGAATCCCTAAATCTTCATTAATATTTTATTTACTTTTTAGATATATAGTCAAGATCTCTTACCTTAAATGCATCAAAATCTTATAAGGAATTGTCATCTGATAAGAACAAAAACCTGTAACAGCATTCACTTAAATTGAAGGCGTGTTTGAGAAATGGTCATGTGAAGGACCTCCTGTTTTTTTCTTTGCTTATCTCTTTTACGACTGATTTCTGCCGCTTTTTCTCAGTTCTTCAATGTTGTACAGCTTATTCAGTGAAGATCTGCATTTCTTCCTGTCTTACCATGCATGAATTCACATATTAACATCTGGCAAATTCTGCCAGATGTCACTGAAATTGTTTCTTAGCTTCAGTGCTGGAGATATTATCTCAGCTTCAGATACACAGGAGGTTTGTGATTGCTGTGTGATGTTCTGTCCTGCTGCTTCTATATTCTCCATGCACAGGGCGTTCTGTGGGGGAGCTGCCAAAGGAAGGGAAATGCCAGGGGTATAAATGTACTTGCTGCATCATACAGAACAAACAACCCCACATTCTCTCTCCTTTTTCATTGTGAAACAGCTAGGAAGAAGATTAAAAACTACGGAACAGATTTTTCAACCTGTGGAATTTAAAGTATTAAATATAGTGGGTTCATATTGTGCCAGCAGTAGTGAAATGTGGAAACCTCTCGAATCAGTTAATTTCTAGATTATTAAAAAAAAATCCACAGTACGGGGCTACGCTTTTACCTGTTTAGAGGGCGATCATCTTTTCTGCACCTCCTCCTGTTCCTTTCACCTTTTTCAGCAACCTGCTGCGTTCTCACTCTGCTCGTTACTTGACATCCTTACTTTTCACTGAATCTGCTTCATTATTCTATCTGGTTCTTGCTTTCCTTCTCTACACTTTTTCTTTCACACACTCACCTTGCCCTTGTAATTAGCCAAATGATTATCTATCAGGTTTTCTATTCTGTGCATAAAAATAACGTCAGGAAATTGACTTGCTACTTAAGCAGCCCCACTGCCCGGTGACAGCCTGCTGAATCAGTCACTCAAAATGCTACTGGAAACATTGATTGCTGCACTATTCCTAAATGAAATACAAATTTACATACTTTATCTTCTCATGATAATGGTAGTCTTAAATTATACTTTTGAGCATACTTTATTTTACTGTAGTTTATTTTGGGTAAATGGCTTTCACACATAAATCACACCGTTGTGTCTCCAGCCAGCCTCGCTGGGAGGCATAAACTGGATTTTGTAAGGTAGAGTTGTAAATATTAGAAGATATGGCATCACTGAAATTAGAGGTGGAAGAAACTGTTTTGCTACAGTAGTGATCAGATAGTGCTCTCCTAGTTGAGGATGTTCTGACAATACATTTTCATGCTTACCACTCATGAATATGGTTTTTCAGATCCTTACACTTAATCATAGAAGTTGCATGCAGAGGTAGTCTACTCCATGTGTAACAGACTGCAAAATGTTACCTCCTTGCTGCTGATAGAGGATCCAGAGTTAACATTTGGCATAAAAATGGCAAAGGAAGTGGCTGATCTTTCAATCAAAGGACGCAGATAATTTTTGGCAGCAGGAGGCTGATTCTGGATGATCATGCATTAGAGTTATACGAGGGACTTAAAAACTACCAGTCAGCCAAATAGGCAAATATATAAAACAGATGCCCTTATGAGATCATCTTCAGGCACTGAGATTTTATAAAATATGAGGTGGAGAAAAAAGAGCAAAGTCGTTGTGAAAGGCTTACATGTGCCTTGGTGAAGAGAGGAAAATTGAGAAGGAGTGTTTGTGTGTAATATCAACAGAAAGTGGAGTTAACATACAGAGTTAATCCTAGGACGTACCGTACATGTTTTACACAGCTGCAGTTCTGCAGGGATTCAAGGAAACAAAAGTGGCATCATTGCTTTTGTGGTAAGTTTTCATGTCCCAGAGATTTTTCTCAAGAAATTAAAGTAGCATCGTTGTTGTTTAGAAAGCTGTGTGATCTTTGACTGGTATAGTAATAAAACATGTAGTCTAGTCTCTCTGCAGATCCGATAAGAAAAAAAAAAAAAGAGAATGGATACTTTGATGTATGCAGCATGGTGTTAGAAACCACAGAAATATATACAACCTTAGACTTTGCAACCTCCATTTCAGTCTTCTTGGCAGATTTGGAAGGCAGACAATATGCACCCTGCTTGTATTTTTTCAAGCTCCCTGATTTGTGTATATTTAATAGCATACCACTATCTGAAGGTTATCAAATCTAATGTTGTACTTATTTTTTTCTTGCCTTTGGAGTGATAAGTTGGGGATGGAAGTATGAGAAAGCAAATGAATTGGTCTTTCTGCATTCTGAAAGAATGTTGCCTGCTATCTATTTGTACCCTGTGAGGCGAAAACGTTCCCTTACCAGACAGAATCTGATCTCCATGGTCTGTTGAGCAGATAGATCCGTCAAACAGTTTTTCTTTATTTATTGTGAAAGATGCTAAATATTTCTGATTTAAATCTGTACTCTAAGCCTATATGCTGATTCTGATATGCTTAGAATAGGTGTTGTCCATGCAATACATTAGCACAAAGCAGACAACGTAGCTTGTCAATCACACTGATATGCATGTTAATCACTACTTTCCTAGATTCCTTGTCATCCACAAGAAATGCCTTGATGGCATTGGGACCAGCGGCATCAACACCAGTACAACATCCAACTCAACATGCTGTCAAAAACCCTTCTCATCTTCCTGCAGCTCTTGCTCCAAACACTCCTTCCCCTTCCCCCCACACAACAAGATCCTGATGTGAGATCACAGAACAAGACCAGACACCTGCGCATCAGGTCAAGAGGAGATGTAGGAGAGGCATCAGGTATGAACAACCCTCCTGCGATAAATCCCCCTTTTTACGACTGACGTTTTTATGTGCCATGTTCATCATAGACGGATTAGCTGCCGTGACTGAACAGACTCAGTTCAGTATGTCTGAACTGTGCCTGAGAGCTGGTCGGCTCCACCAGGAAAGCAACTCCAGGCTACAGATCTTGCACTTCATTACTCCGAGCTGAGGCCAAATGCAGCAGTTAATGTGATGGTACGGAGGGGGCGTTCCTGTCCCACTGGCATGGAGATGAACGGAGACCGTATTACTACCAGGGACTGATGCGTCACAGTGGGGCACAAGGCGCAGTTGCCTTCTGATCTACCTCGCAGTTGCTTTAAATGCCCTCGTAATCATCCGCTCAGCAGGACTCATTCTCTTCTGTTGACTGCTCCGTTTCCTCGCCTTCTTTCTTTCTTTCTCCAAAACAAGCCTTCAGGTCCATCTGTAGGCTGGTGAAAGAACATCAGTTTCATCTTCCAGAAAAAAAAATAAAATCCAGGAGGTGTCACTTGAATATTTTTCCTTATTTAATCAGATACAGTAATGCCACAGCATTAACTCAGTGAAGCATAATTTAATAATAACTTACATTCTGTAGTGGTTTTGATCTAGCTGTCTGAAAACACTTTAAAACATTAATACATTAAATTTAACACTGTCCCTCTTGTGAAGTAGGTAGGCATTATAGCCTTAATTTTACAGATGAGGAAACACAGGCGCAGAGAATTTAAATGCCTTGCCCAAGGTCAAATGAGAGATTCCTGCTAGAACTAAGAAACTGGGAAGAGGAAGGAAGAGTGTGCTTCCATTAGCACTGCAGCAATCTATCCAGCTGCTAGCTTTTTATGGAACAAAGTGTGTGCAGCAGTGAAATCTACATACATTAACAAATATATTTGTTTATCTTCATAGGTGTAACAAGACACTAGTATAAATGACTTCCTAATCAACAACATACTTTTAAATTGAGAGAGTGCATCAAAGTGAGGAATAGACCAAAGATGACATTTTGACCAGCGAGTTTGTTCTTTTTTTTTTTTCAGTGTTATATCCTAATCATCTCTAGCATCATTATTTTATCTTGTTTCTTTCATACAATTGTTGTTTTTGAGAAATAAATGCACTAAATAAATATGTGTGTAACCCTTGCAGTGGCTGACACAGATTAATACAACTCTGGACTGCTGCCTCTGGAGATGAACACAAAACCAGTTCTTGGGCATTCCTGCAGTAGTGTTAAAAAGAAAAACGAACCATAAGGAGGTATGAGACATAAGTTGAGACAAAAATCTTGATTACAGAAGGTTGCCGTTACTTTGGGGGTTTGCCCTAAGAAAGAAGAGGGTCTGGAGTGCTTTTCAGGGGCTGCTTTGCAAGAACAACGACCTCAGTGATGTGCCTGGGTAGGTCGGGAAGTGTTAGCCAAAATAGAGGATGTATAAATCAATTTTTATTTCAGAACTTTCCAGGGTAAGTTTCTGATTAAGCATGCCAGTCAAGGAAGACCCATGCCATGGGCCTTATGATTTGAAAGAGCCTAAAGAAGGATTTCACCATGGTATTTGGAAGTAGTGCTGCTGGTCTGTGTAGAGATGTCATTCCTGAGTTTCTGAAGAAGGCTGATAACAACAACATCAGAGGATGCGGGCTGAGAAGTGACTCGCCCAAGTAGCCAAGACACAGCAGAGGCAGGTTGACTCACAGCAAGAAGGCAAGACATGGACAAAAAAAAGATGATGCCAGTCTCAAGATAGTAGGTAATAAATGATCCTTGTCTCTGTTGCCTGTTTCTGATCTTACAGTATCCCCTAGCTCTGCCTCTAGCAGCGTGTTGGGATGGTACCTTTCTGACTGTGTCCACCTGGACAGATACAAGAACGGATTTCAGGCCACTTTACTCTGTAAGCCTAAGCACTTTTCTTCAGAACAGTAGCTCAAGTCTCCATGCAAAGCAGGTCTTTAATACAGCTTATTTAACAGTAATGAGGACTGAAACAAAAAATTTTCATTTTAGTGTACTTTAGGTTTGGGTGTGAGAAGGTAACAGTAAAAAAATGGCTCATATGATCCACAGAGCTGTAGTCAGTTTTCCATTTCTTTAGTGCCATATTCTCCCCATTGCATAGGACAGAGAGCTTGTATGTGTAATCTAACTTCTGTTCGCCCTGGGGCCAAACAAGTGATGTTCTCCTAAAGAGATTTTCTTTGTGGCTCTGGAAAATCACTTTCTTCTCTTCAGCTGTTCCATCTTGTTACATGGACACATATATCCTAGAAGCACTTGCAAATTTCTGATTTTCCTACCCTCCTTTTCCTGTAATCAGTTGCTGCCAGCCACTTCCATAAGTGTATATTGGCTTGTTGTCAGTTTGCCCAGCTAAATCTATGTAAATGCATATAAATGCTTTTATCTCTACTCCTTTTCCCTTCCCACTTAATTTTTTCTGAGGCTCTCTGCATCTACTCTGATTTGTATTGCATGCAGCCCTGTTCCCAAGTTTTGAATAGGTACATGCACTCATCCTGTACATTTTTGCTGCTACTTGATATCTGCAAATTCCGTATGTCTTTCAAGCAGTACCTGTTGCATTCATTTGCCTCTGTGCAGAGGTTTTAGATCTTTTCAGGAATCATGAGCAAAACCCTTTGTCAAGCAGAAAAGTCCTGCTAGATAGATTTTTCCCATGTTCTCTGTGGAGAAGAGGACCAGAACAACATAATATTCTAATAGAAAATATGCTCTTACTGCATATGCAGTTATGACAGTTCTTGCTTCCCAGCTGTGAGTAGCAAACTCCCAGCTCTTCAAGCCAAAAGACAGAGGTTCTGTTTCTGTCCAGAAAAGTCCAAGCTGTGGGCTAGCAGAGGTGGGGGAGCTGGAGAGGAGTGATGATCCCAAGTTAAGACCTAGGGTAAATTTCTAGTTACCGATAATTTACTGTTCTTTTGCATATTTTTCATACCTGTTCCCATTGGTTAGTCTATCGTATGATGCTCCACAAATGTCATTTGTCCACAGTCCATCTCGCTGTTCTTAGTAGTATAAAACCACCTCAGGCCAGGGCCTCCTTCCCTGAAGTTTTCTTCCTTCTCAACCCCAAATCCCTGGCAGAACAGGAGAAATGGGAACCTTCCTTCTCTGTCCATGTAGCTAATGAATACTCTGTCTCAAACAAACCTTATTCAAGGGGTTGCTTTCTGCTGCTACTCCTGAAGAGTACTTCCAGTGTCTTGGACTTAGGGTGTCCTTGTGGTGGTATTGAGGAATGGACAGTGAGAAACACTGGTTAAAACAAAGCAAAAAGAAAACCTCCTGAAACCAGCAAGAAAGAAAAAAGAAGTCATCTATGCTTTTCCTCCTGCCTCATTGAAAGAGGCAACTGTTTGCTTCCTGCTGAAGGTTTATGTTTTACGTAGAATGTTGCATGACATGAGTGTGATTCGTATGCTGTGCTAGTTGGTGATGGAGGAACTGCTCCGAGAGCAATGACATTTTTATTTGTTTGAAACAGCAAATTATTTTTTATAATCTGATCTACATAGATTGGAATAATCTGTATAGATTTTTATGTAAAGATCTGTACTGCAAAGGACACTTCTTTTCCTCAGAGACTGACTTTACATCACCTTTTAGAGTCCTGCATCTTCATAGAAAGGGCTTTTATCATGGAAAGTTTTGTCTAAATGAAAAATACAGAGGGTTGCCAGATAGCTGCTTAGCAGGTCCAAGTGTTTCTTTACCCATAAGACTAAAGTAATGGGCAGAGAGCAGATATGGCAGCCAGAAGGTTATGCAGAGGCATTTGCTACATTGCTCGCATGAACATTTTTTGTCATTTGTAATGCATTTAATGGTGTGTTGTCTTCTCATTGATCTATTGATATGTCAGAAGATGTAATAATAGTATGGTATATATACCATATATAGTGTACTATATTGTAGCATTTATTATAAAATAAAAATAAAATAATAGTAATATAAAATAATAGTGTCAGAGACGGCTTCAGACCTTCAAGCACCTTTAAGGAACTTGTTTAGAGTATTTTTTCTTTCTGAATATATACTTGATCTAATACAAGAAGACGGCTTGAAGGTAGTTACGATTCCATTTTTGACCAGAACTAGGTTTCCTTTTGTATGCAGTTAGAATGCTGTATTTTGACGCAGATATGGTCTCCAAGATGTTGTAATTTTAAAGACAGGTATCAGAGAGCCAAAGTAGGAGTTTGTTTACCACTAAAAGGAAACTCCTAATTTCTCAGTCACTCAGGGGTGAGCTGATGATGGAAGGAGAATGGGAAGGACATGAATAATCCAGAAAGGATTAGACCCATCAGAAAGGATGTATTGTCCAGACCAAAAACTCGGGAAAACAAACGGCAAGTCTGACAGTACCTGCAGTATCCAAAAGTGTTTTCATGTTGTGCCCTCTTACAAAGTTAAAATCTTTCCAGGAACACTTTATGCCTACTCCTGCCCTCGGGGCAGCAGAGTTCTCCTGTTCAGTTTCCTTGTGCATCTTCCTTCAGGTCCTTCCTCCTGTTTTGGAGGCTGAGCCTGGATCTTTTGGCGTCAGAAGTATAAGCTCACTGGGTTGCTAGAAGGGCAATTACATCAGCAGGTTGCAGTGCTAGGCTCTTGCACTGATGCATCTGCCAGCAGTAGAAAAACTTGTCCATTATCTTTCTGGTTTAGGAATGTCCAGGATGTCTTTTTTGAGAATGTAGGTTTTGATTTTGACCTGAGAATACTTTCTGAGCGGTTCGGTGTGGTTTTAAAATTGAAGTGTTTTCAGTCAAACTCTTTTGCCAAAGGGAAATCTTTTCCTCAGTTGCTCTCTGCTGTTTTGGGAGCAATTTCAGGGCAAGTGAGGTGTACCGTGGGCAGAAGTTGTCCTTTTCACATGCTGCTGTTCAGTAGTTGTTTGCCGGCGGCTGACTGGATCGCAGAGATCTAAGTCCAGACACACAGATGATGTGGAACTAGAGCTGGTTTTTGACATTTTTCTCATCCTTCCATTTTGTTTTAATGCAAATTTAATTTTAATAAATTTTAATAAATATAAGAAGGAGAAATTATTTTATAAAGTGGAAATTATAATAAAACTTAGATCAGAGATTTTGTTAGAAGATGGAAGAGTGGTTTGGGCAGACATTGTAGCATAATGAGACCTCACAGATTCATTATGTCCCATGCTCTGTTCTAAAGGCATAAGTTAATTAACAATGATAACAACCTTTGTGCTGACGTTTTTAAGTTCACTCATTAATAATAATTTTATTATATGTTACTAGATTCTGGCATAATTTTGTATTTGCACAGTCTATCAAAGTCCTTGTACACTTTTGCCTTCAAGATGGATCATTTGAAATACAAAGTTTAGTGCGTTTGTCAGGAAATAGGAAATGCAAAATGACATGTCATGTTTGACAATTAAGAGAATACTGCCACAAAATTAAACAATAATTATTTCAAATGCATAGGAAATGTGATCCAAACATTCTCTTCTTGCAGAAAGACTGATGACCCTGGGTAGGAAACTATGTAAAAAGAATCTTTGTATGAAGGAATTTGTTCCACATAACCATATTTAACTTTTCCTCTGACAAGTTCTTTGAAGATGCCTATTTTAATGGCTGTTGAAAAATCTATTGAAGATCTGGAAGATAATCAGCATTAACCAACTTGCCTTCTCTGTACTTTTGTAGGATTGTCAAATACAATCTTAATTTGCCACAGGCATCGTATGTTTATTAAAAGAAACATTTTCCCATTTTCCTCCAAGCAGATGGCTCGTATGTGCAAAGAAAACTGTTAGAGAACAAAGCCTGTATGTAATGCCTAAATGCTCCTCAACAGCAATATTTCTGAATTTTCTTAAAATGAAGACCTGAAACAGACTCTTCCAATTGCTACCTATGTGGCAAAAGTTTTTAATTAAAGCAACATGAACTGCCTGCATAATTCTTAGGTCACTAATTTTCAGACCGAGCACTTCATCTGTGTGTCTATGTGTAGGCATATACTACACGAAAACATACACATATACATGCTTACAAACTTCCCACGTGCTTGACACGTGTTTTTTTTTCCCCAAAAAACACATTTGCTAACCATAGAATGGGTTAAGTTTCTGTTATAGCCTATTTCTGTCTTATATTATTAAGACCAGATGTAATGTATATTAAGCTTGATCATTTTATCCTGGACATTTGCTTTACAAATTTAATTTAATACAGATAGGCTTTTTTGAGCTACACTATGTAAAGTCTCATGCATGCACAAGAGGAATTAGTGAGATTAGTGTCTGTGAGCACTCTGCAGGGGATTCAACATACAGCAGCAATTTGGGTCACAATGCCTTATAAAGTCAATGGTAGTAAGAATTTTTAGCATAAATTTAAGCCAATGCATCATTCCAACAAGCAAAACTTTTTGCACTTTTGACCCAGTAAGTATGGCCTGCAGATCATAAACGTTTGGTTAATAACTCCTTCTGGAAAATCCATTCATCTGTCTGAGAAGAGTTTGCCAAAAGTGCATATAGCCAGATTAGCCTCTTACATGGATGGCTAAGTGTAAACAAGGGACTTACTGCTGGCCTGTAGGTCATGCATCAGAGCTAAGAGGTTCAAATACAAGACCTCAATTTCTTTGCCTCTTTCCTAACTAATCTCATGTTGTATGCAAGAGGTGCGTGTGTTGCATGTGTCTGAGGAATATTAAGATTATTGATAATTAGTTTTTTCTTTGGATATCTTCAAGTGAATAACAGAAAAATTGATCAGAAACTTTAATTTCTTGGTAAAACTGAGTAGTGCATAAGCTCTTTGCAGAATCAAGAACTCTTTTGGTTTTCATACATTTGTTTGAAATGCTTTATTTGCTTCAAAAGGATTAATCTTAATAGCTTTAAAAATGAAAGCCTAAAACTAGCAGGAATTGTTGGCTTAGGACCTACAACAGGGAATTAGTGACTTCCCACTCACCACTAATGAGTGGATTTTTTTTAAGCTCTGTTTATTTATGAGCACTGTTGAATATAAATTCTTTTTAAACAAGTCATTTTAGGGAACCTGCTCTGCTTGACTTCAAAAAATATTCAACAACCATATTATCAAAATACTGTTTGCCCAAATGACAGCATAACTTCATCTCGCATTAAAAAAAACGCAGCATGCTTAAACAAGAAAATATCTAGATTATTAGTAACTACAGACTTCTGGAAAGTTACCTCCAAAAATAAATCTTTTCTTAGCATCAAGTATTTTTTGGGCAACCTAAGATACAAGTACATATTATCATGCACTGTCATTCTGTATTCAATACATGATATAAACATTCCAGAAAATTAATATTTGAGGTGGTCAGTAAAGTGATTTGCTGATATTGAAGACTGCATGCCTAAAGAATATTAGGGGGAAAAAAAAATTTCAGCTTTTTGGGCTAGCATAAGTGTTCCTCTGTAAAATCATCCTCTAATACACCAGTGTTATTCCCTTTTTCATGCTGGCAAAAAGAAATTAAATTTGAAGAGAATAAAACCAGACTAATAGTGAGGTGAATCAGATCCTGTGTTTTAATACATGAGGACAGAAGTAAAAAATGTTTTTGTTTCTTGGCTTTTGGGAATTGACTGGTAACAGTTGTACTGTAGGATTTTCTTCCAGATTTCCTATTTTGAATCCACAGTGTGTAAGAGCTATTTAGCCAAGCTTAAGAGATTTTTTTTCATTCTTCCACAGCCTCAGGTTTTGTTTTAATTTTTTTTTTTTGTCACTGTTACGAAATGAAATTTTCTTTTTCCTGTAATGTTTTCATCTTCTTGACTTCATACTTTTTTCCTCTTCATGTTTTTCTGCTTTTGTATTTTCCGTCACGATGTTCTTTTCCACTGTTTTCGTTCTCACGCTGTAACGCTGGCGGGTGCTGTTTCTGGCGTGCAGCATGCTATGATGGGCGTTTCTGGGTAGCTCTGGTCAACGCGGATGCTCCAGGCTAACGCAGGAGCCTGAGCAGCTGCGGTGAACTCGGTTAAGCCGAACCTAAAGCAGCCAGCCACTTCGCTTGCCCCTTCTGTGGATGCGCTTTGGTGTTGGGCTGGGATTCTTAAATAAGGGCTTGCCTGCATTTTCTTTCTTTACATACCTAACAATCCTGAAAAACAAATTACTTTTCTCCGGGAAGCAGAACTGCACAGCTCTGGCCATCTGCTGCTGCTTAGCAGGGGAGCGATTCTGGTCCTGGAACAGCGTAGCAGAAAGGTCAACTAGTTTTAGTTGCTCAAATTACTCCGCTGACAAGTTGACCTGTAATCGTCTTCTTCTCCCATAACAAATTAAAACTCAGTTGCAGTGGTTAGTGATTTGCTCCATTACCTGTAAGATGGAGGTGGGATAATTTACTGGATTCCTATTCTGTAGTAGAATTGCCCATCAAATTAATTTGGGGAAAAATACTACACTGTGATAAAATATGGCATTAAGTGGATTGTAGTCCAGCTCCTGCGTCATCCAAGTGGGTATCTCATTTTGCATTTCTGAAGTGATGCATATAATAAAAGTGTACCCGTTGGTGTTTTTTGTAAGATACGTATACATATGCACACAGAGAAGAGCTGATCATTGTCTGACACTAGCAAAGGTGTATCTTGGGGAGATGAGGCTCCAGATCATTAGAGAAGATATATAGAATAATTTTATATATAACATATTACTATATGTCATAGTAATATGTAATAGTAACTGGGCTGCATCCAAAGCAGTGTGGCCAGCAGGTTAAGGAAGATGATTCTGCCCCTCTACTCTGCTCTTGTGAGACTCCACCTGGAGTACTGTGTTCAGCTCTGGAGTCCCCAACACAAGAAGGACATGGAGTTGTTGAAGCTGGTCCATGCAATGGCATGTAGTGATAAGACAAGGGGCAATGGCTTTAAACTGAAAGAGGGGAGATTTAGATTAGATAGAAGGAAGAAATTTTTTACAATGAGGGTGGTGAAACTCTGGAACAGGTTGCCCAGAGAAGTTGTGGATGCCTCATCCCTGGAGGTGTTCAAGGGCAGGTTGGATGAGGCTTTGAGCAACCTGATCTAGTGGAAAGTGTCCCTGCCCATGGCAGGGGAGTTGGAACTAGATGATCTTTAAGGTCTCTTCCAACCCAAACCATTCTATGATTCTATAAACGTTTTTTTTTAATAAGTTTTAGTTAGTGCATGCTACGAGAAAGCATTGAAAGGTGTTGCTGCCTGACAAGGAAGAGATTGTCAAGCTTGTGATTGAAATAATTTAGGGTAAAACTGCAATATTTGAAAAATAAAGAAATGTATGGAAAATGAACCATTTACACGCAACATGCAATTGTGTGAGTATCTGCAAATGTAGCACTGATTTTTTTGCCTTATGTATCCCTTAGCAATTTCAAGCTAAACTGCTGTGCATCAGACTCCATCATTATATCTGGCAGCTGCAGTGCAACATGGTTTTAGAACTTTCTGTGATTTCAGCAGTGAAGCACAGCAAGCACTTTACTGGCCAAATAATTAAAAAAAAAAGCCAAAAACCTTGAATTGAGATATTTTCTGTATCCATGGTAATGAAGCTCAGTAAGGCAGGAAGCCTCCATTACATTGTCGTTACTGACAGCTCGCAACAACTTACCCAGTTCTGAGTCACCTGGTACACACAGGAACAGCTCCCTGTCCTAGCACCCCTTTTTGCCTAGTTTTGCCAATGCTTCTCATACAACAGTCAGCTGCCTCAAGATTTCTTTTCTGAATCTCAAATGCCATGGTGCTGGAAAAAAAAACCCAACAAACAAGTACAGAAGTCATAAAAAAGTGTCCATCAGGTGTGGATATGGTTTCCTTCAGCTCTCTTGAAATGGTGACCTTGCTGGATCTCCCAAGATGAGCACATTCTTTCCTTCTCCCCCTCAAAAGCATATTTTCATATGTATTCTCAACAGTCCTTTAGATGTACAATATGACAACTCCTAGATAGCCTGGACCCTCAAGTAATTTATAGAGAGGCTAAGTGATCTGCAAAAGAAGCAGCAAGTTCAGGAGGAATGGGAGAGATGACAGATATTAGCCAGAAAGGGTTCTGAAATATGCTTTCTTCAACCTTTCATACTGGTGACAGGAAGCTTTTTGTTGTGTACGTATCTTTGTTCCATTTTAGGGAGTAGCACGTAGGCAGTATATGTGAAAATGATAGACCTTTTCTTTGCTTCTCCGGGGACAGTGCTCGTGCTTCTTAGTTTTTCTAGCCTTTTGTATCAATAGCAAATATATACTGTTTGGATTTATGCTAGTGGGTTGTTGTTATTTTTGTTTTATTTTAAAATCTGAACAACATATAGATAGCAAAGCCATGATATGACTGAAATGAAATATAAATCGTGGCTCACACACCCCTTTAAAAACAAGAATGAATGAGGGTAGAAAACAATTGAGAACTGGCTTTAAGTGTGTCAGTAGACCCGCTTATGTAAATCTCTGAATCAGTCTTCAGAGAAAGTACTACCATTGAAAGTTATAAATATGTTTTAATTCTTTCTGAATGAGGATCAATTTGAGGAGGTGTATAACTGCAGTTTCAGTTCAGAACATTTTTATTCAATTTTAATTTTAAACAGAGTTATTAAAGTCAGCTAGTGCTCACATTTCAGAGCATATCTTTAGGGTTGGTCAAAGGTAAGGTACATTTATATTTTAGGTGTAACTACTAGTCGAGCTCTCTAGCACCTTTTAAGGATTTAAATATTCATAAAATCATAGAATAATTTGGGTTGTAAGGGACCTTAAAGATCATCTAGTTCCAACCCCCCTGCCATGGGCAGGGACATCTTCCACTAGATCAAGTGCTCAAAGCCTCATCCAACCTGGCCTTGAACACCTCCAGGGATGAGGCATCCACTACGTCTCTGGGCAACCTGTTCCAGTGTCTCACTACTCTGAGTGAAGAATTTCTTCCTTCTGTCTACTGTCTTTCAGGTTAAAGCCATTGGCCCTTGTCCTATCTCTACATGCCCTTGTAAAAAGTCCCTCTCCAGCTTTCTTGTAGGCCACTTTAGGTACTGGAGGGCTATAAGGTATCTGGCCAGCGAGAGAGGCACACAGGTTGCTTCCTGCCTTGTGCCATCAGATTAAAAATTCAAACAAAAGCTGAACTAACTATAGCAAAATGGTTAAACTGGCAGATATGTACAGAAAATACTAAAAAATCTTTAAAGCAAAAACACTTCAGGAGACATTTCCACCAGCTTTCTTAATGTATTTGTGAATAGGTATTTGTAGTATACTTAACTTTTAGGTAGGAGTTTGCTTTAAAATACGATAGTATGAACTCTGTCCAGTTAGGCATACACTTCATTAGAATCATAGATATGTTGGTTTGAAGGCACCTCTGGAGGTCATCTAGTCTAACTTCCTGCTCCAAGGATCACTCTTGCCCACACTGCAGTGAGTCAGCCACAGCTCAATTAGCCAAAGCTCAAAAGCTTCCAGGGTAAGGACTCCACAGCCTTGCTGGGCCACCTGCTCCAGCGCTGCTCTGGTGAAAATGTTATTCCTGATGTCCAGCCGAATCTCCCAGGCTGCAGTTTGTAGCTATTGCCCACTGTTATATCATCTGCCAGGACCATCATCTCTGTAGTTCCTTTTCAGGTACTGTTATGTTGTCACTCAGCCTGCTCTCCTGTCTAAACTCCTGCGAACTAAACAAGCCCAGCTCCCTCCACCTGTCCGCGCTGGGCTGTGTGCTCCAGGCTGCTGACTGACCTGGTAACTGGAGTTTTGCTGGAGACCCAAAGCTAGACAGAGTATTCCAGATACAGTGCTAAATAGAAGAGAATAATATCTTCCCTCTTATAGCCTAATTACATCTAATTACATTACAGGCTAATTGCATCATGTCATAGTGCTTGGGAAATGTTTGAGAAATATGGTAAGATATTTTCTAAAATAATGGTGTTCTTACAAGTTCCACAAAAAATGGGGTATGCTTTCAAGAAGTCTTGCCAGCATAAATAGTACTACGTAGATCTGAGAAATCGATGCATGAGTCTTCTTTATCGTAATCGTGAAAAAAATGACTTTAAGATGCAAGGCCTATTTTCCTCAAACTTAAGTCGAAGTTCACACTTGATTAAGTTGCAGAAGGCAGGCAACATGGAAAGTCATTGTGGGCTAGTTTCATCTTTGCTTTCTGGCTATGGACTCAAAAGGTGAGTATCCGCAACATCCACATCTCTTGCATTGAAGTTTGCGGGGAGGACAGCACAGGGGAGACCTGTGAGATACCTGTGTGTGCTGAGTGCCGTCCGTCTCTTCCAAAAGAGATGTTGCTAGTCTCCACAAAGGTATTGAAGGCGGATTTGCTTCACTGTTACTTTTCGACATCCGTTTTTAGTTATCTAATTAAATGGCAATATTATTAAAAAATTGCATTTTAAAAGCAGAGATGATTAGTTACTCAAAAAATAGTAACTGCAGAACCCATCTTAATTCCGTACAGTACACATTACAGTTTTTAAGGATATTAAGAAAACAGTAGATGCATCCTATCACAAACTTCTGTAAGCCATGTGTAAGCTTCAATGTATAAATTGTATTTGAGCAGAATCTCTTCTATAACTGCTTCCAACCTCTTGACTTTCTTTGTAGTCTGTTGTCCAGTTTGACATTTACAACAGCTCTCATTTTAATAAAAAAGTGGAAACGTCTTTCCTGTTTTGCTTGCTTTTTTTTTCAATTCAACTTTAAAGGATATTGGTTACCTTTAAAAAGGTATTTGTTGTGGTCAACCAAATCAGAACTGGTGTTAAAATGAAATACGACTTAGCATGAAGAGGCAGGGTCAAATCTGCTTGTAATTACAAAACAGCTTAGGACTCGGTGTCCAAAGTGTTTAATTTTTTGATGTTATGATAACAAGAAGGGTCCTGAAAAGAGTACTGTTTCATGAATTGTAACTTTAGTAATCAGAAAGATGTTCCTGTCCCAGAGTTCTTTTTTCTTGGTACAAGATGTATGATAACAGTGGCATGCAGCCAAAGTGGTAGAAAAGCACAAGCAATTAGTGTAAGAAAAAGAGTTAAAAAAGTTGACAGGTGCATAAGGATTTCTAAGTGTCCTGCTGGGACAGATTTAAAGTATTTGAAAGAATGTATTTTTGTGCGTAGAGGTTTTTCTATAGCATAATGCATGGAAGTAAAAAGATTTTTGTAGGGAAGATGACAATTGGGCATAAAAAGCTGCTGCTGTTGACAGGGAGAAGACAAATCTTGATGCATTAACTCTATTTTGAATTATTTGTGGCATTATAACTGTAACCCCCCAGCCTTGTGTTTTGTACAGGGAATGAGGTAACATGAGTAAGAGTGAGAACAGGATCTAGCCATAATAATAAAAAAATAACTAAACAATAACATTCTTGATGAGAGGAAGGTGGAAGGAGAAGTTGTACTTCAGACCTCCCCCCCAGATTCAGAGCAAAAACTAGAAATTTCCATTTTTACAGGGAAAAATCTTCCTCCACCGATACACATAGAAAACATTATTTTCTGCAAGATAAAAGATGGATTTTTTTACTTTACTGAAATTTTGTTTATCTGACTATGTGACAGAATTCTCTGGTCAATCTCACATCCTTCAAAATTCAAGATCACTTAAAGTCTCACACATGGAAAGCAACTGAATGACCAAGCAGAATCAAGAGGTTGTTTAAGGAGAAGACTGAGTTTAGAGGCAGTAAAAGTGAGTAGAAAAAGCTATAGGGTAAGCAGAGACTAGAAAGATGAAGAGGTAAGATTTGGAGAAGGAGAGAGGAAGGGATAAGTTAAGGTTGAATTTCTGGATCGGATGGATGAGGTGGAGGAGTTGATAAAGAAATCAACTATCTATCTCATTTGCACTGACAGACTGAAAAAGGTAGTAGGCAAGAAGGGGATGGAATAAAACCTGACTGGGATGCATGACTGATGGCATATGTCTTTTTAGAGTGCTAGGTTGGGTTTTTTTTGGTTGTTTTGTTTAATTTTTTAACTCCTTCCTTTAACTGGAAGGATTTTTTTGGGTGGGACCTCGGTGGAGATGGGAGGCTGCTGGTATTGGGGTAGGTGCACAGAGGTCTGCCCAGAGGGAGGGTGGCAGCAGGAGGCAGGGAGCCCACAGAGTGTGCCTTGCGTGGAGCCCTCTGCTCAGCGATCTTTCCACCAGAAACCAGAATGCCAGTGATAGAAATGACAGAAAAAATTTCCTAGAGATAGACAAGGTTGGGCAGTTTGCTGCAACTCAGAAAGTTGCTGAGTTGGCCAGGACCTGGCTGTGAAGCAAGGACCTGCCTACACTTGCTGTTATGAGAACAATAAAATTGAAGCAGATCCAGAAGTTGTCTCTCTCAGCTATCTTGATGATTTCCAATGATTGAGGGCATCTGTGTCAGGCTGTTATTTCTTTCTAGAAAGTAACTCCACAATCAGTATGCTGTATTAACGCTTGCAGTGCTAGTTATGAAAATAAAATAATTTAAATATGTAGTCAGAAAATTGTGTCTATCATGCCTCTGTCGTATAAAATAACCCATTTTTTGAGTGCTTGATATAGATTCTACCTGGAATGTAGCAGTTCCTGTAGCTTGCAGGCTAATTTTCCCCTTCTCCAAAAGACAAGAAATGCAGCCCAGTTAGATGAATTTGAAATGATTAATATAGAAAAAAAATCTTCACATTCAAAGTACTGATGCTTCCAATGCAATAGCAACTACTTATATTTAAAAATGTTTTCTTTGTGTGTTTTTTTTTTAATACTGCTCTCTCAATTTATTCCTTGAAATCTCCATTTGACAAAAAGCCTTCTGTTTTTTGATTGACTGTTTTCAGTGTCCGCTAAAAGTGCTGATTTCTAACTCTAGCAGCTGATGAAAACAAGTGACTGAAAAAAGGATGACTGAAAACAGTCTTCAGATAATTTTTCCAGATTACATTTTTTTTGAAGAAATAGAATCTTCATAGGAAGCCCAAGATGAGAAATTCTTTTGAAATAATGGTCACAGTATCTGTTTCATGGCTCTTTTTGAGATAAGACACAGTACCAACACTTTCTCCACCTCCTCAGACATCCCAGTAGAGTTTGTAATGCTGTAAGCGAGGTTAACACAGCTTTTCAATTTAAGAGGCTACTCACATCTTTTAGCAATACTTTTATTACAGTAATGCACTACAGGCTGTGTGTTAGCAAATGAGCGTGTTTGCTTCGTGCTCTGAAGCACTGGCACTGCAGCTGTGCAGATGGGGTAGCCTGGTAGAGTACATGGAGCCCTTTGCTCAGCTCTGCTTCCACCAGAAACCAGAGCATGAGAGGACTGAGGGGACTGTGCACCCTACTCTCCATCCCACCCTAAAATGACATGGGTTAGATGGTGATGGATACATCTTGCAAAATCATTTACTGCTCTTTCAGTGCTTCTTCATAGAAAAATGTTTTAATACACATATTCAATCAATCTGACATGGCTGTCTAGATTGTTCTTAAAACAATATTGAAAGGGGAAGAGAAGAAAAATTATGCCTCGGAAGTTTTAATAGCAATCTAATACAATTTTGTTGTTTTTTGAAACTCTTAGTATATTGTCACCTTCCAGTTGGAAATGTACCAAAGCCAATCTCAAGCTGCATTTTCTTTGCAAAGTATCCTGGCCTCTGCCGAATACCTGAGCAGGTCTTTGGGCTGACCCAATGGCTCAGTTCTTATCAAGCTGCTGGTGTGAGGCACAGGTGAACCTAGTTGACCAAGGCAGACATGATTTGTCTTTTGTTGTTTTGTTTTGGGGTTTTTGTGTTGTGTTTATTTTTTTTCCCCAAAATCAAAGCATATGTTTATTTGTAAATGTTTATCTTCTAAGATAATGTAATGTTATCTTCTAGGAGTGCAAAACACTAATATGCTGCCTGTTGTTTTCCTTCTTACCATTTCAGCATCTTTTTGAAAGTATATGAATATAGATGCAATGCAAATTAGGGTTTACAAATCAATAAATAATATTATTTTTGTTACTGGATATGCAAATTTTGGGGTCAAGTTACAATTATTTAAAATAGTTTTATAAGCATCTCTCCTTACCTTGACAGAAATAACTCATTTCTGGAAGCAATGACTGTCATGCAAGCCACTCAACTATTTTAGATAACTGTTTTTTGCTTTGTGAGGCTGTTTGCTATATCTAGAGTGGCTAATCTGTGCAAATGCAACATGAAGACAATTTGCTTGCTGGTAATCCTATTGTTGAGAAGGCCAGCCCTTGTATGACATCTTTGTAACTCTGCTTGTACAGTGTTGGGATTAAAGAGCAATGCCCTTACTAGCAGAAGCAAATATGAAGTGTAAGTTACATGGGAAATGAATTCAACTCGCACAAGCTTCTTACTCCTTGGGGTGGAGCTGTGAAACAAAGAAGAAAAAGTAGTTGTACAAATAAAGATCTGGATATCAGTTCCAAGTTAAGAAATAAAAATCTGCCAGAATGTGTGGAGGGAGAAGAATGAATGGGGTAATAGTCCGGTATCAGTACTAGCAGCGTATCTAAGTCTGTGACTTTAATAATGACGAATATCTGCTGTATATAGAAACAGTTATGACCTCATGCTGTAATGTAGGCTGTCCTTTATAAAAAACCTGGATACATTAGGCAAAGTCTTGAAGTGATTTGCCTGAAAATATCATTTGGAGATCAACCCTACAGAAATATTAGAACAGCAGTGTCTTTGGAAGAAGAAATTAAACCAAATCGATAGCCTGGAGGAAGCAGAAACTTTAAAATAAGATCATACGATCTTCAGATGGAATCGACAGTACAAGAACTTTTACAGAAACACAGGTAAATTCATAGCTAAGAACTCACTGATTTTTCACTTCATATTAAATTATTCCTATCTGAAAATTGTTGAAAAGCTAGCAGTCACACAGGTGGGAGACACACTGGTAGATACTTCCCTTTAGAATGCTTTAAAGCAACAGTTTAAAAGAAAATTATTTTTTTCACCTTCTGGATGCCTTTTGGCTGATATACCTAGCTTTGAAGGACATTTTGCGTTTTTTCCCAGTGCCCTAGCAGTGCCAGTGACATAGTTTAGTTGTATGAGGCCTCAGGGGGGTTAGATACAAACACAGATGACACTGTAGCGTTTGGCTGAGGAAATTCTTCATTGTAACCTGATAGCATAATGAACAACAGAAGGTGTCAAGTGTTATTACAGTTAATGGGCCTCAGTTTTCTTGTCACAAGCTTGAACATATCTAATCCTCTGCAGCACAGCTTTGACCATGACAAGACAGAAAAAAATTGTGAGGACTGCCAAAAACCTGGGCTTTGGGTTTGTTTGGGGTTTTTTTTTTTTGTTGTTGTTGTTTTGTTATTTTTTTCTCCTCCTCCAGATGGAGAGGGATAGGTAAGTGGGAGAATATCAGAATAACAAAGCCTGTAGAAAGAATTAGTAGACTAGAGAAAAACACCAGCAGAAGGCAAAGGCAGCCTTCCAGTACAGCTCATGTCACAGCGTATACGGACTATCTTCTTTATAGCAAATGAGGCTTTGAAGCCAGCAGCAGCTGAAAATGTGATTGCAAGCATCAAGCCAGTGGTAGAAAATCAAATGTTACTATGCAGAGACAGCCAGATTCCTGCTACTTCTAATATTCTTGCTAACCAAGAACACAAGTAGCATCTATAAACAGAGGTAAAATGTGAAGGGCACAAGACACACATGCAAGTCTGATTTCTAGCAACAAAGAACAAGTGACACGTTCAAACGTACAGGTGACTGGTTCAACAGCTACCTATCAATATGGTTTGAGACAAGGTGACCAAGATAGGGCAATGAAATCATTCCAGGCAACTTACCAAGAGAGATGCAGCCTGAAAACTATTTAAAAAGTAACCAAATAAAATCCTATAAAAAGCTGAATACAGCAAACTGGAAACCTTTTATTTATAACTGAAAAAATTTCATTGTATTCCAATAAAAGCAATGTGAGAAATAATAAATATATCCTTTATGAAAGCGATTAATGTAAAGGATAGAAGTCTACTAGCATAAAATAATGTTTTACTGTTCATTAGTCAGAATGTTTTATGCAACTGGTATTTATAAAACTTTGTTATGTCTATATATGAATAAAAAGGGAATTAATAAAGAGACTGGAAATAGAAGGGGCAAAGGTAACACAGCATCATGTAGTTTTATAAGCTTCAAATAGCTACTTGAACCAAAAAGAATTCCTCTGAAAATTTTACTTTCAGCATATTGCTAGAAGGAAGCTCAATTTTACTACTGTAATTCCTTACTACGTGTGGCCGGGGGCACTGGCCAGCACTTAATGGCAGAGATAAGAGATTTATAGCTGAGCCATAAATACAGTGAGTAGCAGCAAGGTTATATGTAATGGAAGTGCAAGTCATGTACCTCTAACAACCATAATTCTGAAAGAATAAACACTAAACTGTTGTCCTTAAGGAGTAATTTGAATTATGCCTATGGCCTGGTTATGAGGATAGTTTACTTACTAAAAGACTTGAGTCTTGGCAAAAATGATGCAAGAAAAATAAAAATCAAAGCATAGAAGTATCTTGAAGGCAATAATGAAATAAAGAAGATCACCCCAAATAAAATCATGGGTGAATTGTAAATTGGTCTAAAAACCTCTACAGACTTTACATCCAACTAGTATCACTCTTCCCTCCACCCTTCTACGCAGAGAGAGGATCAGCACAGGAGCTCCCCCGGCAAGCAGCTGACTAGCTTGTCACTGCTGTTTCTTGAATGCGAGCTTTTGTGGCTCTTGAATTCTTGAAGCCCACAACTTTCAGGTGGTCCAAGTGCAATTTTTGCATTGAAGCAAAGCTACCCACCTGCAAGCTGGCACAGATCCCACTGGGTATGGTGGATCCTAGATGCTGCAGGCAAGTAGCCAACAGGGCTACCCAAGCTCCTGCTCCATCACTCACCCCAGGTCAGACCACTGCTACTTTGCAGTGAAACGGGAAGTTGTTCACAGGCAGGAAATATCAATTACTTCCAAGAGCTTGCATTAACTCTTTGCAACCTGCTTCCTCATTGAAAGGAAGGGCAGATGGCAAGTGGTTGCTCCTCACAGAAAGAGACCCAGCCAAAGTCTCTGCAATGCCGATGTCCACACAGCAGCAGGACTGGCTGCTCCAGGTACTTCTCCAACCCTCAACCAGGGCTGCTTCAGAGGTAAGACATCTGTAGAGCTTTCCCACTTGTCAAACTCTATATTAACTGAATTCAACCTGAGTTTGTAAATAGTTTACTATTTTCTTTAAAAAAAAATAAAATTAAAAAAACCCCAACTCCACCAAACAAACAGCTATCTTGCTTAGCGTTAGTCACAGCTGAACAGCTGTGAAGAAACATTTCTGTTAATGCAGTGCCAGTCATGGCAGAGAAACACAGCTTTTCACAGGTGGCTCTCATTTTCTGGGTTGCTGACTTGAGACCTCAGTGTTTGATTTGCAGAAGCACTGAGTACTTGCAGCTGCAGCTGAAGTTAATAGTAGCTGGGCTTTGAACATGGAAGAGTACCATGAAACAAGTCTTCTGAAAAAGCAGTTTTCAGCACTTTCAGACTGAGCACCCAAAATTAGTAGTAAGTGTGTGGTGCTTGGTTGTGGGTTTTTTTTTTAACTTTTCTCTCTGGACCTTGTTTTAATGCTAAAGATGATACAATTTGTTCTTGCTGTAGGTATGCTGTGAAAGCAAATTTATTAAAATATATAAAGCATGTAGATGTTGTAATATTGAACTTAGAGATTAATTGCTTTCAGTATGAAATCGTATTGAGCTCACAGAGAGAATTCATGGAAGTAGAATACAGTAGAGCTGTGTACTGAATCAAATAGGACAGGACAAAGAGTAGCTATTGTTTTCCCTCTGTCTTGTTCTCAGAATCACTTGAAATAGTTTAAATGTATGCTGGAAACTGTAAGGTTAGGTGGAGTCTCTTCTTTTTGCGTAACTCGTTCACTTGAGTTGCTACTGCCTTATCGTGATGTAAATGAGAAGGACAAGATCTTGAAGGAACGCAGTCCTTCACCCTAGTGCAAAGAGAGGTCTGTACTGTGACCGGCCATAATGTGGTCTGTAATGTACACAGAACGTTATGAGCAATTAGTTCTTGTGCAAGGGGTCTGCAGTAGTGCCAGGTGAGCATCACAGTCAAAGCCTTAGTTTCAGAAATTGGTGACAGCTTATAAATAATGGTACTGTAAGTATATAAAATATGGTATAGTGGTTATCCCTAGCTTCTGTGGTTACTGGTGTTGTTTGCTTTATTATCAGGATGGTGTAGGGACAGAGATGCATCAAAGAAACATTGATGTGGCAGTCTAATAAGGTCACCTCCTGTGACAGGAGGAGAAACGAACGGTGTGCCTGAAATGCTGGGTTTCTTTCATTTGTTAAAATGTTAGAGGGGAAAGTGCGACCTAGCAAAGGATAAGGAATCCTTAAAAGTTTTGTGCTTCCTTCTTCTGCATAACTGGCTGATGTAAGAAATGCTGTAGCTGATTCTGATTAGTATCTGTGTATCTAATTGCAGTCAGCCTGTTTATGATTGTTTGTGCTTAGGATTTTATGGCAGTTCTGCATCACAATTAGTTTAGAAGTTGGAAGGTGAGTTTTGATGAATCTGATGGTACTGATTTAGGATTTCCCCTGGCTTTTGGAAATTACCATCTCCGCTACAGTCGGAAAAATGAGGCAAGTATCTGTGGTTCAGCCTCTCTGTTTCTTAACTCGTGTTAGGCTGAAGTGCTGATGAGAGTGGGTTTCTGGTAAGAAGCTAGACTGTCAACAGAAAGAGCTGAGATGCAAGCTTACCTCTTGCTCTCTCAGCTATTTGCCAAGGGCCAGCTCGGGGCAGAACAACCATGTTTAGTGCTCGTGCTAGTACCCAAGTGTTAGGCTCCAGTGCTAACTTCTAAAGCTCTTACTCCCTCTCCCTTCCCTGCTTGTAAAGTTTTATTACTGCTGTGACATCAGCCTGCGGATTGATGCAGTCTTTTTTATCTCTGTACATTATCAATACAACAGTCATTGTGGGTTTGGTGCTCCTACTGAACTGAGCATAGATACCTGATAAAATACGATGTCTAGAGAATGCTTTCTAAAGCTGAGCTAGTATTCATGCTGCTGACTAAACAGTTCAAATATTGAACATCAGCAGGATTTTGTAAACGAAGAAGTCAAATTTGATGTTATCTAGTACAAAACAGAAAAAAAAAAAGTGTGAAAGCACAAATACACACCTTTAAACTATGAAGAAAACTATTTCCCACATGGGCAGTATGTCCCTGAAGAGACAATGGGCTTTTTTAATTGGTAGCAAACTGAGTATACTTCAGCAGTTTTCTGCAGAGGCCACCGTAAGCCCTCGATAACCATTCTGAGCCCTCCCACCACACAGTATTTCAAACCAGGATTTCGTTTCCCTGAATTTCAGCTTTGAAACGATTCCAAGCGTCGCCCCATGCAGCAGGATGACAATACCTGAAAACTGGGACAGCGTAGTCACAGGAAACATTGGATGCTTTCAGTAAAGTGCAAGTGAAGGAGACTTTCTAACTCCTAGTAATAATAGTGCCTCAGATGGGAAAATAAATTCTGCCAGCTTTTCTTATTACTTTGCTAAGCTATATTCTCTGAAATGAGTCACCATCAATTCATCTGATTTGACCCAATTCAAATGAAAGCAGAGGTTCATCTGTCCTGATCTGATCAGAAGCTACACGGCTCTCTGGTAGCTATAATGGTTGTGGAAGGGAAACTAAATACAATGATTAAAAATATTGTATTGCACCTACTGCTTTGCTCATAATTGTGTATAATGTTGTGTCAGCATATGGCTTTCTTAACATCTTGGCTTTTTTAATATAAAGAGGCTTTTTTGCACCTCTTCCTGCAAAATTTCTTCAAATCCTGGCTGCTCTAATTCCTGTTGTTTCTGCTTTTTGTTGATGTTTGTCTCTGAGAGACTTTGGTACTGGCCAAATCTGTCAAGGTTTGAAGGTCAGTTGCTGGTAAACTGAGCCTCATGGTTCTCGCTGGTTTCCAGTCCTGGCCTGTGTCAAAGCCCTTGCTGGGGTCCTGTAACATTGCGTCAGTGTTTCTCTACATTTGCCTGTAGTGCTGTTGGCAGGCAGCTGGGATTCTGTGAAGAACGAAGTTTTTTAATACCCTGTCGCATCCTTACAGATTGTAAATGTTTTCCTTCCCCTTTTTGTTACTGTTGGGTTCATAAGCTAATTTGCTGTGGACTGTAAACTGTGGATGGTGAAACACGATCCAGTACAACACTGCTGCCTGCTCCTTTGGTTGGTGAATCTTAGTTCTGCTGTTCATTGTCTCTTATCCCCATTTGCCTGGGTCATAATTTCTTGACAGCTGCATATGCTTTGCCATTAAACTTTCTGTGACAGGGGAAAAATGTGAGATGTTTGAATTATCTGGTGATGTAAACTGCAAATCCTTGACAGGCAAATTGGAGAGAAGAGAGCTGGGAAGGGACTTTGAGAGGCTGTGTTTTCTGTATACCTGCCCAAATAAAATATAAATGGATTGATTGTAACTGTCACTTCTTATAAGTGTCTTTCTAACCTATTCTTAAAAAACCTCCTATGATGGAGATTCAAATCCTCTTCTAGTCATATATTCTAGCCTTCAGTGTTGGGCACATGAAACTACTTCTACCTCAAGCCTGTGATGCAAGCCCATGCTTTACTGCCAGCAGACATGGAGGAGAAAATGATACCCAAGCTCCTTTAATTTGCCACTTACACTCTGATGAGTTGTCGCAGCTGGAAGGCTTCAGGCAGCTCCAAGCAGACCAATGTTCTAATGCGAAGGCTTTAGGCTCTACTCTAAGGAAGGCCCACACTCCTCCAAGGCTCAGGAGGAAATGCCTCGCCCTTAGGAGTAAATGCCCTGCCTTAAATAGTCAGGAGTCACATGGTTTGCTAGATGGGTCAAGGCTATTGGTCACTTGACCATCCATCTCCCAGAGTGATTGGCTGAATGCTACAGCACCTGTTTCAAGGTAACTTTCCCAGTGTAACGAGCTACAGGTGTTTCTTAGTCAGCCTGCATAGGGAAAGAACTTTCACAGGATGCTGCAGCAGCCAAAAGGTTTCTCCACAATTCCCCCTTTTTGTTTTAAGATTAGTTTAAATCAAGCAGGGAGATTTTTCAGCAATACCATGGGAGATACATCTAGCAAACCAGTTATACATTCAGTTATTAATTCTAACATTCTGACTCTGACGGAAACTTGAAATTTAGTCTCTACTCGTGGAAGGAACAGGTTGATGGCCGATGTCATTATTTCCATTAGAAGGGTCATTTGATGGATGATCTCCGTTCTGGCCATCGTTCGGACGTTGCCTGTTCTGTTTCTGATGTTGCAGGTCAGGGCGGACGCATCTTGCGGGTAGCCATCGCATCCCAGTATCTGTGGAAACGCAAGCATACCCACGACCCCAAGCAATAAGCTCATACGGGCCTTCCCACGTCTTAGTGAGTAGGTCCCGTATCCAGACTTTTGCTCGGGGCAGGTGCGTCTCACCTGAAGACTGCAATGAAAGAAAGTGATTCAAAATAATGGGATTATTTGAATTTGATGGCACCGTAAGATGGTTAATTGTGTATAGCGCTTTTTCTAGGCGACTCTGTGGGGTTTCTCCATGCATTCCCCCTTTTTGTTTTCCTAAAACACGCTTCAAGGTGCCATGAGCGCGTTCAACAATGGCTTGGCCAGTAGGAGAATGCGGAATACCCAAAGTATGATTTACACCCCATAGTTGTAAAAACTGCCGCGTCTTCTGAGAGACATAGGCCGGGCCATTATCAGTTTTTATAGAAAAAGGCACGCCCAAGACGGCAAAAGCAAGTCTCCAATGGGCAATGGCATCGCGACTTTTCTCCCCAGTATGAGCAGTTGCCCACATAGCTGAGGAGAAAGTGTCAATAGACACGTGCACATACTTAAACCTGCCAAATTCAGGAACATGCGTTACATCCGTCTGCCAAAGCTGCAGGGCCTTTAGGCCTCTGGGGTTTACCCCCGATGGCAGAGGTGCCGCAAGTCCGTGGCAGTCAGCGCAAGCGCTGACAATGTCCCAAGCCTCAGTGGGTGTTAAGTGGAACTGTTTCTGCGGGGTATGTGCACTTCGATGGAAGAAATTATGCGATGCCTTGGCTTGTGCGATTTTATCGGGCTGAGGTGCTACCCATGCGGGGTTAGCTAGCATGTCAGCCCTGGCGTTGCCTTCCGTTATAAAGCCTGGCAAATTAGTATGACTATGGATATGCAGGATGTAATATGGGTGAACTCGATCTTGAATTGCACACCATAAGGTTTTTAACAGAGAAAACAGAGCCGCATTATTCACTTCTTTCAGAAGTGAACAATCTAAGCGTTGCGTTATATCAGCCACATAAGCAGAATCGGTGACCAAATTCAAAGGTACCTGCGAGAACCATTGAAAGGCCATGGCAACAGCCCTTAGTTCAACCAACTGGGCTGAGCCTGACTCATGGCCTTCCAGCACCTGCCACTCAGATTCCTCCTTCCAGGTAACAATAGCTTTCCCAGTTTTCCCAGACCCATCAGTGAAGACGGTGGGTCCTTGTACTGGCACTCGGCTATTTTTTGGCCGCAAGGTAAAGCTTGTCGATCTTGCCAATTGCAGCAATTTATGGCTAGGCAGATGGTATGCAATTTGTCCTGAGAAATTTTCCAGCGCACTTTGGAGAGGAGCACTGTTAGTAAGGCTCCACTCAAAGTATTCCTGCTGTACTGGCAGAACAATTATTGCAGGATCTGCTGCCATCAATTGTAGACAGCGCTGACGGCATTTGATTATCAGACAAGCAATTAATTCAAATAACGTAGATGCTGTCTTTTTTGGTTGGTGCAGCAAAAAAACCCATTCCAGAATATGCAAGGGGTCAGACCACTGTTTGTTCCATTGGCCAATGATACCTGTTGGATGAGAATCTGTAGTGGTAATAAAAACAGTAATATCAATGGAGGGATCTATTCGGTAAACCTGACGAGCAGAAATGGCCTGTTGAACCTCCTCTAGTGCCCGTCGCGCTTCAGGAGTCAATTTTCAAGGTGAATTCAACTCAGGGTCCCCCTTTAAAATATTAAAGAGCAGCGCAAGTTGCGCCGTGGTTAGCCCTAGATAGGGACGTAACCAATTGATGACGCCCAACAGTTTCTGAGCGTCATTCAAGGTCTTAATAGAACTCGAGAATTGCACCTCTTGGTGTTGTATAGTTTGGTCCAAAATTTTGACTCCTAAATATCTCCAAGGAGGATGCTGTTGAACTTTCTCCGGAGCCACTTGCAATCCATAAGAATGCAGAGCAGCAAGTAGCCGAGGCTGTATCTTCAGCAGCTCGTCCTGGGTGGATGCTGCTACCAGGATATCATCCATGTAATGGTAGCAGTATGCTTCAGAAACTTCACTTGTGGATTCATCAGAATCTGGCAATACTTTTTCCTTCCTTTCTACCGTCCATTTCTGCATTACATCATATACAGTTCCCCAAATATGTAGCAGACCAGTCAGGTTCTTTCATCCAAATACTGTTTCATAGATTATCTTATCCCCTAGCTGCTTCCATGCTTCTGAGCTAAAGGGGGTGTTGAGGTCAGTCAGGCATTCATGCTCTGCCACCCAATCTAACAGCTCACAGAGAGCTTCATCACTTATTTTAGCCACTGCGACTGTCATTGCAGGTTTGAGAATGGAAAACATCATGCTTTCTTTTGTGGAGCTTTGTCCCATCATTCTAATTTGCAGTTCGTCCCTTGGAGCCCCGTGTACGGAAGCACGTACCTTCAGATCTTAGTTGTAGCTGGATCACATCGGGGTCACCAGTTGTCGCAGCTGGAAGGCTTCAGGCAGCTCCAAGCAGACCAATGTTCTAATGCAAAGGCTTTAGGCTCTACTCTAAGGAAGGCCCACACTCCTCCAAGGCTCAGAAGGAAATGCCTCACCCTTAGGAGTAAACGTCCTGCCTTAAATAGTCAGGAGTCACATGGTTTGCTAGATGGGTCAAGGCTATTGGTCACTTGACCATCCATCTCCCAGAGTGATTGGCTGAATGCTACAGCACCTGTTTCAAGGTAACTTTCCCAGTGTAATGAGCTACAGGTGTTTCTTAGTCAGCCTGCATAGGGAAAGAACTTTACAGGATGCTGCAGCAGCCAAAAGGTTTCTCCACAATGAATGATTACCAATTTTCTCTTTCCAGGGCAAACTATCACAACTCCTTTAACCTTTCCTTACAAGCTATACTTTCTTGTCTTCTGCTTGGTCCTATTACTCACCCAACAGCCAACTGTGGAGAGTCTGGGTATTTCTTTAGTTTTGGCAGCCACAGCTGGTCATGCTGGTAAAGGCCTTGCTGGTGCCATGCAGAGCAGAAAGACTGCTCTGGCTCTTTTATGGACAATACTCTTCTTCATTTAGTGCTTGTTTTCTTTGTTAAGTGTACAGCACCTCATCAATCAGCTGAAAAGAGATCACTACCTGCCCCCTGCCTTTTTTTTTTTTTTCCTTGCGTAGTAATTTATCTTACATCTATAGATCTGAAAGTGTAAAACTTGCATTTGTTCTTAATGAATTACAATAGAGGCACATGATGTTAATGGGAGCCCCTAGAAGGTTAGCCAAACTAAGCAATTCACTGAGGACTACTTTTTTTTCCTTTTTCTTTTTCTCCTCCCCCCCCCCCCCCCGCATAAAACAAATGAAAAAAGTGCTGATTTTCAGTCAGTTGGATGTTGGTTGTGTTAGGCTTTTATGTTATTTTGAATCTATTAAAGATGAAGTGTCAGAAGATCAACTCTAAATATATTTGACTGGAGTCTGAAATTCAGGTGAGGACTTAGGAACACTCTGCTGTCAGATGCTTTCACAGTGAAACAAATGGCATTCATAGGCCCATTTCTGTACAAAGCATATTGATTTCTGATGTATTTATGGTCACAAGGTAGGGAATAAACTACTCAGTTGTTCCTGGTTCTTCTTGAAACCCAGTCATGTCCTTCATAGTGAGAAGACATATCTGTTCATCTGCTATGTAAAACGGTGCATGTATGCATGTTGGCTATATTACTTCAGACCAGAAATTGTCTTTGTTATACACTTGCAGACTAAATCTTCTATGACTTTATTTAATTTTGAAACTTGCTAACAAAGCCCTGCTTCTGAGCCCGTGCGTACTGCCAGTTTCCCAGCTGAGTGACATTTGGGATATGGTGCTCAACACGTTGCCCGCGAATTCTGACTTTAGGCTGTCAACACTGAGATCTTAGCAAAAAATATCTTTAGTTCAGACTAGCAATTTATGGAATACTTCAGAAAACAGTTGATAACCTTTCAAAATACTGTATCTTTTACTACTTTTTTTTAATACATCTTTTTCTTTTATAAATCGTGCCTCCGTATATGTGGAGTGGCATTGTCAAAAATAACATTACAAATTTCTCACAATTTTGGACTGGTTTTGTTTAGAAGATGAACTAAGATCAGCTATTTGTTACCCTTTACAGAATGAAATCTTTAATCCCACTGAGCCACTACATAAGTAAAGAAAGACAGAGTATGCAAAAGACCTCAAAGTATTTTATGTCCATGACTTTCTGTAGTGATTTTACTGGTGATGATTCTGATGTGCCATGTGAGGTTCTTGGATCGCTCACAGTGAACATACGAAAACCTCTAGTATTCCCAGTAAACTCATTGCTTCTTATGCAGGCCAGCAGTTATTCTCTACACTTGTGTTTATCTTCGCTGCACTAATAATTTTTTGTTAGTCTCTTAGCATTGATAAAGCAATTTATTAGCTACTTTTGTGAAGATTTCTGTGCAATATCTCCATCCTTCTAGATTTCACACCTTCTAGAAAATAATGCCTGCATTTAACTGATCCTATTGAAACAGTGAAACAGACTTTTCCTCATCACCTGTGACCTTGATATACCTAGCATGTAAGAGGTTATCTGAACCCCTGAGCTAGAGCAGAGGAGGCTAAACCAAAACATACGAAACACTTAACTGGGAATGGGTGGAACCTGGCAATGGCTCAGAGTTCTCCTCACCTTATCTGCCTTGCTAAATCCTACATTCAAAATTTAAGTATAAAAATACATAGGAATCTGCAAAGATTTTTAGAAAGACTCACAGTTATTGGCTATGGATCTCATAGCCTTAAGGAGAGCGTCCAGCCTTGCTGATAAGAGGATTTGAGGCGGGGAGGTAGAAGCGCTGGCAATTGAACAATGTGTATGAAATAATCCAGTAACTCAGGAGCAGAGCTAGGATTTAAAACCTTGGTCTCAAGTATGACAATTTAGCTCTTAAATGATGCTGTGATGCAATGACATACTTGGAAAACAAACTAGCACTGATTCTGAAACAATATCAGCTAATAAACGTGATGGAAAAATGTCTGCATAGCGAGTCAGTGTATTGCCCGGAATGAACTATATGTGGAAAACTGTAAGGACAAAAAAAAAAAAAAAAAATTTCGGGGCATCTTGCAGATGGTAATTTATGTAAGGGGTAGAATGGAGCTGTACACTTCTTCAAAAGATCCGTAAGAACATGTGATTTACTGTCATTTCCAGTAGTGACTTCCCAGTTTCTAATGTCCCTGTTTCAGAGACAAGTCAGTTGCCCCTCCAGACCTCTAGTCCTGGCTTGACCTGCTGTCAGACGCGTAAGAAGCAGAAGCCATAGCCATGCTCTCTCCCCGCTGGCGCGGTGTGCTGGGCACATCGCCCTCTTGCTCTGCTCCTTTGTCCAAGGTGAGGTCTAGGCTGCGGGTGAAATCTTGCTCGTTGGTTGCATGTGTTTAGGACAGGCACGATCCAGCCTATATAGTCCAGGTAAAAGAGTTTTGTACCGCTGTATGAAGAGTAGCAGCTGACTTGGTGCTCTACAAATGCAGGAGATGCGTCTTCCTCCTGAGGAAGTGGAGTAGCTTTTAGAATGAAATACAATGAAAATCAGGAATAACGCATACCTGTTTGTTCCAAAAAGCAGAATTCTCACCTTAGTTAGACCTAACATGACGTGTACAATCAGTGATAATTATAGCTAGAAATGTGATACAATTGGAAATTTAGACAGGAAACATAAAGTGCTGAACGGTCTTTTTTCTGCCATCCTAATCCCCTGACTAACCTTTTAATTTAACATTTGGCTAATAATTGGATTAAACAGAGTAAAGAAAATTTTTACTTAATGGAAATAAGTGGAAGTCATGAAGTGAAGCATTTAAAAATAGCTCAGACAAAAAGCTTTAAATTACACTGTGGAGAACACTGGAAAAAGGACAAAACAAACTAACATAAACTTGTCTTATGCTTGTTCATGTATATATGAAATAGGGCTCCTTTTATTCCTCTGCAAGAGCTCTGTATTTGTGCAAGAATATATATCAAGCTGAGAATATACACTGACTGGGGATTAAGTAGATAATTTCATGAGGTCCTTTAGTCCTGCAGTTCTGAACCAGGTTAGGTATGTTCCAGAGTATTATTGCTCTGTGTTGAAGTTTTTAAATATATATATTTAAACATTTATATTGATTATAAAATCAACTGAATATGCTGACAGAACAGCATTCTGTCATAAACTAGAATTTACGAATTATAGAGATTGGATGAGATTGGTGGGGTATATTTTGTTTTCAATTTGTTCAAATAGCAATGGTGATTACCTAATTATCTTTGTTGATTTCCTGTGAGAGATAAAAAGTAAATGTCTTTTCGGCACATGTGGCTTTCACGTAGCATTAAGACATGATTTCCTTCCAGTGGCTGGCTTGTAGACCTAGTAAATTTTTGTTTGATCTAATGGAGGTAAGTTGCAAAAGTGAAAAGCTATAAGCTTTATGGCATATAGAGATGTAGCCTGGATGCCAACCTGATAAGATCTAACCAGATTCTTAGACCAGTTAGAAATGTATGGGAGAAAAGACCTGTATACATAGTTTTTCTTTTTACTTTACATGAAAGATGAGCTTTCCCTTGAGACACAGAAAGAAAAATGCAGTATGTAGGGCGATTGATAAATAACTACTTTTTTCTCAGTCTTGTTTTTATGTGGATTATAGTCAAGTAGTAAGATTTAGGAAGTTCCCGTCCTCTCTTCTGTAGAAGGCCTACAATGACCTCGATGCTGCTGGCACCCTAAAGTTGCTGATTATTATCACGTTTGGTCTCAGTCAAGAGAGAGTATTGCATGTTTTTTTAATTTGCAGTGATGCAAATGATAAGATTCAGTGAAAGATGCATTCTTTGCTGCTGCATAAAGCCAAATAGCCACCAAAAGTGAAGGCAAGAATTTAGACTTTCATTGCAGCAAGAAGTTGCTTAGTAACTGGTCCAGTATGGGGAATAACATTTAGCGTAGTAAAGAAATGCTTGCATATCTATAGGAAGGGAAGATCTCTAAGAGACCAACCAGACTGTCTTCCATGTCAGGCAGGAATAGAGTGTTGAGGTGAAGGACAAAACTCATCTATAATGATTCAAAGGAGAGCTAGGTCATAGGAGCTTGCAGATGGCAAGAGGGAAGGATATATATACCCTGTGATCTGACATTCTGATTACAGCTCTGTTAAGAGGGATGAGTAAATCAACAGAAAGAAGTTTTACAAAAGAATATGAAGCTTCTCTTTTGTTGTTTTTGGTTTTGTGTATGGGTGTCTTTTTTTTTTCCCGCTAGGCATCTCTGTCTCCCTTGTTATTTGGTGTTCAGCAATAGGCTAACTTGGTTCTAACTGTAGCTTTGTAATTTTTTGAAACACAAAATATAAATAAATATATATTCCAAATATAAAAAGCAAACCTCTTTTGTTTCTAAACAACTTACATTTCTGTCAAATGTATGAGATCCAATTATAGAATCATATACATGCTGCTCTGTACTGAGATTTTTTGAAAAAATCTGACCATTTCTGTTCCTCTGTCTTCTGATTTCTTTAATCTAAATGTTTTTACAAATGAGTTTTGAGCATGCTCTCTTACTTCATTTTTTCATAATTGGAGCATACTTATCGTTATTTAGAGATTTGGGTCCCTTAAAATAAGTTGTTAAGCAACTTTAAAGCCTACATTCTCAAAATTTCAGGAGAGAACTAGACATGTGAATCACTTTGACATTTTTGAAAATATTGCTTCAATCCTCCCTTTCATCTTGTAATTTTAAAGGATTAAAGGCTTGACTGTCCTTTTAAGTCACAAGCTTGCATTATCACGGAAGGTAATGGCACTGTATTTCAAGATGAGTAGAGCTGTCTATCCTTAGAAGGCTTCTGAAAGCATGCTTGTAAACTAGAGAGATGTAAAGATCATCCTGAGAATCGGGATGTCTGGAGACATGGGCAGCTCCAGGGGTCCTGCTTTGGGGAGCTATGTTGTAATTAAAAAGCCATTTTCTTTTTTCTCTTTTTTTTCTTTGGACCAACTGTTGCAACTGTTTCAACAGATCCTGCTTTCGGGTGTAGTAGCAGATAAACAGAGAAACTCCAGCTCTTTGGGAAGAAGAGAAGGGAGGAGATAGGTTTGGGGCTTGCTTAGTCTGAGGTACTGCAATAAACATACTCTGATAAAAAACAGAAGTAACGGTTGGTTGGCTAAACAAAGTTAATTTTGCTATGACAATAAGGTGACAAAAAACATGTATATCTCGGGTGAAAAAGAGCTCTCAAATATAACTTTTTTTTTTTCCCCCAGATCATTTCAGCATTTGTACTTAAGTGCCAAAGTAGTATTAATGTTTACGTATCTCTCACCAGTTCCTAATGCTGTATGTGGTTACTGAAATGTTCTTTCTCATCCTTGCCCTCTGCTTTCCCAGAATTAGTTGTGATGTTGATGGATGTCTATTGTATCCAAAAGCATCTTTAATTACAAAATGAAGCAGAGGTCTGTTAAAGGAAAGGATTCATCCAGCTGTTTCATTGGCAACAGCTCTTTTCAAGCACCCTGCTGCAAGGCCCTCCTGTGCACTGCATCGCACTTTCCGTAAACATCGTCTGACCTGGGCTTGCTCACTCACAGTGTCCTGGACTTTTACAGTTGCCTGGTTTACCTCTCCGTTCTTACAGATAGTTCCTCAGACATTCCTTCCTCCTTCTGTTCTGTTGTCGCCTCCTTTCCTTGACCTTTATGCTCATCTCATCCTGCTCTGCTCACTGGTGCTCTCCACCTCACCGAACTTCCAAAATGTAGCATCAGTCCTCCCATACTCCGCTTCTCCACAGTTGGCCCTCTGGGTATAGCTTTGACTTACAGTAAAGCAAATTTGGAGAGAAAGCATTTAGCTGCCTTGACTTTGTATCTCAAAGATATTTTTTTGTAAAACAAATAGTTCCTCCTCTCTACAGCGGTAGAGAAGTTTTATTGAAAAGTGAGAAATTATTATATATCAAATGACAGGTAGAATTTCAAATCACAAACAAAATCCCATCATAAGTGCTTCAATTTCAAATCTTCATACCACTTCTACTGCACTGAGGGAGTCGTAAGCTTGTGTGTTGTTTGCTATAGCTCCATACAGTACATAAGGGAGCCCAGAAAAGCTCCATATTGTTTCCTACCCCCACAGAGAAGTAAGCCAAACAAACAGATTAAGAGGAATTGAATGTAGCTCAGCATAGTGTGAAAGAACAGACAGCTTTGGACACAGAGAAGCTGGACAATAGAGCAGTGTGTTCTGATGTGCATTTCTACTTCCATGTAAGCCACTTCTAGGACCAAAACGCATCAGTTACATGATGGCTGATCATGTAGGTTTCATAGCAGAATTAAGAAAGCAGCCAGAGGTTTACTCAGAACCTATATGGCATGAGGAATGCTTCAGGGTTGTATATAGGGGTGTTGTTTTGGTGTAGACTCAAGCGAGGAGCTGTTAGACTGAAAAGAATGTGTAATTCAAGCCTGGAACTTCACCCAGCAATCCTTTTTTCATCCCTGTAAATTCTAGTTGAGCTAGATTGTATTTCTTCTGAAATAAACTACTGATAATGTTGGAGAATCTGTCATATCCCTAAATCATTTGAATAGGTAGTTAATAATTTTGCTGCAAGTTTTTTTTTTTCCCTTTTTTCTGCTTTTTACTTCTATGTACAACATACAGCCATTAGATTTCATTAAACTGTGTCTGGTAGATTGGTCTCTAAAAATAAGTCTTTTTTTCCCTATGGACATTTACAAATTGTGACAAAATGCTTCTTGATTTCACCTTTAATAAGATAAATGGAAGGAGATCTCTAAACTTATTAGGCAGAACCACCTACTGTGGCCTGTATAGGCTACATTTACTTAATAAGTTTATAAGTTTTATTAGTGAGGATGGTCATAAGGACAGTATCCTGTCCACAAAAGGGATGATAAATGTCCCTGCTTCCAGCTACTACGGAGTACCTCGGAAAAAAACCCCAAACAATCAAAAATCTTGGATAGATAACATTACAGGAGGGTTGTTCCTAAGGACAGCTTTTGGTTTTAGATGTCTTTCTGAAGGAAAGATTATAATATATTACAGAGACTCTCATTTTCTTCTTTCTGATCTCTGTCTGCTTAAGAAACCCACCCTCGTGCAGGAGCCTACAGAGACTAAAGTCTCACACTGACCAAAACCTGCTAATGTTTTGCAACTCTTTTCCTCCTACTGTCCTTTTTTGAATGCTGCATTCTTATAAGGCTGGTAAGGAAATGCAAAATATCCAGTGTCCTTCGTTTGCTGCAGGGTGAATTCTTTATCTGAATGAAAACACCACTCCGTTGTCCCAGAGCTTTAATTTTTCCTTTGTTTCCCTCTGATTATTTGAACAAAAAGATATGGAACTAGGAAGTCTTGGCAGAAAGGTTGCAAACCATATATTCTATTATTATTATTATCATCATCATCATCATTATTATTATTCAATCTCAGTTATCTTTTCTCTATAGTTTTTATTGACTTTTTCTGAAGATAGATATTTCCGGCTGACAGCTGATTTCAGGCTGTCTCACTGATTTGAGAGTCTAATAAATTTAAAACTTTAAATCAGTTTATGTTTTGAAGTTGGGATCTGAAATCAACTAAGAGCAATTTACTTACATTCTTAATTCAGAGTGTTGAGCTACCACAGCTAATTGTATTCATGCTTTGTATACAATATCAGTAGGATATTTGGTATAAAAATTGGGTATAATGACGATGGATGTAGCAACTTGAAGAAGGATTTGGGGATCACTTCGTGGCTGAACAAACATCTGTGCTTCTTGAGCATGTGAGAGGATCAAGCAGCAGCAGGAACATTTCATAGCTATTCTTAATTGATTATTCATAGAATGGTTTGGGTTTTGAAGGGACCTTAAAGATCATCTAGTTCCAAACCCCTCTGCCATGGCCAGGGACACCCTCCACTACACCAGGTTGCTCAAAGCCTTATCCAACCTGCCTTTGAGCACTTCCAGGGATGGGGCATCCACAACTTCTCTGGGCAACCCATTTCAGTGCTTCACTACCTTCAATGTAAAAAATTTCTTCCTTGTATCTAATCTAAATCTACCCTCTTTCAGTTAAAGCCATTGCCCCTTGTCCTATCACTACATTACTTTTACTTTGCAAAAAGTCCCTCTCCAGCTTTTAAGCCCCCTTTAAGTACTGGAAGGCTGCGATAAGATCACTCCAGAGCCTTCTCTTTTCCAGGCTGAACAACGCCAAGTTTCTCACCCTGTCTTCGTAGGAGAGGTGCTCCAGCCCTTGGATCATGTTTGTGGCCCTCCTCTGGACCTGCTCCAACAGCACCATGTCCTTATGTTGGTGGCCTCTGAGCTGAATGCAGTATTCCAGGTAGGGTCTCACGAGAGCAGAGTAGAGGGGCAGAATCACCTCCCTCGACCTGCTGGCCACGCTTCTTTGGATGCAGCCCAGGATGCAGTTGGCTTTCCGAGCTGCAAGTGCACATTGCTGGCTCATGTTGAGCTGCTCATCAACCAATCATTAAGACCTTTACTCCAAGAGTATACTTCATTCTGTTTTATCCATTCAGTGAAGAAGTTGGAAAGGATTCAGTGTAAAAATAAATAAATCAGTAAGAATGATGTGACATTTGGAAAAATAACCTTAACATGAGAGAAGAAGAAAGCCGATTTATTTTGTTAAAGAGTCCCTTAAGAAGTGACATGATCACAGCCTGGGCCAGGATTTTGTTGGAGATACTTCTACAGGGTAGAACTGGCTGTAAACAAGCAGCAGAAACTCCTGCTTTCCAAAACACCAGCTTCCTCCTCTGACTGTCTTTAACTTGCAGGCGGATCTTGATTTGGTAGGAAACTCCCAAATTTGACAAAATGCAATGAGAAAGTTGTTTCATACTGTTGTTTTGATAGGAGACAGAAGGATTTGTAGGCTACAGACAGCATAAGCAGGTAACAGGCATGTAACATTAAACAGTATGTTTCCACCCACTGAAAGATAAAAACAGAGTTACAAGTGATTACTGAAATTAAGAAGCATCCTCTGAGATGTCTGTCATCTTAATTGAGGTTCTATTGTGAAGACATTAGCTTTTTACAATAACGTAGTTTTTGAATACATAGAAAGGGTATGTTCATGTAACAATGTCACAAATTCATTTTAATAGTTAGGAAACAGAAACTTCCTAAAGTTCTGGTAAAGGAATAAAACCCCAAAAAGCCTGCAAGAACAGCAACCCAAAACTCAACCTCTAGCAAATAAGTTATGTGTAATAGAACATCCAGTTGTTGTTGTTGTCTGGAAAACACTGCAGAAATTTAATTCGATGCTTAATTAATAGGTCTTTCTGATTGTATTCGGTCATCTCAGCCTAATGCAGAGAAAAAAAAGTTTTTATTTGTTAGCCACAGAGAAACAGCACAGCTTCAAGAGTGCTCACTGAATTTCCACCTCACATATTGTGAAAAGAATTGTTTCTAAATTTCTGATCAACATACCTGACTAAACATAGAGACGACATCAGTAATGCCAAATACCAATGAACAAGACCTTTCATTGTGACTACTGATTCCTAATTCAGGAGAAAAGTGGAATTGAAGTTATTATTCCACACGTAACTTTCAAGGCTGATCCCCAGCCTTGAAATGCTGTATTAGTAAAAACTATGTTGTATCCCAAATTTATATCAGGTTAGGGGTCCAAAATTCCCTGTGTATGGGCAATTTTTTTCTTTGTAATATCTCTTACTAAAATTATTTGATTGAACATAGGGTATGTTTGAGTAAGATCTATCTCTGATGTGTAGAAGATGGTTTCTTTCGGACAGTAGGGCACATTTGTGACAGAAGATCTCAGAAGTAAAACTTAGAAGCTTGTGGAGGTAGTAAATTTTGAATGAATTTGTGGGAATGGAAATGAATCAATTTTTGGGGAAAAAAAAATCTGTTTTAAATAACCCAGAACTGTAGTTAAAGAATCGAAATCTGATTTGGAAGATATTCTTCACAAATGCTCTCAAACTTTTTTTGTATGTTTGGGCAAACGGTGTATTTTTTCCCTATTGGAACGAGGTCAGAAAATTTTCAGAAAAAAAAATCTTCCAAGCAGACTCTTTTGAGGGGGATATGAGGGTGGGGGAGGAAGGAGGGCAGGCAGTGGTGCTGCAATCACCTTATGTTATTACCTGTAGGTGGTTTGCCCTGTTCCTGGGCAGCAGGCGCAGGGATGCGCTGGGGGGTCAGGCTTTGGGAGCGGTACATGTTTCCCGGCTGCTTTGCAGCACCCACAGCTGCTACGGGTTGGCTTGTGAGTCTGCGCTGGCAGTGTGAGAAACAGAAACGAAAAAATAATGCAGATGGCTTTTATCTACAGCAATGAAAACGTCTTAAGTTTGTCCGCTGTTTCCATGGTGACCATGCCATCTTACAGTCTCCCTGGGTAACAGGCAGGAGGAGGAGAATGCTCAGAGTCTCGAAATATATAAACCAGTATGTTGTTCTGAGAAACTGTTTTGCTCAAAAAGCAAATAGATAAGGGTGTTTTGGAGAACTGCATCTGTGCCCGCGCTTGTACGATCTCACGATGAGAGTGGCTCTATTGATGCTGCTGTCAGCTATTCGGAAAGCCGTGTAGGAGAAGTAAGCCCCTGTCGCATCAGGTGGAATTATTCAGAGGCTTGTGGCACCTGGATAAAAGGCTGATCTGCACAGCACATCCTTTCTGGTTTTGGGTGCAGTCCATGCATATTCCAAAATGGGGAGACTGAACCACCTGCATCGGAGGCTCCTCTGCATTTTTTTTTTTCCAATATATGCTCAAAAGATCTCCACCCTTTTCCCATGCTGATAAATTTTTCTGTAATAATGTTTTGTTTCATTTTTGTGTTTTAAATGCAAAAAACCAAATAGTATATCTTCTAGTGGCAGGACTGGATCTGGGTGGTGGTGGGGGGTGGCTTGTGGGCTGGGGGCTGGTTGCTGGACCAGTTGAGTTGGGAAGAAGGTCCTTCTGCTGAGAGGGCAGGCTGCATGCCGCGCTGCTCTTGGGGCACGGCTGCAGCTAGGGAAACGCTGGGGGTGCTGGGGAAGGGGACACAGAGGAGAGGTCACCCACAGAGGCAGGCCAGCACAGGCTGGACGTGGGGGGTTCCACATTAGGACCCCAAACGGGCTTCAGTCATACCACCATGTGTCACTGCTGCCTCGATTCCTTGTCAGTCCCGTCTCTTTGTCCCTTTCATCTTGCAGTTAGATGCAGGAGGGGTGGCAGGTATGACTGAACCTTATTTCATCAGATTTTCAATTTGTTCTTGTTCTTTTTGACATCAGTTACCCTCTGCCTTGGCTCGCCCTTGCAGGTGGCAGCTCAGATGGCCCAGTTCCTGGCCACGAGGTGTTCCTATTCAGCTGGGAGCCCTAGAAGGGCGCTCCATGAATATGTGAAAAGCTAGTTTCCATTTACATGAAATTATATTATACATACATAAATATGCAGTGCATAGTTATCATCTGCAAGACACATGTACTGTATCTAATAGATTCTGTACAGAAATGACAAATCTTTGCCTTCAAAACACAAACTCCCAGGAAACGCTTCACTTGTGCTTCTTACAAAGCTAAGGCGCAGAAGGATGGATATGGCAATCCATAACTCCACCAACTCAAATGAGTACTATGGACCCAGTGGCCACTGTTGACTGGAGCTGAAATGGTTTGACCTTCTGTTATTCTGAAAATCTTGCTTGGGCAAAGAGGATGCATGTTAGTAAGGAAACAAGCATATACTCTACATAAGTAAGGCCAAGAGTTTATTCTTAATGTAACTGAAATATGAACAGTCTAGTTATTATTAGTTGTAGAAGTAGCAAGACTAATAAGGCCCCACCTTGTGTGTGGGGTATATTCCTGGTTGTGTGGTGAGTCAGCTGGTCTAGCAGTACTGAAACATGTTTTTCAGCCCATCTCTAGGCTCCAGAAAGTTGTGTAGAGCTGTTATCATTAACACTTCACCTGCTTTTTAATCTTTCTTTCCTGTCAGCTGCAAACTTTATCAACAGAGATTTTTGTATTTGCTTTCAGGAATGGGTCTGCCTTCTTGATGACCTTAATCAAAGTAGAGAGGTTTGAGATTTGGCAGACTGTTTGTGTCAAAGCATGACTTGATTGATGGTGTAGGCAAGGCATGCTCATTACTCAAAACTCTTCTGTTGGAGGATTGGATCTGCTTGTCTGTGTCCCAGGTACCTTCTGAGCACAGAAGTTGTTAGCTGGAAGTTTCCAAGAAGATGTTACTGTTTATATGACCTCTCACCGCTCTAGCCCAACCAACAGAAAATCTGAAAATGTAGAATTATGGAACCATTTAATATCAAGTCATCAATGCAGAAAGCAACATAGACTGTGACGTACCTAAGGACTTGGGGCCAAAGTGGGGATAGGAGAAGAGATGTGAATAATTTTCGCAGGTGGAAAGGAAAATAGATTGTTGGTTGGTCCCCAGGTATTCTTTTGTGGTGCTTAAATTACTACCTGTGCTGTTTTAGAGAATTATAGAAAGGAGAAAAGCTGCTTGCTGTGAGTCCACACCAGGTGATCTTAATGCTGAAAGCCTTGCAGTTGTGATGATAGTCTCTAGCTTGTTTTCAATCTCTCTCTCCGTCCTGTTACTATCACTGCTTTTTGTCTTTTCCTCACTTGAAGTCAGCAAGCACTCCGCAAGATTCACATCTTCATGAAAAACAATAATTGGGTGCTGCTTCCAGCCTTCATAATGGTCACTACTACAGAGTTTATGAGAAAAGAACATAGATGTTATACTCTGGAGTAAATATACTGCCTGGTATCTGCAATCAGTACATCTCAGGCAGAGCTCAGTCTGTGTTTATCTTGCGTAATTTTGTTGTGATGTTCAGCAGTTTGATAATCTGTTACTGAATTGTCCCGGTTCTTTGTTGCTCAGTCTCGGTTGATCTGTGTGTTTTCAAGGAGATCTGGATTTTGCTGGACTTTGGAGCACTTTGGGAATTAAAACTGTAAGCGTGAGAGGAAGAAGGGGAGGAAATACTTTGTCACCTCCTGTCCAACAGTCTTTACTAATACATTAAATTGGCATGCCACTTCCAAATACCTATTACACTCTTAGGGCATGATAACATTTAAGATGATGTTTTCATCATCCTTAAGCTTTGTCTACTGTAAGTAAACTTTGACAATAGAGCTAAGCTATAAAATTGAAAGGCTGCAATTTCTTTTTCCAGAAAATCCGTGAATTGAGTGTTGAGATGTGATGAAAACGTCTGAGTTTACTCAGTGTTGTGGTTTGACTGGCACAGAATGGCCAAGCTACTCTGGGGATAGTACAAAGGGTTGTTTGTTTACTGTTTGTAAAGTTACAAGAGGAATGGCTAGTAATGCAACTGTGAGGAATTTCACGCTGGATGACAATCACCAGATTTTTAGATGGGATGTTGGCTTTGTAGATTCTTACCTTATGCTGATTTAAAGCAAGGAGTCTTCTTGGAAAGTTCCATGGAAACTTCTCAGCCTCCTACCATGATTATTTTCCTCTCTATATATGTTTTAAGAGATCACACAGAATCAATTTAGAGAGAAGTTGACTTCACCTTCCATACTGGCAGGTGTGTCTGCTCAGAAGTGCAAAGTTGTGATTTTACTTTTTTATTGTTTTATAAAGCAAGATAGTACAGTCGAGGATTTTGATGCTAGTAAGCTAGTCATAGTGCAAATAATGGGAAAAGCTCAGCAAGTACTCAAAGATATCTTAAATTTCACTGATATTCCCCTCCCACCCCCCCTTCTCCCCGAAAAAAAGACTCTGGTCTTCAGTAACTGACAAGATAATTGTGGAGAAAAGGAGCTGTCACAGTGCACTTTTCATTAAATGTGTAGAATCCAATCAGAAATGGGTTGTTCTGTGGAAAAAAAATTTAATAAAGCCTGGTGTCCTGGAGATATGGGTCCTCAGTCCTTCTGCCTGATCTCCACATGCACTGTGATAAATATAATTTCAAGCTCTCTTTGTGTCCACTGTGATTTTTGTCGCCGTTCAGCCTTTATAGTGCTGCCAGTTACCTCGTGTTCCCTGATGCCTTGGGAAGAGGCAGCTGTGGCTAACGGAGTTTGCATGTGGCCAGAGAGCACCCGTGTGCTGACTGCTCGGCAGATGACTGAGGTCCTGGTGCTCTCTCACCTTATGAGTTACAACGCTCTAGTTTGCATCTTCCTGTTACTTGGTCATTATTTTTCGTTCAACTTAAAAATAATCCTTCAGGACTTCAGGGAGTTGAAGGGTTATGAAAGGAGAGTGATGGATAGGAGGAGAGGGTGGATTCCTGGAGGCGCAGACTAAAACTGGGCTGAAAATAACTGGTATGTTTAGGAAGTCACTCAAGGAATGAAAGAGCAAAGAGCAAGACGTGGAGTGTCTTGCGGCTTCATAATTCAGTGCCTGGGGATTAAAAAGAAGCTTTTCCTCATCGTGCTTGTTTGCTGTAGGTAAGATGAACCCTCCCCACAATGTAATTAGTTCCGTCTAGGGGAGAATGTGTGCTAACACCTCTGTTCGGGATTGACGGATTGATCCTCAGGGCAGGATTTGTACCTTGCTGTTTTTGGGAACAGGACAATCCTTTCTGGATTTCAGTTGCAGTCAGCACAAACCCAGAATCTGTAAACAATGACAGAAGCAATGAACAGCATGGACGAGGGAGAAACAGCATAAAAAGGAAAATCGATCACATTGAAGCAGTGGTAAATTTTAAATTCATCTTAAAGTGAAAGGAAGAGTCACAACCAACAGCTCAGGGTAATTCTTGAAATTAAGGATCCTGTTGAAAACTGCTAATAGGGCAGAATCTAGGAAAAAAGGAATGTGGAAATGGATGTAATTGTACTGTACGGGTCCCAAAGTGTTAACAGAAATAGTATAAATGTGTTTCTAAAAATACACATATTAAGAATGTCAGTGGAGCTGCACGAGTTTTCACTGGGGCTGACTTCCTTTCATATTTATAAATCTTGCTTGCTTGCGTGGTCTCTAAAGCAATTTGAAATTCCTTATTTGCATATTCGTTTCTTAACCTTAACATAGCAGTAAAATGTATAACCATCTCCATTTTATTATGTATCTCATGCTTGCTTTTAAATTAAAGGAAAAGAACCAATTCATTAAACCGTAAGCTATGCAACGGGAGGGTTTGGGGGTTTTTAAATGAATTTTCCAATGAGTGAAATAGTTTCTGTGATTTTTAACTGCAGCTATGTTTTGATAAGACCATGAGACATTTTCAGGTTTGTTTTTCTGTATGTGTGAAGAACCCATATCAGATGTACACCAGGTAATTCTGCATTAAAAACAGAACATGAGTTTGCTTCTGCAAGAATTGCCATGTCGATACTTCATTAGTTAATACTTTTATGAAGCTGCTTTGTGATAGAGAACGCAGGTATATAGTTTTTGAGGATGAAGGGTTAGGGAAAGACCATTTACAAATCCTTCTGAAATCATTCATAAATATTAGCTCACTTTGCAGGAGGAATGTGTTCTATGTAATGACAGCATGTCTATTCAGGCAACCAATCCTGTGATTATAACTGGTATTATAAATGAGGTTTTTCTAGAAGTAGGTTATTACCAGAAGAAAGATAAGAGAAATATATTTCTTCCCTCAGTGAGGTTTCAGTGTCCATAAGAACATATGTCATGGAAACATTTATATGACAGCTCTAGTAAGTGTAAAATGAAGTAGGTACAAAATTAGCATATATGTAATTCGTCTACATGACTCCATATGGAAAACATTCACTAAATTAATCCACTAAAAAAAATCCACTCAATTAATAATGCTGACATTTTGTACAGAAGGGAAAGCTGAGCATATTGGGTGGCTTTCTTGTTTGCAGTATACTGCACATACTCTCTTTGGTAAGAAAGAGGATTGTGCTTAAATCTTCACGTTTGAATCATACAAATCACTGAAGTATACAAATTTCTTTTCCAGATAATGGACAGAGTGTTCTAATAAGTGATGCTTTAAAATTAAATGAATCAGTTTAAACTTTAGCATTTATATAGTATTTTATTGCTGTAATTATAAAAAAAATTACATTCCAGTGTTGTCTTCTTAATCTCCAGTTCTTCCATTTCATGCCCTCTTGTTGTGTCGGGCCTATTAGTCTCCCTGAATGTCTTTGACTTTATGTTTCAGCTTGACGTGATTTGGAATTGTTATTGTTACCATATGTGAACGCGTGATGCTCTCTGCATACTTTTAATCACTGATTTGCTTAGTGTATCTATATACTCTGAAAGATATTTCAGAATGATTGTTTAAAAAGGAAAGTAATTTCCCATCTTCAGGGTTGCAATGAAAATCATCAGCCGTGATCTAAACATACTCTATTCAAAGTTGCAATATTTGAAATATTGAAGATGCTCAAAAGAGAGTGTGGAAATAAAAGTTATCAAGCATTCGGTTCCTAATCTCATTAAATTCCATCTTGATACAGTTGGCAAAGAAACAGGACTACTCTCTGCACCTTTTATTTTGTGGGCTAAATGAGACAAGCTCATTTAGCCTTCCCCTAAGATTTCCATTCCTGTTATTATTTTAGAAGCCTTTCTCTGCATCTGTTGCACTATAAATTAATCATTCTTGAATGTTGTGATTCAAGATGCCTGAAGGCAGCCCTTCTGGTTACCATCTATGCCTGGAAACATTTTGGTACATAATTTTTAAAATTACATTTTATGTTTTCACACTTAAATATGATCAGTTGTTAAATTCAAATACTTTTCCCTCTGTTTCCAACCAATACGCGTAGTGCTGCTTTACCCATTTATAAATCAATGTCCAAGCTCTGTTAAATTTTAGTGTTTCATTACGTTATTCCTTAAAGTTGGAATATTTTAGAGAAAATCTGGGCTATTGAAATAGGTAAAATGAGGCAGTTCAATTTGTTAAGGAAACTTACACATACTTTATATTACATGGTGTGGTAGAAAATCAGTAAGAGCCTCTGCTACACTTTTTTTGCCTAGTGCAGGGCTAGTGCTGGTCTGCATGGTGGAGCCTAGGCAGGAACCTCACAAATGTCAGCTGAAAGATTAGAGAGTAAAAATCAAATCTGACAAAATAAAACCCCATCCCCTTTTTCACTCTCTCTCATTGCGCTCCTTCATGCCTCGGGAAACCCTAAGCTGGAGTAATGTGACTGCATATGTGCTGATGTGAAGGCAAAAAATTATTGCCATTACTGAAAAAACTTCGTATTTCCTTCTGCAAAGTGGACCTGTTTAACTCAAAGAAGGAAGTATAACTGATATATAAATCTGCTATACCACCTTTAGAAACCACTTTTAAAATACGGAAGTAATGTCCACCTATCTGTATGTGACACAGAACTCCTTGGGTAGTCTTGAGCCTCAAGGCACAAAGGGAAACCTTGAACTTACCTAGGAAGAAAAGCTTTTTTTGTTGTGCCTAAACACAGAGGGTATCCTGTGTCTGTGCTATTGGGTTTCTCTGTAGATTCTGCAGACTGGGTAAATTACTGTTCACCTACATATGCCACGTGTACAGGTATGTCATATAGTCCAGTTGTTGGCTCTGGGCTAGAGCAACGTAGTTACGGTGCTTTTGTAGTCGGAAATGTGTTTGCATCCTGCTAAGCCCAGTCTGAGCAGGTTTGTGTAGTTAGCCTGAGTGCAAACCAGTGATGCTGTGGGGCAAAACGCATGAGCTGCTGAGCCAGAATGCATAACCCCAGCACAAAGGCCAGGCTGTACAAGATGGACTGTTGTTACCCGACCTAAATGGAGGAAAGCTAGCTTGCCCATATGCAGGACATGTGTTTGCCTTCAAAGTCAGGGAATCCCGAGCATCAATCCCAAAGGAGTTACTTGCCTGGGTGATCTGCCCACCGCAGTCCATTCCTTCTGTAAGAACGAAGGGAGAATCAGATTGCTCTCTGAGGATCTTTCTTGTGCAATGTTAGCTTCCTTGCATTCATCAAGGAGGTAAAGGGGAGGAGGAGAAGGAAATAGCAGATTTCTTACAGTTGTACAGGAAGCACAGTAGAGTCCTATGCTCACTTTGATTCACCAATAGGAAGAATTAATTACAAGAGTCAAAATCTTAAGGTCGGATTTAAACTTTGCAGCATAACTCAATGTATTAACAGGGACAAATTCACATCTGTCAGTGCAGCTATAACCAGGAGCCTGTCTAGTGCTAAATTTATTTTTTATGTGTGTCCAGCATCTGATATCTAATATGTTTAATACTTCTGCTCTAAGGATAATTGCCTATGCTAGCATGTCTTCAAGAAACTGTAATTTCCAGTATCCAGAGCAGAAATGGGAAAGAGGAAGAGAAAACTAGAACAAGAGGCAGATGGAGACAGAAAGAAAGAGCAATATTGGGTGTGTTATGTGTTGAACCAGAGGCTTGCTGATTTCAGATTTTGAGTGTAGGAACTGGGAAAGGAGTGTGACTTAAAAATGCAAACCTTACATTTCTAAAAATTACTCTTTGGCTTGGATTTGGATGTTTTGGTAATTTTCAGGGATTGTAGGGCATTTCTTTTCATAACATATAGAGCGTAGTCTGCTGAAGGTTAAGGTCCTCTTACATATGTCAATTTGGAGGTGCAGAGGTAACAAAGATCTCTCATCCTTCTGAAAATTTGACTTTAAAAACGCCTAGCTGCAAATTCCTGTTTTCCACTATATGGAAGTCTCATTTCAGTTATTTTTAAGATTGCAACTACTTCTTCTGTGTTACGAATATGTAGTCTCACATATTAACTGACAGTGACTACTTGGGTCTTCTTTACCTCTGTAGTGTTTCTAGTTGTTACAAATGACACCGGTAAGGAATGCTGCATCAGCTGTCTAACTTGCTGCAGGAACAAAATGACTCTTAGTAGTGTGCCAGCATGAGGAAGAAAATTGTAATTTAGAGACCAAAAAGAGAACTAAGGGGTGTTAATTATCTCATCCATTTGTATATTTGTCAGTTTTTAGCTGGCTGCTATAGTTTTAATGTACAAAAGAACTCTGTGCCTTTTCCATTTTGTTACCTAATGCCAATTCATTGGCGTGGCTCTGGCCTTTTGTCATAGTATAACCTCAGAACTGCTTCCTGTGAGCAAACCGAAGACCATTTTTTAAGTTTTGTAAATCAAGATGTCTTAATCCAAATGAGCAACGAGATGATCTTAATCTTATTGAGAAGACATGTAAAAAAAAATAATTACATCCTCAACTATAAAAAAGCTGTTTAATTGTGTTATTTTGTGTAATTACACAGTACAAAGTGAGAATGCAAAGTGGAAATTAATTAAATGATTTTTTCCTTAAAAACAAAACAAAAAACCCACCACACAAAAATCTGATCATTATTATTTTAAGTGAAAAATATTCAACAATAATGTGAGACAACTTCTTTGCCCCTCTTTTTTTGAAGCAACTCCGTGTGATTCAGCTTCAATGTATTTATTTCTTTTAACTAGACATAGCCCTTGATCTGTTGTTTCAGTACCTAGACTCTCTGGCTATTCTTCTTTTTCACGGTGGGAAAATTAATCTAGAGTTATGGGACAGATCCACACTGCTAGATGACTAGTGTCAGGAGTGTATGCTCAAATCTTTTAGAGTGTAAACTTTGTAATAAAATCAAAAGTAAGCTTCTGCCCCAATGCTTTCAAAACAAACCTGGAAAGTCCTTTAGTCCACACATAAAAGAAAATTGATGCTTTTGTGAGAAGAATGAAGAGAGACATTTGGGGCATTTTTAAGCGAAATAGCGAATGTTGGTATGTCTTACTAATAAGCTCATGATCACTTCTGTCAGGAAAATGAGAACAGGGATGAATGTACAGTAGTGGAGAAGTGGGAACTGGGGATTGCAACGGTGCAGTAAACCCAAGTCAAAAGTAGCAGATGTGGCTCAAACATGAACGCGTTTTTCAGCTGCGTGGTGCTGCGTTTAACTATATCGAGGATACAAGTAGTGTTTTTGTTGCATTTGATGAATGTTTGGTGTCCAGGTGCCTTGCCCCTGGGTTCCCTGTCTGACCTCTGACTGGCAGTACTAGATTTGTGGCAACTTCCAACCTCTAGCTTAGTGTTATGTAAAGTACTTACTATGAACTGATATACCTTAATATAATTTAGGCTTGAACCTATAAGCTGTGACAGTGAAACCGTTTCTGTTACAACACAGTCTTAGGAAGGTGTTGAAAGCTGAACTGTTTCAAAGCTTGTTCACCTTCTGTTCCCTGTTGGTTACTGTCCTGCACTGGGGTGTGGATGGATCTAAGCACCTCTACAAACTTAAGGAGACCAGATATGACTACAATAAACTTCTAAACAGAGCATGGCAAAGAAAAGGGTTTATTGTTTGTTTCCTACCTCCACCTGTCTCTGAGGAACTGAATTTGACGTTGCTATTTATAATTAGAAATAAGTTGAGTAAGTGGAGATAATGGCAATGTAGTTGAGAGTCTCATAAAGGCATCAATTTCAGCAACAAACAATCTTTTCGTTTTATTAGAAAAAGGGTTATTGCTTATGTGCAAAGAGACTAGAGCCTTCATCCTGGGATACGTTCACGTGGCTGCCCTCAGGTCAGCTGAATAAGCACACAGAGGTCAGTGCATCTTGTCAGTGCTGAAACAAGATCAGAGCAATGATCTGCTCACTGAAATCTATTTGGGATTATAATTTGACTTCAGCAGTCTTCTAGCATTAACCTACTTCAGCTCGGCCGTGTGTTCAAGAGCCATGTGGCAACGCTGAGGCATCACCCGGGTGGGAGAGGGGGCAGTTGGGTAGGGAGGCACACATCAGCCATAGGGAAAGGGACGAAGGGGGCTTCTGGAGGAAGGAAAACATTCTCTTAGTCTCTATTTTACTCAGTAGATCCAAAATACAACTGCAACGAATGTGTTTGAGACAGTCCTTGTCACCGGTAACTCTGGGGCTGGGCCTGGGAGTTTGCCAGTGAAAATGTTCTGCATTTCTCCATGCAAATCAGGGAACTGCTGTGGGAAGGACTCTGCTGTTGGCAGTGAGGTATGCATGGTCTTAGACACTGCGTTGTTTCTGTCCTTGATTTTAAGGATTAAGGGATAGATGTCTAGGCCTGCTCAAGAGATTAATGTAGAATTAATGTATGACATATTAATCAGTACAACTTTAGGTTTACTTTTGTAAAATACTGACCATCAACTTCAGCATATTGTAATACTGCGTCCTCGTTTTGTACCACATCCAGCATGAACTAACTGGCTTAACGCATTACGTTTATAGGATTAAATGACAAATCGTGTGATTTTTCTAGATAGATTTTTTTGATGGCGACAAAGGACAAAATTTTATTTTGAAGAAACTTCTCTCATGGAGTGCAAGTAGCCATGCTTGTAAAAACTTGCCACATAAATATGGTTAAAAAGGCACAGATTTATTGTGGAAGGTTTGGGAGGGGCAGTTCTCTGCTTCCTTGTTTTATTAGCAACAGCCAGTATGATATGCAATCCTGTGCCTCAAGGCAGTTATATTTCTGCCATCACACAGTTCTCTTGCCCTCTGGAGAGACAAAGTCTCAATCTACCATAGTAGCAATGCGTGTACAACACTGCCGTGGAAGCAAGCTGTTGCATTTTTGAAACATGAAAGCTTAAAAACTTTTTAATGGGAACCACTCTGTCCTATACACTGCGGTTTTAATGCAAAGTATTGCATGGTCTTGTTATTTTAACCTGAAGTTATAAATGTAATTATTATTTTTTTAAAGCTTAAATTCTAACGATAAGTTAATGGTCAAGAAAAAAATATTTATCTCCTGAGCTACTTAAGAAGTAGAGATTTTTCTAACTAAATTAAGAGAAGTAAATGATACTTTTTTTTTTTGCTACCAGGCTACAATGTTTAAGATTTATTTAATAAGTAGTTGTGATCTAACTGCAAAATAGGCTGAGAAATACTGACTTCAAGGAAGATGGCAGAGAGCATAGTATTAATGCTAGTTATAAAGCATCATCGTTCACTGAATAATTAAAGGTGTTTAGGATGGCTAAAGAGCACACCAAACTATTGATGTGAGCTTACTTTGCTGGGATATAAGAGAACTGATGGTGGTCGAAGATTGGTCCCTACACACCTAATTCCAGTGAATTCCTTTTATACTGATGCTTTGCTTCTGTGCTATGTGGTTTGGAACATATGCCATCTGTTGGTTCTGTATGGAACAGTGCTGTGGTTTTGATTTGCAGGTTTTTCTCCAGCTGGAGGAAACTAAGAAGCAAGGAAAAGTGTAAGAAAAACAAAAAGAATGCCTCAGTTGAATTGCCTGATCGAAACATAGGTGAAATAATGTAATATTCTGCTAATGTAGAAATAAGCCTTTTCTGTGATTGCCCCATGGGTGCTATGCAATAGCAGATGAGAAACCAAGTGATTACTTGACTCTCTATGGGAGCAAAATTGACTTACATAGTGACAGAAGTGAAAGACAGAGTGCTCTTGAAGAAATTATTCATTGCCATGTCATCCATGTTTAGTATTAGGCTAAAGTAGTATAAAAACAAACGTAATATGTTATTGGGAAAGAACCAGAAGACCTATTTCTGCTACAGTCTGAGTATGTTTGAAATTGTGAATTTCGAGCTACTCACAGAGATGGTGATATTTTTTGTTACTGAGATTTGTTAAATGTGGTCTGATATACATGGAAATTATCATGGTGAAGTCTCTGGAGATGTTTAAATGTTGTGCAGAGGGAAAAGTAATTAGAATGCATAAGAATTTCTAAATGTCAAGATACATGAGTAAATGTAACCTCATCATTTGTAGAGCTTGCAATTATTTATGTGTATTTATATATTCAGAAAATATTGTATATGATATCTATTGAAACTATGTAACTGCTAGGAAATCAAAGTAGTTGAAATCTGGCCAATTTTACGCCGTGAGGAGGAAGAGATCTACCTATTACCAATATTAATATTCTTGTGACAAAATGCTGGAATACGAGAATGGTATAGATCAAATGCATGCAATACTATATACATTTTATTATAAATATTTTAATGTAAAATTTATAGACGTTTCCTTCCAAAATAAAGCATGTCCACAGGCAATAGAAACATTTAGTAAGTGGAAAAATTATGGACATAGCCTCCATCAGCTGTTGTCTTTTACCTCTTTCAAATAAGTTAACATTTACAATATAAACCAACTATAAGTAATGATAAGATGTCTCTCAGTCTTTGCTGAGAAAATAATTTTGAACTTTGGCCTAATTTATTTCAGTGCCATTCAGCTGGCCATGCTGGTAAACACCCTTCTCATTGCTCAATGAATGTCTAAGTTTTCCAGATACTCCTGCTGCTAGTGCAGCTAGGGGATATGAACATGAGAGAATCAGCATAATGTTTGGGGTTGCACAGACTTAAATTTCTGACTTATGCTACAAGCTGAACCTGGAGAAGACTGTTATTCTGGAGGTTAAAGCTCTTGCGTTTTGCAAACAGACTGTCTAAATAAGCACAGTTATATTACTAAGACTGTTAAAGCCATAAGAAAGTTTATTTTCATTATTCAGTACAGGGGTTTCTAATTCAGCTCAACATGCATGCATAAGGTGAGAATCCCAGTGGCTATGCCAACTCTGTTTCATCCTGCTTGCAGGATGTTTTGTGCCTCTTTTTCCATACCTTCTTGCCGCCAGCAAAAAAGCTGTAGATCTGTCTAGGTTTCAAACTCCATAGCAGTTTCTCAAGGTGATGACTATTTTGTTGTTATTGCTTGTTGGTGACCATCTGTCTTTTTGTCACAGCACCATGACCTCTCTTCTAAGGTAAAATCTCATAGGACTGTCTACTGGTTGGATCTTGAGTTTAAAAATACAGAGTTTTCCCCTAGATCGTTTCCTACTTCTTGTTTAGGTGTAGCAAGTGTTCCTAGTAATATCGTACCAGGTTCTTGTCATGATTAAAATAGCTTCTCTGTAAATCCTAATATCAAGGTATCATGCAATGTAAGTCCCTGTTTCTTGCTCCTCTAATTTCTTTATGTAATGAGCCTGACGCTTTTCAGGATTTCAGTGTTGCACAGTACTCAGCTTCGCACATACCTTGGAGATAAATCCCAGATTCAGGGAGGAGAAGAAATCATGGTAGATTGGCTTAATTCCTTTTCTTTTGTGAAAGATGTGTGGATCAGAATAGAAACTAGACTGTTAGGCTAAGTAGTATGAAAGTGTATACGTGGATTGAGCACGAAAGATGTGGTCAGAGAACCTTGTTAAATGCCTTGTGTCTTATGGCACACTAAACAATTTCATGGATATTACTGTTGCAAGTTTTGAAATCCATTTATTTGTATTTCCTAAGTATGTTCTCGGGATATGACAAGGTAACACAGCAATGACTTAGTTTGGCTCAATAATCTGTAGGTATAACATATGAAAAGAGTATTTTAATAAGGCCAGCAATTTGATTTTTGTGTAATTATAGCAACGTGGTCTAATAATGTGAAACGTCTTTCTAAGTGGGTGGCTTATTTTTTTAACTTATAACTTATTTTCATTGCTGGCTGAAGAAAGCAAGGATGATAAACTCTGTAAGGAGATTTCAACGGTTTCTGATGCACTCCAGCTGAACGATTTTCATCAGAACAGAAGAAAAAAAAAAAAAAAGAGTATCCTGGTGTCTAAGGGCTGCTCCTCTGCCAAATGAAAACATCCATTTATAGAAAACAGAGCTATTAAGGCTCTTTCGAAATTGAAAAATACAACAGGAAAAAAAATATTATCAGAAAGCTTCAGGCGTTGTTGTTTTTCTAGTGATACGCAGGCAAAAAGATTTCAAAAATGGAGTATTATAGCAGGATGCAGTCATTGAGGGCAGCCTGGTGTAAGTGAATGGAGCTTTGCGTGTTCTCAAGCCCTGTTAGGAATGGTCAGGTCACTGTGGGTGCCAAGGTCTGGCGCCCACTACTGGGTTTAATTATTTTGCCTGATTTTATGAATAAGTGATGTTAAACATTATCTCTCGCGCACAGAGAGACTTCTTAACTGTATCAGCAGTGTTCAACACCTTTGCTTGCTTGAAAGACTCTTAACAGCTTTGTATGATATATGTATCATTTTCAGGTAAAGCTATGGTTTTATTGACATAAAATCATAGCTATTGTCGGCTAATTTTAATTCTGGCACACATAGGTGTGCTGGCCAACGATTACAGCGGGTTTGCATCTGCTTTTTTCAGGTTTGAAGTTATCACTTTACCCTCACTCCCCCCAACATTCACTTTGTTTCATTTCTTATGTGTTGTAATGAAACAGATTGCTTTCCCCAGACCATTAATTCAGGATGAAACTTCAGATGAACTCCGAAGTATTAGGAAATTTAGGCAGATGAATAAATGTATGAAAGCTCCAAAGACAGAATTGCTTGTCTGCCAAGTCACTTCCTTGAGATTAAAAGATGCTGTCATTTAATTGAAATAAATTATTGCTTAAAAATCACCAACCAAAGACTCAATAAAATGACTTCTAGGATTAGCAATCTTTTGAAGATGACAATAAACCTCTGAATAAAATCCATATTTATTTTATATGTCAAATTAAATGAGACTATTGAAGAGTTTTTGCACTTTGCCTGTGCTTCATTTTGTTTCCATGGCCTACTTTTGAACCTTAAATTGATGTAGTTAGAACCAAGTCCTGTGAAGATAGTGAAATTACTGTAGCAAATAACTGCTGTAAGGAAGAGGAGGATCAGGCGAATACATGTAATATCAAAAGAATTCTTCATGAAACCACATTTACAAGGAACTATTGAAAATCCCAACTTAAAAATTAGGCCACCAGACAAGACTGGTGCCAGGGAAAGAAATCCCTGTTACTGGTGGTAGTGTCATTGGCTACCACCCACTCTCCTTTAGATGTGTGCCCAGTCATGGGTCTGGTTAAAGTTATGTGTTTAATCATCTTTTAATCAAGCTAAATGTAAGTGAAATTGAATGTGCTTCCTCACGGTGATCCCTAGACATGGTAGGAAGTTAGCTGGATGCCTAGTAAAGCCAAGTTATTGTGCTTTGAAAAGGATTTTTTATTTTTTATTTACAATCGTAAGCTGAAGGCGTACGTTGAAAGGCTATGCATCTGTTTGAGCACTCAAACCAAAAAGCTAGTGCAGAAAGAATGGAAGATCAGCAAACGAACAAGAGAAGAGGTGTGAGCATGGCCTTAGCAGCTGCAAAGATGTCCCCTTTGTTCTAAAACATACCAAGGAGGCAGCTTTGCAGTTGTCACCGAGGGCACACTCACAGTGTAGCTGCCCCGACTGCAGACTCGCTGCTGCGGGAGGGGAGACTTCTTGTGCCTTCCTGGCGAGAACCTCCCCCCGCCAGCTTGCCTCTGGTTTCAGGGTGAGCTGATTTAACCCGCTGATGGTGGGGTGGGTGGTGGAAATAATCACCAGTGTACTTCTCCACTCTTTTTATAGTTTCAGTCTGTTCCTGGTGAGATTGGATGACTGTCACAGCCAGACTTTCCGAGACGGCAGCAGGAGTAGAAGGTCAGGGCCTCTTGCTCTCGTCGGCAGCAAGATGTTAGCTCAGCTCCAGTCGCTGGGATAAGCCGTACCTTCAGCAGCGTGAAGGGCACAGGTGGAGGGGAGCGCATGCGGATTGTTAAAACAACTTAGCTCCTAGGCTTTTTCCGCTCACTGTGACTTCATATTTTTCAGTAAGTGCCTAGACTTCTAAATAAAGGCTCAAAAAAAGCAGCAAAGGCTCTACCTTTGTATGAGATGACTTTTGCCCTAAAAAAGAATATTTCTCCTTGTGACTGAGCATGGGCATTTAGACTGTCCTTGGCAGATCTTAGTGACCTGACGAACTGCTTCTAGTTTGCCCTTTTGAGGACAGGCTCATGGTGGTTTTATTTAAAAAAAATTGTGCTTGTAGGAGAATATGACTGGACATGAGACACTGAAGTGACAGAAGGTAATAGACCCAGGAGAGGAGGAACATAGATGTCGCTTCCCAGATGTTCATGATCTAACCAAAGGTGGAGAAGGTGGCAATATCATGTGTTTCCCATGATGGTGCTGTCTGGTCCTCGCCCAGCCTGGTTAGGCTGTCCCAGCCCCAGATTACTCATTGTGCACGCCCGGTGTGTACGAAGGTGGCAGGGTAGGAGCTCCTACAGTGAGATTTGGTCTTCGGAGTCTGTCGGGTTCCTAGGGCTGCTCAATCTGCCCTCACAGCATCTTTCTTAAAAATGGCTAAATAGAGTGATGAGTGACAGTAATTCACCCTTCTTGTGACTTTTTGCATCAGTTACACCAAAACTGACGCTTGAAGCCTAATTTCCTGTTGCGTTCCCCCTTTTATTTTACCAGAAAAGATTTTTAGCATAGGCTTTGAATAGTAGCAATAGATCTACTGGTTTGGGTGCATCTAATCTTCCCAGTTTTTGTTGACTTTTCACAAACAATTTTGTGCTATAGGTTGAACTAGATTTTTTGTTACCTTGAAGAATTCAGAGTGTAGGCTCTTGAGAAGAGGCAGCATCATGTTTAGAAAGGAGAAACTTAAAATGCGTGCACAGTACAAATCTTTACCTCCTGAACTAATAATAACTGGTAGCAGAAGTAAACTATTTTCTTGTGTGTGTGAACAGGAATTAAATTTGCCAGTGATTAATCGCCACTGTTAACTAAAAGCATAAGGAATTGTAGAAACTCATCTTCTGCTCTGGGCCCAGAGGAATGTTTGTTCTGGTGTTTGCTGATGACAATATTTAGTCTAGCAATGAATTAAGATCATTTATATAACGTCGTGGAACTTGAATCGACCGTATTAGCAACCGAGGGCTGAATTTTAGCCAATTCAGAGTCTATATAGAAATAAAACGCATGATCTAATGGCAAACTACAGGTCAATGTGAGAATCAGGAATGCAACAATAGCCTCTCCTGGCTTGCAGAGAATAATTCAGGCAAAGGAATGCATACACTGCAGTTTAGCAGGTTGGGTTTTAATACTGGGCTTACCACACTCTTCTGCTGCCCGTCTGCTGACTGGCTGTACTCCTTACTTGTCCTTCAATTAAAGTTTTCAAAAATCTTAAGTTTTTTAACTTGTACTGCCTGCACAAGGTGGGTGGAAGGAAGCTGATTATTCCTGACATACAAGAAAGTGCCAGTTATATTCTCTTTCTCTCTCTGGTCTTATGATGTTTGCTGAACAGTATGGGGGATGGGGAAGACTTGTACAGAAGCTGTTACAGCTGCTGCATGCTGCTGTTCTCTGTGAAGGTAATTATCTGGTGACAGTCCTAAAGTAGCTTTGTACTAGTCTGCTGATGCAAGGGCTTGTATCTCCCTCTCTTCATGGTCAGTGTGCTGGGATAAAGATGAGGAAGAAGTGAGAGGAGGCATCTAGTGTTGAGATACTTCTCTTGAAGCTCCTAAATTATCTTCAATGTGTAATCTATCAGTCAAATCAATGCAGATGTGTTACACTCAAGAGTGTATGTTAATGTCACGAATATTTGAGACTGACATCTCATTTGTGTTTATTGGAAAACCAAAAAAAGGAGATCATTTTGATAGTACTACATAAAGCATAGAGATAGCATGTTCTGTCTTTCATTGCCTTATACTAAAAAAAAATTCAAATGCAAATTTCCTTAAAAAAAAGTTTTCCATACTGATACTGCAATGTGTTGGACCATTTCCTTTCTCTTTGAATGCCAACATTTGAGAATGCTAGATCTTAAAAAGCCTTGTGTAAACTACACTGAATAACAGTGCCTACAATAATGAGGCAACATACATGATGTTCTCCTAAGTGAAAAAGACACTGAATGCTCAGTAAAAATTTTTGGATGTTTGTTAAGAATCCAAATTAGCAATTTGGCAAGGCTGTCTTATAGAAGTATTTCATAAGTTCTCAAAATTCCATTACAGAAGTGGTTTCTCAGAGGATATTTGATGTATGTACATCTGCAGCACCATGCCCAGCCTCTTGTACTTTGAGTCTCGTTTGGGCTAAGTCCATTCCTTGTAATTAAACTGAAGTTGTAATATATTGTCTGTCTGTCCTATTTTTTCTTTTTCTTTCCCTTTTTTTTTTCATTCTGCAAGTTCTTTACTCCATCCCCTTATTATTTTTGACATCTCAGGCGGTACCCTTTGAAGAGGGATGCCAGTAGTCAGTAGGAATGCAGGACAGAAGTATTGATAAGGTATCAGGAGTGTTGGTTTAGACACAGGTCTGAGCTCAGGATCAAGTATTAGTGGAGCTAGAGATTGTAGGATTCTCAGAGAAGCATTTAGAAGCTGTATAGACAGATGCTTCTGTCAGTCTTTAGCAGAAAGGATTATGATTGCACTTATTTTTCATTGGGTTCTGTGAGTAAGCCTAGCCCTGGAATAAAAAAAAAATCAGCAGGCACGAATGGGGAAATATTTCCAACAGAGTATGAAGGAGAAGGATTGGGGTAAAAATAATTGGGATGTCTCAGGACAGAAAGTGGTACTAGGGCTATGGAGTGCTTGGGGAAGAGATGGGAATTCTACATGACAACATTCTTGCACATACAACTGTCATCTGCTGTTTCCTTGCCTATTTGAATTAGATGGTAGGAAATAAAAAAAATTATTTGTTTACTTTAAGGAAGTCATTCAAATGAGAGCTGTCCTTTAACATCAAGGGCTTGCAATCACAATTGAGATGATGAGTGTTTTAGCCAGATTTACTCAGTGCCTTTCTTGTCTGACAGCACTATTTCAGGTCCCCTTACCTTTTCTAACATCTCTCTGTTCCCACCCATTTTTCTACCCCAAGCTAAATCTTCCCAATCCTATTTTTCCACCTCCTAGCTCTATAAAGTGTAGTACTCACCTGAAAGAGTCTTTAAGATCCTGATGCTAAACCACATTAATTACATCTAAGTGTTGTTCTCTTGTAGCTGCAGGCTTCAGTATGTCTTCTGACCAGTAGTAACTCCAGTGTGAAGCACTGTGCGTCCTACAGCTGGGGAGCTGGGTTTGATTCCACAGGGTGCATCGTGTGTTGGTGACTTCTGGGACTGATCCTAGCTCAAGAAATAATCCTGAGAAAAGCAATGAATGGATATTAATGTTTAATCTAAATCAGATCCCACTTTTCCAGTCTGTTTACCAAGATTAGCAGATGCCTTCTTTCCAGGAATATAGCCTAGACAATCTGGTGTTTTCTAGGGGAAGTTGCAATTACATTAAGTTGTAAATACCTTAAACGATTATAGTATTTCAATATTTCATTTAAATCCTTACAAGGGAAATTACTATCACTACTTCCACTGAGCTTTTGCAAACTCTGTCTTGCAAGGAATTATCCTGGGACCTCAGCAAAAGGTGATGCATCCTGTGTTTGTGGACTAAATCATAGAATCATAGAATGGTTAGAGTTGGAAGGGACCTCAAAGGATCATCTAGTTCCAACCCCTCTGCCATGGGCAGGGAAAACCTTCCACTACACCAGGTTGCCCAAAGCCTCATCCAACCTGGCCTTGAACACTTCCAGGGATGGGGCATCTACAACTTCTCTGCGCGACCTGTTCCAGTACCTCACCACCCTCAGAGTGAAAAATTTCTTCCTTATATCTAATCTAAATCTACTCTCTTTCAGTTTAAATCCGTTTCCCCTTGTCCTATCACTACATGTCCTCGTAAAAAGCCCCTCTCCAGCTTTCCTGTAGGCCCCCTTTAAGTACTGGTCATACTAAATATGGTCATATTGCATTTTTCCTCACCTGTTTGAAGGTTTTTTTTGAAAAAACAACAAAAAAAATCACTTGCTTGACTAAATGATGTTTAAAAAAAAAGTTTTTAACTAGACAAATTGAAATTCATCTAGTTAGAAAAATTGCAGCAAAACAGTCTGATGTTAGTACAAAAAAAACAGCAGATGACACCAATTGTCCAACTATCCATAGCAATTTGTAAGTAATGCTCTTTATGGTAGCAGAGAATGAATCACGATGGAAATGTAATTTAAAAAAGCAAAACAAAACCCGAGATTTCAAATAGAATCTCACATGAGAGCCAAAGATCATGCTGCTGTTCTGTGAAAATTAGCAATCTCATTCTTTCTCAAGCATTTTTTTATATGTTTTTATTGCTGTCTTAAGTAAATCCTAGCCAAAGTTATCTTCAGCTTTCCCAATGCAAAGTGATTCCTTTTGGTGGTGGAACGGTGTGATACAAGCCTTAGCCTAGAAACCTTGCCGTTTTTAACTGTACAGCTTTGTCCCAAACATGGGTTGAAGACCCGATGGTTTTTTTTCAGAGCTCACAGGTGCTGCTCAAAATTTTCCAGACCTTGTTGCATCAGTGCTGGAATTACTGCTGGGTTAGCTAGAACTAGTGCTACATCGGAGGCTGCAGTGACTGGACATGGGGATTTGAGGTTGATTTTGCCTTTCTTGCTTTGCTTCAGCTCCTGTAGCTACTTGCTATTGAAATGTCATAAATTAATTTTGATTGAAAAGGACCTCTGGGGGTTATCTGGTCCAACATCCTGCTCAAAGTAGAGCCGATCTTGAAGATATGTCAGGTTGCTCAGGACCTTGTCCTGTTCAATGTTGAAAATTTCCAAGGATGGTGATTTCCCCGGCTCTCTGCATAACCTGTTCCAGGGCTTGATAACTCAGTTTGCCCTTTTTACTCTTAAATCTAATCAGAATTTGTCTTGCTGCAACTTGAAACTGTGACTTCCTGTTCTTTCAGTGGGCACCCTTGTGAAGAGTCTGGCTCCATCTGTGTTTCTTGCTCTTAGGGACTAGAAGACTGCAATGAGAGGCCCCAGTAGCTGCTTTTTCCTGAGGCTGAAGGAGCCCAGCTTCCTTACCTGTTCCTCATGTATCTTGTGTTCTCTAACCATCTTGATGGCTCTCCTTGGATTCTCTCCTCTTTATCAGCATTTCATTTGTACCTGAAGGTTCAAAAATGAGCACACAACTTGAAATGCAGCTTTTAACAGTGATGACTAGAAGGGAATAGTCACTCCCATCAATCCCCTGGCTATGCTTTTGCTAATGCAGACCGGTCTGCAGTGAACACTCGCTGCTGCATAGGCATGCTGCTGACTGGTGTTCAACTTCTTGTTCACCAGACTCCCGCTTCCTCTTCCCAAAGAGTGCTACTTAGCCTGTCAGTCCCCAGCCTGAACTGTTGCATGGGACAGTTTTCTCCTACGTACAAGACTTTGAATTTGCCTTGAAGTTCATGAGGATGCTGTCAACCCATGCCTTTGGTTTGTTGAGGCCTCACTGAAGGGCAGGGCAGCCCAGCCCTGCAGTGTACAAACACAACAGTTTGACTTGGCTGAGCTTAGGTGGATGAGTTATGAACAAAACACTTCCATTTGCTGTTTCAACAACTTTGCTGAAGGAGAAAGCTGTGTCTTTAAAAGATCTGACAAGGCCAAGCCTTGTCCTCTGTCCTCTTCCACTTGGCTCCACAGTTTATCGGGTTGCCTTGATGTTCCCTTTAGCTCATGCCTGTTTGAACTTTCTGAGGATTTATTGTTACTGTAACTTACTGAATTCCAAGCTAATATCCTGTGCTTTGCCAGCTTCATATAGAGTTAATCAATGACATCAAAAGAGGGTTTTATGTTTTTACATCGCCAAACTCTTTCTTCAGGGATCAATGGCATCGAGGAGATACTGCATTTCAGTTCGAGCCTAAAAAGGGTTAGTCTGACAGGCACTTGCTGTCGAGAGTTGGACTCAGCATGGAAGGAGGGTTAGCTGACTTTGACCTTTGTGTTTAGAGCATTAGCTGATGTTTAGAGCCTCATGTTTGTGTCTCTTCTCAGCTTGAGGTAATTCAGTCCTGCCACTCAAAAGAGTATTTTAACTGCCAGGCTCAAGCTGGTCTGGGCAAGGTACACCTCTGCTTTTCTGCTGAAGGTGTCCTGAAATTGAGTTAAATTAGAAGCATTACTCTGTCTAGGTGTTCAGATGGAAAAAAGGTATCTTCTACTCAGGTCCTTGGTGCTTGTTTTTGTGGTTTATATTAGAAGGAAACAAAACAAATATTTTTCATTAAGCAGAAGAAATATCTTTTTGAAGACATTACTCAATCATAAATATTTTCTTAAAGTTTGAATTCCCAGCGTGAGTAATGTTAATAGGAGTGCTTACAGAAACTCTGTGAGGTTTGAAAATGGGTCTTGTTTGCAAATGGCAACAACTAAATTATTTATAACAGATTAGAGCTGTGCCGATATCACTTCTGTTTTGTTATTTCTAAATAGAAAGCTGTACTGTTTGCATTCTTTTGCACAATCCGTGTGATACTTTTAATGCCGATATCTTATACAAATGTGATTTCTTGAAAAAAAAAAAGAATTGTCGCTATGCTGAACCAATACTTCATAACAGATCAATTTACACGGTTCTTTCATAAGCTAATGATATTGTTTTACATGGACTTGATTAAATGACCTTTAAAGTCATAGCATCCTGTTTTGCTGGACCCTAAAAATTTGTAATCAAGAACGTATCCAATATTTACTGAAGATGAAAAAGTATAGGAACTAATGCTGCTAAATCTTTTTTTGAAAAGACCAAATGAGGCTGTTAAATGACATTTCAAGATGTGCGTGTAAATTCACGGAAAGTGATAAATAATTTGCCTTCTAATGAAATTCTTTCTACTCAGTGAGGAATAAGAGGGTGACCAGTAAAAAGTTGCTCATAAAACACTTGCTGGAGTTAATGCACAAACAAGTTGAAAAACCACCAAAACAAGACTCTGAAGAGTCTCTTTTATATTGTCAGGAGAGAGTCAAAAGAAGAACTAGTATTTTGTTAGCTGTGAGCTAATCTCTTTTTTCCATATGTTGTGGTATACAGCAGAAGTACAGAGCACTAAGTAGTTAATTATTAGTAGTCTAGGTACCAAATCTTAGGTATTGAAAAATCTTTTGTATGTTGATCGAATGTTAAAATACAAACTTGAGAAATAATTTCTCTGAGTAATACTGCAAATAACTCTTTTAGTATAATTTTTCTAAATTCAAGAGTTTTCTATTGTGATCTAATTAATTAATTATGTTCTTATTTGTTTTCCATGTTTATGGATGAACACACACTGTTTATGAATAAAGCAAATTCACAGAAGTGATTATAACACCACAATGAAGAAAGCACTGCAAAATTTTCCTGTTTTACCTCTCTCAATAGAGTTTTGTTATCATAGTAGGCTTAAAGCATGAGAAGTTCTGAAATCTGGAGGTGTAGTTGTTTTGTCATATCTGCTTCTATCTGATATCTGTTGAAAAATTCTGGTAAGCTGAATTTAAAGAAGTGAATAGGCTCGAGTAGTTAGGGGGGACGTACAACGCTTTTTTTTCTCTTCCCCCAACTCAGGCACATGTTTACATGCTAACACACCATATGCCACACAAATCCGTGTTAATATTGTGCATTTTATGATTAATACATATCTCTGCCTGTCTCTCTTCTTCTTTGGTGTGGGTGTGAGTCTCCTACCTTCCAACTCATAGTAGTTTAAACTACATTTTGAGTACACTGGAAGCCTGTACTTGCTCAGTCCCCCATCAGTTTGCATCTAGCAGTGTAAGTAGGAGGCAGTGGCAGAATCTATCCGTCTGTTTTACTGGTTTTTAACTGCTGCTAGGGAATACAATCTCCAGTGTATCTGAGGAAGGGGCTCTTTCATGGTCTTATGAACTGGCACCTGAGGCATTATTTATCACCACGTGCTTCTTGACTCAGCAAGTGGGTCGTGATTCCAGCTCCGTTTGCTGGAGAGATTGGTGAGGTGGTTTTTTTCTGTTTGTTTGTGATCTGCTTATATTTTTTTGTAATTTGTATGTAGAAATATGCTGCTAAACTGTCATATTCTTGAGGCTGAGACACGGGGTGTCGAAAAGAGCATCTTCTTTTGACTACAGTATTCTCATTCACCCTCAAAGCATAGCAGTTGAACTAGTGCTTTGGCAAGATCTGTGGCAACCAGCCACGTGGTTGTCCTCTCTCCTTCCCTGCCCCTGCACACATGCACCAACACACGTGTGTACGCATAAATGTCCTGATTTGCCAAAGTAGAAAGGATGATGTGAACTGCTTTTACTCGCTTCAGTGTGAGGTCAGCAGGCTTGTGTTTGAGCAGCTATAGGTATCAGCTGTAATTTGTCAACTTGCTTTACCTGAAGTGGAAATGACTCACATAAACTCTTCTTACTGGGCTGTGGAAGGGTGGCAGCCAGGTGATGGTTTCTGACCACAGCCTAAGTGGAAAACATCTTTCTTGGCCCTACCATGCCATCTGGTCCACAGCTCTGGAGCGTGTCTGCTCTCGTGTTTTCTCAAAACCTGCTTCTTGAAATCCTAATACGGACGTACTAGTATGCCTTCTCGTTACTGGTTTTAGTCAGATGTTGTGCCTCCTTCCTGCACCAACGCTTTCCATAGCTGTCAATTTTTACACAGTTTCAGGTAACCAACAGAAAACCTGTTTAGGTCTCTCCTACTACATCACTGCTTTGTATGAGAAAACTTGATGACAGTAATGTCTGTCTTCTGTATTTAAGCAAGACATTTGAAATCTGTTAAGATATTCAGAGCAGCGGTTCACTGTAAGAAAGGTTTCCCTGGGCAGGGTCATTGTCAATTTAATATCTTATTGGGTCAGGACTTGCATGTTTTCCTTCAGTTTGTTGCCTAAAAAAACACCAAGAAAATTTGAACTCATTCAACGCCTTTTCTTTTACCTTTATGATGCCATAGCAAGAAATAAAATTGATCCAGAGCTGTACAAAGTACTTTTTTTCCCTTGACAATGTAGTGTCAGCCACGCTTGACAAAATGATTAAAATCATCCTGTTAACGTTTTATACCATTTCAACCTGTTAAGATTCTGGGTGACAGTCAGGACTTACTCGGCAATGGGATGTCAAGAATATTCTCAGTTCCTCGTGCAATCTGAAAGCAATTTAGCTCTGTAAGAGTACATAGTGTAACAGAAAACAGGCTGTCTAAAGTAGCTTGATAGTTGCATGATTTTTAAGTCTCTGGGCAAGTAAAGACTGAGTGAGCCTGGCAAAATCATGGAGATTTTTAAGGCAGGGAGGTCTTGTAGACAGATGGAAAAACTGATCTGTTTGTCTATCCAAGTGTTAAACTAGTCTGAGAATTTTCCACTGTGATGATTCACAAGAGTTCAGTCATTTAGAGTTTAGTAGAATCATTTTTAGCAGAGTTTAGACAAGACAAAATAGTAAATTTACACAGTGGTGAATTTTACTCATGCATATGAGCTTTGCCTACAGGGTAGCAGTGCCTGGCAGAACATTTTCTGCCAAACTAATGGCAGCAATAAGTGAGGTGCCAAATATAACCACAGTATGAAGGTAATTGGACAAATGGCAGTGGATTTGGTGGTTTGTAACTTCTTCATGGTGCATGTCAATGAGATTTCTGTAGGGTTTTGTTATACGCAACCAGCAGTGTTACTAGAGCAGCGACACATGTCAGAGGGAGTTCATGTTGGGATGTTAGTAGGGAGGAGGATAGCCCATATAGAGACAAACCAGTCTCTTTTGGGGATTACAGCTCTTATTTTCATCCAGTTTATCCTGGGTGACAAGCAGGACAATGAGTTGAAAACCAAATGAGTTTGTTGTGGACGCGTCACGAGCATATACCACATTTAACTAACTAAATTAGGTAACTAAGGAAGAGAAATAGGCTGACCTAATTATGCTGAGCTGGACAAGCTAGCAGGTCTTAGCTTCTAGTATGGATTGTTTGCAGCTTCCAGGCTTGCACTGAATGTATTTGCTTTTAAACATCTGGGAGGTAGATCTGGGGCTGACTGCAGGTTTGATCTATGTTCTCTCTGGGCATTTCACCTGCGTACAGTTCAGCTTTATTTCACTTTTGTTCCACATGTCCCATTTTTTCTGGAGCATGAGGAGGGAACCCCCAAGGGTTGATACATCAAGGTGAGTAATGCTCTGCTCTTGGCAAGCTTAATTAAGATTCTCTATATGTGCTCCAAGAGGGAAGAGTGTTGGTCATTCTGCTTGCAGAAATCCCATACTATGCTGTTGAATGTGAGTGTTCAGGATTTATTTGGCAGTTTGCTAGCCTGTCTTGATCTTGCAAAGGAGCAGCTCTTTGTTAATCAGGTTGCAATTTGCAGCATATATTGCTTGCGTAGCTTTAAAGCCAGAGAAATTTAGTGTCCATGTGTGAATGTGACAGGACCACGAGTCAGACAGATCCACCATTCCATGTTTTTGAAGTGGTTCCTCATCTCTACTAATTGGTTTACTGGAATATTAAACCCAACTAGATCAAGATGAGCCTTTAAATAGGGAAAACAAATTAAGTTGGGCAAGCTATTAAATAAAAGGCTTGAAGAAATACCTGCAATAACCCTGCCCACAGTTAATGAGAATTTTAAACATATATTTTTAACAGATTTCCATTCTAATATCTCCCTGTACTTCCAGGGCTGCTCATTTTCTTTCCTTTGCCTCTGAGGCTTAACTTCGAGTCTGCTCCTTGCTGCAGCTAAGCCTGTGACGCTTCAGGTTTGTGTTGGTCTGCTGGTTCCCTTTCAGAGTCTCTCTGCTGCTCTCTCACTCTCTCCTTTCCTGCCCCATTCTGTGCTTAAAAAGTGCTTGTGTGTGTGAAATAGATAGTGCACAATTGTGGAACAATGATGTCACGCATGGTGACACTGTTTGTCTAAGTAGGTTTAAACCGGGAGCACGTGCAGTCTCTCGGGTGCTGCAGATCAATTTACTGTCTTTTTTTTTCTTAATTTAAAAAGACCCTCTTTTCCAAAATGTTCCAAGAAATGGTGAGTTGTTTGAAAATATAATTCTCCTGTAAATGACAGTTTATTGTGACAATTTGCACTGCATGAAATAGGGTGGCTCCTGGGGTCAGGAGAAAGTTTTAGAGTTCTGTAGCCATTGTAGGTATATTCCACCTATTGAATAAGTCTACTGTCAGGTATCACTAAGGCAAGCCCGCGTTACCATTCAAAATTTGGGTTTCAGCCTGGGAGAGGAAAACCATACTCTGGTCTTTGGGGAAAAGGGAGCAAGTGTCCTAACCAATACTTGGATTTTGAGAGTTTTTGATACCTGCCAACTGTGAAACACTGTGCCTACTCACACACTCAGTGTCATGCCATCTGGATAGTGGTTTAAACAAAATTGTAGTTTCTCCATACTGTCTCTTGTGCCAGGTGTTAAGGGGCAAAAGATATAAGATGCTTCCCTGTGCTGCTAGGTGCTCTCTCCCTTTCCAGTCTAAGTCTTCTATAAAATGGTGAATTGTTGTAGTCTGGTGCTACATTAATTTAAGCCGAATTAAAACATTCATTTGACTTTTATGGGCTAACTTAAGTGGTAGCTTATCCAAATGATCACACACTATTCCTTCTTAAATGAATTAGCTTAGCAGAGTTTTGTTCACTACAGACAAAGTTCAACTGTTTTACATCATAGAAATATTTTAATTAAAAATCATAGATGTGTGATGAAGAATATTACACCAGATTTTCTTGACCTAAAGGTCAAGAAATTTGTTTTAGCTATTCTTATGAATTAAGCCCTTTTTAAATTCTTACTTTGTCAGTTGTATTGTTCTTCTGACCTGTGTCTATGTTTCCAAAGTTTCTTCTTAAGGAATTAAAAAAAAAAAAAAAAAAAAAAATTCAAACAATATTGCTTCTGAAAAAGCCATGCTAGGAGCTAACTAATTTGTACCACTTAGCACTCCTCATGAAGAACATCATTCTCTCCAGGAAGAGTTTAATCTTATTGTCCAAAAATTCCAGGTGCTTTCTGACCTTTTATTAGAATTCAAATATATTCTCAAGAACACTACAGACATCCTTGTGAGAGCTTGAGAGATCTTATCACGTTTTCCAGGTAAGCGACTTTCAGAAGCTATAAGAACAATTCTGAAAGGCCTCGGAGTCATCTGTGCCTCTTGTCATCCCCAGTGAATGTTTATTTAGAAAATTCTGCGATTGTGAACACTGAGAGACAGGCTCTGTTGCCGTATGACCGAGGCACATATGGGAGACTTTATTTCAACGTGACACTCTTAACCAGAAAGCTACTGAAGAGCTCTTTTTCCATATCCTCTTACCCTCAGAGCAATGTCTTGTCTTAATTTAATGTCGGAAAAGTATCAAGAAAGACTCCAGAGATCTCCCTCCCCCAACTTATAAAACTAGTCTTTTTCAGGAGCAAGTAGGTCATGGGAAAGAAAGAATTCATGTAGCAGACTTTCCCCAAAACTGAGTCTTGCTGATTGCCAAGTGATCTTTAAAAATATCATTGCACTTCTATCTCAATTCCAGTTGCAGCTTATTACTCAAGAGTGGGATGCCAGGCATACTATGATATGTATTGCTGTTACTTCAAATCTTTTGCGCTAGTACACTTCCATTTTCTTCCATCTACAAGAGCTTCCTGATTGCTGTTTATAAATTTGGGTTTTCTCCTTCTATATTCTCTTCTTTTTTCAGTCCCTCCCTTTTTTTTTTTCTTCTTCAAAAAGCATAGCTGCATTTAAAAGGAGTTTTGCCATTTTCAGTACACAACAATTTTCAGTGTACTGAAAAGAAGCAAGTCAACAGTTCAGAAATCATGACCCTTCTTCGCATTAGGTAATTTTTAATTCTGTCAAAATAACGTGAGATAAACAATCCTCCTATTAAAACCAAGTACGTAGGCAATAGTAGACATAAGAAAAGAAGAATATTGGTAAAACTTGACTTTTCAAAGGCAGTTTCAGAAAATTTATTTTACTAAACATAGAATGAAGTAATTCTATATTAAGTTTTTATTTATTATTTTTGATCGTTCATGCGGAAAGTTGTATCTTTTGTAGTGCTCATACTCTAGATCTGGAAAAGAAAACCAACTATCATATTTAAATATGATCACACGTATCTTTTCACTTTTGTGACAATTTCCTTATATTCCAAAAAGCACAGGGAGTGGAATGAAAGGAAATCTAACCAATGTATTCCAACAGAGTGTGACTAGATCTGTTATGATCTATGAAAACTTAGGCTATTTATGGCAGTGTAATAATAAATGGTAATGAATGATGGGAAGAAAAAGACGAGGCAAGCACAAAATTGAACAATTGACGTTAGTGACTGTGTGTTGAGCCTGCCAAAATTATCTCCCTTAGCTCTTCATTTTGTACTTGAGCTGCAACTGGCAAATGCGTTGTAAATCTACTACAGCATGTCTTCCTCTCAAAATGAGAGGCAACAAAATAGCAAGTAGTTTGCATCAATGAATTTAAGTGATAATGATCTTGGGACTCAAGTGTCTGAAACAATTAGCACCTTTTGAGGTTACTTAAATGCAAAAACGAAACTGATTTCCTAGGGGAATTTTAAAAAGCCTTTTGATGCAAATAAAGAACAGAGATATCTTCCTCATTTGTTGAATAATTTAAATTAATTCTTTGTTTTGTTAGAAATCATTTTAATGTTGAACTTCTTTGGTAAAAATTAGAAAAGCTGGAGAAAACTGAGCAAGCATATTCTCAACAACAGGACATGTTGCTTGTTTTCTAAACATCTTTTAATATATTATTTTTCCTACAATATTCCTCTGGACTATTCCCTAATTCCCCTTGTTTCTAGAAAAATAATAGCAATGGAGCAGTATAGATTATGTAGGGAGGAAGAAGCAGAAGTGAGCAAGACATTGGTCTGCCTGTTGATACTAAATATACCAAAATATTTTAGAAGTGTTTGAGCATTGGGAGGTCAGAGAAAACGATACAGTACTAAGACTTAGTTTTGCTTTTTACATGTTTATGCTATAAAACTGAAGGTGAATGTCCGCATTTGACTTTAAGGATACTCGGAAAAATTTCTAATTCAAGATGATGTTGCGTGTGTGAACATTCATCCATTTTAACCAATGCTGCTAATTAAAAAACATCTGTAAAACTGTCTTATGTAATGTTATTGGACTGATGTGGAAGTGAATGAGTTAAACAAAATGGACTGTATGTTGTGGGTGAGCAAATATAGCGTGGATGTTATAAAATCCCCTCAGGCCCAGAAATATTTGAATCAACACCAATTTGATTCTGGTTAGTTGATGGGTCCAGCTGCAGAATAATCCGTCAGAACTCAATCACTTATACTGTGGGATCTGACTAATTGTTCATATTGCATAATAAGATCTTTCTCAGGCCCAAGTGTTAGCTTTCTATTAGCGATTCAGAATGAGACGTTCATGTTTTGAGTTCATTTTTACCGTCTTACAGATGTCCTGGCCAGTGTTACCTGAATTATGAATTTCATCACTGTGCAGCCCTAGAACGACTTCTGCGTTTGATCAGTGGTACAGCCAGGAAAAAGGATACAGTGGAACTTATCTAAAATTACTCAGGTGTGAGGTCCTCCACAGGGAACTACAGAGTGGATCTCTGCTCCACCATGGTCCTCTATGGGCTGCAGGGGGACAACCTGTGTCACCATGGTCTTCGCCACGGGCTGCATGGGAATCTCTGCTTCAGCGTCCCACTCCTTCTTCACGGACCTCTGTGTCTGCAGTGCTGTCTCTCTCACATTTTTCTCATTCCTCTTTCACAGCTGCTGTGCAGTGTTGTGTTTGGGTTTGTTTTCCACCCTTTCTTAAATGTGTTATCACAGAGGTGCCACCAGCATCGCTGATGGGATCAGCTTTGGGCAGTGATGGGTCCATTTTGGAGCTGGCCAGAACTGGCTCTGTTGGACATGGGGACAGCTCCTGGTGTCTTCTCACAGAAGCCATCCATGCAACTCCCCTGCTACCAAAATGTTGCCATGGAAACCCGATACAGAATCATGAAAGAGAGTGATCTTCATATAGCAAATATGCAAAACGTTTCTTGATGTTCTTCTGAACTCTCTTTGTGTAACAGTTACAGATCAAGCAAAAGCTTCAACTTTCTCTGAGGAAAGGCTTCAGCTTCCAAACTGAATGCAAGTTTACTGTGGAAAGAGGAAGTCGATTTGGTCTCTGCTATTACTGCGTATTTAATCATGGTGGAAACTTGGGTAGAGTCAGTTTTGATTACACAGGATTTATCTATTTGTTACACTCCAACTCCATTTCATACTCGAGTTCTTAAATTGGAATCATCCAGTGTTCATGTTACGTACTCAAAAATATAGTGACGAGACAGTAAATATAAGTCACATAAATTAAAAAAAGAAAAAGATAAATGGAGACAAGGTGGAGAAAGTATATGTACTCCTCTTATAAGGAGAGATGGGGAAATTTTTGTTAATCTTGCTGGAATGACTTGGTTTCCAAATAGTGAACTATGAAAAATAAATTGATCTTGAGCAAGAAGCTGAGCCTTCAAAAGATATTTAGATGGGCTCTTAGGAAATGAGGGGAAAGAAGAGTGAGTGAGTGAGTGATCATCCTTGCTGTGGATTCAGTGACTTAAGAGGCAGGTGGTCCCTGAGACAGAATATAAGATGTTAAATAGGATGCTGAGCTCCAGTACCTTAGTGGTAGCACTCTGTGAACTATTCCCTATGCAGCAGGCAGGATCTAGGTAAAGTCTTAAAGTGTCTCGAGAGGTGTCAAGGTGAGAGGGTCAATTTACTGGGAAATATTTCACTGAATAGATTAAGTCGTCTTCTGCTGTGTTTACTGCTTGTAAATCAAAATGAAATCTGACTTCTATGAGTTAAAATTAAAAGGTGATAGAGAAATCATATACAGAAGAGCTCACCGTTTGGGGTGAATTAACTTCCATTTTAAGGTGCAGAACTTTGTAGTTGTTGGAGGGGGTTGCTTTTGTTCTTGTTTTTCAAATACAGAGCACAGGAATAGTGCTATAGTGGTTCACACCACAACTTGGCGCAAATATTCAGCGTTGTCCTGGAACAGATCTGTAGGATGGCAGGACAGGGTAAGCTTTTAATCCTGATTATCTGTGATTCAGGAGGTTCCTGAGAAAATCACTGTCTCTATTGAGAAGTTTGGGATTATTTTTTTATGAATTTCTTTTCACATATTTGTGAACTTTTAACATTCATAACATCCTCTGGCAAGACATTTTGCACCTACTTTACATGGTGTAAAGAATTTTAGAACAAATGGAAAGAAATGTGTTTTCTTTCAGTGGATAATTACATTGTCATCAGATGTGGTGGTGGTTAAAGTGGGGTTTTCAAGAGCAATTGTACCAAACTCATGGAAGGAAAAATCCAGCTACAGCGATTAAATGCAAAAATAGAATTTCTGGCTCTGAAAGTAACTAAGTTGCAAATACCTGAAAACAAAGAGGATACCTCAGGAGAGAAGCATGCCCTGCCCTTAAAACTAGGCAGAGGATGTTAGCCTGATTGACCTTTGTTGTAGACCAGAGCAGTTGTCCATATGTTCTTCATTGGATTGATTGTCTGTATTGCTTGATGACTTTAAAGAAGTGAATGAAAATCAAATGAACGTCATTTTTGGTGTTCCGCGTCTCTTAGCTCCTTTCATGCTGATAGTATAATGTGGAGTTAGTTCCAGAGCAAGATTTGTCAGAGGATAGGAATAAGGCTTTGTACCTCTGTTCTCTCTGTTCAAGGAAGTCTCATCATATACGTATGAGCACTTGCTTCTCTTTCCAATGATATTCAGTGCAGAGTGCTGTGGCAAGCGCTCGTATCACTTGAAAGAGTTTGATATTTCATTATGCAGATGACAGCTGTTGGTTATTCCCTCTTATCATAAAGGATCTCTAACGTCAGTAGCTCAATGAATACCAAAATTGTTCCTCAGGTTTGCTTTTACTCAGACAAGTAGAGTTGTGCCAGAATATAGCTAACTGAGAAACAGCTGGGCGTAGCTACCCAGCAGCTAGAAATCTAAATATAATCATACATCTGAGTGGTGCATCAGTTCACAATTGTTCTCTTTGCTATGCGAATCTCACAAGATCAGTTAAATTACAAGTATCTGCTCTTCTGCTAGTCCTGTAATTACTCAAACCCGTCCATGTTAGCGGAGTCAGCAAAGCTTTGCTTATCAGACCCATACGCATTTCCATCCTGTGCCCTAAGGATTTGTGCTGTGCTACACTTACGGCTCTGAGGGTTTGAGTACACACCTCAGTACCTCGCTTGCTGTCTGTCAGAAAGCCTTCCTGGCAGCCAGCAACCCTCACAAGTTGCTTTTCCTGCTTCTCCTGATGTCAGTGATGTGTGTCCTTCACATGGGACATCCTTCCTCTCAGCTGCAGAGGGCTTTGGGAGAAGGTCTTGCTTGTGTGTTCGGCTGCTACGCTGTTCTCTCCAGAAAGGTTTCTTGTCCTTGTGCACCCCTTGTGCTTCAGGCAGTACCTCAGTGGAGGATGGAAGTTTTTATTTGCCAGCCTTACCTTTGAAGAGAGTTCAGGAAGGTTAACCCTTTAATCCCCAGACTCGTTTGATTCCTTTCCTATGTAGCAGTTCATCTTAATTAAAATAAGTGGATAAGTGGTTCTGGTTATGTGGAAATGGAAACTATGCCTTTGTCAGGTGCAGTCTTTGTCACAGTGAGAGTCAGGACTCTTCACAGACTTTTGCTCAGTGCTTTCTGGTGTATCTCCTTGTGAATTGTCCACATAATCCGCATCAAGTCAGCGTGTTAAGAGAAACATTTAAGGTAATTATTTCATTAATATGTATGTTTCCTATTTATATGTGGCTCATTACTGGCTTTTGGCTGAGACTGAGCACAGCAATTAATGTGTTTGGGGTGAGTAGTTCTCAGACCCTTCCTCTGAATAAAGCTGTAGCACGTACCAAATCACGTGTGTTTGAAAATACAGCTATGGTAAACCTGCGTTTCTCCGATGAAAGGTATTGCTGCCATCCTCAGTGTTTCATCGTGCAGTCGAGATCAACAGCACAGCACGGCTGTCTGTTTTTATGTATGAGCTGAAAGCGAGCAGGCTGCAGTTCAGCTCAGTAAAATAGAGATGTTGTTGACAGTTTAGGTGAAAGAGCAGAACTATCTAGCAAAAGCAGTGTTGGCTCCTTCGGGTGATATTTTTCATCGTTTTAAGTTTGTGACTTTTTACGAGGGATTCTTTCTCTTTCATTGCTGTTAGTCATGCTCCAATTAATAAGCCAGTCAACTTCTTGTCATCCATGTGTGGCGAGGACTTTCTAGCCTCTGCTTTTTAATGTGGATTTTGGTTCTTGTGCAGTCTTTTGTTGTACTGTAATTAGATTGCAGCATAGTGTTGCTCCTGGACCTAGTTGTTGTCACTTGGTGACAACAATTCAAGAATGCATTTGGTGGTTACGTGGTGAGAATTTCAGTGGTGTCTGTGCTTGTTGCCTTTCAATGATGTTGCCCACTTCAAGGGTTGTGTATGTAGAGTTTCCCAATAGAAGATCAAGAGCAGCAATAGTGGCTTTGTGGGATCTCTGGAAAAGTCATGTTGTTAAAAGGGCTTCAGGAACTTGCTAAGGATATGGTCCTCAGACTAGAAGCAGGAAGAAACCTTTTCTTAACTGCTTGTCTGTCTGGCTTGGTAGGGCTATTATTTTTATCTGAACGTTTATTTTTTAATGCTTGTGACAGACTGTTCTGTTGCTTGCAGGGAAGAATGTTACACACAGGGTATGTTGTGAAAAGTGACGTTAAACAAATGTGAAAGTCTGCTTTCTCCCATCTTTCTCATTTCTGTCCAGTCATGGCCAGCCACAGTATTAAGTTCTTTTTCTTTATCTCTGAGACATACTTTGGACTATTTTGCTGGTTTTGCTCAAGGAGCAGACTGAGTCCTGTAATTATGTGTGGTGGCCTAAAAGAGAGCTGAGAGTAGTCAGGAAGAAAATATGAGGATGAAAACGTGGTAGGCTTTTAACTGAATCGCACTGAAGAAAAGCCTACAAGTTATTGTACATACTTTGGATTGATTAGCAATTGAACCTTTTGCTTTGGGAGAAAGAAATAAAGCTTTCAGCATACCTTCCAAGAGGTTGTTCTGTGATTGAAACATTGTTGTTTTCATGCAAGTATCTTTATAAACACGAAAAGATCAAATAAATAAGAAAGAAAAAGCCTTATCATAATAGCAATTCTGGACCTCCCAGTGAATCAATCTACCGAGATACTTAACTGCATAAGATTACTTTACAACAGTGAGAAGCAATTTGTAGGCAGAGATGCATCAGTGTTTTTTGATGTAAGGGTGAATTTTAGTATGAATTTTACTTCAGATAACAAACCATAGATCTTTATCGTTTAGAATACAGAATTTCATTTCTCTAACTTTTTATGTACATAGCACTCCATGAGCTACAGCTTCTTACTGTCATTTTACTATCAACATCCTCCTTATTTCATGTATGGTTTGTATTTTTCTTAAAATGTTATTCAGTGATACATTGAAAACGTGACAAAATGCAAAAAAAATAAAGAATAACATTATCTGTTTTTAAGTTGGTATGAAAACCAATTCAACAGTCTCTGTTGTTGCAGCTTGAAATGATGGAGTCGATGAGGGCAAAGTCTTGGCTAAATGTCAGTTAAGTTCACATACGGAAAGTTCTGGTGTCCCTGTCTGCTTATAAAAGTAAAGAAGTAGCTTGGCTTTCTAGTTGTGCTTGGGATAAACTGATCTTTAACTAGGGGATAGAGGAGTAAGACTGGAGGACACTGCTTGTTCCAGTAATCTGTCTTAATTACTCTACAGTGTGAGCTTGCCAACAGTACATCAAACTGACAAGGGAGCCTTTGCCATACTGAATGTTGGTGTGTGGTTTGTTTTTTTTTTTCTGTAGTGAGAAGGAAAATGTGCTATATTACATAAGTTACAGTCTATGCAGTAAAAATCTGTATCTATTTGAATAAGTGGGAGCAATAATTCTGTTCTTGCAAATAGAATGCAAATAGAATAATTTTTCTTTTAACATATTAATTCAGTAAGAAGATTAATATAAGCTTGCAAACTTCTTAGTAAAGATCTTTATTCTCTCAACAGAATGCAATACAATTACTACTTGGATGCTGATAGTAAATGAACTGTTTTATTGAATTGTCATAATGAAATATTGGAGGCTGGTGTATGATAGTTCTTATAAAGACTATATTTGAGGAAGACTTTGTAGAGGAGGTAAAAGAGGACAGAAAATTTTGTTTCAAAAAGTGAGATAAAGAAGTAGCCGCTACTGGAGGAGTGGCAGCTACCATTATATCCTGTTGGGTCTCCTGATTCCAGTTTGGAATCAAATTCTTAACTTTGGGCATATGTTTAATTAATACTCTGCTGCAAGCTTAGGAATTAAGCCATGACTACATAAGTTATTATGAATTTCATAGATTTCATAGATTTCTAGGTTGGAAAAGACCTTAGAGATTATCGAGTCCAACCATCCCTAATCCCCATTAAACCATATCCTCAAGTAGCTCATCCACCCTATTCTTAAACACATCCAGGGATGGGGACTCAACCACCTCCCTGGGCAGCCTATTCCAGTGGCTGACAACCCTTTCAGAGAAGAAATACTTCCTAACATCCAACCTGAATCTCCCCTGACTAAGTTTATGCCCGTTTCCCCTTGTTCTATCACCCATCACTAATGTAAAGAGCCCCTCCCCCACCTCCCCACCATCTTTTCTCAAGTGTTTATAGGCCATAATCAGGTCTCCCCTCAGCCTCCTCTTCTCCAGGCTTAACAGCCCCAACTCCCGCAGCCGGTCCTCATAAGTTTTATTTTCCAGCCCCTTGACCAGTTTAGTCGCCCTTCTCTGGACTCGCTCCAGGAGCTCAATATCTCTCGTAAAGCGAGGGGCCCAAAACTGGACACAATATTCCAGGTGCGGCCTCACCAGTGCCGAGTACAGGGGCAGGATCACTTCCCTGCTCCTGCTGGTCACACTATTCTTGATACACGCCAGTATCCCATTGGCCTTTTTGGCCACCTGGGCACACTGCTGGCTCATATCAAGCTGGTAGTCAACCAAGACCCCCAGGTCCTTCTCCGCCAGGCAGCTCTCCAGCCACTCTTCCCCGAGCCTATAGCGATGCTTGGGGTTTTTATACCCCAAGTGAAGGACTCTGCACTTGGCCTTATTAAAGCTCATGCCATTGGCCTCAGCCCAACGATCCAGTCTATAATGATTGATACTACTCCATTCAAGGATTGATATTCATATCTTTCGCAATACTGACTAGCATCTCCCTTTTGTTTCTTAGTTTTCAGTCCTGGTCTCAGTTTATGGTAAAATTCTTTACACCTGAAATAATGATCAAACTAATTATTAGAGAAGCTCCGAATAAGTCAGGTTGGAAGGGACCTCAGAAGGTCATTTAGTCTAGTCTTCTGCTCAAAGCAGGGTGAGCTATGAGAGCGTACCAATTAATTCTTAACGCTTTAAAAGAGTATTATTTTGATATTTTTTGAAGACCTTGTGTTGTCCTTCTAAATAACAGGCTTTTTACTCTATATTTTTGTGCAGAATACTGAGGTTACTTAGGACTCTTCATTAAAGACAGAACTTTCTTCACAGAGACCATGAGTTAGTGTCAAATTTTCCTCCAGCTGTGGAAGCCCTGCTGACATCTGGTGTTGCATTCTAAATTTTGCTTTGGGAAATGGTAGCTCAGAATGTAGAAGAGGTTTCAGTCAACCATTTTTTGTTGAGGCTTTTTTATTCTTTGTCAAATGGTGATATCAAAATTCAGATATTGCAGCTTTGTCTTGGAATGAAGATATAAGGCGTTTTGAATGATGTAAGGAGGAGTCTTCCTGTTCTTTTACTACAGCACATTAGGGGTCCAGAACAGAGTGCTCTAATTTTTCATGTTCGGGTTTTAAGATGTTATATATTGTACAATTTTCATGTTAGTGCAACCCCTGAATTTTTTTCTTGCCCAGTAGTTTATTTCCTAGTTAATTATGTTACTTGTGACATTGAATATTGCCTCTTTTGTTTTTTTTTCCAGTGCGACAATGCAAAAGGACTCAAAGCCTTCTATGATGCAATAAAATATGGACCTAATCATCTGATGGTTTTTGGTGGCGTATGTGCAACAGTTACTTCTATCATTGCTGAATCTCTAAAGGGATGGAATTTGGTTCAGGTAAGGCATGGAATGGAATATATTCAAATGCTGATTATCTTGTATCTCTATCTTTTTTTTTTTTAATTTAGAAACTTAGTATTTGATGCTTTTCAAGCTTAACAATTTGTGTAATTAGTGTACCTCAGTTTTGAAGATCAGTGAAGTTATGTGTAAAGAAGAACTGCTATGTCTATATCTATAGGTTTTAATGCTTGATGTTGTACTCAAAACGTATGGGGCTACAGTCGTGTGGCTCAGTAGATTAATTAAATAAAATTAATGTACCTCAAATCACAACATAAATGAAATAAAGTTCAGTCATAGTAGGTGAGCAAATCTAGGACTGACTCAAAGTTAGACGAAACAACTTGTCAGGCCTTAAATTATGCTACACTGGAGTCTTTACTTGGTCTCTACTCAGTCATAATACAATAATTCCTGTTGACTTTAAAAGTGTTGGAAGTGCATAAATTGTCAGTAGTAACTGAGTATGTATCTCAGTATTTGACTTACAAAGCACATTTATTCCCAGCTGTTCTTCTTTCTGACTTTGTCAAAGGTCAAGTTTGTGGAAAGGTTCCCTCTGCTGAGGAATTGGAATTTATTAATACTAATCTTTGAAATGCAGATGATAACAGCATGATTTTCTTCATTTCTTCAGTCCTCTGTCCAGTGATGATCTTTGCATTGATGGCTGTTCATGCAAGGTAGCCAGTCAGTTTTGCTTTTCAGACATGGAAATGCCTTGGCTTCCTACTCAATGTTCATATCACTCAGACAAGTTTGTATCATTTTTCTTAAAATAAATAAAACATTCTGTAGTAAAATAATATAATAATAAAATATAGCAATTACCTGAGGTTTCAGTTACAAGCACACTCCTCTTTTCCACCTGGAATACTCACTGAGATTAGTGCAGAATGAACAAATGAGGCATAATTAAGTTTGTGAAGAAGATGATGATCAGAGTACAAATGGGAAAATCTTTGGAGGATAATTAAAGTAGCTTGTTAACTGTGTTTATAATGCTTGTCATATCAGATCTTTTTTTCTTATGCTTCAGGATTTTTTCTGATCTGAAAAACATCAGTTCTATGGAAACAAAATAATTGTGTATCTCTGGGGAGAATGGAGAAAGCAACAGAAAGCTTGAAACTGTCGTTTAACACTCTCTTAAAAATGGCCTAGTTCATGGCCTGTAAGGAAGTATGTGGCTGGAGCTCTGTGTTTCTGGAATTCATCTTGTGGAACTTCCAGATGATGTAGGATGTTTTAAGGAGTTGGATTTCATTGTGCTAAATCCCTTTCATTTGCAGTCAAGTTCTGCCTGCTAAGATCTGAAAATCAATTTGTTAATGCAGTTACTCAGTCAATAAGGAAGGGCAATTAGAAAGCTTCTATTTGCTTTTAAATGCCTGAATTTGTCAATATATGTGTTAATTTATATAATGATATGAAGCATTGCTACCAGACAGCATCTATTTCTTTGTATTTAACAACTACATCTGTGAGTAAGTCTTAGACATTATTAACGATATCAGTACATCAAGGGATTCTCTGCTGCTTGGGCATAGTATCCTGCAGTCACCAGATAAATCCTCACATGGCATAACTCCACTTTGTGTCAGGTTTTTATGTACTCATTGAATGATGGAAAAAACACAAATGACAGCGTGGCTGGGAAGTGTGTTGAGGCTTAGTAGATGCTATAGCAGCAATGGAAAAAGTCTAAATACAGTTGGTGAAAGTGTTATGTCATACAGTGACAGCAATATGTGTATCTGCAAATCAGCAGATATAGCACGTATAAGGTAGTGGGGAAATGGAGTACAAATCCTTCCACTCCTCCAGATCCATGGTCATAAACATCTTTGATTAAAACCGTAACTTGAATAGAAGGAAGAGATAGAAATCTGTAGTTCTCAGAAGTGGAGCGATAATATTCAGCCTGATAAAATACAAGACTGTCCTCCCTCAAAACTTGAAAATTCACCTCAGGGAATCACAGCAAACTCACGTAAATAATTATATGAATTTGTGATCATGCTGAGGTCATTTTAAGTTGCAATCAAGAAGAGGGAAAACAGCATATAGACAAAAACTAACCTGACGTTGTATTATTGAATAGAGGATATGCATTTGGATGTCTGACTCCATTGTTTTTTACCCCATGCAGGCAGTCACGAAAACAGAGCTCTTAACCCTAGCAGGAGCATTTGATTTGATTTACAAAGGTGTCATGTGGTTGAGCAAAGTGATGACTGTCTTCTACGCTAGTAAAATGCAGGATGATAACTGAGAGTACTGGGAGGAATAGAGAAGAAAAGAGATAACAGAATTTAACAACTGAAAAATTACTTTCCTTAGCAAATATGGTATGAGGTTGACTGCCGGCTGCTAAACTTCTCTGAGAGCCTTTTAGCTCTGAATTCCAAGTTTCTGGGTGACAGCTTTTCCTTTTTTTTGGGAAATTTTTTTTTTCTGCATCTTCCCCATTCTGTCCAGTAAAAAGTCTCCAAAAACATGCAACACAGTAAAAGGCAAAGAGTACAAACCTGCTGGAAATCATCGCATTGCTTTTGCTACTCAGACAATGTTACAGTTGGGGGGGGGAAATAAGTGTTTGCAAGACAGCTTCAGTCTCTACTCTCCTTACTGTACACAGTTGATAATGACACTGTCTTTTTGACTTTTATTTCACTGGTTAAGTCAGTTCACTGATGGCCTGAAACAATGTGAAATAGGGAAGACTGTCGGAGCTTGAGAAGAGTCTCGCTCTGAAGTTGACTTGCCTTGTTTCTCTACCATATCTAAACAGAGAGCACTTTTCTTCCCTCATCTTGACAAATTTTGATTTGTTTATGACCAGCCACAGAATGGGAGATTATATTCTCAACTGGCTGCCTTCAACTGCTGGCTGATTTCATTATCTCTTGCTGTAACAGAATGAATGATTTTTTTAATATATTTTTTTTTAATGGAGTGTTTTGTATCTGTGGCGAGAGCAAGTTGTTTTAGCCTGCAAACACCTATGTCATCCTTAAGGGCTCTCACTGAGGTAGGCTAGGTGACACAACCTGCAAACTGCTTTCTGAACACACTTTCTCAGTAGGACAGATGCAGACACCCATTCCTCAGCTTCTCAAATCCAACAACTGAAAAGCTTCCCCATGGGTACTCTGTGTGCCAGCAGTCCTTACTTTGTCGAGTGACAGTCAGTCTGAGCATGGGCTGGAGGCTGCACGTGTGACTTTGATCTCTAATCTGTGGCATGGAATTTGTTTGAAGCTTTGATATTTTAGTTTGAAGGTGCCAATAATATCCTGTGCATCTGACAGTGGGTCATGAAGGCATGAAGGTATAATACTGGGCAGTTGCTGTGCTATAAGGGGAATATTTCAATGTCACATTCTTCCGGATTCATCTTATCCCCCTTTCCTTTTCATATGTATTCAAAGCTGTTAAACAGAGTCAAGAAGAATCACTAACAGTATCTACAATATATTGCAAAAGACTAGTTATACGTTTTTATTTCACACACATTCCTGCTAGTATCCAGTATCCAGCAAAACAGAGATCATTTGCAATTCAATCTTTCTCTTCTATTTCAGGATATGCATCAACTGCTAACCTCTCTGTGAATTTCTTATAGTGGCAAAAGCATCTAATTTGTATAGATTGCTGTTTCTCCTATTTTCCATTATCCTCTCTCGCTTTTCCCGATTGCCATATTAACATAAACATTTAACTAGGATGAGAATTTTGACTGAACTGGTCATCTCTCTTAATTTGTGAAACGCTTTCTCCACTTTGGAGATTTGTCTTTTTCTTCCATTGTGCCATTTTCATTCTCTTACAACCTGCTTCATTTACAATTTCCTTTAACTCTGGAAATAAGCCTTCACCAGAAGCAAAAGATAAATGCTAGTACTTCCTTGGAATATCCTCCATTTCTACATATTTAATGTAATCTAGCCATAACTACTGGCTTCTAGGCAAGTGACTGCTGCAAGTGATCCAGTGATCAGATCATAATGACATTCAAAACAGAGAAATCTTGTTTTGGATTCAGCATCTCATGTCAAAAAGTTTTCTAAGAAAGCTATAGGTACTCTAATCATGATATATTACTCATTTTGTGGGCTGGACTTCCAGCAAATATCAGTCTCCCATATTAATATAGGGCAAGTTCACATGTTAGAAAGGGAACACTCCTGTAGTTTTCTATCCCAGTGTAGCTGTGTATTAAAGAGCCTACCCTGAGATTCTATTATCCCAGAGATCCATAGACATTCAAGATCTCATCTCTGAACTACCAGAGAGACCACTGGTGTTAAAGAAAATCAATGATGTTTCTAGTCCTTGGTTTTGTTCTGAAACAAGGCTGATGTGATTGCATTGTCAGTTCCTCCTAACAGTTTCTGACCACTGGCCAGTTGCAACCAAGTTTTAACGAAAGGTTTCCCAAAGATTATTATCGTCTATATGTTTCTGTAAAAATGAGCTGCAGAGGAGAGGAGTCCAGATAGATGAAGGAGAGGCTGTAGTGTGAGCACAGAGAAACCTTGGATCCAGTCATGACATGTGGTGCTTCTTGTCCAGCTGCTTTTTGTGGGAACGAGACTGGTTGCCTTGAGAATAGACTTAAAAAAGCAGCAGAAAGTTAAGAAAATGCAGAGTAGGAGTGAAGCCCAGAAGGTTATGAAGTAGGAGCTGGAGTGTGTGAACAAGCTTAGGACACATGTATCTATAGGAAACCAGGCTTTATTAGCTGGTTCTGTTACTCATAAAAATTCTTGTTAATACAGAATTTCACAACTATTTACAAGTTATAACCAGTGTTTTTTAACATGTAAGTAATGCAAGTCACCACAGAGGTTTCTATTCTGGCCACTGAATCAAATTTCTTCTTGTTAGCATCTGAATTTTCTATATCTTCATGCTTGTTATCCAGAGCTCTGGCACACAAATATTTGATAAAAAGTGTGTGGTGGCTTTTTGCCTTTTTTTTTTCCCCACAGTCCTTGTCACATTTGTTCCAGCACAGTGAGTTTGTGCTAGTTTTGCCTTCACTGCACAATTTCCATATATTATTAGTCTGAGCAATGAAAAGGGCATTTAAACTAGTTTTTGGCTAAGAAGATTAGCTACTTCTATCTATGAGACGCAGGCCGTCCCACTTGAACAGGCCTTTTTCCCACTGAAATATAACCCAATGCACCATAAAACTAGAGTCTTCAGCTTCTTGGCCCACAGTTCACCATCAGTTTTTTGTGGTGTTTGGTTGTTTTTTTTGTGTGGTTTTTTTTTTTTTTTTAATTTGCTTTCCTATTTTATCTCCTGGGATTGGAGGGATTTTGTAGACTTTCTGTACTTGTACTTTTAATAGGCAAAGTGTGTGAAGGGAAAAGCCTCTTGAGGTCTTATTATATAAGGTGCAAACCTGATGACATTCTGGTCTTGCGTTCGGGAATTAGCTGAGCACATGAAATTTTGCTCGCTTCACCGTAGGAATGCCTGGGAGCTCCTGAACAGGAAGAAAACACAGCAGGACTGACCTTCAGGCAGAATTTCATGTGAAGTTTCTCCTCGTTTGAGAGAAGCTCTGGTGAATTTGGAGGGAGATAGACCTTTTAGTTCTGCAAATCCTCCCCTTGATACAAGCTTTCAGCAGGAGCTGTGCTGTTATTGATGTGGCCCTCCTGAAGCTCTGTGGTTGCTCCGGGAGAAGAAAATGCATGGGGAGTTGAAACAGATGAGCAGCACCATCCCTCCTAATTAGGCTGTGTCTCTGTGTGTGTGGACGGATGTGTACATGCACAATGTAGAGCAGATTCAGGCTTGGGAAGCTAGTTGTATCTTCACCCTTAAACTTAGAGAAATGAACGAATGTTGTAGTGCACCAGGCAGACTAGTCTAGGGCAGAAGAATTAATTTAGTGGCCAAAATTCTTTCATAGTGATAAAAACACTGACCCCGATTCCCAGGGCATTATTTCATTTGTACCTCAGGGGAGACATTAGCATTACACTGCTGTTAATAGCAGAAATACAGTCCACAAAGTTTAAATTGAAAATTTCAGAAAATTTCCAGGCTGAGGTACGATAAGAAGTGCACATCCTCTATTCCAAATGCACTGTAAGATTTAGTAGGACCTTCCTTTCCCTTCTTTTTGACTTCTGCTTGAATGTATGAAATTGATTTATAGTGAGATGAGTTGGCTTAACTTGGCTTTCCATCAGTTTGAAATTGACTTCTATCCAGTATTCACTTTATTTAAATATGATTAGCTGTTCTTTTTCATCTCATTTGTCTTGTATTTCTGCTGTTGGAGAAAACAGCAAACTACAGTATACACTCTAGTTTTTGCCTTTGATCTAACATCAGCAGGTTCAGTTCACTCCATAAAGCATGAATAAAAGTATTTTAATATGGCTCTAGAGGTAGGTCAAAACTGTTGAAAACTGAACCTGTATATTTATTCTATGATCTGCATGTTCTGACAGAAAAAAAAAAAAATCTTTTTTATTTTTCTTAGCTGTTTTTCCATAATCATTTATTCACTTTTGTTTAGTGTTGGATCAATAATATGGCATGAATTGAGTGATGGTCTAGGGAACAGACTGGAAAGGCAAGGGTGTCACTTTGCTGTGCAATATACTTTGGGTTTGTGAAAACGTAGTTAATTCTGAACATTAGAATCTGAATTCAGAAATTCTCTCTCCTCCATTTACTCCTCCCTTGAATCTGAACAGCCTCTTGAAGAAAAAAAACCCCACAAACTTAAAAATACCCCAAACCCATAGTGTAACATGCAAGCACTAATGTTTTTCCAAACACAGAGCCTTGTATTTGAATGCTAGCTCCATTTGTTGGGGAAGTAAGGTGGTTACAATATTCAGCTTAATTTATTATCATAAGTAGTTATGGGTCTGTTTGAGGTTTTTTGATATTGTTTTGGTTTTCTTCCTGTGTAATTTGTATCAAAATATTCTATCTAACGGCTTGTATTATTTTTTTTTTTAATTATTTTTTTCATCCTTCCCTTTTGGTAATTTCTGTAAAAGATGCTTTAGGTCTTTTCTTCAGTGGCTTTTACAGCGCCTCAGCTAGAACAGATCTGCCAGGTAGAATCTTTCTTAGTTACCAAAATGTTTCAGTATTGCACCTTGCAGCTATTGTTGCAGCTTCCTTTGCTGTTACAAAAGGCATTCCTTTGTATCCCTTCAGGCTGATTTATTACTGTTTGCTGTTGCTTTTTCTGGAGATCGTTTTTAGAAGTAGATGGGAAGCTTTGGTTGCCATCTCTTCCTTCTCTCCTCCTCCCTGTCCTGATGTGATAGACAGACTTAAGATTTGCGTTTTTGGGAAATCACTTGTGGTTTGGCATCTTCGCTATGCTGAATGAGGAGGACTGTGATATACATTGATTTCTTTTTAAGATTTGAGATTTCTTTTTTTTTCATGGCACATTTTCTAGTACTTTATCTGATGCCTGTTTTCTGTATGGTCCAACCCATTCGGCAGTGGTTCTGCTGGATTTCCTTCTAGCCCATAGCTGGTCAGCGTGCCTTCTCTTAACTTTCCCTGGGAAATGTATACAATTTGTGGGGATAGACTGGTGTGACACTAACACCCCATTAAAGATAATCTTTGATTCTATCCACAGTTCTGCCAGCCCAAAGAATCATCCTTTTGACTCTTTAATCCCATTGCTTTCATTACGTTGTGACCCACAAACCTGGCTTGATGTCTCCCACTGTTAGGTGGGAGCATTATTATAGTTTCTTGGCAATGGCAGTGCTGAATTTTGAGCTCCCTTTTGCATTTTTCCCTATGCCTGACTTTACAACAATCTTGTTTTCTTATTTGAAAGCTACCTCAGGGAAATCAGATGCTAACTGGTTGCTCAAGTGTATGTGTGATTTTTCTGCTTTAGAGGTTATGTTGATTGAATACTTGAAAATATGTTAACTTTGTCACTTTTTGTTGGATTTTTGGCAATTGTTATTAATTTACTCCAAAATATTCAGATTATGGTATTGTATTTCTGTGAATATTGAAACATTTCAAATATTCTAGAGCTTCTTTTACCACTGATCCCCCAAATGTGTTCCTTCAGATTATATTCACCATACCCACAATTTCTGTAAAGCTGTAGTTAGTTATTTTGGTATGCTGTTTGCCAGAGTGACTGCTTTAGTTTGTTTCTAAAAGGTAGCATTGAGTGTGTTCTACAAGACCAGCTTGCTGGCCTGTTTCTCAACAGCTGCCTTAGAAAGCCCTAGGATTGCTTTCTTTCAAGTTTCTTTGACCAGCCTGGCTTGAATGGCCCTATAGGAAGTAGCACCCTCTGCCATGCCTGTTGCTGTCCTTGGAATATACAAACCTGGCCACAATAAGAAGGTAAATACACCTAAGTCAAGGCAAAACCAGTATGATAAAATTTGTTGCATCATACTGTTGCTCCCACAGTCTTAAATCCAGTGCCTCATTTCATTCTCTTACTTCAATGATTTTCTTCATGTTGCTGTCCTGTTATAGGACAAGGGAAGTTTTCTCATGTGGTAAATTAACCTCCTTTCCCCTGAATGCTGTTGTGGCCGCAATTACTTAATTACTTATTTTGAGGGATAGCATAATTCATAGAAATGTGGCAGTGGCAGCTCCTGGGCACAGATTGAGGAACAAACTCATAAACCAAGCAATTGTAAAAAGAACGCACCTTTACATAATTTTGAAATGGAAATAAAATATTTATTGACCTTTAAAACCGGAAAAAGCTTAATTATACTCCATTTAAGAAGTAATAAATTGATGATATGTTTATAGAAAAGTAAGTGCTGAAGTACAAATTTTCATATAATAAGAGCTTTTCTAAGGACCTGATTCTCAAGTGCACTATAGTGTTGGTGTATGATTCATCTAGTGTTTTGACCAGTATAGCATCCATCTTAATTCTTGATATTGTCAGTACTCCGTACCTCTAAAGCAGTTCCTGGGGACTTGTAGATCTTGCTGCATGCTTTCTCGAGGCGTCAGTTAAGTTTATAACTCAGCTGGAGAAGAATAAGGCTTATAAACCAAGGGATAGTTATGTTTTAATTGAATGTAAAGTGAAACGCATAGATATGATCACTGTAGCTTAAGAGCCTCTGAGCTCTCTTGGAAAAGCACTAACAAATACATACAAAATTGCTGCTGAAACAATCTGTAGTTGGAGTAAGATTTGGTCCTGGGATTATGCTGGGAACAGGAACATATTACACAACTCTTAAAAGAATAGAGTCGTTATAAGGTGTTTTCTTTTCCTTCTTGTCATGTTCAAGACTCATAGCTATAGAAAGCTTAAGTACCCGAGTCTAAACTTACTTTTTAAACTGAAAAATAGTTCCAGAATTGCACCTTTCCAGTCTTTCAGAATCTCTCCTCGGCTATCTGTGTTGTAATTCCTAACTGTAGTTGCAAATCCAGATTTACTTTGATTTCTTGTCTTGCCTTGGTTTCGTTTAGAAATTTCAAGCTATTAATCTCCAAAATGAACTCTCTCTTAAGCTACGATACGTTTCACTCCTAATACTCAAAGAGAGAGTAAGGAAAGCATTGCATCAGTGAAGTGTCATCCTCATCTTCCCTTGTTTTGCAGAAGACCATTAGACTTAATGTTAGCCAATAGACAGCCTGTCACAAGCTGATTGATAAGCTATAGCAGAATTGACAGTATAACCATTAAGAGCTTTGTTTGTATTATGCTACAATACTAAGCTAGGGAACTTCTATGGCTATTTATAATTAAGCTACCATGAGGGCACAATATGTGTCAGGGTGTGGATTCATTATGTTAGTTTTCTTCATGGAAGTAAAAAGCTTAGTGGCACAGCTTCTGAAAGGTTTGTTCAAATCCTTCAATATTCAGACAAGGGAACAAGAAAATATGTGACTGGGGACTGAAAGATCTCCACAGTTCAGCAGTCTGAAGTATTACATGAAGTGCTTGGGAGCTACAACTTTTTATTCATTATTAAATGTTGCCAAGTTGACATAAAGAAAGATTTAATTTGTTCTTTAGAACAGAGCAAGAAAGATCTTTGTCATAACCCTTTTGAAAATAAGAGCTTGTAAAAGAGTGATGACAGTCTCAATGTGAAATAGTCTACAGTTAAGTATCAAAAGCTTGATGCTAGGTTTCACATTTGTAAACAAACTCTCCAACTGGCTCCACTCCTCTGTTAAGAGTATCTGTAGCTGCAAGGAAAATATCAGTTCTGGGAAAGTGGAATAGACTTGCAGCATTGATGATATTTTTTTTTTTTTTTTTTGCTATAAAGACATACTTATGCTAAAGAGATTATTTTCCTAATGTCTGTTGTTTAATTTAAACAATCAACTCAAATGTTTGCTTAGGTAAGCAGATTTTTATTGGTTCTTTTTTGAGAACTCTGGATGCTACTGAGCAAAGCAGGGTGACTGAGCAAGCAATGGAGAAGATCGGTATTATGTTTAGCTCTTATTAACAAAATGAAAATCAAATAATAAAGAAAGATGTGAAGACTAACGTGCTGATTCTCAGGTGTGTACCTACATACATATATGTATAAGAATTATGCAAAACTCTTCAGACCTTTTAATGGCTCCGCCTATTGCTGATGGGGCATATTACTTTTCAGATAAATGTAGTTGCATTCTCTTACATTGCATCAGAATTAATTCTCATTCAGAAGCATGGTTGACGTGCGTAGATGGGTGCTATACATGAGCAGCCTGTTTTGAATTTTTTTTCCCTGTGACTTTTTGCTCTCAGTTGTTTTTGCCCTTCACCTGTTTTGCATTATTCTACTCGCTTATGAGAATTTAAAAAAATATCTGATTTGCAAATCCCAAAGTGAAGGAAGGACTAGAACCAATAGGTTATTGTTATGTAAGGATCCTCTATGTTACTTGTGAATATTGATACAGGAGGTCAGAAGTACAAATTACAGACTGTAATCAGACAAGTCTGGAAGAAATTTTGGCTATAGAGACACAAGTTTAAGAAACAATTTTTACCTAGCAAATTTCATGCAACCTTTTTAAATCCTTGTGTCTTAGCTATTAAAATTCAGTAATGTTACATTTGCCAAATCTGATCATTCTTAATAACATTAATGTTAATGTTGATAATGATTTCTTTGAGTTGTCAGTGTGAAAACTCTTGTGACCAATGTGATTTTGTTCTTGCTTTTTGGGAGTCTTTCTGACAAATGTCATAAACTCCTGTCTTCATACTGGTTTCTTCTTTGGAAGAAGAGTGAAAATAGAGAAGTCTGTTTCTTTTATTTTTCCTTTTTTAGAGCAAAGGGCAAAAAGATGCAACTATGAGGCCCTGAGTTTCACTGCCTGACACATCCACCTTTATCAATCAAGACCTTAAGCTATTGTTTTTGCAACTATAATTAGCATAGAGTCACCTTATGCATACACTGTACTCAAGGTTGCATGAGGCATATCCTCAGTTATAACACAGATCTTCCCTCAACAAATATGCCTGTGCTGGCCTGACTTTTCTGCTATTCACTGTTTAATGGCTAGACTGCCGTTAAGAGGCTTATGGTTCTACTATGTACGTTGTCTTAAAAGAAGGGTTTGGGTTTTTTTTTCCTTCAGTTTAAATCATTAAGATAAAGCAAAACTGAGTAATAATCTTTCCACAAAAAATTCCGTGTTTTGCTCTTTCTGTTAGCCTCATTCTTAACTTTTTCAATTTCCCATTGCCCCAAGCAGTGCTAGGAGGACTTAAAGGCAATGTTGCCAATTAGTCATGGCTTGCAGACCTCTCGTTTGAACAGTCAGCACTTATTTTTATGTCCAGAAGTCCACATTTATTACTGCAGATGAACCAGCAGGGTGTAATTTCATAGTTAGTTCAATGGTCTAACTGACTACATGAACCAGGGAAATGAAACTTTAAATGTTGTTGCCCAATAGTCCACTGTTTTACAGGCAGATTATTGTAATACTACAACTGCCTTGCAAAGACAGCTTGTGTCTCCAGTCGCAAGTGAATTTACTCAGAACATGACATTTTTAGCATAGTTGTAAAGGGGAGAGGACACTGTGCGGCAAATCTAATGATTCATGTTTACTGAGAATATGTGGATTGAGTGTACTACTTTGGAAGACTTAGCTGGCCTGTCCAGAGACTATATAAATCCTACCTGAATGTGTTCCCCAAAAGCTGAATTTATAAGAAATATGGTCCCAGAAAGCAAAACTCACCCTCAAGTATAGCATTATTGTCTCAGTTCCCTAGATGAAAAATGAACTATGGTTCACGTGAATTCTACAGAGCTTCAGACTTCTCCATATATGAAATGAATTTTGGTAACCTCGCTGTATGAGGACACCTCGAGGCCCTGTCCCAGCATTCATCTCATAAACTCGTTGTCAGACTTTGCACTTGATCCTGCACTGCTTCAGATTGTAAATGTTGTCTTTGTGTTTTCTCGGTAGTCAGCTACAAGGGCCTCCATGGCTTGCTTGGTTCTGTCAGGAGAACTCCAGTCCCAGCTGATGCTACTTGTGAGCTTGTCAGTATTTTAGACTGCATTTTCTACAGTCATTATTCAAAAAATCAGAAGAGAGATCAAAACAAATGTCACTTTTCTGAATTGTCATCGTGATTGCTGTGGCCAATATTAGGATTTCTGGTTTTTTACCTCCTTTGTTTTTGGCCTTTGTTGGAGGCAGTTCTGTCTTGCCACAAAACATCAAAGGTACAGGGAACTGTCTCAAACGGTCCTAGCTCAGTGCTTATCCTCCATGAAAATAATGTTTGGGGATTGGAAGTGGTACTATCTCAGCTTCTCGTCTGGTGGTCACTGATATAACTATGCTCTGTGTGAGTACCTGTCTCACTAAAGAAAGGGATGGGTTTCCAATTCTCTTTGTGTGCTCTAACCAATAGTTATATGGAATAATAAGCATACCCACCTTTCAGGTTTACCTGAAAACAGAAGAGTGAAAAAAAAAGAAATATAGACTTTTTCAGAGCATGCTTTGGTCTCCAAGAACATGGAGTTACAAAGTCTGCTGCCTAAGCCCTGTGGAGGATGGGGTTTCAGATGTGCGCCTCTGCTTGGGATGGCTCATTGCTCTAGCTGTAACCACCTCCATGCCCAGCATGCCTGAAACGTTTGAGTCCCATCCGGAGGCACTTAACTCTCCCTGTGTGCTGCACAGTGAGCTTAAGAGCCTATCTTCATATTTCATTACTCTGCAAAAGCATTGATGTTGTCAGACTATGTGTGTGTTTGCCAGGTGTTTCTGAAACCATGTCTGTCTTTCATCATACTGCAACTGCTCGCTATATTTAATCGCTGTATATGAAACTGCAGTTCTAATTTTAACATCACAATTGGCTGCTGTGGAAGTGGCTGTAATGAACAAAATGAAAAGTTATTAGCCAAATCCTTTCTCCTGCTCTGCGATCTAATAGTCATCTGGAGAAATCTCGTTAAAGTTGTTATAACAACTGTATGGCTCAGAACAGAGGAAGTTGTATGCCTATTTGAGCTTTAAGCCAGTATTATATATTGAAGGCCAGCACACTGATTAAAAAAAAAATAAAAATCCGCTTCATGGAGACTCTGATTTTAGGAATGCCTAAATGTACAAGGAAACTCCCTTTTTTTTTTTCTCAGATGACTCCAGGTGTTGGATGTGTATGAATTTGCTTATGTGTGTGGTGTCCAGACCGGCTCTAGTCAATGCAGGTTGCTGTCGCTTAGCAGCAGAAATAGACCTTAACAAAATGTACTGTTTTTCTTTAAGATGTTTCCAGTTGATAAGATAGTAAAGGAGATGCTGGTGCTTATGACTGTTAATACAGTCAGAACACTTGCCCAGAAATTTGAAGGTTTACAGTTCTCCCCTAAGGCAGTCAAAATCACACGTGAGTGCCATAACCTGTATGTTATGGAGTCACTGTCCCTCACATGCCCTGTTGTTCTGGTCACGTGAACGTTTTAAATGCTTTGCTGTGCAGTGGGACATCACTGACGTGAGGTAGACTGCACAGGGTAGTTGGCACCCTGAGCTTAGGATGATGGTAAAGATGGGTCCAGTGCCTCAAGCTGAGGGTGGCACTCTATCTACACATACTTTCTCCTGGACAAGACTTACACCATTGTACTGTCTCTAAAATGTGAGTGCTCTCATGCTCTGGCAGTCGGTGTGTCTAGATAAAAATAACAAACTGTAGTCAGCTGCTTTGGCAGAACAGGTATCAGTGCTCGCCTTCCACCTGTGATCTGCATGGATGGATGTAGGGATCTGCTACCTTGCCTGATGTGCCTGGTCTTTGCAAAGAGAGGGATTTGGCACTCACCATTACCCTCATCATTCCCATCAGCTAGATATGCCCTGTTTAACATATGGCTTGTTTTAGGCTGTGTTTTTGCACCACCGTCACTTCCAGTTCATGTTACAAGGAGGCTAAACGTGCGCAGAGGCCAAGCTCCTCTTCTGGGACCCAGCTCCCACAAGTTATGTTCTGCAGTTCTTGCGGGTGCTGGGATACTTAATTTTGTCTATAACTGAGTTTGCATTCACTATGCTACCTGAAGTTACCTTGTACAATATAAACACATGGTAAGGGTAGAACCAGAAAATATCCAATTTATTGATTGTAACTTTGGGATAATTTTCAAATATTCTAGGTATGTACAGAGGAACAATCTGCCTTCTGTTCTCCTAAAGATATAACTTAAAGAGTATATGTCTGATCTTGTGAACTTTAATTTTTATTAAATGTAGGATACAATATTTGGTATGTCTGAACTTATGTCCATGTAGAATATTGTCAGTTCAGGATAGGGAATCAAATTACCTGTCTTACAGGAATAAGTAACTGGATTTTTTAATTTATTTTTTTTTTTAATTAAAGAAAGGGAAACCTTCAGTTTGTTTATGATCTAGTGGATAACTTTCAAAAAGTATTCAATACCTATATAACTTAGATATTGATTACACTTAGTTTTCAAAACTTCAGAGGAAGAGTTTTCCAGAATAACTACAGTGATTCTTCACCGCCTTAACACATTGGTCACAATTTTTCTTATTTTACCAAAAGTTGCGGCTAAGGGAGTCATGAAGTTATATATGAAAGTACTCTACATGTACCAAAAATTGTAATCTTCTAGCCCTTTTGAGTTTTTACACAATCTAGAAATACAAGCTCTAATATTTAAAAACCTGGGCATTAAAAAATAATTTAATTTTAGTGTTTTCTAAGCTTTCTTAAAGCAAATTTAGAGATGAAGTATCTCCATATTTGGAAGATACCTATCTCTGTGTGCTGAATCGTAGATCCTATGCATTACTTTAATTCTATATAAATAAATATTTATGAACCTCCAGAATTTTTTCCATGGCAGTGTCTTTATTTTTATTTTGATCATAAAAAGTATAAAATTCTGTGCTGTAAAAGTGTGATAGAACACGCATATCAGAGCTAAAAATATTGACTTTTTATTAAAATTGCTATGATGAAACTGAGCAAAATCAAATACTGATATCTGGAAGTATTCCTAATTCTGTGGTTTTATTAGTCTATATAGCTTTCTCTTGGTTGAAGATGTAAATTCTTAATAGTTTCGCTCATAAAACATTTTTGGAAAAGTTCATCCTTCAGGGAGAAACACCTTAGTGTTGTGGTTGGAGGTTACAAACATTGTACACTGATGTCTTACGTCTCTTTGATCCTAAATTTAATTTTTCTTTAGAAATGTACTTGAAATATCTGGAGCCATAAAAATGGGAGCTACATTTGCAGTTCACAAATGAGATCCTATTTTAAATGTATTCTCTGGTTTTAGCACAAATGTATTTCCTAGTCTGGATTCTTTGACATTGGAAAAAAAGGAACTTCTGAGTAGATAGACAAGAAAATTTTCTTTAACATGGGAGTGGTCAAGCACAGGAACAGGTTTTCCAGGGGTGGTGTGGAGTCTCCAACTCTGGAGATATTTGGTACCCTGAGCCTGATCACATTGGGCAGACTGTAACCAGCAGTTGAGGGAAGTGGTCCTTCCCCTCTTCTCAGCCCTGGTGAGAGCACGTCTGGAATAGTATGTTGATGTGTCCAGATCCGGGCTTTCTGGTACAACAGAGACATGGGCATGTTCGTATAAGTCCAATGAAGGCCCACAAAGACAGTGAATGGATTGGGCGTCTGCCATATGAAGAGAGACTCTTCTCAGTGGTGCTAAGTGAAAGGACAGGAGGAAACGAGCACAGACTGAAACGAAGTAAACTCCATGTCACTGTAAAGGTGACCAAACCTAGAGGATTTGTGGAAAGTCCATCCCTGGAGATATTCACAAACATGACTGGACAGAGCCTTGAACAACCTGCTTGAGTAGACCTTGCTTTGAGCAGGGAGGCTGGACTAGACAATGTGCTGGACTGCATTCCTACTTCAGCTGTTCTGTGATTCTGTGAATGTAGCCCTAGATTTTCATTTTTGTTTTTGTACTATAGACTAAAAAATTGAAGTAGTAGCAGTGAAATTACACTGATAGGCTGAAATCACCATAGATTCCCTTAACTAAAAATGATGAGCAGATTTTATTTTAATCCTATTTAATTCAGTATGCGTTTATTGTTACTGTTTTTTTCCAAATCCTCCTTCAGGCTTTAAAAGCAATAACAGTGAAACAGAGAGCTATAACCTCTGAGTTGAATTGAATATGACTCCATGTGCAAATAAGTATTTCTGAAAAACAAAGATCTTAATAACACAAATAACATTGGTTTGACCCTCCTTTGAGCAGGAGGTTGAGCTATTTGATCTCCTGAGCTCCCTATTCTGTGATCCTGTGATTCTGAAATTGCTGAGCCATGGTGGTTCCTGTTACGTTTAGAACGTTAAAGATGGTTTATCTTTCACACGTTATAGTTCTGAAAGTGTTGGCATTATTGGCAATTGCCAGAGCGTCAAAAATTTTAATTCTGGGTTTGTGTATTTCTAGATGATAGCAGAGTCTTTGAAAGGTGATCTGTTTGCTTGTTTTTCACATACAAATAACTGACTGATTTTTATCATAGTGCTATGATTTTTATATTTTTTTTTTTTTCCTGTAGAGGAGGTAGTGATTTTTCTAGTGATTGTATTGGGGAGAGGGGAATGATCAATTAACTAAGGATAATATCAGTCCTTATACAGAGCTTTTCTGCAGTAATTAACTTTATTTGCTGTAACAGGTCATGCATCACTTTTTCTTTGAGCTGCCATCAGATCCGTGAAACCTTTAATCTAGTGCCATTTCCTAGATAACTCCTGAAGTAGTTCTAGCAGAGAACTCCTGCACCAGCAATGGCTTTCAAGAAAGCAAAGTATCTGTTGTGAAGTCACTTTTAATACTTTCCTTGAACTGTGGAAATGATAGTGTGTTACCAGCAGTTAAGTACGACTCCTATCAAGTATTCAAACTAGTGATTTACACTACGAAAAAGTGTGAAACTAAGAGGCATTTAGAATTGCTTATTTTATGATCTGCTTTTGGGGCATGTGGAAAGTATTTGCCTCAGTTACGTATGATTGTTTCTGGATACATACGTGGCTTCCGTGGCTGGAGGTGGAGGGTATAACTTCTTGCTGAGTATATTGACAAGAGGACTGAAAAGTTGTCAGAATAAATGGGTTTCAGAAAACTCACTGTGGCAGGTAGATATTAATATTAAAAGCTGTACAGCGTGTGATGTGGGCTTATGTAGGTTTAAAATTTTTCTCAAACAAGGAAAAAGTGCTTTCCAGAAACTGCGCAGTACTGAAAACATACTGCTTTCCAGCTGATAATAAGCACTCTTCTGAAAACTACAATAATAGCGTTTATGTGCAGATAAACAGAACTTACTACCTCTCTTGTCATAATGACATTTGGTGGTTACTAAAGTGTTAAAGCTGTTGTTCTAAAAGCAAAGACCTTGGGCCTCTTTATTAGCTACCAAACCTCCCTAACAATCAAGAAAGATGACAGGCAGTAACATATAAAAAAGATCTTTCAAAAAATCTTGTCAAGCCTAAAAGCCAAAGAAGAGAGCAAGCAGAAATGTACAGAAATAATGTATTGAAACAGCAACTGCCTTCTCCTCTGAGCAGAAACTGAATAAATTGTAGAGCTTCCTCTTCACTAAAACAAGGATGGAAACTCAGGGGGGGATAGGTTGACTAAGATGGTGAGAAGATCACTGCACTGAAAGTAAAAAAAGAATATAAGGAGGAGAGAAAGTTTACCTATTTTAATGCAAAATGATGATACTTTGCAGTTAGCAAAAATATCAATGATCAAGACTGTTTACTTGGTTGTACTTGAGCTTCAAATGAGAACTATAATTGCTCATCTATAAACGTAAATTCAACCTTATGTATTAACGAATCCTGCTGGAATGATTGACATGATTGGAGTGTTAAATTCAACAGTCACTGTCTCTTTAAGAAAGATGAAACAGGCAAAAGTCAAGAGGGAGAACGCAAAAATAGCATTTGTTTTTGCGGTGTCAGTGACTTCTTGAAAGAACATGCACGTTTAAGGGATTACTGTCAGATTAGAGAAATATGAAGCAAGTAATCGGTATACTTACTGATGCTTGCCGAAGACCATCAGATCACACTAGAAAACAAGATGATGGACTCAGGATGTAGTTATGATATATACAGAGGAACATGTCAATGTATGATAGAGGACTTCAGTCTAGATGAAATACATTAGCAGTGTCAACTTCTTGAACAACAGCAAAAAGGACTATTGAACGTAGAGGTTTATGTTTAAATTAACACAGTTTATAATTGCGAGTTTTTTAATAATATTGCCCCATATCCAGATGTCTACAGGCTACCCTGATTGTAAAAAAACAAACAAAGGAAAAACTAACTAGCGTACTGTCTGACATTTTAATGAAAACAAAATTAAAAAGGTGAAAGTGATAACAACGGATGGAAATCCTAAGGTAGGAACATTGGAAACGTAACAAGGTCCCGAGAAATCTGATGTGATTAGCGCTGCTCTGGGCAGAGATTTGTTCTAGGTGACCTCTGGAGGTCCCTCCTCACCTAAGTTATTCTGCAATTCTAGGATCATAAGAGAAAGGAGAATAGCATTGACATGTTTAAGTATATCAGGAACCAAAGGAAATCTAGCAATGACAGTAGTTCATTGTTAGGAGAAAATAGTGTTGTCAGTAACAATGTATAAACAGTGGAAGGGTTGGTTTAATATTCTTGTACTTTCTGTGTCTGTTTTGGGGAAACAGATGACAAAACAAATACTGTAAGCTTCTCTGCAATAACCTGTGAGGATGATGGATAGGTATTTTAGAACAAGTTGTTCTAAATAATTTTGTGTTTTAAGTTTTCTGACAAATTGCTCAAAGAACCTTGTGACTATTTGTCATGAATTTTAATGTCTTGGACCAATGAAGAATTTCAAAGGAGCTAGAAGGAAGCTAACACTACACTTGTAGGTTAAAAGACTGTAAAAGTTTGAGTTGGTATAGGCTGAAGTGAGTCCTACAGAATGGAACATGTGATACAGATTTTGACTAATAATGAGCATACAGAGGGAAGAGAAAAATGGCCCATATGGATTTATGGAAAATTACCTCCTGTCAAACTTGTCTTGCTATGATGAAATTATAATTTACGTTGACCAAAAAAAAAAAAAGATTTTTATAACTTGAGTTGGTTTCTAAATAATCTCTCATAAAGCATTTGCCTTGCAAAGGTTAGGGAATTACAAGAAATGAAAACAAGTCCCTAGCACAGAGTGATCCTGATTAGTGAGAGAACAGCATGTCTTAACATATTTCATACTCCTCTCTTCTGGATCATACTCATCTCTTCTGGAAAACAGTGTTCCTGAAAAGGACTATAATCTTGGTAGATAATTAGCCTGTCATCACAGTGGGATGCTGCACTCAACAACACAGGATTCTTGGATGGATAGATAGATAAATAGGGGAATTTTTAGAAGAAATTCTGTGTCCAGTTCTGATGCCCATATCAGAAGATATTAATAAATTCCAAGGTTTTCAGAGAACAGCTATGCAAATAGCTAAAGCACAGTAAGAAGATCTCCTTATAAGGAGAGATTCCAAGAATTCTGTTCAGACCTCCAGAGAGATTATGGTGAAATTTTGTCACGTGAACTATATAAAAACTTTTGATAACCACTTCAGGCTACAAAGAAGAATATAAAGAATAATTCAAAGGGGAGGCTAGTCAAAATAAGGCTAGAAATAGGTATATGTTTTTAATAGCAGAGGTATTTAACAGAACAATTTACTGAAGCTTTCGTTCAATTCTACCTTACTAGCAAGTCAAGAGCTAATATTTTCCTGAAGCTATGCTGTAGGTTAAAGAAAATGCAATTTGGGGCAGTCCTTTGGCATGTCATGTATATGAGGTCACCCTAGATCCTCAGAATTATTTGGCCCAGCCTTATCTACAAGTCAGATGAACACAGATGTTTTTACAGGAAAATTGAAGGGCTATCATTTATAGTATGAAAGTATGAAAAATGACCTTTAAAAAAAAAATCAGAAAACCTTCCTTAGATAACAGAGAAAGCTACTTATTGTCTTAAATTGAGAAAAAAGTAGTAGAAGGAAATTATTCATCTGGAAATTGCATGAAGCAAAAATGTAGTGGATATTAACAGTTCATTGTGCACAAGATAAAGTAATTGCAAAAGGAAAATAAAAAACATGACTAAGATCTTTACTCAGATCTTTTAGTAATTTGGTAGAATTATTTTTCTCATAAATCCACAATGAAAAAATTCAATGACTCTGTCCTTATTTTTGAGGACAGTCTAGAGGCAGGCAAATATCTTTCAGTAAAGAGACAATGTTTGGCCTTTTCAGGAGACAGAATATTTTTCATTTTTCAACTGGAAAACATGTTCATGTGAATTTGTTTTCTGGAGGAAGATGGGAAGTTAATAGTGTTCCATATCACATTAGTTTGCAGGGAGAGGAAGGACTTGTATAAATTTATTTTTTACTTTGCTCTTAAATTAAAACAGAAAGAAACTTATGAAATATTTGAACACCAGTTTATTAAATCACATAAAAGAGAGAGACTCCATTTTCATCATTAGTAATTTTCTAGCTTTTGTATTGTGAGGAAAATTTTGTGTCTGTGCCCCAAAACATCAAAGATGTAACAGATTCTTTTGCAGCTATGAAGACATGGAAGTACCCTCTCGGGAAGATGGTCCTTGTGCTTTTCAACTGCGTCTGGGCCCAGTTGGCTAGGACTCCAAGGCAATACCTACATTAGCATTTTAGTTCAGATCTGCATTGTGGTTTTGAAATAAATCCTACTATTGTCTCCATTTACCGTGCTTTGGTTCTTAACAAGGGGAGGTGTTGGAGTGCATGACCTAGCTTCTGCAAGGAAGAACCAAGAGCCGTGTGTGCTCCAGGAACACAACTAACTCTTCTTCCTCTAGAAATTGGTGCTCACCCACAGGACCAGTTTAAAGCTAATCTGTATGACGTGGTGGACACTGGGTCCTCGGCACCAACTGTTTTGCTAGGCAGATCAGCTCTTCTTTCTTTGCACTGCTCGCTGATGTTCACACAGCCTGACAGCACAGCAAGCATAGAGCAGATCCTTGGCCCCTTTCTGTGGCAGGAGCAGCATAAACTACTGAGGAGGAAAGGATAATGCCTTCTGCTGTCATCTGTGCCTGCTAAGAATTGCTCCTGAACAGCTGTTGGGCTTCTCTGTTTTTGCTCCTGCATCTTTAGAAGTCTGAAGTGTCATCTTGCAACCAGAATCCTGAATGTTCACAGGGCTGGGACGTGAGATCATATGGGTGGAGTTATCACACAGAGCTTGTCCCACTGTGTATCTGAGGCCTTCCACACTCTTACTCTGAGCCTTACAAACTTTTATTGAAAATGCTTTTTTGTAGAAGTTGAAAATAATTTATTTGCAGTGTCCAAAATCTTCAGGTCAGGAGAAGCAACTATGACACTTAGTTTGACATACAATTAAAAGTGAGGCCAAAATTTTTCATTTACTGTACGTCTTTGTACAGCCTAGTTATTTATGGCTAAGCTAGGCCATATCTTTATGAAAGACATCCATTTTTGATTTAAAATGTTCTACAGAGAATCCAGCATACCCTTAAGTGAGGTGTTCCATTGATTAATTGCACTCACTCTTAAAATATTTCCAGTCAGACTTTGCTTAGCTTCAGCCTCTAGTCGTTTGTCTTTGTGTCTTTGTCTGTCAAGGAGCTGCTTGCCACTGAAAAAAATTTTTAATACATAGATGCTTACAAACTGAGACTTTGCTGCCCCTAGGAAAATAGTCCAGTAAAAGTGACACGCATTTTCAGAACCTTTTAAAAGAAAAGAAACCAGAATTTAAAACGTGACTTTGTTTTCAATTCTTTCCAATTACAGGGGAATAACAAGGAAAGGAGAGGTACTTTTTTTGTTCTTTCTATATAGTATAGTTTTTTTTCTATATAGTATAGTTTTTTCTATATAGTATAATTTTTTTTCTATATAGTATAGTGGGTTTTTTTTGTTGTTCTTTCTATATAGTATAGTTATACTGAGCTTGCAAGAGATGGAGAGCTTTTTTACCAAACCATGGCTGTGAGTTGAAATGAAGAAAGCCTGGAATAGCATTCCTTTTTGTTACCTCACAGTTCTCATCATTTTCAGAGAGGTATAACATGGTTATTTTCTATTTTTTAAAATCAGTTCTCTCTCAGTAACTCATTCCTATTGTAGCTGCTACTGACTAAAGCTCTTTTTTTCCCGAATGATAAAATTAGAAAAACCTAATGGGAAGTGTAGAGAAGGTGGAGCCAGGCTCTCCAGCCTTAGGTGTACAACAGTAGGACAAGAGACGATGGACATAAGTTGCAACATGGTTAGATAGAAAGTAATTTATCTTTTTTTTTTTTTACCTTGAGAATGATCAGACTGGTACAGGTTCCCAGAGAGGGTTTTGAATCTTTGTCCACGGCGATGCTCAAAATTTGACTGTGCACAGCCCTGAGCTACCTCATCTAGAAGACTCTGCTTAAAACAGCAACTTAACCTGGATCATCTGCAGGGGTCTCTTCCAGCCTGAGTTCTTGTTTTGTTCGGTGAAGTAACACCAAAAGTGTGGTTACACAAGTGCTTCAGCCTTTCTGTCATTGAGGGAATCTGACAAGGGCTCCCATCTTGACTTAGTTGAGAATGTGTGTGAAGCTTGTTGAAAAATGCTTTGAGGTTTGGGGAACAACCCTACAAACAAGGGGCTGGACCAAGGAAGCTCCATTTCCTTAGTCAAGAAGACCAAAACCAGAGAGCAGTTCCCTGTTTAACCATATCATTACTTAGGCACATGCTGCATGTGAAACAGTGCATTATTGAGCTGGTAGTCTACGTTGGCAGCTTTGCTGACATGCAACAAAAAAAGTATTATAATTACATCCAAGATTTGAACTACCCATATTCTGTATTGCTGGTTACCAAATCTCAATTTCACAACTTCATCATTTGATGCACAGTCACATTTCGGTAGATGGTTATGCCTAAAATTAATTCCACTGTTTTTTTGTAATGAGTAAATTGAGGCACGGCGTTTGCATTTATTGAAAATTATACAGAAAGACACTAACAATCAGGAAACAGAACTCATTTTTATTCACTTGCAGTTTGTCTCCTAGTTCTCTAGCCATTACAACATATTGCTTCTATCAGACAAGCCAATGTACAAGTAATGCAAATTAATAGCCAAAAGAAAAATGAATCTCTCATTCTAGCACAGTATATTGTGTCACAAAATTTAAACAAGTATTATTCTATTACCTAATTCATTCCTTTTAATCAAACAAAGGATATGCCTATCTTTGTAATTTTTCTATAAATAAACCATGAAGTCTGGAAATTTTTAAATCAGGGAACCCAGGCTGTCAGCGTTCAGATTCAAAACATGTCTCTAATATTATACTCTTTTCTATGCATCTGATAAAAATAAATTTGTTACATAAGGTCCTGATTCAGCAAGGAAATTAACTACATGCTTAACTTTTAGGCATATAAGTGAACCCAGGAGTATTCAGTAAGTACACACGTCTTGATTCAAAATTATTGAATGTCAAGAGTTATTGTCATTGTTAGGAACATAACTGCATTTCGGCTCTACTGATCATTAGCAATTCGTCTGGTGGGTTGGTTGGTTGGTTTGATTGCTTGTTTTAGCCAGGTCGAATATTTCAGTTGTGTACCTATGGTAAACTTACTTTCAACAAAATTTTTAACTCCATAGGTAACAGCAATGGTCAGATAATCAAGGTATTTGATCAAATATGGTTACTAAAAACCCAGCACAATTCAACTATTTTAATACTATGACCTCTTTCTTTTCCTTTGTGCTCTCTGTCCATGTGCAATTTTGAATCTTGTTTCAATTAATTATTGCTAAACTCCTCTTTTCTCTTCCTCTGGTTTTCCCACAATCTTCTCAAGATTCCTGTGACTAAAGCTAAGTCAGTATTTTCATCTAAATTCTCATATTTGTTCCTTTTATGTTATTATTACATCTTTCTTGTAGAAAGTATTTCCTTATTCGTATGTAGGAACAAAGCAGCAGAAAGAGATGTGTCTGGTATTTTTGTAATAGTCCCAGTGGAAAAAGATCTCAAAAAATCACAATGCTTATTGATTTCTAATGTATTTTCTATATAATGGGGGAGTACAGTTGTCTCTTCTATTTTTGTGGTTTAATTTTTGTATGACTCTGCTTAGAGCATCATGAAAGGAGAAACTGAAGACTGTATGCTGGTTATACACGATTATACATGTGTGCGTGTGGAGGTGGTGGGGGTGTTGGGTTTTGTTTTGTTTTTACACAGAATGATCTTCCAGCTCTTTGACTAGGAAATATTTATATTTTTTTTTTAATAGCATTGACTTTTCATAAAAAGATCGGTCAGAGTATGATAATGCACATGTGCGGTTCTAAGGCTTTGCAAGTGATTTATAAATTGAAGTTTTTCATACAAATATTTTTAAGTGTAGCTGAAGTAATTTGTATTCTGCTGCACAATGGCATCAAATTCTCTGATAGCACCTTCTATATTTTGTAGTAGCAGCCATTAAATTCCATGACAATATCAATTTATTGCTAAGTGATACACTTCTTTTTTTCCTCACTTCTGCCCCTTGCAAAGACACAGACTATGACTCATGGCTGAAAATAATCAACAAATTTTGTGTTGAATTAACAGTTTCAACAATTACTTTTACGTGCTCTGCAAGCAGTATGGCTGCATATCTTAGTCTTTGATCAGTGAGGTCACACACAGTCCCTATCTGATCCTGCTTTTTCCCTTTGCCAGAGACAAAGGTTGGAGCCTGTTAGAGCAGCTTTTCTTCATCGTTTCTGCAAGTCTGTACTGCTGTACTTCCTTAGGTTGTTTCAAGTCTATGGCACAAAGTGCAATCTAAGAATGTCTGTGGGATAGATCGCTTAAGTTATGTGACCGAGGGTTTTGGCCAATGTTTCCAGCTCTTCCTGTTCTCTCAGCAAACCTAACGCTAGTATTTGCTTCCTGTCTTTCTGAATCATTCATTGTTATCTAGTTATCAGTACTCAATGGGTAAATCTTCAAGAGTCAGCTGCAAACAGAGATGGCTGATTATTTTCTCTACATGAATTGGGAAGATAAAACATTTTCTTATAGCTTACGCAACTTTTCAGTGTATTTATGCTGAAAATGAGAATGTTTGTCATCAGCAGAGCAGTGATGCTCTGGACCAATCTGTTAATAAGAGTAGTCAGACTTCTCATAGCGAGAGACTAGATTCTGACTTGAGAAGTCCTGTCCAGTCTACATTCCAGCCAAACAGTGAAATGAGAAATTACCAAGTCAACATTATGAAAATGGAAAGAGGCAAGAAGAGAAAAAGTACTATTCAGAGCTGTCGTTCTGGCAAACGTATGCAGAGTACACGTATCAAATGTGTGCTACAAATTTAGTCTCTTCACTGCTATTTAGCTTCCTTGTTGCCTGTTGATTTTTAGTGTGTGATTACAAGAAGGAGAGGGATTAAGTACCTGCTGAGATATAGTCTAATGTTATGGGACTTAATTTTTGATGACAGAAGAAATTCTGGTGTATTCTTCTGTGACACAAGGTGAATTGTGAAAGGGAAATGCTTGTGATATTTAAAACAAGAATACTCCTTTTTCATACTGAAGCCAATGCTAAAAGTACATTCTTGAGCATTTTATGATTTTGGTCTTTTTTGTAAGGTTCATTTTTGTCTTTTCAAATCTTTTTAAGCCTTTCTATAGCTCTTGATGTCACTGCCTTTTTCATTCTGGATTGTGGTAGGATTTTTAAGTCTGTTTTCCCTTAAACTTCACCCACATACATGAGGTCTAGAATTATGGGGATCTAGAATTTCTTCTTTAATGCAAAATAAAGGGAGTTTTACTGACATGTAATGCAATGGTGTTGAAAGCTTATTTCTTTGGAATAAATGTGATAAAATAGATCCTAACTTTATATACATTTTTCATGCCAAGTGTAAAGCTTTGTAAAGACTCAATATCAATGATTTTGAAGTCATTTGTGTAGTCTTGGTAGATGAACTGAACAGGTGGTTCCATCATTTATAAAAAAGCAAATGCAAGAAAATACAGAAGAAAGGAGTTAACTTCTAAATCCAGCACAGGTGGAACTACTCGATTATCTGTTGTATCTATGTTGCAGAAACTGTAGGAATAATAGTTTGAGGACTCAAATATTACATGTATTAGAAGACTTTAAATTTATGAAAATGGTGCTGTAACTGTCTGGGAATGTTTTGACAATTGTTTCATGTTCTTTCTTCAATCTAGTTTCTCAAAGATAGAGTAAAGATTTAGAGAAATTGATTTGCATGCAGGGAGTTGATTTATAATGTTATTGACCTTCTCTGACTTAGCAGACAAAACGTAATGTGATCCCTTGCTCAGCTACAAAAATTCAAATGTGTTTTATTGGGAGACATCTTCTTTCCATCTAAGGGCAAGCTGCAGTTTCCTAAAAGTTGTGGGAGCTTTGTTGTTACTGGAAGTCTTCTGAATGGTATATTCCAGGTGAAGCGCAGGTGGTTGGAGGTTGGTATGGGAAGTGTTGAACGATCTTTTCGTGCCCACCTTACATGAGCTGGGTGTGGGTGCTCCTTAGGTCCTCATGACCTACATGTCCTTTGTGTTAATACTGTAGGGACTGTTTGCTACCATTCCACTGATGGATAGAAATGAAAGTTTGAAATTAGAAAGAGATGTTTCTGTTTGCTTGTCTCTTCCCAATACCTTTCTTCCACAACTGTTGTGACAGAAGAGGTGCGTTGCTCCTTTTACTCCCTGTTGACAGTGTTAAGGGCTTTTAAAATCCAAGTTTAATAATCATAGAATGGTTTGGGTTTCAAAGGTACCTTAAAGATCATCTAGTTCCAACCCTGCTGCCGTGGGCAGGGACACTTTCCCCTAGATCAGGTTGCTTAAAGCCTCATTCAGCCTGGCCTTGAACATGTCCAGGGATGGGGCATCCACAACTTCTCTGGGCAACTCGTTCCAGTGCCTCACCACACTCATTGTAAAAAAATTACTTCTTTATATCTAATTGAAATCTGCCCTCTTTCAGTTTAAAGCCATTACCCCTTCTTCTATCACTACATACCCTTGCAAAAAGTCCCCCTCCAGCTTTCTTGGAGACCCCCTTTAGATACTGGAAGAGTACTAGAAGGTCTCTGCGAAGCCTTCTCTTGTCCAGGCTGAACAACCCCAACTCTCTGAGCCTATCTTCATAGGAGAGGTGCTCCAGCCCTCAGATTGTCTTCATGGCCCTCCTCTGGACCTGCTCCAGCAGCTCCTTGTCCTTGTTATCCTTCTTCTGTTGGGGGCCCCAGAGCTGAATGCAGTATTCTAGGTGGGGTCTCACAAGAGCAGAGTAGAGGGGCAGAATCACCTCCTCGACCTGCTGGCCATGCTTCTTTGGATGCAGCCCAGGATACAGTTGGCTTTCTGGGCTGCAAGTGCACATTGCTGGGTCATGTTGAGCTTCTCCTCAACCACCATCCCCAAGTCCTTTTCCTCAGGGCTGCTCTCAATCCATTCTCCACCCAGCCTGTACTAGTGCTTGAGATTGCCCTGACCTGTGTGCAGGACCTTTCACTGGTCTTGTTGAACTTCATGAGGTTCGCACAGGCCCATCTCTCCAGTCTGTCAAGGTCCCTCTGGATGGCATCCCTTCCCTCCAGCGTGTCCACCACACCACACAACTTGGTGTCATCAGCAAACTTGCTGAGGGTGCACTTGATCCCACTGTCCATGTGTGATAGTTTGATGTGTGGGGGGGGTGTTCTGGTGGCAGGGGAGGGGATTTGCTCCCTGTGCCACCAGATCTGAGTCCCATCCCCCCCGGGGGAGGTTGAGCCAAATTGGTGCCTCTGCGAATTGCCCTATTTAAGTTGAGACAAAAGGACGGGAAAAGGTCTTTTCGCTCAGGAGGAGAGGGGAGGAGGGTGCTGCCCTCACTCCCGGCTCCCGGCTGGGCGGCTGCTCGGGCCTGGACCGGCACCATGTGCTCAAGATGGTGCCAGGGGAGCCGCATGGGGGACTCGGGAAGCACCTCGCTCCCGGGGTGCCCGCTGGGCCGAGCTCCCCCAGAGGGGATTAAGATCTAAGAGAAAACAACCACAACGACCAGGTCAGTCAAGATGGAGCCGGAGGAGGTGTGCTGGAGCTGAAGTTTTCCCTTGCAAATCGGTGTGAAGATGGCAGGCGGCCCCCCTGCAGCCAGGGTGTACTCGGTGGAGCAGAGACCCACTCGTGGCCCATGGAGAAAGCCACGTCAGGGAAGAGATGCCTGAGCCCAGGAGAGGTCGTGGAGCAGGGGATGCACGACGAGGTACTATTAGTAATGGGCATGGAATGCACGACGAGGTCATGGAGGCATTTGGAGTCCGTGGGACAACCCACGCCGACGCGAGTGGCAGCAGCTCCCTAAGAGGCCGAGACTGGTAAAGCCCGAACTGGTGCAATCCATGGGGAAGGTTTGCAATCCTGCGGGCAGGACTTACGCTGGAAAAGTTTGGGGACTTTTTTTTTTTCCTGGTGAGTAGGGGATCCACTGAAGCAAGGGAAAAATGGTGTAAAGACTCCTCCTCCTTTAAGAAAGGAGCGGCAGTTAACAACATGGATGAACTGACCTGCACTCCCCCATCCCCTGTCCCCCTGCACCGCCGGGGGGGAGGTAGAGCCAGAAACGAAAGGAAATAGGGGTGGGGATGTGTTGTTTTAAGATCTGGCCTTGTTTTTTTCTCTTTCTCCTCTCAAGTAACTGGTTTCGTTCCTTTGTGTTAAGTAGCTGTTAATAAATTGTTTTGTTTTAAGAAGAAAGCCTGAGTCATGTTTTGCCCGGGACCATGGTTGGTGGGTACTCCCTCTCGGTTCTTGTCTCAACCCTCCAAACCACGACACCATGTCAACAACAAAGATGTGAAACAGCATGGGCCCCAGTATCGACCCCTGAGGAACGCCACTTGTCCCTGGCCTCCACTTGGACATTGAGCTGTTGACCACAATTCTCTGAGTGTGACCGTCTAGCCAGTTTTTTATCCACTGAGTGGTCCATACATGAAATCCGTGTCTCTCCAATTTAGAGATAAGGATGGCAAGCAGGACATTGTCAAATGCTTTGCATGCGTCCAAGTAGATGATGTCAGTTGTTCCTCCCTTATCCACCAACACTGTAACCCCATCGTAGAAGACCACCAAAGTTGACAGGCACCATTTGTCCTTAGTGAAACCATGCTGACTGTCACGAAGCACCTTTTTACGATGTGCCTTAGCATAGTTTCCAGGGGAATCTGCTCCATGATCTTGCCAGGCACAGAAGGTGAGACTGACTGGCCTGTAGTTTCCTGGGTCTTCCTTTTTTCCCTTTTGAAAAATGGGGACCATGTTTTCCATTTTCCATTTGGTGGGAACTTCACTAGACTGACATGACTTCTCAAATCTGATGGATAGTGGTTTAACAACTTCATCTGCCGGTTCCCTTAGGACTCGTGGATGCACCTCATCAGGTCTCATGGACTTGTGCACCTTCAGGTTCCTTAGATGGTCTTGAACCTGATCTTCTCTACAGTGGGTGGTTCTTCATTCTCCCAGTCCCTGTCTTTGCCTTCTGCAACTTGGGCAGTGCAGCTAGAGCACTTGCCAGTGAAGACTGAGGCAAAGAAGTCATTGAGTACCTCAGCCTTCTCCATATCCTGGTAACCAGATCTCCCATCTCCAACAGGAGAGGACCCACATTTTCCCTAGTTCTCCTGTTATCACCGACATACCTAAAGAAGCTTTTCTTGTTGCCCTTGGTGTCTCTGGCCAGATTTAATTCTATTAGGGCTTTAGCTTTCCTAACCTGATCCCTGCTTGCTTGGACATTTTCTCTGTATTCCTTCCAGGCTGCCTGTCCTTGCTTCCACCCCCTGAAGGCTTCCTTTTTGTGTTAGAGTTGGTCCAGGAGCTCCTTGCTCATCCATGCAGGCCTCCTGGTGTTTTTGCCCAAATTCCTCTTTATTGGAATGCACCGCTCCTGAGCTTAAGGGAGGTGATCCTTGAATATTAACCAGCTTCTTTGGGTTCCTCTTCCCTCCAGTTCATTCTCCCATGATACTCTGCTGAGCAGATTCCTGAGGAGGCCGAAGTCTGCTCTCCTGAAATCCAGCATAGAGAGCTTGCTGCATGCCCTCTTTGCCGCCCTAAGGATCTTGAACGCCACTGTTTCATGGTCATTGCAGCCAAGGCTGCCCTTGAGCTTCACGTTCCCCACCAGTCCCTCTGTGTTGGTGAGAACTAGGTCCAGCACAGCACCTCTCCTCATTGGGTCCTCTATCACTTGGGACAAGCAAGTGGTTATTTTCTGTATTACTTTCTAATGGTTACACACCAGAAGAAAACTGTCTAGACTGTTAACTATCTTACAGTTGAGGACTTCACAAACAGTGAATTATGTACTCTATAAGGGGAAAATTTAAAAATGTCTCATTTCCTCTGCTGGTTTTCAACATCTGCCATTAAAACAACTGTGTGGGGACTATTACAGGAGGGTTAGGCAAGTATTGCTGCCCTTCTTACAGTGAAAACAGAGTACAAAAAGGGCTTTGTTAGCAAGCAAAAATACTAAAAAAGGAAAAGCAACTTGGTAGGAAAACATTAGAAAAGATAATGGATTTACTTTCAAAGATTTTCAAGTGCTTGTTAGTAATTTGCTTATGATACACACCTTTACTGCAAATAAACTCAAGTCCGAAAAGTAATATTAGCTTCCTATCAACTGCTTAGCTACCCAAGCTGTTTTACTGATATAAATAATTTTTACCTTTTATTTGCTTTAGTGGTAGTATATTTAGGATGAGAACAATGGCTTTAAGGCAGACAGAAAATCTACTGAAAGTGATACAATTTCTTTCCACTAAGTTTCTAACTAATTTTTACTTAATTAAATGAAGTTAACGGGCATGGTTTCCCTAGTGAAAAATCTACTGCCTTTGTAAATAATAAATACATGCTTAAAAGCACACACATATTTATTACCAGATTTGTTTTGGCACTGTAGACTAAATCTATTTTATAGAGTGAATTTCTGATAAACAAGCTTTGCCAGTTTCTTACTTATTTAGAGCAGGTGACTTCATCATTCTTTCATTTAATTTGCTTTTTCATGTCATTTTTGATTGCTTAAATATTTTTCTTTTTTTTTGAGAACAAGGCAGTGTGTGTTTAAATAAGATGTTTTCATTTTTTCTTTGTTTTTTTTGCAGAACAGGCTTAAGAATGCATGTGGGTTATTAATGTGTCTGTTGTTCTGACCAGAAAAATACTTTGCCTGATGTGGCGTTTGAATTTCCTCTGAGAAAGTGACTGAAAAGACTGTGTATCAATTCTTTTTTGAATTTTTTTTTTCTTTCAACTTTTGAAATTAGTTTATGGGAATCTAATTTAATTTCAGTTATTTTACCAGAAATATTATTGTTGTTTGTAACTAGGCATTTAGCTGGCATGACTCTTGAGTTTAAAGGGCCAAGTTATGGTAAGATCGTAATAAAGAAGGAAATCTTTATTAATGTGTATGTTTGAGGCTTTTTGAGTGTTTAATTTCCATTCTTCTGGTTCAAGAAAGCAAAATACAAAACATGTACTGTGGTTCTTTCTTTAAGGCTATTTAAAAAGTTCTCATTAAAATTAGATCTCTCTGTACACCCACAAAGTTTTTTTTAAAATGTTGTCAAAACTGTTTAGTTTAAATAATTAAATATGAATCAATGCAAATAACAACATGATGTTTTATAATCAGCTAATTCTGATGGCCTTTGTCTAACCCAAAGAATTTTGAAAGATTTTAATCTTATCAGTTTTCTGAAAAGTACCATGTAACTATGAAATTTAGGTAAACAAAGTCTATAGGCTGAGACACTTATACATTTATACATTTTCCATGTATGAAAATGTTAATATCCATCATGATTTTTTACTTTTCTTTTTCTAACAGTAATCCAATTTTTACCTTGATAATGTATATTTGTCTTTGTTACTCGGCCGTGTTTTGAAGTGATGTCACTTTTTTAAAGTTATGTCACTCTAATTCAAACTCCTTATTTGTTTTCAGTGCCATAGCTTAATACTTGCAGTGGAAGGTTTCCATTTCTGATATCAAAAGTAGCAAAAGATATCTCCTTCACAGTCAACACTTTCTTTCTTTACAAACAAGATGAGCTCTGCTTTTGCTGTCATTCACTGTAATAGTCAGCAAAACTTTGAAGTCAAGAATATTTTTAACTGAATGTCAAGTGAGGAATGTTTCTTTATCCTTGTTTCTCTGCAATACTTGGTTAGGATTTGCTTACTGGAATGCCTTTAATTTCACAGTCATAAAAAAATTTCTTTTTATGTGTCTGTCATTCAGTACCTCACTATGTTAGAACTGAAACATGCCTGCAACCCCACAGCTTTCCTCGTGGTAACATAATATGTCTGAAAGATACCCGATACTCATTTATGTTAAAATTTATGTTAAAATACTTAGCTCAGTTTCTTCCTATTGTTTGACGAACAGTTATCTGTGTTATTAAGCAGTGTTGATTATTCTCCGACTTGTGCTGTCAGCAGTGCCAACAATAAATTTGCTAGCAAATAGTAAAAAAACCTCTCATTGTTCTACCAATAACATGGCCCTGTATGAAGGATTTTGCAACAGATGCTACAAACCCACACCTTGCCTTGTCCTTTTTTTTTTTTTCTTTCCAATGTAAGTAATAACAATGTAGGTAATCAAGTTTTCTTCTTTCTCCTGCGTATCATCTCATCATGGATAACTGAGTATTCATTATTACACAGTTATCTTAACTTGTCCCTAAAAGCCAAGTGCATATTGTGCCTTCTCTGGTCTTGCAGGTTCCAGACAAGAAGGTGTTTTTGTTCAGAAAAGCACATAGTGCTTGATTTGATGCCCAGAGCACATTAAACATTTCTAATTTGTTTTACACTTAACAAAAATTAAGATGCCCTCCTGCATTAGAACTCAGAACTGAACACATCCTCATGAGAAGGCCACCTTCTACCTTTGTACACACCCTGTGAACTGCCCACTTCCCATTACCCATCACAGATTTCCCAGTAAAGTGAGCACAATGTTTTTAAGAAGATGAAATTAATAATAATATTTAAAGGTACTGCTGGGGCATAAAGTAAATGTCTCAGTAAGACTGAATGTCACAAAGAGCTGGAAAGCCAATTTTAGAGCTACCGTTTACTGTCTTTCCCTTTCCTGGCATTCTTATAATTTTCTTTCCAGTTCATCCTCTGTTCCTCATTTACTTTTTCCTTCTTTTATTGCTTTTGAGAACTCCCAGCTGATCCTCCTGTGCTTCGGTTCCACTTCCTCTCACAACTACTTTCCAAAACAGGATCATTGAACAGTTAATGCTGGCACTTAAAATGAGTGAACAACCCAATTAGATTAACCAAGGGTAGGGAAAATCGCATCTCTTTTATTCTCTGCCAATTCAGGAAGACAAAAGAACATCAAACAGCTCCCAAGTTCTGCCAGGCATAGCAGTGCAATGTTAAATTGGGACCATAATGTCCGTGCTGGTGATGATGCTGCTGTTCTCTTCCTTTAGAGGATAAGAACATTTGCTGGGGTAGTATTAAATAGGAGAAAAGAGAGAATTTCACAAGTTCAACCTTTTAGGTTTGGGATGTGAACAAATAAAGGTAACTATTTAAGCCTTCCTGGGAGTAAAAGACAGTAACCAGCCCTTCTGATCCGCTTTGCGGATGTTCACTAATTCATCCATACCTATGGCTAGCTTCCTATGGATCAAGAATTTGTATTTTTGCTCCTGATTAACACAGGGCATTGGAAAGAGAGCACAGTCATAGTGCTTGGTCTCAAAAGATAATGAAACATCACTAAAATGACTTTCCTATTATTTAGCCAATGTGAGTGATACAGAAGGAAAGTGACTTTTCCAGCTAGGAAATGTAGGTTCTCCTTTTTTTTTTTTTTTTTTTTTCTTCTCCTAGCCTTCCTGGTCAAGCTTCCTATATCTCTGAGGAGTTTTACAGCTGTACTGCTTATGCTTAAAGTTGGGGGGTTTTTTGTTTGTTTTTTTTTTTTTTTTAAAGCTCTAAGATAAAGTTATTATTGAAGTATATTTTTATATTTGTGTGTGCGTGTGAATATATATATATACACACACACACACACACATACCTCTCTTCCTCAGAAAAAATGTTGTCAGGACCAGGATTTAAAAAGTGTGTGTTTCAGAAATGAGTTCCACTGCCACAGGACAGAGATCGTCACTGTTACCTTTTGTGATGGGTTGACCTTGGCTGGGCACCAGGTGCCCACCAAGCCACTTTATCACTCCCTTCCTCAGCAGGACAGGGCAGGCAGAAAATAACATGGAAAAAAATTTGCGGGTCAAGATAAATGCAGTTTAATAAAGCAAAAGCAAAGGCCACACGTGGAAGCAAAGGAAAACAAAAGATTAATTCTCTACTTCCCATCAGCAGGCAATGTCCAGCCACTTCCCAGGAAGTAGGGCTTCAATATGCATAACAGTTGCTCTGGAAGACAAATGTCATAATAATGAATGCCTGTCCCCCTCCTCCTTTATCTTAGCTTTTGTTGCTGAGCAGATGTCATATGGTAGGGAATATCCCTTTGGTCAGTTTGGGTCAACTGTCCTGGCTATGTCGCCTCCCAAGATCTTGCACATCCCCAGCCTACTGGTGAGGGGGGGGAGTGTTGGAGGGACAGCCTTGATGCTGTGCGAGCACTGATCAGCAGTAGCCAAAACACTGCTGTGTTATCAACACCTTTCTGGCTACCAAGACAAGGCAGAGCACTATGAGGGTTGCTGTGGGGAAACTTAACTCCATCTCAGCCAGACCCAATACACGCTTACCGGCTGGCGCGTTTACTCGGTTTCAGTTCCCCTCCTTCACCTACCAAATGATGATAATTTTCAGTGCTAGCCAAGACATGGGCATAGACTAGTCTTCCAGAGGTTTTGCACTGAATGTGATTTGCTCTTTCCATTGCTTCTCATTGGCAGAATAGAGATAAATTGCCCTGTTGAACTTCTGAGATTACTTCTTACTATTCTTACTATTTACTGTTCTCTATATCTTATTCTTGCCTTTCACAACCTTCCTTTAGTCCCTCCCTTGGTGAAGGAGATGGCACAAGTTATTTCTGCCTGAAGCAGTCCCTCAATAATGCAAAGTCAGTTTATTGCTTGTTTTTTATTTAGATGTCCTTTATTTTGTGCAGCAAGGCGGGAGTTCAGAGATAGTGAGGATATACAACTGTAGTGCAGGCTGGCTGCTATTTTGTCAGGTTGGCAAACACTACTTGATATCTAACATGGTCTCTCATTTGCTCAAACCAGATTGTAATGGTCTGACAAATTTCTAGTATTAGTTTCTCAGCGAGAAAATTGTTTCACTTTGCTTTAGTCACTGTTTAACAAAATATGTCACTGGTTAATCATCGTGAAAGAAGCCTTCCAACCTGCTGGTGGTGTTGCGTTAACAGATATCCTGAGTTCTTCGTTATACTCAAAACACTTCAGTAGAGCTTTATACCTGGGACAATATTTAATTCCTCAAAGAGATTGTTCTTGCCAATCTTTCCACGCACTGGTTTAGCATAGAATGGGGTTATTATAAAGGGATGCTGCTCATTTCTAATCCTTCTGATTTCTTTCTGTAGTCAGTGAAGAAAGAGAGAGCAAGAGACTGCCCTCTAGAGAACAAGATCAGCTCCTGAGTTAGGCATTGCCTTCAAGAAGAGTCTTTCTCCATCGACTCTAGAAGAAGGCTAGACAAATTAAAATAGCTTGTGTGACTAGCCTGGATTTCTAACTCATTAGGAAGGCTTAATTATATCAACATGTTGGAGATTTTTCTGTGATATAAATTTCACCTTCCATCTGCACAACCTTTTCATCCTTATTTTGTAGCTTTTTAGCTTCTAGTCAAAATATCTTCTCTGTGAGTGTCTCAATATGGGAATGTCACTGAAAACTGTTTCCGAATTTGTTTTTGAGAAAAACGTAGAGATCATTTGCATGGGAGGCAGTAAAACACTACATAGCCTCTTACTGCATGTTGTTCATTTTAAAAGGCATTTGCAAGAAACTTGGCACTCTTTCTAGCTTGCACACACAGTTGGTAGTACTTAGTTTAAAACAGCCCCTGAAAGTACCACTTAAAATGAAAGCTGTTCCACACAGATGCAGAACACCTACCTGGTAGACCCATGCTCGGTATTATTTGATAAAGATCAGTCATCACTTGCACATAAACCCTGAATTTTCTACAATAAGCTAGGTATGATGCATTCTTAAAACAACAACTAACTAGTTTTCACATACTCGCTTTCACTTGTTCTGTAGAAATGTATATCTGTGTAGTAGTTTACATTTACAAGTTTTAGCTTTTGATCATGGAATTTTTCCTTCTCCTGATTCACTTAAAATGATATGTTTTTTTTTAAATACAAGCCACAGAGTTTTATTCTTTGTACCATTAGGTTGTGTTAAAAGTTTTCCCTTACCAAAATGAGTGTGCTACGGTATACCTTTTGAATTGCTGTTCTGTTTATTTGCCATATTAGAACCTACTCTTTAAAAATGTGCGTTTTTTTGTTTTGGTTTGTTTGTTTGTTTGAAGAACCCAAGGAAATAAGTCTCTGTACTTTCAGCATAAGAGTCTTTTTTGTCATCTGTGTGCTGACTCTTTAATATTTGTTTCTAGTTTGTGATTGAAAAAGGCTGGAACTTCTGGTTGAAAGCCTGATTTCACAGAACTGCCACTCGTTTTGTTTATCTGCAATTGGTAGTTTTTGTTTGCTTACGATTGTATTCTTTTCTTATTCTCCGACATGCTGCACTTTATCTATTGACGTTTCCATTCTTCTACATTTAGCAGTTTTATTTTCAAGTACCTTTTAAGCCCACGCTTTTCCTGCGAAGTCGAGTTTATTTCCCAAAGTAACCTCGCTATATTCAGATTCAATTTTGTCATAAATAAATTTCATTTCCGGTTAATCCACATTGATGTGATTTAGCTGCATTACTTAGTTGCTTACCATAACTCAGGGGCTTTATGGTGCGGCTGATTTCACATAAATAAAAGTCGGTTGTTTCCTGATCATGAACTTCCAAATATCATTGAGTGAGTCACTAAGACATTTCAAATAGGCCATCAGTTTTTGGAGAGCAGACCAGAGAAACTTACATTGTTAGAACAAGCAGTTGTGCTGAAACTAAATGGTTTATGAAACTGGAGGAACATTACAGGAGTTTTTGTGTGAGGTTTTTCTGATACAGGGTGGCTTTTTTTAGGAAAAATATAATTTCAGGGAGATCAGAATAGATGGACCAAAATTATTAATTTAAACATTTTATAAATAAGAAAGTTCACTGTCATTTTGAAACTATTTTTGTTTTCATTCTTTTGTTGTATAGCAATGAAATATAAAAAGTGGAAATTAAAATAAGATTTTTCCACTAGCCCAAAATAAGATTTTGGACAGAATTACAGATTTTGATATGTTGCAGTTATCCAGAATAAGCTTATCTTTTATAATTCGTTCTCCAAATTCTGTCACTCCATGTAGTCATTGTTTTCTGTCGATTTACTGTTACTAGTATTAAAGGGAGACCTGTCATGTTTCTTGAGAAGGGGGAAAGAGGGTGTCACCTCAGCTATCCTAGAAAAGAATTGGAAGGTAGGAATATTGTGCCTTTTGGGTTGAAAGATGCAAATAGAAGTATTCTATTTTGAAGCACTCTATTTCTGTCACCATGTAATTAGCAGGCAGCACAAATGAATGTGTTTAAAAAATGGACTCTGTGTCTTGATGCTAATCACAGTGCAGTCATACTGACAAGTAATATCACTTTGGTCACCTGCTGGGCAGTTAATCACTGACCTTAATGACTGCAATGAGCATAACTGATTCTATTTTAAAACCCAGACTGTAGCTTATGAAAGTGAAATAATTTTATCTTCAAACTGTTGGTTCAGTAAAGCATATTGAGTTATAGGTATTCTCTTTGGAGGTTTCTTTCATTTTAGGAGATAACTCAGAATTGGGAACTGTCATTTTTAGATGGAACTATTAGTCCCTCTGATGTACTTCATGAATCTAGAGAAAGATCTTGTTAGATCCAAGTAATTCATAAAACTCACTGAATTGGAAGATTATTTCCCAGTGTTGCATTGCAGGAGTTGAGACAAGATTTGATATTTCATTTAGAAGTGGCTACATGTTTCTCCAGTTTAATGCTATGTTGCATATTTTTAGCTACTTATGTGTGTTTCCTCACAAACTCTCTTCAAGTATTTCCATTTTAATCTCTAAAGTCTTGATGTGGATTATAGTATTAGGAAAATCTACCTCCATTCCTGAGTTTCATAGTGGTGGTATAATGGTATCCTTTTCTATGCTTTTAGCCTGTCCCTAAAGAAGATGGAGACATGCTTTGGTGTTTTTAATTATCCATTTTTAGGATCTATTTTCTTATGAATTAATGGTTTCGATTCCTCAAGTTAACCATCATACACAACATCATGCCACTTTATTTTCTTAGGAATCTGTTGAAATGCCCCTTGCTCCTTCAAGAATTTTTAAACATCTGCCTTTCCCCTTCTCTGAGCATGAAGCCTCATGTAATAAGAATAATTTCAGTCAGTGCATACTGTGTCATATATACTACCTGCATCAGCAGTTTAATTTTGAAATTTTATAGCTGCTGAGTAATTAATTTTACAATTTATTTTAGAATATAATATGTAATTCTAATTTCCATTTTTGAATGAAATGCAAACAGAACAAAAATTCACCAAAAAACCTAAGAGAATTACTTAAGTTACCTGGGCCTGGTTAGAGTATCTAGAACCAGATTTTGGAAATCCATCATTAAAATGATGACGCTTTGAAAGATGCCACTAAATTCTAACCTTCTGTACAGTCCAGGCACTTCTATTGAAGTCCATGGTAGGGAGATGTGGTCAGACCTCTACAGAAGAGGAGTCTAGTACATTTGCTATGCTTATTTTTTTCAGGGATTTAAATTTATGGTGAATAGGGATGGAGGAAGGTAGAGGATGTTTAAACTATACATTTGGTCAGATTAAGATTACCCCTTTCATTTTAGAGATATCATTTTATGTCTCACATGATGTCTCACAGAAAACAGAAGAAAATATGTTGTGAAATACAAGAACAACATGCAAGATATTTGCGTTATCTATAGATATGAATAAAAACTGTTGACAGCACTTCCGTATTCTATTTTAGCTGTTTTTAAGGGTTCATTTATAAGGAGCTTTCTGTCCCATTTGGCTGACAAATACTGACGTCTGAATCTTGATGCAATCGGCACTTCTCCTCTTACTAAATCATTCATGAATGTTGCACTACTTTTAGTCTCTTTATTCTGTCAATGACTTTGTGGTAAAAAAAGAAGTAGAGCTTTTTGATTTCAGTGATTTGATGCATTCGTAGTTGATGCAGATCATTAGCTTTTTAAAATGCATAAATCATGGACCCTAATTTTACAATCCTCAGGCTTTTAATCTTTTGGTAGTATTCACTCTCATCTTAAAAGAATAACTTCTTAATTACTCTTTTTGCACTGACTGTAATCAATGTTTCTACAATAGTAGATACGTACCTACAAAACAGGAGTAGTTAAATTGGAGAGGGTCTCCAAGAAGAAAAGGATTATTAGCTAAAAACATAAGCAATTAAAAGAACTAGTATTATTCAACTTAGAGAAAAAAATGGTAATATATGATAATGTTAAACACTATAGGGAACTAAGGAAAACAAGAACTGTCTTCCAAATCCTTAAGTGACCTTCAATTAAGAGAAAATTAATTTGTGTTTATAACTAGCTTCAAGATGTGTACTTTGTAAGAGCTACTGAGATAAAAGTTAGGAAAAATGTCAACCTGAAAGAAATTCGTTGCTGCTAGTAAGCCTGTTGCAAAGCACAATGTTTCTGCCGAACTAGTGAAGGCAGAAAAACAGGGAATATGGTAGTGCATGCATTTTTTATTTTTTAAATAAAGTGGCTAAAAAGAAAAGAGTTTGTAATAAGAACAACGAATCTGTGATCTTTCCTAACTTGAATCAGGCTGAGCAGTTGAAGAAAAGAGGTCCTTGTTTATATCAAACATTTCTGACATTCAAGAAACCCTTTTGGACCTTGAACAGATCTGTGACAAATATGACACATCTTTGCCTTGTTATTTTAGAGAGGTTTGCTGCACTACTGGGGCTTTGTATTGAAACTGTGCAAGAATTGCATCAGTCTTAAAAATTTACTTTATGATGTTTTAGCAGGAATTGCCTTAAAGCTACTTGATAAAAATAAGTAGATAAAGACAGCAATAGATAGATATCTACCAGATCGCTTCAGTGGGTGACAATATGTAAAGTTTAGTTTAAGGTCAGTTAGCTTTTAGATATCAAAATTATTTAATCTTTTTCCATTGCTCACGATGATTTTTTGTGTCAAAAACTGAACGTTTGGTTTCTCTTTTAAATCTATGTTTAGTGCTAAATAAGTTTAAAATGCAAGTCAAGAAAAAAATGCTTACATAGCAAAAAATCCCGGAATTTAGATTAGGTTGCAGGTTTTTGCTCTTGAAGAACAGGCAGCTGCTCCTTAGTGATTTTTCTTTTTATAGAATTGAAAGAGAAGAGATGAGCAAACTCCAATGGAAAAACCTTAATTTGAATGGTATGAGAGTGTCTTTCACAGCAAAGGAAGTAAATTGTTATGTGAACTGTGTTTATTTTGCTCACATTTGTTTGATAAGAACTTGCCCTTCAGTTGAAATTCTGTAAAGCATTAATGTAATGACTTATTTCCTACAGAAAAGGCTGTGTTAAGTGACAGCAGTCACTTATTTCTGGATCTGATCTACTTAGGGCAATGGAAAGGCTCCACTTGGCTTTGGATTAGGCCTTTTCACAGGAACTGGGAGTGAAAGGTCCATATTGTAGAGTACTTCTGAAATGAACTTGGATAACCGCAAGGATGTGGCCGAAGCATAAGAGCACTGTTGTCTTCTGAAAACTTCTCTCTCCAGTTTTCTTTGCTCTATGTTGAGGGGCTATATATCACAGCTATAATGATATCTTATGCTATAAGGTGATGTACTGGAAAAAACAACGAAGTCCCATGGAATGCCACAAATCTGCCAAGATTTTACTTGAACTGTTTGATGCTGAATTGTATGGTTTATCTATTTCTTTTTATTATTATTATCTTTTCCCCCTCACTGTGGGAGTGGAGAAGGGACATATAGACAGTGGTCTTTTTTGTTTGACCTTTTTTCTTTTTTTTTTTTTAACTTGCATACTTGAAAAATCAGATCTTTAAATACATACTGGAAGGGTTCATCTGGAGAACCTGGAGAACTATTGTCCTTTTCTCTACTTTTCCTCCCTTCCCCCCACTTTCTTACCATTTTCTCCACTAGTATTTATGTTTTCATAACTCCTTGCAAACTTATTTGTGTGTCTTGCTGGTTTCTTTAGTGTCACATTTTGGGAATCACTCCATGATTTTGAAAATTTTTGGCACCCTTTTGCTGTACCTAATTTCCACTGTTATTTCTGGAGTGTGCAAAAGTGAACTGGAAACAGCCAATGTTCTAGGCAAGGTGATATCGTGTGTAAATACATGGTCATAAGGATGTCCTCTGTTTTGTGCTATAGTTGTCTTCTAGAAATTCTTAATATTCTATTGAAATGTTTGGCTACCATTAACTTGATGTCTGCAGAGGCCTGCCTGTCATAACCACGCAATGATTAGTGTTTTTGAGCACAACTTTGTACACATCTAGTTGGAGCTGCAGGTTGGTTTGTTTTTAATACATGGATATGGCCTCCCATGCACAAATACTATTGATGTACACATATAATGCCCTTAGTATGTCCACCTTAAGCTTGCTCATCTGCCTGTAGAACATAAAAGTATTTATGTCAGAATTTGACGTCTTAGGTGGACAGAGAGATCTGCAGGGATTATTTATCATTTTCACAAATTCTTAAGAGACTTGAAAACACTGACATGAAAGCATTTTCAATGTGGTTTATGATATTTTATGAAATACTGTGTTTTTAATTTGCTAGCAAATAAGGTAGCAACCCTCCCTCCCAAATCTGATATAGATGATCTCTGCAGCTAAAAGGCAGTTAATAGCACAGATGTTGTCACCTGTTGCAGTCTTATCTCAGAAGGTGACAGCTGAAAACTATGTGTAACTTTGAATACAAGTGTTAATAACAACTGAGACAGTAAAATGTAATTATTACATGTTATACTATCACCTGTGCAGCTGTGAGGCGTAGACTGAATATTTTGCCACGTTCAATTAGAAGAAGGTAAAAGTAGCACTGCAGAACTAAGTCTGTTAAATGAGAATTAAATTGCTGCAACTGAAGTAGCAATTGTAAAGTCATCCCACATCCTAGCCAACAAGACATGTTTCAAGACTAACAAAGTGTGATTTTTCTGGACTTGAGTCACCAAAGCTGGTAGTTTGGATAATATCTTGAGAATGTTTAATCTGTCAGGCATATGTATGATTCCTCAGTGCTCCTTGAGAAGCGGTTGTTACAGGAAATGTATTGTCCTGGCAAATGGAGCAGAAGAAAACTGTTTTCCCACTATGTTACCAATACTGTCCCTTTGCATTAGTCTTGATGCTTCCCGTACTCTTCATTCTCTTGTCCAGTCTTTAACCAGTACTCCAGCCAGCATGGGAAACTGCATCTACCTTCTTAGTTTGATACATTTTTCATTGCAAATGGTTCCTGCGGGGCTGCAGCATCTTCTGTTTTAAGACATAAGCCGTAGACCAGTGACATGGTCAATTGACTTCTGTTCTGGAAAATAAATCAGTTACCGTGATGGTTGATCACCCTTTTCTGGTAAGAATTTCTTTTATACCAATGTTAAGACTTTTACCTTAACCTTGTAAAGGTACCCACTAGTCCTATGATTGTTGTTTCTGTAATCAAGTAACAACTGGAGTCACAAGAGATTACGAGATTTAAAAGCTCAAAAGTGAGAATTTAAAATTTGCTTAGAACTCCAAAATTTTAGCCACGTCAGATGTCATTTTCTGAATTATCTATCTTTGCCTAAATTGATTTCTGATAAAATAAAGATTCAGTTGGAGTAAATTAATTTAAAACACTGCCTAGAAGGTCTTTATGGGCAGAGAAATCCATGCATTTCCATTACCACCACTTAGACTTGCCTCCTGTGTAACATAAGCTGTTTAACCCAGTAATCCTCATAACACATCTATAGCTTCCATTTTAAGAATGTACATACTTTCCATCTACTTATTTATAAATTTAGACCAATTAACTAATTAGCCTTCTCTTTGATATGAGCCACTAAGTTTCTGACATGTTGCTGTAGGGTTAGCTTCCAAAAACTCCAGTCGCTTTTGAGGGATTCACAGACTAGTTGAGACTGGAAGGCATCTGTAGATTGTCTATTCCAACCCATCTGCTCAAGCAGGGCCATGTAGAGGTGGTTGCCCAGGACCGTGTCCAGATGGCTTTTGAATATCTCCAAGGATGGAGACTCTACAACTTTCCTGGGCAACTTATGCCAGTATCAGTCACCCTCACAGTGAAAAAGTGTTTCCGGATGTTCAGAAGGCACCTCCTGTGTTTCAGTTTGTGCGGATTGACCCTTGTCCTGTCACTGGGCACCCCCTGAGAATAGTCTGGCTCTCTGTCCTTTGCTCCTGTCCATCAGGTATTTATACACATTGATAAGTTCTCCCCTAAGCCTTGTCTTCTCCAGGTTGAACAGTCCCAGCTTTCTCAGCCTTTCCTCATAAAAGAGATGCTTCAGTCCCCTAATTATCTTTGTTGCCCTTTGCTGGACTTATTCTCCAAAGTCTGTATCTTCCTTGCAGCTTGGTTTCTTCAAAAACATTAGTTTATTTTTACTCTCCTATTTCACATTTAAGTGGCATACTCTAATGAGTCCTCTTTCAGATAACCATTTCCTTATTGCAAACACAATTCTGGATCTGTACTAGTTTTACTTTGATACTGACTGATACATAAAGTTGGAGTCTCCTTTCTACGGTTCTGCAAATGCACGTCAAGTAAAATGGAAAAGTACTGGTCTTAAAATTGGGGATTCATGTCAGCCAAGCTGTAGCAATCCAGACTGAAATTCAAAGTGTCTTTTATTTGCTGTAAATAAAGAAATTGGATGACTCCACCCAATTAATGTCAACTGAAAGAAAACAACACTGTCCTATATAAGACTAGGCAGCAGTGCTTTATTTTTTCAGAGAATACCAGCTTCCTTTACCTAAGTAAATGCTTTCTGAAATCCTCCCAGTTTTTAAACTGTGACCCAGAAAACAGCGCCCATATCCCCCACTAACAGCACCAACAATCCCTCCCACTTTTGATCCCCACTGTTAGTGCTTATTTGTATTACATAGCTGGTTATTACTGCCTGGGTCCAATGCACCCTCTTTCAGCTTAAGGTTTTTCTTTTGTATTTAGCTCTCAATAAAACTTAATGATTCAAAATATAAATAAAAGCAATCACTTATTAGAATTTTATTTTTTTCAATACTGTTTATTTGAAACATGAGTACAATTTTACATGCTTCAGAGAAGAATAATGATAAACCTTAAATATAAGTGATGCAAACACCTAAATTTCAAGCCATAATACGTCACTAGCTGGAGTGAATAAAAAAAATTTAAAATAAACTTCATGTATAGCTTGATTTTGAGTTTCTTCCGTTGTTGGCTTATGATCCAATAGTGGCCCTTTCCAGACAGCAGACTAGATTTAATTTATTGGATTTTTAAATCTATTTTGCCTTCTTTAATTTACTTGCCTTACATACTATTCTAGTTGATGAATGTAAAGTGAATGCTGAAAGGAAAATCATATTTAGGAAATTTATGTCTTCTCAGGAGGAATATTGAATAAAATCTAACATTGAATATAGAAATGCTATTCATTGGGGGGTAATTTTTGAACATAGAGTAGTGATAGGACAATTAAAATGCATCACTATTTATTTCATGCCACATCTTCACTTTAGAAATTAAGTAAAATCTTAATTTTGATCTTTGGGACAGAACACTCTGTGGAACTTTGAAGTACAATTTGTAATTAATTTCTTCTTAGCAATGTGAAAAATCTGAAAGGCACTCTCTTTCAACAACAGTTTGTTGCTTTCTGAAATTTTCTCTTTCAGTTAATAGAGTTAGGCTGTCACTTTATTAATATGTCTAGTATTTGCTTTTTATTTGCAACCTTGGTGACAGTGTCCTGGATGGTAATTTATTCCGATCAGCTGCCTACAGGATTACACTGTAAGTAGTGATGTAAAATAAAATAGAAACAGGTTTCAAATGCTGTGCTAGCTTAAGAAATAAGTGCGCAGTATTCTCTTCTGTTTCTGCAAAGTAATGACTAGTCTCATAATGGCTGCAAGTTTTACAGTCATCCAGCCCAACCTATTCAGCCTGGTCCTTCCAGAAGAATGGAAACCACTCAGAGGGCTTAGACTGAGAAATCTACCTGAGTGGAAAGTGGAAAGTGTATCTACGAAAAAAATTATCTTCCCAGAAAATGCCATAAGTTTTCTGAGCATCCCTGAAAACTATAGGATATAGGAATAGCTGTCAGGTGGAAAGGTCTTAAAGTACTTTAGGTTCTGTATCTCAAACCTGTATGCATCTGTAATCCACTACTGAAAGGAAAAGGACTAAAAATGTAATACTGATAATAGGTGCTGAATTGTTTAAAAGTCTCCTTGATAACTAAACAACTTTATTCTGCATCAATAGGCGGTTTTGATGACCCTCTTTTACAAAAACGTTTTAGCTTAGGGAAAGACAGACAAAGGTATTTGCAGCATGACCATAACCGGAGGGAGAGATCAGAGTAGTGCTTTCAACATCAGCTACTCTTTGGCAGAGATGACTAAAGAGGAAAAAGAAAACAACTGAATTTACCTAAATGAAGTATTAAAGACAGAAGTAAAGTCAATTAATAAAAAATGGCATAATAGTAAATTCACCAGTAGAGCTGAAAATATTTTGTGACTGCTGGTTTTGTCCCTGAGATATAAGAGACAATCCATCTAGCAGACTGTAACTCCGCATTGCATAAAGTTCCCTGCGGACATTCCTCTGGAGACCTGCCTGCCACTTTTTCTTCCAATGCTGTCCTGTCTCTACACCAGCTGTGTCCTGGCAGCTCATCTTTCTGGTCAACGAGATTTCCCCAGTCATGGATTACAATGAGCCACAGTCTCAGCTCTCTTTCTGGTGTTTTTTAATGTCCTCTAAGCTTGACTGTCCTTCTGTTCCTCCTTCTTGGTGCAGGACAAAAAGAGGATACAAAACTGTCATGGTTCAGCCCCCAGCAGCCGCTTGCTCACTGCTCCCCTCAGTGCAGTGTGGAGGAGAAAAATGTAACAAAGGGCTGAAGGTCAAGAGAGCAGGGAGGGATCACCCACCGACCACGGCCCCGGGTGAAACGGACTTGACTTGGGGACAAATCAGTTTAATTTATTAACAGTTACTTGAGGGGATAACAAGAAACAAAGGCCGATCTTAAGAACACCTTCCCTTACCCCTCCCTTCTTCCCAGCTCTACCTCCTCCCCTCAGCCGCACAGAGGGATGGAGAATGAGGGGTTACAGGTCAGTTTGTCACATGCTGTTTCTGCTGCTCCTTTCTTAAAGGAGGAGGACTCGTTGCACTCTTTCTGCTGCTCCAGTGGGTCCCCTCCTCACGGGACATAGTCTGCAGACTTCTCCGATGTGAGTCCTTCCCGCAAGGTGCAATCCTTACCTATCAGATTGCTCCAGTGTGGGCTTTTCCCACGGATTCATGGCTTCTTAGGGTGCAGCCACCCGCTCCGACATGGAGGCCTTCACAGACTGCAGATGCGTCTCTGCTTTGTCATCAGTCTCCAGCAGCGTGGGGGGTCTTTCCCATAGAGACAGTCCTCTAAGGACTCCTTTAGGTGCAGGCATCTCTGCTCCAGTGTGGGGTCCTCCACGGGCTGCAGGGGAATCTCAGCTCTGGCACACCCGCTTCTGCTCCATCTTCACTGACCTCGTGTCTGCATGGCCATTTCTCTCAGATCTCGGTCCTTTCCACTGCAGCCACGCTGCGCCTGACCGGCCTGACAAACCTCGGCAGTCCCGGTGGGATGAGCTCTGCCCAGCGGGCGCCCCAGGAGCAGGGAGTGGAGCGCTTTGGAGCTCTCCAAGCCGCACCGTCGTGGCCATCTGCAGTCAAGCTACTTGGTGGCTGTGAGTGTCAGCAAGCAGCTTTCCCTACAGATTATTTCCTCTTGAGAAGCAGGCTAAATGAGCTCAGCGTTTCACGGGGGTGGTCTCTGTGCTGGGGACCTGAGCTAGAGCTGCTGCCCGGCACTGCGCTCTGCCTGTTTAAAATCGGTTCTCAGTTCTTAGTGCTGTGCTCTTGTGTGTGTTTCCCACACTTAAGGTAATGAGGTGTATCAATTAGGTTATACCTCCTGGTTTCGTGCATCTGAGAGTGGCTATTTTCCACACAAACACGCGCACGAAGCAAATTTAAATCTGTGTTAACAACAGTTTCATGACAGGCAGTATAAATCTGAGTCCTTGCTCGGGTCTATTTTTTTTTTTTTCAATCCAATCACATTATATTCCACTATTGCTTTTCACAGTTAATGTTTCTTCTAGCATCACAGCAATTCCATATTGGTGTCTTTCTTAAAACTGAAATATACGCATGTTTCAGACACCAAAATAGTACTACAGTGCAAAAATTATAGTAAAGCTTTTGTATTTTTTACAGTCTGTGTACTAGTATCTCTTAATTGCTCTAACAGCAAGGAACGAATTTCATGGAAACTGTAGATTTTTCAATATAAGCTTAAAATAGTCTTTTTAGATAGAAAAGAGATTAGGCAACCTTTGCATTATGTCAGTTTTAGGAGACTTTTGAGTATCTGCAGTGCAACGTGGAATTAGATACTTCTGCCATTTATTAGCGTTCGTATCTTTATATCTGATAATCCTACCATGCTGTACATATGTCTAACAGCAAAACAAATACTGGGCAAATATCAGTCCTTTTGGTTCCATAAAGGTAGCTAATGCAGTATTTTACCTTTCCTCTTCTTTTGGTAGAAAGTATCTCTACATGGGCTAGAAGAATATAATTGTTTTGCTTCCTCACCTCATCTCCCAGAATCTTCCAATAATGAATCTGTCTATCTTCTCAGAGCAGTTGCTTCTTATAAATAACGTTTTCAATGCAGTGAAGGAAAAGCAAGTAGCAATTTTTTCTTGGATAGTCTTGCCTTGAAACTTGAAGACTCTCTCTATCACATGCCATTTGATTTGAAGAAAGTACAAGGTATGCTTTAGGGAAAGTATGTTCTTTGAAGTTCACAATTTTCTGAAGTGGTTTTCAGCAAACTTCTAGAGTGGTTTCTAGAAAGCTCTTGTCGTTGCACCCAGTAGTAACCAGATATTTCTGAGTCTTTGTGATTCAAAAACACTGAGTTTCGTCACATCCTAGAGAATCTCCAGAGTTCACCAGAACAGTTCTTTCTGTAGCACGTGTACAGCATTTTTTCCCCTGAAAAAATATCAGAATCAGGATGGCAGATATCTATTTAAGTGTCTATTCCTAATATTTTTTGTCTAAACTTACTAGCCGATTTTATTCTTGAGAGTATACACTTTACAATGATGTGCAATTCTTCAGAAAAAGAGAATGTAAAGTAAAACATTTCCTTTCATGCTTAATGAAATATTTTTAGAAATTGCAATACTTTAATCTGGTTCAGAAAACAATTCAACTGAAACTGAAAATAATTCAATTTCTGAAGCTGAAGAGTTCAGCTGGTCCTCTACTCAGTGTCATTATGACCAAGGATATCCTGTCTTCTCTAAATCAGTTTAAAAATTCTCTGCATTTTCCTGTGATCTTAGGTATGAATACAGTAGTGTGAAGTATAAAATAATATGTGTTTAATCAATGTGCCTATTAAGAGTTGACTCATCTGTGGCCTTATAAGTGCATAGAAAGAAAGATGTTAAGTAAAGCGCTTTAAACTATCATGAAAAATATACGTACTCAGTGTCTAGAAAGTAAAATTAGCAAATTAAGAATTAGATACAAATGCTTAACAGAAACCATAATTAGGCACTGAAGCAGAGGGATGTTTTAAATGCAGCATCACTTGGATTATTTGATCAAGACTTCTCCAGCTCCACTAGAAGTTGGGTGAAATCTGATGTTATACAGATATTCTGACAAATTCATATTATTCTTTTACTTTAAAATTCCAGTAGTCCATCAGGCAGCGTAAATGTGATGCACATTGTTCTATGTTACAAAAAAAGTTTGGTCACGTGATTGTGCAGAAATTGAAGAGTCTTCTACATGGTCCTCTTTTGCTCTCACCTCTTATTTTCCTTGGAAAACTTGGTAACAGTGAAAAATTGACAAATATATTAGGAGGTGGATGAAAGCGTTAAAAAAATCTGAAAGTAAGCAAGATACAATTCGGTAAAGTTGTAACAGGCTGTTCAAATGCTAATACAAATTAACTATGCTCTTTTTTTGACACAATAGAGCACAACGTAAACACACAGTTTGAGATAACAAAAATGTGCTGCTTCTTGAAAGTATACAAGAAGTTACTTTCATTACAAGAAATGAAAGTTACCTGAAAATAATCCATTTTTTTTTTACAATAGATCTCATGATGTCATATACTTCAACATTATTAAAATACATAACTGACAAAAAACATATGTAAGCACAGAGTCACAGAATGGTTGAGGTTGGACAGGACCTCTCAAGATCATCTGGTCCAAACCCTCTGCTCAAAGCAGGACCGCCTAGAGCCGGTTGCCCAGAACCATGTCAAGATGGCTTCTGAATGTCTCCAAGGATGGAGACTCCACAACATCTCTGCTCAACCTGCGTCAGTGCTCAGTCACCTTTCAAGTAGAAGGTATTTCCTGATGCTCAGGTAGAAGCTCCCTTATCTCAATTTGTGCCCACGCTTCTGGTTCTATCACTAGGCACCACTGAAAAGAGCCTGGCTCTGCCCTCTTTGCCCTCTCCCTTTAGGTATTTGTATACATCGATGAGATTTGCCCTGAGCCTTCTCTTCTCCAGGCTGAACAGCTCTCTTAGCCTTTCCTCATGTCTGAGATTCTCCAGTCCTTGAATCACCAGGGCCCTTTGTTCAGCTCTCTCCAGTGTGGCAACACCCCTCGTGCAACCCAGGATACCATCAGCCTTCTTTGCTGCAAGGGCAGGTTGCTGGCTCATGTTATGTTTGCCTTTAATAAAAAGGGAACTACTGCATAGCTGGTTGTAAAGCTTTAGTTATTTAATCCTAAAAATCTAGATATTTTATGCTGAGACTGAAGTATAGATATCACCAAGATGGAAAGGCTGTAAGTTGCAAATTGAGTAGTTAAGTCTGTAGGAAATATTTAGGATGATGTAATAGTAAAATATTGTTTGAGCATGTAGCCATTTGGCAGCGTCTGCTGAAATATAGTATCTACACAGAAGGAAATTCACATAAGTGAATATGTTTAATCTTTATTTTGTTTTCTAGCTATACAGTCTTGGTTGCATTGAAATAAAGATTCTGAATTAAGCAGTAAGATCAGCTTAGGAATACTGATTTTTAAAGTCCTTATCATGATAGATAAGTTTGGATGTTTCAAAAATAACACTTGTATAGTAACAGTGTACAGTGATGCCCTCATCTTTTTACTGTTGACATATCAAAATCTGTTGCAGTGAGCAAAACCTGATCATGGATGGCCTTGGAAAACAAGGAGGGGTTATTGTAAAGAAACAGCTTGGTTGGGGGAAGGAAAAGGGGAAAATAAACTCTTTCAAACAAGCTCTTTACCACAAGTGACAAACAGGTTGTCATTAAATGACAAGTATAAGGACCTTTTTCAACTTCTATTTATTAGCTTCCAGACATTTTCAGCCTATATCAGCTACTGTTACGAATTAAAGTCATGATAAATTCTACTGCTCAGTTAGAACCTTGTGGCCAGATGAGAGATTGCAAGAAATTTTTTTGTGGCTATAAACCATCTTTGCCGTGACACAAATTGCCAGAGTGGGCTCTGAGCGAAAGCTATATTATACGAATGAGGGATGTCCGTTGTCAAACATAATGTTTATGCTTAAAAAGGAGTTAAAAATTATTGCTGCATAATTAACCAGTATTGAAAAGTCTTATTGGAAAGAAGAAAATGTACATATTGAGGTAAGATAATCTTTGAGGGAAAAAGTTGTTCGAAAAGGAGTAAATAAATCCCAAAAAGCTCTTTTTAGTTTGAATTTACTGCACTATAAGTGACTAGCAACTGACTGTGCTGTAACATACATTAAGAGGGATGAGGTGTGCACCAGCAGCCTGCCTTATGCAACTGTTAGTTACTTGTTGATACAGATCCTTAATTTCCATTTAGCCTGGGCACCCAGAACTGCTTAGCATGTTTGCTCCTCTCTTCTGCATAATAAGAAAAGAGTTGGTCCATAATTTTCTCCTTATCAGACATTAACAATTCAGAGGGCTTCCATACTAGTACATCATTTCACCTGTGCCAGTGACTATAATCTAATTGGTTCAGTATGTTAACAAAATGCATTGCAGCCCTGTGCATTAACCTTTTCAGGGACATATAAATCCTACATTAAAGTGATATGATGCAAGTGAGATTTCGTAAAAAAAAAAAAACTTTTGACATAATACTTCGATTAAACACGAAAAAATGATTTGAATATTAAAGTGTACCTAAAATCATTGTATTTTGAAAAGGTTGACTGGCATGCATTCTCACAGCAAATGGGAAGGACAGTAGCTATGACCATAGTCTTGGTCAGGTAAAGATGTTAAGACAGCTATGATTATCACACCAAGCATTTTGCTATTTCTTGCTGTTGAAATATAATAGTTTAAGTTTACATTCAGGTACAATTACTGCTCTACGCCCAGTTAAGAAGATAGTAATTAAACATTGAACAATATTACTTGGGGGCCTGAGCTGTTGCAGTACCAGCTCATTTTTTTCCTGCACCATCCCAACCTCTGAGGAAGATCACCTATAGGTTTTATTGCCCCTTCTTTCAAGTTCTTATTAAAAACATTTACTCTAAGAGGAGACTGAAAGAGATTTATATTAGATCTAAGGAAGAAAGTTTTTACAATGAGGGTGATGAGGCACTGGAACAGGTTGCCCAGAGAAGTTGTGGATGCCCCATCCCTGGAAGTGTTCAAGGCCAGGTTGGATGAGGCTTTGAGCAACCTGATCTAGGGAAAGTGTCCCTGCCCATGGCAGGGGGGTTGGAACTAGATGATCTTTAAGGTCCCTTTGAAACCCAAACCATTCTATGATTCTATGAGACGATGTAGATCTGTGCAGCAGTGTATTCGAGGCAGCACTGTATACCTTGTGCTCTAATGCTGTGGAAGGAGGTCTACCTTTTGCTTGTGCTACCTAGGTAAAGAGCTGATCTCCAGATACCATGTCTAGCAACTCTCTGCTTGACTGGGAAGGAGGAAGAGGGTTTTGGCTGGCTCCAATGAATTAATTGTTTCTTTCTTATCAAAGGAGTCGATGTACACAGGTACAGGGGTGCATTTCTTAGAGAAATCACATCTTAATGATTTTCTAATCTGTTTTGCTCTCACCATGGAAGCAGAAGGGGACGGAAGAAGCTGCTCTGTCAATTACAATTTATCATTAATCTTCAGTCCAGGTCTCTCAGTCTTTCTGAAGTTGTCTCAAAATCCATTGCAGTAAAAGGCAAACCTGGAGACAGATACTCTGCCTAAGTCCATACATTACATATTTAAATTTTACAGTCTTGCATGATTTTTTTGTCTGCCATGATTGATTGTTTGTAAATGTAATTTCAATAGAAATCCATTAGTACTTTAATCATTTAGTTGTAAGTGAATATTTCATTATTTTACTGTGAAATCAACTTTACAAGATCACATTTTGTCCACTTTGTTCTCTAGGTCATCAGTAATGCCCTTGCTTATGTCATGAAGGATGCACGATATGACTAGGGACTTACAGGAAAACAAGTACACGCTCATTTTTTCTGCAGTCTTTTCAGGGACAGGTGTCACAGGCAGGACAGACTCCATCAGTGCATTGAGTGTTTAGTCGTGATGCAGCATAAAGTTTGGGCATATGGTGACCTTCAGCGCTTAGTGTTGCTGTACTTTAGTGATCAGGGATTGGCGTTTAACAAGCGTTTGCAGTGTCGGCCGCTGTGTGTTTGTGTGTGTTATGTGTATATATCTATATATAGTTTTTGCAGACATTTATTTTACTTCACCAGTAGCTAATGACAACACACAGAAGGATCTGTCTTTGACAAATATCAAAAGCAATATGTGCCCCATATGCATCAAACTTGTAGGCTAAAGCAAAGCCTTTAGCATGACTTTGGCAGTCATTTTTGGCAGAAAAATTTTCAAAATCATAAGATGCCTGAAAGTTAAATATACTGATCGTGTTAGAGAGCTTTTTGCCAATGAATGTAAGGTCATGGCAAATGTGGCATGTTGTGAAGCAACATACACTTTGCTGTTACTTGTTGAAAATATGAAGTACATTGTAGGCATTAGGAAATGGAATCACAAAAGGCTTCCCCCTAAGAAAAATCTAGCTTGGGGTCTATCGACAGTGTAATTGACAGACAGCATTACTTTTGTCCACTATTTTTTGTGAGAATTTACTTAAAAAGCAAACAAGAACAAAAATGTTGATAGAGAAAATATCAACCCTCCCACAGAAACATCGAGAAAGAGCACTGGCTGTACTTCAATGGATTTTTTTTTTCACATATGTGTTTATTCATTTTGTATACGTTTAGACAAGTATCATCTTTGGTTTTGCTATTTTTAATTAAAAATCTGGTTGCATTTACTATTGGCCTGACGTGACATAACATCCTATGCAGTCCTGATGGCAACTCAGTAGGCTACCACAGACACTGCGGTAGAGCAAATGCCAACTCACGCCTGCAGGCAGATGGGAAACTAAAACATGCATGTTAATTCCAAACCACTTAAAAAAAATAACTTCTCTTACACTATCAGATAAAAACATATTACAGAAAATCTGTCTTTTTACACATTTAGATAAATATATTCTGTAAGACCAATTACACTGGGTAATGTATTTGAACAAATACGCAGCAATTAGGATATTTTGTTGAGTGTATCTGCTGTGACTACCAATCGTATTAAAACCATGTTGGTATTAATCTTCTTTATGCTTTTTCTTGTTTAAAAATTAATTCAGATGTGGAAAAAATGGAAGCTGAAGGAAATATTGGCACAACCTTTCTTTTTTTTTTAACCTATTATATATATTCAGCTAAAGAGTAACCAGTTATTGCTTATTAGGTACTTAAAAAGTGATGGGAGTTAGCATCTGCTCTTGGTATTGTCCTGATGTCATATTTCAGTTGGGATAGACTGACTTTTTCAGGATCTTAAAAACAAAACAATCAAGTCAAAAAAAACCCTCACAAATCTGCTGTTCTACTTCTGACCGAGGGGAATGTGCCTTTGCTTTGCTGAGATGCAGAAGTGCATTCTATATAATCAGGTAATTGTCGTCTACCATTCCCATGAGACTTGTACATTAAAACAATTTTTCAGACTTTTGTGTTGATGTTCATCGTAAACATGTTTCTTTTGTATATCTTCTGAGTGTAGATAAACATTAAATTCTTTTAGAAGTAGTGTGACTTATCCAGTGATACAGAGAGAAAACCTACATGATGGAAAATTTGTTAAATGCTGCCAAAAGTTGAAGAAAGGTGTAGATAATTAAAACTCCTGCCCAAAGATTGTAAACTGTGTATTCAGTGTGTGCTTCCACTATTGAGGAAGACATAATATAATTTTTAATAGAAACTTTCTAGGCTTATAAATCTTGCTTCATATACTGTCAAAGTCATTATTCTTAGAAATAGAAGTGATAAAAATATAAATCTTCATACATCTGTCATTTAAATTTTAAAATATAATATTTGACTGGCTCTCTGCATAAAATTTATATAACAAGAAAAATTGCAAAAATATAGGTTGAGTAATATATGAAAGTGGAAAAGTAGGAGATGGAGGGTTTTTTTTTGGTACTCTTTCTACATTACACCAGGTGTAGAGTAGAATCAGTTGAAATGATTTCTTATCCAACTTTCTATTCATATTTAGTATGTTTGTTTTATTAATTTAACAGTTTCTCTTTTTTTTTTTTTTCTTTCTAAGGAGAGCACAAAGCTTGCATCCCAGCTCAAAGAGTAGGCTTATGGGTGTCTGTATGGGACATTAATTAGGGCATAGGGATAAAACAAAATTTTCAGACTACGTTAGTGATCACCCTGAACTTGCAGGCATAGGTCTGAAAGATAGAGCTGGCCACATGATTCAATTGGTCATTAAAAACCCAAGATTTTTCTGATGTTTGGACACACTAGTTTTTGATTCATTTTGCAAGCCACTGGGATTATATATAGAGTGGAATAATTGATCTTTAATAAAATTTAATTTTATTTCTATATTTAACCTAATAATCACAATAGAGGAAAAAAAAACCAGAAATCATTATATTGTCACAGTGGCAATCCTAGTTGAAAAGGATTTTGAGTTAAAGAAATTATATCTGTATCATTACTGGCAACGTTCTCTTACTAATCTGTTTTTAAATCTTTTCAAAATGGTGATTGTGCAACCTGCCTTCTCCAATGATTGGCTAGCAGTTTGTTGGTTGTTTTGTTTTGGTTTTTTTTTGTCAGATCTAACTCAAATGTTTCTTGCTGCAACCTGAACGCATAATTTCTTTCTTATTGAAAAAGAGTAAAGATTGTTCTCACTGTCTTTATCAAAGAGGCCTATTATATTCTTAAATGCTCCTATCAGATCCACTGTCTCTTTTAAGCAAGGTTAAACCCCAATTTTTGCCTAAAGGTGGTGTTTTCTGGGCTTCTGGTTGTTCCTTATGCTCATCTCTGGACACCCTCTCTGTGGTCTGCAGCATACTTGAGGTGTTATTCCCTAAACTAGACCAATATTCTTTTCTGAAAACCCACTCATTTCCCACTTCATGTTTGTGCAGGTGATTACTTCTGCCTGTAAATGTGATACTTTGCCCATATTTCTATCGATTTCCTGATTTATTTTCAACCTATTTCTTCAAATTGTCGAGACTTTGTTAATTAGTTCTAATTTTGACCTTTAATTTGCTTACAACCCACCTTTACCTGGTGCTATCTGCTAATTTAACAAGTATGTTCTATGTTCATAGGCTATTGTATAGTTAAACTAATAATTTCATATTCAGACAAATGTAGCAGCAGAAAACAGTGGCATAAAAAGAAAGAGAAATCTCCAGCAGAATCTCCATCTCCAGGTATCTCATTGGCCGCTCTCCAAAACAGAGCACAGCCTCGCTGTCCCTCTGAGTCAGCTTTGCTTACTGAGGAGTGGCCACTGGGAAGTTCTCTCTGGTTTGCCAAATTCTCTGACAGAAAGGGTGATTCTGCAATTTGAAGCATTTAAAAATCGGAACAGAAATGCCAACGAAGAGCAAGAAACACACTAGCTTTTGAAGAAACATAGAATCATAGAATGGTTAGGGTTGGAAGGGACCTCAAAGATCATCTAGCTCCAACCCCCCTGCCATGGGCAGGGAAACCCTCCACTACACCAGGTTGCCCAAAGCCTCATCCAACCTGGCCTTGAACACTGCCAGGGATGGGGCATCTACAACTTCTCTGGGCAACCTGTTCCAGTGCCTCACCACCCTCTGAGTGAAAAATTTCTTTCTTATATCTAACCTAAATCACTGGAAGTAAACATGGAAGAATGTCCTTGAGGAGTCCAGAAACTAACAAGTTAATGAGCTTTTTCAACATTGTTCTGTGTTCAGCTAGTTAGCACAACTTCATCCATGAAGAGCTGTCTGAATTTTGCCTTTGTCATTACCTTCCTAAAGGAAACAACGTAAGAAAGCCTAAAGAATTAGCTCAGCTCTCTGACCAACAAAGTGCAAGGGGAAATGTGATAATGGGATAAGGATTCAATCCCGATAAATCCTGTGTCCAAGCACGACACTTGAAGGTTATTTGCTCAGAGGTAAGCAATGAGAGGGACTATTAGTCCAGAAAACTTGACTTGCAAAGAAAGGCCAGAAATACTGAAGTTTTTCAAGGAGGGGTGGGAAGAATGGAGACAACCTTCAAGCATGAAGGAGGTGACTGCGAGGAGGAAGAGAGAGAGGCAAGATCTTTCCTCCACTGCTGTGAAAAAGGTTCAGCTCAGACTTCAGGAACAACTTTCCAACTTTATTAAGTGTTTGTCAGATTGTCTAAGGAAGTGGAGCAGTCTGCCTGCCAGAAGAGCTTAGGTCCCCTCCAGCCCCCTATAGGGTTCTCTGACACCAACCTCCCATACCTGACTTCATTCCCTGTCTCGTTCCTGCTGTTGCATATTTAAAGGCTCGTCCTCAGCTTCTTTTTCTTCTGTAGATGCACATGCGTAATGATTTTTCTTTCTTCATCATGGAAAAATACTTTTTAAACCTCTAGTCTCATTTAACAGGAAGTCAGCAACCACTGACTAATGTTCTTCAGAAATTAATTTTTCTGGTTATCTCTCAAGCAATTTCTACTTTATGTGCTGTACCAAGTTCCCATTCACAGCACGGAAATACAAACTAATCCCTCTTGGCAAAACAACAGGTTCTTTACTGCTTCTTTAGTCTATTTATAACATTTATAAAACCAGCTAGTATTCTCCTTAGACTGTCTTGATTCTTGGGTTATCGTTTCTTCCTCCCATGCCTTATTTAGTGGTTATGGTCTTCTTCCTCCAATGGATGGAAATTTTCTGCTTCCTTCTAGACGTGTTTTTCAGGTGATGTTTATCTGGAGCTTTTATACTGACAGCCAGCACACGTGTATCTCTATAGGGATCTTTTTAAAGTCTATTAAGTCAGAATCTCTATGTGTCTTTCCAGTAGTACCTGGGACATAAAATGGACAAAAATAGGCTTAAACTTTATTTTAGTGATATTAGAAACGTCAGCTAACTTTATTTTTTTCAACATAGTGTTGTATTCTGTGTTCCTCCCAAATGTCCTTTAGGCACAGAGGAGCTTTGCAGTGGCAAAGACTGAAATACTCCAGTGGAAGATGTGTTAGGATACGTTCTGAGTATTGATACAGCTACCATTTTCCTCAGTCTGCTTAATCACCCCATGAATTCACGATTCTGGTTGTAAGATCACAACCAGCTGCTGCGGAAATACCTGTCACAAACCAAATGGAGGGTTAGTGGCTAAACCTGTCTCTGCCCTTGGCATAACTAATTAACTGATAAACTCTCCAAAGGCAACAGAAACCCGCTTAGGAAATGAAACAACTTGTTACAACAATTTCATGGGGTAATTCAAGTATGGGATAGTGTGTGTATCTCTTGTTGGATGTAGGAAGGGTCTGTGCACCTAAACCAAAAGCTGTAGAAGCTGAATTAGTCAGCTGCCTATGGTTAGTCGACATGTCCCTACTTAAAGCTCTGCTGGCACCAACACTTGTGCTTGTACACATGCTCGAACTCCTGTAATCTGAGTGGTGTCGACCTGACTCCTGCTTGAACCTGATTTTTTGCATACATCTCCTGAGAGCAGTGACCAAAAGTCATGCCATGAAAGTGTCTGTGCCATATCACTGTGGTCAGGCCTATGATGAGATGCAACGGCTTCCACAATTCGTTCCAAGATGTGACAAGAGGAGGAGATTGGGCCAAGAAAAGGAGGTATGAATGCCTTGCATGGCTTGTGACGACCTTTTGCTATGTGGTCCAAGTAGCATGCCCTTCCTTGGTGCAGTTGTGGTCTTGTGATTACGGTGATATCCTACTTGGTGGGAGAGGAAGATGTGAACACTTGGAATTAAAAAGTGGCATTTGCCCTGGAAATCTTGTCCACTAGGCTTTTATGTGAGGGACAGACATAACCTTCTCAGAAAGGCAGTTTCATACCTGCTTTCCTACTTCCTGTTTCCCTTGGTCTACCAACAGTTACGCAAACGAGTGCTGAGGCGCCTGACTCTTCTCATTCACTGCCTACTGAAAGCCAAAGGCTATGTACCTGTTCTGGGCCATATACCTGCACAAGAGGTTTAGGAGCTGCTAAGCTGAAGGCATCCGTGTCTGTTATTCCTGGGTCTCCCAACTCATGGTAACACTTCTGAGGACAATGCAAATGAGGAGGTGTGGCGAATGGTTCCTGACTGAGGGTCTTCTACTTTGCTATGATGTCCAGCTACCCTAGCAGAGTCTTGAGGACTGTTAGAATTACTACGAAAAGACAGTAATTTGTGATTGAATCTGAAAGAGCCACCGGTGGATGCAGGATCTGGGGGAGGTGTGAAAAAAGCAGTCTCTTTCATCTGCCAACCCTGCAGGATTCAACCTGCGGGTTCGGTGAGCTCACAAATAGGATAACCATCCATGGAGGGATGTTCTTTTAATTTTAAGATATCTCTCTGAAACCTGGGTAAGGGATTTAGGAAGATAAGGGTTAACTTGCAATGGAATTTCATTATTTAGCCAAGGGAATAAAAACCTTGCTTTTTTAAAGGTAGATTTTTTATTTGAACGTAGACATTCAGTTTGTAATTTGGTGGTGGCTGGAAAGCCACATATCTACATTCACACTAACTTGTTAATTAGGGCTTTATTCTTAGTAAGTGATTAACAAACTTAGTTGAGTCATCACCCACAAGCTAGTCAGTGGGTACATATCATCAGATCCTTGTTCATACACAAACTCCCTCATTTTCAGCCCCAGCTTGTCAGCTGCCACTGGCCCTGGGAGGCATGAACTGAACAGAGCTGTCAGCCCTCAGGATGCAGTTGCAACACTTGTGATATTTGGTGTTTCACTTAACGCCTCGGTTCCTGCATTGTTGTTGTTATGCAAGAATCTCCATCCTCCCTGGAAAAATTCTTGTTGGTTTTTTTTTTTTCCCCTAAATGAGCAGGTCAAGCTTGAACTATGAACCTTATGGAACAGGGGGAGGGGAAGAGAATGCCACTGTGATTTCTTTTTAATCTTATTTTAACCGGGGAAGGGAACAAGTGAGTTTTTTGATGCTTGATGTTGGCAGTACTGTAAAAATTTCTGAGGGTTTGTTTTCTTGATCTGTTTATCTCCATCAGCACCAGTAGACAAATTGTAATAGGTTAATTGCTAAAATTGCTTCTTTTAGATAATACTTCTGTTAATGATAAATAGCTATTATTTAGTGGTTTGTTTTTTTTTTTTTCAATGCCAGATTCATTTCAAGATTCAGCCCAGGTAAACCACTTAGAAGAAGCATTTTGGTATAGCCGTGAGGAGATTGTGATCTATGTTCAGTAGACAGTTACCCTTTGTTTAAAAACCCTTCTGAATTGTAGTTGGAAACGCTTTAGTGGCATTACTCTGCATCAGTGCCATGCCCTATCTGTCCGTTTGTGGGAGGATTAGCTCAGTGATAAAGTTCATCAGTCATTCCTGTCATCATAGCTTGGCATTTCAGGACTACCTGTATACAACTGGTTTGCCACATCCTGGTGTACCTTACAGTGATTTTTCTCCTGTTGTAAGAATGAAAAAAAAATACATTGTATGTTGTATCTTCTGAGGCTACCTGGCTCTTGAAGAAGTACTCTTAAAAAATTTGTCAGTGTAATAGGACATAAAAGTCACAAGGCACGCCTTTTGTTTAGAAGGGCCACTGTCACTACAATCAGTTGTTTCTCCAGGTAATGAGACCTCAGGAAAGTATTTAAAGCCTTAAAGTTATGTGAACTCACAGGACAGTAGCCCTCTGGTTCTTAAATGGTGATGTAATACAAAATTCTCAAAAGCATATTTTACACTTGAAATATTATCTGTGGGATGCTTCTACTAACCTTTAAACCTTATAAGCTATTCAGGCATTGTGTTTTTATGATGTGTAGGTCTAGGATGGTTGTCATTATCTTGAAATGTAACCCAAGCCAGTTCTTTCACTGTACTATTCATATTTCCATTCTGATGTGTCTGAATGTCTGCATCATTGTGCTACACGAGTGCATTTTTCATACTTTAAAAATAGACTCAATAACCATCTTCCTTCTCTGCCTTTCATTTTACAACTGCAATAGCAGCTACATTTCCTGTCTCAATAGCACTTATGAAGCAATTAGGCAAATTTGGGACAGATCTTGCCACTGAATGCTAGACAGATTTCTCTTTATCCTCGCTAGGACTCGTGTGTGTGAAAGCTAACAGTTTATACCCTAATGGCCTGGTTCTTTTCCTACTCCTGCAAAAAGCACTCTTCTCATTTTACACATGGGCCATTTGATTTGGTGCCACAAAATGAAATTAATGGATCCTCTAATTGGTCATTTGTAATTAATTAGTATCAAAAATTATTCATCTTTGTCTCTGTTGTACCTTCTGTTATCTTCAGTGACTACTGCTCATGATTATACTGCTGAAGGAAATTATTAGCATGCAAATTAGGAAGACTTATAAAAAGTAAAGTAAAAAGGTTTTTAAAAAAAACCCCGCAAAATACCTCCAACAGTAAAAATTTTCAGTATTTCTGTAAAATCTTGCTGTTTCAAGAACATCAAGGGAGAAAATAAGTATTTTTTTAATAAGGTAAAATCAACAAATCTTACCTAGCACCATGATTCAGTGCATATTAACAAAACTAAATATTCTTTAAATTTCCTTATAAAAGATAAGGTAAAAGGGTACACCAACCACACCAATCCATTGCTGTATTTATTCCCCAAATAGAACATTATTTAGATCGTCCCAATAAATTACACTTTCTCCACCATGGCAACAAACATCAATAAGTTTATCTGACATACCTCAAAGTTTCCTGTTATTCCTCCTCCCCTCTGCTCATGCACAGACACAATTCTTTAAAACTGTTTGGAATCATAACCATGCTATATGCAGATTTACTGCCCTCCTTCTTCTGAAGGATTTCAAACCCATCTCTATCTCCTTCTCACAAAGACCTCCTAAACCATCAATGTGTTGGCTGTTCAACAGTTTGGGGGGAGTTACATATCCTTGTGTCAAAGCTGTCATATTTTGTATTACTGGAGATAACTTGCAGAGGAGAGACATTCACTTTTGAAAGAAGCAATAGAAACCACAAGGAAGGACTTATAGTGCAAAATCATGCATTTTGAAACTAATAACAAAAAAAATCTGCTGCAGATTTGAGGCTTGAGCCATCTGTAACTCTAGACCACCAAGTGTGATGTGTATGCCAAAGGTAGTTCAGTTTTGTCATGGGAAGGAGTTCTTGATGGGAACAGGAAACAATTACTACTGTAGTACAAGACATTAGAATATTCTGCAAAAATCTGGCCAAAATGTTCACAGAATTTAAACTGGAACAGCTAAAAGAGGTGAATAAGAGAATGGAAGATATATCTTGGGGGAAGAGATTAAAAATATCAGAACTTATTTACTGAAATGATGCTGAGAGAGTACATGAATATTTTCCAACTAGCTTTGAGGCTAGTTATCAAAGAGGAAGAATTCTTTCTGTTGAAAGAGCAAATCTGTGTACAGTGATCATAAAGTATTTAGATTAGAAGGTTTTAAAAAAGTTTCTAAACGTCCAAAGAATGAAGCTCTGGGACAGCCTACATCAAAGGAGGTGGTGGGGGCAGAGAGATTGGGAATATTTAATGGCTGCCTATGGACTGTGTTACTGTGTTTATATCGGGAAAGTTCAAGAAACTGTAGAGGGTTTGTGGTGAAATAGCTAGGCTTAGGATGAGTCATTGAATATCTTGAGTGGTTTGTAAACCCAGGAGGGGTTAAGACGTTTTGAGCTTTGTTGGTTGTGGTGATTTGGACAATTGCTATATGAACATCACATAAAATAATTATATTACTTAAGGTTTTCTGCTAGATGCCCTCAAGAACCAGGAAGGACTTCAGCCTCTAAAATGAATAACTCGGGTTTTTTTCTGCTTGTTCATTTATTTGTTTATTGCCTTACTTTTAAGCATTGGAAACTGGCTACAGAAAGAGACAGAGAGCAGGGTAAGGCATGCTGGTATTCCTATTAGTAAACTGTTCTTTCAATTGGTGTGTCCTGCTCATGAGTGCAAGTGGCTGCCTTGGTTGGGATCAGGATCACAAGTCTGCCATCTCAGGCTAGTGGTGACTCCCTTCCCTTCTTCTACTCCTCTGCCGTGTGAGACATAGCCCACTTCTTCAGGTCATTATGATATGAGATAAAAGACTCATCTCCATGAGCACAAAGGAGCAGAGGGACAATGGCAGGTGGAAGAACACCAGAAGCTTATCAGGGAAACAGAGCACCCTGACCCTAGCTCCTAGTTACTCACAAGTCTGCTTCAAGAGGGTGATGGGTCCTGTTGTCCAAGTGTGGGATCCATCAAGAACAGACAATGAGAGAAGGTCTTGGGATCATCTTTGGGTGATTACTGCCTAGAGGTTACTGCTTATAGGGTGTGAGAATCATTATGAGATACAAGGGAAGAGTGTCTTGGGATCGTGCGAGACTTATTATGGGATTTTTAGAGGAGGAACCACAAGAAGGGAAAAAGTTAGAGGGATCGAGGTGAATTGGGAAGGAACAAGTATGAGAAAATAGCAGGGAAAGGGGTTAAAAGAGGCTGGTTGTATGTAAACAGGTTGCTGGTCAGTACACTTGCCTGGCCATGCCCTATGCCTGACTATTTGTCCTGTCTTCTCATTAAACTCCATTTCTAACTAGCTTTCTGGCCGAGAGCTCTCTACTTAGTGCACATCTGTGTGTAAGGAGGTCTAAGTGCCAGCATCTGGAGTGAGGATCATGAGTCACAGGGTCCACATGCCTGCAGTGCCAGAAACTGGAGCAAGTGTGGGTATATGTGCAGTGTATGTCACTAGCAAACATCAAGCTAGACTAGCCGGTTAAGAGTCCTGGGAGCGAGATATTGAGGCAGCCAGAAGTCTGGGTTAGACAGCAGAGAGACCAGAGGGTCTGCTGGAGGGACCAGGAAAGCAAAACCAGCTATGAAAGAGACCGCGGGGTTTGGGAGACAGCTGAGAGACCCCTTTGCATGTTTGTGTTTGTTCCTGAGTCACCTGGAGACCAGAAGACCCAAGGGAAAGTTACTGGATAGGCTGAGGGTCTAAGGCCAGTGGCTGGAGAGACCCATATTGTGCAACTGTGAGCCTGAGCACCAGCAACTGGAGCAGGGTTCTGGGTCCTAGGGGCTCATATATGTCCAGGTGCCAGCAGTTGGGGAGACCTGAGTGCCTAAGCTCAGCTACTGGAGGGATCCATGTTGCATATATGTCCTACATATTTTCCACTGAAGCACTTTCATCCTGATCAGGAAAGGGAAACAAAATGAAGTCACTGGTGCTGTTTGTGTGTTTGTGAGCACTGCGTTTTTTTTATGTATTCATCTATGCGACTGGCCGTGTATATGTGCATGTGTGTACATGTATATGTGTATTCCCTATGGGGAATACCTGCTTAGCCTCGCTACTGGCTAGACTGGGAGGCACAGAGCTGTGGCAACCTCGTCTCTGTTGGGCCACCGGCTTCAGCAACTCTAACAGAGGTCATTAGGAGTTTCACAGAATAAATTCCCTGTTTCTATGTAGGTGAAGGGCATTGGCAGTGTTTCTCATCTTTCTACACTCTTCTTTTGTGGTACATTATTGCTGTCTCAAAGGGGGTTTTGCTACAAGTTTTCAGTTAATTAAAGTGTGTAGAGAATATTTTGTGGATTTGGGTTATTGGAGGACACGTTCTCTAGATTCTTCTTACTACATGGTATCCTGCAATTGCTGAAATGGGATTTAATGATGAAGTTCCAGTTTTATATTGCAGTAGGCAGATTATACTGACTATATACCACCAACTGAAAATGGTTGCTTTTTAAGTCCATAGTTGTATCACTTGGAGCTTCTGGGTTGATCTTGTGCATGACCTCTGGAAAGCACAAAAGAAGTGGTTGACCTCTCATCCTTTCGGTACTCGTAACAACAATGTGTTCTCATACTCAGCTGCTGTATTGACATATATCAGCTGTAGATGACAAACTCCACTCCCACTGGAGTACCAATAACACTCCTGTTCATACACCACAGCCTGTCCTTTTTCCTGCAGAATGCCATTGTTGATTTACACTCTACCTTGTGGACTGTTATATACTCAGATCTTTTTTTCCCTGTGCAAGTCAAATAAGTTGGGTTTTGCCATTTTTTTTTTTTTTTTGTAATTTGCTGGATTTCATTGTTCTTAAACGTGTAAAGGTTTTTCATTTCTTCTTACTGAATGTAATCCCATTTTTTTCTAGAGTGTTTCTCTCATTTACCATTGTTCTGAATTCTACAGCTGCATTTCTGTATCTTAGATCCCCTCTGAACTGTTATCTGCAAGTGTAAGAGTTTGTATGTTATTTCATTGTTTGGTCCCTTAAAACAGCAGAACTGGAATAGACTATATAAAACTGGAGTAGACCACATGACATCCTATGAAATTTTCATAGCTAGTTTTATTTTGTACTTTTCTGGCTAGTTATATATCAACTGAATAGTAGTTCAGTCTGCTTAGGATAGTTGTTAGCCTGCTTAGAAAATATCATATGATAGTGTCAAAAGCTTTGTTAGAAACAAGATGTGTGGCTTCTCTTGTTTATCCTTCAGGTACAAAGTTTGTTCTCTGTCGAGAAAGGTGATCTGACTGGTTTTGCATGATTTGCCCTTTATGTTTATGAAGGAGTCAGCAGTGAAAAAGAAACTTGAAAAATGTCAGTTATGCAGTAAAATTGTGTAATTCAACATCTCTCCAAAATTTTGAAAATAAAAATTACCTTTAAATATGTTTTCTGTAAGATACTGTAATGCATCTCAAAGCATTAATGTTAATATTACATATTTAGATGTACAGTATATAAAATGCAAACCAAGCTGAACCAAAGAATTGTAGAAGAAAATGTTCAAACATTTTCAAAATGAGATGAGGAAATCAAAGGTAATGCACTTTTTCTATGAAGAAGAGTTGAAACAAATTGTTTCATGGGTATTTTTTAATTTTGAGAGAAGTTTATCTTCTGCCAACAAAAAAAAAAAAAGATTTTCAGAAACTCTCCAGTAGAATTTGCAGATATGGTGAAACTTGAAGTTTAGGAAGGATTTGGCAGGTTTTTTCCTGCTCTATAGTAGAATAATGTTAAAATACATGTCTGTGTTACAAGATTTAGGGGTTGAATTATAATATAGCTTTCATAATATGTTGATTTTGAGAATTATTTCCCTCTAAAATTTCCTTGAACCTTCTTTACTAAGGCATGATGGAGGAAACCCACAACTTGTTTATAAGGCATCGAACATTTTCCTTGTTATTTTTAGTTCAGATTTTTTTTTTTTTTAAATCTACAGACATCTTCACGACTAAGGACAGTGATGTCTGAATTAAAATTTTCTCCTCAGACTCTTGGCTGCGTTAAACGCTTTTTTTCTGTATTCAGAAGCAGAGCCCCTTTCTGTGTTCTCGGCATCCTGTGTTCTCGGCGGTGTAGCTTTCAATATTTTCACGTTGTTCAAAATCTGTGTGACTTTATTAGCACAGTGCTGAGCCTGAGCTAATACACCCTGCTGAGGGACTTAGCTGCAGCACAGAGCTCTGGCAGAATATCTCCTGATATTGTAAGAATTACTTGTTAAACTCTATACATGTTGTTGACATAGCAGCAGTGTTTTGAAGCGCTGACTAATGTTTCCACAGCTGTAGGTAGTATCAGGCACTTCGTTATTATTAGGAAAGTTGCCAACATATTAGCAATGTTTGTATGCACAGTTACTGTAGCCAAAGGTACTCTTTGTTGTCGGGCAGCACTGTTAGAAATGTTCTTAAAATGTCTTAAATCTCCCATTACTGTAGCCCCAGCTGACTGTGAAAGCTAATAGCATTGGCAAAAAGCTCCTTAGAAATTATAAGCAACACCCGTATGCCAGCGTTTGTTGCTAAGTGAAATAAATTGTTACTAGCACCGCCGAGTTGCTGGAACCACTTGGAACAGCTGTGAACCCCAAAGCAGGTGATTAATGTCAGCTGGAAGCGTTGCTGGCTGCCTGACGGAGCTTGTAACACCCAGCAACTCTGAACCTCAGGGCTCCTGAGGGCTGCAAGCGTTGCCGACTTCCTAGCAAGATATGCAACAGCCCCAAGCACTGAGAGACAGGATTCGCAGCGTCTTCTGTCCGTCTTTGCTTGGCTCTGGTGAAACATAATTACCAAGATAAAACCTGAGGAATTTTAGAATGTCCTTGTCGTTATTTTTGCTGGTAAATCAGCTGATAAGCTTCACAATATTAAATTTGGGGTTTATTTTGTAATTTACAGCTGTCTTTGCATTTTCAAGAAAGAAGGGAGCTGGATTCTCAGCGTGGCCATACTCTCTGTTTATTGCCAGGGGGTGGGGACAGGCTTTTACGGAACCACTTATAGAATTCTTATCCTGGGAGCAGTTCCACGCTATTTCCTATCTTGGTGTAATTGAAAGTAGCCTGAGGATGAGAAATTTAGTTTCCAACTAAGAATTGCCGAAGTTGCAGCATTGTGCCAGCAGCTTCTACCTTCTGCTTGTTGTCTGTGTGGGGAGCTGCAGTGAGCATAGGAAGACTTAAAAACAAAACATGCAGCTTTAAAGACGTCACTCTATATGCATATAGAAGGTCGGTGGCAGGCCAGTTGTCCTACTGTATTTGATATACCATGTTGCTATATAGGAGTTTTAAGGCATGCAAATAATGATAACATCTCTAACATTACCAATGGGATACACAAAACCACTGATTAATCTAGGATCGTAACAAGCCAAAAACCGGTATTTACCCATGAACATCTACTTTGTGTTAGTTGAAGGAATATTTCTACCGTCTCTGCCAAAATTGTGTTTTCTAGTCTTCTCGGACTGCTGAGCAACTGTACTCTGATCTCGAAATCCTGACTTTCTCATTAAATATAAATATTGTTTAGTATGATAATGAGCATGCTATTGCTCAGGTAATTAAAACGACTTTGGTCATGATTTCTTGTGAACTTTTACCAAGTCAGAATTTATGCGCTCCCTTTTCTAAGCAAGAACTATGGAGTATAAAATGAAACATGAAAGAAATGGGTTCAGAACAAAGTAGAAAAGATGGTCCCTCAAGTAAAGTATGGTTAAACTGTGGATCTCTGCTGTGGATTATTATGCAGGCCCAAAATTATAACTTCAAATAGTAACTGAACTAGAGAAATTCAGGGAAGGAAGGACAAAAAAGCATGAGGAATACTGAATGCAAAAACATGAGAAGGATCCAAAGAAATCTGTGAGCTGCAAGTTTCTGGAGGTTGTGAGTTTCCTTTGGGAATGTCCCTAACAGCAGCTGAGAGCTGATGTCTGGGAAAGAACAGGCGCAGAGGTGAAGGAAACCGCGGTGTACATCTTTGCTTTGACCTGGTGTGGCCGTTCCTCTGATATGTTTTAAAGTGTTTTGAATCAGAGTGTGTAGCTCAGGCACAGCAAACTCCAGCATAGATGTTTGCCTTCCTTTGTGAACAACCTGATGGAATGGTTTACTGGTGCTCTGGTTACCCGGGACATAGAGAAGGCTGAGGTACTCAATGACTTTTTCGCCTCAGTTTTCACTGATAAAGTCTCCTGTCTTACTGCCCAAGCTGTGGAAAGAACTAGCAGGGACTGTGAGGATGAACCACCGCCCACTGTACTTGAAGAGCAGGTTCGGGAACATCTGAGGAACTTGAAGGTGCACAAGTCCATGGGACCTGATGAGATCCATCCGCGGGTCCTGAAGGAACTGGCGGATGAAGTTGCCAAGCCACTGGCTATTGTATTTGAGAAGTCGTGGCGGTCTGGCGAGGTCCCCGATGACTGGAAGAGAGGGAACATAACCCCCGTTTTTAAAAAGGGGAACAAGGAGGACCCGGGCAACTACAGGCCAGTCAGCCTCACCTCTGTGCCTGGCAAGGTCATGGAGCAGATTCTCCTGGGAACCATGCTAAGGCACATGGAGAGCAAGGAGGTGGTGGGTGACAGCCAACATGGCTTCACCAAAGGCAGATCGTGCCTGACCAACTTGGTGGCCTTTTATGATGGGGTGACAGCATCGGTGGACAAGGGTCGACCAATGGATGTCATCTACCTGGACTTGTGCAAAGCTTTTGACACTGTCCCGCACGACATTCTTCTCTCTAAACTAGAGAGGCATGGGTCTGATGGATGGACCACTCGGTGGATAAGGAATTGGCTCAATGGCCGCACTCAGAGAGTAGTGGTCAACGGCTCGATGTCCAAGTGGAGACCGGTCACGAGTGGCGTCCCTCAGGGGTCCGTGTTGGGCCCGGCCCTCTTCAACATCTTTGTCGGTGACATGGACAGTGGCATGGAGTGCACCCTCAGCAAGTTCGCCGATGACACCAAGCTGTGTGGTGCTGTCGACACGCTGGAAGGGAGGGATGCCATCCAGAGGGACCTTGACAGGCTGGAGAGGTGGGCCCGTACCAACCTCATGAAGTTCAACCAGGCCAAATGCAAGGTCCTACATCTGGGTCGTGGCAATCCCAGGCACAAATACAGACTGGGCAGAGAATGGATCGAGAGCAGCCCTGAGGAGAAGGACTTGGAGTACTGGTGGACGAGAAGCTCAATATGAGCCGGCAATGTGCTCTTGCGGCCCAGAAGGCCAACCGCGTCCTGGGCTGCATCAAGAGGAGCGTGGCCAGCAGGTCGAGAGAGGTGATTCTTCCCCTCTACTCTGCCCTCGTGAGACCTCACCTGGAGTACTGCGTCCAGTTCTGGAGCCCCCAGCATAAGAAGGACATGGACCAGTTGGAGAGGGTCCAGAGGAGGGCCACGAAGATGATAAGAGGGCTGGAGCACCTTTCCTATGAGGACAGGCTGAAAGAGTTGGGGCTGTTCAGCCTGGAGAAGAGGAGGCTCCGGGGTGACCTTATAGCGGTCTTCCAGTACCTCAAGGGGGCCTACAGGAGAGATGGGGAGAGGCTGTTCAGGAGGGCCAGTTGTGATAGGGCAAGGGGTAATGGTTTTAAAATAGAGGGAGGTAGATTCAGATTGGATATTAGGAAAAAATTTTTTACCATGAGAGTTGCAGAACACTGGAACAGGTTGCCCAGAGAGGTGGTGGATGCTCCATCCCTGGAGACATTCAAGGCCAGGTTGGACGAGGCCCTGAGCAACCTGATCTAGTTGGAGATATCCCTGTTCCTTGCAGGGGGGTTGGACTAGATGACCTTTGAAGGTCCCTTCCAGCCCTAACCATTCTATGATTCTATGATTCTATGAATGAATTTGAATGAATAAATTTGGACGTTGTGTGGATTTTTCCCATTCATCTCCTCAGACTGTCAGATCTCAGACTTCATGAAGAGGAGTGAAGTGATAACAAATTTGTGGATGATTATCTTAGGTGAAATCTAAAGCTACTGTCTTATCTGCAGTTCTTAGATGGTTGGCAGTTTCTGAGTGCAGAAACAATGAGATAACCGCGTTTGTGGGATTTGTGAATTTGCATTTGTGAAATCATGTATTGGAATGATGTGACTCAAATAGCACTGTGTTTTCCATGGCAGCCATCTAAATAATGAAACAGTAGGCTGGCTACCTGAGCCTGAAATACTGCACAGTAACTGCATACACAGAAACAATGCAAAGGATTGAGGTTGAACACTGTTTGGATTTAGTGGAGATGCTTTCTGTATAACTGTGTGTGAATAATAGGGCTAGGGGGCATCATTTGTATGGGATAATGTGTTTACTCTCAATTTGTTGGCAAAGAGGAAAATAAATGGATATACTGTACATATTATTCTGCTTTAGAACTTTAACTTGCAACTGTACCTTAGTGGTTTTTAAAAGTAATCTGCATGACTGTTTCATTTCACAGGTTTTATTTTTCTGTTTAATTTATTTTTATCAAAAATATTTTGAGATGACAAGCATGTAATGCAAGTACTCATGGAGGCATCTAAAAATATATTATTTAGTATTTAGTCTATAGGGGTTGCTAGTGGGGCCAATACTGCTTAATGTCTTCATTAATGGCTTGGATGATGGGGCAGGGCACATCCTCAGCAGATTTGCAGGTGTAACAAAAATAAGAGATTGGTTAGTACAACAGAAGATGGACGTCCTGCCATTCAGTGGCATGTTGAGGGGCTGGAGATCTTGGCCAGCAGGAATCTCTTGAAGCAGAGCAAAGGGAAGTGCCAACTCCTGCCCTTGGGGAGGAAGAAACCCCAGGTACCCACTCGAACAGGCTGGGTGGTGTTTGACTGGAAAGCAGCTTTACATCAAAGCCCTGGTGCTTCTGATGGACACCAAATAGAAAATGAGCCAGCAATGTCCCCTTGCTGTGTAGGACTCAGGTTGTACTAGGTCAAGGGAGGTAGGTGAGTCTTCTCCTCTGCTCAGCCCTGGCTAGAGCGAGCACATCTAAAATGCTGTGTCCAGGTCTGGGCTGCCCAGAACGAGAGATATGAACATAATGGAACAAGTCTAGCAAAGGGCCACTGTAATGGTGAATGGATTGGGGGATCTGTGATACCAGGAGAGCCTGAGAGAGTTGGGATCGTTTAGCCTGGAGGCTCAGGGGAGCTCTTGTATGGGTATAAATATGTGTATGTATCTTATATTGTATAAAATCCCTAGAATTTTTTTTTTTAATGCTTCCATTTTATAAGAATGAAGACAATGTTTGGCATTACAAACAACGTCATTTTCATGCGTCAAAAATAGGCATAGCTTGCACACTCGCCACAGGCTGTAGTTATGAATCCATCGCGCTCAGCAGCAACAGTGCGTGTGTGCCACCAGTGCCAGGTCTGGATGGAAGCTGCAAGGGGCAGAGCTGCTGGGGGGGCTGCCAGCCTTGCCTCTGCGCCAGGACACAGCTGTGGCAGCTGTGGGCCAGGGGCTAGGGAGAGGGATTGCTGTGTGAGGGAAGTGAGGGGCAGATCAGCCAGGGCAGGCACCGCTTTCTCTGGCCCTTGGAGTAGTTGGGCTACTTCTAGCCTCACCTTTCTACCCCACCTCCTCCAGGAACAGCTTCCAATTCTTGCATCTTCTGAGCAGCTCAACAGGAGGCAAGTGAGGCTATGCCAGAGATAGAAGGATGTTTTCTGCCTTTGTATTGCAGGTCTCAAGGAAGCAGACGTCCTGTGTCATAGGAGAAAGGGGAGAGATAGGAAGACATATGAGGAACACGTGTCTGTTCCCAACCTCATCTGCCCAAAACTGGAGTGGCCTCTCACTCTTTGAAAGCTGTTATGAAACTGTGCTGTACCTTCCTGAAACAAGCACCCAGAAGTACCTCGAAGCTGTAATACTGCTTTTCGAGCTGTTGCTCTTTTCCGCTGCCTCCTAACCAGCTCCCTTTCAGCCACCGCACCAAATTGAGTCCTGCAGGCTCAGAACTTGAATAAATGTGTGCTTTTACTGGCAGTGAGAGAGAGAGGCTATCAACATAGGAAAGTTATGTGTATTGATCCTTCTGTGTAGCTTATGAGTTCTCAATAACATCAATAAGTAATAGCATCAAAAAATCTGAATTATTACATACTCTATGTGAATACAGAAAAATCCTTTCTATCAGCAATGGGGCCGTTATTTGCTCAGTAACTTGAAAGTAGACATCACTTTAACACAAAAGGACTTGAAACAACTACAATTTGAATGACATTCTGACACCATCAACATATTTTGTAGCCAACATAGGGAAGTAGATTTTAACACTTCCATATATTTTCTTTTTTTTTTTTTGATCCACTAATTCAAACAATTTCCAGACCATATGTTTTTGAGGCCTTACTCTATTTTGCTTTTTAGGTTGTGACTCCTACTATCTCCAGGGAAACTTTCTACCATGGTGCATTATTTTCTGTAAAGACAGAGAGAAAGCCTTCTACCCATCTGCCTCTCTTCCATCTTTAGCTGGCTGTCATTGGGGCGTAGTTATGCCTTACTCTCCAAATCAAAAATGGATTGAGTTTGGCTGTAGTATCTGTCCAGTAACCTCTTTCTCACAATTTTGCCACACTGTTTCTGCAAAGCCATGCAGATTAGTGTAGAAAGGGGTGGGTTAAAACTGTAGTCCCTTGTCTTTGATTTAGTCGTGTGAAGTATGCTTTCTGTTATATTTCAGCTGTGTCACACTGATCTTTTGGTCAAGCAGAACATGCAGAAAACTGACCACAGGCAGTGAGCCTTTAATTCTGTGGCTGTTTGTGAGAGCTCAAGTACGATGCAGCAGTTGGGATATAGAAGGGGTGTGTAGCGTTGACCCGATCCAATGACCCATGATGTCATTGGAGGCTCAGCAGCAGACGTTGAACGGGCTTGTGTGTTTTTCCATACGTCTGCCTGAAGCCTTAGCTGTGTGAATATACATACGAAAGCTTAAAAGGAGCAGATGCAAGTCTACGTGCATTGTTTTGTTTGGCTATTGCTTGAGGTTTAAGGTAAATGAGCCTGCTGGTCACAGAGGGATGCTATGTGGGGATAACATAAAATGACACTACATGCTTAATGACGCTACAAAAAAAAAATCACTGGATCGAATGGTAAGTCTTATTCAACAAAGTGAACAGCGGCCTCATGAGTTGCTTTGGGCCGTTTATGCAGAAGTGGAAGTATTATGCTATGATGAAAGATGTGGTGAGGACAGGGTTAAGACTGTTTTGAGACACCTGACCTGAATCTCCAAGTATTTTTAAGATTGAGAGAAATTACAGTGAAAATTCAGTTACCTTAAACCTTAGCACTATGGTAAGGATTTTTCCAGACAGTGAAGATATGGATCCACTTGAACATTTTATGTCATCTATATTTGTCTTTTAATATGATTTTTTGAAGAATTAAGGCACCATCAGTTTTATTAACCATTTAGTGACCAAGTGTCTTCTAGATGCCTTACTGCTTTTTCACATGCTTAAATATTTATATAGATCTGATAATTTTTATGGGATTCATTCGATGAAGTGCAGTGTAGGTGGCTGCATCTGATACAGTCACTGTAGTGTCCCATTAGTGCCTACAGCAGTGAGAAGCAGATGCTTCTGGGGAGTGATTCATCTCACCTTAAGGTTTATCCCAGGCAAGTCAATACAAGTTGTGATGTACCAATATAAACCACATCGAACTTGAAGCTTTAAACTGCTGTAAATATACTGGGAGGTAAAATTCCTCACGCAGACTGAAGGCAAGTCTTAGAAAGCATATGCTGTCCTCTACTCACTCTTCTCTGAGGTCCAGTGACCCAGGTTTTTCAGTGGCTGTAGACCTCTGAAGTTCCTTCATTTGACACATGGGCATGTAATTGTGCAGCTGGGTAGAGGCCTGTGTTTTCATATATCAGTCCAAGTACTCACAAAGCCAGGCTTTCAGCAGGTTACAAATAAGGCCAAGATTCCTCCTGTTTACTGCATCTGTCCACAGTGTCTGTCCATGTTTTGTTTTGGTCTATTGATGTCTTGCCCTCCCCTCTCCCCCTAGTGTGTCTTTCTTTTTCTGTGCTCTGAACAGCACTTCTTCTGTTCTTTCTTGTCGTTTGTCCATCTATCTCATAGTTTGTTATCCAGTTCTTGCGCTGTTGCTCATTTCCTTCCAGGGTTTCCTCCCTGCTTATCTTCAGAGCCTTGTTTTGGAATGAGTCAAGAGGTTGTATTCAAGCTGGTGTTCTTCTGATCACTCCTTATCTGTACTCTGGGAGGTGCTTTTCTGCTCAGAGTGATCTGAATCTCTCTACAAGGGGAAAATCAGGAGTCCAGGAATCTGGAGAATGAATAAAGTATTACTGTGGTAGAGACAAAAGGGATAGTGAACTGGATGAATCCGATAATCAAATTAAGAAGAGAAAAAGAGAAGAATACCTTATTAATTTCTAGGACTTTCTGTGAACTTGCTGCAAAAATACCGTATGTACATTAGGAAAAGTACCTGCATTTTTACTACTGCTCAAGTAGTTACCTGTGGTTTACTTTCTCTTTTGATACTGGATAAGTGATCAAATGTACCAGAAGTCTTATATCTCAGGTATGGCTCCCTTTAGTAGGCAAGTGTCTCATTTTCTGTTCATTTAGCAAACTTAACTATTTAACTTTGGAGAATTTCTGAGTAACTTACTTGCAAAAGAGACAGTGAATATAGTTAATCTTATTTTGGTTTTCACCCAGATGCACAGTACATTAATATAGGTTGTTAGTGCATCTCTTGATATGTATTCTTGATAAAGTTGACAATATTTTAACTGTGGGAGGTACTTCAAAATTCGTAGTGCATTTACGTTAGCGTGCAGTAAAGTATTATTCCTCTGGAAAAGCCATTCTGATCACCAGTTTAATTTCTGAAATCTTTGTCTGAATATTAATGGTTTATATTTTCTGATCTTGAATTGCACTGATCACCTTTGTCAAAGATGCTTTCCATTTGCCTGTTGTTTGTCCCATCAAGTGTTTGTCCCATGTAGAGGCAGTAAAAATAGTAGATGTGTTCTCACTTGACAGGAATATGTCCAAGAGCAGTGTTTGAAAAAGACCAAAAGAACTCACCAGTACCCAAAATAAGAGAAGCCAAAGTCAGTAAACACTTAAGACCAAGTAGAAAAAGCCACAAGATATGTGGTTGAGAGAAAAAAAAAAAAAAGACAAAGAAAAGAGCACAAATATGACAACAATTTGGTCAGAAATGTTGTGTGAAAATATAAATGGCAATTCAAAAAACATTGGATCACAAATGAGAGGGTTGAGAAGAGGCAAGTGACTTCAAAAATTACAACTTAATCACTGCACATGAGAAATGAGTAATAAATAATGAATTACATGAGATTGAATTAGGAAAGATGATATTTAAACCAGCCTTCCAAAACTAATAAGCACTATGAAACTCTAATGCATGTACTGAGTTTCATATATGAGTTCCTTCTCTCAAATCAATATAACTCTTGAAATATTTAAAATTAAACTATATTCTTAAGCACTTTCCTGGCTCTGCGACAAAGATCAAGCCAAAGATATTCCTTGCATGTGAAAAATTAAGGCTGCACTGGGTTTAATAGTACATATGGATGTGGAGTGATTTAGTTCAGTTTTTATCTCACCTGGATGGATGTAAGTTATGGAAAATATTGTAAAAAGAGCAAATTGATAAGAACTATATTCAGGAATAGATAGGATTGTAGCAAACAGTTTTATGGAGTAAGTGACAAAAAAAGATAGCCACGTCTAGAGAAAACATTCGGCTTTCAGCCTGCAGGAACTGGGATGATGGCAGCAACTGGCGAAAAATTGTTGAGAGATCTAATTGAAGTGTGCGTAATCTTAAATGGTGTAGGTAATGTTAATGCTTTCTACCCAGCGTGCATTCTAAGACCAGAGGCAAGTACTGTACTTAAAATCAAATGCAGACATAAAGAAACACTTATTAAATTAGTAGTAACTGCTGAAGTGACCTGCAAGGCATAGGTATGGAGAAAAACACATTGAGCGTTACTCAGACAACAATTAGCTGATGTCCTGGAGGCACCGGCACCGGAGGAAACGCTCATGCTTTTTTCCACTTCCTCAGTGACATTCGAGAGGGGATTTTTGTTTTGTAACTGTACTCAGACCAAAGACTGTTTGCCATTAATTATTTTATAAAAATAGATTATGCCTCATAAGATTTTTTTACAGCCACTCATAGTTATAGATTAGAAACCACAGAGTAGAGCTTTAAGTTGACAAACAGTTTTGTGATTTAAATTGTCTAAATATATCTGCATGAACGTTTCCTAGTTGTATGCATTACTAAAAGGTTTTGTACATGTAGGTTTCCATCTAGAATATCTTGTTAAAATCTGTATTGACTGCAGATAAAGAAAACTATAAAGTATGTGTGATGTTGGTTATTTCATAGAGGCGGATCAACAACATTTTTGACATTTTAATACCAAACAGTCATAATTGTGATTGGCGTTTCTGCTGAAGGTTTTTAGTGGCAATGTAACCTAAGTTGCCCTTGCTGCTGGGCAAGCAGTACTTGTTTGGCTGGCAACATCTGTTGGCAAAGGAAGTTCCCTGATTTTTAATCACTTCTTATTTCATCATTCCCCCCTCTGCAAGCCCCTTGATTTCTGTAGCATAACTTATCTTTATCTGTTAGTAGAGACGGTGCAGTTCCAAGCGACGGATGTCAGACTGTTCCCTAAACACTTCTGGTGGGGTGTGACTGCAGCATGCAGTGCAGTGCTATCAGAAAAGTTACAGAGCTGAAAGAAAAGACAAATTAGCCCAGGCAGAATGCAGAGTTACTGGTGGGGTATTGCTCCCAGGACCTGATAAGGCATCTCTGAGCTGAGCTGCTCCATATAGAGCAAACAGCTTCTTTATATATCACTACATTGCATGGTGGGGATGTCACTTGTTTTGGCTTGAAAAATCTGGGATTTCTTGCTTAGGTTTGAAACCAGAGAATGAAGAAATAAACAAACTACTAATTCATGACTTAGGGCTGTGTAAAAAGTATTTCTGTAAGGAGTTCAGTAAATCATAGAATCATAGAATTGTTTGGGTTGGAAAGGACCTCAAAGATCATCTAGTTCCAATCCCCCTGCCATGGGCAGGGAAACCCTCCACTACACCAGGTTGCCCAAAGCCTCATCCAACCTGGCCTTGAACACCTCCAGGGATGGGGCATCTGCAACTTCTCTGGGCAACCTGTTCCAGTGCCTCACCACCCTCTGAGTGAAAAAATTCTTCCATATATCTAATCTAAATCTCTCCTCTTTCAATTTAAATCCATTGCCCCTTGTCCTATCACTACATGCCAGTGTAAAAAATCACTCTCCAGCTTTCTTGTAGGGCCCCTTTAAGTACTGGAAGGCTGCTATAAGATCACCGCGGAGCCTTCTCTTCTGCAGGCTGAACATCCCCAACTCTCTCAGCCTGTCTTCATAGGAGAGGTGCTCCAGCCCTTGGATCATCTTCATTGCCCTCCTCTGGACTCACCCCAGCAGCTCCATGTCTTTCTTGTGTTGGAGACTCCAGAGCTGAATGCAGTATTCCAGGTTAATCATGAGTTAATGTGGTGTGCTTTATTTCTTCAGATGCTGTATTTCCAGTAAAAGAAATAAAACATGGGAAGGACAGAATTAGGACTGTGTTAGGGTGTCTACTCCATGGAAGAACTGGACAATTCTCATCTTAAATCTCACCAATGGTCCTTCTTATTATTTCCAGTAGAGTACAGGGTTCATTTACTCAGAAGAACAAGACACTCCCATATTGCACAATTAAGGTATCTTTGTATTGGGGAAGTTTTCCCCTCCTTTTCATCATTTAGAGGGGGAAAAAGAATAAAAGAGATTTAAAATCCAAATGTAGACAGAACAGCTGTAGTTTTAACATGTATTAGCTGGATGAAGTCTGACAAACAAACAATACTAATAGAATAATAATAGTCTGGGGCAGCCAGCCAGGAACAGGCTGTTGTGAATAGATCTGGAAAGATTTTTTTTTTTTTTTAACGGATTATGGCAATATATCTTGTTTTTATCAAAGGTGACATATTTTACAAAGTTGTTGGTTATCACTAAATTTTGAAGATAATCTGTTACAGACAAGAGACAAGTAAGTTGGGTGGTGAGAATATGAGTGTAGGAGACTGCTAGATTTGGGATAAACATTAATGCTGTGACTGAAGCAGAGCAGGGATTTGAAGCTGAATTTTGGTATAATCCAAGCCAGTAGCCAAATGCTAAGCAACTGATTGTGACAGACAAAGATATATAACCCTCTTTCGCAATGCAGTTCCATTTATGAAAATGCTCAAAAGATTGTGTCTTTTATTCTGTTTGGAAATGAAAACAAATTTTGCAGCAGCTTTTGTAGATCTGCCACTTAATTTCAGTGCTCTGGTCAGCCTCTAGCAGTAAGCAGAACACCTGTGTTAGGTGTAAATGATTTGTGCATAATATAGATCTAAAAATATTTTCTGGAGAGTAGAAAAAACAATTAATGATTGCTGGATTTATTCCCTTAGTACCTTTTTTTTTTTCGTTTTTTGAGATCTGCTTCAAACTGTGATAGACACTTTCAAATGAATGGTCAGAAGAAATACGCAATGAAAAAGGAATAGCAGTTTATTTTCCATTAATAGTGAAAGAATCAAGTTGAATCTAATGCTGAATTTTGACTTTTGGGTGGGGTAATCTGTTTGAGATGGTTCTGCCTCATGTTCAGCTGACTACCTACTGAAACTACAAATCACAAAGTCTCTATCAACTTTACTGGTTGCGCTGTTAACCAATGATTGGAAGGACATTCACAATAACTCCATGATATACCTCTTTGGCACGTCTCAGAAGTAAGGTGAATGTATTAGATTTGTTAGGCGGTATTTATTAGAACTTACAATGGATCTCGTGACTTGGAGTTGATCTGTAACTTCTTTCTGCTCTGAACGCTAATAACTCTTCTATTTTCTGTTCACCTGAAGTGTTATTCTAGGGATTCCTTCAACTTATTTTTTTCTTCTAAGCTCTTAAACATATATTCTGGCTGGTGTGAACAGATGGGTGGAATTTTTAATCTTCCAGCCTAAAAGGCAGGTGAAGGAGTAATGCTAATGTCTAGATCATTTTCTTCTTTTTTTTTCAGCATATTTGCTACGATTTTCAGCTAGTGTTTATCCTCTCCATTACTTGAAGGCAAAAAAAAAAAAACCACTCAGCTGAAGTTCAAGTCAATCACTGTTCTTCAACAGAACCCAGACTTTATGGGAGTAGAAAATTTTAACACCAAAAGACCACACTTTATCGTGTAGTCTGACTCCTTGCATTGAGACATCTGCAATTCCTACCGAGTTGTGCTGGGAGTAGGTCAGGCTACCCAAGCGGGAAGCAAACAGGACTGAACGCTCCTTTCCCATAAGCCTGTAGGCACACATCTTTCAGCTGAAGTACTTCTCATATGGATTTTATCTAAACCAGTTTCTATCCTCAAAAATATTGATTCATGCAGTAGCCAGAATTACTTCCTGAAATGTCTCCAGAGCAGCATGCAGCTGAATATCAATTTTATTGTGATTGGATTAATTCACTGGAATGCCATCAGCGTGGAGGCGGGTGCCTTCCAACCTTGAGACCAGCTGGAAGTGCTTTTTCTGGAAACTCCCAGGTGCCAAAAGGCAGTCAGTGGAAGCAATTTCAGACACAGAATTAATGAAGGTAACGGCAGATGATATTGGGCATGAGTATTTGGCAAAACATCTGATTTTAAAAAGACCGGTAGCTCTAATGAGATGGGTAATGTGTTAGGGATGATGAAAGGGATGTTCGTCCATGAGATCCATTCTTGTCCAGTGTGTTTCATACAATGTGTATTTTTATGTTCCTATTTGGATGAGACATCCTGCCCATTTACCAGCTAGTGAACCATCGTAGATATTCTCCCAGACTTCTGTTTGGCTCTTGCAACTGTCGTAATGAAACCCCAAACAGAGTTCACAGAACATTTTTTAATGATCGTTAGTTTTATTTGTTTTAGCACTGAAGTTTGTCCAGTCCCATAAAATCTTCTGAAAGTAGGTACAATGGAGTATCTAGAGCTTCCATTCAAGTAAATATTTGACAGTATTTATGACAAGTAAAAATGTAGCGATTTGCCACTGCTGGAAAAGCATAATTTCTTCTTAATATTTTCTTCTTTAGTCCCCCTTCTTCTTTGAACTTATATTAGTGCATCACCTGTGCTGTTTGGGGATCAGAATTAGAGTGTAGCTAGTAGGTAAGATTGCCGCTTTGATTCCTAGCTCTGGTTCAGAACCAGCTCCTTTGCTCTGTATATAGGCACTCTTGTCACCAGCAGCTGTGCAGGCAAATTGTCATGAAACATTATCTTTGTTTCTTGATCTTTATTACTATGTGTTGCTTTCACCTGCTTTGAAGATCTATGCGGTGCCTCTGTCAGTGAAATTGCTGCACTTAGCTTCTTATGCTGAAATATTTTCCAAATAGATAGGTGTTTATTACCATCTTTGCAATGTTATTTCCACATACCTTTTCTCTAAGTCGTCCATCAAAGCTGATTAGAGGATACATATTGTGCATTGGGGTGGGAAGGCGCAGTCTAATATATCACTTCTGTACTTTACATGCTATCATATATTTCTTTAGGTTCTCTTTATATTCTTCTCTATATATTCTTGATATTCTTCTTGATGGTAGATCACTTCTTTCTTATTCCAAGTACTGTTATTGTATTAAAATTTATTTATAACTTGATTAGTGGTAAGTTCAGTGGTAGTTTGACTGCACATCTTTGCAAGTTGGCTTATATAGTACGGTTATTGTTAATCTTTAAATAGTGAATTAACGTTTAACCTAAATCTTTGTATTTTGTCTTTTAATATTTATTACAAAGCATCAATTGCTGTTCAATTTAAAATGCAATTTCATCGTTATGCTTCAATCTATTCTTTGTCTCTGGGTTAAGAGTATATTGTTTCACTTGTTTCATGACATCATCTAATGCTGTCTCAAGAGTTGCAGCAGGCAAATCTTTTAACTATTCATTATTCATTAGTTTCCATTCTGGTCCTTCTAGCTCCTGGGACCATCAAGTCATCACATGCCCACACTCGAGTATTATTATTGTTGGCACAGGCTTGTCACAGCGTTAGAGCTCCTGGCAAGGCACACAAAGGAATGGTGTGTGCTGCCATAAGTACGCATTGCTGCAAATTATCATCTTCCTGAGTTTTGTCTTTCTTATTTTCCTATGACAAGATTCTATATGTGCAATCCTGTATTTTCCCTGGAGCTTTCTGACATTCTGTCTTGTTTTCGGAAATAATTATTTGTGTTTTCCTTTTTCACAAAAAAAGTAGCATATGTGACATGCAGTCTTTAGGTACGATGATAATAAATGATATGACCAATTGACTGAATCAGCAGTTTATATCTTGTTTAGCAATGTTGTTTTATCAGCATAATTTAGCTTTCTAGAAAAGGTATAGGAAATACAAGTGATATCTGCCACATATAAAAAACTCTCATCAAGACTAGTTTTGCAGCAATAGAGGCAGATTTATATTTCTGGGGATCGTTAATAAAATACTTGTACCATCCACAGTGCAGAAGCCTAGGAAAATTGGGCTAATCTCTCTGGTGCTCAATAAGCTAATTTTCCCCATTTGCAAACATGAATCGCTTGTTTTAGCAGATGACATTTTATTTAAGGCAGATTACCCTGTTATCTAAGGTGTTTGGGTTTTTTTTAATTATTATTTCTCCACCCCCTTTAATGTATAGTATTCCATGCACATAGCATGTAGCATTGTTTCACAGTCGCCCCCTTTGGAGAGGCGAGTGGTGAGAGTGACAGCTCAATCTCCATTTGGGATTGACAAATCCAGATGCTCTGGCACCTCCTGCCAGGTGACAGGAGCCTCCTTTGAGCTGCTGGGGAGTTTGTGGTGGGAGATGCTTCCGATCCTCTAACCACTCTGCTCCACAGGCCACTCTTTGCTTTGTGAGGGGAGTGCGGTTTCTCGCCCTGATGGCTTTATGGACCTACAGTAACTTTGCTAAGAGTTTCTGCTATTGATTTACTTTGGCTAACGCAGCCCTCCTAAGTACATGTGACTCCTAAACAGACCTTTTGCCTTAGATTAGGGTGACTGTTTAACCCAGGGATAGTTCTGGGCTTGTATTTTAACCAGACTTCTGTACATTATTACAGTGACAAAATTTAAACATAAATGCTTCCTAGAGATAAAAAACAACCAAACACCAGCAGACTGCTTGCTGTTTCTGGTGGCTTCCCTTCTTTCTGGAGTTCTTGCAACTGCAGGGCTGTTGCTCATCAACATAGGCTGCAGCTCCACAGCAGGTTGTTGCACCTCCCACAGCCAGGAATGAAATGGCCCACCTTTTGTAGGAAGGGCCTAAACCTTAATTAATTACGTAATTACAAATTCATACCAGCTGGATGCATATCCATAATTCCCCCTTTTTGTTTGTCAGGTTTTTTTTAAGGCTTTAAGGTGAGCAGAGACCCAGTTCAAAGATTCTTCAAAGATTTTAACATTCTGAACATTCTGACTCCATAGATTCTCGCTTCCCTCTTTCTGTCAGGGTAGCGGCTTTATTAAAGGAATTCTTGCTCTGGCTCGGGAGTCGAGGTCTACAATCACGTTGGGGTCTCTTTATTCTTCAATCACGTTCTTCAATCACGTCGGGGTCACCAGATGTTGCTCACCAACATAGGCTACAGCTCCATGGCATGTTGTTGCATCTCCCACAGCCAGGAGGAAATGGCCCGCCTGTTGTAGGAAGGGCCTAAACCTAAATTAATTACATAATTACAAATTAGTACCAGCTGGATGCATATCCGTACAGGGCAGCTTCAGCCTTCCAGCCTCTGGACTTCTATATGGAATATATATACTCTTTATATAGTGTTGTTTCCTTGTCTAATTTTGTTTCAGCTCTCTAATATCCATCCTCTCTTACATAACTCCTAGTCTTTCCCATTGATTTCATTAGGTTGCATTCCGTTTTCTTAAATGAATTCTTTTTTTTAAAGGAATGCACTGTTACTTCCCTAAAATGGGAACATGCTTGCTTTAACTTGAAAGCACTTTAGGCTGATGTTCTTGGTTTAATCTACCACACCTCATTTCAGCTTTGTACAGGGTTGTAGAGCTAGCTTCTACTCCCCTTTTGCAGAATTGTTCCTTTCTACATGTTGTTTAAACTTTTTTTTTTTTTTACACCTCACTCTATCTAGTGTTGATCATAAGCCTTCCGTGAAACTGTATGGGTTTTCAATAAAAATAATATTTTCTTGTTTCAAAAAGTATCATCTTTCTGGAGGAAATTTAATTTATTAAAAGAAATGCCTGACCCCAACACCTCCTTAATAGAATTCTTCTGTATATTTTGCAGATTTTCAGCATACTCCACCAGTTCAAACTCCTTAACCTGGCCATCTGTCATATTTTAGGCTGAAGCACTTCTCATAATAGTTGTATAACATTATCTCCTCTCCTGTCCTCTCCATTATCAAGTTCTACTTTCAGTGTGAAGCCAAAGAAATTTCCTTGACTTCTGTCAAATAAGGTTCGGTTGGATTTTATTTTTTTTTTTTTTTAAATCTGAAAGTAAAATTTGTCTCACTGGGTTTTTCAATTTTGGATAATTTCCAAGCTTTTTTTTTTTTTTTTTAAAGTATAAAAACGTCCTGCGTTTTATAGCCTCAGAACTCTTTACTGTAAGACACTCTTTTACACATATAGTGCTATTAGGTCCCTTCTGCATCATCTTTAATGTTTTGTTGGTTTTCTGTTTCACACTGCTTCCTGAATTATTTTGCTTTGGAGCCACTCCAGAACTGTTATTCGTTGCTTCCTTTCAATTCACAGGCTAAGATAAAGCCATTAGCTGTGTTTCTGCTCTGCTTCTCCATTGCTAGTAATGAAGCACAACTGCTCAGCTCACTCTTGAGCCAGCCCTGTATTTATCTTTCAAACAAAAGAATCTGCACGACTACAGTGCTGAGTCTAGTGAGTTACAATTACACCAGTGTAGTTAAATCTCACTAACTGGATATGATTTCCAAGTACTCATCTCTGGGCTCTAACGAAGTTGGTGGAAGCTTTGGCACTGACTTAATGGAGTTGAGACTCTGAAATACTGGCTTACGGCCACCCTATATGAACCTCTCTAGTTAGCTGTGCTTTTGCTCCCACGTGGTCTGTGTGGTATATTGCAGTAATTAAACATTGCATAACTAAATCAACTTCAAGTGACATATTTGTTAAGTCCTTTCACACTGATTCCTTTCATGTTGGCTGTATGTGTTACCATTATTGGTTTTCTTTAACGAGCAGACAAAATGCATTCTGATGAAACTCTGCTAACTATAATCCATTTATATAGTGCTCAAACAGTAGTAGGAATAATTTAAAAAGTCAGAAACAGTGTATTTTAGCTGTTAACTAAAGCTAAAATTCATTTCAGAATTTGTGCAGAATTAATTGTGATATTAAGGCAGCAGAAGTTTTACTAAATTACTGCTTTTATGAAGAAATAAACATTTGGTTTTCAATACCTTGGTCCATGTGGTTCTCATTTTGTATTATAGTTAATATTCATACTGGAATGGTAAATGTTATCTTCTTTTCGATTTAAAAGTTTTAAACTCTGTTTCATCTCTGAAATCTCCATCTGAGTCATAGTTTATATATGTTTGCCTACATACATGCCTTTTAAGTTCAGAAGCAGTTGCTTGCAAATCGTATCAAATTGTAAGCAAATATTCTAAAGAAAGATTTCTCAGGAATGGCCTGAGAAGTAGCTTCAGTTTTCCTGACAGTATTCAGACTGATGTATATATACTATATGCATGAATGATTTTTTTTTCTATATATCTAAATATACATATGCTCAGTCTGTTTGCATATGCACACAAGCAAACACTACACACACAATTATGATATATCACCTGGTATGTTTCCAGTGTGCCCACCATTTTATAGCAATTTGAAAAAAAAATTTCTTGCAACTTTCATCCCTTGTTGAAGTTTGCCTTTTAGCCATCACCTTTAGCAGTTATGTAAAATAATTTTCTTGAAAGAATGACAGCATACAGCCCACAGACGTTTATTGCTGAGTTATAATCTTATTTATAAGTCTTTTATCTTTCACTTATCCTCTACACAGAGGCAGCCACGTAACACCCATAACAAAGTTTTTTTAGCAATGCATGAATATGTATGGTCTAAAAATACAGTAATATGAAAAATATCTTTATGGTTTGCAAAATTTATAGGAGCAGGAGGATTGCTATTCATACAGATTTTTGGCTAAATAACTAACAGTAATTTAAATAAATTCCTGTAACAAAAAGCAGAATTGGATCACTATGGCTTTCAGTCCTGTAGAATGAATTGCAGAAACTAAGAAAAGTTTGCCTTTCAATAGATTCAATTTTCAAATTAGCTATGAATAAACAACTTTTAGCCCTAAAATACAGAGGACTTATGTTCACTTGACAAGGGCTTAACTTTCTCAATGCGTATGTGGGTGGACTGTGTTGTGATCTTATTTGTTTTATCATGTAGGTTAAAGTTTTTGTTATGAATATTTTACTGATATTTCTATATATTCTATATAGCCATGCTATATCACATACTTTTGCAGTAAGCCTGCATTGTGTCAAGTTGTTTATTAACATGATCTTTTCATTACCACTTTTTAAAACGTAGTGAGTTTTTTTCTTTGTCCTTTTCCTTTCTTGTCCCTCTCAAAGCAGAATATTGAGTGCTGGTGATTGCTGGGTTAAGTTCATTGCACGTCCTCAAACTCTCATAGAGACAGTTTTGTGAAAACTTAAATATTTTCAATGACTTAACTTTTGTGAGAAAGAAAGAGGAAAAAAAAAAAAAAGGACTGACATAACTATTGCAGGGTATTTGACTCTCTCTCATGAGTGTCTTATTAAAATGGCAAAGCAATGCAGGATGAGACCAACTACGGTACATGTGATACTTAAAAGGCCTCTGAACATATCCTATGTTCCAAGAATTGATTGAGCATGAAATTTTCCTATTTTATATTTTAATAAAAACTTTTTTTTTTCAAAAAGAGAATGAAGAAGAATCTGCTTTTGTAATTCAGGTGTCCTTAGTATTACACATAAACCTGGATTAATCTCATCTCACTTGACATGGCTGAGAAATCGAAGTTATGAGTCTTCTTCATCTTTCTTTAATCAATGAAGAGAGGTAAGGTTTTGCTTCACTGTTTCCCAAGGAAATTTGGGCAATTAGGATACCAATTTAAGCACTTTGTTTAAGTCACTAAAATGTCAAAGGATGGATCTGAATTGCCTTGCTTATATCACAGATCTTGGCCCTAAAGCCTGCTCACAGCTTTAGAGGTGATCCTCATTACTACGACTTTTTCTACTTCTGATCAGAAAAATTTACTATTCAATCTGTGAACTTGAGTTAGGTGAACCTCGCTGATGTTGCTTTTCACTACTGTTACTTCAGCGTTGCTCTTTACTTCTTTTTCTTAAGGATCAATCAAATTACATTCGATCCAAAACCATAATAACTTGAAAAGCAAGTTCTTTGCAGTCACTAGACTGGAAGCAGTCAGGCTGCTGAGAGGCATTCCTCTTCATACTGGGTTTCTAAAGTCAAATATTATCTCTTTTTTACTCAGACATACAGGTCCTTATTTCTACTTTCATTATGCAGTGGATGCATGATGTTCAGCGTTACAAGGCTAGACAGAAAAGCTGGCAAGATCTACCTGGCAGACCTTCATTCTGTTTCCCTTGAAATCAGCTCTTCACAAACTCATTGCTGATTACTAAATGTTATAAAGTTCTAGATGAGCCAACCAATATAGTTTTTGAAAATCAAGACAACCATATCACAGTACCTCATACTGTAATTTTTTTCATAAAATCTAATAAAAGAGCAATTGCTGTATTAAAAAGGTTTTACCTTGACATCACATGGCAGTAGAAGGTCTTAGAAAATACTCTCTAGCTGCTGACTGGTGAAGAGATAGAATCTTTTCTTTTCAAATGGTATAGTGTGAACTGTACAGTTATGCACACTTTAAGTTGTTTGGATTTCAGGGTTTTTAATTAGGAAAATAAACTATATTCAGGCAGTTATAACAATTCAATATGTTCGTTGTGAGTCTAAAGTCAGAGAATGAGTCCTGTCTTTGCCAGGCTAACTCTAGATTTTTATAAACATGAAGAAAAGGTTAGAATTGTTATTTGTTTAAACTTGTCTATTCTGAGTTTCAAAAAAGGATATCTAGCCCAAATATACTGAATGCTTGACTGAAGAAAGTATAAGTATAAACTTAATGCTATGGTTGAATGTACTTATATAGGCTTGAATTCACCTACGTTTCTGACTCTTTATTGTGTTTGAAAGACTTAACGTAACTGTATTATGGAGCTTATTTTTTGACAGTCAAACCAATTTGCATTAAATCAGTACTTTAAAAAAACCCCTTCAACTGCTATTCATGGCTGAAAAATAAAAAAAAGCTTGAGAAACACATTTGTAGCAACCTAAAGAATACTGGAGAGAGTGACCACAAGTATCTTTGGAATAGGAGCATTTTCAAGAGCAAACATGCAAGCATTCCCTTCATAACACTGCCTGAAAATTCATAAAAATATGGTGTCTTTAACTTGGGTAGACAAATTTAGTGAAGTCAACTGTTTGGTGGTTGTTTTTTGTTTTGTGGGTGTGTCTGTGGAAAGGTTTGTTCTTTTCTTTCACTGTAAGCATTCTCAAACCATGTACAAATTCTGGTGTTTTCAGACATGTAAAATTAGCCACTGAGTCTCCTTTTATAACAGAGATCACAGGGGGCTGCTTCACTGGAGGAAACTGGGAGCCAGGCAAACTTCTGAGCTGCAGACATGGCTGCCATAATTATTCTCTCTTTTTCTGCTACCTCGAGCTAGTTTATTACCTGAAGAGAGGAAGAAGTGCTACTAAAGGTTCACTCTCTAATTTAAAGATATATAAGAGTTTGAGAATATGCCCTTGGAGCTATTCTCGACTTTTATGAGGAGAACATAGAATGAAGTTGATGGGAATTCATCATAGAGACTTACTTCCTTATGGTTTCTTGCTCTGCACAATGTGTAAGAAGCATGATCTCAAACAGAGGATTTTACACCACTGACTTTGAAGACTCCCTAGTTTAATTTTGTAGAAGGTGGTTTATAGAGCTAAAATATTTCAAAAATTCCTTTAAAAGTAAATGGTGCTGGTAGGACTTCCAAGCTGTACAATAATGAAAATTCTCTATATGACCGCAATGCATGGATTGTGTCTTGTTGCACTGAGAAGAGCAAAGTTTCTCTTCTGCTGCTAGGTGACTTGTGGTGACTTTCTTTTTTTTGTTGTTGTTGTTTGATTTTTTTCAGCTTTCATTTGCAGCAACAACCCCAGAGTTGGCTGATAAGAAAAAATATCCGTATTTCTTCCGGACAGTGCCATCTGATAATGCAGTGAATCCAGCAATTTTGAAGTTACTGAAGTATTATCAGTGGAAGAGAGTAGGAACTTTAACCCAAGATGTACAAAGGTTCTCTGAGGTAAGATTTGCTTAATTTCCAATGCACAAAGAGAGCTGCTAATATCAGGCTTACAAGGAGCTAGTTCCTTCATTAATGGCAATTAGGTAAAAAGAAACAGACCCACTGTTTCAATCTTGTTTGCCTTTGTCTTACTAGGTCACATTTGCTGTACTGAATAAACTTAATTCCCTTCTGGGGTTTATTTGACTGTCTATACTAAAACTAGCCGTGCTTTCTCTTGTCTGCTTTTTACACCAAGATCATTGCACACAAGTGCAAAAAAAAAATCGCTTGTTTTTTTATAGCACAAGTTCCTTTATACTTTGCCAAAGTCAAAGTGTGATATTGAAGGAAGCTTGTATCCTGACATTGGCTCACTTAAACGAGAGAACAAATATAATTTTGTCATGTTCTTTTTGTGCTCTGATTTATTATAAGCGTTAGTCTGAACAGTCTAAACATTGAGGGACAAAATCTGGTGAGTCTATGGCTGAAAACATTAGAGGAGCTTACTGAGACAGAAATGACTGAAGCCCCCAGAACTAATAAGATCACGTACTATGCACTCTCCAAATCTTCAGAGTTTCACCCTGACCAACATTTTTGTCATAGAAATTACAGTAAAGTACAGCCAAGTGCCTTAAGCATGGTTTTATCAATAAAGAGTTAAAACATCCTGTAAGTAATTAATTAGAACAAAACAAGAGAAAACGTTGTCCCACTATTTGACAGAGAGGCAAACCTAATAGGGGCATGCTAGTTTTGTAGTTGGGTTTTTTTTTTTTTCTTCCCCAGCATTCATTAAGAAGGCGGCTGACTGTGTTCTGAAGACTAACATAATTAAAACTAGTGAAGAGGGGTAAGAACAGGTTAGAATCTGCTTAGATGAGTCAGATACTTTCAAATTGTCTGGCAAAATTAATTCACTATGGGATATTTAAGAAATCTTAGAGTCTTCCCTTATGAGCTTTGAGAACTGAAGGACAAAAAGTAAGTGAACTGTAGAGAGAGGGAAGAAACCTTTGTGTCTATCTTTCTAAAAACCACATAAAGACCCAGGGAATTATAGACCAGTTAGGCTAAATTTAATTCCTGGAAAGGCAATTGAGCAGACAATCTGTTCAGAATCACTCTGAAGATAAAAAATGCTAAACAATGGCCAAAATGGATTTGTCAAGAACAAATCATGTAAAGCAATCTAATTTCCCTCTATGACAAGATAACAGGCCTTGAGGAGATGAGGTAGGTGATAAGTGCGATGCTTTATGACTTCTAAAAACGTTAAAGGTGTTCCTAAAGAAAAGTAGGGAAACTTGTTGTTGAGGAAGATACTGTAAGAGCAGTCTCTAACCAATATTCATGCCACCAAGGTTAATTGACATCAGATCAGTTGAATATTTGTTTTTAAAACAAACGCTGAACCAAAAAGTCACCAAAAAGTATGACATGCTTTATCTTTCTCTGACTTGGAATTAAAATTTCAAAGAGTAGTTATCAGTGGTTCACTGTCAAACAAGAAGGATGGGATTCCGTCAAGTGATTTTCTCTAGAAAGAGATAAGATTTTCTCTAGATAGTGGCATAGAGAAAATGTTTATTAAATCTGCAGTTCATACCTATTTGGGAAAAGCTGCAAGCACTTTACAGAGAACAAGATTAGGGTTCAGAATGATCTTGACAAGTAGAGGAAGGTTTTAATATAAATAATATGTAAGTGAAAAAGTGCAAAATGGCTACCTAGGCAGCACATCTCTAGAGAAAGATACAGAAAGTGCTACAATGTACCACTAACTGGGTAATGGTCAAGAAGGTCAAACTGCTCGACCTACTGTAAAAAGTAGAAAGGAAGCAAACAGCTCTCATTTCACCACCGCCAATATAATGCAATATTGATACTTAAGACACACAGAGTAAGCTTCAACACAGTGCTCACTAGATGTAAGTTGGAGCATCAGACCCAGTACCATCTTCAAGAAGGAAGTAGATCAGGGACATCTATAAAAAAGTTCAGTAATCTAGAAGCATGTTTTATGAGAAAGATTAAAAGTGGTAAACAGTGGAATAGATCGAGTAGGTTGTTGAACTTTCATCACGGAGGGTTTGTTAAGACAACACTAAGCAAACACAAAAGAGGGATTCTTGGTCTTCCTTTGGGACAGAGGGATGGATTTCGTGTCTCTCAGGGTCACTTAAGAAATGTTAGAACTGCGGGTTTCAAGGGTTTTCTAGAGTGTTGCACTTGAGTTCAAAGTCTTTTCATTCCTCTTGGAAGGTAAGCAATAACCTTCTGTGTCAGACTGTGAACTCAATTTAGTGTGATTCATTAAAGCCTTCAGGTAATGAAAGATTCAGTTAAAACTTCCTTGAATTTAGGCGATTTTCACAGAGCATGCTGAGTCCTGAGTCTCTGAAATTATTATAGCTCCATCTTTCCTTTTTCAGCTCTGTTCAGTTTCTCCCTTCTCTGTGCAGACAGTGAAAGCACACGAAAAACAGGAGGAAATAACTAATAGCGTGTCCACGAGCAGTGAGAGATGGGAGTCACCAGCAGCAGAGAGGGAGAACGTGATGGCCGGGTAGAGCACAGTCCCACTGCAAGGGAGGAGGGCAAGCCCAGAGGTCAAGGCCAGGCTCAGCCAAGGGTGCAGACAAGTAAGTCTGTGACAATGAGGGAGGTCCAAGGCCAAGCTGGGAAGTCAATCCACAGGTCAGGGTCAGCTCTAGTGATTGCTGGGCAGGTCCAATGGCAGAGACTGAAGACTCAGGACTAAAGGTGTGGATGGAGGTCCCAGAGGAGGGACCATTAAGGTCTGTTAGTGATCTCCAGGTGCTACATATAAGTCTATACATCCACTGAAACCATATTTTTCCATCTAAAGGAACACCAGGGAAAAACTACCTTTCTAATGTTTTTTGAAAATGATGAAATTGTGGAATGACATCTAAAACTTACCCCTTTGTTGTAAAAGGCCACTGAGTTTAAGATGTGATTCTTCTTTTCTATGGTGAAAATACATTACAAGCCACTAGAGCAGAAGTAACTGAATGTCATCTCTGTTTACTCTCATATAAAATAAAATAAGTAGAAAGAAATTAATAGGGTCTTTAGAGAAGCTCGTGTAGAAACTCAGGTAGTTTTGCTCTTAGCAGCAAGAGACAGCAATGCTCTCTCATTTTTACATCTCCCAGAAAGACTGTATTAGTTTGACAAATCTCTCTTTTTTTAAAAAAATAATCTAGAACAATTTGCATATCTATCTTAATTTCTTCCAGTTTTCCTTCCACCTAAACATGTGTGGGGATAAATATTGTCTCCTTGTTCATGGTATACAGAGAAGAGTTCATACCTGTATAGTTTAGTCAACAGGAACTCTAATTGCGCCTCTCCAGCTGCCATTTAACTTCTGGTTTTTTGGAGGCTGATTTCTTTTTTCTTTAGCTAAATCACTGTCTCCTGTCTCTTTGTAATTTGTACTATGATCTTATATCCTGGTGATTAAAGCTCACCTAACTTGTCCACAAGATAGCTGCCCCTGAAAGTCATAAAGGTGTTTTTTGGTTTACCTTGCCTTGTAATGAGGCATTTGTCTCAATTGCTTAAATTATTAGTCTTACTCCAGTTTATCTCTGGAGGTCAAAATTACAGAGGATCTCTTGCTTCTGTTTCATCTGTTTCACTTGGAAACTCTTCCTTGCAGAGACTTTGCATTATCACCCATTTCCTTTTACTTTGTGGAAAAACTTCTCTTTCTTATAAACAAACATTACTTTCTCCTCATTCTCCAGGTCGCGTAGAGAGATAAAAGGTAGGTAGAGGGAATGAAGTTTATGCCAGCATGCTTTCAGTTGTTGAAGCACATGGGCAATATCTGTATATCTGATACTGCTAGTGTGGCTGGAGGCTCCCTTTCTCAGCATTGCTTGGATCCCCAAAATTACAACTTTTCAAATGACTCAAGTTCTGTGGTTGCCAATAGCACAGCTCACTATTAATGTCATTTGTAAGTTATTCAGGTCTGTTTGTATAACCAGAAATGTCTATTCTATTGGATTAATGTTTAAATTGTGTAAGTTGTTTTGGTATAGGGGTAATATAAAAACTTCATTAATTGTGTTAGGTAGGACAAATTCATAGCCGTTGTGCTTCTATGTCCTGGATTTTGTGGATTGCTGCCTTGTTCTCATCCTCTGGGAGAAGTTTCAAAAGTTAATAATTCTGTGGCAAAGACTTATAAATAAGGTTACAAAATATTTTCAGGATTTTCAGCTTTAAATGTTTGCTATGGTGTATAATCATGGGATAATTTAGACTGGAAGAGATCTCAGGAGGTTATCTGGTCCAACCTGCTACTCAAAGCAAGGCTAGCATTAATGTTTATCATCCCTGAAGAATTATAGCTGTTGCACATACAGTTCTCAGAGAAGTCCTGACCATGTCCTGTTTCCAATTCCCAGGTGAGCTTTCAGCTGACTGGAGATTATGCAGCAAGTGATGCCTCCAATTTTGCTGCTGCTTAGCACTACCAGTTTGGGATTGTATTTTGAATTAGGTGAACCAAGTGATATTCCTGTGGTCTGTTTGCTGTGTTCGGTGTGAAGAGTCATAAGAATCGAGTCATACTTAGCTAGCAATAACTTAAAACTATTGGGGGCCACCAGTATTGTAGGTGATGTACAGGCTTCAGAATATGACAGTGAAACAGAAAAATGTTTAATCGTGTACTGGTTTTCAGGTAATGCTATATTTGCTAATCAATAGTTTCAGTTTATCTTCCTTCATTGTTTTATTGTTCTTTCCTTCATGTTGGTCATTTTATTTATACACATTATTTGGTTCATAGCATGTTTCAAACTGAAATTTGGCACTTGATTGCACTAAGAGGGATTCTGGTTTCCTTATTTTGTGATAGGACTCCAGGCTGTCTTCAGTTGTTTCTTTTTACTCCCCTGTCATGCTAAAATTCAGTGAAACTGCATTTTAGCTTCACATTTGGTAGCATATTCATGATATATCTAGATTTTTTTAAAATATATATTTCCCTCCCACTGAGTAGTATCTTGTCTGGGATTGTTTTTAAAACAAGTTAAATTATCATCATCTCAAGTGACTCTTTGTTTTTTCTCTACTTCTTAATAGTCATCTCTTTATTTGATTTCTCTGCTTCTTCCTGGAAATATTGAGAACTCCTAATGTAATTTTATCAGTGTAGGTGGCATTTCAAAAAGACAGAAGAAATGAGAAGTGTGCAGTAAGCTAATGAAATAGATTAGCAATATGAAAAATAAAAGAAAATATTTTCTCTAGTGACTCTATCACACTTAATCGAGTTTAATAACCTAAAAATACCTTGGTGACAAAAACTAAAGAGAAACATCCCCTGTAAGTGGACAAAATTGTACATATTTGGCTGACATGATTAACACTCTCAGGATTTCTTAAGGTTGTGCTTCATTTTGTACAGTGACATCTACTTCAAAAGTCAGCGGGTCATCAGGGTCCATTTTACCTAAATTGAAAGCATTTAGCATCCATAAATGCCAACTCTTATCCAAGGAAGTGTAATACTGGGAAAAAGAAAATCATTCCAAAGAAAAGCAGCTAGCAAACAAGCCTTCTTAATGTAGTATATGTCTATTTCTCTACAAAAAGCAAGGTAGAAGTCTTATTAATCTAGAAGTTTATTTATTGTAGCCTTGCTCTCTCACTGTGGAGTCTGTAAAGTAGGATCTGAGCTAGCGGTCAGTTCTGGTACAAATTCATTGGATAAGCAGATGCAAAGAGAAGAGTTACTGAGGGGCTGAGAGGGATTAGGCAGGGAAAAGAAACGAGATATCTGGTGACCTTTCAAATTGCAGTCAGACAACAAGCTTGAGAAACAGGTTTTTGGTGGCTGTGGGTAGTTGTGCAGACTTCAAAGTGCGATTGCACTCTTCGACTTCTCAGGCTTGGCTTCTGAGGAAAGGCAGAAGAGCAGAGATTTCCACTGTCCATCACAGTTGCCAAGAGGTTTTAGGGCAGCAAGAAAAATGTTATTTTTTCTCCAAGAATGAGCTTGGAAGCATCAGATTTACCAGATAACAGCAATGTTTAAGCTGGAAGCTCTGAATAGTGATTTCATCCTAGAAGGACCCCTGTACCTTCGACTTTGAGAGCAGAAAAGTAGAAAAAAGAGGCAGAAGATAAGAGATGTGAGACACAGAAGGCAGTCAAATAAAAATATGGGAAAAGTCGTGGAGAGAAGAGAATGAGAGCAGGAAAACTGAGACATTATAAATGTCATTGTTTAACCGTAGAACTTTTTCAAACTATCTTTTCCTAATGTTTCTTATTTTTTCAACGTGTTCTGTCTTCCTAATGTGTTCTATCCATCTTTTTGTTTGTTTTCTATGTTGTTTCATTCCTTCCTGAAAGCCTTTCAGATTCCTTTTACTGGTTCATATTTTTGTCCCTGAAGAAAAAAAGATCATCTCTGTTTGCTATGTCCGTTTTTTCCTGGTTCCAACCAGGAATTTGTCCCATCTTCGTGTGCTCACCTACATTTGGGAAAGGAATAATCTCCTCACATAGATTGACATAGTTAGGACAAATAAACAGATAGCTTCTGCCCAGTATTCAATAATATTTGTGAAGCTGACTGGAAATAAAATAAATTTTTAGGTTGTCTTTGGAATATTAATATGAAGTTTTTGAGGCAAAAGTTGTCATTTTTTTCATTATTACTTGACAGTTATTGACATAGTCTATACTTCCTCTGCTTGGAGGATGCTTGAGATGCCTTGATATGGCCTTAAATATTTTTTAAGCATTTGTTAAAATATATATCGTTTCAAAGAGATTTTTTTTTTATTTCTCTTTCACTGCTTTAAAAGAAAAACAAATTAAATTTTCACCAAACTTAGATGCATACCTTGAAAACTATGCTAGCAAAAGAAAGTCTATATTTAATCCAACTTTATACATTATGCAGAAATTAGTTTTTGGGTTTTTACTTGCTTTTTTCCTTTAAATGTATTTTGTGTTCCTGATCTCAAAAAGCCGCAATCTTCTTTTCCCAAAAATAATTCCAGTAAGTTCGATAGACAGAAACACAGAGATTCTGTCCTCCTTGTGGTTTCTAACTTGTCCTGCAAAGCAGAGGTACAAGCACAGATGTGCCCGAGATCTTCCTTCATATCTCCTTGTTCCGGGTTCTTGCCTGATTTCTGTGGCAAAATCTTAGGAACATGTTACTTCAAGATCTCTTGAGCTTGCGATGAAGAATGAATTCCCCTTGTAATTATGCTTTCCTATTATTCAACTTGATACATTAAGATCTTCACAGAAAGGTGGTCTCTGAAAGTGACTTCTGCTAATATCACTGGATACTATTGAGATAAATGGGAAACTGTATCTTCACTGGTGTTTATATGTGGTTTAATAGGGAAGAATCACTGCAGTAATTTAAAATGGAAGACACAGACATTTATTTCAGTAAGAAATTTCAGAATCTGAAAGGAAGATATTTAGACATATAAAATATAGGTGGTCACTTGCTGAAATTTTCTGAAGGGAGTACATCAGTGTCTTTTTGGCCTTTTATGCAAGCATCGTCCATACTAGGAAACTTTTTTCCTTATGGCAGTAGTATTTTATCCAAGAATTTTCAGGTTTTCTACTGTTTCCTAATACTTTTCTTAAATATTTATAGCTTCCAAAAACAAAAAAAAAAAAAAAAAGAAAAGAGGTTAGAACATCACCTGGCAGATTCACACTCCACTATCACCCTAAGAGGCCCCAGGGTTCCCATGGACTGAAAAAGTCCTTGTCAAACTTCAGGTGTCTTGAACAAAACCAAATCAAACTTAAGAATTTTTTAGAGAACTGCTCACCGTTCCTTCATATTTAAACCTTATATTGCGTGTGTGTGATAGGTAGGTATTAGCACCACAAGATAAAGGAGTGCAATGATCACTACCTTCTATACTTCTAATACTTTGTGGCTGAGAAACTCCATAGATTTAAGTTTTCTAGTGGATCTGATATAAAAATCGTCATGTTATCTGAAACCAAGACTAATCCAGACTCAAAGAAAAAAAATCTCATTTAGATTATATTGAAAAAATGTTCCAAGACAATGCTTGTTGTGACAGATGTTAGCATTGCACATTGAAATTTTATTGCTTATACTACAGCATCGTCCTAGTTCTGTTTTGGATTTTGCTATGCTTTGATGCTTGTTTTTTAGAAAATGATAATACAAGGATGAAATATGATTCTAAACAGTGATTTAACTTGCAAGCATTCCCCCCACACAATAGTTTTGATTTAGTATCTAATTATCTTCCATTCATCAGGCAATTGCAGGGTATTTTCAAATTAAAATCGATGGTGCAGTGATAAAATTTAAAAGTGGGCACAGTTGAGCACATGATGTAGATGAGTAGTAGGAAAATGTGATATTGCCCAAATAAGAAGAGAATAAGCTCACTTCAGCGAAATAACTATTTTGAAACAATTTCTCAAAGTTTAGGGTCTTGATTGATAAGAGGTTAAAATAAATCCTGGAAAAGTCATGGAAGGACTTTTGGAATGATGAACCTTCCCAGAAAAGTGTGCAAGAATCCATTCCATGTGAAAAGTAATCTGCAAGCACTGGAGTCAAGAAGATAAAGCAGCTGTTAAACTGCTTGAAGTTACACCATGTGCAGGACTGGGGCTATTACTTAAGTTCCATTTAAAAAATATGTCCATCTCCTACCACTTTCATTATGACTGATTAAAGCTAGAATTAGCTCAGGATATGAGAGTAATTTTTAAGTGTTCTTGTGTGTTTCGTTCAGTGCCATAGTGTGTTCATGGATACATTTATTTGCTGGGATTTTTTTGTTTTCAATTAATCTTTTCCTAAGAACTGTGATTATTTCTGTGTTTTTCTGGTTGTGTCCTGCCCAAATTTATACCATCTTTTCTCTGTCTTTATTCTTGCTTTTAGACGGTTCTGTGATGATTCAGGATTGAGTTTCAGCAGATTGCAGAACCTCTTGTGCCCTGTGAGGAGAGTGGAGCATTTGCAGGGCGAGCACTACCTTTTCCCTAAGAAAAGGATTTGAAAGACATCACAGTCATCCTTCTTGGACTTCAAATCTAGAAATGTAGGAGAACATACGTAGGGTCACATAGTCACAATTCTGCCCTCTTTTTGTGTTACTAATTTACTCTACAGAAAAAGAAGAAAGGATCCAAGATGAGGATTAACACTACTCTTCTAGGATTTTTTTTCACCTGTTCGCAGTTATCCCCAAAACATGTATCTGTCCTGTTGTTAATACAGTGCCATTCATATGGCACTCTGATTATCTGTGCTGCATTGTTGCACTGGAGATCTTGAAGTGAGCTGGTGACTTGGACCACTCTGTGACACATGGCTCAGGCAAGCAGTCTTTCAGAGAAATGAGAACGTAAGCTCTTAACATCTGGCCAGTCTTTGTCCATTTGTCTGGAGCAGGCAGATTGATCTGCATGTAGTTTGGCTTCCAGTGCAGTTTCATGTCATATTTGCTCCCCTTTAACTGCAGGCTGCAGTCCTCTTCACCACCCCCAAGTTTCTGCCTTCTCTGTTGTGCTTGATCTTAGCATTCATTCCACTATATCATGAATTAGCTCATCTGTCCAAATCTAATCTTAAATTAATCTTAAATTATAACTTTCTCTGCAGTTCTCATGTCCTTTGGAAAAGTGGGAACTCAATTTTCATGGAGACTTACCGGACATCATTCAAACTGCAGAATGAAGATTTTGTATGGAAGGAGTGTGAAAGCCAGTGTGAAAACTTTTTTATTTTTTTGTTTTGAGAAGTTTGTTCGCCTCAAAGAGAGACTGGGGTGGGTAGCAGATGTAGGCATTTCCTCTTGCTAGGAAAGAGTGTTTCCATGGTGGGTTTCTTTTGATCTTTGCAAAAATGATGGCAATACAATGGAACTGAAACAGGGAGAAGTTGTCAAAGTTGCAGTGGAACTTCTAGAGGTTTTGAGTACTACTGAAGTACTAGATTTACCATGGTTCTTCCGGGTCCTGGTAAATTTTTAGAGGCCGTGAGATTATGGGAAGGTCATGGGATTATGATATAGGAAATGAGGAGAAAACAGAGATAGAACCTTAGCCTAGGTTTGTCCCTCTTTATAGGAAATGGTCTGTATACATTCAGCTACAGAGTAGGGGATCATTTGTAGATGAGAAGCATACTACATCATTAAACAGATTATCTTTTATCTGAGTGCAAAAGTGTCTTTGAGAGATGTGACCCGGTAAATTTAATGACATTCCTCATTACCACCCCTTTTCTTAAGAATTTTTATTTGCCACTGGCATATTCTGAGCTTTTTTGCTCCTAGTGACTGGTACTAGACTAATGATGTACATGAAAATTACCTCCTAAACACATTCATAGATTGGAAAATGGTTCTAAATTGTCTGACAAAAATCAAGCTTGTTGCAGATCAGTAGAATAGTTTGAGCTACTGACCTGTATCAAAACCTTTAGAAATCCAGGACACATCAACCAGATATTTCCTCTTTTCGAATCTTGTGGCTTAGGTCTTGCACTAGGAAAAAAAATACTTCAATTGACATTCCAAGTCTCAGAAAACCATTATTTTCCAAGAGGGTTTAGACATACATATGGTTTATAGGAGCGTTCTGAAACCTAAACTATTACACTAAAGCACAAGATATGACTTTAAATCTGAGTTGGCTGTATCTGAAGATCTCCAATATCTGAGGTAACTGTATTCAGGACATCAATAGTGCTTTAGTAGTTCACAAAATTCCAGAATAGTTGAAGTTGGAAGGGACCTCTGGAGGCCATCTGGTCCAAACCGCCTGCTCAAGCAGGGACACCTAGAGCCAGTTGCCTGGAACCATGTCCAGATAGCCTTTTAGAATCTCCACAGACAGATACTTCACAGCCTCCCTAGGCAACCCTGTACCAGTGCTTGGTGACCCTCACAGTTAAAAAGCATTTCCTGATGTTCAGGTGGAACTTCCTATGTTTCAGTTTATGCCCGTTGCCTCTGATCCTGTCACTGGGCACCACTGAAAAAAGCTTGGCTTCATCCTCTTTGACTCTCCCTTCAGGTATTTATATACATTGACGAGATTTCCCTCCTCCAAACCTTCTCTTCTCTAGGTTGAACAGTCCCAAATCTCTCATCCTTTCCTCCTAGGAGAGATGCTCCAGTGACTTAATCACCTTTGTGGCTCTTTGCTGGACTGTCTCCAATGTGTCAATGCCTCTTGTACTGGTGTCGTGGGTTAGGCCGCTTCGGCAACCAAACCCTACACAGTCACTCACTCACCCTCCCCCACCCACAGGGGTGAGGGAGAGAATTAAAGGAGAAATGGGAAACCTGTGAGTTGAGATAAGAACAATTTAATACAGACAAGTACTATACAGTGTAGATGCTCACCACCCCCTCTTATCCAAAGCCCGTCTCGTCCTGAAGCTGCAATCCCGGATGAACGCGAGGCCCCAAAATAGAGAGGGAGAGATAGTACTCCGAGAGTGGGAGTACTGGGAGAGGAAAAAAAGGCAATAGAGCAAAAGCAGCAAAAGAGCCAAAGCGCAAAAAGCCCTTCTTTCCGGCTGTCCCTCACTTTTATACTGGGCGTGATGCTGCATGAGATGGAATACTAATTGGCCACTTTGTGCCTCAATCTTAAGTTCCACCACAAATCACAAGGGGAATCATGGCCCCCTTGTCCTGGCTATGCTCCCCCCTTATCCCGCCGTGCTTCTGCACTCCACCCAGAACATGGCACACTGAAAAGTCCTTGGAGTCTCACTTCCAACCACAAACATCAGCTTGCTATCAACATTCTTTTCAGAGCGAGCCTCTGAGTAAACCCAAAACACGGAGCTCTTCTAGCTGCTAAAAAAAAGAGCTAACTCTGTCCCAGCTAAAACCAGGACAACTGGGCAGTCTGGAACTGGGCACAGCACTCCAGGTGTGGCCTCACCAGTGCTGAGTAGAGGGCAAGGATCACCTCTCTTGACCTGCTCTGGCAACACTTCTCCTCATGCAGCCCAGGTACTATTAGCTTTCTTTGGCACAAGGGCCCATTGCTGGCTCATGTTCAATTTGGTGTCCACCAGGTCCATTTCTGCCAAGCTGCTTTCCAGCTGGTCAGGCCCCAGCACACATCAGTGCATGGTGTTGTTCCTCCCCAGCTCAGGACTTGGCACTTCCCCTTGTTGAGCTGCGTGAGGTTCCTGTCAGCTCCTTTCTCCAGCCTGTCGAGGTCCCTCTGGATGTCAGCACAACCCACAGTTGTATTAGCCACTCTTCCCAGCTTTGTGTCATCAGCAAACTTGCTGAAGGTACACTCTGCCCTATCATCCAGATCATCAATGAAGATGTTGAACAGAACTGGACCCAGTATTGACCCCTGAGGTACACTGCTCGCTAGCTAGACTTCATGCCACTGATCACCACTCTCTGGGCTCACCCATTCAGCCAGTTTTCAGTCCACCTCACTGTCCACTTGTCCAGCCCATACTCCATTAGCTTCTCTGTGAGGAGCTTACAGGACAATGTCAAAAGCCTTGCTAAAGTCTAGGTAGACAATATGCTCCATCACCTTCCCAGGAAATGAGATGAGGCTGACTGGCCTGTAGTTCCCTGACATTTCCTTTCCTCCAGTCTCCAGGTGCTTCTTCCAGTCACCATGAGTGTTCAAAGATTGACCCACTACAGTATCATCCATATTGGTCTACTCAGTAATTGTTACCCATAAGCTCTCGTTTGGTTCACCATCCATCCCTAGGAAGAGCTCCATATACTCAAGCTGTTCTCCCTCATAAAGGGCAGCTCCATCTCCTCATCTTCCTAGCCTGCTTCCCAAAGAGCCTGTATTCCTCCATTACAGAACTGCATTACGTGATCCATCCCACCTCATCTGTGAGCCCAACAAAATTGTAGCCCTGCAACTGCACACAGATACCTACATCACCATGTTTATTCACCATGCTGCATGCATTAGTGTCCAGGCACTTCAGAGAGGCACACCAGCATTCTGCTTTCCCAGAAAAAAATTGGGACGTTTCTCCAGAATTGTGTGTTATAGGCACTTCCTTGGTTACATGCAGGTGGTGAACATGACATCTAGCTCCTCTTCAACTTTGAAGGTGATGAATCTTTTTCAGTTGTAAGACTTTAGGTGGAGCAGGAGCCTTCCTCATGGTGCCAGGGGTCACCAACTTGGGATGGACACTGCCTGCATCTCCACTGCAGCTAGGGGTCCAGGGCTATTCAAACTGTAGTGTCTCCAAGAAGACCCTCTCTCTCTCTCATCTTCTCTGATCTTGTGCAGACTGATGACTTTCTCCTGTAACTCTTCTACTTGGTGACACAGCCCTCCAAAGACAGCACACTTCCTGCAGGACAAAGGTCCATCTCTCCTGGCATCAGAGAGGGGCTCCAGGCACTTTGTGCAGGCTGGAGCTTGGATGGTTGCATCCACCATCCAAAACACCATGTGGGTTGAAGTTTATACCCTTGCAGGGTCAGCTGCTCTAAAAACCTGCCAGGAGACTATTTTGTGATGTTTCACTACCATACCTGAGACTGTGTATGCTGGTTTGAACACAGTTGTATGTCTCTCCCACCTCCTTTTCTTCTTCCTTGCACCCTTCTGCACAGGCTGCTGTGCTGTTGGCTGCCTCTGGGAGTTGTGCTCTGGGCTTGGTCCTTATTTAGGCCTCTCCTGAGCATCAGCTGAAAGAGTTCTTGACCCTCTGTAATTAGAAGGCAGCCATCTGATCATACTCATTAGAAGTTGCTAGAGCTTCTTCAGGCCCACACCCTCGTGGATTCCTTATCTCATCCTTGCCTGACAGCTGCAGGCACCCTCAGAGGGTTCCCAGGAGATCTCTGATGATCCTGGACCTTGTCCCTAGAGGGTCCGTCCCAAAGCAGAGCCCAGAGACTGCTGCACCTGCATGGGACGCAGAAATAGTGAAGTCCTGAAGGAAAGAATGAACAGGGAGGCAGAGGGCAGGAAAGATAAATCACAACATGGTTTTATCAAAGAAGGATTATGGCAGAGATGGTAAGATAATTGACTTCTTAGAACTATTAGAGTAGATTTTTAATGCTTAGCTGAAATCTAAGTTGGTGGGTACAGTGCCCTGCAGCAGCTGAGTGGAACAGAGATGGTAGGATGCATGCAGGGAGTTGTAAGGCAGTTCAGGAGCACAGCCAGAGGGAAGAGTGCAGCAACTAGTATTATAATGATACCTCTCAGGATTGAGAAGTTGATAGTGACTTTTTTAAAAAAAAAAATATATATACCCCTGGGACCAATTGTTTTCAGGGTATTACTTCATTACTTTGGGGAGAACAAAGTATAAACTTGTGAAAGTTGTAGATGACACAGGGAATAAAGATATTCCAATAATAAGAAGAAACAAACAATCGTAAAGGTTGATATATATCATCTTGTTAACAGGAATCCGGAAATGAAGTGTAGAACTTTACATGTGGTAGGCTTTTCATGTGGTAAGCTTCCTAGAATTCCCACCTTTTTAATTTAACAGATCTCAGCTGTTGCAGGACCCTAAGACACTGGTGATGCTTTCAAATTCTCTCCCTTTTATACTCTTTTCCTTTGGAACATTATAGCTGTAACCTTTAATATTTTATTACAGATTTAAGTTTTGGTTCTGGAAAGAGTTTTACAGCCTACAGTATATGAAGAGACTTTCCATGTGTGGATTTTTTAATCTATGTATCAACTGTTTGGTTGTCCCAGGCAGCCTCTTTCAGTGATAAGTTCTTGTGGATTTTAGATACACTCTATTCTTAACAAGAATCTCTGTTCCCTGTCTTTTTCTAGATCTAATCAAACAGAATTGTAATCATAAGTTGCTTCTGCAAGTGGAGATTTTCAGTTTGTTTGATCAGTGTTGTATCACTTTGTGGAGAACTTATTTAATAAAAATATTTTTTCTTCTTAGAAAATACATAATTAATAAAACTCTGATCATTATTGAAAATGTTATGATAATAATCATACTATTATGATATTGAAGATACACTTGAAGATGTTATAAGTTCATTATGAACAATTTTTGCCAAATGCCTCTTTTTTAGTCCAGATCAGACAAGCTACTTGGACTTTGTATTAGTATTCCTTGGCTGAATGACTTGCATGAGTGCTTCCAGAACACACATTTCTAAACTTTGACAGCGGTCAATACAGTTAAAGAGAACTTGAGACAACCCTTTCTGTAAATGTCAAAAGCCAAATTGCATACATGTTAAATAGGAGTTAAATTTACTAAAAATGTTATTGCAGTGGCTGTCACAGCTTCATCTCCAGAGCTCTTTGCAATTGCTTTGACACTGGAGGAAGCTTTAGGGAGGCTCATAAAACTAGGTCTGTAAAAGTGTTTAGGCTTCTTGTCCCTGGCTCTAAGGCCTGTGGAATTTAGTTGTTCTTCTTCCTTACACAACTGATGGAGTAGTGGATAAACTGGTTTTGGATACATTCCCAAAATCAGTGTCAGAGATGACAGCACGCAGGCCAGGGAACTAGTAAAGGTGGCCAAGAGTCAGCACTAAGATTTCTGTGTGTTATAAATCCTGCCACTTTCCAGGGAGTTAAAGCCTTCCTCTGGGGCTTCAGAGATGTTCTTCTGCACATGCAGGGTTCACATCCCTCAATCATTTTCTGGACCCTGGAGTGCTACCCTCTGTACTTCAAAGGCTGAATGGAGCTCAGTCTTTTCTATGAGAAAGATACTTCTGCAGATGATGATATTTTTGCCTTAGCTTCTCTTCCAAGAACACACGAAGGAAGTGGAAATTCTGTTTTCTGTTCCCTTCCCTTTGAATCCTCTGAAAGGAATTCAAACTCGCATCAGCCCACCACCAGGACGGAGCCCTAATCAGCGGAGTGGCAGACATCTGCATCCTTTTCTGGCAGTAACTCCAAGTGCTTTTGCTGCTGCAATAAATGGGAGCACAGCCCATTCCAGAAGGGTACGGTGTAGGTGGAAAACAAGGAATGTGTCCAGATACTCTTAAACAGATGCATAACAAGAAACGCTTGTATTTGCTCTGCACTGCTCTGAGGGAGGAAGGTGGGTGGTGAATTCCTGTACTTTATTCTGCAAATTACACATGTGCTAAAGGGAGGAGGATTACAGGACCGAATTAGATAGTGTTGTAGAGAACATTTAACTTACAAAACCTTTTTTAAGGTTCAGCCTGTATATGGACATTGAGCTGGCAGTTGTTTGGATGATGAGAAACGAGCAGATGTTGGTCTTTCTTCTGCAGAGACTGTTCTAGTCGTTCTGTAGATACACAGTAACGTGGCATGAGCAGGAGTCTCTTTACTGTGCCTTTACTTGCTGTGTGGAGACATAGTGGAGATTTGCTCTGACACGTTTTCCATCCTCAATCTAAATAGGGGTTGCTAAGAGAAACTAAAACTGCACCATGAGAGACAAGACGATTGTTGCTCACCAGCCTAGGCTGCAGCTCCAAGGATGTCATTGCATCTCCCACAGCCAGGAGGAAATGGCACGCCTTTTGTAGGCAAGGTCTAAACCTTAATTAGGTAATTACCAATACAAGCCAGCTGGGTGATAGCCGTAGATGATATATGGTATTAGCAAGTCCTAACGGGCAGGCCAAAGCTTCCTTAATAATACTCTGTGATCAAGTGCACCTTGCCAGATAGAACAAACAGGTATCAAGGACTGGGGGAAGCTGTTAAGCCATCTCATTTGCATACCCTAGGATGCAGTTGCCTTTCTTAATAAGTAAATAAACAAGAGTATTTAAAAAATGCATTACTCAAAGTGTATGTGTGGGAAACAGGAGGCTATGGCTTCGCAGTTATCAGGACTGGTGCTTTGCACAGTGATTGCTGAAACCATGGCTTCCTACAGCAACAAGAATCCATCCATAAAGCAAACCTCCTATTCTATATAGAACCATACTCCCCCACAGATCCTCTCGCCTTCAGGCACAGGGCACAACAAACTGTTTGTTTGCAGTCACTAAGAAGAAAACAGAAATGTTATTTCCAGATCTTCCCTGACCCACTTTCCCCCCTTGCTTTGTGCTGAACTCCTCTGAATCTTGTCATGCCTCCAGTTTGAAAACTTCCCTTCTGTGATCCTTCTGCCTGTTGAGGTCACATGTAGTAGAGGTACGGTCTATCTGAAGTGATTCTGTGTATGAAATACTAATTTTAAACAGAATGGGATTGCAGAATCCAGTTGCAGCAACTTTATCAATGAAAAGTGTATCCTTTCATTTCCTCCAAGTAATTTTCATCATTGCCCAGCTTCATCAAGAAGATGTCCACATGTCTTTTCTAAACGTCTTCTCTCTGAGACTGCAAAACATCAATTTATATCAGCGTTAAAATCACCTGTTGAAAGGTGTCAGGGAGAAAAACCTGTTTCAAAATGATTAGAACAAAATCTATAAATCTGCATTTTTACTATTGGGTTTTGTATCCAGTCCTGACATCACAGTAAGAATTCATAAGAGTTCAGAGACCCCTAGGCTAGCACTAATCCAGATTGCCATGCTCATGAGGTGTGTTGCTTGTGATGTTTCCAGCTTTGATATATTTCTTTGGCTATCCTGAAAAATGATCCTTCTTGCAGTACCAGAGGTTGTAGAGCTGTCTGCATCACATTGAAATGGTATGCCCTGGAGAAGGAAAGCAAGAAAATATATGAATTATCTTCTGATTATGTTATGCTGCAGTATACTGTGTAGCCTTCAGCTCTTATTTTGCTTTCCAGCTATTTTCCTCGCTTTAGCTTTATTTGTTTAATTTCAGCCCGTATGATGTTCTGATGTACTAGCGAACTAATTTGCCTATAGCCTAGTAAAAATCTCATTTTTTGTCTCTGTCAGATCTAATGATTGCGAAAGTGTTTGGTGCACTGGTGGAACAGACAAGTGCTCTGTGTTACCCTTGTCAGTCTTCTGCAGTCAGTCCTGAGGTCTGACCTGAGACCAGCTTTACTTTGCTTGTTGAGCTTGCTGTAATGAAAAACCATGGTATTTACTGTGAAGTTTTCTGTGATGGATTCCATCACCCATAGTTTCATGGATGCTTTTGTTTATAATGAGTATTAGATACTTTAGGACAAATGCTTGTCAAAGGCAAAAACCACAAACTTATCAACACACTTTCACTGGGAAACTAGTTGGTTTTAGCTTTTCTGTTCTCTTGGAAGTACTTTTCCTTACAAAACTGAAGAAATCCCCTCACCTTGATTACCTTGTTTTGCTTAAATTTATGCTTTGCATAACTTGTTCAGTTTTTTCCATATAAAATACTTGCCATCAATTTCTTAAATTTACCTCTGATCGAACCTTTCTTTCTCAGGCAGGATTCCTGTATATTCTTGACCAATACCCTTAGGCAAATTTTTAACTAGAAAAGTAGGTGAAGATTGATTCTGAATAGGCTTGGTAAAACATACGTTTTTCTGTCATTCTTATAGAGAAGACTAGATTTGATCCTCTTAAATGTTCACTATACTAAAGGTGTGGGACCCATGTAAAGCTTCAGCTTTAATAACGAGATGATAACATGACAGCATAACTGACTCCTCAAAGCCACAACACACTCTTTGCTCACAGGAATTGCTCTCTGTTTGGGATTCATTTTGTGTAATGTTAGCCATCTAAACAGTGGTGTCTAGCCTAAGCTAATCATTTAAATTACCTTTATAGCCCATGGGCACCTCTTACCCCAAGTTGAGGTGTCTCAATGGAAAAAAAAATGATGATACTGTTCAGATTCCTACTGCTTTCCGTTGGCTAACTTCAGCTAGGAACCACAGGGGAGGGAAATGATGACCTATGGTTGAGTGAGATAATGGTAGTCAGGGGTCAGAAGCACACAGTTCAGAGTGATGAGAACAAGAGAGACTTCAGGAAGAATAAAGCTGGGTGAAGGGACACCTGCCTCGAATGTACACAAATGCATGTACCCTGAGACACAAACAGGATGAGCTTGAGCTGCACGTGCAGTCACTGAACTCCACCACTGGAAAAAACGAGAGACAGTGGGAGAATTCACATGGCTCGTCTCCTGCGGTGGATGGATGCAAGCTCAACAGGAAACACAGGCAGAGAATGAGGAGGATTGGGCTGCTGTCTGATGTGAGGAAGCCGCTTAGACATGTAGGTCTCTTCTGCGGGGGGGCTGACAGTCTGGCTGAAAGTTTGACAGAATCAGAGGAGAGGCCAGTAGGGATGACTCTGTGGTGCGAATTCGTTACCACGCACTTAGGTTAAGGCAGTGGACAAAGTCATCTCTAAGCAACTCAAGGAAAATATCTTCCACAAATATAGTGTTATTCTTTGCAGGAAAAGCATTATTTAATTATTTTGATTTCACTCCAATTAAGTGCTGGGGAGTGCAGGTAGGAACCACTGTAAAGCTGATAGTGAAGCATTCTGGCTCCAAGCACTCAGAACCTGTAGGATCCATGATATAACACGCTTAAGAGTAGGGAGGAAAGATAAACACCTCATTCTCCTTCAGGAACAAGCAGGTAACTCATTGATTCCATTACTTCTGAGCACAAGACGACATAAGTATCGACATTTAATCTGTCTTTTCCAGAAGCTAGCCTCTTAGTACCTCCTCTAACCTCGCATGTCTATAATCCCTTACCAAAAAATACAGTAGAGTGTTGCAATGTCATGAGAGCTATTTTGTTGATTGGAATTTAGTGATAGTAATCAAAGTCAGCAAGCCAGGCAGTTTTGCAGTAACTCATGATGAAGTGATTTACATTTACTAGAAGACCAAGCAACCTTAAAAAAGGCTTCCACATCCTTCGATACTATGGTAAAAATTCTATGTGAATTTAAAATAAAACTGAACTAGTACTGAATGCACATACATTTTCAATTATCAGTATGAAAGACCTCTTTCCTATAAAATTTAATGTAAGAATGAAAGACAGGAAAGGAAAATCAATGCAAATGTTTTCAGATGTACACAGTATGGATGTTTACATTTCAGTCAGCAGTGCAAGGAAGGAAAACATTCTCAGCTGTAGTTATTCCTATCTGTAAACTTTTATCTGTGAAAAGAAGAAAGCTACATACAATTACTTTATAAGCAAATGCCAAACTCTAAGGGACCTGAGATTCCAAGAGAGATCCTGAGAATATGTCTGCAATAAAAAGTAAAATTTCTCACCTGTCTCCAAGACAGAAAGGACTTTCAAGAAGGATATTGTTTATTAAAGCTGAGACTCTGTCAACCCCTGTTACATGGATTTGATGCAGTACTTTCCGACTAAAGCGTGATGCCCTCTACTTTGCAGGAGTTTAGGCTGAATGATTGATACATTTCCTTCTGGCATTAAAATTTTAAGTGTGTTAATCTTATTGTGTTAATCTCTTGTGTTAATCTTATTAACACTGACTGTTATGCAACAGTTTTTGTTGCAAACAAAATAATAACTGTGTTAATACAGTCTTGTGTAGCATAATGTAAAAATCTTTCCCTGAGCTTTTATTGCTAGCCATAACGTCATATTGTATGCAATATTCCTTTGGTCAGTTTGGGTCAGCTGTCCAAGTTGTGTCCCCTCCCAATATCTCACCTATTCCCAGTTTACTGACTTTTAGGGGTGGGTGGGAGAGAGAAAGCCTTAACACTGTGCAAGAACTGTTTATCAATGACCAAAAAAATGGTGGATTATCCTCCCTGTTTTAGCCACAAATGCAAAGCAGAGCACCACATGGGCTGCTGTGAAGAAAGTTGACTTTATAACTTCATTCCAGCCAGACCCAGTACATCAAGTTACTGCTTCATGCTCAGGTTCCTGCCAGTGAAATGGAAGTTATCGGTGTTTTTCATCAGCAGATCTTAAATAGTTAAAACCAACTTGATATTTTTGTTATCTATGGCTATTCATTCTCATTTTGGCAGCATAGACACTGAGGTGCAAATAAATGAAGGGTATCTTTTTGGAGTGGAGGTTAGAGTGGATGATGATAAGAAGTTCAACATATGAAAGCTCGGTTATATGTCTAGCATGAAATCATTGTTCCATAGTCAAAACTGAGATATTTTCTTGGTTTGCTAAAGAACAATGCTACAGAATATGATTCATATATGTATAATCCTGTTGTTTCCCATGTATTCATGCTCAAAAGGCTGGGAAATTTACTATATTCTTTGTCACTGTACTTGTGGCTAGTGATACACATTTAAAGATGAGTTTTATTTCATTTTTAACTTCCAGTCACTGTATTTATGTATTTTTGTCTGCTAGATTAAAGAGATTTGAGTTAAAAAATCTCCTTAAGTAGGTAATTTATCATGTACAGACTGTATCATCATGATTTAGTTCTGTCTTTATCCATGTTAGAGCTCATTTACTCTCTTACTGTACATTCTATTTCCAAATTGCAAATAAATCTTATGGTTTTCCCCTAAATTTGAGTTTTTTCTTGGCATTGCTTGTAGTCAAAAAAATGGATAGAATTGGCTATCTCTAGTCTTGGGAGAGGAGTGTATAAGGACTCTAGGTACTTTAAGCATATGTCTTTTTTTATAAGCATGTATCTTGAAGTGTATGTCTTTTTGCAAGTGGCACAGATTGCCTTCAATCCATGCTGCAATCCAGATAGATGCCAGCAAGCTCTGAACAGTGCCCAGCTGGCTGTGATTAAGGCTAAAGATCCCATTGAGCAGTGGTCTCCAAATGGGGAGATCTGCACGCCATGGGGGTGTGCAAGACTGTTAGGGTGCAGGGAGAAAGCAGTTGAACTTCCATTTATATTTATTTTTATCTAAAAAAATAAGGAAGAAATTACACTTTACTGATATTTAATATGCAGATTGACACTGGTGCGTTTAGTCAGTTCATATGCCAGATAGTCACATAGGGTCATGAGGTGCCCTGAGGGAAGAGTGGATATTCTACAAAGCAGAGAGGTGGACAGCAGCATCCTCATTCATTCGTTCACTTTCAGCATATTACGATGTATTACAGTTTACATGTGCCCAGTTAAGTGGATTTATGGATTATATTATCGAGTTTTCACTAAACTACAAAATGGCCAAGTGGCTTAAAAAGATTCCTGCAAAGAACCTGCAGATTGAAGATAATACTGATAGTGCCACTACAAGCAAACAAGAAGAAAATGGCAGAGCTGACACTTCTACTGCTAGTACAAGCGCTTCATCAGCCACATTATAGGTAAAAACAATGAGAAGCTAACGAGATCCGACAAGAAGTTGACCAAAAAAAAAGAAATTTATCAAGATTATTATTTGAAATATGAATTCATAGGACAAGGTTCATCGTTAGCAACAGTAGCTACGTGTATACTGTGTCTTGAGACGTCAGATATCGGTAGTGTATGAAGCCATTACGATTAGAATGGCATTTAAAAGTTAAACATCGAGAACATGAAGACAAGCCTCTAAAATTTATTCAGTTTAAAGCCATGCAATATTCAGTCCAGTACTTTACACAACTAAACATAACGATAAATGTTTAAAAGCATCTTCCTAAGTTTCTTACTTAATAGCAAAAGACAAAAAGCCACATACCATTGAGGAAGCACCTGCTTTTCCTGCTGCAGTAAAACTGGCTGAAACAACGCACAGAACACAGTATGGTCACAAACTAATGTGCATTCTTTGTCAGCCAATACTGTTGAAAGATGCACAGAAGAGTTGAAGAGGTATTACAAAAATCACAGTGTGGAAGATTTGCTATGCAGCTGGATGAAAGTACAGATGTTTCTAAAGTGTCTTAGCGTACAGTATTTACTGGATTCTGCTTCAATAATGAAACAAATAAAGAAGTATTTTTTTGTGAACTACTAAAGGAAAGATGTGCTAGAGAAGATACATTCTCAACAGTAAATGACTTCTTTAATAAGAGCAATGTTTTATGGATACACTGTGTAAGTGTAACCACTAATGGAGCCGCGGAATTGACTGGAATAAAATAATATATTCCAGGGTAAGGTTACTGAACTAGCATTGCATGGCAAATTCCTTTGCTGTGTCAGCGAAGCTCTTGCAACAAAGATGTTGGAGCTGAAAGTGCGCACAGCACCTTCTGATTAGTTTGCAAGAACAACTGATTGCATCAGGGAAGATGGAAACTTACTATCCAAAATTCAACAAAAACCTTTGCATAATGGATGGGACTTAAAAATGAATATCATGGTTTAGTAAGTGTAGCCAGTGATGTATATCCTCCATTTGGATCTACAGATCTTTGTGAAGTACCATTTTCAGCTAGCAGCTATTAAAACCAAATATCAAAATAAACTGGACTTAGAACCAGACCTTCGAATTGCTGTATCACTAAGTGTTAAACCAAGATTTTAAAAAATAATGAAGGATATTCAACCACATTGCTTTAGTGAGAGCAAAAAGGGGAGGAGGATTATACTTTTAATATAAAATAATTTAAAAAATATTATTTAATCTTTATTGCATCCTTTTCAGTTTCTATTTGTGTTTTATAATGGACATAGTGTATTATTACAGTAGCAATAACATGTATATAATTTATAAATAAATAAATATATATACATTGGGGATTCATGCTCAAAAAGTTTTTACTGCTAGGGGTGCATGATCAAAAATGTTTGGAGACCACTGCCATAGAGCCAGAGCATGTTAGCTTAGTTCCTTCCTGTGTCTCATTGTGGTTACATAGGTTGAAGTTGCTGTTGATCCCCCAAAAGAACGGGCAGAACACATTCATGTGTGTCTGAGAAATACCTTAGAAATGCCCCCAGTAGACTAGAAACTCCAGCACAATGCTTTTTGTCTTTCTTATATAATGAGGTTATTACCACCTCTTTTCTCTGTTAATAAATCCAAGAAAATCCATTAACCCTTTTTGTCAGAGTCCTAACATGAGAAACTATGTTTATGCATCATGAATTTTACCGATGTTCACAGTAAGGTCTTCACGCTTTATATGATCCAAGTACTCCTTGAATTCAGCATAGCTTCTGTGGGGGTAGTTGCTCTGCTTCTGGATTTCATTGTTTTCACTAGAATAAACAGCCTTAGTAAAAAGCCCCATGCAATTCCTGTAGGTTCTTTTCACACCAAGAAGCTATATGAAGACACTTGCATGTCACTTCCCCTTGTAAAATTGAAAACTGATCTATTAAACTCTATTCTATAACAATTTGGAGAAAGGATGGGAAAATAAGAGACACACTATATTGTAAGATATTCTCACCTTCTCAATTTCTCTTTTCTTTTAGGGCCATAGTTAGGAGGATCACATCATCCGGTGACCTAGGGAATCAGGGCAGAGAGAGGGAGGAGAGGAAGAGGGAGGATTCCCATCCGTCTTTCTCTGCTCTACCTTTTTAGAGCCAAATGTCAGTAGAAACTGTTGTGTTCTCCTTAATTTGATGTGCTCCTATAATGTGGAGAAGAATCTGGTTTCATGTCAATGGATTGATATTTAGAACATTTGTTCACACAAATTAGTGACAAACAGTCAGTAAATTGGTGAAATGTCTTCTGTAGAGATATCATGGTTATTTCTTGAAAGCTCTCATACTGCCTACACTTCTGGCATTTTTGAGCATCGCTAGTTTTATGGAAACAAGCTTCTCCAGATGTTGTAGACTCATAGAATCATAGAATGGTTTGGGTTGGAAGAGACCTTCAAGATCATCTAGTTCCAAGTCCCCTGCCATGGGCAGAGACACCTTCCGCTAGACCAGGTTGTTCAAAGCTTCATCCAACCTGGCCTTGGATCTATCTACCAATGTCTCTGAGCACTAAAATTAATAAATAGATGAAACTTGAAAAAAATTTTCAGATTGCAGGATCAACAATTCTAAATTTAAATATGCCTGCAGAGCTTTAACAGAAATATTCTATAGAAAAAAGAAACTCATCTAAACAAAGCGAATGCCTTTCTCCTAACTCCTAGTCCAGTACAGCTGCTTCTTGCCAGAACAGAGTTTGCTTGTATGGGCTACTGGGATTATTCCCTGTGCTTCCAAATCTCTCTCTTGTTTAAAGGAGAGACAATAACGTTACAGCATATTAATGTTACCTTTTTTTTAAAAAAAAAAAAAAAAGCTAAATAGTGTTATCTTTCGGACCAATTAAAAATATGCAACAAATGGCACAAAATTTATTTAAAACTCAGAAATAGAAGTTATTTTTAAGGGAATTGTTCAATTCTGTTGAAATCAAATGCATAACTCTTAATGATGTCACGAGTATTTTCTACTCCCTGAGAGCACTAAAATAAAGCATTACATGTGTTTATGAAGTACAGAACATTTTTTTTTGTGCCAGATTGTTGTTAGTTCTTGTGGGGATACAGAAGGGTAAAGTCTGATTCCAGATGTTCTGTGAATTCCAGGCATAATCCGTAACGATAAAATGAAAAGGGGCAATGACAGTAGGAAGCACTAGCACATGTGGTCAAGGAGATGATCACCAGTCCATAACAAACAGACATAATTTTCACCACCTGAAGTTGCCAACAAGTTACCCAAAGAAACAGAATGAAACTGCCTGCTTAATCTGTAGCATAAAACACTTCAAGTAATTCTCAGGTAACCGAGAAGATTTTATCTTCTGGTTTCCATGCTGAATTAGGGACTTTGTCTCAGACAGTACTGATAAAACTGCTTAGATATAAATATAGATATGGATATAGATATGTTTTTTTCCATTCATGGATAAAATGGGCTTTACTTTCTTAGGCCAAACAGCTTGTATTAATGTGACCCTGGAGAATTCATCTGCAGAAAAAGAGAACATGAAACCAATGAAATGAAGAGAGGCCACCATGTTATTTTTAACTATGTTGCTGTAAGAATGAGTGTGACCACAGTAATGCTGCTTAAGACACTATGCCAAGATGCAGCATAATGCCTATTTAGAATCCCATTGAGAATAATGTAAAATAATGTGCAGAATTTATTTGTAAAGGACTTGATGTAAGATATACCAAGAATTATTATAATTTAAAAAGTTTAAGGAAAAAGTGTTAGAAGTGAGACATTTCAGAACACAGAAGTCTGCCAAAGGAGAAGAGAAAGAGCAAAAGCAATTAACCAAGGCATTAAAGGGTTTGAAAAGATGTGTACAAGAACCAGGGGAAAATTTCTTTTCTAGAAGGACTTTTCACAGGTAACTGGAGTGCAGCTTCAGCTGACAATCGAAATCTCAGTGGAGGAAGTATGTGAATCAAACTGAGACGCTCAAGTACAGTAAATTATCACTACCATATGGCATCCTTCTGAGGATTCTGAAGTAAATAAAGTGTGAAATAACAGTCATACACCATTGCGGGAAATGTTGCTGCAAGGTTTTCTTCAATATTCAAAAAAATGTTAATATAGCTTGTGTATTTTCTTTAAATTTGGAGGACCAAGGGATAATCCCCAAACCCTGAAAAAATGTTAAATCTCCCAGCAGTCCTAGAAAATAAGATGAAAATGCTCTAAAAGAGCTACTACTTTATCTTGCTGTACCTTACTTTAACTTAGATTAAAAAGTGAATGTAATTTAAAGTTAGCATAGCATATATTAACTGGATTAATTTAACTAGCATGGGTTAACTGAGCTGTTAACTAGCTTGCTTATCTAAAGTCTTGCTTTCTAAAAAGAGTGTCATTATGGCTTCTGCACATGTTGGAATTGCTCGGGTTTTTTTAATAGAAGTGGTTACTCTCCAAAGCCTGCAGCAGAGGACAGTCATGTCTCTCATTATGAATTTGGGAGAATCAGCAATGTAACAGACAATAGTGCCATTATCACTTCCAAGGAGGAGGAGGAGGAAGAGAGAGAGAGATTAAAAGCAAAAATAATAGTTTAGCCTGTAACAGGCTTCTCTACAGGTGACAGCAACCACTGTAGCTCACCTTGTGCCAGAGAGTGCCATCTAAACATCAGCTGTTTTTTCTGTTTCAGACTTTTAGCAACTTTCTCTCCCACTCCTTTAAGCAGCCTCGAACTTCAACTTGCTGCTGCATGTAAGGGGCAGGGGAACAACTTTGTGGGCTTCCCTGAAAAGCATAATTTGATTTTGAGTCAAGTTGGCACCTTTTCAAAATACATTTAAGTAGTTGATATCTTATGCTTGGGGTTTTTATTAGTCTGGAGTTTGCCAACTTTATTTTTAATTTTATCATTTTCTTCTGAGGCAATGGGTGGCATTATCGTGCTAACTAAGTGTTAGATATTATTAATTTTGCATGTGTTTTCCACTTCATACACATTTCTGACATTTTCTGGGATTGCCTCTCCTCTTTTTGATTTGGAAACAGAACAGGAAAATCAAGACATTTCTTCAGGAAGCATTCACTGATAGGTAGGCTCAACTGAGGTTTCCTACAGCAAATAATAGTTGGCAGATTAATAGTGAGACAGAATTTGGCCACTGCTATCCTTATTTGGTAGCAGGAGTAGTTACAGGTGGGTGCGTAGCCACCATGCAGCTCCTACATGGCTGCTGCTTCCTTTTATAGGGATGACTTCCACAGAAATCAGTGCTTAAGGTTAATGTCTGTTTCTCAAAGAGGTGACAAACAACTCTTTATTGAGCAAATCAACCATCTCTTGATTTAAATTTTCAGGTGAGACGGAGGAAAATTTGTGTTGAAGGTACACCCCTAATTTATTTAAAACCTTAATTGGTGGTATTGGGTGCATTGATGGCCCAAAAAAAGAGATAAAGGAAGTTCTGTGATTCTGAGACATGGATCGTACTGGTTACTTTTACATTAGTCAGATCATTGTGGTATCTGGATATTCAGCTCTTGCTTAAGACAAATCTTCTGTTGCAGTATGCTTTAAGTCTATATGAAGGGCATAGACCCTAATACTTTCGTTTTCTCGACTTTCCTTTTTTCCTGGGCTTCTTGTTCTGGCATAGAAAATCTTACATAGTAATATACTGCTGTAAGAAACAGAAGAGTTTGGAGCTGTTGAAAGTGGTTGACCATCTGTTGTCCTATTCTGTTCATTTATTAAAAATAATTGTCAGTTGTGTATTATCTTCCTGCATATTCTTGTGCTGTCCTGAACAGGAGCTTCATCTTTAGCCAGTAGAATCTGTTTGGTAATTGTCAGAATACTAAAGATGACCTGGTGAGCAGCTCTAATTTCTTAACAAGTCCATGTTTTCATCTAAGACCCATCTTCAAGGGAGTACAGTGGTCTCAAATGGAACAGCATACTCCATCATGTGTATGCTTGTTCGGTAGAGTCAAGTCATCAAAGACTCATTCTTAAAGCAGTGTTCTGCTTTAACATTGTCTGTTCCACAACTGATGAAAATACTTTTCAGGGGATTTATTTTTCATATGGTTAAAGGCTGGACCAACTGCATCCTCCTAAAGTTTTAATTGTAGCATTAAGTTCTCATTACAGGATGTCTTCAAAAGACATAGCTAACAGTTTTACTTGACTGAATAGCACAGGAGGTTCTGTGAACATTCATGACACTATACAGTGAAGTGACACTTTGTCAGAGGTTGCTGCACTGAACAATGACTTCCCCAAATAGAAAAAATATTGATTGTGTTTGGCCGTTTGAGCCTTCTTGCAGCATCAAACAACAATGAAATTGAACTTACCCAGTATTCTTGTCAGAAATTTTATAGTTCATTGTACAAACTAATGTAAAATATTTAGATCAGAATGTAGTAACGGCTAAGTTAACAGACTTGGGCACCAGTTGGGATTTACAGATAGAATTTACAGAAGTCTTTTCTGTAGATGAAACTGTGGTTGGGCATGTAGGGAAGATCTTTTTCTCCACATATCCTAGGTTATGTAGCCTTTCAGCTAGCCTCTAAGATAGTATGTATATTATTTGAAATATGGAGTAGCGTTAAGAGATCCAAAGGGAAGGATGTGGTTCCCATTGTGAAGGCTGCCACTACTGAAACTGTGGATTTCAACCTTCTTCTTGATTGTAGTCTTGAAAGCGAGAAGGAAAGAGATTTTCCTGTAACACTGAGAGTGTATCTCAGTTCTTCATGGTTTCATAACTCCTCAGTTTCTCCAGTACAGATGAGTGAGTGCAAACTCTTGATGCCAACAATTAGAGCCAAATTCACAGTCCTGCTTTGGAAGGTCTGAGTTGCTGCTGATTTGCCGGGTCCCACAGAGAGGATGTGAAAGAAAATTTTCTTCAGAAATATTTATGAAATTATTTTGGTTTTCTGCATTATAAAAATGAATATAGCAAAGATGGTGTTTGTCACAGAGAACTGATGCAGAAACGTTTTGACAGAATGATCAGATCAGCAGTGCTTGCATGTGTAGAAGGTGGGCATTTGGGTTTGTAAATCAGTTGTTTCCTCAGATAATAATCCCAGTGATCACAGGAATATTAGTGAGCATCTGAGTATACAAGACAGAAGAAAGTTAATCAGTATGTTGTACTTCTTACTTTAAAGACTCCTAAAGGTTTTTCAATTGCTTTTGAAAATTAAACATTAGTATGAAATTTCAATACATAACACTGTAAGAAATGCATTACTACTTTAGTGTCATCTATCTTCAGTTTAGTTTCATCTAACTTTAGTTTTCAAGTGGATTAAAGTTATAGCCCTCAGTATAATGCACTACAAAATTCCAGTCATAAGAAAATAGAAAAGGATGGCACAATTTAATAGAGAAGTACAAGTGAAAAGTTATTTGAATGTAAATGGTACACAATGGAGAAAAAGAGGAAAATTTATTTTTTTAATCTCCTGATTACTTGCCACTGCTCAGTAGTATCACCCCAGTTAGCATCTAATTCAGTTCTCTAATGTAGCAGAACCTATTTGGGTCAGAAGAGAGAGAAGGTAACTTCTGTATTTTTTCAGAAGGAAGGAACATGGGGCTTGAAGCATGATTCATATGGAAAAATTTTCATGTCTATTTATATTAACATAATTTGGTGCAACAGTACCATGTGATGATCTTACATCCCTGAAATGGTGTCTTCCCATTTTCACCTGGAAGAAAAAAATACAGACTTAAAAAGTTTAAACTACAGTTGTTTTTTTTTTATAAAGTTGATCTAAACAAAACTCTTTGGAACAGTGCATTGCCAAGTTGAAAGTAAGTTAACGAAATGCTTTATTAAACTGTTCTCAAATTTTTAGCAGAGCTGTCCTTTCACTCCTAAAAAGCCTAAAGTCCAAATACCTCAGTGTATTACGATGAGGACAACTATTCTCATAGTTCAGGCATAGAACAGAATTAAATCTTAGCCTGAGAATGCTGACCTTTCTGCATTTAGGAAGCCTAAGGAGCGTGGATTGCTATTTTGGAGGATTATTAAAATAGTAATAATTTCATATATTCTGTATTCTCACAGGTATGTTTTCCATAATCTCCCTTTCATCAAAATGTCATCCAATTTTTATATTAGGTAAACGTTTCTTCCTTTTTAGCTTCCAGGTGAGGCTTGTATTCATAGTTTTCAGTTAGTAACACTTACCCCTGAATAGAGAGGTTTTCATAAATGTCGACATAGTCCCCTGAGTCTGATGCACTTAAATCATTAGTAAACAACTACAGCTTCAGGACAGCAACTGAGTGCAAGGCAAGACTTCAAACTTGGGCCAAGTTTTCTGAAAGAAAAAAATCCCAGATAGGTAAAGACTTCCAAGCTTTTCACAAAACCCATGATTTGTACAAACCTCCTCTACAAGCCAAGTAGAAGAGCCCGTGTGTTCTTCCTCAGCAGAGAGAGAGGTCAGATAGAAAGGATGCAGGGAAGTAGCCCACTCCTCTGGCCTTGTCCTAAGAATGTTTTATGAAGGTAAGGGATCTTTGGGGTTTCTAAGTTTCAGTAGTTATTACCAGTACTGGGACACCATTTTGAACCAGGGTTAGATTTCAAGACCTGGGATCCAGCTTCAGTTCAGCTGTCTGTGATCTTCTGTATCTGGGAGTCATCTAAGCTCCATTTACAGTTAATGGAGAGAAGAGAGAGGCAGTTCAAGGGTGCAATTCATCTCAGCTGGTTTAGACATCTGTGTATGGATGAGATGGCTCATTCCTTAGAAATGCCCATTTATCTTAATGTCAACAATATCCATGTAACACCTTTCCTAGTTAGTGTTGGAATAAAAAATATTTAATCCATCATAGATGGACAGACTTGTAAATGTGGAAATGTTACTGTTGCTTTCATTCTGCTTAATCAAGGAGGATTTTACATAAAGACACTACCTTTTGTAATTATAAATCATAGCTCTTTTGGCACTGATAACATTTTCTTAAACAATGTTTAATTATCGTTCATGTTGCTTTGTTTGAATTATCTCTCTCAATGAATTCTGCTCAGGATAGTTTTAGTAAATGGGCTCTTTCTGAGTAATAAATGTGTTTGAAATTTGTGTGTATGTAAGAATTACTAATAAGTACTATATGTTGTCCACCTCTAATAATGTAGTTAAGATGCTGAGTCCCTAGTTTTTGATTCAGTAATTAAGCAGTCTATTTGCCACATGAAAACTACTACAGAAGTGGTTTTGAGGGTGGTATAACTGTGTGCTTCAAAAGAAATTCATGATAGTTTTCTAAGGTGTGATTTATTAATTTTTCTGTGATAGCATGAGACTTTCCATCTTGTTCTGTTCTTATTGCCTAATTTAGACCAAACTCACCAGTGTAAAGCAGATTTACTATGTATTCTAAGTAGTTTTTAAAGGAATTTTTATTTCTGTATTTTTTTTGTCTAAACACACACTCCAAAGCTTGTGAAATTTTATTTGTTGGAAGTATATTCACATATATTCTATATTTTGCATTCTATGTTCTAATTACACTCCACTCATAATAATATGGAGTGCCTTTATTTGTCTGCCTCTACATTCCTTCCAAGAAAAAGTGTTCAGTATTTCAGCATCCCTAGTGACTTTAATGCTTGCTCCAACTTTCAGTAGTCCTATTACATCCGCTTATTTTAATAAACAAGCATTTCTAATTTCTTGCTTAATTACTTGTGCTTCTGGCATTGGTTTATGAATTATTAAATAATCTATTCTCAATATGGCCCCTATTAACTTCCATAAGACCTGTCATGAAAATTACTGTTGTATAATATTATAACTTCCAGACCTTTTGCTTTTATTCTGTTATCTCTAAGAGTCAAGTCTGATAAACTTGTAGAAGAGTGGTTGTCCTGTTTATCTGGAAGCCAGCAGAACCACATTACCTTCGGTTTTGTAGAGGGTATCACGCTCTGAAGGAACCAGAAATACATTTTGTGTGTATTTTCTTCTGCAGTGTTGTTCATCAGTGCCCCTGAAATCTTCATGTGAACTGCTGTTATTTCTTATAGCATATATCATTAGCTTCCAATCCTTGCCTACTATCTTTGAGATCCTTTCTGGCTTTGCAATGCATTATGCAAATACCGTACTGCTGAATTGTGTGTTTACTTGTCTTAGCACCCAGTCTATTGAAGAAAGTTTGTTTCTTCAGACTGCTCAAAGTCCTATTGAACTTGTGCATGTCCTTAACATGCTTGTCGATTAAGCAGAACTTAATTTGTTCATACTTCGTCATTGTGCAGATCCGTTTCTTATTCCTAAGTAAATTTTTATTTCACTTAATATGCTGGCATCTTCAAATATCTGATAGCAAGAGATCCACCTCTTGATGAGGTGGCCTAATTCTATCTTTTTGCTGCAGAGAAATCACCTTCAAACTTGGAACTGTTCGAAGTTCAAGTCAGCTTAAAAAACTTCGTGAACGTCCCCCCTACCACAAAACCCCTAAATTCCTATTAATTCTTTTTTACCCATAAATATTAGGTTTAACATCAGAGTTCATGATTATGTTTAACTTCTATTAACAAAAAACATGAGCAGGAAAATTTTCTACTTCAGAGAATTTGGGGAGAAATAAGAGCATTTTATATGTGTTTATATTTATAAACTTTATAAGGGTTTATGTTTAAATATGTATGATCTGCGTGGTGATCATGTATATGTGGGTTTTATGTGAAGTCATATTTACCATGTTGCCATTCCAGGCAGAAAGGAGGAAAATTAGCATTTTTTAACTGGGAGATGTAGTTACTGTTGTAAAAAATAAACCAATGCAGTATCCTATTTTTGTTCTATTATTATTAGTCTTATTATTACTGTATTCCAAAACACTGAGTCTGAAACACTCAGACACTTCTTGCAGGGAAGGGTAATGTTGGTTGCATTTGTTTCCAGGTTAGATCTATATGCTTCAGTGAAAAAAATCATATTTTTCTTGAAAGCCCATATTCACAGTTTTCCCAAGCAAAAGGCCAATATTCCATGATCTCTTCTTTCCTTCCTCTCACCATGAGAACCAGACCACAATATGTGATTTTTTAAAATAGATCTTATTTCTGTTGAACAAAAAAGGAAATCCCACTCATCTCTGACTTTATTTCTCCTTTACACAAAAAGGTATATTTTGGGATTTAATTTTCCTGTGATATTCTTTCATAATAGCTAAGATAATATTTTAATGTTTCCTGTTGGTTTATCTATGCTTTATCTTTTGTTTTGCGTTTTCTCTCTGCTCAAAATAAGGTTCTATCTCTTTCATTTTTGTAATCCCAAATTATGTGTGTGCCAATGAAAGTATATCTCAATTTTCCTCTGTATCTAAGGGCAATGACAAGTACCAGTATTTAGTATTACACAATTTCTCTTCTCCAGATACAATATTTCTTGAAATTAAGTTTCGCTTAGTGCTTGTAAGCCTCTAAATGTCAGTAATGTGTTTGTTTCATTGGAATGAAAATAGGGATAATTATGTTTGCTTGTAATGCATCATATATGGTGAGAACTGTCTTTACTAATCCCAGAAATTGTAATCTGTCCTTTGCAATTACTCATGATTTATATTTTGTCCATGCAGTAAGGAAATATTTTTTTTCTTACAATTCATGCATTTGTTTTGTACACATATGTTTCTATCTCTGCACTGAAACTCCTACAGTACAACATTTTAAAGTACACAGTATAAATCTCAGCAGCAGGAAATCTTAGTAAAATATCTGACTGTGTAATCCATCTGGTCTGACCAGTTCTCATTCATTAGGAGTCTCTTATGATCAACATCTGGTAGGATTAGACTGCCCTGAACAACAAGGATTTAGCTTGCAGTACTTACATGCAGCTTTAGTGAACCAAAAGGTCATCAGAAATATCTGTTAAAAGCAAAGTAGTATGATTAATCTAAAAATTATTAAATTTATTTTGTAACTGGCAGAGTTAGGATTAAATGAACGAACTGTGCCTTTAAATCTATAATCTGAAACCTAGATTGAACCATCAATCAGTAGAGTCCCTTGAATCCAAACTTGTCAGTGGATTGACAATTCATCAGGAATATTTCCTTTCTTTACTATTTTCCTGGGAAAAAGGGATAAAATTAGCTTGATAAAAATGAACTATTGTGGGAAAATGGATGCTAGCTATTTACTACTGGTGAGCAGGTGCTTGCACTAATAATTCCACTGAAGTAAGCGATATCTATTCGCTTAAACCAAAATCAATACGCTTTTGTAACCTTGTGAGATAAAGGATCATTTATATACTGTACGCAGAGAATTGTTGTACGTGGATCATATAGGAAGTAAAAAACATACCAACATCCGAAAGGCAGTGTCAGGGCCCTGAGAGCATCAAAAGCCCTTTCTGCCTCTGACTGGCTCCCCTTGAGGCTCTCCCCACCCCACCCACGACCCAGGACCCAGTTTCAGCACAGCCCAGCACTACTGGTCCCTGCCTCAGCGATGCTGTGGGAGTGCTGATCTCTCTCCATCACAGCCATGCCTGACATGGACCCTGATGGTTTGGACCCATCTCCTGGCTTGTCCTCAGACTTGTCTTGTTGGTACAGACCTTCTCAGCAATCACGGGACTGGTCTGACCCTGGTTGTTCTCGCCAGACCAAATTCCAGACCCGTGATGGACTTCCTAGCTTTACGCTGGACCTGCCTTATCCTGTGAACGTACCTGGAGGTCTGGCCTCATGGCTGAAATTGTCTGTTTTCTCCGAGCCTGTCTGGCTCCCCTCGCTGGGATGCTGGCTGATGAGGTCCCTGCTCCGGTGGCTGTGTTGCTGCTCTCGCGTCCCCCTTCCTTAGGGAGCAGCTGGCCAGTGCCGCTCTCCAACATTCTCTTCCTGTCCTTAAAGCTAAATCCATCCTTCCTGATACAGACCATAGTGTTGTAATTTGGTCCTGTCTAGACTAATTTTTTTTTTTTTTTAAAGCCCATTTAGTCATTCTTTCTGCTCTTTCAATTTGCTGGAGATGAAAGAAATTTGTTTCTTCCTTGGCAATGCAAGTTGTTGGCTCCTCAAAACCCCTGTATTTCTTCCTTCACAGGTGCAGGGTCAGGGACTTTGTTGTTTGCCTCTCAAACACCACTGAATTTGATACAACAGCTATGAGGTAGGCAAGTATTGCTGCCGTCTACTTCACAGAAGAAAAGATACAGCCAGACTTGGTGGCAAACTTCAAAATCTTATTTCGGTCACATGAGCTATATCACAGAGCAGCTCTGGCAGAACGAAGGGTAAAAGCCAGTTCTCTTGCATCCCATCTCCTCTTGTGCCTCAAGCACAAAGGCCATCCTTTTCTTGCTGCAGCTGTGCCCCTTACTCATGATATAAACCCTTCATTGTTTGGAGCATGCTGCTGGTAATGCATATTTGCATCACAGTAGTTTTTGAAGTTGACCACACATAGGTCTATCAAACATGTAATATGGTGAAATACTGATTTCATCTGGCTTTGTATGCAGAGCAATGTAAAAGCGTTTGTTTTTCTTCTGTAAGTGAAGGACTAGAGTCTCTAAGCAGGTTTATCTCTTCCAGGTTTATTGATGGTCAGATCTGGTAATGCCTGTTTTGGGAACATGAAATTGGTGTCTTTAAAGTACATAAAATTCATATAAAAAGACATCGAGCTACAACTGTATTAAATCGTTAACAAAGGAATAAAACCACATGGAATTATACTACTTCTGTATTGTAAGTCAGTGCAAGATTTACTTAGGAACTGCAGATCCCCACCAGAGCTTAGTGCACTTTTGTTGCAACTTTCTACAGCAGTTTCCTCCAGTTGAAATTATCCTTTTCTACACAATGAAGAAGCAGAAGTATAGTATTTTACAATTTTCATTACTCAGAGTTGGTAGAATTACAATTACTACTCAGCTCTAAAACTGCATGTACTGATGATGATACGCTTTCCAGGACTGCAAGCATCTGTGAAAACAAAACATGCAGCATTTTGTATTCCGAGTTTCACAAATTTAACTAAAATTTGCAACATTTGCTACAGGAAATGGCAGCTCTAGAACTGGAGGGGAGGCTTTGTGAATTCTGATGTTGAACCCAAACCTAAATCAGAAGATTCTGTAGTTAAATTTATTTTAAAGGAGTGAAGAACTTCTGTAAGAAGAAAAACGCAAGTTTCAATTCTGTGAGATATTTAGAATGTTTAGAAAGAAAGAAAAGAACGTGAGGATGGTGACAAAAAAAAAGTATGGACACAGGAAGCAAAGACTGGAAAATGTAGTGGAAATACCTTCAGACCAGACAGAAGATATTTGCCAGACTAGTGGTCATAGCACTGAAAGGGGAAAAAAAAAAAAAAAAAAAGTCTTCCAGAAAAGCAATGTAAACCTTGTAAATTCTTATAAAGCTTCTAATATCTTGTGATAATAGGAAAGAAACACCTTTCTTTTGGCAAACTCTCCACAACAGATGCATCTGAAAAGCATCCAATATCTGATTGTGGCAGGGAAGAGAAATGGTTTCCAGCTTCTCTGGCACCAAGTTTAATAATGTGTGTCTTTTGGGAGGATAATCAGTAGCTCAATGAAAAGTCTAAGAGCTCTGAAAGCCACAGAGTATTGAGCTTCTAACAGATGAGGCAGGGGGTGTCAAAGAAATTTCTCAGTGGCTGAATTTAAATAAGTGTTTCTCAGAAAAATAATTCATATGCAATTGAATACCTCAATTGCAGTGTTCGTGAATGAGTTCTGAAGGGAAGGAATCACAGCAAGTCAGTAAACAGTCTGAAGTCTAATCAAGTGCCAGCCTTATGCCCTCCACTGAAGCCCATCTATAAGTGTTAGACTACTTTAATAATATTTAATGTGCATTTTTTATCATTCTTCTTGTGTTAATAATGGGCTAATTTGACTAAATGGTATTTGGTGAATCAGCTGTTTTCTACTCAGATCAGCTAAGTAATGTTAACCTAGTTTCTCTGAGATGAAAAGAATTACTAGAAAAGGCTTCAGAAAAAAAAAATCAAGAAAATATCAGAAAAGCTGATAACTGACCTGCAACTAGGAAATTTCTTGTTTCACAGAAGAAGGTAGGACAGTATGGGGTAGAAGGATGTGACAAGCTGTATGCTTTTGGAAGGTACAGTTCTGTTAGCTAAGGAAAATTTTTGGTTTTTTATGTAACGTAGGATAGTTTTAGTGAACTTTCATACCAGGTAGAAGGATTTTGGACATTAGCTAAGCTATAATCAAGAGAGGTCTATTTTCTTTTGTTATCACTGATAGTTTGCTTCAGAAAAGCAATTTTTCTTTCTGTCAAGAAAGACCTTTGTCATAAGGAGCAGTTAATGGTGTTGCTGGAGCTAAAGAATCAATCATTCATTTTGCTAGTATACTAGCAGAAAAAGGAGTTACTACTGATCATTTTTGTCTGTGAATACATTTTCACAGAATGCACTTGAAAACTGATTATAGCATCACAAAAAGATGAAGAATATAGCTCAAATTTTGTCTTAGTAATTTTAAAGCATGGCTAAAAGGGATAAGATGAAGCAGAGGCCATGAAAGAAGTAATTAAGGCAGCCAGTATAGTAATGATTTTCAGGAAATACTTCATTAGTTAACCAAGAAACTTGGCAAAAGCAACTTAAAGGGAAGAGCAAAAAGGTGGAATGCTGTGTAAGGATCAATTAATGCAAATGCTACATTGCAGAATCCAAATTATGCTTCTTTGTCTTGAAGAAATTTGCAAAAGTACAAAAAAGTTTTGATGTTCCTCTTTTTTAACAAAAACTGTGTTGCTATCTGAAAAAGTTAAGCAACATACCAAAAAAGTGTATTAATTGCATGGTAAACATAAAAGCATGAAATACACCCAACAGAGCCACTAACATGCATAGATTAGGAGGATGCTCACAGACATATATTAAAGATAGGCTGAAGGATTACTGAAGACATGAGTTTGTCTTAAAAGTAAAGCTGCCAGCAGAACGCACAAGTCGCACCTGTGACCTTTCATGTCTCATTATATCCTCTTCATTTTACTGTATACTTGGGCTTGAGTGTGACAGACTTTCAACCGAGGAAATTTGGCAATAGCTGGGTCTTATTTTTGCATGGATAAAATGTCTTCTCATTCTATAAACTTTATTATTATTTCAATTCAAATAAAGAAGTTCCTACTCCTGAAGGACCGATACCACTTCCTTTTCTTTACTTGACCATGTCACTGTGTATCAAATGTTTTCAGGTTGTTTTGAATCGACTGTGCTTCTTTCTCAAAGGCCATCAAAGAAAAGGAGAGTTAGGAGGAAGATTTAAAATATGTAATTCCAATGACTGCTACAGAGAGAACTTGGAAACTATCTGCATATGATTTATAGTCTTCTAAATTTTCCTGTTTAATATCACATATACTTCTCTTCCATATATTGCGTTTGCATTTAAGATATGTTTTATACTATGATTTGCTTCTCCTATTTCTATCATAACAAACAAATAAAAAAGAAAATCAATGCAATGAATGTGATCATAATTTTATCAAATTAAAATCAGTGCTACTCTCTTAATTTCAGTATATGACAACATTATATCCAGCTAAAATTACTTTTTGCTCATCTATTAGGAATAGCAATGTGAAACTCTTTTTGCAGTTATGCGGCTGGAGGAAAACCAGCAGCAATTAAGAAGGAAAACCTTTTAGTAGTTATATAGAAAAAAAAAACGTTAAATCTGTAAACCAGATTGCTTTGTGTGTTATCTGGCTTCTTTGTGCTACTAGGCAGCTCAAAGAGGACAGAGTCTCACCACTATAAATAAAAGACATGTGAGAAAATCTGTTGATAGGTGGTTGCTTGTGTCATCTTCAAGCAAACCATACCACTCACTGCCCTGTGCAGCGAAATGCATGCTCTGAGAAAGGGGGAGCACACAGAGGAGTTCATTAAGCTTTACCAGTCCCTAACTGACGTAAGCTAAGCTCTGCTGATTCATGCTAGGACCAGCTACAGTGGTTTCAAACCAGCCCTCAGCACTGAGGAGATGTAAGAGTTTCCTCGATGAGCCTTTTTCCTTTTATGTAGTCTCAAACATCACTTTGGCTACAAGAAAACTTTTGATCTTAGCAGCACTGGAAATACACAAGAATTGTCCATCCCTGTGATGCAAAGTGGGATCCCCCTGTGAACTTTTTGTCACAGATAGTAAAGCTCTTTACGTAGTATTCCTGTTGATAGTAGATTGTGGTAGTAAAAGAATAGTGTCTTGATCAGATTTTAGGCAAAATTTTTAAAAAAATGTGGATGCATATATCATCATCAAGATCATTCTTTGTCATTACAGTAATGAATATAGTCCATCTGCTTCCCTCTCACTGAGTTTCAATTCACTAGTTTGCCTTTTTCTCAACTTCTGACAGGTGAGGAATGATCTGACTGGTGTCCTGTATGGTGAAGACATCGAAATTTCAGATACTGAGAGTTTCTCCAATGATCCTTGCACAAGTGTAAAGAAGCTTAAGGTATGTGCTGCTGCTTGAGGAATAACGAGAAAGTGGTGATTATGTCATGGCATTTGATTTTTTTTTTTTTTTTTTTGCTATGAAGAAGGATAATAAAAATTTGCATAAGAATGACATACTGCTACATTCCATTATATAGTAAGGTTAACAAATGGCATTTTGAGGACCTAGTCCTGCTTAAGTCAATGAATGTTCATGAATATAGTAAATATTTTTATAGTTCCTGATAAGAACACAAAGTAAAGCAAGTTAGTAGTGATAGGACAAGGGGCAATGGATTTAAACTGAAAGGGGAGATTTAGATTAGATAGAAGGAAGAAGTTTTTCACTCTGAGGGTAGTGAGGCACTGGAACAGGTTGCCCAGAGAAGTTGTAGATGCCCCATCCCTTGAACTGTTCAAGGCCAGGTTGGATGAGGCTTTGGGCAACCTGGTGTAGTGGAGGGTTGGAACTAGATGATCTTTGAGGTCTTTTCCAACCCTAACCATTCTGTGATTATATGATTCTATAACTTATTGCTGGCTTAATGTTTGTACCTATAGCACCAGTCTTACTGATATACATGGGAAAGCTCTTGAGGTTTGGAACCAGAACCCTTTTAAGGTAAATTATCATGTAGCAAAAGCATTGAGCATCTTTCCATTAGCTTCATTACACGACTTAGATTGAACTCTTTGCTTATAATCATCTGCATTATTTCATATGAACCGTAGGAAAAAAAGGACAAATTAATTTGATAGCAGAATAATTTACCATCCTTCTCTTATTATAATGATTTATTAGGTTTGTGGCATCTCATGAAATTAAAACTATGTTTTATCATTACCATGTAGTACAACCAACAATAAACTAAATACAGGAGATGCAAATCTTAAACTGCATATGAACATGAAAAAATGATTAAAAAGCAAGACAAAGCACTTTTAAATGGTGAAGATCAAATTGTTAATGGCATAAAATATTTATGACACACAATCAAAGCCACAACCCTGCAAATACTTAAATACAGGTAAAACAGATTAAAAAAAAAACAACTAATAAACTGAATGGTATTCAAAAAATGAAATTAAACCAAGGATATCAACCTCTGTAAGAGTAGGCCACTACTGAAGATAACTGGAAAAGGTCTGAAGCATGGTAAACTAAGTGTGTTTTATTATTCTCACAGTCTAGAGATACAAGCTTGAAAGATTAAAGTACAGATAGGTAAAGATTATGTTTGTAGGAAGCCATTTGTGTCTGTACAGTCTAAACCTGTTTACATTTCCTATCTGGGGCTGAAGAGACTCCAGTATGTGTTGTCAGTAAAGTCCACATTTATGACAGGGTCTTTAATCCCTGGCATCAGAAAACTAACGATTCTGAAGGCAGAGCTATTTAAACCAATGGATGATGTAATAACAAGAAAAAATGCATATAAGCATGTATATTTAGCCTGAAGGTTAGAAGAAGCAATGACATTCCAGCCTTCCTGTATGTCAACAGCGCACAGTTTGATTTATAGGGAAGACCAGAAGACTATCAAGCAGTCACAGAATCATAGAACGGTTTGGTTTTGAAGGGACCTTAAAGATCATCTAGTTCCAACACCTCTGCCATGGGTGGAGACACCTTCCGCTAGACCAAGTTGCTCAAAGCCTCATCCATCCTGTCCTTGAACACTGCCAGGGATGGGGTATCTACAACTTCTCTGGGCAACCTGTTCCAGTACCTCACCACCCTCATAGTGAAGAATTTCTTCCTTAGATCTAATCAAAATCTGCCCTCTTTCAGTTAAAGCCATTGCCCCTTGTCCTATCACTACATGCTCTTGCAAAAAGCACCTCTCCAGCTTTATTGTAGGCCCCTTTAGGCCCTTTAGGTACTGGAAGACTACTGGAAGGTCTCCCAGAAGCCTTGTCTTCTCCAGGCTCAACAACCCCAACTGTCTCAATATGTCTTCATAGGAGAGGTGCTCCAGCCCTTGGATCATCTTCACGGCCCTCCTCTGGACTCACTCCAACAGCTCTATGTCCTTCTTGTGTTGGGGGCCCCAGAGCTGAACACAGTACTCCTGGTGGGGTCTCACAAGAGCAGAGTAGAGGGGCAGAATCATAGAATGGTTAGGGTTGGAAGGGACCTCAAAGATCATCTAGTTCCAACACCTCTGCCATGGGCAGGGGAACCCTCCACTACGCCAGGTTGCCCAAAGCCTCATCCAACCTGGCCTTGAACACTTCCAGGGATGGGGCATCTACAACTTCTCTGGGCAACCTGTTCCAGTACCTCAGCACCCTCAGAGTGAAAAATTTCTTCCTTATATCTGTCTAAATCTCCCCTCTTTCAGTTTAAATCCATTGCCCCTTGTCCTATCACTACATGCCCTTGTAAAAAGTCCCTCTCCAGCTTTCAGTCACCTCCCTCGACCTGCTGGCCATGCTTCTTTGGATGTGGCCCATGATACGGTTGGCTTTCTGGGCTGCAAGTTCACTCATGTTGAGCTTCTCCTCAACCAAAACCCCCAAGCCCTTCTCCTCAGGGCTGCTCTCAATCCATTCTCTGCCCAGCTCATACTTGTGCTTGGGATTGCCCCGACCCACGTGCAGGACCTTGCACTTGGCCTTGTTGAACTTCATTAGGTTTGCTCGGGCCCACCTCTTAAGGCTGTCAAGGTCCCTCTGGATGGCATCCCTTCCCTCCAGTGTGTCGACCACACCACACAGTTTGGTGTCATTGACAAACTTGCTGAGGGTGCACTTAATCCCACTGTCCGTGTTGCCAGCATTAGACAGTGCTGGCCTCAATACTGACCCCCAAGGAATGCCACTCGTCACTGGTCTCCACTTGAACATCGAGCCATTGACTGCAACCTTTTGAGTGCAACCATCTGTCCAATTCCTTAGGCACTGAGTGATCCATCCCTCAAATCCATGTCTCTCCAATTTAGAGACAAGGATGTCATGCGGGACAGTGTCAAATGCTTTGGACGAGTCCAGGTAGATGATGTCAGTTGCTCTTCTTTTATCCACCAATGCTCTAACCCCATCATAGAAGGCCACCAAGTATTTCAGGAAGGATTTTCCCTTAGCGAAGCCATGCTGACCGTCACCAATCACCTTCTGCTTCCAACTGTCTCGTATCTTGCACGTAGGACACAAAATATGGCAAGATATGAATTTCAATTCAATGAAACCATTTCCATCTAATTTCCCAAATACAATAGGTGTTTTAGATACTGACCAAACAAAATCTCTAACAGTCAAGTTAATTAAATTTTAAAATTTGGGGCCAGGAACAGGTTTGGATGTGGCCTCAGTCTAAGCGAGTGACATGCATCAGCCAGTTTTGCCAGCATGTTATGATGATGGGAGCTGACATCCTCTAGTTCACCTTCACCATCAGTCATTCTATAGCTAAGGATAGAGGCTTATCTGTAGTTCTTCAGGTGGATCCAGGTATTTAGAGGGCAAAACATGTGGACACATCTATTGACAAAGTTACCCAGCTTTGAGTAGATTTATTGATAACATCTTGACTGTCAGAAACATGGTGGAGAACATGACAGACTGTCTCAGCTATTCAATTTAGATATTTCATAAAGAGCCTGCCAAGACATTGACTTTTCCTGGCAGTTGAGATATTGTAGCAATCCTTCTCTGGAAAGCTGTGTAATACAACATCATGGTGTTATTCATTAGAAATGAGACAGATTAAAATCTGATCACAGAATGGAAGCTCTGCAGGACAAAAAAAAAAAAATAAATAGCTGCCTATTCTAGCATAATATGCATCACTCAAAAACTCTGAGAAGGCTAAAGAGTGCCTCGTATCTGAGGCTGTTAGAAATGGCAGTGGAAGAAACAAGTTGTTCTTCATCTCTCGGTGGAGCATCTCAGATGTTTTGATCTTCCCTGTCTTCCGGGTTTATACGACTCAGCTTTCAGTAATACCAAAGACACTTTATATTTAGCAGATGAATAATATCCTCACCTATAGAAAAGGAAGAAGGGAGCAAGAGAGTCATTCATTTTTGAGACTGTGCTATAGTCTTCATTTATAAAACATATTTTCATGGAAAGTCCACCACAACTGTCAGTAAATGAAATGTAACTGTTCATTTTCTTGTTTGAACTTTAGTCCATATGGGAACATATGTATTGCTTACCGAGGGGCAAAGCTTAAATGCTGATATTGCTACTCTGATCTCTGAGAAGAGTAAATATGACAGCTCACCATCTGGCAAATGGTCTAAACATTGGTCTTTTTATATAAGAGCAGTTTGGGGAGTTAACTTCCCTCTGGGATGTTTTTAATCACCTCATGGATCACCTGCCTAGTTCCAAGAATTAAAAACTCTTCTGTCAAACATGCTTTAGCACCATGCGAGCAATTTACAACTCTATGAGAAAGAGAAAGTACTTGATGCTTGCTGGGATCCAGTGGGTGACTTCTTTGATCTCTACAAGAGAGTTGCACTATGTTAACTTGCATCAGTCCCATCAGAGTTGATGTAAAGGAACAGTGCATCTTTGTCAGAAAACCATACTGGTTGATAGTCAGTTAGTAGTGTGACTGAAGGGAGAAAAAAATTATGCCCCAATAAGTGTCTGATGTATTTCTTTGCATGAGAGTATAATATGGATATATACCCTGACCCGCGAGCTCTGAAATGAACCCAGCTCTGATAAACTTCAGTGCAGGCTTCGCTATCCATCCAGATAAAATCTATGCAAGGAATTTGAGCTATGTGTAGTTGCATGAATTTGAAGCTTCAGTGTCTCTTATGCACAACAGAGCCAGCAGACCCAAGCCTGGCATCAAATGGATCCAGGCTTACTTACCATCTTGAATGAAATTCTTCAGGAACAAATCTGGGAAAAATGTGGAGAGGCATGCAGAGTTGGAGAGAAAGACATTTCCTGAGGAGTGTATCATTGCACAGAAAAAAAAAATGTAATGCGTGAAACTGGAAAAGCTATTGTACAGACTTTCCTAAATTAGTTTCTTCTACATGTGTTCTAATGTACGATTCTTTGGTTACATGATCGCACACTAATTTTTCTACTCTTTTTAACTGTAAGCCATAAAACCCCAGACACTGCATCTCACAGAATTGTAGTGGTATCTGTGTGGTTATAAACAGGAGGAATCTTTTACAATTTCCCATACATGACTAACCAACTAGAACTATATATATTCTTCATGATGCTACTTTTTGAAGCTGGACAAATTAAAATATATTCAGCCATATATTCACTGTCAGCTTGAGCCTGTGGTCCCATGCTCTCCGCTTAACCCAGCAACATCCCTGCCTCATACTGGATCTTAATCCCAGTCTGAAGTTCTCTGCTTATCCAATGCTATGTTCTGCCTCTTTGATTTCTCATCTCCCTCTGAATACCTTGTCTAGATTGTTGTTCCATTTTCTTCTGGGCTTACTTTCTGAGATTTCAGTTGTCCTAACAGTAGTTATTTCTCAAGCTTCCTATTTGCCATAATCTTGAAAAGTATTAATTCTCTTTCCCAAGCTCCTTATTCAATACTGGTTTCAGGCCTACTGACACCTCCCCAGCTGTTTGCTCCATCTTTGCCTAAAAAGTACTCATTACCTAAATTCCTTATTGGGTTTGCCTCTCCTTCCTGTGTGCCCTTTTTTTTTTTCACTGGATCCTACTTCCAATCACTTTATTTACTGACTCTCAACATTACCTTCTTGGATCCATCTCTGGCCAGCACCGAGCATATGTGGATTGTGATTTTCCCCACTTCTGAAAGGGTTAACACCTGGACAAATGTAGGGGAGAACTGAGGATTCATATTTCTGTCAGAGAAGCTTCTTTTTCTTAGCATATTGCACATAAAAAGACATGGAAAAGAATGTTATTAAGGTTATAACTTTTAAGTCTTTGGAAAAAAATCAGATTTCAACTTTCTTTTTCTGTAGTCTTCAATGGCATCATACTTTAAATGGAGGTCTCATGACATTGTTTAATAGGTGGCAGTAGAATGTGTCTTTTAATCTTCTTTAGTCAGTTTGTGGTTGCATAGCATCCAAATCTTTTAGTGAACACAGACACATTCATGTCCTCCTTCTGTACAGAGTTTTTCAAAAGCTACAATTTATATGTTAATATGGAAATTCATTAATTTAGGTGAAAGAACATTTGAGTATTGCATCTTGGCTCAATCACAGATCCAAAGGATGACAGAACATCAGGGATTATCAAGTTCCAGAGCCATAGCTGATCTTTGAACTTGGGTCATGAAGTTTTCCAGTTGTGCATCAGAGATCCTCGAGAACTTGGTACAGATGTGGTTCTCACACTTGCAGATTTCCTGCTCTGGCATCGAAAGCTCAGCTCATGCTGGAAGAGGAGATTCCTGCCTGACAGAAAATCCAGCTTCCCGGAGATTCTTGGTCAGATATTCAGAACTGGGATCTACTGACAGCTGGACAAATCAGCAAATAACACTCATTTGCTTGGGTGTCTGAACAAGAGCAGAATATATTTGAAAATAGGATTGACCGCCAATATTTGAATGGGGCTCTGCCATGCCTGGCATGAAAAATATTTTCAAGATGAGTTCCTTGAGTGCCTGTTTCCTTGCATGTCTATAGACAAAAGGGATTGTGGAGCCACATACTTGTGTAGCTGAATGTGCAAGATTTGGGTCTAAATGCTGTTGCCAAACTAATCACACAATGATATTAGTATAAGACAATCCTTGCAGACAGTAAGATTATTGAAATGGGATAGGATAGTTCTGGGGAAAAAAAAATAGTATTAGCATTACAGTTCTTGTAGCGCTTTACAGCAAAAAAATAGTCACTGTGGGAAATGCAGTCTGGTTTGTGAGATAATCAAGTGGAGGTAAGGTCTCAGGGCATGGCACCACATACTGTGCCTTGGGTTTGAAGGTCATCGCACAGCCAGTGGGCAGCGTTGCTGCACATGCACTATAGAGTTATGCTCTACACCCTGCCTATGGTTTCTGGTGCTCTGAAACTATGAGGCCACACATGTTCTGTTCTTTTAAAATTAGTTCTTGTCATGTTATGCAATGAAAAAGAATTCATTCCCTTCTAAGTTTAATAATTGAGTGCTGTGTCATTTATTTTTTAACTAAACTTTTCTACTCTTTTTTTCAAATATTAAATCTGCATTTTTATGTTCAGAGAGGTCAAGGGTTTCAGAGTTCCAAGAGGAATCAAAATTATTTTTAAATTGTGAAAAATAGGGATAATGGATGAGGGGGTTTTTTTCTGCATAATTCCTAAATCTATTTATTGTCCTTACAAAAACTGTAATACTATTGTTGTAATTTGTGTAATTTGTTTGTTTAGTTTCATGTGACCTTGTTAGATTGGTTTTAAAAGAATCTAATCTGCTTCAATAAGATTTACATTACTTTCTCAATCTATGGCTAAACATAAAAATAAAGAGAAGCTGATTTACTGAAAATGCACAGGTTCAGAATGAGCAAAGCATATTACCTACTTTCCAACTTTAACCATGCTACGTGATACTAATTTAATGCATTTGATTGCAGAAGCATTCTAGTATCTGTCTCCACTGTCCATCATAATATTTTCTGCTGAACAGGAAATAAACACTGAAAATATCTGAACTGAAAATCTTTGATAAATTGATTTAATTAAAACTGAAATGTTTTTCACCACTGAAATTCACACTGAATCATCTGTTTCTTTTTTCCTTGGAGAGGGAAACAGCTATTAGTAAATTCTAACTAAGAGTTTTATAAAAGAAAAGAAAAATTAGATTTGCTCAAGCTTTTGCTGAGAACCCAGCTTTTGTGTGAAATAAAAGGTAATATGAAGTCATAAAAAAGCTATCTGTTCTGCGTTTTATAGATGTTAGTAGCAATTTTTCACATGAGAAAAAAGCCAGCCCATTTCCTGAAGAAATGTTTTTCTGCATGTGCTCCTGAATTTAGGGATATTTTTTTAATATGTTTCTAAGTATGAAAATAAAATGATTGCTTTTTACTTCGGTCATAGATTCTTAAAGTGTGATTTTTTTTTTTTTTAAGTATAGAGGTTGGAGGAAGGAGGAGAGGAAGGACTGACAAAGTGTTATGGTGACTGTAGAGAAGATGTCGTAGGAGTAAAACCTTTAAAAATTACTAAAGCGGGCATAATATCAAAGCATTTTATCTCACAAATCTCCAGTCTCCCAACCTTACAGCATTAGTTCGTGTAAGCAGTGAAAAGCATATGTTTTCAGCAGGTTTTAATATGCAAAATTTTAAAAGAAGAAATCTTGCAAGAGATAAAAACAATATTTGATACTTCAGTGTTATTGAATATTCAACAAGATAAACATTACAGTTTTATTCTCATTAGTGCTATGGCTTAATCATTTTCTTCAAACACCTCAGCTGCTCTTTCTCGCAGTATTTCAAGTTCTTGAATTTATAGAAAATGCAATAGTTCTGAATTAATTTTGCTGTCTGCAGCTGTAATCTGTGCTAACTCTCTGCACAATTTGAATGGCCAGCTGAAGTGGTTTCTGGAAAGGCTGTGACTGTATTTAACTGCCACGTATTTTATTCAATCTGCAGGGTAATGACGTTCGGATAATCCTTGGCCAGTTTGATGAGGAAATGGCTGTGAAAGTTTTCTGCTGTGTAAGTAAATATATTTAATTGCATATCAGAATAAAGAATGCATTACATTTGAATAAAAATACATTTGAGCATAAACATTTCTTCATGGGGTTCAGCTCTGTCAAGATTTATATCCTCAAGAGAGGTTATACATGCTTAGCTTCATTTCTGTTTCATTAAAATACTTTTTACTTGACTTGAATTTAGATGTTGACTGCATGGTCAGCTGCTTCTTACTGCTTTCCTGTAGTGGAATTAAATGCCAAATCGAGCTTGAGCATTTCTCTTCATGTGAGATCCAGGGAAACCCTTGTAGATGTAGCAGCAGGTACAGAGTACTGCAAGATTTGGATCTTATCCAAGAGTTGTGTTTTGGTGGTATTGTCTGCATGTATGTGGTTTTGCATGTTTTGCTTTGAAAGAATAAGAAATTCAAGCAGTTCCGATATATGCTAACTAAACGATCCTAATAATTTCTTCTACTCACACTGTTGCTAATTGTACAGTTGTCATTCACTTCTGACTGCTATACTTTTTATATGAAAACAAGTATTAGTTTGTAAAAAAAGAAAAGATTTGGAATTAAAATAAGTGTAGTGAGACTAGCATAGATAAAAATTCCCTATTCTCACTGTTTGTCTGTATGTTTGAATGTGCTGCAAACATACACAGTGTGATTACTATTGAAAGTTTGAAAGTAGGAGGATTAAAATGTGGATCTTTATTTGTACCTGCTCAAAAAAAACCCAACCCAAACAGGCAGGTTTTAGTGGCCTAAATTTTGTATTGGTATTGAATTCCTAGTCTAAATAACCAGATGAATCCTGTATGAGCCAAGAACACAGTAAATATAATGGGAAGACAATAATGATGGCATCTAAATTTCGAAGAGTGTTTTTTAGTGTTCAGTTAGACAAAGTTACCTATCCAAGCAAAGAAAGGAAAAGCAGAAGTTCAAAATCTGAGTGCTACACGTGCCTCAGACGCATGTTGGCTCGTACTCGGCAGCTGTCCCAGTTGCTGGCAAAATTTGGAAAGGAGATTGTAGAGTATGTTTGGAAGGAACAAAATCTGTCTGCATCCAAAAGAAAATGGAAAGCTTTATTTTCTTTTTCATTCTTCTCATCTTTGATCAGTCTTTGTATATAGATCTTTTTGTTCCAGTATTTAAATTAGATTGACAGAGATAATCTCCCATTTTTCCATTCCTGAAAGAAAGAATGGTCCATCCGCAGCCCAGCTCCTCCTCAAATCTCTTGCAGTTGGGCTGCATTTCCTCAGTGAGGGGTCCCGGTCAAAACAGTCTTCCAACCCAATGTTAGACAAGAGATTGACCTTGCTTATGTCTCTGCCTTTAGTATCTAGTTGCCTTCCTCCACAATCCTTTTCCAAGTTCATGTGCCTGTGCGGCCACTGGAGAAATCCTAGAAGTCCTTGGAGGTGCAGGGCGTCCTCTTGCCTCCACCACTCTAGTCCGAAGGATTTCAGGTGGGGGATGTCGCTTTCACACCAATGCCCGCTGCGATTTTCTGCGGCACCAGTTTGGTACAAACATGGGAAGTGTGCGCAACTCAGGACAGTTTAAAGAGTGATGGCTGCTTCTGAAGTACTTTAGTGTCAAAAATATTAAGGTGGATTTTTCTGGGGCCTGGGGAAATCTGAGAGATCATGTATTTAGGCTTGTATAAATGTATTTATATGAGAGTTTCAGCAGGAGACTAAATGCAGGAGAGAGCAGTTCAAAGTAGGTCATTTATGTATTAATGTACTACGATATGTCAGTAAGCTTGTTATTAGTCATAAAATACATTGACGACTCATGCATTCCTACAGCTATGTGTCTAAGAGCACAATAATTTAGATATGCCATTTTTTTTAACCCCCCTTCCCCAGGTGTATCTTCAGACAGGTTTCACTTGTGATTCCCTGTTATGTTTTGCAAAGTGTTTGATGCCAGCCAGAGAAAGGCTTTGGGTTTCTTAAAGGAAGGTGCTATTGTACTAGTGCAAGACATTTCTTTTTTGTGATTGTGGTTATAACCTGAATATTATTTGCTACTGATTCATGTAGGTGGGAAAATCTTTAATATCTGCCTCAGTTTTCTGTCTGGATTCAACAATGATATGCTGTGAGGTTTCCTCAGGACATCCATTGGAGTTTATATGCTCATTTTCATTTTTTGCCTGGCTATTTCCTCCCCCTGTCCCCCAAACACACACACAAATGATGCAGAGCACATAAAGATAAATGAACTAAAAGATAGTCTAATTCAGTGGCAAACTTCCAAAACATGACAGGACTTGTTCAAGCCAAAGTGAATGTTAGCAGGTGTTTCCTACGATGATTAAAACGAGCTTAGCTATTCATTTAACACTAGTGTCAAAAGCAGTTACCAATTTTAACTCTATGGGAAATCTAACTTTCTAATGTTTTCACCTCAATGGGATGAATACGATATTTTCCATGGAATAGAAGTTAGGGTATTTTGCTCAAAGCAACACTTCAACAATCAAAGTAGTCAACTGTCCTGGATAGACATAACCTTTTTTCTTTTCATTTGAAATTAGATTAACATGAAATTGCATCTTCCCAATGAAGACATCAGTTCTGCAGAAAATTTTGTTTTTAAAAAATTGTTAATGGGAATTTTTCCAACATACTGTCTTCAAGCGATAGAGATAGAGCCATTGCACACCTCAAGACTGATGTCTAGCTGATACAATTATCTGTCTGAAGACAATTACAGAAGATTACTATTATGTATAGGTCACTGCATGAGCTTTAGGTGGCTCTTTTAGTAAACATTTCATAGTAACTAAAGCCAGGCTTAATCAGCACAGTTAATGGAAAGGACTGGACTCTCTTCTTGAGCTGATAGAGTTTTACTGCTGAGTCTCTGTTTTGGAATTAAAGGCACTGTTGATTTTTAATGAGAAACAGATGGAGGTTCATTGCAATTTAGAAGTCTACAGGCATTCTTATAGAGGTGAGATATAGGATGCGTCCCTGATGGCATGATGGAAACATGGTGGAAATTTGATGGGGTTAAGGTTTTGCAGGCCCATTAACACAAACTGCCAGTAATTATTTACTACATATAGAAAAATCTCTTACAGAAATTTCTTTGTTGTAAATAAACATCTCTTTATGGATTTAAACAAGAATGAAAAGTTAAAAAAAAAGAAAAATTCAGTCTCACGGGGGCAGAAAACATCCGGGACAGTTTCTAGGCTGCTTGATTGTAGCTCCGGACTTTGCAGCTTATATAGGGCATGCAGAAGATTATGGAAGGCGTATGACTACTTTATGGTGTTCTGATGATACAAAGGACTTGTAAACCTTCTTCACCTTGCTCTTGTATGCCAGCAAATCTTCCCCCTTAGAAACTAAGATCTATAAGAATTGGTTTGTGTGCATTCGAACAGTTCAAGAAAGATCTGCGTATTTCAAGGAAATGTACCTTTTAAGCATCAAAATGATCTCCATCTAGAAGAGGGAGGAAATGGTGGCAAAAAGCATTATTTTGAAATAAGTCCTCTGGAACCCAAACACGGAAGTGCCTGAACACTAACAACTGTGCTGTCACTAGAAAAATGACTGCATGGTCATGGGCTCAGCTTTGGAGGAGCTGATTTTGTTCCTTCTTTTGCCTTCCTCAGATTACTCTTCAAGCCCTATCATTCTACCAGATCCCGAAGGAAGCGCTACCAGCTCTTAAAGTGTTTGTTTGTTTGTTTTAACCAAATTCTTGCAGGAATGTAAAAACGTCAGTGTTACCTTGTTGTGAATGATCCCTTGTTTCTAGGATGGAATTTCTAGCTGTTTTGAAACTTTCCATTTTCAGCCCATATCCCAGGACATTTACAAATTAAGCAGGAAACAGGCTCAAGATTTTATGCAAACATAAAGTTTCCAAGAGCTCCAATTTCTGAATAGTTCAGAGCCAATACTTTCTTGCAGCACACGATTTGGTGCTTTAATCTGTATAGAGCTGGATAAGCTACAGAAGATTGTCCTTTTCTAAAAGCACTATTCTGTGTCAATTTGTGTCCTCAGTGATTTGAAAAATGTCAAATAAAAGACACTATATTGCTGAAATGACCTAATTGTACAATGGAAACCCTTTTAGACATCAGAAAGTATTGCAGGAAGGGATTGCTGTTTTCCTCGCAGGTGAACCTGCGATACGGTGTCACCATAGCTGTAGCAGGAGTGAGGATGGGCAGAAAGGCGAAAGCACATGTGTTTCTGGAAGGGTAGAGTTAATGTGCAAGAGAAAGATAAACAATTATTTTTGTGGAATTGTGGAATAAGTAAGATATGAGATGCAAGACACTGGGTTTCAGGCAGATGCACTTTCAAGCTGCATTGTATAGAAATGCATGAAATCTGATTTTGACTGAACAAAAGCTCCTGCAACCAGGGGCCAAACAAATCTGCTTTGTGTACAATGCATTTATGAAGTGAGTTGGCACCATTACAATAGCCTTCACAGATTTAAAACCCAATTTTAATTTGAGTATCAACATATTTAGGAGGCTGTTCTATTTCATATTTTTTGCTATTCATCTTTATTTATCTGATGGGCTTATGTTATGATCTTTGGGATACTTTTCAAAATGGTTATGTTGTGAATGACTAATATGTCCTGTTTGCGTTCTCATAATTTCCTCCTTCTGTAACATTTTCTGTGGAGATGTAACAGTTTTCCAGTTAGGAGCCCTAAGGTTGCACCACATATTTCTAAAAATTGGAATTTTTACCCTATAAGTACGTCTTGTATCTCCAGTATTGCTTATATTAGGAGCAAAAGAAGCATGAAACCTGCTTTTCAAAATGGTTATGTTGTGAATGACTAATATGTCCTGTTTGCGTTCTCATAATTTCCTCCTTCTGTAACATTTTCTGTGGAGATGTAGCAGTTTTCCAGTTAGGAGCCCTAAGGTTGCACCACATATTTCTAAAAATTGGAATTTTTACCCTATAAGTATGTCTTGTATCTCCAGTATTGCTTATATTAGGAGCAAAAGAAGCATGAAACCTGCTGTTTTGAAATGGAGTCTGACTGAAATGTCAAAAGAAAAATATCTAGTTACAAGACAGTGGGAGAAACATCTGAGATAAAATTTGCTAATTTTATCCTTGAACACTCTTCACAATGGAATAGAGTGTCTATTGTGAATAGATCAGCTTTTAGGCACAACAGCATACGTGCCTGACTAATGAAGTATTTCTGTTTCCTCTTATAAGTATCTGCTGTGTATTGAAAGGAGATAACCATCATCTCAGTATCTTGGAGTACAGTGGGCTGTACTCAGTATTCAAACAATATAGAATTCCACCTGAAGAAATTTCCTGCAGAAAAAAGAGAGATCTGAGATTTGCTTGCTTTATCAATTTGCTATTGATTCATGCTCCTCAGAAGAAAATGCTTGCTTAACATCCCTGTGGTCTCCGTTTTAGCACACTCACAAAATTCTTATTTGCAACATTGAGATTCGATGGTGCCTAGGATCTAAGTTTTCTTGTTTAACCTTATCCTGTTTTATGTGGTCTTTAGGATGATATTAAGATGATAATAAATGAGGTAGCATGATGGTCCTACCACTCATGTAGTAGTTGTGTTATGGAGAATTTTCTGTGCAAATGTTGTGCCTTCTGCCAGCGTTCCTCTTTATCTCCTCTGGTTTTAGAATCCAGTATTTTATTTTTATGCTTTTTGAATAAATGGTCTATTTAAAGCAAAATAGGTTTTAGTGAATTTTTTTCTTGTGACCTGAATTTTAAAGGCAGGAATCTTCAAGAACAGAGTCTTTATTATTAGCAAGTAATTATTCTAAACTGTTCAAAATACTTGTGTATCCTTCAATTATTCCATATTTTCATTAATAATGGAAAAAAACATGAACAGAAACCAATTACTTTTATGTTCAATATGTCTATTACAATGTCTATTAGCTTTTCTATTTTCCTTTCTGTGTAGGCTTATGATGAAGAAATGTATGGCAGCAAATATCAGTGGATTATTCCGGGATGGTATGAAAACCTTTGGTGGGAATCCTGGATTAATTCCTCACAATGCCTCAGCAAAAATCTTCTTGCAGCCATGGAAGGTTATATCGGGGTGGATTTTGAGCCTCTCAGCTCAAAAATCATAAAGACCATATCAGGAAGGGTTAGTATTTTTCCCCCAACTATTTTATTATATCATCAGTTGTCTCACCAATGTCTTGACGCAGCAAAGCACCAAGGAGGGAGGTGAAGCTAACGGGTTCTTCTACAAGGAGAGCTAGCCGTCATCATGGTTAGTCTCAGCTTTCCACTGGTTTGCAATTTTTAAATATTTAGAAATCAATTCCAATGCTCTACAAGGTAAAGTCGCAGTGAAGTCCCTTGCCTCAAATCCGTCCTGTTCCTCCTTTAAGAACGTTACAGTGAGATATACTTTAAAGCTTGAATTATTGTCTGCATCATGTCAAGTTAAATCGTTGAGCACAGAAACAGGAAATCTTTATGTTTAAACCTAATCCTGCAAACGGCTAACTGTTGATTTGTGCCTCTCAGAACAAGGGTGGGCCTTGTTTTAAATATGTAAATATGTGATATTTCCATAAAGTGCATAACATCTTATCACAGAACAAATTCATGCAAACTCTGGCCAATGAATAAACATGCCCGATTTTACTGCTTCTCATCTGTTTTTCATCTGTCTTTCATGCCTTACTGAACGAGCACGAAAGGCAACTTCAGAAAAAGGCAACTCATCATAAGATAGCACGCCTTAAAGAGCATAGTAAACTTGTAAAACATGGATAAATTGCCACTCAGATAGTTTCATATTAAGCAAACAGTTGCACAAGTAAAGGTTATTTGATTTGCATTATCTTATAAACTGTAATCAGACCACTAATTTGCAGGGATATAGACTTATTCTCTGTTCTAGTTTTATAGCTCACCAGTGTGTTGATAGCTAGTTGAAGACTGAAGCCTTTTGTACAAAAGCAAAATAAAGGAAGTTGCCCTTCATGCAGAGAAGCAGAACAACAGCTTTTCAGTCTGCCTAGGTCTCCCTCTTAGTCTCACCGTCAGTCTTGTAAGTCAGGTAGCACATGAAATTTTGGAATTTTAGTTTCTTTCTTAATTTTTGTTTCGGTGGCCTTTTCTGTATTAGTCATGCATGTCTTTAAATTGGAGGGTGCAGTTCAAGGTGTGGGTTTAGATGCAAATCTGTAAAATGTTAAGTAATGAAGTAAAATTAAAGTTTTTCTCCTCTGCAGACTCCACAGCAATATGAAAAGGAATACAATGCTAAGCGTGGGGATGGGCAATCCAGCAAATTTCATGGTTATGCCTATGATGGGATATGGGTGATTGCCAAGACCTTGCAGCGGGCAATGAAGTATCTGAATGCCACTAACAAGCACCAAAAAATTGAAGATTTCAACTATACAAATCACAAACTTGGCAAAATTTTTCTGGATGCTATGAATGAAACCAACTTCTTTGGAGTAACGGTAAGTCCTAAACAGATACTTTTAAGGTGGAGGAGGCTCATGATTTTATGTCAGTAGCTGAAGCAAGCATTAATTTTAAATACTCTCAAAAAAGAAACACAGTTGTGTATTTCTTATATCTTCAGAGCTTCCACAGTTCTATTGCATCTTAAAAATTAATGATGTTGCCTTGAGACTCTTGTTCATTACCTGTCTTCCAGTGCCAAGTGATGACACTGTACAGTTCCTCAGTTACCAGATTTTTAAGCATGAAAATCATTTGAATTAACAACTCAGAGTAGTCTCAAGGGAACCACAAGTGTTGCAAGCTGCAGTGACCTTTTAAGTGGCTGTTTTAGCAGTTGAGGAGTAACTGAAATGCGTTCTGAAAATACCTCCTATTTTCCTCCGTCATTTATTTTTGGTAAAATATTATAGTACACTACTGTATCCAACTCCTGTGCTGTATACACTAAATATTCTCACAACATACTTCAGTTGTCATTTAAGTTTATTTATCATTTGAATTTTTTCACAGTCAAGTACAAAGCACGTTGACTATGACTTCAGAAGAACTGGTCACATATAATAATAACCTCATTCTATTTTCAATTGCACCGTTGCAAATTCATAGTAATTTTTTTTTAATTGATATTGTGTGTAGTTTTTAGCAGAGTAAAATGGGTAATAAAAGTGCGGCCCTAAAAGTTCTTAATTTCTTAACTGTATTTGAGGCAAATTAGTCAGAAGTTAATGACCCATGTGCGTTCAGGAGTGCACAGAGCCATACTCCTTCACCAAGAGAGATGAGCAGACTTCATTTTGGGGATAATGGTCTTCACAGTTTCCAATAGTACTGAACAAGGAACCTATTGGAACATACTTTTTGAGCAGTATAGTTGGGCTGCGACATGGCTAGATAAGGAAATCAGAGTTTCAAAGAAATGTGTATTTCAGTGGTGCACTGAGGGAGTGCTTTTAGATACCTCTTTGCAGCAAGAATACGCAGAAGGTTGGCAATATTTCTGCCACTGTGCAGTAGCTTGTCAGACTCTTCTCAAGTTTAGATTGTCTTGGATATCAGTTAACCTCAAAACATGTTGAAGTGGCGGAACTAAGCTTGTCATACATGTCACAAATTGTTTCAAGGAGGAAATGCCTACGTGTAGACATCAACGAGTGCAGGCTCAACTTTTTGGTGTCCTTGTTAATTGCTGAAGAAGCCTTTGTTTTCTATCACAGTACAATTGGAACTAGTTTAGGATTTGCAAGTAAAAAACAATCATATGGCAAGACAATGGTAGAATCTAGTTGCCTGTACAGTGTGAATTTTTCTCTCTTTTTACAATGAATTTGACTGAAGATTTCAGTAGAAGAATTATGCAGTTATGGGGTGTCCCACTGAATCCATAGCAGGACTGAATCTTTGGTAAAATTTTCAGTCAGTAGCAGCTATAAACCAGACTCTTCAGGGACTCAGACATCTCTGTCCTGAGTTACTCCAAGTACAATATCACTCAATGTGGTTGAAATTGTGTGTTGCTATGTAGGTCCTTTTTTTTGTTTTTCCTTCTTTCCCTGTCTTACCCTTTTTGCCTGCTGTTGAGTCCTGACAGCCGATTATGGTAAAATTGATAGATTTCATCAGCACTGCTTAATTGCCCTTCACTGCTCCCTCCCCCCTGCAAAAACTCCCAAAACCTCTAAAATGAAGACGGCTTTTTTTTCTTTTTTTTTTTTATTAGTTTCAGAGACACCAGCAAAACCTCACATATGAACTGCATCCCTTTAGGGAGGGAATGAATCAAAGTTTCACCACCCATATTCAGCTGTGTTTACTTACTTTATTCCCTCAGGTATAATGTTTTTTAAAGAAATTACTGTACGGTTATTCACTGCATTTAGTGCTTGTCTGAGGCTCTTTGTAAATCATTTCTCTTTAAGATTGGTCTACCAAGTCATCGTGATGCCCAAGTCATCATGCACAGCCCAAATCTGGAATTTGCAATGATCATGCTTCTTGTTTCTATAATACGTTCATGGAAACGTTTTAATCAGAAGGATATGGAGAGAAGAAAATCTGTATCAGCTACATTTTCTGAGGATATAATCAGAACAAACAATACTCAAATTTTTCCAGACAGTGTGAAGAAGAAGATTTTTATAATAGATGTTAAAAGTTTTGCATTGAAGTGTTTTCATAAAGTTGAAGGAACAGATTGATTCTTACCACAAATATTTTTAAGCTTTTTATTCTTCAGTCTAATAAGTTGCTATCATTTGTGACCTAATTTAAAACTTTCACTGGAACATAAGTTTTAGGTCTTGGAGTGCCAAATCTCATTTTAATTTTTTTTTTTCCCCAGAAGAAGTATTTAAATATAAACTTTTTACAATTAATTTTTAAAAGCTTATTCTAAACAGGAAAAGGACATTTGTTTATTCTAGAGTATCCAGGCCAAATATAAAATGAGTTGCTGAAAAAAAAGAAGAAATAAAAGGAAGGACTAAATCTGATAAATCTTAAAAAACTCATCCAATGATATAGTAAAATATGTTGTTAAATATTAAGTAGGAGAAGGAGGTAGACAAGAAGCTGTAGCCAAGAATCTAAAAATGCAAAATCTATTAAGAAGAGGCGTCTTTATGCTTTCTGTGAATATGATATCAGAAACACTGTCATGTCATAAATAATAAATCCCTTTAACTGCTTTCAATTTCTTTGAAACTATTTATGGTAAACCCAAAAAATATAATCACTGTTGAGTGGTGAGTTTTGTGCAATATTTTAAACAATTTTTAAAAGATTTGCTGAGAGTGAAGTGTGCTACTTCCTGATTACACAGAATGTCATTCTTTCAGTTTTCTGTTCTTTTTTCTGATTTTTTTTTCCCAGGAGATAACATTTAGAAAATAGTTTAGGTTATTTCCCAAAGACTTGACAGGACTAATCCTCTTTTTATGCATCAGAAACTCAGTACATAGTTGTTACTTATTCTAATTCTACTGTCAGAAATCTATTGGAAAGAAAATTACAGTTAGTCCTTAACATTCCTGAAGCTTCTGCTGTTTTTCTGGATTTTTTTTTTCTCTTAGCAAAATGATTCCTTCTGTTATTTTTCCTTCATCCTTATCTGACTTATAGTCATGTTGATTAGCATATAATTTTCTGATGTATTTTGAATATAGAGCAAAAAATAATATATTTGGTGTTTTATCAGAAAACAGTGATATAGTTATCTGCTACACTTTTTCAGAGGCGAAATGGATACTGTTTTACAGATATGAAAGGACTTTGTGATGAGAAATGCAGTATGAACAAACCAAAGACCTGCAGGGATCTTCCTACAGTTTTGTTAATCTGAATGTTGTGATTCTGCAGTCAGATCCCATCATGTTGGCCGTTTTCAAATTGAGAAAGGCATCGTGTGGTTAGAAAGGTCCATCTGCAATGACTAGCTTTCAGGATAGGAGTCCTTTTGATTTGGGACTAGCTTGGCTTTCATGGTTTACATTTTTCTAATTTCTTACTTATCAGAGCACTTCTTTTTTAATAGGAAAGTTATTGAAAGAAAAGAATCTGTTCAAGGATTTTGGACAATTTTTTCCACTTTTCTTAATCCAGATAAAGCCAGTTTTGTAAACTGAATGTAACCCTGACATCCTAATGGTTTATAAACTGCCAGATCCCTGTTTTCTTGCCAAATATATTCCTCTTCTCAAATAGTACACATTCTTTCTGATAACCTAAGTGTCAGAAAAGGAAACATAAGAAAAGAAGTACTTGCATAATTTAATTTGATAAACTTTAGATGTCTGAGGAGTCCCTTATGTAGTTGGTAGTGCCACTGGAGGTAATTTAGAATTGGAGAATCTATTCAGGTCTCTGTTGGAGTGTTACTGCTTTGAATCAGTACAGAGTGACAAAGTGATGGAAAAAAAATAGGTACCTGGGATATTTATACATCTACATTTCAATTATACAGCTGTTTAGAGTATACGACCTATAACATGCCCATCATATATGTCTGAAAACCGAAGAGAATTTTCCACAGAGGTAGAACAATTCTCCTAAAGCAGGTCTGTTTGCCTAAAGGATAAAAAGAAGAAAAATTCTAACTTTATTTTGTGTACTACTACCATAGTGTGACTTGATAGCTTGATAATTAGTGAAGAATTAGTACTGTCTTTCGGGAGGGCTTCTGAGGATACTGAATCATATTTAGTGCATACTGAATCAAAATCCATTTAGAAAATGGTAGTATTTTGTTTTAGTCATTTTTTCCTTGTTTTGTTGTGTTTTTTTTTCTTTATAAAGGCTATGGATGGTTACATACTACCTTACAACTACAAAAATGTTTATATCTGTTAGCAAAAAGATGTTGGTTATGCTTGGGAAGATTTTAAATACCACATTTGTTCTCAGTATAGTAAAAGTTTGTATTGGTTCCATGGGGTCGCCAGGTGGTGGGAAAAATACAGTGCATGCTGGAGTTAATTTTTAATTTATTTTTTTATACAAAGTACGACATTATTCTTTAAAATGCTTGCCTCTGATTTTCTAATCATTTCACCTTTGTCACTGATGTAATGTCATGAATGTTTCCATTCTCCCTGGCTTATGCCTGAAGTCCTGTAACTGTTGCAGTAGGGTATTCTGCTGCTTGCATTTATTGCTATTATTTGTGATTATAAATCAGGCTTCAGAATTGTTAATTTGTTTCTCATCCTGTGGCCTTCTATTATTTGTGTGTAATGGAAAAAGAATTACAGTGGAGGAGAGAGAAAATTAAATACAGTGTTGTCTTTCCTTTTATGTCAGCCAGAGACTCTAGCACAGTAGGATAAAATTCCATCACAATTGTGCTGCTGCACAATCAAACCACAGCCATGAAATAGCTTTCAAGTCTGTCCCTGGCATCCTGCTTTTGAATGGATCCAGACATGTTTCATAACTGGAAAAATGCTTATTGATATGAAGTTCATTTTGTATTTTGATGCTGATTATTTCTGAAGATTGATTTTAGCAGCCTGCCTCCACTTTCCAGGCTTCACTAGTCACTGTGCTGTACAGGCATCTCAGAAACATAGCAGGTGTTAGAGAAAGTATGTATTTCATGTCATCCTGGAAAAATAACATACCCGCAGACCATTAAATTAAGGAATATGTCGATCTTTGGTAGAGAATCAGATGAAATTAGTATGGACTTCAGCAGAGTGAACTTATGCTTAATAAAGGTGTCTAGCAAACGTTTCTGTAGTGGCATTGATCAGTGCAGTTAATTTTGCATGAAAAGTTCTGAATTAAGCCTCAAGAGCTATTTATACCTTGAGTCAAATTTTCTTTGTTGACATGGCTGAGGTAGGGCAGGTAGTAAAAGTATTGGTGAGAGGGCAGAAAATTTAATAAAGTAACTTTTTAAAAATCTGGAATAGTGCCTTAAAAGTACATTGAATTTTATAAAGACAGGGAGGAGACGTTTAATGTGCAGTGGAATACCTAACCCTCTAAAGATAGCTGTCCCTGAGAAGTGCTTTCGAATGTTCCAACAGATTTTATTTGATCTTAATTTCAAGCATCTAAAAATTTACATTTCATCCATAATTGGGTGATGTAAGGGAGTTCAATAAGCTAGCAACATTCATAGTCTGGAAACTATATGTATGTATGTATGTATGTATACACACACATGCCTGTGCTCACAATCCCACCTGACTGTTGGCAGAACTCAGTTTTTTCCACAGTGGACCCTGCGGATTACGAGTGTGAACCACTCTGAACTTAATGCCTTTAATTTCCTTTTGATTTTTCAGAACTTTCTTCCTGTTACAGGGTTTGTTGTGTAGCACAAGAGAGAAAAATACTGGCTATGTGCAAGACCTCCTACATGTCTTTTTGTTTTTCCCGAACCTTGAATCTGAGCTTCCCCCAGTGGAGATAAATGTGGTGAATCTCTTCCTAACTCCCTCCTGATTTCCAGTGCATTATTCAACTCAGATGAGCGACTGAGAGCAGTAAAGTGAGTTGGTGAAATAATTTGCTCTCAATATGGCCTATTCATTTAAGAGACTCCTCAAAATACAGAGCTGCTAAAGCGAGCCGTCAGCAAGTTTGCGTAGGGTCATAAATAATGTTTGCTCATTAGGAAAATACAGGGCAAATGTTTTCATCTGCCAACAATGTAAGACTGCAAAGAGAAGGTACTCCTAACTTTTTAAAGTGAGAACTGAGATTAACTGTGACATTTCAAGATTAGCCCTCAAGCTAAACGGCAGTTGACGATTTAATAGATATAGTAGGTGGCAAATAAAAAAGACCTTAGTCTCAAGCTATAGAACACTTTTAACTGTGTCTGTCATTGTAATAGGTGGATATTTGATGAAAATAAATGAACAACAACATGCATTTACAGAAAAGCTAGTCAAACATTTTCTAAGATGTGGCTAACATCTCGTAGCTTCCTCTGCTCCGTATTTAATTTTGTCTGTATCTAGACAGTGTTTAACTTAGTACATAATATGCCCTAGAAGCTGCTTTGTTGCTACTTTGGGTATAAAGAGTGGAAATAATAAAGAAACACAGCTCTAGTGAAGGCGATTGCGTTGGCTAAGTGGTGGTGCAGGTTTGTGCGTCACAGGGTAGTTCTTCAGGCTTCTGAAGAAATAAGCACATTTCAGTAGTTCCACCCCCCTGGTTTTACTGAAGCGTGATTTATTTTGTAGCTGCCTGCTTCAAATCCACCTTCGCTTTATCTTTTTGGGTTTGTTTTCTTTTGTTCTGTTTTTCTTTTCTGTATTCTTTGAAGTTTAATGATGAAAGGCTAAAGAAAAACATAAAATTTACCAAATTTGGAAGCTCTGTCCTGCTCCAGAACAGCAATTCAGCTGAGAGAGGGTATAGGTAGTTTTAAAGAGAGTTTTCAAAACAGTTTCTTCCTCTGCCAGTTGGTTTTATCTGAGATTGGTACAGAGGGCCATGATACTGAAAGAGAGCGCAGCCTATACGTGCTGAACAAGCAACATAGGAACTGTGGGGCTCTGGTATCTCTTGCATAAGTAGGAAATTGTTTTTCCAGATGGTTAGATGACCTTTTGTGTTCTATTTAGACAGAAGTACTAGGTAGGTAAGGTCTTTCTTTGCCACCCCTCCAGCATGAAGTAGAAAAAGAAGGGAAAATGTTATGTACGTTCTTTCATTGGGGTAAAGCCCTGTTCCTCACTTCACCAAGTTCTTTTTGACAAGAGACAGGAAATGTTGTTCATGTGCCTATTGAAAAACGGTCATAGGATAAAAATATTACAGGCACTTATGGAGAAGTGACCCTCTTGCAGTAAGTGTATTGATGAAATATCATCTCTGAAAATGTATGGAAAACCTGGAGTAGTTCCATCTGCCTGTACTGTGGCTTCAAACCATGCCAGTATCTTATGATCAAAGGCAGGTAACGCATCAGTGTTATCTCTGGTGATGATCCCATATCAACAAGAGAATATGCATAACATATCTCTTCTCCATATAAAAGCCTGTGGAAAAGAGTTAAGGATTTGCAATATACGCTATAAGAACTGTTTTGACAGCCTCTCCTGCAATTATAATACCAAATGGAAAAGGTGGTGCCAGGTGTGCGGTTGTGACAATGTTGCAAACTTCTAATTTCCTGTTTGTGAAATTCACCCTTTTCTTTTACTGAAACTGCAGCTGTAACCTCCCTAGGAAGACCTGGAACATTGCTGATAAGGGAGGTGCAGAAGGAAAGTGAAGCATGATGGCGAAGGGAAAATCTCAGGTGCTCGAATTGCCCTGGGACCTGATGCTGTTCCTGGTAGCTGCGGTAGCACATAGTGTGTCAATTAATACAGTAGCCTAGCTGTCGTGGGTTAGGCCGATCTGGCAACTAAACCCCACGCAGCTCTCCCACTCCAGTAAAACGGAGAGGAGAAAAATATAATAAAAGAGCTGAGGGTTGAGACAGAACAGAGGAGCACCCACCAACCACGGTCCCGGGCAAAAGAGGCTGTTTTCTTAAAGCAAACTGTTTATTAACAGCTACCTAGAAAGACAAAAGCAAACAAAAACGGTTACTTGAGAGGATAACAAGAAAACAAGGCCAGGTCTTAAAAACAACACCATTCCCCCCCTTTTGCCTTCTCTTCCCGGCTCTACCTCCTCCCCTCAGCGGCTTAGGGGGACAGGGAATAGAGGATTACAGGTCAGTTCATTCCATGTTGTTACCGCCGCTTCTCTTGAAGGAGAAGGAGTCCTTACACCATTGTCCCTTGATCCAGTGGATCCCCTACTCACGGCGAAAGCGTGAATCCTACCCGCTAGGAGGCAAATCCTTACCCCATCGGATTGCCCCAAGTGCGGGCTTTACCAGTCCTGGACTTTTAAGGAGTTGTTGCCACTCGCTCTAGCGTGGGTCATCATACAGACTTTAAATGCGCTCCGGCGTGGGTCGTCATATCGACCTTAAATGCGTCTCCGTACAGACTTAGATGCGTAAATGCGCCTCGACCTGTGCCCATGATTCACAATAGTCTCAGGCTCAGGCATCTCCTTTAACAAAGCACCTCCCCATCTTGGGGTGTTGTCCCACGGGCTCTAGATGCGTACCGTACTCAGGCTCTGGCATCTCTTCTCAACGTGGATCCTCCATGGGCTGCGAGTGGGTCTTTGCTTGCTCCACCGAGGACTGGTTGCAAAGGGGCCGCTTGCAAGGGGGACTCAACCGCGGCACACGTTCCGTTCCATCTTCACTGACCCAGTGTCGGTGTGGCCGTTTCTCTCAGATCTCAGTCTTTTCTGGGTGAACTCGGCCCAATGGGCGCCCCGGGAGCAGAGCTCTCCCTGAGTTCCCCAAGCAGCTCCGTCGGGGCCATCCTCGACGGAGCAGGCACTGGCCCGGCCCGGGCCGCCGGCCCGGCTGGGCGCCGGGAGCGGGGCCCATGCCCCCCTCCCTTCTCCTCGCTCCTGGGCAAAGGCACGCACCTTTCCGGTTCCTTTGTCCCGACGTAAATAGGGCAATTTGCAGAGGCACCGATTGGCTCAAGCCCCGAGGGGGATGGGAGTCCGGTCTGATGGGCAGCTCCTGCTGCCCGGACCTCCCCCCAACTTCAAACCATGACACTAGCAAACAACTGTCTCGAGTGCTGTGATTACATGGCGCAGGTTAAAATTATTCCAAGCTCCTTTTAAGTATTATTGCCTGTAAAGGAAGACTGCTCCTTGAGTGCAGAGGGAACAGATGAAGAGTCCAGCAGGGTCTGGGATCTGGATGGGGAGGCCCTGGGAGAGGGTAGCTATGTCCCTACCTCACATACACCTTTTTTTAACAATGAGTCTGGAAAGGAAAACTTCAGGAAAAACTGTATTTAGGAGAATATAATAGGAAAGGAAAAGATTTCCTGGAAGGCTTTCATGTAATCTGCATCAGTGAGCAGTTCTGAGTTTCCAGTCTCCAGTGCTCTTGGTTTTGTTCTGATTTGTTTAATAGTGCATAGAGTTAAATGAATGTCTTTGCACCTGACTGTGCTTTTCTTGAAATTTATTTTACTGTCCTTTTTGAAAGCAAATCACTAACAGTTTATATTCATTCCATAGAAATATGTCCAGATATAGATATATAAGCATGAGCCGTGCATTTACTACATGGGCCACGTAGTAGATGGAGCATGATGGTCCTGAAGAGCCAGCCCTGGCAGATGGTGTGTGAATCAAACAAGTAAAGGCTGGTACAGGCACAGCTGAACTGTGCCTTCACATGAGTTTTTGCAGTTGATGCAATGACGTATGGGCAAAAATCTATGAAATATGGACCTTCCAGAGTAACAGTGGTTTTCAGTGGTTTACGTATGGCTGCATTTGGTGTCGCTAAGAGAAGAAAAAAAGATGGATGGCAAATTTAGGGATGCTACTGCTTCTGTCTGCTACTTCTCCATTTAAAATGACAAGCAAAGACATCTTCATGGATACCTCCAGCCCTCAGCTGCCCAGTGGCTTGGAGATAAAATTCACCAAACATAGTACAGCCTTCAGTTGCAGCATATTCTCTCGTTATGCATAGTGGCCAGAGCAGCAAAATTAGTTATCCTGCATCAGCCTCAGCCTCCAAACTCTTTCCTTAGACCTACCTCTGATTCATTTCCCTTCCCTCCTAGGGGAGAGCACTGCAGAAGTACCTGAGTTAGCTGAAAGTTTGAGATGTGACTGCCTTTCAGTCATGGCTCTAGAGTTAAAACCAACTATGATTTTAGAGACAGCATGTTTTAGAAATGGTGTAAAACTGAATTCCTGAGTGCTGGAGGGTATTACAGCTCTTGTTTTATTTTCCACGGGAACAGATGTTAGCCCTGCTGCCTTGGGATCGTTCCAGGTCTGGTAATACCACTCTGTGTACCTAAAACTCTCACTGAGATTTCAGACAGATAAGGAAGTTATTATTTACTAGCTTTATGTTGAGACTCTTCTGGGACAATAAATGCCATAAAGATGCAAAATTTTAGTGTTATTGTTCTCAGTCCTTTTATTAGGCATTGCATTTTATTATTATTTCACTGTACAGGCAAAGTATAACATTTTACTGGTTTGATCCTGTTCTGGTTTCAATCAGTGAAAAATCTCTCTTAACTTCATCATGAGCAGAGGGCGGTCCTTACCTAGCAAACTGCTTTAATAAATAATTTGTGACTATAACTCAAAATGTTATTCTAAAATCCTTTTTGCTCACGGAAAATTTAGAAAAAAATTCTTCTGAAATGCCTTCTAGAATTAATGAATATATTTTAAGAGTGCTAATCAGTTGTAGTGCTGTAAGGTAGTAATGAATGATTAGACGCAAGAGCTTGTTCAAGCACATTTGGAGAACGCCGCTAGATAGTGTACTATGTGGAATTACATGACTCAGATGTCAAATAACTGTGAGCAATTGGAATAATGTGGTGGAGTATAGCAATTTAAAAAGTAACGTCTAGTGATGCCTATAAAGGGATGCAACTTTTAGTGCAGATCATGTAAATCAAAGAAATACTGAATATTTTAGTGATCGGTTGTGCTCATTATATATATTCTTTTGGCACAACAGTGTAATTCTTAACTGAGTATCAGCTACTTGGGAATATGAAATAGTAATACGGAAAAAAATAAAGCAGAAATCTCAGAGAGGAGACAGATAATATTATGAAGGTTGAAGCAGCAGGAAGACTATTCATAAACAAGTTTGGGGAAATCTTAAGAATATGTTTTCTACTGTTCGTTGAAGAGCTGTTACCACACTACTCTAAAATCTTCTCATTCTCTGTTTTGCTTTATATTAAGTATTGAGAGTTTAGAGAATGATTAAAGCACATAAATGATAAATATATTTCTAAATATGCTGAAATCTTAAAGCAGGTTCATTCAGGAAATAAATGATAAAGTATAAAATTAGTTCTAAACTGCTTATTTTAATCCTTTAAATCACTGATTTTAATACTTTAAGATAAGAAATAAAAGCAATGCATTTTTCTGATAATCTTTGGGTCACATTTACAAAGATCTGTTGATTTAGGTTAATTGGACTGCTTCTCTCCATTGCTGAATAGTTGCATAGCAAACTTAAATTTGTGTTCTGTTTTCTTCTAGGTTACCCCATCAGTGGTCAATTTTAAAAAGCTTTTAAAAGGAGTCTTTTTTGTCTTCAGTGAAAGTGACCCACATTGATGTTACAAGACTTAGAATTTAGCCTGATGGAATTTTTCTGTGCACCTAAGAGCAAAATTTTCCCTTAGGGAATGTTTTGCAATGTGACATTTTTACTTTCTGACCAGAAAAAACAAACAAACAAACAAACAAACAAACAAACTGAAAAAAAAACCTTTTAAAACTGTATTTTAATTGTCTATTCACACTGGAGTACTTCTGAGATTTTGGCTTCACCAATCAAAATACTCTTCACTGTTGTTAATCTTTATGATGACTTAAGGCAAAAATATTCCTTAACTTGAATATAGCATTTTGCTGAGTGTGAATCCACCTGTAATGTTAAAAATAGTGTTATTAGCTGACTTTGCCTAGAGATGCTCTGAGGTTGTCAGGTTCAATGGATTATATTTTCATACATCGCCGCTCCTCTTTTCTGGCAGTCATGATTTCTGTGATGAACTAGTTTTCTTCCTTGGAGAGGTGTTCTAGTTGCAAATAGGATTCTTGGAGCCTGCAAGCGTTTTAGTGAAATGCAGGAAAATTAAAGTATTGCAATGGCATTTATTGTGGACAAATGCACAGTACATTTTCAAATAGTTTTCTAGTAGTTTTGGAATCGTCTTTTAGGACTTCTGTATTTGTTACCTTCTGCTCTTCTCCCCACCATCTTCTCATAGCAGGTTGTTGCCCCAACAGTTGTGTGTGATGAGGATGTTTTCTGAATTATCTAGCTTCTGTTAGAGCAATATTAAGATAGTGTTCTTTTTGAAGATTTCATAACGCATCAAAGATCTTGCACTTCAGTGCGGTACATGGTATGGTAGGACTTGCCCCTTGGGAGTCCTTCACATGAAGAAGCTTGTGGAAGGTGAGGAGACAGAAGGTGCAGCAAGGCGCTTGTTGAAGCCCCTTCAGTTGAGGGCAGCAGGCTCTACTTGTGCTGAGTTCCAGCTTCACACCTGCCACAGCAAAACAGGCAGCGGCCAACAGCAGCAGTTTACAAACTGAAGTAGACTGCCTTATTTTTTCCTTATTTTTCCCCAACTCCCTCGTCTGGACAATTTGTGAGTATTTCTGTTCTATAAGTTTTAGAAAAATAATCCCAGGATTCTGCCTTCTGCATTATTACCCACTTTTCACCTGATCCATAATGACAGATGAGGTTGGCAGCATATGAACCCAAAACGCTGGACAGAAAGAAGCTCTTCTGTCATTTTGCTATAAACAGTTCTAGTCAAATCTAGGACCCATCAAGCTTCGCTTGTTGATTCTTTCTGTGTGAGAATAATGTTCCCAGTTCTGTGATTTTTTAACGACCTCGAATGCACCAAAATTATAACCATGCCAACTCACCACTGTCAGGAATCAGATTATTCTTTTAGAGCATGGTCTAAGGGAGAAGTTCACACATCTCTGTGTTGTTGATACTTTAAATGTTATCTATATTTCTATATATCCAGCCTCCACCATCTAGCCAAAACTGCGTGAAACCTTATTGTCTTTCCTAACAAGTCTTTCTTGTTCTCTCTTTTTCTCTCATCCAAGAACTTGTTGGGCTGCTTTGACGATGTTAAATATTGTGTATGCGACTAAGATAAGCAAAGGTGTACTCAGCTCTCTTTGCTTATGTGTGATCAAGGCTTTTTGGTTGAGTGACCCTTCACCCTGAGCGTAACCTGCACAGTTTCTGTATCATGTCCCTCATGTAGTATCAGTAAGTGTCATAACAGGTAATTTAAATGAAAACAACCCAACTGTAACCAAAACAACATAACCTCAATCTAAAGAGTGAGCTTACAGTTAAACCATATCATAGATCATGTAAATAAAGTTGTCCAGGGCTGACGTTTCCTCATCACTGCAGAGAACACTATGTGCTGCGTGGTGGCGTGTAAAATTCTGAGTGTCACCATAATACTGACAAACTGAAGAATTTTCTAGAGTAGAGAAACACAAATCAAGGGATTATAGAGAATGATTTGAGGAAAGAGTTGACCGTATACTGTATTTCAAAATCAGCAAACACTATAGTGGTTTTGCATCTGTGATGGATTGACAATTGTTTTTGTTGTTTTGTGTTTGGTTTTTTTTGTCAAATCTATTATCAGTAGGCATGAATTAGCTATCTAGGAGCCAACCTTTTAATTGGAAAACTTTGAAAATCACATTTATGGATTATTTTATACCTTGTGACTTCTACCCCTTTTATACCTTGTAAATTGTGCCCCAAAAACTTCTGGTGAAATTCTTCTGCCTGTGCAATTTCAGTTCTGCCTCATTCATTCTAGCTGCTGAATTAGACAGCGGTTCAGTTGTGTTTGATTTTGTAATTAGAATGATGTAGTGCCTAAGCAGTCATCTCTATGAGTGCTGCAAAATATACAGAGCTAAAAACCACAGCTAGAGACTGCAAAGAATATTGTCCCAGGAGCGAGAGACAGCAGCAGAGAGCCTGGCAATCTTCCCTGCCTCAGCCACCCTTGGTGAAGGACAGGGTCCTGCTCCATGCGGTGCCTGTAGTAGGAAATCACTTGTTGAATCATTTGTGGAGTCTCGGGACTAAAGGTCTTGCCTCACCTGCTTTCTAGTCCCACGTGCTGCTGCTCGATTTGCTTTCTGATGCAGCGCGGTGATGGTGCTGCATCTGCCTGGTGGCTGTGGGTCTGCAGCCTCAGCATGTTCGTACTGAGCTATTTGGTTAAAATGTTCTTTGGGAGTTAAAATGTTTTTTTTTCGAGAGTTACAAAGGGGAGACAAACTTACAGTGATCAGAAGTGCACATCTCAGCTGAATGTGAATTCTGTGAGACAGAGGTAAACTTCTGTAGCCCTGAGGCTCTTATTCTGCTGAAATCAGATGTTTGCTGCGTACTAGAGAAGCGTGTGAGCATGTCCAAAAGAGACTGCAATGCTATTTTGTAATTTGAAGTGTTAGACTTTCTTAACACTGAGCTTTCTAAGGTCACAGTCACATCTCAGAAATTTTTTTATTGGTGCTTTTGTTATCAATGACTGTGAAGCTTGGCATTTGAGACCCAAAATATCTATCTTGTCAGTTAATTTCTTTTTTTTTCTTTTCTTTTTTTTTTTTTTTTTATTAAATGAAAACCTTTTCCTGGTGTGTAGCTACACAGTTTCCTCTCCATTGTGACAGTTTCACTGATATAGAAGCAAGGCAAAAGTTTAAAAAAAACTATTATTACACCACAAAATTTGATAGGGGATTAAAAATATAAATTGCCTCAGGTAAGAATAGATAGATGAGTTAAATTGCATATGGAAGTGAATCAGTCAAGCTACACATACAGCTGAGGAACAATTGTCTGCTGGTGCCTTTCGTTTGGATGAATGAAAAACAAACCAACCCAGCATTAAACACTGGGTAACATACTGATCCTTGGGAGTTGTGTGGAGACCTCAGCAGCGTCACAAAGCCATCGTAAGGACCTTTCCATTGCAAACTCTGAAGCTGTTTATTGATTTGTGCATTTTTGCGTGATTTTAAAGCTACTCATTTTAATGGGATTTATCCTATAGCCTGTTCTTTGAATACAAAGACTGTGACGCTGTGGAATTTAGGATCTTTTCCCTCTTGCAAAAAGTAAGGTGAAACTTTACAGGAAGAAAGACATACTTTAGTGGGTATTTCCTAACAGTGCAATAGGGCAAATTAAGCTTTGTCTCTGCTTTAAATCTGTTTTCCGTAACACAGCTATTAAGTCCCAAGGGACAGAGCAGGGGATGTTTCCCCATTTTGAGGCAACCACTAACCAGAGAGGGAGAGAACTTGGTTCAGAGCACTTCTAGCATGCGTCTCGGCTGCTCCTGGACTGCAGGAAAAGCTGTGGCAGAGAGAACAGAAGTCACTGTTGATGTGCTTCAGAAAATATTTGGATAAGTGTTATGGATCATGACTCTTAAGCATACTTTCTCTTAAAACCTAAGTCGTGGAACCTGAGTCCTTCGGCTCATAAATTTCTGTAGCTGTTACTGCAGATAGCATATACATGGAAGGAAGAAAGGAAGAAAAAATGTCGAAAGTACCTCACCAATTACTTCTTTTCAGATCTGTTTTTTATATTTGGGCATTTGGGGTTTTTAAGATCTGGGCATTTTAGATTTCTGTATTTGTATGGTGCATCAGTGAGTAAATGTCAGCTGTTAAAAATGTTCAGGCAAGTAAAGATGCAGCTAAGCACTCAGAATATTGATTTTCTTATGCAATTTATTATTTAGTATGTATTTAAACATAAGTATTGTATTTCTGATTGAAGTAAATCTATGCAGTATTTCCACAGGAAAAGTGGATGATGCACTTTATGTGTATTCTGATAATCACATCATTCAGGGTGTTTTAGATAAGCATTTTGATGAACTGATGAATTGGTCAAATGCTTACCCAATGATGAGTGCTAAAAAAGAGTGATATTAGAAAGAACTCCATAAAAAATACAAAATAAAGATAGAAGATCCTAACTATTACCCATTTACAAATATCAAACTGCATATTTCTCTGCTGTAAATCAAGGGAGCATGTAATGCATAACCAAATGTTTAAAAATTGTAGAATATTCTTTCACTACTTCTTAACACAGATAATTAAAAATATTGGGGGCAGAATAGCTGAATTTTGTATTTTATTTCTGAAAAATATTTTCCTTGAGGCTTTCAAACTTTTTATACTAGTCTTTCTCTTAGCTTCTGATTAAGTGAAGTGCTTAAAAGCACACTGAGTATTAAGCATGCATATTACAAATGGGCTGGTAAAGGGCTGTATTGAATCAAGTCTTAAAAGAGCAAGTTTTTTGTTTTCCAAGATAGGTTGTATGCAAGTGAAAGAAACATTTCCCATATAGAGTTAATGTTTAGTAACCACTCTTTGTGGAACTGTTTTACAATATCACAAATGCTAACAGCAAGAGAGAATTAACTCGTTATATAAAATGTATTATACAATTTTTAATGTGGATCTCAGTGAAATTAAAGGCACGTCAGACTTAGGTTTTTCAATAAAGGCATGCCACAGCCCCGGGGGCTTGTCATGGCTGAAACTCTAGTTTGTGACATGCTTTTCACTTCTCTGAGTGACGTGTGAGGCAGTGCTACAACCCAAACTACAGTGCTAGCAGAGAGATAACGTGTTAGGCTTTTTCAGACTGCATGCATTTTGTGATCTTAGGTTATAAATAGGAATATCCAATGGAGATAATAGAATTACAATAATAACTTCAGTGTTAGGTTGGCTTTATTCTTTGAGGTCTGCAAATGCTTTTTAAAATACATAAATCATGGGCTCCTCTCAGTCAGTAACAAAACGCAGCTGTATGTGATGCAAACCCAATAAAATACAACAAGCGTATTTTCTCTTCTGTCTTTCATACCAACCATATTTCAGACTGCTTCCCACAATGCTCAGTAATGCCTGGCAGTACATAGGAGATAGTAGCCAGGAAAGAACCTGCTCCAAATGCCCTGTGAGTCACTAGTATAATCTCATTCAGCAGTGGATCTCATACAGGAAGGGGAACAAGTAAAAAATTCTGAAACACAGCACCTCCCTTGTGCTTTAATGAGATTTTAGGAAGCGAGAAGAGATGACTATTTTTCTCTGCCAAAGTGAAATTATTTTCTCCATTTTTGTAAAAAGAATTAACTCATCATGGTAAAACATTCGAGCTCTGTTACACTCACAAGATTCTGTTATTTCTGTTTCACTTGTCTTTCAGTTATAACAATGAGAAAAGTTACTTGTAATAACCACAACCTTTTAGGTAAATGCAACTTTAAGTTCATGTCCCTTTAACTTTCGTTAATTGGCAGCCAAAATAAGGCACATTTCACATTTATAATTCAGGCTACACTATCTGTTTGACTTCAGTGCTGATTGTACTTAATCAAACGTGCATGGTTTGCTTTGCAGAGCGAGAACACAGATGCTGTGGTGCACAGCCTTGAAGCCCTGCACCCGCCAATTGCTCTTTACTACCACCTCTCTTCCACTCCAAGATGACACTTTTGCTTTAATTTCTTTACTTGCAACAGAATCTTACTGGTCATGACCAAAGCTTGAAGTCTATATTAAAGACATATTTCTCTCTCCTAGCCTTCTTTGTGCTGTAGATCTAATCTTCTCCTGCTATAGTTCTTATTTAATTACCTTTGCAGTACCTAAATGAAAAAGCTTTTTTCTTTGCTGATTGCCTCCTTCAAATAGTTGTGGCAATATCTCTTTTTACTTGTTATTCAACCGTTCTGTATAGATGGAAAGATCTTAATCCTCCCCAGGAAATTAATCTTTATGTACTTAATTTGATTTAAATTCCTCTACCATTGCAAATGTTAAGAAGTGATGTGGCAGTGAGCAGGCCATTGATTTAAATGCCGTGATCTGAGAGGGGAAATAGTAATTGACATGCGTGATGTTGGCAAAAGCTGCTTTTGTGTTGTGGCTTTCTGAATTTCCCTTCATTAATTCACATCTTTCTGCAGTGGCAGTGTTTGTAAGTGACAGCAGTTTTCTCAATGGAAGTTATGCAAAGCTCACTCCAGGCAGACACAGGCACTTTTGCTTCTCCTCCTCACTCTTTTTCCTTGTTGCTTCTACTTTGCATGTTAGTTTGTTTAGATCTACCTTATTTTATTGTAAATACTGACTACTTCGCTGTCCAGATTCCTCAATCCTGCATGTTTTGTTGGCTTAATCTTGTAATGAACTGCAGGAGGGTAGTACTGATATAGGTGGGAACAGCTGGCTTCCTCCCCTGTCTTTCTCTGTGCAGTCTCTTCACAGACAGGGTGACAAGGATGCCTTCACCGGCAGAGTATGCCCAGTTTGTCTCTCCCTAATGCTAATAAAAGCAGTGCAAGGACTTTGGGTGAGTCTGATATTTGCTATATAGTACTTATAAACTGTGCAGCAATTAGCATGCATTCATACTCACAGATTGCAGACTTTTAACAATAAAAATGCTAAATATTTCTTCTAAACTTGAATGTGTCAAAATTCTCTCCAAAACTACTGACAATGCTAATGTTCACATTTTTATATTCTACTTTTGTCAGCCTGAGTGTAGCGAAAGCCACTTTAAAAAACTCTTCAAAGCCAAAATTAGGTTATCAAGAATTATCATGAAGTAACAGGTGAAACATGGAAGCTCGTTCCTACTCTTTATGTTGGAAAGCTGTATATCAAATGCTTCTTCACGGAAGTTGTTGGCAAATACTGTTTTTAGAATCTATTTGAAAAAGAAAACCTGACCTGACTTGATTTCACTGTGAAGCAAAGGTTAAGTGTAAGTTTAAAAATGATGTAACTTGCAAACCATCAGTTTTTCAAAGGCCATATGTCCCCATAATGCTAAAAGAGGTGAAAATAAGAAAGAATAAAACCTGCTTAGAAGCCAGATGGTACTGTTTGCTTTAGCAGAAAGGGTCATAATTCTCTTCAGATTAGCCGTCCAGGATATGAAACAAGGAAAGATGATTCATCTTAAAGAAAAGCATCTCATGTTCTTGTCTCAGGCCTGCTCTTCATCTCTCCCCCCACTTTGTCTTACTGTTTCCTTTTCACTTTTTTGAAATCAGCAAACCCACTATGCTGGACAGTAAACTGAGCTCTGATGGGAACTGGGAGTCTGAAAATAGCTGTTTCTCAGTATCCTGAGAAACAATTGAAGTACCCCAGCAACAGCATTCTTGGGCTGGTGCATGTGAATGATGATACTGCACTCTGCGCAGGCAGCACTCGAGTCAAACCTGCTGTGGATTAGGCACCATTTCCAACTTTGCCTGAAGTTGTGTTCTCTGATCATTTATGTATTACTTGGAAAGATGGCTTGGTTTCAAAGATCAGATACAAGAACCTTGTATCTGATCTTGGGGAGTGTGTTACAAGCATAGCCAGCAGCCCACCTGAATGCTTGTTCTTGTAACAACTATCTGCATGGTCTTTCCTTTTAACGCATGATGTTTCGTGCAGTGTGTCTGCATGAAAAACTTTTCTTGCATTTGTTGCACATTGAAACAAACAGCCAGATATGACAAAACTTGGAAGTTTTTGCAAGATCCTACGCTTGTTCAAGTTCTGCAGTGGTTGAAGGTGAATGGGAAAAGGAGTAGAGAACTAACCCGAGGCTTTAGTTCTGTTGAATGTACCTTGTTTTCAGGAGATCTGCTGTTTATTTCAAACACTGAACTACAGTATTTTTGTTCAGTTGATTTTGTTTTTCAATCATTGGGTAAAAGAGATAAGTAGTAGGAAAGAGGCAAAATGCCCAAAGAATCATGAAGGGCTTACTACGATATCACCCTTAGTTTATTACAGGGTGGGATAAAGTTGTGAAGTGATAACATGTCTCTCTGATTAGCACCATTCCGAGACACATCAAATTTGATTGACTGCATACAGTGACCAGACAATCTTGATTTAACCTAATATGCATAGAAACAAAAAGTGTGATTTTATTATAACTAATATCTATTGGGAAGAAGAGAATCAGGAGCAAGAGGTTTCTAGCATCAATGTGTAGAAATTTTTTAAATAAAACTCCAGTAGGAGGCTGTGCATTGGAAGCATACTTGCTTTTCTTACCATAGATTCCTTAGATAAATTTGGAAGTAAAAATGGTTCATCTCAAGCTATAATTGGAGATATTTTAGGAAACCATTGCTGATAAAAATAAAATTTTAGAGGAAAACACTGTAATACTAAAATAGCGTAATAGTTGCTAGATCATTTTTATGTACTGGACTACTAGACTATCATAACATGGTATTTACAACTATTTCATTAAATATAAACAATCAAAATGGCGAATACGTTGTCTGCCATTTCCCTATTCCTCAACTGTAAGTAATATTCAGTATGTTTATGATGTGTGACATGCTGAATTCATATGCACTTTAACTTATATGTTTTAAAAATGGGAATATTTTATATCCACCTGACCATCATTTTTACCCAGGAGGAAATAAAGAGTTATCATGGTGCTCTACTGCATGTGTAACTTGTATAAATTAAGCACTGCTGAATAAAGACAGCAGCTAGCTTCTGCTGTAACTTCAGTAGGAATATGTGACTCCATGTAAAGCGCATTTGGTTTGGACAAAGAGGTTACAATGGCCTATGATAGTCCACATAGAAAATAAAAAGTCTCATCCTTCTCACTGAGATCAGTTAATAAAAAAGTTTCCCTTGCTTAGATGTGCTGTAGAGTATTTAGCCCATTATTTTCCATGGGAATATTTCCATGAGTAAAATCTCAGTGAAGTGAGTAGTGTCTCGACTTCTAAGAATGAATCTTTAAGAGGCTCAGAAAACCTCAAAATCATGGTTTTATTAATAAGTAGTGCATGTCCTGGGCAGAAATAATCATCATTTGGACACAATTTGACAAAAAAGAAAAGACAAATGCTATCTTGAGATGCAAATTTGTATTAATTAGACTTCACTGATGTCAGTAGAAGACTTCAGATATTTTCCACGATACTGTTGATCAAATACGGATTAGAATGACTGGAGACATGAAATTTCTCCCCAGACATCGCCTTTAAATAGTATATTGATAGTCTCTTGGGGGTTAGATAGAAAAAGGTTTGCAACTAGGAGCAGCTTTTTCACTGAATCTGCTACTCCCTGTGTGCACAGCACTGTATAGGGAGCAAAATTAAGTTCAATGTTTAAAATGCAAGAGTATGAAGATTGTGACTCTCTTTTCAAGAGTATGAACATACCCTGGCGAGAGTGTGAACAATGTGTCTTCACCTGTAGGACAGACTGTGTCCACCCTAGGAGATAAATCAGAGAGTACTGGAAATTGTTCCTGGCTTCAAGCCACCGAAATTATTGTTAGGGTTTAGTAAGTAAAATTCTTTCTCCTGAATACATTGAGTGAAAAGAGTCACATCCTCATCAGCAAACGTCTCACCTCTTCTACTTCTGCATAGTCACCCAGTCGCATTGCAGAGGGAAGACTTCTGATGAGAAAAAAACGAAGAACCTAATAGATAAAGTCTTCTCTGTCTCCAAGGGTTACCAATGCACATTGTCTAATGGCTAGTAATAGAAGAGAGAGAAACAGGATTGAAAAACAGCACTGCATAAATTCCTTTATCTAACTTGGACAGTGACATAGCCTGGCAGTACCACCTGGTACCCAGACCTGCGTTGAAACTCCCTAATCATTTCCTATGAGTTCCTGTCCAGAGGGTAAAGTTTTTTCTGTTACCATGAGGCACAGCAATATGGCCCTTGCAGGGAAGTTGACTTGGTTTAATGGCTTCAGAAAAACAGTCTGATATAAGCGGTGTCTTCCTTATATGGGTATTCTAAGCTTTTGAAAACAAGATAATTTATATGCTAATAAGATTTCCATTATTGCAATGATTGCTTTCTTGTCCATTAATTACGTACACTTTGATCAGTCAGCATTAGTACTGTGCATAAAATAGCTTTACAAATATTTAATAAATGGGTTCACGTTATTAGTGTTTTTAAAGATAGTTGTTGCTACAAATTAAGAGATTCCTTTTCCAGCTTAGAATATGAAGATAAAATAAGATCTAATTTGAGAAGCAATTGTTTGTGTTAGCCATTTTGCAATTATTAATTCCTTTTATGAGTGATAGAGAGTAGAATCTCCTTTTAAGTGCCGTATCCTCATTCTAGCTGGAATTCAACATTGTCAGATCACTGCAGTATAGTGAAAAACATCATAAATATTCATCAAATGCCAGTGGCAGAAAAGGAAATACTTTCTTATTCTAATGCCACTTTCATTTGAGACAGATGAAATAAAAGGCTTCTCATTAGTTATTTTGGGACATTTAATACACTATGGGAATGCCATACACTTGGCCAATTAGCATAGATGATTGACGACAAGTATCAAAAAAATAGAAGTAACTGATTTTTAAGGGCAGCTGTGAATACAAGGTTTGCTGCTATTGTACAGAGCAGAGCAGTTTGTCAAAGTATTAAAAAGAAATTTATTCCCATTCAATTCAGCGTGAGTGTGTTGACCGAGATAAGGAAAAGGTTATGATACTGGAGATAGCCAGAGAAAATAATGGAATCTGTCATTTGTCTTCCTTCAGGCTGTTTAGATATTATTGCTGTCTTTCTTCATGTACTCCTCTCCAAGAAGCCAAGCGCCTGATGCCGGAATGCTTTAATTACGGAGGTGTCAGCCTGAGCTTCAACTCATTGCGCTTATTTAGAACTTGTAGTGTTGAATCTTTTCTGGGAAAATGAAGAGTACTGCATCTTTAAACAATGGTTTCTTTATTTTCCAGTGAGGTCTGGAAAATATAATGCTTCTGAGCATATAATGCTTCCTAGACCTTGAAGGTCTGATCTCTCAAACAAGGCTGAAGAAAGCAGCCAAACTGATAAGATAATGGTTTCTATACTGACATCGATTCAGGAGGCTTTTGAGTATGAGGAAACTGTCTCCTTCCTTGGGAACAGAAAAATAGGCAAAGCAAGGGCTGAGCAGCTGGACTTGCCCTCAAAGATCTTACCTTAAATTCAGGTCAGCATCCTCTGCAGAACAGTTTCAGGACATCCTTCAGCACGAGCTGAAGTGCCACCAGCACTGATCCCAGTGGATTTGCACGGGCATCGGCTTGCTCGGTGGCTAGAGCACACTGCTGGGGCTCTGACTGCAATTCAACCCAGCTCAGCATGATTCCGGAGTGTGGTGCTGGGGCACTGCTGTTGAGACATGAATTTAGGGGAAAGGAAACCTCTCCTTGTATTCAAATGAGTTCAGTCCTTTCTGAATAGAAGTTAGGGAAATTAGTGTACATCTGTATATTTTATTCTCTAAAGAGTGTAATTATGAGTCAATCAAAAATTATCTGTTCTTTTGAGTGATATTCTGCCACTATCAGCCTTCTGATACACTTTTTTTTCCAAAATTTAAATATCTGAATATTTTCAGTGTTTCAAAAAATGTAGAATATTGGTTTTACATTTTCAGAGGAAAACATTCAACATTTTCCTCTCAAATAATGTATTTTTAAAATCCAAAACCTGATTTTAAGTCCTTTTTCCATGCAAGAAAATTCTATGTTTTTTTCCTGCTTTCTAGCATTTTTTTTACTTTTTTTTTTTTCCCTTTTTTATGCAACTAAGTAAAAGTGGGGGATATACTGGTTTCAAAGTCTCTTAAGTTTCAAAGTCTCTTAAGTATTCAGTAACTACATTGTGTTATTCTGCCAAATTATCAGAGGACAGCCTTAGTCACTCAATGAACAAGTGACAAGATACAAACTTTCTAACTAACTACATGTAATGCCCACATGTAGACGTCATTTACACTACCTGTGACTAAAATGTACTACATCATAGTACTACTTCTAGTCTTAACTAGAAGTTCAGAGTCTCTGTTCTTTGGACTATGCCCAGAACATAGTCAGCTCTACCTCAAGCCTGTCTGAGTGTGTGGGAAATGTAGCAGAGTGTATCTGCCTGGTTTTCACATAGTCATTTGATGCAGAGTCACAAGAAAAATTAGTAAAAAAGGCACTGAGAATATATCTAGAGAAGAGGTGACCCCAGGTTGGACTGAGAGGGCTAGGAGAGGGGACTCTTCTAGCAGAGTTTCTCTGAGACGTCAATACCAGCTCTTGAACTTACATTATTGAATATGTTGATTTATGCCTAGCACTAGAAGTAGTTTTATTGATTCAACTCGTTGATAACATGGATTTGAAAGGCAGTCTTAAAATAAAGGACAATTTAAATATCATGTAGGAAGAACTGAAGGATCTTGAGGATGCGTGTAAGAGATACTGGAGAAAATACATGCTGAGTTTTGTAACTCCAGGAATGGGCTTAGGTATGAAGACAGCCCTTTGCAAACACATTGATGGGTGATAAAGCCATGTCTCCTCTTGAAGTTAGAACTGACAGCAGTACTTTAAAGATACATGTAAATTTTTTTTTTTTTTTTTTCCCAAAAACAGTTTAATTGTGTCTGAGCTGAGAAAAGGGATTCACTAGACCAAGCTTCGTACCCTGGGAATCTGATTGTAGTTTTGAACTCTGACCATATTTTCCTATGTGGATTTACCAGTTCACTAGCCTGGATATTTCTGAATTAGTCTGCATGACATGGTGTAGATATCATGTTGGGTATGAGAATGTTGGGCAAGGGGGAAGAGAGAGAAATGTCTAGCCCTTAGCTATTTCATATCAGTAATTGGACTTTGCACACTGCCTTGAGTTAGAAGAGATACAAAAAGACGACTGACTTTACTAATAGCTTGCATTTCTTCTAATTTCTGCAAATTAGCTAGTGTGAATAAAGGAGTCACAACAAACTATCATCTGTTGCCTTGTTTTCATCTCCATCATCATGTCTGTAGGGAATAGTGAAGAGTTTGCAAATCTTTCTTTAAAATATAAACTGTTTCTCTGTTACGTGGATGTGCATTCTAGATACGTCTCAGTTTTTTAGTATGACTGATTTTAAATTTATTTTAGTCAGAGAATGTATTTGAAACAACAAAGTATTTCAAAAATGGTTTTTAAAGCATCCGTCACAGTGGGAAGATATTTGAATATCAGTAAGCCTTAACTTTACTCTTCTGAAAATGTGGGAAAAGTGATCCCAAAGTAACACCATTACTCTAAGCGTTGCTTTATGGAGTCTGACTAGAGCTACACCTTTGAGAGCTCTGATATATGCCAGCTGGAAAGCAGTTATTCTGTGTAGGATCTAATGGTAGATGATGCTAATCACTCACAACTCAGAAACTGAACTGAGCCTCTTCCAACGTCTTTGGATCTGAATTCTGAAGAACATGGAGGCTGCTGACTTTCCTCAGTAAAACTGCTACGAGGATATAAAAAGAGAATCTTTAAACTTTCAAAATTATGCCAATTATATCTCACTCATTCTCTGCAGGCTGTTGGCACAGGTTAGAACAGCCTGAAGGATTAAAATGGACAATGAAAAGGGCTGAATTTGATTTTATGAAGAATATGTTGGTTAGACCTTCCTGCCACTGCCAAACCTGTTCAAATCTCCGTGCCCAGCAACGCTAATGCTTTTCTCTGCAGCTTTCAGTCAGAATTTGATGCTGATTAAAGCATCACCTGGAGGGATGTAGTGCTGAAGAAGTGGAAGAGGATGAAACATCTACTTTGTTATCATCAAACATAGCTGTCTTCAAGAGTGCTTTCTGATATGGAAAGCAATATAGACAAAATCTTAAGTTTTAAAGAAAAGTAATTCTAAGAGTCCTAGGATTAGAAATCGTTTAGCCTAGGCTTTTTAGCTTTACAGAAATAGCTGTCTTAAACTTCACAGTAATTCTGACAGTTGTCAAGTAAAGCTGAAACTACAACTGGGCTAAAATAAAAGGCTGTTAGAAGCTTGCTGTAAGTTTAGATGAACGAAGATTACTGTTGTTCCATTATGAAATGGAAAAAACTGGCCCATTTCAGTGACCGTCACTGGGAAATCTATATTAGAAAGTTAATGTCCTGGACAGTTCCTGTGTGCCTGGAGCTGCCTTAATTGATTTGCCAAAGGAAGGTTTAAAATCCTCTGGTCACTAGAAACATTTCATGTATATTGAATAAAAGTGTTTGCGTTCCTGTATAAGAGCTCATACTGAGTGAAGAGGGAAAGTCAGAGTTTGTGTTCTAGGCGTGGATGGCTGTTCACTAAAAAAAAACAGCCTTTTAGCTGATTCCATATACTCTTTCTTGATTGATGTCAGCTCACACTTTTGCTTGCAGGAGAATTTTCAAATCTAGGGTAGCCATATAACACTGGGAATGAGCCTCCCATCGTGGCCTTTTCTCCGGCCGGTATCAAGAATCATTCAAGACTGACAGGTATTCATACTTAAGAAGAGATTTGTAAAGCTGTCTGGTCTTTGTGCCTTTTTTAATTTTCCTTTCTCATTAAGGCCGTTTTGAATGTAAGTTGCTCACTTAGATAACAGTCTGAAGATTCTGTGCTCAGCACTTGCACGTGAATAATGCCAGTGTGCTCTACTTTGGATGCAAAGACTTTGCTAATAACGTAGGCTGCCTGCTCATTAGAAAGAACATAGTAAACAAAGTTATCTCCTGCGTCCAGCCAATGTGACAGAGCTTGGGCAGGAAGAAGCATGCAGAGAGGAGGTAGCGGCTCTTGCAGTCTTTCAGGTCACCATCAGAACAAATGAAATACAGCCTGTGCGGTTGTGCTCTCTGCTGGGATTAATGTAGTTTAAAGAAAATGGAAGAAATTACTTCAGAACATCATCTGAAATTGCACTGTTGAAGAGATAGCACTGCTGCTTAATACAATGTCCTTAAAAGGCTTTATGCCATCTCTTCTGATTCATTCTTACAAAAGCAGTGAAAAAAAAAACGTGGTGGTGGAATATAATACACTGTTTGGCTGTTTCCACAGACACACAGAGCTAGAAACTGAAATCATTGGAGACTCAACCTCAGAAGAACAATTCTGAATGACCGTGTTTCAGGCAGCCAACAAAGAGCTTACGTGGGCACTGGAAGAGATGGCTGGCGTAGCAGAAAATCTCTATCATTGGATACAAATGATAGGGCAAGAAAGAATGGCAAAAAAAGAGCATCTAACTGCTCTGCCTTGTGCTAATCATAAGCCTAGATTAATGTGTAAAAGCACATTAATGACTGACAAAGCATAAAGATTTCTTCTCTCTTCACCTGTGATGGCCAGCAAGTGTGATACTGTTTGATGCATGATTTCCTGGCTAGTATCCTTTTTTCCTCACCTTCACCTGCTTATGAATTGCTGGTACCTTGTCAGGAACATTATTCCCTTAGACTTACTTCTGTGTGTAAAACAGAATGCTCAGATGTTCACTAGTCATACTTTTGCTTGCTGTGCTGAAAAAAATACTATGATCGTACCGTCTCGTTTCAGCATACCTATGTAAAATTGCGTGTGTGCATCTAAATGCTAATCTCATGGAAAAGCTTAGTCTGGGCCACTTGTGTGCAAAGACAGCTGATGACAGAGGACGTCACTGAGATGGAGAGAAGAAATTTTGTGCAAAGTTCTGTCCATTCCTCATCTAATTCCTGTACCTCTCTGATAAAGAGATGAAGTTCTGCCCAAAATATGGTAAAGTTTAAATAGGAAAATATTAGTTAGAAATAGAAAACCCTTCTTCTACACAGCAAGAGCTGTTTCAGTTATGGATAGCCTTCCTCAGGAAATAAATAAGAAAATTGAAAAAGAATTTTGGAGACTGGAGATAGGAAAAAAAAATCCCCTCTCCTATGAAGAAGAGACTGAACTCTCTATTCTGAGAGAATAGAGAGACTGAGCTCTTTATTTTAGAAGGTAGTTACATGGAAACATGATAAAATCATGATGGCTAAGGCTTACAGTACTTTGTATTTTCACATAATCCTAGATTCAGGATGTTTGTGAATGATAGGCATACAGATGTTGTTATTCTTGATCATCTTTTCCCCAAATCTGAAAATTAAGATGCTGGTCTTCTCTTGTCATTTCTTCCAGCCCAGCTATGGAATACAACTGTCATTCCTGTCATGATATTGGGAGATGCCCAGTAGCCATTGTTTTGAGGAAACTTGTTTTTGGGAAATGCTTGTAATTCAAGATGGTTCACACTAAAGGAACTAGGGAATTTATTTATTTTTAAATTTCTAGAAAATCCATTACTTATTCCTTTGGCCTTTAAGAGAGATGTTTGCCAAAGCAATGAGTGCAACTGTCCAATGCCACAGACTACTTGTATCAGCTGTCATTAACAGAGATCTTCTCTTAACAAATATGAGATGCCAAGCCTATCTTTTTTTATTAAAATCACTGGATAATTTTGCCCAGAACAGTTTTTACCCTGAAAAAAAAAAAAAAAGAGGAAAAAAAGTTATATGTCTCTCTCCTGTGTTCTTTATTTCCAAATGGCCTCGAATGTGAACCTGTACATCTGTATATCCTATACTTCCCATGTTGAAGCAGTTTCTGTAACCTATTTTAAAAATCATGAATGTTTCCCAAACTCTGAGATAAAGTTGCTTTTCTATTTACCTTTCTGTCTACCAAGAGTCCACAGAAGATGCTACACAAGAATATATAAAGTGTCCCCCGAAGTCAGTAGACTGGTTCACCTCCCAGTCCTCTATTTCTAAACAAGACAAATAAACAAGCAATCCCCACTCAATACAAATTTTGGAAGTCAACTACCTGCTGTGCAAAGGAGCAATATGAAAAGCATCACTGATTTTTCTGTTTTAGACTGATGTCTTAATAGTTTTGATGAGTGCCTCCTAGTTCAAATATCTTGGGATTTGATGAACATCAGTTCTTCATTCCTCTTTTCCATCACTCTCATGATTACCCAAAAATTTTTTTCTAGGCACTCTCTTTGTCCCTGTAGCAACATCTGCATATTTTTTCTATTCCATCAATACTTCCTCACTGTCTTCCTCCAAAGCCCATTTTTTCATATTTGGGAAACTTACTCGTCTGTGGATATACTTTTCAAGCATTATTTCTGTGATGCAGATGGATATTTAATACTTAGAAGTAAGCATGTTCATTTTTTCCTGCTGTTTTATGCCTGCTCTGTCATACCGAGAAAGCAAGTATCTGTTTAGATACGAATGATGATATTGCTTCAGTTAGAAAATGTTACCCAAGACCAGATTTTTAGCTGTGCTTCACACCTGCTTTTTCGGCTTCTCTGCTTCTGCTGCTCTCCAGGCACCAGTGTTCTGTTACTCAAATCTTTTAGAAAATGTCATAAGAGAGAAAACAGGCAGGGAAAAAAAATCCCTTTGGATCATAAAATATTTCAAATTTAAACCTTCAGTCTTGAAAATTTTGACAGAAACATCTTTTTTTGAAAATAGTCTTAAGGCTTGAAAAGCAGCAGTCAGTTTAGTCAAATGTTCTAGAAACATTTTACCCACAGCGATCTGTGGATGTAAAATCATGGATTCAGGAGCACTGTTGCTCTTACAGAGAATTTTGATTTTCCTTACCCTCTTACTTCTGCTCGCCTCTCACAGTTCCAAAGGTGACAACTACCTCCTTATCCCGCATCTCCTGTGCTCACCTCTTTGTCTCCAGCTACTTCAGTGAGGTAACTAGGTTGAAGCCTGGGTTGAACAAGTTGTGCACAAGCTGCCCTCAGCTGGAAGTTTGCTGTTTTGTTCCAGAAGCGAGGTTAGACTTGCAGAGCTAAAAGCTGTTGGGTTACTCTCAGTTATATCATTTGACAGACTAAGCGATATACCCTTTCTCTACAAACACTGCTGTCTTAGATGTGATGTGTGGAGGGTGGAAGAGGTTATGAATTACAGCATGTAGCTCTTCACCACCCAGAAGTGGTAGAGCCGAGAACCACAGAATGCCGTTTTGCTCTTTTGGGTGTGTCAGGGAAGGTATGTCTGTAGCTAAGGAGTCCTGTATGAGCAAATTGAGTGTGTGTAATGTGTGAGTAGTGGGCTGCGTGGATTGCGTGATAACACAGAAAGGCTTCTGGAAGGAGCTGGGACTAACAGAGGGTGTCTCACTCCCTCTCTCCTAGGTCTTTCTGCTAGCATCTGGGTCCTACCAGGGCTCCTTTGTGCTGGCTCTGGTTCTGGCACTGGAGAGCAATTCAGAAACATCTCTCCCGCTTGCCAAAAACAGTACAAAATAAAACAAACAAACAAAAAAAAAGAGTCCCCGAATACATTTTACTGGTTTAATAGGCCACTACCACTCACATAGGGGCCAGATGAATGCTGAGGTACCACCAGGCAGGTGTAGTACTGTGCATCTAGGAGCAACGTGGAAGGGCAATACCTGCCCTTTGAGTGTTAGCAGACTCTTAGATTTGCTGTCCAATGATGCTTCACCCTTCTTGGCTCCTACTTTTATTGGACTTAGTCCAATAAGGATGGTACAAGGTCAGAAGTACACTGTGATTTCAGCAGATGTCACAGAGCTTAAATGGACGGTTTTAATTGTATACTCATTACTCTTTGACAGTAATTCACTGTCTTTTGAATTAAAAATATAACTTCGATTGCCTTTCTTATCCCATTGCTTTTCAGGTATTTCTGCATGCATTTATTTATATTTAATATCTAACTCAAGAACCCTGAAAGTGACTGAGTTAATTTATTTATGGAAAAAAGTACTGACGGTCACTTTTGGAACTGCTTTGGCTGTGTAGGTTCAGGCATTTCAGGGAAAGCAACAGAGGATAAACACTGTTATATGAGGAGATTAACTGCCTATAGGGCAGACTAGCCCAGATTCCTGGACAGTGAAGTGGAACTTAGTCAGAGCCCTGAAAAGTATTAACCAATTGGAAAATGCTCGAGGGAAGCGAGTCCTGTGGCATTTAACTGTCTTGCATCCAGCTGCAATGTGTGTGTCAACATACTCGTGATCTCTCCTTTGATGAGAGGGTATTTGTGTTATTAATTTAGCTTGAATATATAATTATGACATTTTAAATCAACAATAAAATATCAAGTATAAGCTGAGTAGATAATCAAAATTTAAATAAATAAAAATTTGTTTGGTGCAGTGTCAGGAAAGACTATTGGAGAAGGAAGCAAGCATGGTCTAAAGCAGACTTTTTTTTGTAGGTATAGTACTGAAAATCACAAAAATAAATGCTATTTATTTGTTTCTCTGTTTACTGTATTTGAGACACTTTGCAGAAGGAAATACACAGTAAATGAAATGATGGTCAAAGTGCAGACCTGACCCTAACTGAGAGAGCAGTTAAGAATCATCCAAACTCTGGTTTTATTGACTGATAAAGATAGCTAAAGATGTGAATGAAAAAATGTGTTGGCTGTGGATTTCTGCGGATGAGGAATGAAAGAATTCCAACTTTGGCATGGGCCTACGTCCAGAGCTGAATAATAATACTGTCAGTGATAATGCAAAGAAACTTCTAATAAATTCTAGTGCTCCATAGCTCAAAAAGAGCTTAATGACATGTTCATAATAAAGCAAAAAGAACTATTTTTTATCCGCCAGGAGAAAAATAAAGTATAAGAAACAGCTGCTTCCAAATGCAGACAAATGACTGACTACTATAAAGACAGGGGAAGTCCCATGTCTAAAATAATGTTGGCTAATGTTTTGCGACTATGAATAGATGACTGTTGTGGACTTCTTATTCTGACCACAGATAAAGGACTGATGGCTTAAGGGGACATCAATTCAAGAAAAAAGGTGAAGATTGTACACCTAGGGAGGGTAGAGACTGCCTTTTGAGTAATGAGATGAAACGCAGTTGTTATGCTGTATAGCAGAGTATAAGCGAGTAGGACAAAAATCAGTGTTAGGCTTGTAAAGTAGACCACATAGAAGAAGATACGTTACGCAAAAGAAAAAGGGAGATGATGTCCTTGTGTGTGGCAGTTGTGAGACTGACACCGTTCAAATGTTTGGTCCAGTTCTGGTTTTCATCATTGGTAAAGGATGTTAAAGCACTGTAGTGTTTTGGGAAAAAAAACAAAAGCCTAACAATTACAGGAAAACCAACTGGACTCAGAGATGTATTTAAAAAAACCCAAACAACAACAAAACCACGAAAAACTCCCAACATAAGCTTCTATGTTTCTAGTGTTCTACCTGCCTAACTTGCAATGTGCAGGTAGTGTTGTTTTCCTTATGGGATGATTGTAAATTTAGAACAAATGAGCAAGGTGCACTTTTGTAAGGTTGCATTGTGAGTTATGCAGCTGCAATGGATCCCAAACGTAGGTTATTGAGATGGTGGGTGCGGTAGTGGCTGTATGTACCAGCAGCAACATCCAGGGTTACCGTGCTGTGCCAGACTGAGCTCATTCAGCTTCTCTCCACCCTCTGTTAACATCACTGTCTATTGGACTCCAAGCCACATGCTTTCTATTTCCTTCCCATCAACTTTTCCAGGATAATTGGTGATGTGAAGATGCCTGTGCACAGCTCAAAGCTGGGCAGATCAGTTACAGAATTGGTATTTAATCTAGCATCACTTTTGCAGCTGGTAAAGAAAGAAAAAAAAAAATCTGTAGGTGGTAGATTGAAGAAAATAAAACAAAACGGGCATCAAGATGACAGTGTGGTTTCTATTAGTCTCCATTGGGATGATCTGTGTGTAATGAAGAGGAAAGCTTTGTTGATTAACTATTTTAATGTAGAGAAAAATAGGTGGTTTGATCCAAGTGCAAGTAATTCACTTATGCGGTTGATTTAAATGTTTGTTAAGCATAGAGAACATATTTTACATCTTTTGAAGTAAAATAATTACTTGACTGGGAAATATTGTTTGAATCTGACGATCATGTTCTGAAGAAGTTAATATTAACATTACTTCTATTATTTTCTTTAAAACAGTACTTCTCATCTATACAATCACTGATCCTTTTGCTAATAAGTACCTAAATATGCCTATGCAATGTCACCAAAACACAACGGAAGGTAAAAGAGGATTTTGTCTCGTTATATTCACAGGGATTTCGTAAGATCTAGATTTTATGGTGGATCACACGATAAGCTGCAGTCTGTACCAGCACATGTGCTGGAGTATGCAGTGAGGTAAAAATAAAGGACAAAATAGTACTAAGATTGGCTTTTGTGATGTCAGAGCTTACCGTGTGTATTACTAATATCTATTATTCAAACATCTGCTACTTTAAATAAAGGAAAAAACACTGTTAGTAATTTATGAATCTCAAGTCTAAAGAAGATAACTCTCTAGCTAAATCTCATGGTGTGTTACCTTGGTGGTAAAGAAATGACTTGACATGAGCCACAGAGCATCATCAGATTATAATTCACTTCTTATGCCATAAATCAGCACACCATTTCTACAAAACAAGTTTCTGAAACACTGGTTGGCTTATTTGTTACTAACATTGCTGTAAGTTTATAAAATTAAATGCAACAGTAATTTATTATATATTTATATCACTTTTTTTACCCCAAATGTAATTGTCTTATTTTTCATAAAATAGTGGTGAAAGCAGAGCACAACGGATGACTCTCATTAGTTTCCTTCCTATTCATGTCTTAAGAAATGAAGGCAACGCTTTCTATACGATTTCTCAGTGTTCATGAGGAGCACTCCTTTCTGCCATGCTGGCAGAATCAAATACTGCACCAACAACACTATGTCCATGTCTGCTGAGGCTACCTAAAGCCCCAGTAAAAACCTAGGAATGTTTTCTCACCCGGCACACAGGAGTTTTAGGGTCTTGAGGGGTTTAAGGTACTTGAGACGCTGTAGCTGCTTGTCACGTGTTGTTACGAAGCAGCGTGTTCCCGAGGAGCAAAGAGCCAAGCGGTAACTGCAGCTGCGGTTGCAGTTTTGATGCCTGGATAATAAATATGTGCTGTCATCATCATGGATCGCACTAGAGATTCCTGCTCTGAGGCTTCTTGCCAATGTATTTTTTTTTGTTGATTTTACCTTTGAAAACAGATTTATTCATTGAATTACACATGGAATAAATAGCCAATTGCAATTTCTCAAAATTGTTTTTTGTTTTTTATTTTCCTGTTGGTTTCTGTGTGTGTAACATGCAGACTCTTTAGTTTGTGAACAATACCCAGGACAATGGCGGACTTCATACAAGAATGTTTGGAAACTTATTCCTTGTAGTAACCTATTTGGCTTTTTAGTATTTTCCAGTAATCTTTAACAAAACACTGATTGAATGATTTTGCAGATAACAAAGACATTTTCACATGAGTTGTTGCATGACTTTCATCACCATCATCCATATCTTTATTTACCTACTGCTTAGATCAGTATAAGCTAAAGATCTTGGCAAAGGGAAGTTGATAAGAACAAATACTTTTAAATCTATCATGCCGTTTATATATTTTTTAATCCAAATTTTTAGCTTTATTCAGAACATTCAGACCTGATTTATGTTTCTTTTTTTTGATAGTTTCAGAGCATGTCAATGCAGACATATTTACATCTAGTCAGTAGTTGCATATGGTATATATCTGTCCTACTGAATGATGACAATGTGGGTGATTTTGCAAGAAGCAATAATATTGCAAACCAGTTACACCTGGAATCTAGAAAATTTCATGAGCTGGTATATTATACTATCAATAATAGATGACAACAGTAGATGAGTGTCATCATAGATGATAGTCATGCTTGCTGTATGTTTGTCTATAAATAGCACCCTAATAGACTACAACTTACAGTCCTATTAACTTATAATGAAAGAATAAGAGGAGACAGAGTTAAAGTAAAAGGCAGTAAATTTAAAATCAGTTTTAAAAGTAATTTTTCCACAGAGTGAAAAATTTAAGTACGGAATTCTCCGACACAGGTCACAGAACCAAGAATTTAGCAAGGTTAAGACTGGATTGACTATAGATATGTCTCTGAGAAGTGGCATTTGCATAGCATCTTTACAAATCTTTTCTTTAATATTTTCTACTGTTTTTTACTTAAACCACATAATCATTTAAACTGAGTTGCCAAATGCATTGTGATTATGTTCAAGTGAATGAAAGGAGATTAAAAGTTGCTCCTCCAAACTAAGAGAGATCTGGATGAAGACTGCTAAGATGCACACATGTTACTCACCAGCCCAGGCTGTGGCTCCAAGGATGTTGTTACATCTCCCACAGCCAGGAGGAAATGGCCCACCTTTTGTAGGCAGGGTCTAAACCTTAATTAGGAAATTCAATCAATTCAACCCAGCTGGGCAATCCAGGCAATAGCCACAGTTGCAATAGCCATAATTCCCCCTTTTTGTTTTACCAGTTTTTGCTTTTAAAAGAAGGAGACGGCTTTACAGTGAGCAGAGACCCAGTCCATTCATTCCAACTCCAGCACACTTCCCTCTTTTGGGCTTGCAGCTTTACCTTTTTTACCAAAGGACTCTCACTCCAGCCCTGGCTACTCTGGCTCCAGCTTGGGCTACTCTGGCTCCAGCAAGGGAGCCACAGTCTTCAGGGTCTCTCAGACATATCACATTGGGGTCACCAGTTGTTGCTCACCAGCCCAAGCTGCAGCTCCAAGGATATCATTACATCTCCCACAGCCAAGAGGGAATGGCCCACCTTTTGTAGGCAGGGTCTAAACCTTAATTAGGAAATTCAATCAATTCAACCCAGCTGGGCAACCCGGGCAATAGCCACAGTTGCAATAGCCATACACACATAAATCTGCCGGCTAATGTTTTACATTATCTCCGCGAACTGTGTTAGCAGCCACTGGATGAGACTTAGTTCAGCTGGATTTCACTGGGAGCAGCTCCTGTGTCCTTCTGCAGCTGTCGCCAGAATCTCTCCCGTTACCAGTGTTCCTTTCTCTTGCTCTCTTTTTGTCACACACTGGGGCTTTTGGCTTTTAAGACTTAGCACAAGGTAGCTTACACTTGTTGAATGGTGTCATCTTCTGTTTATCAAAGGGAAATGGTATCTTGTGGCTTGCAGAAAATGTGGGGTGAGTGTGCTGTACTACACATCTGTTCTATGGTTCCCGCAGGGAGCCGATTTCAGTAATTCAGATGATTGCTTTCAGTGCATCCCCTTAATGACCAAAAAGGGTTATCCAAAAAGGGGCTGACTGGCATAGAGAAATGTATTATATCCTTACATGTGTATCGTTTGGTTTCTCTTACCCTGATGTCTGCTAAAACAAAGATTAACAGAGGTGATAATAATAAATCAAACTGGGGATGCAGGAAAACATCAATCTATATTGATAGCACTCAGCATTCCATTGCAGATTCAAAATATTAAAAATACTTCTTACTCAATTACAAAATAGCTGAAGTAATGAATAAATTTAACAAGATTTTTTTCTTGATTTAAGTCAGAAAGATGAGATAAAAGATGTGAATGATTTGCTAGGGATATGTGAGGAGGTTTCAGCGTTACGTGACCATTATTTTGAGGAGTAAGAATGCGTCACACAACAGAGGGTAATACTGACTTAAAGGCATTACATTTAAAAAGGATACTGACGTGTGTCAGTGTGGTACAAAATAAAGCCACAAGAGCTACTGGTATCCATAATAAAGTAGGATAAGTATATAAGATAAGATATAAGTAGATTACAGAGCCATTTGGAGAGCCATACGATGAATGAAATGGAGAACGATTTTCTTGTGTGATCTTTGATAGCTCTTACATATCCTGGATAAAAACAGTCACACAGTGAAAATCAATTGTTTGCATATCTCTCATCATTTGAGATTCAGTTACTGGCTTTATTGTATCTCCATTTCCATCCATGAAAAGTGGGTCATAACACTGGTCAACTTTCCAAGGCCATTTGAAATCTGTGGAAGAAAACTTTAAGGAGGTGTTATTGGGTTATTTTAACCTTGGTTGGATCTGCTGTCTTCGAAGTTTAAACCTTGCTTGGTTAATTTTAATAGGGAATGGAAAATAAGTGCAGTGCTAATGAACCTGTATTACGAGAGATTTATAAATCTTTTAAGGTATTTATTTATTTTATTTAGGGTCAAGTTGTTTTCAGAAATGGAGAGAGGATGGGAACCATCAAATTTACGCAGTTTCAAGGTAGGTTGCAAACAATTTAATTTTCATTATAATTATGTATGCAGTTTCAAACTTGTGCGTCAATTGCTTTTGTTTCAGGATGTTTTAAATATGTACAATTATTTTGAAAAGGAACTGCTTGGAAGATGCAGTGAGGCATTTAGAAAGTTTTGTTATCTATTTAAAATACTGTGTTTTGAACCCTGAGTTCTCTGAGGTATTCCCAGATACTTCCAAGAATTTTTCTAGAAGAAAATACACATTGTTATAGAAACTACTGATCTGTAGCAGCAAACAGCTGTTGGAAAAACTCTAGTGGTCAGCTAAGCATCCATTTCTTAATACAGTTGTTTCAGAAAACTGAATCTGGAAAGGAATTTAGAGAGGATTTTTGCTGTTAGTCTCTTTCAAGTTAGTGTTCGTGCTCTCTGAAGACTTGCTTTTGATGTTCTGCAACTGCTTGCTAAAAGATGCTTCGGGAGTTACTCCCTCAGTGAGCAGAAGACATGAACTGCTGACCCCATCCCTTGGAGGCAACAAACTCTGGAGTGCAGCTCTGTAAGACTGCTCCATCCCCTCAGCTTGAGCTGCTCCTGCAGGGAATGGTCTCAGCAGCGGGGACCATGAATGCATCTGCAGGGGTTTGTCAAGGGTCGTTTGCAGCCAGGACAAGGTCCTTGCTTGGGAGAGCTTTCAGCAGAAACGGTGATTCATAGAAGACATGTTATAGCTATTTCTACAGTTTATAGAATGCAATTCATGTTTTTGTTCCTAGGCTGAGGCTGAGGAAAACCCGAGATGGTTGCGTTCGGATTGTCGCTTGAGAGTAGTAGTCAGAAAGCTGGCAAATCCTTTCCAGACAATGCGTGAGAAAGAAGCTTGCACTCCCTTTGTTTTCAGGAGATCACTTTAAACATAATCCTGCTGACCAAGTTACAAAGGCTCATCCTTTAAACAGAAGATGTCTGCTATATGGGTATTATTATTAATGAACAGCAATGCACTTGAGGGGATCTGTTACTCATTCTAATTTACTGAAGCAATCTTCTGATTGCTCTTGCCTTCACAACTATAACTGATGCTATTAACTCACGTTCCCTGAAGCATTTCTACCCACTAAAACTTTGCAGACGTCATGTCATGATAATATAATTTAGAAATTCTTGCTCAACACTAGTGATAAATATTGATTGCTTCCTCTTCTTCCTTTCCCTCTCCCTGCTATTTTTCCCTTGTAGCAGTGTTTACAGCCACATGAAAGAATAATGAGAAAATATTATAAGAGGATTTTACAAGAGACGTTTATTCCTCAGACTTCTGAAGGAGCCCTTATGCATTATGCCTAAGACAGCTGTATGCACCCTCCTAGAGCATCTGAGTGAGGAGGAAATTTGGCACATTCCTTCTTGCGTATTAAGGATGTGATTGGGGATCATGGGGAAGTGCAACATATATCTTCTGAATTCATCTGGAGGATCAATAGAAGTCTAGGATAGCTGATTTTGTATAGATTTTTATTTCCAACCATTCAAATTGAGTTTCTTTATAATGTTTTCAGTTTCACATCAGATGCTATTTGATGCCAATGGTTTTACCATCAGTTGAAGTACGGTTTGGTCACTAACAACATAGGAGACAGCTGCCCATTTTATAATTCCTTGCAATTACAAAATTACTATTTCAGAACTGATTCAGGCACATACTTGGGATTTTGATCACCAACCAAAGGTTTCCAATTAACCTAGAGGTAAAAATAATGCAGACATGCTATGGAGAAATGCAGAAGGACTAGATTGTCTCTCGTGCAAGCAATACTCTGTCAACACATCTGAAGCCTGGTCTTAAGGGATTTTTTAGTTTCTTACTAATTTTGGAAATGAAAAGAACGTACAGAAATATATCAGAAATTGAAATAAGGAGTAGTATAACAACATAAGTGAAAATATTCTCTCTTTTTAACTACAAATGATATTCTAACTATTAACATTTTTTTCTTTCATTGGTATTATTTTTATACAAGGCTTTTATATTCAATACTTGTATAAATGTAGAAATTATTAATTTGTTCAAAAGAATTCTTTATTGGTTAGGAAGCTTTCTGGAACATTCATATTAACTTTTATTAAATCTTGGACTATTATTCCTAATAATGGAAAGAAATTAATTAAGTCCAGTACTTCAAATGCTAAATGGGCTTTTCCATTCTAGTTATAGCTGATAGGTGCCACCAGGCTCCAGAGAGATATACCATTCATTCGTTAAACTTTTTTTTTTAATAGAATGTAATACAAATAATGATGATTTCTAGGAAAATAAGACTACATCAAAGATGTCTTGTAAATACTTTTAGGACATTAACTGTAATTATGAGTATTGCATATATTAAATGTATTAGTAGCTTATTATCCAAACATAATAATTGGGAATAATTGGAAGGGGCTTTGAGCCGCCTGGTCTACTGCAAGGTGTCCTTGCCTATGACAGGGAAGTTGGAACTAAATGATCTTTAAGGTCGCTTCCAACCCAAACCATTCTCTGATTCCATGATTCTATCAATCATCAGTTGTGGTGTTCTATACCTCAAGAGTTATTTCTTCATCGACACTGGTTTATAGTTTTGTTAACAATTTGAATGAAGATGTGCAGTTATCACAAATAATAAAATGCAGAAATACAAAACAGGTAAATAGGTAATGTTAGATACAGAATTTCTTGGCCAAAAACACTGTTCCTCATTTGCCAGGGTAGAAAATCAGCTGGGTAGACTCAGTAGCTTCATTTTCTGTTCTTTGCTGGAAACGTTTGTGTTAATGAGACTATCTGCAAACATTTTGGCTATGGAAAAATCAGACAGCCACGTCTGCCAGAGACAAGGGAAAACTATCCTGTGAGGGTTCAGAGGGTAACTGCAGTATGCCTGACACACTGTGATGAAATTTTGAATAGCTGGTTTAGTTTTGAATCTAGATACAGTTTTTCCCAGACTCATGCTAGTCGTGTCTCTTTTTCAGCCTCTGTGCAGCCTGTTAGTTTTGCAAGTGGTCAAACAGATGGTGCCAGAGATATCTGTGACCAAACTACTTACAGCTTTATAGATCGTGAATACCACCCAGGAATGATTTAGTATGCAGCAGAGGATACAAAGCACATGTAACAGCATTTTCTTCCCCTACCTTACTGAAAAATAAAGAGCAGTCTGTCAGCCTAACTCAAATATCCAAGCGATGTTTGAAGCTGGCATCCTTCCGAATGAATGGCAGTTTTTCCACGGGTGCAATTAAAGGACTATTGTCATTGTCAAATGTAGTTGAAGTAGATGGCCAAAACCTTTTGGCTAGTGCGAGCTGGAAGAGGGTCCTGGCAACTGTTGTGTCCATAGCAAGGAGCAGGAAGGGCAGCAACAAAACTGAGATTGTAGATTGCTGTGATACAGGAGGCTGCAAGACCAGATACATAGCTGTCCTTTGGCAGATCTTTTCTGATTAATCTGACTGGAGCCTAAAAGGCACTTTGCTTTCAGTCATATTCCTATTTCTGTCAAGCATTAGAGAAAACCTAAGAGACTTCTGTGCTGGAATAGGTTAAAAAGGAAAATTAAAGCTGAATTGTAAACAAATACCATTGAAACGTGCATAAATCATGCTTGTAGATAGGAACAAAAGTCTGTGGTACTGCATATTGAGAAAACTTTAAGAAAGTAGGTGGTCATCTGCTGCACCTTTCTGGGAAGAATTTAAGAGTTTCAACTCATTTATCCAGGTAACATGATACGACATTTGTTAGTTAAAGGCTGATCTGGCTGCCAAGCAAGAGTGAGAGCATGGCTTGTCAAGTGTCTTAGAAAAGGCCTTACTGAATTTCTACAGTAAAAGCCCCAGATATTCTTCTCTGAGTTTAATCAACAGAAATAGACAATATCTACTCTACAGTCAAGAGCAAGGTACATAAGAACCCAGGACTGCTTTCCTGGAGCCTCAGTTCATCTGATTAATTCTGACTTATTTGCTGTCCACAACTGCTTTGATGAAGGAGATATTAGCAATTCTCCAGAATCACCTACAGATACAATAGCGTGTTCTCCAGGGGCATCAATCCAACCTTGGGAAAGTTTCCTTCTATTATTCTAAATACAATTCAGCAGGCTCTTAACTACTTTTGATTCTTGCTTCCATAAGGGTTCATGTAGTTGAATATTTTTTAAATATATATAATTTGTCCAGTGTATACTCACAGAATCAGTTTGTGAATTTTGTCTGTGATAATGTTGAAGGAATATAATCCAATAAACAGAAAATATTTAGTGACAACTCTGAAAACTCAAATTTGAAATATATCGTGTTATATATTTGGAATCTGTGGTGTCAAATATCCAGGATCAGTGGATTCAGATTTCTCTGCTTCTGCAGCATATTTACAAAGTGAGAATAAAATCTCCTTATAAATATTACATTTTTTTCAGAGACTGAGGAGTACCTTTGAATAGCCAAATATGAACTTAGGGGAAAAGTAAATAAAGAAATACAGGATTCTGTTGGCTGAGCAGAATTTGAATAATGAACAATAAAAAATCACTAGTGTCATGTAATGAACAATAAAGATGTAAAACAAACTGCATGCTGTTTATCTTGGGCAGCTGGATTCTTCTGGAAAAGATCACTCTGTCATTAAAGACTATCATTTTGCATGCAAAAAAGGGAATTAATTAAGCAGTCAGAAAGCTTACTTCTGACACATCCTAACTGGAGTGCTTGACTGCATTCACAAAAATGTCTGTGATAGACTTCTTGGTGTACCATATCCACTCAATTTTATCTGCATATGAGTAGTATAGTTAGATTATAGCCATTCATATTTTAATGACCACTGTTTTTTTTTTTAGCTTAGTGATCAATTCATCCTGTCAAATTAAGCACACTTGCACACGAACTACCCCCTGCCCTGCCCTGAACCTGCTTTTTCGGCTCCAGGGCAATTAGTGGTCACTGTGGAATGTTTAATCAGTCCCTCTCAATTAAATCCCCCTAAATAGTAGATTTTTACATGCTATCAGATGTTTCAATACCAGTTCATCCTGATAGTCTGAACTGTGGTATACAAAAACCCACTGGTACTATCTTGTCTTACAGCTTGTCGTTTAGAACGCTGATTCGACAAATATTTTAGTCGTTGCATTTCAGTCACATCAGCTCTGCAGAGTACCGCTTCTCTCTTTTGTTGACAATGGTGTATTCTTAAGCAATTTGGGATAGTATCGTCTATGTGAAACTACAAGGTGTCCACAAAACTGATTTAGAGTCCAATTTCCATGAAAAGAATAGCCTCCCAGTATGGTGAGATACACCAAGTAGCGTCCTGAAAATCTGGAGTCACTGAATATTGTCATTGCTGATTAAGAAGATGAACTAGAATGTGTAATTATCAAATGTACAATGGTCTCTGAGGGAGCCAGCAAGCACAAGGGGGACTAGACAAAGCTATTAACAAATTGAAGAAGTAATCAAGAAAAAACAGAATGCAGTTTATTTAGGTCAAATGCCTGGTGCTACATTGGGAATAAACTGCTGTACAAATACAAAATGGGGAACAATTCACCAGGCCGTAGTTATACATAAAAGGAACTAAGGGTTACAGTGGGTCACAGGCTGAACATGAGTAAGCAAAAACATGAAGAGGTAAAAAAAGACAAATTCTGTACTGGGATGTATAAATAATACTATCCTTTTAATCTACCCACTGCCAAAAAGCTACAGCTAGCTACTGTGTCCTGTGCTGATTTAAGGAAAATGTGTAAAGATTAGAAAATGTGTAACATTTAAGGAAATGTGTAAAAGATTTCCTTAAATGTGATTTAAGGAAAATGTGTAAAGATTAGGAAAAGCAAGACATCTAGGCTTCCTAGAGAAGACAGTTGAAATACATAACAATTACCACTAAAACATTTGCTTGTCCTGCCCTCATCAGCTGGCTGGCAAGTAAGGGATTTAAATAGGAGCAGTGTGGATTTAAGCCAAAAATTAGGAAAAGCTTTCTAACAAAAATTATATTTAAACTCTGAAAGGTGCATAAAATTGCTACCTCCGGAAGCTTTGATGTTAAACAGACCTCTGAAGTGGCGTAGGTGTATTCATTGTGCCTTGAGACAAACAGGTGACTTTTATTACATCTCAAGAACTCTGCTAGGCCAACTGTATTTAATTGTAAGCTATTGCTCCTCTACAATGTATGTCATGTGATTCTGGCACTACAAGAATCCATCCACTGTATGCTACTAATACCATTTGTTGCATTTCTTTCCATTGTTTCTATTAAGAGACATAAGATAAGCATGAAACCTTAGACTGGTGGTTAGGTCATTTGTAGGGAGGAAACATAGATTTGGTTCCTCATCCAACACTGGTTCTATGTTTTGGGTTTTTTTTTCCTTTAAATCCAGTGTGTTATTTGAATGTACAATGCTTAAGTAATCTTTGGGGCTTGGATGTCTCATCCAGGTGAGGATCATAACTACTAATAGGTTATAGTGTCAGGCCCTCTGACCCTTTGTCTTCTGGTCCATCAGTCTTGATTTTTTTCCTATGTCACACAAGATTTTTAAGAGGACAAATAGTGGAAAACATTGTCCAAACATAAGTATAGCATGGTCATAAATGGAAAGAGGTGAAAATTACAGTTCTCCTCTGGCAGAAAGTGAATTAAACCTGTGATTTCCCAAGTATCTAATGACTCTTTGAACTGTTTATATCTAAATAGGTACTATATGGAAGGGAACCACTGCACGCCCCCTTCTTCTGATGCTTTTAAAGAAGAGACACCCAATCAGTTCTTTGCAGAAAGAGGTGATTCCTCCCTTCTCAGCACACATACATACACATGCACGTTAAAAAAAAAGCACTGATAATTAAGAAATCGATCAAGAGATACCATTTACCTCCAGACAACCCCAAATAGAAAAGTGAAACTTCTTCCTTGTCTGTATACCAAGCAGTGGAATTTGGAGTGCGGAGATCATGGTGTTTCAATGCCTAATGCTGTAAGGCTTGATTCTTTCTTTGGATCTGACCATAATAATTTGTCTGTCTAGTGTATGAAAAATTGCAGTAGTGGGTCAGACGACAAGCTCTGTCCAGCTCAGTATCCACTTGATAGTGGATACTAAGGGAAGGATATGGCATATGTCAACTATGGGTATGTGTATCAGAATAGGCATATATAGACTTGTTTTTTCTCTGTTTTACACTCTCAGTTCCCAAAGGCAAACCTTTAAATGACTTTTAAAGCTGGAGGGTGTCTTTGGACCATCAGGTTTAAAAGTCGCATGTGGGTTTATCCTCCATCAATTTTTCATATCTTTCATGGATCCATTTATAGTTTTGGCCTTCAACACATCCAGTGGCAATGAGTTTCACAAAATAATTATGCATGTCATTATTTAAGCCCTTCCATCTGTTTCTTTGTTTGTTTGTTTGTTTTAAATCAGTGCTCTTCATTGAGCATACCCTGCTTCTTGTAATGTGAGAAGCAGTGAAAAATTGTGTCTTATTCACTTGCTTCATATCATTCATGTTTTACAGATCTCTCTTTTCAATGACGCTTATAGAAATACAAGTCCTTGTCACCCATTCAGTTTTTTCTTCATGTAAAAGCTGCTCTATAATTCTAATAATCCCCTACCTCTTCTGATACTCTTATTCTCTTTTTGTGAGAGTATGAGCCACACATAGCATTGAAACATCCACCTCCATGCATCACACTAAGTGACTTCTCCATGTTATTTTAATTGCGTTCCCAATATTCTGTTCTACCACATTCGTCCTTCTTTGCCTCTCTTATCATCAGTGAGCACTGATGTTTTCGAAGAACCCACCACAGCAAGTCCAAGATCTCATCCTGGATGCTACTATTTAATTAGTACCGACCACTCTGTCTGTGTACCTGATATTATTTTTTTCTTGAATGTTACTCTGTACCTTACTAGCACTGAACATCACCTGTCATTTTATTATCATTATCTCAGGCACCTTTATGCCAGTCCTCTGTCAGATGAAAACATAAAGGAGATTATATTTTTGTATATGTTTGTATCTGTTCTCCCCTTTATTGTCAGATTATTTTGTACACATTTCCTGTTCAAATTCCCTTTTTGTTCCTCCTAGCAGCAGTGTTTTTCCCTGAGCCAGTTATTCCTCTTGTAATCTGTTGCATTGGTAGTATTTACTAATCGTTGGTAATTTTGCTTGTCTGTTTGTTTTTATAAAATAACATGGGATGTTGCATTGAGAGTCAGGTACCTAAGTTGTGCAGGTGCACTGTCAAACTGGAGAAAGGACAGATAAGAGCTACAGAAATTGCTTGGGGTCTTAGGGCATTACTTGAAAGATTAAAGGGATTAAGTGTGTGGAGTTGCTGGAGTCTCTTGTTCATTTGGAACAAGCCATATTGTGTGGATATAAATTGCAAGGCCAGCGAGGACACACTGAAAGGGTACGTTGGTTCTGCAGCTGCTGGTTGTCACGGCAGCTTATTTTGTTTTACCCAAGCTAGCTTTAAACTGTCCAACTGGGGTGCTGCTAGCAGTGTAGCAGCAGTAACATGGAGCAGACTGTAAGCTGGAAATCTGCACAGGAGCAAAATAAGCATTTTGGTAGGTAACCTTTGGGAGCACAGCTATGGGAGACCACAGCTTTGCAGCTATCAGCATTCAAGCCAGCTAGTTGAAGCCTAGCTGGCTATGTCCATGCCACCCAAAGTTGCAGTAAGCATGAGAGAGTTGCTGAGAAGAGTTGGATTCATCATTTTCCCCCAGGCATGAGAGGCAGGCACGTATGAGGAGCAGGGGAGACCTATTTATCGCTGTGTGTCTGTGCCTGCGTTTTGTAGAACAGTTCATCCCTTGAGGGATGGTTTGGACTGTGCAAATGATTATTACTGGGACAAGCACACACATTATAGAAATAGCGGTAGTTTTTATAGGATTCCACTTCAGTTCATCTGGCACACTCTCAGGCACAAAGTGTTTCATAGAAACTGATAAGTCTCTGTCACAGTTTTGTTCAAAAATGTCTTATGAGCTGTCTTAAATACCAAGGAAAAGGACTAAGTTTCAAAAGTAAGAGCAAAGAAAAAAAAATTGAAATTTTAAAATAATTAATCTCCACAGAAGTTTGAAGTATCAAGCTCCAGAAAGTTAACAGAAATTAGTGCCCCTCTAAAGAAATAGTTTCTGAGAAGGACCCGAAAGAGTTGCCAACTGTCTCCTTCAGAGCTCTCCTACTTTTACTGAAATTAAAAAAAAAAACATTTTCTTTTACAATCAGAATTCAGAATCCTACCTCTACTAGAGTTAACTCCTTCAGATGTTTCATTTCAGGTGATGTACAGTGCTGTCCCACCTTTTCACCATCCAATCTTCCCCGTCTTTTGAAGAGAGACAGAGTCTCTCGAGAGCTGTGGAGCTGCGCTGACCCACTGCCCTCTGCAGAGCTGTGTGCTGACAAGTCTCTCCCCTTGGCATCTTAGAGAGGCACATTTTTTCTGGAAGCAGTTGAGATACAATTTCTATAGGGGAATAAAAAGAGCCAGAAAACTTACGAGAAATCCATCAGATTCTGGTATATATTATGGGAAAATATTTCATTTTACGTAATTAATAGAAAATGTGGTCTATTGTAATAACATTGTCCCTAACCTGTAGTTCAAATATTTCCCCAAGAGATACAAACCCATGAAATAGAACTACTTTAACTCTGAATGAGTGGAAAAGAAGAAAATGAAATCTATCTAGGTCACTAAAAGGACATAGATTTATTACTTGACATTACAGCATTTGAACAGACAAAAATGGATATTGTTCAGTAGTACACTGTGCTGGCATGTACAGGTTTGTGTAGTTGTAGGCTGGAGATACCTAGATAAGGTTATAATGCCTGACAGATCTCTCAGTTGAAGGAATTTTAGGACAAAGAATATTTGACAAAAATTTCCTTTAGATAACTACTTCTGGGATGGTAGGCAATGTTATCACAGTGATATGAGAAAACAAATAGGGCAGGCAGACCTATCATAGATAAGGCAGATGAACAAGGAACACTTTAAAAAACAGTGAGGATGGGCTAGTTCACTGTGTAGGTGACCAAAAGCAGTTCTGAATCGTATGCTGCAGAATTCATACAGGCGTTGGTAGTAAACCTTTGAGAGCACAGGAACAGTGTTAATCCAGATATCAGCTCCTTATTAAGGGTACAAAAAGATTAAATTGCTTTTCAGATTTACTAGTCTCCCTTTTTGCATCCTAATCATAGTTGCATTTTGTTCTGTCATTGCAAGTGCTAATTTAATTTAAAGTCATAGCTGATCGTGCAGTCATTGTATTGGTACGTTTTTCTCTAAGCTGGCATTTTAGTTTCTGTAAAAAAGTCTGTTTCAATGCATCATCACTGGAATCTAGTTCAGAAATTAAAGAATTCTGATTCTGTAAACATGGTAATAGAAAATGAGCATGTGTAATCAATAGATTTAGGAGGAGAAAAACTTTTGAATTTTGTTTCTAAACATCTGACCTGAAGTAACACTCTACAGCAGCACAGGTGTCATCTTCTGGGTTGAATCACATTAAAATAACCGTGATAAGCATCTCTCTGTTTATTTTCAGTGGATCTTGCTGACTTACTTGAACAGGAATCTATCACCTTTCCTTTCAAAAGAAACGAAGTGGGAATGCCAGTTCAGGAAATAGTAGTTTTCCATTTCTTTATTCCCGGTGCCAGTATAGACCCTTTGTAGTCACATAAGCTGACTGATAGCAAGCTCATTTTTCAGAGTTCCCTCTTGCAGACTCTAGGAATCAAGGAAACCCCAGATATTTTTGACTTAGGGAAAGCATCTTTAAAAAGCTTACTATGGACTCTTGCCCCTTAAACAAAAGGGCTGAGTCATACTTTTCTTACTCTTGAGCTATTGGTTCAAAAATTGAAACCAAAAGGAGAACATAAGTGTGGACTGTTGAGAAAAATGTCTTGTTACAATTCCATCCGTCTTGGTATTTGTTATCTTCAACTGGAGTGCATGTATGTTTTTTTTTCTTAAGTGATTATGGAAGACAAGAGATGAATTCTTCTTAAGCAAATTATTTCATTAGATTGATGTAGTACACCTACCTGTAAAGAAGTGATTTCACCACAGATGATTTAGCAGTGATTTAGTTCAAACTACTGCCAGAATGAAAAATGCATGGAGTTAATACTGTACGTGTAAGAAACAGGGTCAGGCAGAGGAACAGGGAAAGGTCATTTGCACATAAAACTAAGTGATATTTTATATGATCCCTAACTACTGACACAAAGCTGTTTGATACCTCACCGTGTTCTCACTATATTCCTCCCTGCTTCTTCTAATCTCTATGCCATGGAGACATTTTTCCTCCTTGAGCTGCTTTCTGCATATCTAGTTCAGAGCTATCCAGGCCATGCTTGACCTTCACAGACTGTGTCTTTGCTGGTTAATCCCTTGTGTAGGAGCATGTATGTACAGTAATCAATTTCCTTTTGTTTTACCAGGTTTGAGACTTGCCTGGTCTCACTGGGTGGGCTTGGAAGCCCCACTTGACATGGGAAGCACTGGCACAGCCTCCCTGTCAGTGGCTGGACCACTGCAAATCATCTTGGGGCTACTGATAAGAGCTAGTTTGAAGGAGGAAAAGAGCAATACCCCACTGAAAGGGTATCCCGTAAAGTACTCCTGCATAGCTGCATGCTAGCTTTTACACTGAGCAGGCTGGATAGCTTTTCCCTGGGAAACATATATTCCCATCTATCATAAAGCCATGGTGAATCCTTGCCTCAATTAAAAGTGTGCTTTAGGTCCCAAATCAGTAATACATATTCCCTCTTCTGGCCATTCTAAAAGGTCAGGGTATTTATAAGCCCAGTGAGGTAAATAGCTTCACATTGTGCCCTGAAGAATGTTAAGATGGAAAACTGAGCTCATCAGGGGAAGCAGGTTCCTGTGCTCCTCAACCTGTATGTTGGAAAGAACAAGGTGTCTGACATATAGAGAGACTCAAATCCATGAGCAATCAATTTTACTCTTTTACAAGACTGCTTGTACCACACAGGTTGTAGGATGGAGCCACAGAGAGTTTGGTGTATTGCAGGGCTTTTGCATATTCATGAAAGCTGGCAACTCCAGCAGGCTATTGAATATGAAACGTGCTTCTTGCATTTAGGAGAGAAAGTAAGGAGAGGCTCCCTGCACAGAGCAAGGGGAGCGAAGCCTTCCTCTCATTCTGACCCTTTAAAAGGTCAGTGCAGAAAGTGTTATAACACGAAGTGATTTTAACCTGACTTTGCTAATGTGGCATTTGGAGCATGGTTGTGGCAGTCTGATGTGACAGCAGGCGAACATTGTGTTGTGTTAGTAAATGACAGAGGGCCTGATAAAAAGGAGGAAGTTGTTCACATGTTTAGTCTGTGCTTCCCCCCTCAAAAGGGAAAGACTTTGAAAAGCCACTGAAGGGCGAATCACAAAGATCGATAAATACATGGAGGGCTTGTTGAATTCAAAGAAGAGAGTACAATTTTTGAAAAATCATTCATCAGTTTTCACACATAGAAAATGTTAAGTTGGATTGAAGGTTGCAGTTGTATACGGAAGCTATAGATCTTCAAAAGGTTTTTAACTGCTCACATCCAGGTGCAATAAATTCAGCTGACAATCTAAGTGATAACCTGCAGCCAAATGCTAGATTATTGCCCGTGTGTTACAGGTTCATTTTTCAGCACTGTAGGCCTATTTTAATCACTGAAAGCCTCCCAAGACTCAGACAGCTTTAGGCCAGCTGATGATGTGCTGTGATAGCTAAAATCAGTGGTGCACGTAACTCCAACTGTGGGCTGGCTCTGGAATTAGTGGGGTTTACAGAAGCATGAGTTTTCTGGGAAAGACTCTGGACTTCCAAGTCGTAAATGCGTATATATGTGCCCTATGGATATAGAGCGCCCTACTGATGCTGTGGACCAGTGGGTAAGTAGAATATTCCATCCCTCCCTCCTCTGGGCTTGCATTGTACTTATGCTTCGGTTTCCCTTATTGACTCTTATTTCAATATTTTTTTTTAACCAAAGTTCAATTTTATTTCTTTTTAGCCCTCTATGATCTATCTACATGTATGGAAGAGGCTGACTAAATGTAAGAAATACAAAAGATAAAATGTTAGGGGGAAAGACAACTGAGTCATAAGGCTTATATTTCTAAATCACTCCAGCATTTTGAAAATGCTACCCAAAATGGATTCTCCCCAAATGGAGCAAATCTGAAACCTAACTATTTTGTAAGATGAAGTAGTCAGATAAATGTGTCTCCTTCGGCTTCGTAACCGAAGACTTGAGCATGTAAGCAGTTTTCCAAGCTTTTCTCCCCTTAGACATTTGTTGTGATTGACAAAGGAGATCTCGCCAGAATAATGATAATGTTTTCTTGCTCTTTTACTGAATTAAAAACAAAAATTTGTCTAGGTAAGGAGCATGGCAAAGTTCCTCGGCTTTGCCTTGTGGAATTTTGTGCTGAGACTTTCTTAGCACAAGATCCTAAAAGGAATAAAAGCTTATCTTAAATGATCTGTCAGGTTCAATTTATTTGTGGTAATTGGCCTGATGTTCTCCCATTTAGCAAAACCTTGGCTGCTCTTGCATGGGCAGAGGAGTTGGAAGAAAAGCCTCTTTTTGCTGCCTACAGATGCACCCATACAAAGCAATTCAGCTAGCATCCCTGGCAGGACTTCGCATTCCATAGGGCCATGGACAGATGTACTAGAAGAATAACTTTGAGCCTTCACAATCTGCATATGTACCTCCTTGTGCTGGGCAGCAAATACTAGCAGAAATGTGCTCTTCCCCTTTCATGACAGATTTGAGGAATTAGGTGCAGCCTTCTTCCCTCCAGCAGCAGTGCCATAGCCAGGTATGGGCACCAGGGGAAGGTGCACTTGTCCAAGGGGCTGCTGCCAACTATAGACTCTTGGCATGCGCTAAAATGACGCTTGTTTGAACCCCAGAATTTGCAGCACTTTTCCTGAACTCCAGGTAACTACGAGCTGTGGATATAAAGGATGGTGAGAGAAGAGACAATTTCTAGGCCCTAGGAGTCTCTATTGCTTTATTCTTTCACCAGCTCACTGATATATAGACTAAAAGAACAGGTGTAAAAGTGGCTCAGGAGTATCCTTCATTACAATATAATTGATTTCATTACTGACTGTAATTTACACTCATTCAAGCAGTACTCATTCTAGGTGGCGTTTATAGTCTTATCATTTTGCATAAATTTAGAGTGAAATATTATGAAATGCTTTATTTAAGACTAGATATATTCCATTTGCTTGCTTTCCTTTCATCTTCTTGGCTTTGCAACTATTATTAAAAACAGGGTAAAAAGGGGAGACAGAAGTAATGGAGTGAAATGTGGCATTTGCATGTCATGAACCAAGTTCTTGAAAGTCAGCAATTACAGGATCAAAAGTAAAAGCTCACAAATATTTTTTTCCTTCAATTCTTAAGTATAAAATCATAGAATCATAGAATAGTTTGGATTGGAAGGGACCTTAAAGATTGTGTAGTTCCAAGCCCCCTGCCATGGGCAAGGACACCTTCCACTAGACCAGGTTACTCAAAGCCTCATCCAACTTGGCCTTGAATGCTTCCAGGGATGGGACATCCATAACTTCTCTGGGCAACCTGTTCCAATGCCTCACCACCCTCATAGTGAAGAATTTCTTCCTTATATCTAATCAAAATCTCCCCTCTTTCAGTTCAAAGCCATTGCCCGTTGTTCTATCACTACATACCCTTGCAAAAAGTCCCTCTCTGAAATGACTAATGCTGAAAATCTCTAGCAATTCAAAACTTACAAGTAGCTGAGGTAAGCTCATTCAAGGTCCAGATAAAGAAACTGGAATACTCTATGCTGACAGACCCAATTTTAACTAGGTGAAAGATTAGGTCATAGAGTGGCTCTTAGTCACTTTGCATTAAGAAAGTGAAATTCTGTCCCTGTTTTACGTTGCTCAGGATGGAAATGGAAACACAGAGTTGAAAAGTTTCATAATGTTACTCTAGTTCAGTCAAATGGTTTTCCTCTTAGCATTTACAAATAGTTTCTTGACTAGTATAGAAACAGGAAGGCTGCACAAGATGGGTAGAAAGGAAATACAAACTACAGGATTCTCTTAATTTCCCCTGTATCAGCCCTTTTGTATTGATCTTTGTTGGTATCCTCCCAGAGCAGAGGACTGCTAGAAAACTAGACCTTAAAAACTAGGTTCAATTCTTCCTTTGGTAAAAATGCTAAGAACTTTACAATTGGTTAAATTTTGTGTAAAAAATAGTGATGTACTTATACTGTTTTCTCAGATCCAGCATAAACAACGTGCAGTATGCTCTCTGTCACCATTGAGTGTATTTTCTGATCTTTGTAGAGGGCCAGTGCAGTCAGTCCCTCAAACATTGGTAAACTCCTTTGTGATTTGACTAGAATATTCTCCTGTGTATTCCCTTTTCTCAGATGATATGATTTTGCTGGGAATTGTCCTCATCTGAGATTAGTGAATTGCTGTTCAAGACATTTCCACTGGTTACCTAAAAAAAAAAAAAAAAAAAAAAATAAAAAAAAAGAAAAAAAAAAAAGTGAGGTAAAGGTCTAAAAGCTTCCTGGCTTGTACACATGGTAGGTTTCCTTTCCTGTACTACAATTTAGCTGCCATTCTCAAGGATAGGGTTTTTGACTCTAGTCCATAATTATGAGGCTCGATAAAGATGTAAGGGAATATTTAGATTAAATGTCAGCCAAATCATTGGGTAACTCAACATAATAGTCAGGCAGTAGAACAAGCTGCCAGGAAGGTTATGCCATCCGCATTTCATTTTTCAGAACAGGATAGCCTTTTTTTCTACTAAAGATGATGTTAGGTAATTAATCCTGATGGAGTGGCCAAGGACAAACAAATCTAAATAGCAGAAGTTTCTCCTTTTCAGCTGGAATGATTCTATAAATTGTGCTGTTGTATGGAAATCAATAGCTGATCTGTTAGATGGATAAAACGCAATCAACAGATAAAATATAGATAGAGCTGCATCACACTGAATTGGGTCAAATTGCATTGGAAATGGGTCAAGCCTTTAGGAATCCTTCCCTACTGTTGATTATAATGAATGCACAAGGTTTTAAAACCAGCTTACTGGTTTTAATCAGCAATAGCTTATGGTATGATGAATTACTGCTCTGTATATAAATACTTTAATTAAGCAGTGCTTTATGAAGATGGTGTAGTTGTACCATTGTAAACTCTGAGCCTGATTCAACAAAGTTCTGAGTAGATCCTGAAACTGTAAATTGGCATTCAGGACTTCCAGCATCTTGTGCAGTCAAACCCATAATCTGGCAGACAAAGTGGAGATCTTGTTTTGCACATTGCTTAAATATTCATCTGAGGCTATAGCTGGTTTTAATTTTTAAGATATTCTTCCACAGCCTACTTTGATCTCATTGTATGTAATAAAAAATCTGAATCAGTATTAATAATTACCCGGTTATAGAAAATATGTTCTCGAGGCACATGAATATAAATCCTGATTTCCTTGAAGAAATACAAAGATATACCAGGCATGTGAAAATCTGCTGCAATGCTGTCTCACAGGAGTACAGATAAAAAATGTGTGCATGGAATTTAATGTTTGCAAAAGTGCCTGTACAGTTAATCACATGTAATTTTCAATTTTTGTTTTGGTTTTGACGCACACGCAAACTGACTGTGCTTGCCTGGTGAAAATGGTCTTCTAAGATTGGATGATAAATTTGGTTTATTCAGTAACTGAATATTTTGGAGTTCATTAAAGAGATTTTAATTGTTTTACCCTGCTATATAGGATTAAGAATGTAGATCCTCAGAGCTGTTCCTCAGATATTTGCCCAATCTTGAACTCCCTGTTTGCCCATATTTACACCAGCATTTGTCTGTTCTGGACTCACACTGAAATATGGCATATCTAAGCCCTAGTACCTTTGGACAAACTAGGTATTTTCTTACATTTCTGAGTGGTCTGCAGTTCCAAGGTGCCTAATTCAGATTTGGTTCCATGCTCTGCTTGATGTTGAGCAGGGATTTGCATCAAAACCTCTATTCTGAAGTTAATGAACTGCTCCTGAGATATATCTGGGGCGAATTTCTAAGTCTTTCATGCTGGATCTTTTTCTGCTATGTATAGAAAACTGAATATTAATTTACCTCAAAGAAAGCACAAAATGACAGTCCAGGAGCTGGGCCATTCATCTAGAGTAGGGGAGAGTTTAGATCCCTCATTCAGATTGTTTGAGGAAGGAACTTAAACTCTTATTTACTTATCTCAGAGGAGCCCTCCTGTGACTGACCTAGGGTGCTAAGTGAGGTTAACAGGAACTCCTTTTTCTTGTCACAAAAAAATATTGGGTCAGTTCTAGGATATATTTGCACTGTTAATTAGGCCCGTATTTGTGTTTGACCTCAGTGCCTAGGTTTTTGATAAGCCCTGTCATTGATTCTCCTGGCCACCACAACTGGAAACAGAAGTGGAAATTCCTTAACTTGTATTTCAGCAGTCATAGACATTTGAAGTGCTTCATTACCAGGAAAAGCTCAACAATTAGCTTAAACTAGTTAAAACAATAGGAAATTTCAAGAAAAAGCCTAAGCCCAAACATATCAGTGCAACAGCAGTCATCTTTGGCTGAACTCAGTTTCTGTTGTCTGTGAGCTCAGCTCTGTTTTTAGAGGTTTAACTGAGAGCAGGATTTTTTTTTTTTTTTCTTGTGAGCAGGTATTGTTTTCTTTAGTGGCCTTTTTACAACATTTCTTCCCAACATTTGTTCTTCAACTGTTTACAAAGCTATGCTACTACGTGCGATAAATCTGTGCGTAAGAAGGGAATAATTTATTAGATCTATGTTTGTTTTCATTCATCTTTCTTTTGTAAGATGGTCATCTCAGAAAATGAAATCTGTCTCGCCTCTGACATCCATGACAGGTCAAACGACTTATATTTGCACCTGGGCAAGTTGTCTTGGACCACTTTAAAGAAAGATATAAGCAATTCCAGAATGAAACTCAATTGTATCCTTAGTTATGTACCTACAGTAAGCCAAGCAAATCATGCTCTATAAGAAGTGCCTGTTTTCCTCAACATTTTGACAGGAAGCCTGGACAAGGTAGTTGAGATGCAGAAGTCTACACCATACTCATCAAAATTTGGGCAGATGAATCCCACCAAATCTTCTTCTAACTAATAGACAGTGTAGTGGCTATGAAAGGGAGGAATTAACTATAGTAATAACAATGAGCTAAATCAAGCACTGTTCAGTTGCCTGTTCTGTAGGTTTGAAATCTGCAGTCATTTCTTATATAATAATGTTTAAATAACCAAGTTCAGACACTTATTAGTTACTGGCTTTAGATCTCACAAAAATGCTTTGGTGCTGCTAAAGAGTAAATCAAACAAAATTAAATCTGTAAATTTGAGAATTCAGCATCCTCGCTGAGAAAGCCCAAACTATATTTTTTAGTAATGCCAATTAAGATTAAATTAAAATTAAATTCATTTTAGATTTACCCCGGCTCAGTAATTTGGAGCACGAAGTAAATCTGAAGACTATTTCCTCAGAGCAGAACTGGCAGGAATATCACCCTGAATGACTTATTCTAGCAGGACAAGGGAAAAAAAGGAGGCTTTAACATCCTAACTTACACTATTTGAGTGCATAAAGTTTTCTCATACATGCCAATCATGGTAAACTACAAACAGTTACATCATCCATAAACCAGGAAGCTTTCAGCGAGATTGTTAATGCCAGGCTCTGTTGCACTTCTTACACTCTCTATGGTGAGCTCTGAACAGGAAGATCCATCCACAGGTGAAAAGGACTTTTATTAAGGTCAGGCTTCAGCCTTTAGACTGACTTGAAAGGTGATTTGGAATAAGAATTTGTTTTGAAAAATCAAGCGCATTAGTTTTGTAATAGATAATGGTGTGAGAAGTTATTCTAATTGTGTATTTATGATCATAGAATCATAGAATGGTTCGGGTTGGAAGGGACCTCAAAATCATCTAGTTCGAACCCCCTTGCCATGGGCAGGGACACCCTCCACTACACCAGGTTGCCCAAAGCCTCATGATGCCAAAGCTCAGTTGTACCTGAACAGTGTGGTTGGGTTAGGAACTCAACAGCCTGTGAAATGGTGAGACTTTCATATCTGCAGTAGCTTGTGTGTCTTCAGCAGAAAGCGGTCTTGTCTGAGCAGTCTTATGGGATGTATCATTTAAAGCTGATGAGTTCAGTGCCGGAATGAACTTTAAGAGCACAGAAGTCGTTAGGGTCATACCTGGGTTTTGGAGACTTTGTGCTCCCTGAAACACCTCTCTGATTGGTTGTTGTTGTAGACTTGGTGGATAGCTGTGGCGGGCTTTGTCCCCTTGTGGTGCCTACCGTTCCATGCAGTAAGCCCATTTGGTATCTGAATACAGGCGGACCTAACTCCTGTGTCTCTCTCATACCAAATTTGTTATCAACACAGACTATTTTGATAATCACGGCTCTGCAGCAAAAAAGACAATACTCTGTGTTTGGCTATGCATATATAATTTTAAATCTTTTTTTTTCTGCAATATTGTTTTCTTTTTTAAAATATTTGTTAAAATGTACTAAATTTCGCTAAACATAGTAATCCTGTTTAATACCTGGGAAAGAGATCTAAATATTTAAAAAGTTATGTTTTGCACTTTTTGATTTTGCCAAATAAATTAATTTTGAATAAAATTACAAGATGAATTTATTTTTAGTAAGAAAATAAATACATTATCATTTACGCAGTAATGAGAATTCTAAGTTGATTTCATTAATTCATTATTTATTTCCACCAAAACTGAAATACTGAGAAAAATTGTAACTTGTTTTGGAGATAGCCCTTTTAAAACTGGCTTTAAAACTTGTTCTTTTATTTGTGATTGCTATAAAAGCTGTACTAATACAATTCTAGAAAAGTAACATCTGAGGGCATGCTTTTAGCAAAAATTAATTATGATAATTCTGTAAAACTTCAAGAGGCTTGTTTTCTTTCCGATATAGAACTAAATTAGTCATACACAGATTCCTCTAAGAAAATGTTGCATGCAAGAAGCAGAGAAATTCAAGATTCTTCAAATGGATTTTTCACCAAATTATGTGTATAATACTCTCTTGATTATTAAATTACACTCTGTGCTAGGTCAAGGTATAGAATAAATTATTATCATTTGTTTTAAGTGAATGGGAATTAGATGATTAAGAAGTATATTAATGGGTTTCAGATAGCAGGTAATTTTGTGTTTAAGCTCAATGAAAGGTTTGGATGCAGTGTAAAGAAGAGGCTTTTATTAAGAAAATAGGAGCAGGAAATTGGACTACTTCAAAACAGACTTACTCAATTTCTCTTACTAAAATCAGTGGGCAGTCTTCACAAAACCAGTATTAACTATTGAAGGCAACAGACAATGTACAAGCTAGATCATAAGACAGATGTAGTTTTTGCTTTCAGTTGAATGCAGTTATCTTTCAGCAGTATAGGTTTTACAGCATTTCCTGTAAATACCTTCTAAGATACGGAAAGCCCTGCTGAAGGAAATAGAAACAGTACATGTGAGAACATCATGCTCCCAGTTAAAAAAATTATATGATTTTATACAGTATCAAAAACTCACTATCAGTTTATGTTTTCTGTCTGTTTGTTCATTACTTCAATTTTATAGGCAAAATTGGAATACTCAATAGGGCAGATTTATAAACAAAAATCACAGACTGAGTAGGTACACTGTTCTGGTTGGGGAATTGCTGCTTTTGAACTGGACCTGGTTGAATGACACCTGTAACTCTTTGGGCCTTTTCTGGAAAACTTCAAAATGGTAACGATATGCCCAAAACAGTTGATTACTTTTGAGGAATGATAGATAAAAAAGCCTGTAAATAATAGTTCTTTTGAGGATATGCAAGGATTATGGATCTACATGGCTGTTTCTCAGAGCTCTGGTCTCTCCAACATTAGCTGCTATAACTTTTGGTAATGACGCATGGTGGGGTGGTGTCCCACCATCTCTCTGTAGATCCCACCACTTGTGCCTTCTGGTCACTGAGCTCAACGTAGTTGCCCTACCTGACCACTGAGCTGTGTGTGTCCTGCAGCTATACACACATTAGCCTGCTCTCTAGTCTCTCTCTGGTGTCTCTGTCAGTCCTCCTGGTCATGTGAAATATTTTCCAGCCCTATAACCCTGTTAAAATTAAAAAAGCAAACCATGAAAAACGATGAAATTTTGACACTTTTTAAGGTTTTTGTTGGCTTTATTAGGGACAGTGAGATATATTGCCATATAAACATGATATTTTGGTATTTTGGGGGAGTGAAGTGTCAAAGACATGAAACCATGAAAGGATTCAGTATTTTGAGGGTAGGAGCATGAACTGGAAAGGACTGTGTTGTTAATGGCTAGTCCAGAAGAGTACTTAAAATTTTCCTAGTAGCTCCGTGGTCCCTCGCACATACACACAAGAGAAATACCAGACAACCCACGTCGTGCTGTCTTTGAGCAAAACAGCAGCTTCGAAATCTGTCAAAACAACTCGGGGCACACTACACAGGAAAGAAATAACCCAAGTGATGCAGCAGGTTGACAAGGTCTCAATACCAGTTGCAGAAGTGAGAATTGCTTTCACCCTGGTTGCGTGTGTTGCAACACTGTTATCCTCTACCGGTAGCTCAGGTACAAAAAGCATCTGCAGAAACTGTCCATCTCCTGGAACAGGCTAGGGAAGTTATAGAATATTTTCCATTTAAGCAAGAAACTTTAATTTCTAGGAATATATCCGTTGCTACGTGCCAGAAATTACTCAGCAGAGCAGGGCAAAGCAAGCTACAGTTCAGCCTTGGTGCCGTACATGGGAAACAGGGATGCTGCCAGACAGCAGTGCTCTCCAGTGAACAGCATGATTGAAAAGGAGCCAGCAGCTCCTCTTGCAGCAAGGCCAGAGCAGAGGAGGATGGCACAGGAGCACTGTTCTGTTCAGCAGCTGTGTTTTCCCCCATGTTTACACCTGCTACTGATGCAGTGAGGAGTAACGTGGTCTAGCTGGGTGAAAAAAGTGATTTAAGCAGGGTGGGCTTTTCGCACAGGCAAACCCTGCTTAGCATGTGTTGTGGCGTGCAACACGTGCCATAAATCCTGGCCCTTTTGTTGTCCCTTCTCTTTCCGGGACATCTCCATTCCTCTGAGAAAGTCAGGAGGTGCTAGATGCTGAGACGGTAACATTGTTGAGGTGAGGAGGGCATCAGGAATAAGGAAAAGACTGTAGCTGAAATTTGGGGGGCTCCAGGTTTCCAAAGATGTAAGTGAGGATCCAGGCGCTGATCTCACAGAAGAAGCATGACTCCTTCTCTAGGTTATGTTTCACATTTCTGGCTGCTACATGCTCATGAATTTTCACCTTTATTGTCTTACATCCCGTTGTTTCTGCTTAAATCAAAGTTATTTAAATCTAGAAACAAGAGATTTGTGCTAGATTTTTCTGTACCTACCCAAAACACAGGAAGGCAAGACAACATTTTTACATCTTACACTGAAAAGCAATTAATTAGAGCATTTGACTGGCATTGCTGGTCCCACTAATCTGTAAAGGCTATTGCAGAAGTAATTCTGTACAAGAAGGTGAAGAGACAAAAACTGTACCTAAGTTCAGGTTGTCTTTCTCTAATAGTTTTGTACTGAGGTTCTTTAAATTGGGGAGGGGATTAAAGATTTATGGTCAAATAGATAAACTACTTGCTTTTTGTAATTCTGCTAACTATATAAAACATGTGACATAGATTATGACTCTGCTTCTTTCAATCTTTTTTTCTCCCTGAAATGTTCTATGATTTAAATTTCCATTGAATGCTGTAACTAGTGAGGGATTGGTAGCAATTGCTTGGATACATATGCACTGAAATATGTACTCACTACAAGTAAAATTTAAATCCCCTACTCACAGTTTAATCACTGTGGTTTTGACTTTCAAAATTGTCACAATTAAAGCTTGTGGGACAATTGACTTTTGTAGACAGCTTATAGTAATATTTTGCTAACAGTTTCAAGGGAAAATTTTTCGAAACATTTTTTTTCTTGAAACTGTTTTTGGCATTTTCTGCTTCCAGAGTTCCTCTTGCTCTCATACTTCAAACAAACCTCATCTTGCTTTATTTATTGTGCATCTACAACTTTAACACTATCTCAGGCAAAAGGTAAAACATTATACTAGAACAGGAAGACAAATATCCCTCACGTTTGAAACACTAGAATTTTTCAAGTTCTGATTCCAGTTGTAAAGAAAAACTGATAACATTAGTTTTGTGCAGTGGTTTTCCAGAGTTTTATGCATCTATAGAGGTTATTTAATCTAGTCTTTTATGCCCAGCCAATTGTAAAGTCTCTGCTATTCTTCACTGTCATACTGCAACACAGTGATACATGAGAAAAAATGCATACTTCTGCTTTTCTAGTTTTAATCAGCTTTTCAAGGATTTTTGCTTTATATTATATTTCATTCCTACGGGCATAAATCCTGTCCACTTGTAACAAGTTAATGTTCAAACTAGAATCGTCGTTGCTGTATGCTATCATTTTACTGAGCAGAATTAGATTCTTTCAAACTATGAGTGTTTTGTGAAACTGTTTTTTCTCAGTATCTAAAATATCAGGTTTGATTCTGGAAACTCTTAGATGAGCGTATTTAATGTTATGCACAAAAACAAAGCTTTGCTTATGCATAAAAGCTTGTGTGCTCTGCCTGTGCTTTGCCAGGCAACTTTATTCCAGAGCTGTCTGTCAGGTGTATTATATAACTGCTCTATATTAATTATTAAATACTTTATTATTTAGAGTAATTATAATTTAATAGCTGTAGCTTTCCATTGGAGTTTTTTTTCTCTTAATACAGACCTGTTTTCTGTAGCTATTCAAACTCCAGATGAAGAAACAAAACAAAACAAAAAAAAATTAACTGTCACAATGATATATAATATATTTTAGGAAAATTTTAAAGCAATCATTAAAGATAAAATCAGGGACTACCACTTCAAAACTCTTCTTTGTATCTTAATCAGTCTTCTACACCACCTTCTTTGCTCTTAGTAAAATACATGTTGTACCTAATTAGTATTGAGATTACTGTTGGCTCTTTTTCCTCTTTTCTGTTTTTTCCAGTGGATTAATAGTACAAAGAGATTACTCAAAACAGGTTAAAGCAAGTAGAGGGCCACTGAAGTGGCAGGAAAATGGAGTTATTTCTCTGGAACTTTGACTTTTAACAAGTTCCAGTTGGAGTATGTTTCTTTCCTCTTGAATACAAGACCAGCTCACAGGTTAAAAAAACCACAATCTAACCAAACCAAAATAGTTTCCTGAATGATCTTTCTTTTGCAAATATTATTGAGTTTTTTCCTGTGAGTTTTAACAGCATTAGAGTTTAAAGGAAAAATAAAGTAATTATGATAAAAGTGGTGATAAATTTTGGAATTCAAGACTAGAATGCATTCTCCTAAAATGTGCTCGTAGGAACTGAAGAAAATCAAACAGTTCTACCAACATGAAAAATGTGTATCAGGGTGGGTTAAATTCCAATTTGACTGTTCCTATCATCTTACATTTCAAAACTGTTTTAGCCTCATCCTGACATACAATTCACATAGACTTACATCAAAAATTAAGAGTGTCAAATGGAAATTCATAAAGTGAGAAGTATCACTGTAAGGGCCTATTGGGCTGGACTGGTACACAGAACATTTCCAACACTGGTTTTTGAAAACCCACCACTTCTTTTATAGATCAGCAGTCTCACGTGAGGAGATCCCTCTCCTGGATCTATCACTTAGAGCCTGTGAGAACTGAGTAAGGCATGGTGATTTTTTCTAGCTTCTGATATTTCACATAGAGATTTCATACCTTCTGCTGCCGTAGGGCGTGGGGCTGCACCACCTCACCACCTGCACCCCTTGGCCAGAGCCCCAGGCTTTAGGTTCCTCACACACGTGCTTATGGTCTCACAGCACCTGTCCTCGTGGTGGGCACCCCAAACTTTCCAAACTTCTCAGGTAGCCTCTTGAAGGTCAAAATGACCTTCAAGGAAAGAAACAGACTTTGACGAGGAACTTCCCAGCAGCCTCTTCTGCTTGCAAAAACACTCAAAGCAGCTCTCCCAAACACACTTTTCTCACCCTATGAATCCTGATATTCTTGAGTTAGATGGGCGTCCTAAAATTGTGTAACATTTCTTGTTTTCTCACTCCCTGGTGTCCCATCCCTAAATGTTGCAGTGACAAGCTGTCGTGGTTTAGGCGGATCCAGCAACTTAACTCCACACAGCCGCTCTCTCACTCCTCCCCCCAGTGAAGTGGAGAGGAGAAAAATATAATAAAAGGACTGAGGGTCAAGACAAGAACAGAGAGGGAGCACTCACCAACTATGGTCCCAAGCAAAACAGACTCGGTTTGGGAATAAAGCAATTCAATTTATTAACAGTTACTTGAAAGTATAAAGAGGAACATTGTCACTTGAAATAATAAAAAGAAACGTTAACAGTTACTTGAGAGGATAAAGAGAAACAAAAGCCAGATCTTAAAAACAAAACCTTCCTCCCCCTTTTCCTTTTCTTCCTGGCTCTACCTCCTTCCCCAGCAGTGCAGGCAGACAGGGAATGGGGGAGTGCAGGTCAGTTCATCCATGTTGTTACTGCCGCTCCTTTTCTTAAAGGAGGAGGAGTGCTTACACCATTTTCCCTTGCTCCAGTGGATCCCCTACTCACGAGGCAATCTATAGACTTCTCCAGTGTGAGTCCTACCCACAGGATGCAATCCTTCCCCATTGGATTGCTCCAGTGCGGGCTTTTACCACAGTCACGGATTCGTAGGGAATTGCCACCCGCTCCGGCGTGGATCGTCCCACGGACTTTAGATGCGTCTCTACCTTGTCATGCGTGCCATGCTCCACGACCTCTTTCAGGCTTAGGCATCTCTTCTTTAACGTGGGCTTCTCCACAGGCTGCGAGTGGGTCTCTGCTCCACCAAGTCCGTCCTGGCTGCAGGGGAGCTGCCTGCCGTCTCGCCACCGGTTGCAGGGGAAACTCAGCTCTGGCACGCCTCATCCTATTCCATCTTCACTGACCTGGTGTCTGTGTGGCTGTTTCTCTCAGATCTTAGTCCTCTCTGGGTGAACTCAGCCCAGCAGGCACCCTGGGAGCAGGTCGCTCTCCGAGTTCCCCAGGCGGCTCCGCCGCGGCCATCCTCAGTGGGTGGCGCTGGCCTGGCACTTGCAGCCACCTGGCCGGGAGCCGGGGAGCGGAGGCAGTGCCCTCCTTCCCTCTCCTGCTCCTGGGCAAAGCACCTTTTCCGGTTCCTTTGTCCCAACTTAAATAGGTCAATTCGCAGAGATGCTGATTGGCTCAACCCTGGCCTGAGGGGATGGGAGTCTGATCTGGTGGCCAGAGACAGGTCGGACCCTGTTTCGAAATCAGGGAAGTCACAGGGAGCAAAACCCCTCTCCTGCCACCAGAACCCCTTTACATCAACCCATCACACAAGCCCAGCCTTGATGGGGAGTGAACCTCCCTGAGGACAGGGAAATACAATCTGTGATCCCACGGGGCTCTAAGCCCAGAGCCAGGCTGCTGCATGGGGAGCTGATTGTTGGGAGGGCTAGAGCTTGAAGAGGCTCAATGTCTGTGGCTTTTGATGGCTCTTTGAATGACAGCTCTTTTGTTCATCTCAACAGTGGAAGCTGGAGGAGTGATCTAGGGGGGTAACACTACTTAGGTGCCTTTATAGTCTCCCCTATATCTCATCGAGGGATCGCTTGTAGATGCAGGTTGTTACACAAGTGGGCTCTTTGTTGTGCTAGTTTTTCTTCTGGAATGCTTTCCCTACTCTTCCTGAATATAACTGGAATAAACCAGCCTATGTGAGTCAAAACTGGCAGTTACTGTACAAATTACAAGACAGAAAAGAGCATAGAGTTTGCAGCTTTGTATAAACGTGTTCAACGTAGCCTCAGATACCTTATTTTGTATCTTAGGATGAGGGCAGTGGGAATTCTGCCTTTGCATTTGACCCTGAACCATGAAGAAGATATTTGAAGCGCTTTACGTGCTGCATTGTTTCCACAGGCCGCCCGGTGTGACGGCGAGAGTGGCTGTTCAAGGACATGGCAAACAGTTCAGCTCCAACACTCGTAATACGCACAACAGCTGTGGCTCTCCTCCCATCTTGGGCATGGTATTTTCATTTCCGTCATGTTATGCGGTTAAGTTTGGTGATGGTATAAATCAGGAAGGGCCACCCAACCCTCAGAAGGAGGGACTGTGTCGTGCAGCCTGTTCTGTGTGTCGGAGCAGCCCCCGAAAACGCAGCGGTGGAGACTTGGCGGCACTGCTCAGGTCAGCTGAAGCTGACCGCAGAGCGGGGCTGCTGTCAATGGCCGTGCTGCGTGTCACCACGCTGACAAGAAGAGCCTCTCTGGGGAAACAGGTAACCTTCCAAGGTGTTCTGAGTAACTGGTTTGGGTTTGTTTGGTTTTTTTATTTGTCTTCTCAACTGCAAAAAAATAAGCGATACTCCACATTGAATTGAATTTAGAATTTCAGTTAGATAAGTAATGGGTTTAGGTAAGTGCAGTGAAACATTTTTTTCAGGCATCAATGAGAAAAGTCATCTTAAATGCTAGAATATTACCAGAGGAGGAGAAGATCACCCTGATCTTCTGTCTGCTTCAACTAGAGTGTGCAGCTGGGCTGGAGTCAGGATCATGCAGGTCTCCCGGGCTGTCTTTCCTGTCAGGACATCCCCTGGTGGTGGCCTGTCACATCTTCTCTCAGGTTTGTATGGAAAGCTTAAATGCTGAGCCAGCAGATGGAAGCCGGGATTAGGCTACTGGTGTGAGTGTCTCGTTTTTCAGCTACAGATGAACTTTAACCTGATGAGTCAGAAAAGACTGACAGCAGTACTATTCCCAGTCATTTCTTCCCTAAATGACATTGCTTGGTGAATTTTACTGAAGTTCATGAGTAACTTTTGGGTTAACTAAAAAAAAAAAAGTTCTCTGGTAATTTGATAATGACTCAAATCTTTCTTTTGCCAGACTCTCTTGATAGTACACACTGCCAGCTCAGACTCAGTTTCCAGGGCACCAGAGAGATAACAGTTGCATTTATTCCCCTTGTGTAAGAGATCTGATCTGCTGCTCTGTTGTCTTGGGTTTCCTTGGAAGACTCATAGATTGTCAAAATGGACACACTGACATCCTATGGTTTGCTGTCCCTTATCTTTGAATTAGTAGTGACTTGGTATATCTTGAATTGTGCCTCATGGTCTCTGACGTTTCAGCACTCTGATATCAAGCTCAAGAGACAATAAAACATGACCACAGCCTCTCTCACTGGCACCTCCACCTCCTGCACAGTCCTGGCTTCAGTTGTCCCTCTCCCAGAGAGACTCTGACAGACGGAGCTGCTGCTGGGCCCTGGACTGCGGCCATGGGGGACTTCTCTGCAGATCAGTGGCATCCATCTACAAACCTGTCACTGCCTGGATGGCCCTTCAAACCTGGGAAGCTCCTGGGAGGTCTCCTGGGAAGCCAGCCCAAGCCTGTGTGTCTGCACAGGTTGATTTCCTAGCACAGCTGCTGTAGAAAATGGACTAGTATGTGAGAGTAAAGGTACTTAAAGGCACACAACAATCAGTAAAGTTGTGTTGTTATTTAATAATTGAGAAAATTCCTTCTCCTGGTGACTGTCTGAAGTTTTACACAGTCAATGCCATTTCCCATTGTAAATGCTGAGTCAAGAAAAGCATATTGGTTTTGGACTCTGCTAGGAAGATGTGATTCCAAATGATAACTGAAATAACTGTCACTTTTTGTTTGTAGACCATGTTACATTTAGATAAATATTAATATTAAAAATATTAAAAAGCATGTTTATTTACACTCTGAGGTACGGTTTGACTTCAAAGAATAATTTACTTTGACAAATAAACTCTCAGAATGATGAGAATTTTTGTTCTCTGAAAAGTTAATCAAATCATAAAAGATGACAAACAGTAGAAAAGGGAAACCCTTAGCTGGATTGAGATGTTTCAGTTATTGCACGTGTGTATCCTAAAATATAATCATACCATACCTATTTGAATATTTGTTCGTATTTATTAACTTCCTTAATGGAATTAAAGGTAATTAGACTTACTGACATATGTTTCAGTGGTTATACAGTTTGATTATGATTCTCATTTAAGATTTCATGCTAGAAGTATTAAAACAAAAAAAAAAAGTGTGATCTCGTATATAACCTCATTTAAAACTATCAAGCTATTTATTAAGCATCCTAAATAATTTCTTTTTAGAAGACTTAATATAAGCTCTGTACACTTGCTTCACCACACCAGTCACTATACTTCATAGATAATGTACCTTAATTATTGTATATTTGTTTACAACTTTCTCAGTTTCCTGACTGAAAGGTATAATGATGGTGTTAATTCAGATTTTAAGTAATTGTTTGAAACTAAAAGTCATTAATTTTTATTTCATTGTATAGTTCTGTGATACCTCATATACAAATACCTAAGATATTAAGGATAATAAATCCACATGACCTCTACTACTTAATTTCTATGCAGAGCTAAAAGCCAGTCTAACAAGCAAAATAGTAATTTTTTGTAAAATTAAAAGGTGATTTTTTAAATGTAAAATGTAAATCCATGTAAAATCCAGAAGGTAAAAACAAAGGTTAAAAAGAATCGGTAAAATTCATTTGTATAAGCTTTTAAAAATGCAGATGCTTGAACTTTTTATGGAAAAATCTTCTTGGGCAGTAAAACAACTAGATTTTTTATGGGTTTGGGATACTTAATAACATTTTATGTGCTGCTTGCTTACTTGTTTGCTGTGCCTTGTTGCTTAAATACCATTACTAACGTAGTGAAATAAGCCCAGGGTTAAGACTTCTTAGCTTCTATCCAGATTCTAAGGCTGACATACGCTGTTTGGCCTTTGACTGGTTTAACCTTTCTGTCTGTTTTGCTTTATGAATGAATGAAAGATAGGACTTGAGAACTGGCTATGAAGAGTAATTATCACTTGCTATATATATAGCTTTCATAACTCAGGATTTCCTGTATATTGTGTGCACTGGAATCCAGGATTTATGAAATAAAACACCAGACAAGAACTTCAAGTGAAGGGAATAGTTATGCAGGAGTTAAAGATGAAGATAATATTTCTTTGGGCAAAGCAGATTTTAATTCTAATTACAAGGGTAAAACCTGTGGTAATTCAAATCCTTGCAAAGGTAGTATATTTTTCTTCCTGGATTCTTTCTTTTCTGGCAGCTTCTGCTAAAGAATAATCTTCTATCTGACCTGACATTTTCTTCCTTATTTGAACTGTGATTCTTAATCTCAGCATTTCTGTCTTTAAACAAATAAATGGTTGCCTACAAGTGGATAGAAATTCATGAAAAAGACTTTGCTCATTCATTATTTATAAGCTTCTCTTGTGTTTTGTTTTGTTTTTTTTTAATTGGAAACTTTCAGCGTCTATTGGTTATTGCTGATACGTGATAAGGATAACTGAAAAGCTTCCCAGTCTTGTTTGACAAGGATATATTATGAAAGCTAAGATAACATTAATTTGCTAAGAGTTTCTACAGGATCCACAACATGAAATGTTTCTGTATTTATTCTGCAGGAAATTAACTTCCATGACGCTTGGTTTAATTCAGTAATGTAAGGGCATTTAGAACGGCATTTACAGCTTTGGTTATTTTGTGAAGCAGCTTTCAAAATGAGTGAGACAAAGGTGAGATAGGTTAGAAGAGACTTTGCAGGCAGTTTGCACAAGACTTACTGACATATGGGAAATGTTCTCAGACTTGCCATCATTTTGCAGTCTTCAGCTTAGGTTTTTTACTGCTTGTGTTTGGCCCATCTTCTTTCCTGGGACTTGTTCTCTGAATATCTTTGGTCACAGGGTTGCTGTCGCTCAGTGTGGCACATTAGCTCTTCAGGAGCCTTCACAGTAGGCAGTAGAGGGAATGAGAAAGAAGATCTAAGACCCGTCAGTGAGAAATGATTTCTAGGTGACTGACTGTTTAAAGAAAAACATTCACTCTTTAAAAGGGAATGTGACCAGAAGCCAAATTGGAAAAAGGCAAGCCTCAGGGCACATAATTTAATGTGTCCATGCACCTTTTGCCCTGGCTCTGGACTGAACCTGTCAACGAGTTATCAATAGCTTGTGAATGGTGAACTTTCAGATAGGTTAGATATGTCTTTGAAAGTGGAGTACTTGTGCGGTGGCATGATTTTTGATTCATATCTAGGGGATTGATTTAAAATTTGAAATTAAATCTTTCCAAATTTAAGTGCCATTCTCTTCCTAAGGATCTTTAAGCATTTCAGGTGTGTATGGTCCATACTCAGTTTCACCTGTTGTCGGCCACTTGGGCATTTTCCAAAATTCTTCTGAGATCTGATGACTAAATATTTCCCATAGCCACCAGCAGTCCTGTTGAGCTGTGATGCATGGATGAGGAAAAATCATAGAATCATAGAATGATTTGGGTTGGAAGGGACCTTAAAGATCATCTAGTTCCAACCCCCCTGCCATGGGCAGGGACACCTTCCACTAGATCAGGTTGCCCAAAACCTCAACCAACCTGGCCTTGAACACTTCCAGGGATGGGGCATCCACAACTTCTCTGGGCAACCTGTTCCAGTGCCTCAACACCCTCAGTGAAGAATTTCTTTCTTCTATTTAAATCTACTCTTTTTCAGTTCAAAGCCGTTACCCCTTGTCCTATCACTACACACCCTTGTAAAAAGTCCCTCTCCAGCTTTCCTAGCAAAAAATTTCTTGCAAAATGTGCAAGAGCTAAATGTTTCTGTTGTAGGACAAGGTTTAATAATATTGGATCCTGAGAGAGCTGCTAAGTGCTGAATATGCAGCAAGATTTTCTAATGTGCAAAGCATCTAATCACTTCCACTGAATTATGACAGTTAAGCAAGAGGGGCAGCTGACAAAGAGTGGGAGAAGGGATTGTTAAACTAATGTCAGAGGAAAGTTTTCGGGGAGTAGAGTGGTAATTTCTTGAGTGGAGAAGCAGGAGGAGCTATACAAAGAAATTTTGGAAAACTTTTCAAGGAGAAGGAGACATGGAGGCGGCACCCTGTGCAGTGACATTTTTTCAGGACAAACTAAGACCTAAATATTGTGTATGCTTTCAGCTATAGGTTATGTCTTTTTTTGCTGCTTCTAAGTTGAGAATAGCGTGACTGTCCTTTAGATGAGAAACCTCAGTAACTCTTAGTTTATCTGAAGAATGGTCCATAGCAAGTTTTTTAAATTTACTTCAAAATTTACTTTATATTTGTTGGAAAGTGAATCCTCATCACTTGCACGTTTGTCTTTGTAGTTTGCATGGAATTCTAACTTTATAAAAAAGCTACAGTGACTTAACAAAGTATTAATAGTGTCAAGCAGCCATTACAGTAAGCCATTTAGAGGTTTGAGGTCCTTAATCTTAATTTACAACCATGTGGTTTGGATATCACAGTAGTGTTAGGGCAGACCTGTTAATTCATCTTTGTTCTGGTGGCCTAGAAAACTTTTTTTACATCAGTATAACCAACTAGACACGTAGGAGTTCATGAATGCATTCACTTATCAATATACATCTTTGTGTAACTTTGTAGGTGTCCTGGTTTCAGCTGGGACAGTTAGTTCTTCTTTTTAGCAGCTAGAAGAGCTCTGTGTTTTGGTTTTAGCCTGGGACTCATTATGAAAAGAATGCTGACAGCGCACTGATATTTATAGTTGGCACTGAGACCTCAAGGACTTTTCAGCTTCTCATGTTTTACCAGTGTGCAGGTGCACGGGAGGCTGAGGGGGGAGCGTGGCCAGGACAATACTGTGTTATTTCAGAGTGCCTTTGCTATTATAAGTATGAATTATACTGGTGATTATTCTAGTGTAAACATTTTTATATTGACTTAACTGCATCACCACTAGGGTTATCTGTACCATTTCAGTCAGACTGACATACTTGAAGGTGCTACAAGCTTTAGATATAGACAAAGTTTTGGCATCATTAGGAGATAGCCAGCATTGTCTACATAGAGGAAAACAAAGGAAATCCATCTGTCCCGTCTCTTAACGCATTGCAAGTGGTTTCTGTCATCCTAAACATCTCTCAGTAGAAATTATCTTCGTAAGGTGTGATTAAGTACACTTACAAAAATGTAGTGGAAATGGAAATTATGACATGGTTAAAGGAACTGAAACTAAGCATAGTCTCATCTGGAAATTCTCAGTGTAAGTGGATAACAGTTGTACTGGCAATCATAATACTGTGGTGCATTTTGGTAAGCTTGTTTTACTCAGCTGATGTCAGTTGCAGGATTATGTTTGCTTTTATTCGACAAGAACATGTAACTACCTGCTGTGCAATTTAGAATCTATTGTATTAACTTTGTGAAATGTGACCAGATTTATTCAGTGGTAGTGTGTCAACTGGTCTGCAGTTTCTTAAAGTGGGCTATAAAATTCTGTATTAAAACATGTAGAAGAAAACATTTTAATTCATCTTTAAGAGTAGTTCAGTTCTTTGTTGGCAGAAGGCTTTCATCTTGGCCACATAAGTAATCTATTCTGTGACAATTAGTTAATCACAAGGATTAGTTGTTTGTAGTTCTGTTGGATAAGCATAATTTTCAGGCACATATTTATGGGATGGTTTTCTTTGGGTTGGTTAGTTTTCTTACTTTTCTGTTCCTATGTGAAAGAACAGCTGCAGTTTCAAGTTCTAAAATCCCACCGCTCTTGTCAAGGTATTGACAAACATCTCACAGAACAAGTGTATTTTCCCTCATATTTTCCTTCTGCATTTTAACCTGGGCAGGGAGGTTTCAATACAATCTCTCTATCATGAGTGTGGAAAGATCAAGTTGAAAATAATGAAAACACCACAGAAAGAAGCCAACATCATATTTTGACTACTGTGCAAACCACTTTGTTGGTGTGTTTATTTGAAGGAGTTCCACTTCCTCCTGTTCTTTCGTTGTTGAACACACAGAGATTTTGACAGATAGGAGCTCCATTATACAGACTGTATACTGACTTGAATAATTCAGAATTTCCAAAGGGAACTTGAAGGAACAGCATATAGAAAAGTAGAGCCTTTAGCTGCAGTTCCAGCCTCAGCTATGTTGGTCTATGCACGAAAGCAAAGAGCCATAGTGCTACCTCCTTGTTTCCCTTCATTAACATTTGGAGGTGACTTTGTCACTGATCAGCCCTTGTGCTTGGGGAACTGAAAAACCAACAGCTGTAGTTGTACTCCTTGCTGGGAGTACAAAAGAGCACAAAGACTGCTTGTGTCTCCCCCTCAGCACCCCTGTCATCATACTATGAAACAGATAATATATTCTTCCTCCTAGTAAAAAGATGATTTACGTCCCTCAAAGACTGCTTTCCACAATTGTAACTACTTTGAAATATCATTCTGGCTTTTCTTGACTTCAGTAAACCTTGGCGTGTGCTCTATGAACTGTCTTTTCCCATTTGTAAGGGACGAGGCATTGATAATGTGGTTCCTAGGTACTAAATGCTTTTTTCCCCACACTCTTGGGTTTCTAAGTCCAGAAAAGTCTCACTCGTCAGCTCAGTCTGCCATGGAAGTTTGTTTCTCTGAATAGCTCTACCAAGCTCCAATCCTACAAGGGCTAGCTCCTGGTACCCATGCTAGCTAGTTGCAGGCTGCCTCATCTACCTTGTACTACGTTGTGGTTACCATCATAGGCACATTCTCAGCGTTAATTTATCTGTAAAAGAAGCCGTGTAAGAATTTATAAATGTGGAAAAGGAATGGCATTGTATGTCACATGAAGCAGTCACAGAAGTTTCTCAGTGGCAGTACCTTAATCAGTTAGACCACAGATTTACACTCTCTTTTGTGTATGCTTTCCCACCTGTTATGTGCTTCTCACATCTAATTTAGTCCCACTAAGCGCTCCATATAGAAACGTTTGTGGAGCAATTACTCTTTGTGTGGAGCAAATTCTCTTCGTTGTTCATCAGAGCTATGAGGTTTTAGCCTGTTGCTGTAAAGTTCTGGCTAGACCAACACTGAGGTGCATCCTCCCCATTTGGTATAAGTACATGCTGTGGACTATCTGCCATCTAATGGGCAAATTGTATGTCTCAGTATGCATTCTGGTGTTTGCCTCTTTTCAATCTTGGTTGTGTTTTGATGTTTTAGATCTACAGGTAATAGCTGTCATGGTGCAAATACAGATGG